>NC_132925.1:58830707-60080707 GCF_047675955.1 Chlorocebus sabaeus
ATTTGGAAAGTCAGTCACAATTACCAGGCTAAGTTGCAGGGGAAAAAAAAAAAAATCAGTAGAATAAGCTTCCAAAAGAAAGGTATTGCTGATAGGGAAAAAACAATATTCATCAAAGGCACCCAGAAATAATTTTTAAGTCCAGATGATGGCAGGATTACAGATAATTTTATCTTCCCTTCCAGGTCTTTCTACATTGTAATTTTTCTAAATTTTAAAAAACATGGAAAAACAATAAAGAAGCAATTTAAGTAAAAAATATATATACACAACATATCTTTAAGGTTGTAAGGTTTCTAACAGGAAACATTTTCTATTCACTTTCATTTCTTGATCTGCTTACTTAACACTTTTTGAGGGTCTACCACTCCCTGGACATTGTCCTAGGTCTTATAAATACAAAGATGCCAGAGTTTCCGCCTGTTATCTTTCCTCCCAGGCAGTAGATTATAGATACTGACAGTAAATAAGGGAATAAGCCCTGTGATTTTTTGTCCTCATGTCACTGCCCAGAAATTTAACCAGTCACAGCCTTTACTAAAGAAACACTGTACATATTTAGTAAGTAAATATTTGCTGAGTATTAACTCTGTGTCAAGCACCGTACTAGACATCTTGAATATAGCAGTGACCAAGATAGGGACAGTCCTTATTTAGAAATCATTTGACATGAGCTACAGATTAAATATAGAAACCAATCACATTTTTTAAAGTTGCATTCATTTCTCAAAGCAATACTTTTATGACTCGGTTGAATGTTTCCTGATGACCCTGATTAGACCTAGTCCAGTCTCTGAATGAGAGTATCAGTGAGGATTCCATTTGCCTGGATGCAACAAAAACCCTGATGACTATAGCTTACCCATTTGCAGCTTATTTTTCTCATATAAAAAGGAATCAAGAGGCAGTGCATTCAGAACTGGTATAATAGCTCCTTGGTGACACCAGAGACTCAGGCTCCTTCTTCCTCATTTTGCCATGCACTTGTTACCTTCCATAATGGTATTTCTGTAAGAGGAGATGGTGTCCAACAATATTTTTATTAACGAAGTTAGAAATAGGAGTCACATACTAGTTAATATTAACCTATAAGAAACAAAAAAAATCTGAAGGCTTAAAAGTAATAATAAAGAAACCAAAAAAATGAAAACATGACTTTACCCAAGGTTTGAGGAAAATTATCAAGATAGTCCACATGATTTAAGTGGTATCTGAAGAAAACAAAATGGATTAATGAGTTGTTCATGTGTCAGTAGGTGCCACAGGCACAAATAACTAATAAGGACAATTTAGACCAAAGATTACAAAGCAGCTATAATGATGAACATGACTGGGTACACTCACTAGATGGCAGCACTGAGCCAAGTACATTATCTGCATTCTCTCCATGTGTTCTCATCACAGTTTTAGCTGTGAGGGCCCCAACATCAATTGAGGGTACAGTCAAATGGGCCTTCACAAAGCACTATTTACAAAAGTAACAGCGAGGTTAAAGGAAATGAACGAGGAATAGTGTGTTTCAGTAAATTAACCACAGACAACCATCACTATCCCTAAGCAGAAAGCACCAAAGGTTGAGTAGAATTTCAAGAATCCAGAGACAGGAGGTCTGGCTGTAAGACAGCACTAACCAACAGTAGGCTTTCTGAGAGGGACACAGTCAACAGTAGTGACCCCAGAGGATGATCAGGAAACACCAAACTCTTTATTTCATTAACCTTTCACACTTAGAGCTCCTGCTGGGATTCCTTCTGGGGTGAACCCCACCAGAAAGCAAAGGACAAAAGGCATTGCAAAATGGCCAAGGGAAGAAAATGCTCCTGGAGACAAACCAAAGATCTCCCACACAAACCCTAAGAGGTAGGCATTTTTGTTGTTCTTGCTTTACAGATGTAGAAAATCAAAGAAACTCAAAGAGGCTCAAAGATGTGAGTTAACTCACCTAAAGACCACATTTGAAACCAGTTCTGACTCCCAATGCCTATCCCTCAACTATCAAACCATATCATTTCTCAGGATAGACTTTAATCACCAAACTGGGTAATATGACTATATTTCTATCCCTATTCTCTGATGTTTAAGAGGAAAGATGGATGGATGGTCTACTTTTATATCCTTAATCACAGGATTATAGTCTTCTTTGGAAAACTGTGCCTAAAATCATCCTATCCCTTAAACTATAGACCAGTGATTCTGAAGCCTGATTCCAAGAACAGTAGCATCAGCTCTACATACTGATGCACAGACTCACCCTCACCCCCAAACCTACTGAAGCAGAAACTCTAGGGCCAGGGCCCAGCCTACTTATATTAACAAGCCCCAAGCCAAGGGCCTATTTCTACTGATTCAGAAATTCTGGGTCTGAGGCCGAGGATTCTTATTTAACACACCCTCCATGTGATTCTGATGCATGCACCAGTTTAAGAACCACTGCAGTATATATTTTCCACATTAAAGAAAAAGTCTATAAACACCTTGAGAATCACTTCTCTTTCAACCTTTACAGCATTAGCAGCTGGTTCCAATAGGGCCACTCATCTTAACACATCCCAGTGTGTTGCATTCACTGGCAGACGGAGAGGACATTGTGATATGCATCCAAGCCAGTGGAGGGCACATACTCCTGAAGGCTTGCTACTGTCCTGTTTTTCAGTTAACCTGAAGTAGCCCAAGTCATGAGAGAATCAATCAGTTGAAGAAGAGAGAAAAAGTAGGGAGTGAGTCCTAAGCAGCAATCTCCCTCCCAATTAGTGTTGTGTTTTGTCATAGTCTGTAGCAATTGCCCCCTACCCCCTCTAAGGATGGACTGGACTATATCACTTTGCACACATATCATCCAGAGTGGAGTCATCATTTTTAGGTTCCATCTGCCATGTAGCTGTAATCTCACTGATGGACTTCTGTGTGTTGAATAATCACTTCAGCACTGTGCTGCTTCTACTGTTATCCATGAATTGTAAAGGTGGTTAAAAAGCAAGCCTCACCTTCAAAACTAATTTTGTATGTTAGGGGTAGAACTCAGGGATCTGTATATTTAACAAGCTCCCTAGTTGATTCTAGTGCCTCTGTTCTAAAGACCATACTGGATAATACTGAGTGGTTAAAGATACAGGTTCTGGCCAGGTACAGTGGCATGTGCCTGTAACCCCAGCTGCTCAGGAGGTGCGAAGATCACTTGAGCACAGTTCAGGACCAGCACAGGTAACATAGTGAGACCCTGTCTTAAAAAAAAAAAAAAAAAAGTAGGCTCTGGGGTTGAACAAACCTACTCCAACCTTACCTCTTACAACATCTGTCCCTTGAGTAAGTTACTCACCTCTCTGCACTTCTGACTCTTTCTTTGTAAACTAAGGATAATTTAAAGTACTTAGATCATAGATTTGTTGATAAAAATTAAAGACAATAATCCATGCAAAGCACTTACAAGTACCAAGCACATAGTAATCACTCATGAAATACTAAACGTTAGCCACTCTTACTTCTGTGACGATAATGATGACTATCACTGTCATCTAAATCAACTACATTTATTGAAAAAGAAAGAAGAAGACAAATCTGGCTTCTTTCTTCTGATCATATCCTTCTGATGTGACTGAATTTTCACTTAGGCTGGCTCTTTGTAATACATTTGTTAGAAAATGAAAACTGAATTTAAACAGGTTGCTGCCTCCCGCCCCATTATGTAGGTGGGGGAGATAATGAAATAGCTGATTAGGGGACGAAAGGGGAAATTAGACAATCAGCCTAAGTTTCAGTTCACTGCCAGGTCGGGGTGCGGGTGGGAGTGGTGGAGGTGGAAAGAGAATAGGCACAGCCGATCCTGCAGGGTGTTTGTGGAGCTGTGGAGAGCGATAATGGCAGCGAAAAAGCTTTATCAAAGTGTGAAGGACAAAGTAAATGTAAGTGATTACTCTCAAACTCCTTGCATTTGAAAGAAATTCTTCAGAAAACAAAAGGTTTCAACATTTTGAATGACATATCACATCCCTCAATTACCTACCCCTTCCAAAAAACTAAAGTGAAGAATATAAAAGGAATTTTATTTCAAAAGGGATGGTGTTGAAAGAGAGGTATGGATGTATGGGATAATTTTTTGAGATCTTTAAGTATTTTAACTCATTTCTTTATATGCTATTAAACCAAAAGACCATTCTTCTTTCTTCCAGCAGACCAAAGTGTACATCTACCACCTCCTCCTCACCAAAAGCTGAGTTCTCTTCCCTGACCATTCCTCAAGTAATACTTTCTAAAATATAGTTAACGGCACAAGAGGACAATCACAATGTAAATCTCGCACCTCAGAGAGAAAGCAGTGCCATATACATCTGCCACCAGCACACATGTGACTGCCTTCTGAAACTGCCTTTGCGAAATTATAACTGAGGAAATATGACAGTGAAAAAAATCAGACCTAACCAACTCCATCTTGCTTCTAACCTTTAAGCTGTCCTTGTCCATTCCTGGGCGTAGGACAAATTAACTTTGGAAATGAATTGAGTTCATGTTTTGACTCTGAAACAAATTTGGTAACAGCCCTTTCCGGAAAAGACCCCCTTCTTGCATGGGGACCAGTCTGTCTTTGCAGGACTAACAAATTAGCTACAAAATTAGAAATTACAGTTGAGGGGTATGCAGCCTCAGGTTCCAAGAGTCTGAACCTTCCCAAATTGCTGCTGGGGATGAAATCACTACTGTAAAACCTAGGATCAGTGCTTAAGGTATTTTCCAGACCCTGCACTGGTTAGATCAGATCCCACCCAGATCTCACCCAGTAACAGAAGACAGCAAAAAAAACCTCACTTCAACCCCCGTGATTCCATCTCCAACCTAATCAGCACTCCCCACTTCCCAAGCCCCTACCCACCAAAGTATCTTTAAAATCTGATCTTCAAATGCTCAGGGATACTAATTTGAGTAATAAGACAACTCTGGTCTCCCACAGAGTCAGCTCTGCTTAAATTATTCTTTCTCCATTGCAATTCCCCTGTCTTCATAAATCAGTTGTGTCTAGGCAGCAGGTAAGGTGAACCCACTGGGTGGTTACACCTTGACTCTTTATTTCCTTGTATGTGAGGAAGAGAAAATTTCTCTTCCTGTGTCAGCGGATTACTGGAGTTCCCTTTGTCTCTGATTCCATATAAATATTTGAGACTATTTCCCAAATAATCAGTCCCAACAAATTCAAATCCTTGAGCCACAAAGTCATTTGGTGGTCACCACTGATCTCACTGTTAATGAGACACTATATGGACAGAACCAAAGAGGCAAGCTTTTAAGGTTTATTTCAGCACTGTGGCTTCTTTTAACAGGGAAGAAAGGAGGGATAAAAACCGCATATTACAGACTCAGCTCAAGTGTCTGACTTCCTTGATGGAAAGCCATCAGCAGCTTTAGGTATCAATAATCCCATATGCATGGAACATCTCTGAAATAGGAGGACTTGGTTTCTCTAGAGCTCCTCTTCTCTGAAGAATCCTTCATGCCCTTATGGTCTCTCTTATTCTATTGCCATTTTTTCTTTTTGTTTATCCTTTCATGGCCCTCCCATCTGGACTGGAGAAGCATGAGTGCAGGAAGCATATAAAACACTTTATCATTAGCCATAGTGCTTTGGACCTTGCTATGTGCATAACAGACCCAAAAATAAGTTGAACTGTGTGAAACAGTTGATGCTCAATGATTTTTGACCTTTAAAAGTAGCAATTACATATGGTTCAACCTAACACATGCTGTTTCCTCTGCCTGGAAGGCTCTAGTCCATGATTCTTTGCCAATTAAATCCTGTTCTTGCTTCAGAAGTCAGTTTAATTCATCATTTCCGAGACCAGCTTTCCCTGATGAGGTCAGCTCCCTCTATGACAGGCTCATATGGTACCAACAACTGCTCCTTTACAGCTGTGATCATAGATGTAATTTCCTATTTTTATGTATATTTATTTCAATAATATTTCTTCCTCCCACAAGATGAGAAACTCCATGTAATCAGAGACTGTGCTTTTTGCACTGTTTATCTAGTACAATGACTGGCACTTAGTAGGTATCAGTAAATATATCTTGAATAATAAAATGGGTTTCACTAATTCACATGCACCTGGTACAACCAGAGTATTTCCCTGTTATGGTAGAGAAAAAGCTATTCGATATTCCAGCTTTTCTCTGTATTTAGGCAGCTTACTGGAAGTGAGAATCTCATAAATGTTTAGGCAGACCCATTGACTCACTTAATGATCTATGCGATATTTTGATCTCATATTTGCAATTATTTAGCTTCCATTAATAAATTCTGTTTCTATTTTCACCACTGGGATTAACTTCCTTCTAAGCCTGGGCAGATTTAAGAAGTTCTTAACTTCAAATGGCTTTGAACATTAATGAATAAGATATAGTGTATAAGATTTTCCCCTTTGATTTTTTTTTTTTTTTTTTTTTTTTGGCTGAGTTTCTGATTCACCTATAGGTCTGGTAGGTTGCCAGGATTCTTTCAGCTAAATCTTGCCAGATGTTTTGGTCCTAGCATCTAGATCTCTGTGTTATATCCCATATCCCTGCATTCCTGATCTTTTTTTCTTCTTATCTATAGCAATACACTCTTGGGTGCCTGTTTCTCAACTGAACCCCGGTTCGGATACCAGCACATCCCACCAGAACCCCCGTCCAAAGTCAAAAATAAGACGCCACATGGATTCATTCAATACATTTAGTAGCATTTAAAAGAAATGAAAGAGGGAAACTCACAAATATTGAGTTGTAGATCTTAGCACAGTTAGCTGGATTCAGAGAGAATGAGCTTAAAGGCTAATATGCACCTTTTTAAACCTTTGGCAGTTCTTCAGGCTTTCTGATAATAATATACTTATGTCATTAAGCGCTTGGGAAGACTGCATAAGAAACCGTGTGTCTAGCACAACACTTGGAAATACAATAAACACAGACTAAGTAGTAACTATTGTTATTCCTATTAATAAAAAGAGACTGTGACTGTGTAAATTATACTTTCTCCTCAAATAGCAGAACAAAAAGTAGACTGTATTCCTCTCCAAAGCTCTTATTTTACTGTCTCTGTCATGGCACACAGTTTAATACATGTGACTAGACTTGGTCAAGTATGAAGCAAGTGGTCATCAAAAACACTGGCAGCTAAAATTTTTACTGTTCCCCAAAATCAAACAACGATTTTGTTTCTAATTGCCTTTCTGTATTTTTCCTTTTATTGCATCCTAATTTTCACCTGTGAGTAATCTGTAGACCGAGACTTTTGGCAAGTATCATCACCATTAGCAACCTCACCTCTATGCTCTGGGATCTCCAAGTCACCTTTATATCTGCTGCTTGGAGCCCCTTTGTGTATGGGCTGATGCTTCTCTCTGAGCAGTCGCCAAAACTACTCCTTGATACAAAAACTGGTCCATTGCATATGAGAATCACCGACCAATATATTAGCTTTGGCACCATTAATTCTTAAACCATGCAACCGTTGCTCCCTAAGTATTTGTCCAGGCAGTAATCCGACTGATCATACACTCCTTCTTCAAACAAAGGGCTCATACCATCTTTATTTGTTATGAGTTTAATTTATTGATTTTTCTGTATCATATGCACATTACTGCATTTTGTATCATATAAAACTTATTTATGAGAGAGTTACTAAGTTTAAAGTGACTTAATTTCCTTTTCATTTCTCTGCAGCATTTTTTATGCCTTGCTTTTCTTTTTCTATGTGAATAGGTTTCTCCCCTTTGATTTTTTTTAAAGAGGTCATCCATTCAACAAGGCTTAAACATCAAAGTGTACAAAAGGTACGCAATAAAGAGTCTCCCTCTCGACCCAGGTAATCACTATTGTTTACGTCTTGTCATTCCAGAGATTTGTATTCATAAACTGGCCAGCACAAATATGCATTCTTTCCCTCCATTTTTACACAAATAGTAGCAACTATTCCTGCTGTCCTGCACTTCGCTTTTTTTTCATTTAAATAAATTTTAATCCCTTTTCACATCAAAGTATACTGAGCTTGCTTGTGTGTGTGTGTGTGTGTGTGTGTGTGTGTGTGTGTATTTTGCAATTGGATATTCTTCTATAGTAGAAATATACCATAATTCATTTAGTCAATGCCCTGTGATACATATCCAGGTTAAACCTAATCATTTACTATTACAAACAATGATATAATTATTTTACATAGGCCATATCATGTGTATTTTATTGTAATCATAGGATAAATTTTTAGAGGTAGACTTGCTGGGTCAAAGGGGTACACATACACTTTTCAAATTCTGACATATACCACAAGCCCTTCATAGGGCTGTACAACTGAGTGCTTCTTTCTCAGTAACTCATAATAAAATGTGTGTACCTTTTGGATTTCATCAATATGATAGGTGAAGAATTAGATCTCAGTGTGGTTTTATTTACATTGTTCTTATTGAAAGTGAGGTTTAACATCTTTTCAAATGTTTAAGAGCAATTTTTATTTCCTTTTCTGTCATTTGTATATTTATACATTTTAACCATTTAAACAAATTTATATGTAAGTCTTTTCATTGTTAATTTCTAAGCCCTCTTTATATACTGGTAATATTGGCTCTATGTCTATGATATGTGTTGAAAATATTCTAAATACATTTTTCATTACTTTGCTTATTTTCTTGTGGGAATAGTGGGGCAAACAGAAGTTTATTTTTCTCTATTTTTCATTTCACATATTTTGTCACTGTTTTATGACTTCTGAATTTTGAGTTCACATTAGGAAGGCCATCCTCATCCTGAGGTTTAAACACATTCTCCCATGCTTTTCAGAGAAATTTGATAGTTTTCATTTTCATTTGTTTTACCACTTAACACTTTTATCCATTGGAATTTTTCATCGTGTATGAAGTATGGACTCACGTTTGTTTTTTTCTAGATGTCAACTCAGTTGTCCTAAGTTCACTTATTAAATGGTCAGACTGGGCCGGGCATGGTGGCTTACACCTGTATTCCCAGCACTTTGGGAGGCCAAGGCGGGCAGATCACCTGAGGTCAGGAGTTCGAGATCAGCCTGACCAACATGGTGAAACCCCGTCTCTACTAAAAATACAAAATTAGCCAGACGTAGTGGCACATGCCTATAATCCCAGCTACTCAGGAGGCCGAGGCAGGAAAATCGCTTGAACCAGGAGGCAGAGATTGCAGTAAGCCGAAATCGCGCCATTGCAGTCCAGCCTGGACAACAAGAGTGAAACTCCATCTCTAAATAAATAAATAGGCTTTCCCCAGTGGTTTGAAAAGTCACTTTTCTCAAACATTAATCCTGTGTTTAAATGCTTCTGTTTCTGGACTTCAAACTCTAGTCCATTGATATTTCAGCTCATGTGCCAGTATCACACTCTTCATTATGAAACTTTATTGTACACTCTGATGTATAATAACACTTTTTATTTTGTAATATAAACTTGACAATACCTTGTCCAATTCAGAAAGAGAGAAACTCACCTATTGGTATTTTAACTGAAATAATGCCTAATTTAGTAGTCACTGAGAGAATTTTGAGATCATTACACCATTCTTTCTACTCAAGGGTATAGTATGTATTCAATTTGTTCATGCTTCAAAAAGATCTTGTGTATTTCTTGTTAATTCCTTTGTATTTTATCTTCTGTGATGTAATTAAGGAAAGTGTTTTTTTGCAATATATTTTCTAACTGGCTTGTTGGAATATATGACAATTATTGATTTATATATATACTTTTTAATCCCAACAAATTGTTGAATTATTCTTAGAGTTGACTCTTGCATTTTCCAGGAATACAATCATTTCATCTGAAAATAAAGATATTTTATATGCTCCCAACACATTTTTTATATCTCTAACCTTGTTCTTGACCTAATTACATTAGCTAGCACTTCTAATGAAACATGAAGTACAGCACTGTAGTGATGATACCTAATACTGCCTGCTCCTGACTTCATGTGGGAAACCTTCCAGTATTTTTCCAGTAGGGACCATGCTGGTTGATAATGTTGTATCAACCTAAAGAAGAATTCATATATGTTTATTGATTGTATTTATTCTGAATGAAAGTTGGATTTTATCGAATGCCTTTTCCGCATGCATGAAGAAAGTAATGATTTTTCTCTTTAGGTCATGACCAATGTGGTTAATATTAGGAAATCTTTTAATAGTGACTATTTATAAATATTGATTATTTACAAGTAGGTGTTATTGCGTTTGGTGAGTTATGGTATCATTTTTCTCTCTCTTCAACAATCTATGTCAGATTTCAGGAATAGTTTTGTATTCTCTCTTTTAAAGCAAGTAAAATTTTCTATGAATCTTTTCCCTGTGTTCTGAACCATATTCAACAGCATTGTAATTTTTCTTTTCTTTTCCTTTTTGAGACAGTCTCACTCTGTCACTGGAGTGCAATGATGTCATTTTGGCTGACTGCAATCTCTGCCTCCCCAGTTCAGGTCTTTCTCCTCCCTCAGCCTCCCGAGTAGCTGGGATTACAGGCACATGCCACCACGCTGGCTAATTTTTGTATTTTTAGTAGAGATTGGGTTTTGCCATGTTGTCCAGGCTAGTCTCAAACTCCTGGCCTCAAGTGATCCACCCATCTCAGCCTCCTAAAGTGCTGGAATTACAGGCATGAGCCACTGCGCCTGGCCAATTTTTCTGTTCTTTGTGTGGTAGCACTACTCTGTGAAACTATCCTGCTGCTTTTTTGTGAACATTTCCTTCACATTTTTTACTACTTTTTATATGGAAACCATTCTGTTCTTATTACGCATTTTCCCTATGGACACTTTTAGCAAATTATTTTTTTTTTTTCTATCAAAAAGTCCATTTTAATTGTGTTTGGTTGTTACCAAAAAAAAAAAAAAAAACTTAAAAAAAATCCAGAAATATAGATGTTTTGTCTGATTCTTCATAGAGACCCACTCTCCTTGTTTCCTGAACCATCCTGGAGCCAGAGAGTTCTGCTGTCACCTAGTTCATCTATTTCCACAGTGACTATTGAAAAAATGAATATTAGTTTTTGCCTTTCACCATCAAGAAATATATTTTTTGATAGTTTCTGAACTCTGTCAAAATAGAGCTCTTTCTGTTCTTCTTTTCTTTAGTTCTTTCTAGATGGTCTCTACATGAATGTAGTTGTTTTTGAAAGTCTTATCAATATTTTGGAGTTCTTTCCAGAGCTGACCAAACAATGGAGTTTGTATATTTGTTTTATATTTTTTCCTGATGTTTTTGGATGATTTGGGGGATTGATTTTTTTCATTCTATCTGTACATTTTTATAGTGTTGAAATCATTGTGGGCTCTTTTTAAACTTGGAAATAATTAGAATTTATTTTAGAAAAATTTAAAATATCTAGGAAGGAAAGAGTCTAAGACCATAAGACATAAACTCCATTGTAAAACAGAACAAGTCTAATAAAATGCCTCCTGCCTACCCTCCTCAGGTCCAGTATTTCTAGATTTACATCGAATGGGTGGCAGAGCTTTAAACTGAACATTAAGAGAATAAGGAAAGGGAATGGGACAGTTCCCACTATGTAATTATAAGGAAATTATAGGCTGTTTGAACACAATCTTCAGGTCTTAATAAAAACAACCTTTTTCTGTACTCTGCTCATACCCTCTCCCAGTCCCCAAGAGAAGAAAATCGTTGCCTCCCTGACACTAATCAGTCTCCCAGCAGAGTAAGGCAATTACCCGCTTCTGCTATTCCCTAGGTACAGCTCCCAGCTAGCAGAAAATCTCCGATTCAATCTCTGGTCATGGAATGTGGGTGAAATGGGAATCACTCAGAAGTCAGGAAAACTTTTTTGTCTACTATCTCTGTCTTTCTTAATGACAATGACATATTCCCAATTTTCACACAGAAAACTACAGTCATCTTCTTTGTGCCCATGTTTCCCAATTTGTTGTCAATTCCTAATGATTTTTCCCTCCTATCACCAATTTATTGCTGTTGCCATAAACCATGTAATGTTTTGGGGTTTTTTTTGTTTTTGAGACAGAGTCTCGCTCAGTCATGTAGGCTGGAGTGCAGTGGCACATCTCAGCTCCATACAATCTCCACCTCCCTGGTTCAGAAGATTCTTCTGCCCCAGCCTCTCAAGTAGCTGCAACTGCAGGTGTGTGCCACCACACCTAGCTAATTTTTGTATTTTTAGTAGAGATGGGTTTCACCATGTTGGCCCAGCTGGTCTCAAACTCCTGACCTCAGGTGATCCAACTGCCTCAGCCTCCCAAAGTACTACGATTACAGGCGTGAGCCATACTGCCCAACCCATAAACCATGTAATGTTCCATTAGCATTCCCTTTCCTAGACCCTTTATCACTGGCTTTTAGGCTTTCAGCATGGTCTACATGTTGCCTATTTCAATTCCCCATCCAAGCTTCTTCAGCAGTTCCTATTTTCTGTTGTCCAAAGCCTCAGTGCCTAGACTTGACTTTCAAGTTCTCTAGGGCTCATCCCCACTTCTTTCCAGCATTCCTCACTACTTTGTCTTACCTGGTATGCACTTACAGGCAGTATATGGTTTTCACTAAGGCTTCCCCATTAGAGGAAATTTTATAAAAGTTACAGTAATACTTGTTTTGCCATGAACCATGCAAATGCTTCTTATATACTTACCTGTGCCTAGGATGATTACAAGAAACTGGGAAAGGAAGGGTAACACAATTTGCATTTAAATATTTCCTATGTTGCAGGTACTGAGACAGGATTAATATGTGTTTAATAAGTATATTCGGATTTCTGCACATATGTATAAAAAATGGATACAACAATTTTGAAATAAATAAGGCATCAGTATTGCCATTTATAGATAAGAAAACAGAGGCCCAAAGAGGTTGAGTAATCCATGGTTGCGTAACAAGACAGATTTGAGTATATGGCTACTTGTCTTATGCTAAATTTTGTCTCATTTTTATATCACCACGCAGTCAACCTATAGATGGGAGTTTCCCTTCCTTCTGCTAACTGGAAGTGACTTGTTCACATTATCTACCTAACAATAAAATAATCATAACAGATCTTAAACTAATAAAACTAATAAAAAAGGTTAAATGACTCACCAAGTAGTTGCCAATGAGAGTCAAGTGCTGGATTTCCAGCTGAGGCCTCTCTTTCCCCAGTTGGATGCTACCTTGAAGTTTTGTGAATCCAGCGAAAATCTATCACAACATCTGTAATGTTTTGTCAAGTTAGGGAGGAATCAAAGATGTCAATCTGAAATCTATGAGCACCCTGACTCTGTTACAACTTTGAGCTGCATTTCGGAGAAAAATATACTACAGTCCAGAGACTCCATCAAAAGATACATTCATCAATATTGGGTATAACACTGCTTACTGTCATCACACAATTTTGTTATTTGTTTTGGCTTAAATTATTGAGACAATTCTATTTACCACCCTCCTCCCTTTGCCTATGTAGACACCCAAGGAAAGAGTTAGGATGAGTGTTCTGTAAATGGATTGCCATGGATAATTTAAATCATGCAATAAAAATTAACACTTAGAAGTGCGAGCCCTTCACTTCATTAAATGTAGCTTTTCAATTGTTGAGGGGAAAGTGCGGTTTCAAAAAGTAAAATGATTGAGTGACAGGAGTGTGGTGCTGATTCAATTACCAATGCAATGTAATGTAAACCATATTAAACATTTAAGGTCTAAGCCACTCCAAGCAATATCAAATACTGTCTGAGAATGTAAGTAAGCAAGCTCCCTAGTTATTACAAATTCATCCTTAAATGAAAAAGCAGGAATTCAGTAAAGTGAAAAATTATGTAATCACCCAACATATAGTCATTATATTTTTATTTCTAGTAAGTTATTTTGGAGAGGAAAGGGGAAAAAGTATATGAATTAGGAGTCCGGATCACTTGGCTCCCTGATTAACTGCGATGAAGAGAATAATTTGTTCTTTGTCAATAAATGTAATGGGCTATGACTTTAAATCCCTTGTGGGGAATAACTCTGTTTTATTGTTTATCTGCAGTGTGAAGACTCCCTCTGAAGACTTTATACAACATGTCATTCAAGCAGATGAAAAAGGCACTCTGTAAAAGTGCTACCTACCTGCACCTTCTTTATAAAGAATAGCTTTCAGCAAAAGAAAACTATACAAATATTTGTCATACATTTAGTCCTAAGTAGCACTGACTGTGTAAGCAAATTATGAGCTAAACATGGACTCTCCTCAATACAGATGGAAATATGGGAATAATCACCTCAATGCTATTGCCTAAAATAAAACTTTTGAGATTCTATGTGAATTTATCCAAAAAATTAAGTGATTTTAGAATTCAAATGGGAACATAGTAGCTTAGCATGGTTTTGAAGAGATGCTCCCGGCCAGATGCTCTGGAAAAGGAAGAATGTTAGGATCTGAGATTGAAAGTAACATGGCTGTAATAAGGTCACTGTTTGAAGAGAGTAGATCTCATGAATCACACCAGGAATCTTGGGATGCATTATCGAACAATAGAGAGAATGTTCTATCTCTATCTACAAGTTACCCTTTTAATTATCTAAATGAATTGATCTGATGGAATCAACCTAAATATCCATCAATGATAGACTGGATAAGGAAAATGTGGTACATACATACCATGAAAAACTATGCAGCCATAAAAAGGAATGAGATCATGTCCTTTGCAGGGACATGGAAGGAAATGGAAGCCAATAGTCTCAGCAAACTAACATAGAAACAGAAAACCAAACACTGAATGGTTCTCAGTTATAAGTGGGAGCTGAATGATGAGAACACTTGAACACCTGGGGAGGAACAACACACACTGGGGCCTGCCAGAAGGGGGTTAGGAGGAGAGAGAGCATCAGAAGGAATAGCTAATGGATGCTGGACTTAAGACCTATGTAATGGGATGATCTGTGCAGCAAACCACTGTGGCACATGTTTACCTATGTAACAAAACTGCACATCCTGCACATGTATCCCTGAACTTAAAAGTTGAAGAAAAAAAAGTGGTCTGAAGTACATTCAGATATACAGAAGTCCAGAATCCTGGGTGTGCTAGTCCATGTGCATTGCTATAAAGAATACCTGAAGCTGGGTAATTTAATTTATACAGGAAAGGGGTTTATTTCGGCTCATAGTTCTACAGGCTATACAGGCAGCATGACAACAGCATCTGCTCCTGGTGAGGGCCTTTGGAAGCTTGCAATCATGGTGAAAGACAAACGGGGAGCAGGAATGTCACATGGTGAAAAATGGATGAAAGAGGGAAGGAAGTTCTAGGCTCTTTTAAACAAGATCTCATAAGAAGTCACTCATTACCATGAGGATGGGCCAAGTAATTAATGAAGGATCCACCTCCATGATTCAAACACCCCTTACCAGGCCCCAACTCCAACACTGGGGACTACATTTTAACATGAGATTTTGAGGGGCTAAATATCCAAACTATATAATTCTGTCCTGGCCTCCCAAATCTCATGTCTTATCACATCAAAAATACAATCATCCCCTCTTAATAGTTCTCCAAAGTCTTAACTGGTTCCACCATCAAATCAAAAGTCCTACGTCCAAAGTCCAAAGTCTCATCTGAGACTTATGTTCCTTTCACCTATGAGCCTGTAAAACCAAAACCCAGTCATTTACTTCCAAGATACAATGGGGGTATAGGCATTGGATAAACTTTACTGTTCCAAAAGGGACAAATCATCCAAAAGAAAGGGGCAGCAGGCCCCACATAATTCAGAAACCCTGCAGGGCAGAGGTTAAACCTGAAAGCTCCAAAACAATCCTTGACTTTACGTCCTGCATCCAGGGCACACTGGTACAAAGGGTGTGCTCCAAAGGCCTTGGGCAGGTCTGCCCCTATGGCTTTGCAGGGTATGGCCCCTGTGGCTGCTCTCATGAGCTGAAGTTAAGTGCCTGTGGCCTTTCCAGGCACAGGGTGAAAGCTTCTGTTGGCTCTACCATTGTTAGGTTTGGAGGGCAGAATCCCTCTTTGCACAGCTCCACTAGGCATGCCCTTCCTGGTGGGGACACTGTGGGGTTATTCCAACCTCACATTTCCCCTTGGCACTGCTTTATTAGAGTCTCTCTGAGGGCTCTACCCCTGAAGTATGCCCTGCCTAAGAACCCAGGGTTTCCAATACATCCTCTGAAATCTAGGTGGAAGCTGCCAAGCCTTCTTCACTCCAGCTTCTGCATACCAGCAGACTTAACACCACACAGAAGTCACCAAGGCTTATGGCTTACACCCCAGGCTGTACTTGGGGCTCTTTGAACTTCAACTAGAGCTGCAGCAGCATGTATGTTGGGGATGCCAAGAGCAGTGTTCTGAGGCTGTGCAGGATAGTGGGATCCCAAGACCTGGCCCCTGAAACCATTCTTTCCTCTGAAGCCTCTGGGCCTGGGATGGGAGGGACTATCCTGAAAACTTTTGGAATGCCTTTGAGGCCTTTTAAACATGTATTTCCTTTTTAGTCATGCTAATCTCTCTAGCAAGTGGTTGCTCCACAGTCCTCTTGAATTTATCTCCTGAAAATGTTGTTTCCTTCTCTCACACAAGACCAGGCTGTAAATTCCCCAAACTTTAATACTTTGCTTCCCTTTAAACTATATATTCCAACTTCAAGTCATTTGCTTGTTCCCTGTATCTCATCACAGGCTATCAGAAGCAGCCAGCCCACATCTTGAATGCTTTGCTACTGAGAAATTTCTTCTCTCAGATACCCTAAATTATCACTCTTAAATCCTGCCTTTCACAAAGCCCTAGGACATGGGCACAATGCAGCCAAATTCCTTGCTACAGCATAGCAAGGGTTATCTTTGCTCTAATTCCCAATAAATTTATCATTCCATCTGAGACCTCCTCAGCCTGGCCTTCACTGTCCATATTTCTGTCAGTATTTTGGTCACAACCACTTAAGAAGTCCCTAAAAAGTTCCAAACTTTCCCTCAACTTCCTTTTTCTGAGCCCTTTAAACATTTCCAACCTCTGCTCATTACACAGTTCCAGAGACGTCTCCACATATTCAGGTATCTTCATAGCAATGCCTGACCCCTTGTACCAATTTTCCATGTTAGTCCATTTGCATTACTAAAAGTAATACCTGAGGCTATGTAATTCATAAAGAAAATTGGTTTACTTGGCTCACAGTTCTGTAGGCTGTACAGACATCATGGCTCCAGTATTTGCTGCTGGTGAGGGCCTCAGGAAGCTTCCAATCATAGCAGAACGCAAAGGGGGAGCAGGCATCTCACATGGCAAGAGAGGGAGCAAGAGAGAGAGGAGGAAGTTCCAGGCTTTTGAAACAACCAGATCTCATGTGAACTCACAGAGTGAGAGCTCACTCATTACCATAAGGACGGCACCAAGCCATTCATGAGAAATCCACCCCCATGATGAAAACACGTCCCACCAGGCCCCACCTCCAACATGGGGGATTACATTTCAACATGAGATTTGGAGGGGACAAGCATCCAAACCATATAGTGGGGTAAGCTATCTGATTCTTCCAGCCAGAAATTTGCATGAGAAAGGGGGTCTGTAATAATGAGAAGCTACCTCACCATAGGGAGCTGCCAAACTTGAAGTACAAAGAAGAAATAATTCTGGGATGATAGAGCCTGGGGAAAAACAGAGGAATCAGAAACATCTGTCTAGTAGATGTTACTATGAAATTGCTTTTTCAAGCAAGAAATGTCTACATTTAAATCACAAAATAACTAGGATTGTATACATTTTATCTCCTTAAAATTGATCATGAACATGATATATAGTAACTCAAGTACCAAGTATACTCAATTAACTAAAATAATGAATCTTCATTAATTCATTCATTCATGAACTCAGCCAGTATTTATTGAGTACCTTCAATTTACTTAGCACTTGGATGGTAACGAAAAAGATAAAAACCCTTACTCTCATGGCGTTACATGCTATCACCTTACTCATCCTAGAGAAACCAGAGATACTGCAATTAGACTTAAATCAATATGTTTTTTCTTATTTTAAGAATTGTATATTAACAATATCTGACCGATTGCTGAGGATTTCATAATTCCCAATTTCTAAGAACACTCATTCAGAAACAGCAACTGATTACTAACCCTTCTAATGCATTCAGAGCTCATTCATATTTTACAAAGCTAGCTAACAAAAACATTTCCTCCTTAGACCCAGAAGTCCTCTACCTATAAACACAAGAACCACAAGGGTGGTCAGAAAAAAATACAACAGATATAACAATAAAGTCTCTTAACTCAGCGCCAAAAGCTTTATCTTTTACGCTAATAGATGATAATTTTCTTTCCAAATCATAATGAAAAGTCTCAGCACTAGCTTGTTAAAAGCTTTCCAAAGGAAGAGAGGAAAAGACAGAGAGAAAAATATGGAACAAGAGACATACAGACAGAAACAGGAAGAGACACATGGAGAGACCAACAAAGATAAAGACAGAACAAACCAAGCCCATCCCACGTGGAGCTATAAAAGAACTGGATATAGTTTTAGACCAGTAGGCATTATGGAGAGGGGGTATCAGACTCTTCAAATGCAAATTAAAAGTAGTCAACCCACACATGCTGAAGTAAAAATGGGTATTTATCTGTTAACATAATAATAATGTCAGGAATATTGTTGGTTCCAGATACAACTCAAACCCCAAATAATGTAATCAATAATGTTCTCAAACCCCCAAATAATGTAATCTTGATTCAGTTTCTCTCATCCTTTCAGTTCAGCCTTCCAGGTTGTTGGTTTCATTCTCAAGGAGGTTCTACCACTGTGGCTCAAGGCCACGACAGCAGCTCCAGACCTTATCTCCTCTTTATTCAAAGTGCAGCAAACCGTGAGAGTCTGTTGGCCAGGATTCCTAGGAAGAGGGTCCACTCTATCTTCTTAACTCTGATCAGACCAGGTTCCTCTGTGGTCAGAGGGGCACAATGCTCTGACTTAGTTCTGTGTCATATCTGTTCCTACCCCTGCTCTAACCCCTTTCAAAATTCTTGGTCTGCTGAGCATGTGGGAGGCAGTGACTGTCCATACAGAAATCAGAGAACAGTTACCAAAAGAAGAAGAAATGGATGCTGAAAGGTCAAAAAAATAATTAACATCCTCTAGAGATAGAATTTATCTGCATGTTAATAAATTAACTAAGTTTATTAACAGGAAAACTAAGTTTCCTTTAAATTTAGGCTCCTTGGAAGGTAAGAAACAATGAAGACAGAGAGATGACTGGATGGAAAAGAAAGAGATTAAGTAAAACTATCATATGAGGAGTCAGCTCTGCTGCCTGCACAACTGTGCCTGTGTGAATTATAAAAAGGCAGCTGCTCTGGGTGGACAAATTCAAACCTCACCCAGTCTGAGCAGATGAATTACCAAAAGGCATTCCTTCCTATGACCTTTCTCCACAGCCAGCCAAGTGGAAGAAACACTGGCAAGGTTTCACCACCTCCTTTGAAGAAGTACCTTCTTGCAGTACACAAAATGACAATCAATGGGGTGGCCCTACCAGGAATCTCTCTCCGGAGGAAAATTAATTGCTATTAAATTGGGAGGAAGTTCTATGTTTCATACTTTCAGGACACGAAGTTTTGAATAAATAAAAGCATTGCATGAGACCTGATATTTGGGCATCTGGGGATCTGCTAGTCTCTTATAGAGGTATGCATCATGTTCTGCCAAATTCAAGACACCACTGACAGTAAGATGTACCATTCATTCCTTGTATAGCACTAAGAAAGAAAACAAAGCTGGCAATGTGGCTTAGTACTTATTTTAAGATGCGACACATTATCACAGATACTAAAAAAGAAAAAGTACTGATGTGGTTTTGCTTTGTGTCCCCACCCAAATCTCATCTCAAATGGCAATCCCCACTTGTCAAGGGAGGGCCCTGAAGGAAGGTGACTGGATCATAGGGGCTGTTTCCCCCATGCTGTTCTCATGATAGTGAGTGAATTTTCACGAGATCTGATGGTTTTATGAATGGCAGTTTCCCTGCTTTCCCCCTCCTGCCACCTTATAAAGAAAGTACTTCCCCTTCACCTTCTGCCATAAGTTTCCTGAGGCCTCTCCAGCCATGCGAAACTGTGACTCAATGAAACCCCCTTTCTTTATAAATTATGCAGTCTCAGATATTCTTTAGAGGAGTGTGAAAGCAGACTAACACAGGAAATTGGTACTGGTAGAGTGGGGTACTATTATAAACATAACCTGAAAATGTGGAAGCGACTCAGGAATTGGGTAACAGGTGAGGACTAAGCTCTGATTTTTCTTATCTGGCCCAAATTCCTATCTAAGGGGTCTTGAGTTATGTCCTACAAATCATAAATTCTCATCAGATGGATTTTATTTAATCCTGTATATCGTGACTTACTTTCTAATCTGGCTCTGGCATAACAAGGAAGAAAATCAAAATGTTTTATCCCAAAATGTATTTCCTTGCCATACCTTGAAACTGCCCTGTGAAGTCTCTTGTGGGAAAAATCCACAGTCTATAGAGAATCCCCTTTCCCTTTTGTTTTCCTTCCTTCCTTTCCAGATCCAACAGATGATCAACTAAGAGCCAGGCACCCTTTTAAGTCAGATAAGAAACATTTTACAACCTGCTCTCTCTGAAGTCTGCTATCTGAGAGCTTCTTCTGCACAATAAAACTTGGTCTCCACAATCTTTTATCTTAAGCTGAACACTTCTTTCTATTGATCCCAGATCTTCAGATACACTCAACCAACTGTCAACCAGAAAATGTTTAAATTTACGTATAACCTGGAAGCCCCTGCTTTGAGTTGTCCTGCCTTTCTGAACCAAACCATGTATTTCTCGAATGTATGTTATTGATGTCTCATGCCTCCCTAAAATATGTAAAATCAAGCTGTACCCCTACCACCTTGAGCACATGTTCTCAGGACCTCCTGAGGGCTGTATGATGAGCCATGGTCACTCATATTTGACTCAGAATAAATCTCTTAAAATACTTTACAGAATTTGACTCTTTTTGTCAACACAGGCAGAGGCTGGAACAGTTTGGAGGGCTAAGAAGACGAAAGACAGAGATATGGGAAAGTTTGGAACTTCCTGGAGACCTGTTGAATGACTTTGACCAAAATGCTGATACTGATACGGACAATGAAGTCCAGGCTCAGGTGGTCTCAGATGGAAATGAGGAAAAGTGACTCTTGCTATGCTTTAGCAAAGAGACTGTAGGCATTTTTCCCCTACCCTAGAGATCTGTGGAACTTTGAACTTGAAATGATTCAGAGTATCTGGTAAAAGAACTTTCTAAGCCACAAAGCATTCATGGGATGACCTGTATTATTCCAAAAGCATTCAGCTTTATGCATTCACAAAGCCATGGTTTGAAACTAGAACTTGTGTTTAAAAGGGAAGCAGAACATAAAGATTTGGAAAATTTGCAGCCTCATCATGTGGTAGAAAAGAAAAAACCATTTTCTGGGGAGGAATTCAAGCCTGCTGCAGAAATTTGCATAAGTAAAGAGAAGCCAAATATTAATAGCGGAGACGATGTGGGAAATGTCTCCAGGACATGTCAAAGGTCTTCCTGACAGTCCCTCCCATCACAAGTCCTGAAGCCTATGAGGGGAAAATGGCTTCATGGGCAGGGCCCAGGGCCCCCATTGCTGTGTGCGGCCTCAGGATTTGGTGCCCTGGTTTCCAGCCACTCCAGCTTCAGCCATGGTTAAGGGGTCAAGGTACAGCTTGGGCTGTTGCTTCAAAGGGTGCCAGCCCCAAGCTTTGGTTGTTTCCACATGGTGTTGGGCCTACAGGTATGTGAAAGACAAAACTTGAGCAGTTATAGTAGTGTGAAAATGGACTAATACAAGTATGGGTATTAGCACTAATAAATACGATTTAAAAAAGAAAGCAAGAAGACCACCATCAATGAAAATAAAGCATCTTCTAAATTAGGCAGGCAAAAGTTGCAAGTACAGGGTATGATTCTGGTCGTTAAGAAACCTTAAATAATTAATAAGAACTATCAAACTAGGGGGCAATGAAAGGCTAAAATGAAATTCAAACTCCTGTGTGTTGGATAAATGTGAATTCTTCCAAAGAGAAGTGTAACAACTTTCATCAGACAAATTCTCACCAGAACAATTTCTTTGTGACCCTAAGAAGTTGAAAAATCACTCCTATAAACAGTCAGGGCAAATGATTTTGAAAACATAACCATTTAAATCACAGGAAAACCAGATGTTTAATACTAAAGGCAAAAGAGGAATTAGCATACTTCTGTAACAATGATAACATCAGCAATGATGGTTGATATTTATTGAATGCTTCTTATATTCCTCACCACTGTTCTATGACTTCTCTGTATATTATCTCATCAATTTGTTTAGGTTACAGTAGAAATTGTATTCCCAAATGGAAGTCATAGGAAGACTTCACTAAGTTATAACCACAAAAGTTTTCTTTCAGACCCTGGAACTCTTCATGCTCACTTTCTACCTTGGGGCCACCATACATATGTTAGATATGTTAGAGTTACATATGTTAGAGTTCTAAATTTCTTTTCAAAGAATCAATGTCAGTATGTTCAATTCTTTGCCTTCTACTTTTAAACTTAACTTACTCCTAAAGCAACCTTTTTTGATCACCTGTTCTACCCTGACTCATTTCAATCACCTGCTCCACCTTGACTTATTCCAATTACCTGCTACCTGCTCCACCCTAACTTATTCTCCACCCTGCATAACCATTTTTCCCACCAAACCACTCACCCCATCAGGCTCTTTAAATTAGCCAGTCAGAATTAGTTTAGCCTGTGCATCTAACCCTAGCCAATAGGGAAATGACACAGCAGCAGGGGCCATGTGCTTCAGGGATAAGAACCTCTTCCCCTCACTTGTCCAAGTGTGCACTCACCATTCCTCCATCTGTAAGGGCCCACTCTTCTATAGAAGTAACTTGCCTTGCTGAGAATTAAAAAGAAAATTTTATATTTGAGTGTTATTTCTTTTGCAGCACCAAAACTTTATAACAATTTTGGGGCTTGCCCATGATTACTTTCCCCTCCGGGGGCAGTCTCTGGTTCTCTCTCATGAGGAGGTGCACCCCACCCCTTTGCAGCAGCCTCAGGAGTGAGAAATCAAGACTCACCCAGTGCAAGGAATAACCCAAGCTCTCAGCAACATGCAAAAAAAAAAAAAAAAAGGTAGCAACCTAGCTTAAAGGATCCTCACATACTGCGGCAACAACTCTGTGCATAGACCAAAGAAGGAGAAGCCACGGGAACCAGTGAAGTATTTCCTTGGTGGTCAGGACTAAGGGAAAAAACCACGGGGTGGTAAAGCATTCCTTGGTTAGGACATACTAAGGAGAGATAAACTGCAGGGTGGTAAAGCATTCCTTAGTTGGGACTAGGGAAAGAAAGCCATGGGGGGTGGTGAAGTATTCCTTAGTTGGGACGTCTTGGAGGTTAAAAAGAAGTGAAAAATCCCTATGGTGGTGGGGAGGGGACTGAACCTCAGAAAGAGGTGAGAAATCCCCATGAGGGAGGGTTAAACCTCAGAAAAAGGTGAGAAATCCCCATGAGGGAGGGTTGAACCTCAGAAAGAGGTGAGAAATCCCCATGAGGGAGGGTTGAACTTCAGAAAGAGGTGAGAAATCCCCATGAGGGAGGGTTGAACCTCACACAAACCTCCAGTAGTAAGAAAAATATTCAGAACCCCCTTTCCTTTCTTCTCAGGGGAAGAAAGAGTAGCTCCACTCCCACCGGTCCCTCTAGGGGAAGGAAAAGGAGAGGGGAGAACAGCAGAATAAGCAGCTGGCAGAGGTAGGGAAAGAACAGCAGAGAGGAAAGAGAGCGGGAGGAAGAGAGACAGAGGGGAAAGAGAAAGAAAGGCAGAGAGAGAGAGGAAGAGACCGAGAGTCAAAGAGAGAGAGAAAGAGAGGCAGAGAGAGAGAGAGAGGAAGAGACAGAGACAGAAAGTCAAAGAGAGAAAGAGAAAAAGAGAGAGAGTAGTAAAGAGAAAACAGTGTACCCTATTCCTTTAAAAGCCAGTGTAAACTTAAAACCTGCAATTGATAACTGAAGGTCTTTTCCATGACCCTGTAACAGTAACCCATGGACGGCCCATATGCATTCAATTTGTAGCAGCAACTGCTTTGCTAGCAGAAGAAAGTAGAAAAATAACTTTTAGAGGAGACCTCATTATGAGCACACCTCACCAATACAGAACTATCCTAAGTCAAAACAAACAAACAAAAAAAAGCAAAAAGGTAGCTTACTAACTCAAAAATCTTAAAGTATGGGGCTATTCTGTTAGAAAAAGATGATTTAACATTAACCACTGATAATTCCCTTAACCCAGCAAGTTTCCTAACAGGGGATCTAAATCTTAATTAATTACCATACAAAGGTCCAACCAGACCTAGAAGGAACTCCCTTCAGGACAGGACAATAGATGGTTCTTCCCGGGTGATTGAGGGGAAAAGACACAATGGGTATTCAGTAATTGATAGGAAACTCTTGTAAAGGAAGAGTTAGGAAAATTGCCTAATAATTGGTCTGCCCAAACGTGGAAGCTGTTTGCACTCAGCCAAGCCTTAAAGTACTTACAGAACCAAGAAGGAACCATCTATAACAATTCTAAGTTAATTTGGACTAAACAAGGTCTTAATAATAGCAAAGGATCCATGAAATCCCAAACTTACAAGGTTTTCAACAAAAGTAAAGTTTGCTAAAAGTTAACAGTGTAACATGTATTATCCTAACTTCTAATCTGGTGGCCTTAGTCTAGCCCACAGACATGAAGGAAGTTCACTTTAGAAAAGAATGTTTATCATCTTTGGAAAAAAAAATGAGGGTGTGGAGAATTTATGTAAAAATAATGTTATATGGTAAATTCTTGTCCTAAAATAAATCAACTGGCTGTTTAAAGAAAGGGATGTTTACAACAAGTCAAAAAGTTGAGACATGTCGAAGAATTGTCCATGAAAGTAGTGAAGCAAAAAATGTGTTATAAAAGGGAATTTATTCAAGAAATGAATAATTTTAAAGTAATTAGACCTCCTGAATGTAAAACTATTGAAGAAACAGTTTATGTGCAAGGTGTATAAGGAAAGTAAAATATAATTTTGGTTAAGGATTATAAGGAGGCATAAGAATGTGGATTTTTACCTACATTAAAAGGTTTAAAAGTTTTTTGTTTTGAAGGTTTAAGCAAGTTTTAAAACATTAATTGTAAAGGAAATTCTGTGTGTAAACATATTGGATAAGTTAAAAGGGTATCATCCAGTTTTTCTGTGAACTGGACATTAAAATAAAAGCACAACAGGTTTTTCTTAAAGCACTAACCTGCTCTTCAATGAAAATTAGAAAAGGTTAAAAAGAGTCTGTAAAAATCTTACCTTAAGGTCAGACATTAAAATTGGATAAATATGTCTACAAGGTTTTATTAAAATTGAGTTTAACATTAATAACACACTAATATAAAGGTGAAATTTAGCTTATCTGGTATAAATACAGGAAGCATTGTCAAATATAAAATGGCGTTTGGCTTTCTTTGGTCTAAAAACTAATAAAAATAGGTGCTAAACGAAATTTCTCATTAAGGCACCAAGGACTATAAAGTACACTGCTGATGTCCCCATATTTTAAAAAGTAAGATCAATTTCTTAGAAATTATATACTTGGTTTATCTTCCACTTTCCTTTCCCTCAAAACTGAAAGTCTTTTAGCACAAGTACTACCCCTAGAATTTCTGGTAAACCAACACCAGCCCGAGGAGCACATTCTCATCAAAGGGTGGAAAGAAGGAAAATTTGAGCCAGCCTGGGAAGGACCCTACCTTATGCTGCTAACCACTGAGACTGCTGTTCATACAACGGAAAGGAGACGTACTCACCACACCCAAGTCAAGAAAGCGCCGCACCCTTCAGAGTCATGGGCCATGGTCCCAGGGGAAAACCCTACCAAACTAAAGCTAAGAAAAATTTAACTCTCTTTCATCTATTCTATTACTCTTTCTTCTTTCCTGCTTTATTGCTGACCATCTAGTTACAACATAACCAAGTCAATTTTGCCTCAAACTATTGCATTTGATGCTTGCCTTGTTATACCCTGTGGGGACTTAACAAGTCAAAGACAGCTCTCTACTTCAGAAAAGTACCCTCTGTCCCTCCTGACTCTCCTCAGACTGGGCCTTAGGAAATTGGGACTATTTAATCTGGGAGATTTCAATAAAGTCCCCAGTGTCAATGAGGACTCTTGCCCCCCAATGTAGAGCTTTTATGCCATAGTTGGTCCAACATTCTGTGGACCACTAAGGAGCAAGGATGGACTGCCCCAACCAGTTTTTGCAATTTCCTAAAACCACACATTCATTTTATTAGAGGATCATAGACGTTAAAGACTTAAAACAAACTTTGGCAATTAAGACAGGATACCAAGTTGCAACTGCCTGATTGGAATGGATCAAATATTCCACCTGCATGTTAAACAAAAGCAATTGTTATGCTTGTGCACATGGCAGGCCAGGGGCCCAAACTGTCCTCTTTCCACTAAGGTGGTACTCCAGTTGACCTGGTGTGGGATGCATGGTAGCTCTTTTCCAAGATTCTACAGCCTAGAGTAACAAGTCATGCCAAGCTCTCTCTCTGCTATATCCTGAAGTCCAGCACCCTGTGGGTCAGCCCCTGAGGGCCATCCAGCTTCCATCTCCCAACACTAAGTTCACTTCACGTCTCTCATGACAGGTAGGAAACTTAGCGTCCGTCCCTTGGAGACCTGAAGGGATGCAGTGAACTTAACAATTTTCAAGAGCTTATCAATCAGTCAGCCCTTGTTCATCCCAGAGTGGATGTGTGGTAGTATTGTGGTGGACCTTTACTGGACACTCTGCCAAATAACTGTAGTGACACTTTCACTTTAGTCCAATTGGCTATCCCTTTCATCCTGGCATTTCATCAACCAGAGGAAGGAAAAATAAGACACTGTGAAGCAAGAGAAGCTACTTATGGGTCTTTTGACTTTCATGTCTATTTAGATACAATTAGAGTCCCATGGGGAATACTAGATCAATTTAAAGCCCAAAATCAAATAGCTGCATGATTTGAGTCAATATTTCGGTGGGTGACAATAAAAACATAGATTGGATAAACTATATCTACTACAACAAACAGCGATTTATTGACTACACTAGACATGCTGTTAAAGGAATAGTTGAGAAATTAGGGGCTACTAGTCACATGGCGTGAGAAAATAGGATAGCCTTAGACATGATATAGCAGAAAGAAGGGGAGTTTGCATCATGATTAAAATTCAATGTTGTACTTTCATCCCAAACAGCACTGCCCCGATGGAAGTATAACAAAGGCATTGCAAGGTCTGACTGCACTGTCCAGTGACTTAGCCAACAACTCACGGGTAAATGGCCCCTTTACAGGATAGATAGAAAAGTGGTTCGGTAAATGGAAAGGAATAATAGCCTCAATTCTTACTTCCCTGGCAGCCGTAATGGGTGTACTTATTCTTGGCGGGTACTGTGTCATACCATGCATTCGTGCATCGGTGCAAAAGCTCATAAAAACAGCACTTACTAAAACCTCCCTTGACTATCCTGCACCTTATCCAGAGAAGCTTTTTGTTTTGGAAAATCAATCAAAACAACTAAGCCAAGACATGTTTTAAAAAAGTTTGAAAGAAAGAGCTGTAAGAAAATGCAAGAGGATGGGTTGTTAGATATGAGTTCTAAATTTCTTTTCAAAGAATCAATAAGTCAGTATGTTTAATTCTTTGCCTTCTACTTTTAAACTTAACTTCCTCCTTAAGCAACCTTTTTCAATTACCTGCTCCACTGATTCATTTCAATCACCTGCTCCACCCTGACTCATTCCGATTACCTGCTACCTGCTCCACCCTAACTTATTCTCCACCCTGCATAACCATTTTTCCCACAAAACCACTCACCCCATCACTCTCTTTAAATTAGTCAATCAGATTAGTTTAGCCTGTGCATCTAACCCTAGCCAACAGGGGAATGACACAGCAGCAGGGGCCAGGTATGTCAGGGATAAGAACTCCTTGCCCTCCCTTGCCCAAGTGTGTGCTCACCATTGCTCCATCTGTAAGGGCCTACTCTTCTATAGAAGTAACTTGCCTTGCTGAGAATTAAAAATAAAATTTTATATTCTAGTGCTATTTCTTTTGCGGCACCAAAACCTTATTTATAACACAAACTATTCCGTTTGGCTAGAATGCTCTTCCAAACTCTACCTGCAGACTTTTCATTTTTCAAATCTCAGCCCTTTCTCAAAGTAGCATTTCTAAATTACTTAAAGTAGGTCTCATGGACACCTTTTCCTTTCCTTCATAACATTTGTCCCAACCCAAACATATGTTTATTTGTATGTTTGCTTAAAATGACAAGCATTAACATTTATTTCCATTTACAGTGTGAAGACAATATTCCAAGTGCTTGGAGTCTAGCATCTCATTTTAGCCTTACAACACAAAATGAGATATATAACCATTTTATATGCATGGAATCAGAGGCACTAGATTATGCAGTTTTAAGAAGGTGATTCAGCTAGTAAGTGGAGATGCTGGGATTTGAACAGCCTGACTCCACAGGTGTAACAACTTGATTAGTGTCTACATCATTAGATGTAGAGATCTCATGAGAGCAGAGAAGATGTCTTGTTTCTGTATAGTAATATTCTAGGCCCCTAACACAAAATCTGGCACATGTTCATAGCAGACTTATCAAAAACGTTTGTTTAATAAATGAGCATAAAGATGAATGAATAATAAAGGGAAATGTTGCAGGAATTAAATAATTCAGAAAAGTTTAAAGGAAAGAGCTTGACATTGAGAGTAAGTATCCATTTTTTCCCTATAAATTAAAACTGTCACTGTTCACTTGTAATGATGGGCACTTTGGTTTAACTCACAGAACACCAATTTTCTTTGCCAGTGTAGAGGCACCAGACTAGATGAAATGTGAAATCCTTAGGGTGTGTGAATCTGATATGCCTGCCTATAAATGCCTCATGCTGCCTAGCCCAGTCACATAGATCCTTGCTGGACTGGCTGCTTGAGGAAGAAAGTTGCAATGTGGTCTTTAAATATTTATCCCATAGAATTCAGGGCCACAGGAGGCCTCAGGAACGCTTATCAAAATTTTCCATGGGATCCCCTAAGATGCTTCTCTACCAATAAGATGGCAATGGGGTGCAAAGCAGTTCTTTAGACTACGGGTGACAAATTTCAGTAGGATATAATAAATTCCTCTTCAAAGGTTTTAGCCTGTAAATTGTTAAGTACAATGACTTCTGAGATCCTCTCCAAGGAACCAATGTATCAGTGTTCAGCTCCTCTGTTCTTTGCTCTTCATTTTAAAGTTTAACTTCCTCATTCTTTACATCTCCCTGCCCCTGGTTTCAGTAAACAACCCCCTCCTAGCCTCTATCACTTGCTCTGACCTTAGTCACCCTTGGTCACCTACTCTGTTCTTAGTCATCCTGAGTCACCTGTTCTGTAACCATCCTTCCTGCCAAACTACTCACCCTGCCACTCTGGCTCATACTCCTGCTCTCTTTAAAATAGTCAATCAGAATTAGCTTAGACTGTGTGGTCCAAACTTAGTCAATAGGATAACAACACAGCAGTAGGGGATACCTGTGTCAGGGATAAGAACACTTTTCCCTGCCTTGTTTAGGTGTGATCTTGCCATTGCTCCATCTGTGAGACGTACCCTTCTATAGAAGTAAAATTTCTTTGCTGAGAAAATTCATGTTGGAGTGCTATTTCTTTTGCGGCACTGAAAATTTATTTCCAGCAAATTTGGGGGCTCATCTAGGATACCCATTCTCCTCTGGGAAAGGGTCTTTGGTCCTCTCCCATGAGGAGGTATGCACCACTGCCTCATTGTGGCAGCCTCAGGGGTAAGGAATCAAGGCCCACCTGGTATGATGAATAAACCTTGACTCTCAGCAATGCAGAAAGAAACAGGCTGGCAGTTTGGGGAAAGGATTCTCACATACCATGACGACCAGGTAACTCCATGCACAGACCAAGGTAAGAAATATTGCAAAAGTGGCAAAGTATATTCCTGGTGCTCAGGGCCAAGGTAAGAAAAGTCACAGGGGGCAGTGAAGTATTCCTTAGTCGGGCTGTCCTAGAGGTTAAAAAGAGGTGAGAAATCTCCACTGAGGGGCACTGAGCCTCACCCCAAAAGGGGAGAAATTTCCAATAGGAGAAATTGAGCCTTACCCCAAAACCATCAAGATGTGAAGTACCCCAAGTAATGTAAGAGATAAAAAGGATAAAGCTAGCAACAATAATATTCCCCCTAATAATCCCCTAGGCCTAATGTTAAAATATTAGAAGGATAAAACCAAAAACAAGAAAAAGCAGCTGCTGTTTCATAATATTCTCCTATCCCTGTTGTCCTCCTCCTTATAACCCTGCCTCTTGGGAATCATCCCAAAAGTCCACTTACTACCAGCCTAACTACCCTTTCCTAAAAGGACTTCAATGTGAGATAGCGCAATGTAAAAAGGTTATTCAGAACTTCCCTTTCCCCTCTTCTTAGGAGAAGAAAGAGGCATAATCCACAGAGCTGCTAAGGGAGCCTAGGTACATGAACATCCTCCTGGTCAAAATGTTCCTACAGCAGATCAAAAATTTCCCACCCAAGAGCCCTGGTGGGACAATAACAACACAGCCAACTGAGAAAATATGTAAGACCTTAGGGAATTGATAACAAAGGGCACTAAAGAACCAATACCCTGAACCCAGAATCTTCCCGAAACATTTGATATACAGCAAGGGGAAGATGAAGGGCCTACAGAATTTTTAGACAAATTAAAGGAAAAAATGAGAAAATATGCTGGTCTAGGTCTTGAGGATCCTCTTGGACAAGGAATGTTAAGACTTCATTTTGTCACTTACAGTTGGCCAGATATTAACAAGAAATTACAAAAGATAGAGAACTAAAAAGATACACATATAGAAGAGCTTCTAAGAGAACCCCAAAAAGTATATGTAAGAAGAAATTTAAAAAAACAGAAGGCAAAAATTCTGCTGTTGACCATGTAACAAAGTACCCAGGGGGCCAGAAGCTATAAAGAACCTAGACCTCCACTCTCCAGGCAACATAAAGGGTACAAAAGAGTAAAGCCAGGAGACTCAAAGATAGGAAAAAAAAAAATCTTAGTGAGAAAAAGACTGACAGAGCGAACAGAGGGAGTCCAGGAGAGAGACAGAGAGTCAAAGAGAGAGAGAGAGAAAGAGAGAGACAGAGAGGGAGAGAGAGAGAGAGAAAGAGGCAGAGAGAGACAGGCAAAGGGAGAGAAAGAGGACAAAACAAATGTTTCAAATTAAAAATAGATCTCTTCAAAAGAGAATGTCCCAAATGGGAAAAAGAACAAAAGTCATATATAAAAGCAAATCAGCTAATATTAAATGTCTGTTAATTCTGGAAGCAGGGACAAATCTATTAGGAAGAGATTTAATGCTAGAATTAGGCTTAGGCCTACAAATCAATCATGGAAAATTCCTCCCCTCCCTAAACTTGCTCACCACTGCAGACGAAGAACACATTTATCCCGAGATATGGTCAATAGATGGGAATCGAGGAAAATTACAGATTCCTCTGATTCATGTTAAATTAAAAACCCCTGGGGAAGTAGTAAAGCAAAAGCAGTGTACCCTATTCCTTTAAAAGCCAGGGTAAATTTAAAACATATAATTGATAATTAAAGGTCTTCTCCATGATGGGCTTCTTAAACCCTGTATATCTCCCTATAACACTCCAATACTGTCTGTAAAGAAGCCAGATGGGTCATACCGTTAGTATAAGACCTTAGAGCTATTAATCAAATAGTCCAAACTACACACCCTGTTGTTCTCAATCCTTATACTATTATCAGTAGGATCCCAAACAGTCACTAGTGGTTTACAGTAACAGATTTAAAAGATGCCTTCTGGGCTTGTCCATTAGCAGAGGACAGCCAGGACCTATTTGCCTCTGAGTGAGAAGACCCTCACACTGGTCAAAAATAGCAATACCGATAGACAGTCTTATCCCAAGGGTTTATGGAGTCTCCAAATTTATTTAGTCAAATATTAGAACAAGTCATTTAATTAACAAAGGTAAATGGAAAATTGGGCTTGAATGGATTGAAGGCATCATATCCTTGCCTCTGCTGGAGACTAAACAAGAACTTAGAAAATTTTAGGATTAGTCAGGTACTGTCATCTACGGATAGACTTATGCCTTAAAAACACAACCCTTATAAAAGACGGGCCAAACCCCCTCGTTTGGCAATTACCAGAAAGCCAATAGGTGGAAAGATTAAAACATCTATTAGTAACTGCCCTTGTCCTTGCTTTATCCTCCTTACGCAGCCATTCCATCTTTTTGTCACTGTAAACAAGGGCATAGCCTTAGAAGTATTTACCCAAAAGCACAGAGGCCACTGACAACCCGTAGCCTTCTATCAAAAATCCTTAACCCAGTATCCCACGGAAGGCCCAAATGCATTCAGTCTGTAGTGGCAACTGCTTTGCTAACAGAAGAAAGTAGAAAAATAACTTTTGGAGGAAACCTCATTGTGAGCACACCTCACCAGGTCAGAACTATCCTAAGTCAGAAAGCAGAAAGGTGGCTTACTGACTCAAGAATCTTAAAGTATGAGGCTATTCTGTTAGAAGAAGATGATTTAACATTAACCACTGATAATTTGCTTAACCCAGCAGGTTTCCTAACAGGGCACCTAAATCGGAAGAGAGAGCGCACATGTTTAGGTTTCATTAATTACCATACAAAGGTCCGACCAGACATAGGAGAAACTCCCTTCAGGACCGGATGACACTTCATAGATGGTTCCTCCCAGGTGATAGAGGGAAAAAGACGCAATGGATATTCAGAATTGATAGAGAAACTCTTGTAGAAATAGACTTAGGAAAATTGCCTAATAATTGGTCTATTCAAACATGTGAGCTGTTTGCACTCAGCCAAGTCTTAAAGTACTTACAGAATCAGGAAGGAACCATCTATACTAAGTACGCCTTTGGAGTGGCTCATACATTTGGAAAAATTTGGACTGAACGAGGTCTTATTAACAGCAAATGCCAAGACCTGGTCCACAAGGAATTAATCACCCAAGTATTAAATAACCTTCAGTTGCCAAAAGAAATAGCTATTGACCATGTGCCCAGACACCTTTCTTTTTAAAGTCAAGTAAATAACCTAGCAGATCAGATAGCCAAAGAGACTACCATTTCTTTGCTGTACAGCTGGCGTGCTTTGCAGCTAGGTAAAACCTAGGACACATGTAGTTAAATGCTAGAATAAGCCAGACCTTATCTTCACTTATCTCTAGGTCTTAGGCTCTACACCTAGCACATAATTAAAATCCCAATCTTATAAGGTTTTCAACAAAAGTAAAATTTGCTAAAAGTTAACAGTGTAACATGTATTATCCTCACTTCTAATCTTGTGGCCTTAGGCAGTCTAGTCCACAGACATGAAAGAAGTTTGCTTTGGAAAAGAACGGTTATCATCTTTGACATTAAAAAGAGGATAATTTATGTCAAAAGAATCTTATATGGTAAATTCTTGCCCTAAAGTAAATTAACTGGTTGTTTAAAGAAAGAGATGTTTACAACAAGTCAGAAAGTTAAGGCATGTCTAAGATTGTCTGTGAAAGTCATGAACAATGTTATAAAAGGAAGTTTGTGCAAGAAATGTTGTATAATTTAAAAGTAATTAGGCTTCCTGAATGTAAAACTATTGAAGAAACAGTTTATATGCAAGGTGTGTAAGGAAAGTAGAATATACTTTTGGTAAAAAGATTATAAGGAGGCATAAGAATATGGTTTTTACCTACGTTAAAAGGTTAAAAACTTACTTTGAAGATTTAAGCAAGTTTTGAAATGTTAATTGTAAAGCAAATTCTGTGTGTAAACATATTGGCTAAAGTTAAAGGGGTATAATCCAGTTTTTCTGTGAACTGGACATTAAAATAAAAGCACAACAGTTTTTTCTTAAAGCACTGACCTGCTCTTTAACAAAAATTACAAAGGGTTATGAAGAGTCTATAAAAGTCTTAAGATTAGGCATTAAAATTGGATACATATATCTACAAGGTTTTATTAAAATTGAGTTTAACATTAATAACACACTAATATAAAGATGAAATTTAGCTTATCTGGTATAAAATCATACAGGAAGTATTGTCAAATATAAAATGGTGTCTGGCTTTCTTTGATCTAAAAACTAATAAAAATAGGTGCTAAAGAGAATTCACAAGAAAAATGGATATGACCAGACCAGAGAGAAATGTTATCTAAACCCCTCATGAGAAAAATCTTGTTCCAGCTGCATCAAGGGACCCATTGGGAGCTCCAAGCCACGTGTGATTCAGTCCTCAGAGTTTATGGGTGCACAGAAATTTATACCCTGGCCAAACAGTTACAGACAGTTGCTTAGTATATAAGAAAATCAATAATCAAACTATAAATAAATCACCCCTTGGGGGAAGGAGTTCAGGCTTAAGGCCATTCCAAAGTATCCAGATTGATTACATAGACATGCCTCCAATTGGTCATCTAAAGTATTTATTAGTAATAGTAGCTCACCTTACTCATTGGGTAAAAGCTATTTCCTTTTCAAGTACAACAGCTAATAATATAGTCAAGCATTCTTTGAAAATACTATACCCAAGTTTAGATTAATAGAAAACATTGATTCAGATAATAGGACTCATTTCACTGCAAATGTCATTAAGAAATTAGCCCAGGTACTGGATATAACATGGGAATATCATACTCCCTGCCACCCACCCTCATCAGGAAGAGTGAAAAGAATTAACCAAACTATAAAAAAGCCACAGAACCAAATTAGTCTTAGAGATTTGGTTGCCATGCCTTCCCATTGCCCTGTTGAGAATCTGAACAGCAACTTGGAGAGATGTTGGCTTATCCCCTTATGAAGTGTTGCCCTGTTTGCATTCCACTGATTACATTCCCATGTTAAAAAAAAAAAAAAAAAAAAAGATCAGTTTCTCAGAAATTATATACTTGGTTTATCTCCCACTTTCTCCTCCTTCAGAACTAAAGGTCTTTTAGCACAGTCACCACCCCTAGAATTTCCAGTACACTAGCATCAGCCTGAAGACCACATCTTCGTCAAAAGTTGGAGGGAAGGAAAACTCGAACTGGCTTGGGAAGAACCCTTCCTAGTGCTTCTAACCACTGAGACTGTAGTTCGAACAGCAGAAAGAGGATGGACTCATCGCACCTGGGTCAAAAAAGCACCACCCCCTCCAGAATCATGGGTAGCTATTCCAGGGCCAACTCCAACCAAGCTAAAGCTTGGTTTGATCCTCTTACACTGCACCTCTTTCTTTTCCCCTTCTATTACGAGACCTCTCGTTAGTCATGTAACTAGGTCAAGTTCACCCCAAACTATTACTTTTGATGCTTGCCTTGTGATGCCCTGTGGAGACTTGCCAAACCAGAGGTAGCTCTCCACTTCAGAAAAATATCCTTATCCTTCCTAGCTTTCCTCAGACTGGAAATCTGTTAACTGGGATAAGTTAGTTTGGGAAGAATTTGACGAAGATTCCAGTATGAGCTGGAAATCTTGTCCTCCTAGAGCAGAACTTCTCTGCTGAAGTTGGTCCAATGCTCTGTAAAATACTAAAGAGCAAGGATGGACTGCCCCAACTAGTACTTGCAGTTTCTTAAAACCATATATTCATTTTACTAAAGGAGTTACCCCTCCCCATTGTCAGCTGAGCCAATGTAATCCAGCACAGATGACCATCTCTGCTCCCCAGAGTTCTTAACCTTCATTAAGCTGTTTCTATGGTATAGGAGCAGAAGTCTCAGGGAAGGTCCCCATAGGATCCTTTGCAATGCGCTTCATTGCCTTCTCACCTCCTGCACTCGCTTCTCCCTCTCTTTAGTTCTCCAGTAACCAAACCTTCTCTCGTTGTATACCCAATGATAAAACCAAAGTAGTTGTAGAGGTTAAAGATTCAAAACAAATGACAGCAACTGAAACAGGGTATCAGGACGCAAAAGCTTGGCTGGAATGGATTCAACATTCTGTTCGCACACCAAACAAAAGCGCCTGTTATACTTGTGTGACAGGTAGGCCAGAGACCCAAATTGTTCCCTTTCCACTTGGGTGGTCCTCTCATGGACCGGGCATGAGCTTGTATGGTAGCTCTCTTCCAGAATCCCATAGCCTGGGGTGATGAGTCATGCAAGACTTTCACTGCTGTTCCCTGAGGTCAAGAGCCCTGCAGGTCAGTCCTGAGGGCCATCCAGCCTCCAGCCCCTGATGTTAACGGCACGGGGAAAAGTTAGCATTCCTTGGAAATTTAACAGGGTGCAGTGAAACCAAGCCTTTTCAAGAGCTTACCAATCAGTCTGCCCTTGTTCATCCTGGAGCAGATGTGTGGTGATATTGCTGGGGACTATTGCTGGGTACTCTGCCAAGTAATTAGAGCAGCACTCGTGCTCTAGTGCAATTGTCCATCCCTTTCACCTTAGCATTCTGTCAGTATGATAAAAAGAAAATTGTAAAAGAAGAAGTGCCTCACATGGGTCCTTTGAACCCCATGTTTATATAAACACTATTGGAGTTCCATGAGGAGAACCAGATGAATTTAAAGCCCCAGATCAAATAGCTGCAGGATTTAAGTCAATATTTTTGTGGGTGATAATAAAAATGTAGATTGGATAAATTACATCTATTATGATCACCAGTGGTTTATTAATTATACCAGGGATGCTGTCAAAGGGATAACAGAACAATTGGGGCTCACTAGCCAGATGGCCTGGAAAAACAAAATGGCCCTAGATATGATATTAGCTGCAAAAGGTGGTGTTTGTGTTATGATTAAAACTGAGTGTTGTACTTTTATCCCAAACAACTATGCCCCCACTGGGAGTATAATAAGAGCCTTACAAAGACTTACTGCTTTATCCAATAAACTAACTAAACTTCTAGAGTAGATAACCCTTTCTCAGAGTGGCTAGAAAGATGGTTTGGTAAATGGAAAGAAATCATAGCCTTGATTCTTACTTCTCTTGCAGCTGTAGTAGGTGTACTCATTCTTGTTGGGTGTTGTGTCATACCGTGCATCTGTGGGCTAGTACAAAGATTTATAGAAGTAATACTTACGAAAACTTCCCTTAGCTCTCCTCCACCTTATTCAGATCAGTTTTTTTCTTGTATAGGATTAGGTCAAGCAGCAAAGCCAAGACCCGTTAGAAAAGTTTGAAGAGAAAGTACTATGACAATCGAAAGGGGGGAAATTGTAGGATAATAATAATAAATTCCTTTTCAAAGGTTTTAGTCTGTAAATTGTTAAGTATAATGAGTTCTGAGGTCCTCTCCAAAGAACCAATGCATCAGTATATTCAGTCCCTCTGTTCTTTGTTCTTCATTTTAAAGTTTAACTTCCTCATTCTTTATGTCTCCTTGCCCCTAGTTTCAGTAAACAACCCCCTCCTAACCTCTATCACCTGCTCTGACCTTAGCCACCCTTGGTCACCTGCTCTGACCTTAGCCACCCTTGGTCAACTACTCTGTTCTTAGTCATCCTAAGTCATCTGTTCTGTAACCATTATTCCCACCAAACTACTCACCCCGCCACTCTGGTTCGTACCCCTGCTGTCTTTAAAATAGTCAATCAGAATTAGCTTAGCCTGTGGTCCAACCATAGCCAATAGGGGAATGACACAGCAGTAGGGGCTACCTGCATCAGGGATAAGAACCCCTTTCCCTCCCTTGTTCAGGTGTGCTCTCACCATTGCTCCATCTATGAGATACACCCTTCTATAGAAGTAAAATTGGCTTGCTGAGAAAATTCATGTTCTAGTGCTATCTTTTGTGGGACCGAAAATTTATTTCTGACATTCCTAACAGTACAAACACTCGGAATAAGTAGCTCCTTTCTCCCTTCCCCTTTTCCAGTGGCTGTAACACTGCCAATATGAACTTGGAGATTGGCATATAGCATCCTTCCATTTTAACCCATCCAAGGACTCTTTAGAAACCATCAACAAAGGTTATTCTCTAAGACATATGGCATGGGTCAGGGGCTAGCAGATGTTTTCTTGGAAAGATTACATAAACATCTTAGGCTGACAGGCCATATGTTCTCTGTCATACCTATTCAACTCTGCCATTCTAGCATGAAGGCAGCCATAGACATATGTAAACAAATGGATGTTGCTGTGTCTTAATAAAACTTTATTTATAAAAAGGGCCAGATTTGGCCTATGGAGCTGTAGTTTACTGACTCGTGGAAATAGATCTCATTTAATTAGTAATTACCTTAGTTAAATTTTCATCTTATTTCCCATCTTGGCTGAATTTGCGTTCTGTTGCATACTAACTTCTTTGGAAAATGCCAGAAAAAGTATAGATAAAAGAGACTGGGCAGATACAGACAATGAAATAGTATTTGCATGAAAAATGTTATCATTTCTATGGCTGGCTCTTTGCCTGTCAAATAAAACAATGTGTGTGTTGTTTCTTGAATAGACTAACTCGGAATTATCCCCGTTACTTTAAACGAAATATGGGATGTTCATTGTTGAATATCTTTCCTTGCTACATACATTGATGCACAAAGAAATCAAAGGAATTATTACCAATTCTGCTAAGTCAAACTGAATTTACAAAAAAATAAATTAGTATTTGGAATCTTTTGATTTACTGTTCCATAGAAATTCCATTCCATGGATGATAATTAATGAAACTGAGAGGTCATTTTAATTATGTGTCATTTTTATAAGATGTTTTTAAGAGTTTTAAGAGGCTGAAAGAGTCAAAGGATATAATTCTACTTAACCACAGAAACAGTAATCTTGTGGTTCCTTTCCAATTACTGTAGGATGGTGTTAGCTTCTTAGAGGGGTTTTAGGTTGATAAAATGATGACCTATCTTATATCCAAATACTTTTTTGGCATTTCTAAAGGATTATCATTCTGTCCTTTTTAAAGCATTTCTGTACCAGGCTCTTAAGACCAGATCCAATATAAGATATGTTTTGAAGACTTTATGGACTCAACCTAACAGACCTTAGAATAAATGTCAACTGAAACCACCAGGGTTCCTAAAGTCCAGGGCACACCCACTTTAGGAATCCTAGGTGTACAGAGTAGGAGTAAAGGAAGCAAATTAACACCCATAGAACTGCATTCTACAAGCATGTCCAGAGCTTTAGAAACATATTCTCTCATTGCATGATTAAGGCAAGTAAGAATAAAATGGGAATTTCAGGTTACCTCAGATGAAGAACTGGTCTGGGAAATGTGCATTATACTTTTCAGCATCTGTTTTCACAAGAATCTTTTCTTTCATATCCAATAAAGTTGGCAACTAGGATAATTAAGTGGCTTGATAAATATTTGTGAATCTTGATTTTCTAGTGTAAACAGGATTTCCCCAACTTCCATCTTGGCCTATGTAACCCTTGGCCAGATGTTAGGCACTCATTTATAGGTCTATTATTTGGCTCTTTAGATACCTCTTCCAATTAAGAACATAGCTATGCATAATAATTGTACTCCAAGGTTACCTCACAAATGCCATGGTAGGATGCATGCAGAGGCACATTTATAGTCATTGTGTTTAGGAGTATTAACTGGGCATTACAAAGAATCTGTTCTGCTCCCAACCCTGTGTCAGGTTTACACTTCTACCTGCTTGTCCCTAATATAAGCACACTAACATTTGCAAAGATGTAGGATTAATAATACTTATTGTGTATTTAGTGCTATGTGCCAGGCATAATGTAAAATACTTCATACAACCCTGTGAGGCAGAAATTGTTATCCTCACTTTGCAGAAGAAAATCCAGCATCCCAGAGAGAGGTTGTGATTTGAACAAAGTCAAAACCTAGATAGTGGCTGAGACAGAATTTATACCAGGTCTGTCTCACCCCAAAGCCTGGGATCTTAACCACACTGCTATGATTCTCTCTTATTTTATTTATTTGTTTAAATAGTGGGAAGAATACTTAACATAGAGATCTACATTCTTAACAAAAGTTCAAGTACACAACACAGTATTGTTAGCTGTAGGCACAATGTTGTACAGCAGATAGATCTCCATCACTTAATCATCTTGCATAACTGAAACTTTATACCCATTGAACTGCAATGCCCACTTCTCCCTCCCTGCAGCCCCTAACAACCACCAGTCAACCCTCAACATCTCCCATTTTATAATGATAGCTTTCAACTTGATTCCAGAGAATCTTTCCCAACCCATTTAATCCCCAGCCTCAGTACTCCTAGGAAACCCCCTCCTCCCATCATCTACCTTAAAGAAGGCTCTTTCCTGTGCCCCAGTTGGCTTTCCAATCATTTCCTCCTAATCTTCAAGGGTAAACAAAGCCAAAATGGTGGAATTAGAATCCCAAGTCTGTCAAGTACCAGCTGAGTAGTCTTGGGCAAATTACTTAACTTCTCGGGGCTTTAGTTTTCTTTCCAGCAAAATTGGGATCAAGGTAGGTAAAATTCCCTGGAAGCAAACTCTGAAACAATGATCCACATGAAAATTTGGGTTTATTAGAAAGTGTTCCCAGGAAAAAAAAATAGAAGAAAAGTGGAGAAGTGGAGCAGTGATGAGAAGGGAATATGATTTCAAGAGGAGTCCTACAGAAGAAAACCTTGGATTGATCTCATCAGGAAGCTTTGGAGATAGTGCAGGTCTTACCTCCAAGCCATCTTCATCACGGACAAGGGAACGGAAGTATTTATACTCCCATGACTCTCAGTCATTGGTTCAGTGCCACACCAAAGAGACAAAAATTCCCAAATAACTCTTTATAAACACAGACAAAGCAGGTTTCAACAGCCTGGGGGAAGTTCTATGTCTCACATGCAAGTGTTGGTTATTGGGGCTAAAAGTTCATTGGAAATGGTATATGTAAAAAGTCTAAAGAGATCTGGGCAGAACACTGATACCAGCTGCCACAGGAGTAATAACAGTTCCTTCTCTGTTTCTATGAGGGTTTTTATTGGTAAAATGCTTATAAGAATGCCTAGTTCAATAGTAGGCACTATTAAATATATGTTACATGAAACAAATAAAAAGGCTACATGGTGATAATACGGAGAGTCCACAAAACAGTAATAAAAAAAAATTTAAAAGAAACTCTAGATTCAAAGTCTGATCTTTTCTTCTTTTGGGAATGATCTTGCAAAGTTCTCAGGCAGGTTATGTAGGTTCATCACCTCCAGGAGAAGGAAGAATGAGAATCCAGGGCATGGTAGCATGAAGCTCTGGAGGCCTAATTCCCACTCCCTGACTCGGCTTAACTCTAACATATTGAGTTAAACTAAATAAATCCATTCAAGAGTTCCAAAATCACAACATAATATTGAGCTCTCTACCAAGGCTAAGGAAAGACCCTGAGTGGCCCTATGGGGACTGAAAGCAGCGTTTTCTCACCACAGCACCTCCACAAGAGAAGTCACACAGGGAACCTTACACCTCCCACTGTCCTCCCACATCCTTTTGCTACCCTCCCAACTTGTTCACATCCTTTTCCCCGAAGCCCCGTTCTAATGCTAACTCTTCTAGCAACTCACCCCTAATTCCTCCACACCCAGCGATGAGATAGCAGCTTTCTCACCTTGGAATGGCCACTGTACTTTAAAGGAAAAATAAATTATGAAATGTGTCTCCTTTACCTGCAGTTAGAGTGGAATTGTCTCCATCTACTTGCAATGATCTCTGCTTGTAGACAGTTCCTTCTTAAAGAAAAGCACTATGTTTTACTTGTTCTACACCACCAGGTATCTAGCATTATAGGAGAATTGAATGATTTTAATTTCTTAGAAAAATTTGTAATTGGAGAAGAACGTTGAAAGCAAGGTCATACCAACAGGTATCAAACAAACTCTACTGTCATGATTATAGCCTACAGTACCCCCACTAATAGCAGTAATCTTAATACTCATATTCAAACCCTATATCCTAAAACTTCTTGTAAAACTTCTCTCTTCTCACCTAGAAGCAGTTAAACTCCAAATGGTGCTGCAGACAGAACCACGCATGAACATACTCTTCTTCTGAGGATCTTCCGATCAACCTCAGGAGGAGCCCTAGCTGCTGTCCCCAACACAACACCCCTTTTCAGCAGAAAGTAGCCAGAAAGAGTCATCGTCCAAAACCCCCTAATAGCAGTTAGAGTTACCACCCCAGGGGGGTAAATTATATAGAAGTCAAAAAGAAATTATTTAGGCAGACAATGAGGGTAAGGAAGTCCTTAGGAAGGTTTTTCTTTTAATGAAAAGCAGCGTCCCAAACCATTTCTTTTCTAACAAAGAGAAGCCTGCAAAATCGAGCTGCAGACATAAATAAGCAAGCTGGAAGCTTTTATAGGTGAATGCCGGCAGCTGTGCCAATAAGAAAAGACTACGGGGAGGGCAGGCATGTTCAACATGGCGCTCCATCTTCCCTTTTCTTTGTCAACCACATGTACAGTAAGGAACAGACAACATGACGCCAGCCAGGTAGAGAACCCATCTGCATAATAAAAAATTATGGTGGGATGGCCAACTTCCTCACACGCTATGCAAATGTCACACCTGCTCGGACCGATCTCTTGAGTACTATGTAAATCAGATACCATCTCTTCAAGCTCATCTATAAAACCCCATGCATTTCATCATGAAGTGGAAGACCCACTCAGGTGCCCCTCTCTCTCTGCAGGAGAGAGAGTTATTCTCTTTTCTCTTTCTTTATTCTATTAAACCTCTACTCTTCACTTTTTGCATGTTCACGTCCTCAATTCCCTTGGCATGGGACAACAAACCTTAGGTATTTACCTCAAACAATGCCACTTCGTTTCTTTGAAAGACACATAAATTATTCTTATATCTATGGTTATTGTCCTGGTCTCAAATCTTACTCAAAATCCAAGAATGGCTGTGTCTAAGGAGTGAATTATTACCCCTGTGAAGTGATTTGAACAAGGAGACCACTCTCCTTCAAGACTGCCAACCAAAATGCTAACATTCCCAAAGAAGTAGGTTAAGGCATTAAAAGAGATCACAACTGTGATTCAGAATTTATTAGCTTCCTAACATGAAGCCGCACCCCACTGGTGGTCTCTAAAATGATTGTAGGTAGCCTATACATAGCCATTTTTTAAATTTGAGCAGTGATATACTAATATATCAAAATATAATTATCTATAGGCTACCTAAAATCATTTTAGAGACCAAATGATTTAGTATATTAGAATATGCAAATGTATGTGCATGTATATATATGTGCATGGTGTGTGTATATATTTCAAACCTGTAATTTTCCAATCCATTCTTTTAGAGATTATAAGAAAAAGTCAATTGGAATCTACTAGGTATGCACATATTCAGCAAAACTTGTAAAGGGGGCATTGGAGATAATTCAAGTTTAAGAAATATTGATAAAGTGAAAATTACATTACAGTTATAATAGAAGACCTAGATTCAAATCCTGTGGTAAAAAAAAAAACCATATTACTGAGCAAGTCACTTACCTTATCTGAGTTTCAGTGTTCTCTTCAATAAGATAAAGTTTTTATAGCCTGTGTTTTTAAATATCTGTTAAATGTAAATGTCCTGTCTATGGTGGACACACATATTCCCTTATCACTAATTTCATCTTAGTGCAACAGAGTTTATCATAGGATTTGTTCTGGCATCTAGCTGGGTCCTAGAGAACTCTCACCAAAGCCAGGTGTATTTGTATGTGGAAAGCTAAAAACACGAAAAATTTAGAAACTACCTGGGAGGTAGAGGGAGTCAGTCTAAAATAAGACCAAAGTCTCAGGTAGAGATAAAGATGCAAAGACCACATAAAAGATGGAGGTGAGGTGAGTAAAGATGACTTTCATCTAATTTATAATTTGACTAAAAGCCGCCAAAACTACAGTGGTGGCTCACACATGTAATCTCAGTATTTTAGGAGGCCAAGGCAGGTGGATTGCCTGAGTCCAGGAGTTTGAGATCCACGTGGGTAACATAGTTAAGACCCCATCTCTAGAAAAAAATAAACAAAAATTAGCTGGGCATCATAATGCATGCCTGTAGTCCTAGCTACTCAGGAGATTAAAGTGGGAGGATCACTGGCACCCAGCAAGTTAAGGCTGCAGTGAGTTGAGATACCCACTGCACTCCAGCTTGGACAACAGAGCAAGACCGTGTCTCAGAAAAAAAAAAATTACACATATATACATATATATATCTATATACACACACACACACATATATATGTATATACACATACACATGTATGTGTATATATATCACTTTATATTTCTCTTGATGACAAATGTGATCCTTTAAGCAAGCAAGGCAAACCTTAAGGGAAAGATAGAGTGACTTAAAAATAAATAAAAAATTATCCTGAGAAGATAAAGTTGTTTCTGAAATTATATTATGCCCAATCTATATTAATAGCTTTTATAAACCTAGATGTGCTCTTGTGTAGTCCCACTTTGGAAAGTGCTCTGAGCTTAAATTTAAAAATGAAGGTCTTGACATCTGCCACCCTGAGTCTCAGTGTCCTGTGACTGGTGCATCCAGATTAGCTGGAGTCCATGTTGTGATGTCACAGTGGCTTTAGATTAAACAAGCCATATTCCTCACCCAGAGGCCACCCCCAGCTGCCTTCCCATCCCACCTTCAGACCTGCACTAGAACACCCCATGGATTTAGGAGCCACTGGTAAGGTTATGACTTCCCTCATTGAATGAAATAAATGGACTCAGGAAGGAATAAAACCCAAGGTCTCCTCTTCACCAGCATCATTCAGAACCACCTCGCTCCTCAGGGGCCACAGAAGTGCTGAATAAAATGAAAAGATATCATATGTCTTTAGCAAGACAATCAGATTCTATTAGAAAGAGAGCGAGAGAGAACTCTAAGTGTATTTAGAGCCATGGTCTTGTTACTCCAGAACAGAATTAAATCTACTACATATGAGATATCTTCCATCATCTGGCAAGTGCTTCAGAGATGCAGTAGGCATCTTCTGAAAAACATTTAAAATTCACCACCAAAGCTCTACGTTAAAGATGACCATTCTGCTCACTTTGTGCAGATTTCTTAAGAAAATGTTGTCTACTTCAAATCACAGAAGAGGATTTATGTGATTTCCCCAAAGAGAGGAGGAGCAGTTATTATCTTTGCACAAATATGCTAAGGTTAGAGAATTCCTATTTCTAAGGGAATGGTTACTTCCTGGATTTACATAGTGGCCCCCTAAATTCTGGGGATCAAGGAAAGAAAAATTAGGTTGGCCAAATAGCAGAGGGAAGTCTTTCCCTGCCAACAACTCCATCTCAGAGAATTATGATTCATCATGTATCAAACTAATTATGGTAATTTAGGACACAGTGAATTCATAATTCTGTGCATAGAAGGTAAGACTGCACTGTCTTAAACATCTGTATTAAATGTCTTCATACCATGGTTACTATGAAAAGACTGGGTCTTTGCCCTTAGCCTGCTAACTCTGATATATAAGACAAACAGTACTTGTGTCCATTAAATATAGGTGAAAGTGATACATTAAGAAACACATGACAAACCTATGATTTATAAGCAGATGTTGATGGTTTAGGTAGATTTGAGGTTGCTTTCTTGTGCATTCTTATGAAGACAATAAGACATTTTTGAAGTAATAGAGGATGAATTACAGTAAGAAAGGAAAAGCAGCAGAGAAAATAGCAGGAGATAAAGATAGCAAAGAGGTGAAAAGCAGAAAGTAATTTCTTTGTTCTCTTCCTATATATTTTTGTGTTCCAAATTTAATTTGTCTTATTCCATATATTTATGGGGACCTTTTTCAGTTTCTGAAATATTTTTATCACCTCCACCATGGAAAAAAAACATGCATCGTAGTACTAGAAATGCAGCTGAAGGAATCACAGGATAAGCTTCTTTACTATTGGACCTCAACAACCCAAGCTGGTAACTTCTTACCATATCCAGTTTTTGGGTTTTCTTGTGGTTCAGGTACTATTTCAAAAATATCTTTATTTGCAGCTTCTACATTATTAACTAAATCCACCCTGAAAACCCTGTTTCTCCAACATTACCATTCCCTTAGAAACAGCGTTGCTAGGTAAAATACAAGATGCCTGGTTACATGTAAGTTTCAGACAAACAACTAAATGTTTAGTATATGTCTCAAATATTGCAAGGGGAAAAGCATCTTGGGTTTTGTTTTTTGTACTGTTTTCATTTCATTTGGTTTGGGTCTTGCTAAATCTGAAAACCCTGCTTAGAAGACAAACTTCACTCATCATGATAAAATTACACTGAGTGCTGACTCAGGGCAGATGTAAGAATGTGATTGATGTTTATAGCAGGTCAAAAACGTGTTTTCTACTATTACATATACCCTCAATGCTGCACTTCCGACACCAGATGTGAGGGGTAGGGGTTGTTCTATACCAGCAATTCTCTGTGGATACCAATCGGGCGTCCTACATTCAACTCAATTCTGGCACTAGCAGGAGTTAGCATAGACCCCACAGGCTTAGGGCTTAGTCTCACAAGACTGGCCCCAATTTCAGATGCCATTCACAAGTTCTAGATTGTTACCTGTGCTTCTGACCAACCAGCTAGAAACTGGAGGTTCCTACAACCTCCTCCTTGAGTTTGATCATTTGCTAAAGCAGCCCACAGAATTCAGGGCAATTCTTACTATTACCCACTTGTTATAAAACTACAGAACTCAAGAACAGCCAGATGGAAGAGATACATAAGGCAAGGTATGTGGGGAGTGGTGCAGAACTTCTATGCCCTCTCTGGGTGACATGGTTTAGATGTTTGTTCCCTTCAAATCTCACGTTGAAATGTCATCCCCAGTGTTGGAGGTGGGGCCCAGTGGGAGGTGTTGGATCACAGGGGTGGATTCCTCATGAGTTACTTAGTGCCATCCCCTTGGAGATAAGTGACTTCTTGCTCTGTTAGTTCACATGAAGGCTAGTTGTTTCAAAGGAGCCTGGCACTCTCTCCTCTCTCTCTTGCTCCCTCTCTTGCCATGTGGTAGGGCAGCTCCCTCTTCACTTATCACCATGATTGTAAGCTTCCTGAAGCCTCACCAGGAACAGACACCAGTGCCATGCTTCCTGTATAGGCTGCAGAACTATGAACCACAAGAAACCTCTTTCCTTTACAAATTACCCAGTCTCAGGTATTCCTTTATAGTGATGCAAATGAATTAACACACTGGTATTCTACGCTGCACATGTACCACAACTCAGAAGCTCTGTCAGCCCAGTCCTTTTGGATTTTTATGAAGTCTCCATCATATAGGCATGAATGATGAAATGAGTGGCCATTGGTGATCAATTCAACTTTTAACCCCTCTCCCTCCCCTAAAATAAGGGGTGAGGCTGAAAGTTCCAATGCTCTAACTACAGGGTTGGTTCCCCAAGCAACCAGCCTTCATTCTGAGGCTCTTCAGGACCCTGAGCTGTCAATCATCTCATTAGCATACAAAGAAACACTTAATCAGTTCAGATGTTCCCTGGGTTTTAGGAACTGTGTGTCAGGAAACTGGGTCAAGACCACAATACCTTATTTATGATAGCCAAAATCAGAGTTTCTGAATGAGTTGAGAACCAAAATTTATAAACTTCCCAGAGAGGTTTGTGGGTATCTGCTACTTTTACAACAAACTCTCAATTTTCCACTTCAGTTTTTTTGTTTTCATGACACAGACTAAGAGAAACATGTAAGGAGAGAGAGATCTTGGAGAGGACAGGATGAGGATATAAATCAGACCAGAAAGAGCCGCGGTTTACTTGGGAAAAAAAAAGAGAAAGAACGGAGAAAGGAGGAAAGAGCAGGGGGTAGAAAAGAGTGGTGAGGGCTTGGTTTTCAAACTGTTTTCTTCTTTTGAAATAAGGAGAGAACTTTAAGATATTTTGATGAGTATACAGATGTATTTTCCTCCTACTCATAGGTTTTGGGAGTAAAGACTAAATGATTCTTTTTTTTTTCCACTTTAAATTCTGGAATACATGTGCAAAACATGTAGGTTTGTTACATACCTATACATGTGCCATGGTGGTTTGCTGCACCTATCAACCTGCCATCTAGGTTTTAAGCCCCACATGAGTTAGATATTTGTCCTAAAGCTCTCCCTCCCCTTGTCCCCCACCTCCCCAATAGGCCCCAGTGTGTGTTGTGCCCTTCCCTGTGTCCATGTGTTCTCATTGTTTAACTCCCACTTATGAGTGAGAATATGTGATGTTTCGTTTTCTGTTCCTCTGTTAGTTTGCTGAGAATAATGGCTTTCAGCTTCATCCATGTCCCTGCAAAGGACATAATCACATTCTTTTTTACAGCTGCATAGTATCCCATGGTGTATATGTGCCACATTTTCTTTATCCAGTCTATCATTGATGGGCATTTTGGTTGTTCCCAAGTCTTTACTATTGTAAATAGTGCTGCAATAAACATACGTGTGCATGTGTCTTTATAGTAGAATGATTTATAATCCTTTGGGTATATTCTAGTAAGACTAAATGATTCTTAACTACTTTTTGCCAAGTATGTTTCTTTGAAAGTGACACCACATGGAGACTGTGCAATGTAGAACTCCACTTACATATTAGGGTTACACACAGGCTCATTCACTGTGGACTGACAGAAAACTGAATGGGATTAGAAACAGGTCCTTATTCTCCCCTATCCTACAATCCACATGTGTCCTTGTATGTCTCCCCAGGTTTGCAGGGTTTATCATGGATGCAAGACCTCATGAAAATAAGAAATACATTCACACTTCACCAGGAGAAAAAAATTATTTTAAAAAATTCATTCATGACAGAAAGGTAATCCAGAAAATACCAACAATAAAGCAATGTGCAATTTGAAAGACACTCTTTCTGATTTCTCCAATCTTCCCTGCTCCTCCCCCATATTAAGAAGGCCAGACTTAAGACAAAGTTTCACCTCACTTATTTTTACATGAACTTCAAGTTTGCTGTCACTCTAATTAAGCTGGTGTGATGCATGCATAGACAGGACTTTTAAAAATGCACTGCTAGTAAGTGGCTCTTCTTATTCCTTCCCACCTCTCAATTACATACTATTATTTCATTCTATTTATGATTTGCATATGTACTCTAACATCAGTATTCAGTTCTAACAGACATGAATAAAATGTCCATAAAGTGATCATAGCTGTGTTACTCCATTTTCACACTGCTATAAAGAACTTCCTGAGACTGGGTAATTTATAAAGGAAAGAGGTTTAATTGACTTTCAGTTCCACATGGTTGGGGAGCCCTCAGGAAACTTATAATCATGGCAAAAGGGGAAACAGGCACCTCTTACATGGGGGCAGGCAAGAGAGAGAAAGTATGTGTCAGTGCAGGAAAACCTATCACTTATAAAACCATCGGATCTTGTGATAACTCACCATCACGAGAATGGCATAGGGGAAACTGCCCCAATAATCCAATCATTTCCCTCCAGGTCTCTCCTGAAACACCCAGGGATTACAATTCAAGATGAAATTCGAGTGGGTACACAAAGCTTAACCATATCAATAGCCCACTATGAACCTCTTCACACTGCTCCTCTTTAGCATGTGGCTGTAAGGGATGGAACTAAAGGAGAAGAAAGGGGGAGGAATTGCCTGGAAGTGTCAGGGCCTCCATCTGTGTCTGCTTTGGTATTGAGCCACTTCCCCAGTTTATTTTATTTCTGTATCACAGAGTAAGCATGATAGACCAGGGAACCACAGCAGGATGAAGGGTCAGAGGAAAGGAAAACCCAAGCCATGCTGTTATACTTCCTCATTCTGATAAACAAGCCCTCCAAATGACAAAGTTTACTAGAATTAAATGGAAAAACATGTTTTTTTAAAGTTTCAGGTTAATTTTCTTTTTAAAATCAGAACAGATCACATATGGACTTGAAAAAATACACTAATATTTTTGTAGGTACCACTAATATCAACCATCCTATTGATCTTTTTTTTTTTCTTATCTCATCACATCTGGTAGTTGGACAACAAAAAATCAGCCTGACAGCGAGAGAGAGAGAGAGAGAGAGAGAGAGAGATGGGAAAATGCAGAAACACTTATACAATTAACTGATGCAATAATTTCTGGCATAATTAGAACCTTGTGAAAATTAACACTGACACAAGCAAGCCTGCAAATATTTCATTAAGACAGCACAATTCATTCTTTTTAATGTTCATTATTTTCCCTAATTTAACACTATCCAGTTCATGTTGACCTGTTATAGGTGAAGTCTAATCCTACTGCCAGAAATACTTTACATGTCTACTTCTCAGAAGTATAGAAAATGAGAGGAATAGAGAAATGAAAAAGATATAATTGAGTCCCTGAGGGAAAAAAACAGTCTACAAATGAACTAGAAAAAGCCAGGAAGGGGCAGGAGGTTAGTCACTGGGTTTTAAAAAATGATCATTACAGTCCTGACAAAAATAGCAACAGGAGGCAAGGTTTTCAGATATCAACTTGAAAGTGAATTATAAATAGTTGAACAATATTATTAAATCCTGATTATCCTCAGGAGAGAGCATAGCACTTCTGTCCATAAATGCAGTGCTGGGAGAGCAGTAGAGAGGCACTCATGGTTAGGAGAGACTTTAGCTATGAGGGTAAGTCTTTCTATGTTCAAGCCCTCATTCCTGGCCATTCTCAGACTACCAGTGTCTTTCCTGAGCATTCTTTGTATGCTTTGACAGAATTTAAGAAACAGAACCAGGGAATGTGTTCATCGAATTCCAGCCTCACTTGGTGTTAATGTTGTTATATGATTAAGGAAAGATAAGCATCAGATGCCATTGCAGACACACAATCCAGATGGTGACCCTGCAAAGCCACCACCTGCTTGCAAGCCTGTCTCTGTGCTTCTGTTGAGAAACAGCAAGCAATTTCCTTTAGTGCCTGTCTTGTAAATAATCACCCCTCCCCAAGTAGCCATTCCCCAAATGACAAGAACCATCCTGTGACCTTCTCCGCTCCCCAGCCTGGCCTGGCCTCGCCTCGCCTCATTGTGCTTTGGAACTCTGTCCTCCCTCCTCACTCAAAAGGTACATGATTTGCATCTTACTCCCACAACAGAGTGATCCAATGTGACCACAGGCAGGGACTTTTAATGGGGTAAGTGGCTATTACCTGTCCCAGGTTACATTTGCATTCTGAAATGTGTTCATGAGTTCTGGCAATTTCAGTGGTCAGGAGGTGTGCTGGGGAGGTGGCTGTGGAGCATTTACTGGCATTTCAAAAAACTATCTGGTGGATGAATGCCAATTCAATCTTGTAAGAGATGGCTTGTGTTTAGGGATGTTTCTCAGAGGCCTGGGGAGGAAAACAAGCTCACTAGTGGCTTAGAAAGCAGCAGCTCCACATGGAACTAATATTACCATATAATTGGCCAATTTCATGCCAGGATCTTTTGCAGAAAACCCAGCTGCCTTAAAGTGCTATGCTTTGGGCCACTTCTAGGAGAGATGATACCCTTCTTGTAGGAACAAGATTGTGGAGTTTTCTCCACCTCTGTCTGAACATTTCTCCCACATGAAGCTGGTGACTGGGATCTCTCTCAAAAGTTATTCTTTTATCATTTCCTTTCCTTCTTTCTTTCTCCACCCATCCACCAATCCAAGAAAGTTATGATGACAACTGGCAGTCTGTGGTAGGGGGGCAGCTGTCATAGGCCTTTCTTACCTTGCTATAAACAAACACCTGAGGCTGGGTAATTTATAAATAAAAGAGGTTTAACTGGCTCATGGTTCTACAGGCTTTATAGGAAGCATGCCACCAGCATTTGTTTGGCTTCTGAGAAGGCTGCAGAGAGCTTACAATCATAGCAAAAGGTGAAGGGGGAGCAGGCATCTCACATGGTGACAGGAGGAAGAGAGAGATGGGGAGGATGCCACATACTTTTAAACAACTAGATCTTGAACAAACTATCATGAGGACAGCACCAAAAGTTTGGTGTTAAATCATTCACAAGAAATCCACCCCATGAACTAATCACTTCCCACCAGGACCCACCTTCAACATAGGGGATTACAGTTCAACACGAGATTTAGAGGGTGCAACCTCCAAACTATATCAGCAGCACTGAACAAGCCAGACAAGGTTGCTGCCCTCATGGAGTTTACATTCTAATCCCAAGGGGGAGGGCACAAAAAATTACAAAATATGTGGACATAAAACAAATAAACAAGGCAATATGATGTGAAAGAAACTGGAAGAAGGGGTGACCATTTTCAAGAGTGTGGTTAGGAAGGGCCTCGTTAAGGAAGTAAGATGTTAGCTGAGGTACAAAGGAAGAGAAGCAGTCTATCATAGGGGGAATTGAAAAAAAATAATGTTTGAGAAGAAGATATAGCTTGTGACAAGATTTTTGAAGTAGAAATGGTTTGACATGTTCAAGCAACAGAGAGCAGAACAATTGCTTGGAGCATGGTGAGACAGAGGTGCATGTAAGGTAGAGGGTTTCAATGAAAGGGAGCCCATTGAACCCTGTAGAAATGGAAAAGCACATAGATATTATTCTCAGAGTCATGGGGAGCCACTGGAAGATGCTAAAGTGGGGAATGGCGAAAAGGGATTTGCACTTTTAAAAATATCCCTCTATGTAATCTATGGAGGAGAGGCTGGGAAAGGGCAAGGAATCATTAGGTGGAAATGACCTGGAAATGACTGTTCGGGTGTGTGTGGTGGGGGCAGGGCAGGGGGGAAGAGGAGGGTTGTAGCAGAGGGAACAAAGGCTTCGCTTAAGTGTGCCCTGGAGAGGGACAGAAGGGGATGGAGATTGAGAGAGAAAAGCATGAAATTAGTTTTGGATGTGTTGATTCAGAGATGTCTATGCAGAACTCAGCAACTGATAGTTAAACAAACTAGTCTGGGTCAGGCACTGTGGCACACACCTGCAATCTCAGCACTTTGGGAGGCCTAGAAGGTGAATCATCTGAACTTAGGAGTTCAAGACCAGCCTGGGCAACATGATGAAAACCCCATCTCTACAAAAAAAAAAAAAAAAAAAAAATTAGCCAGGTGCCATGGCATGCACCGTAATCCCAGCTACTTGAGAGGCTGAGGCACAAGAATCGCTTGAACCTCGGAGGTTGAGGCTGCAGTGAGCCAAGACTGTGCTACTGCACTCCAGTCTGGGTGACAGAGCAAGACCCTCTCTCTCTCAAAAAAAAAGAAGAGTCTGAAGTGTAGGGAGGGGTTGGCACTGGAAGCCTCCTTCTATGTAACCACCAAAGTTTCTGGGAACCTGTCAGGATGTCTTAGCAACCTGCTATGTATCAGATGCTATAGAGAGAGAAATGCTGAGAAGCTAAGCAATATGGTTTGGATCTGTCCCCAACCAAGTCTCGTGTTGAATCATAGTCCCCAGTGTTGGAGGTGGGGCCTAGTGGGAGGTGACTGGATCATGGGGGCAGATCCTTCATAAATGGTTTAGCACCATTCTCTCAGTATTGTTCTCGTGATAGTGAGTGGGTGAGTTATCGTGAGATCTGGTTGCTTAAAAGTGTATAGCACCTACCCTCTCTCTCTTGGCTCCTGTTCCTGCCATGTAAGATGCCTGGCTCCCCCTTCACCTTCCGCTATGATTGAAAACTCCCTGAGGCCTCCCCAGAAGCAGATGCTGGCATACTTCCTGTACAGCCCAGGCAATCATGAGTCAATTAAACCTGTTTTCTTTATAAATTACCCAGTCTCAGGTATTTCTTTACAGCAGTGTGAGAACGGACTAACGCACCAAGGATGTAGCAGTAATGTCTCAAATAACATACACATATTTAAAAAGTATATAGAATATGTTGAATGCTAAGTGAATCATACAGAAAACAAAAAAACAAGAGCTAATAGGGAGGCCACAGTGTCACTGTGCAAGGAGCAGCATGCATGAAATTTAATAAACCTGAGTTTTATTCTTCCCTTGCTGGCTGTGTAAACTTGAGCAATTCTTTCAGGCTCCCTAAGCCTTGATCTCTTCATGCTAAAATGGGCACTCTACTGCCATCCCCAGGTGTTGATATAACGTACCATAGAACATATTTTGCCGGCATAAGACTAGCATCTACTAGGGAGAGGAGAAACCCAACAGAGTTCCCAGAAGAGGTTGGATTTAGGATGGGCCTTGAAGAACAGCCAAAGTTGAGAACAACAAAGAGGAAAAATGAAGGCAATAAGTTCCCCCCATAGCACAACTCAATTTTTGAAACTCAATGTATTGATCTTTGAAATGGGTCTCAAATAAATTTAGGTAAGTGATTGTGTCTTCTTCAAAATGAAAGAAAAAAATAACAATTTGCTTTCAGTATCATCCAGTATACCAGGAGTCACCATGAAAAGAATTTCAGTCCACTAAGACATAAAAGTTCATTATAGAGTTATATAAAGAATACCTATAGTTACACAGAAAGACTATACACAATTACACATATAGGGAGACTATACATACATAAACTATAGTTACACATATAGAACATATACATTATACATATATAGTAATATATATTTAAAAATATAAATACATTTAAGGCTCACTACATCACTATATAAGTTCTGATATGGTTTGGCTGTGTCCCCACCCAAATCTTATCTTGAATTGTAGCTCCCATAATCCCCACGTGTCATGGGAGGGACCCTGTGGGAGGTAATTGAATCATGGGGGTGGTTTTTCCCAAGTTGTTCTCATGATGGTGAATTAGTCTTATGAGATCTGACGGTTTTATACAAGGGAGTTCCCCTACACATGTGCTCCTGCCTGCTGCCATGTGAGACATGACTTTGCTCCTCATTTGCCTTCTACCATGATTGTAGGCCTCCCCAGTCATATGGAACTTGAGTCCATTAAACCTCTTTCCTTTATAAATTACCCAGTCTTGGGTATGTTTTCATTAGCAGCATGAGAACAGACTAATATAACTTCTCAGTATAGCCCTGTAAATGCATTTATAGCTCTGTAAATGCAAAGAATAAAAACTCTTTGTATTTCTTAGAGGTCAGAGTGAACTTGGCCGTCTGAATACAGTAAAATGTGAAGGTTATAAGATAAAGCTGGCCGGGCGCGGTGGCTCACGCCTGTAATCCCAGCACTTTGGGAGGCCGAGGCGGGCGGATCACAAGGTCAGGAGATCGAGACCATGGTGAAACCCTGTCTCTACTAAAAATAGAAAAAATTAGCCGGGCGCAGTGGTGGGCGCCTGTAGTCCCAGCTACTCGGGAGGCTGAGGCAGGAGAATGGCGTGAACCCGGGAGGCGGAGCTTGCAGTGAGCCGAGATTGCGCCACTGCACTCCAGCCTGGGAAACGAAGCGAGACTCCGTCTCAAAAAAAAAAAAAAAAAAAAAAAAAAAAAAAAAAAAGATAAAGCTGGGTCTTGTTCAGGATCATCCCTGTAGCATACAGTTTTAATTTGCCAACCTCCTTTTATAGGTATTTGTAGAGTGATTTACAACTTGAGGGCAATTGATCCTCCTGAGAAAGAAGCCCCCCCATCTGAACGTTCTACATCGGGCGACATGAGGGTTGTTCTGGGACTGCAGAGATGAAATATCATCATAACACTCTCCCTGGCTCTCTGCAAGGAAAATATTTTGCTAGGCACAATAATGAAAGCACTGTTTATTTGAAACCAGTCTATAGAAAACCTGCAGAAGATTTAATTAAGGTTATACCATAGAATGTAAATGTTATCAACCTTAGCAATATTAAAATTACAGTGCATCTGATAGAAACTGGAAGGATGGGAAGATTGTTGGTATAGGGAACTGTTCCATCCATTAGGGCTTCGTAATATTATTTGATTTTTAATCAAAGTTCTTATGACTATAATCATATTATTTTAAAATTAAATATATAGAAAAACAAATTCTTGCTGAAGTGAACATCACCTTTGTCTAGTCAGTGGTCATGCTTCCTAACCTACACAATCCTATTTTTGTTCTGTAAGCAGAATACATTTGTGTATTTTTATATATTTGTGGAATGGTCACAACTGTGACCTCTGTCTAGCACTACTGAGGCAGACTGTTTGTACCCTCTAGTAGAGTACCTCAAAATGGGATCCATGGACCACCTGCCACAGAATCCTCTGGGGCCTCTGTTTATTAAATAATAATACCACCACCACCTTCTTAGACACTATCTGAAACTAACAGATTTCTATGGTGGAATCCATACCTTTAACAAACTCCTCCCAAATTATGTTTATAAACATTACAGAGCTAAGAATCATGGCTCTAATGTTCCATTTCCACCAAAATATCCTCTCCTTGGGACCATAGATACTCAACTCTTTTTCTAAGAAGCTGGAATTAAAAGCGAAATCTCAAACTCTATCCCAAAGCTCCCCAAATGAAAGGTTTTGTTTTGTTTTGCTTAATTTCTATCAGTTTGGTTTAAGAATCATACAAATTTTCTGAAGCCTAACAGCCACAGTGCTTTGAATTTATCCTTAGAGAGAAGTTATATTTAGTACATTTACCACAGTAATTAGTACATTTAGTAATTAGTAATTTAGTACATCTACCACAGTAGAAAGGGTACTAATGAATCAGAAAAGACTCAGATCTCAAGAAAATTTTAAAACAACAACCCCAGGAGCAGCATTCTGGAGGCCTTGTTCTGTTCCAGTCTTTATGCCGCTACTGGCTGGACCTGGAAAAGGTCCAGAAGGGAAAACTTGGAGTGCCCATGGTAGTGGGGTCACTCAAGGCTGCTTGGGAGGCTGGATAATTACCAACTAGTGTGGAGTACATTAATATTTAAACAACCAGCGAGGCTGAGCAAGCACAACTAAGACACAGCAGCTGAATATCAGCCTGATCTCTAATGAGTCCGAGGTGGAAGCTCAGAGAGGTGATTTTACTGTAAGCTATGAAGGGCATGATTAATCCTTATTGCCTTGGTACACGTTACTTTCCTAACAAGTGAGAAGTGACATGTTTGTGAAGGGTGTGAGGGAAGCAGGGGTGGAGCAGGTGCACAGATGAGAAAAATAAGGATTTTCCATACCAATTCCAGAGTTATTTTCCAAAGGGTAACTGATCATGTTTCACCTGCATAAAAATATTTCGGACTCTTTTGCACCTCCCAGATTATGTTAAAATTTCATAAGGCAAGAAATCTTCACAATCTGCTTTATGATTATCTGTCAAACCAAAGTAATGACAAAAACTTAGCACTAGTACCACCCTCTTCACCCCTACACTCATGACAGACTTCATCACTCAATCAGGCATGCTCTCCAGTAGAGCACCAGTGAAAGTAGCTTCCTCCTTATCACAACTCCCAGGAAATTCCTGCCATTTAAAATAGTTGGCACAGGAGTTCATATCTGCTTTCCCCTGTTCTAGGTCACATAGAACTGAGAATCCCCAAATCTGCTCTGATCTTTCTCTTGCAATGGCCATTCCAACTACCTAGACTGCTTACCCTCGACCATTAGGTAAACTTCTACTCATCCTTCAATAAGTCAGTTCACACATCACCCCCTCTATGAAACCCTTAACCATGATTCTTTGATCCTAGGCTGTGTTTGATCTTCTATGCCCTTATAATATGTTGTAAGTATTATAGGAGACCATCTTTATTATGTGCTGTGATTACAAACTGGAATACCCTTCTCTTGGCTAATGTTTGAACTCCTTAGACATGCATACTTAAACCTTGACAACTCACAATCTGGAGATAAGCTGTGTATTGCTATAAAATCTCCAACTACTAGAACCAAATCAAGTATGATCAAGATCAATGGCTTCCCATAGATGGCCAGCAACCTCTGTCAGTGACATATTGGAGACCACATAACAGTAACCACTCTGTCTTTATTCCTATTTGTTAGCTCTAGGTCTCAGATCAAGGCCTGGGCTGTACTCATGAGTTGAGAATTTGGCTTATGTAAATCAAAATACTTGAGACTGGATAATTTATAAGGTGTAGAAATGTGTTTCTCACAGTTCTGGAGGCTGGGAAGTTCAAAATCAAGGCACCAGCAGATTTGGTTCCTGGTGAAGGCTTGCTGCTTCTGGGATAGAGCCTCTTTGCTGTGTCCTTATGGGGTGGAAGACCAAAGGGCTTAGCTAGCTCCCTGGAGCCCTTTTATATGGGTATTAATCCTACTCATGAAAGCAAAGCCCTCATAACTGAATCACCTCATAAACGCCCCACCCTCTTAACACTATCACATTGGGTCTTAGTTTCTAACATTTGAATTTGGGGTGACACATACATTCAAATCATGACATATGGCAAAAAGTGGCTTAACACTTAGCCCCTGCCCTGCAAGCAAAAAGATCCAGTGTGTGTGTGTATGTGTGTGTGTATATATATATATATATATAAAATTATATAGTTTTATATAAGATTGATATACAATATAAATTATAAGTGATTAATAGTGTTGATAAAAATACTATATTTAATATAACTAACTTTTCAAAATTTCATATTTATCAACAAAAAATAAAATAGAAACACTTCAATCAAAATTAATAAAGAACATACATAAACAGTTAATTTGTAGAAGAAACTCTAAGTGGTTAATAAACGACAATAATAAACAATATAATAATACAGTGGCTAATTTTATTGTGCGTTTACTCTGTGCCAGACATGTTTCATATATTTTACTCATTCATTTTTCTCAAATTAATTAAGGCAGATACCTCATTACCCCATTTTGAAATGAGGAAACTGAGGTACAGGGCATACATGAGATACACTTTGCAATGGTTAATTTTGTGTATCTGCTTTGCTGGGCCACAGTGCCCAAATATTTGGTCAAACATTATTCTGCATGTAAAGATGGTTTTGGGATGAGATTAACATTGAAATCAGGGAGCTTTAAGTAAAGCACATTATCTGGCATAGTGTGGGTGGGCATCATCCAATAAACTGAAAGCCTGAATAGAACAAAAACAGACTCCTGAGCAAGAAGGAGTTCTGCCAGGGGGAAGCCTGCAACTCTTCCCTGGGTTTATAGCCTGCCAGCCTACTTCACCAAATTTTGGACTCTCCCAGCCTCTACTATTGGCTGTATTGTATAAGCCAATTCCTTAAAACCTCAATCTCAACCTCCCCTTGTCCCCTCCCTCCACCTTTCTGTGCATATATCTATATGCATGCACATGCACATGTACCTGCAAACACATGCATATACACACCCTGTTGGTTCAGTTTCTTTGGAGAACTCTAATACATTATACATTTAGTAGGTGATAGATCCAGGTTTCAAACTCAGATTTTCTGACTCTCCACCACTACCAATAACTTCTCTACCAATGTTTCATTGATATGAAAAATGCATGCAGCCTTTTGGGATAACAGTTTTGCTATATACCTCAAGAGCCCTTTAAAAGTTCATACATTCTAGGAGTCTCTTCTAAGTAAATAGTCAAATTCAGATGAAGGTTTATGTACACAGCACTTTCCTTAGAGTAGGAAAACTTGAATTCATTTAACTGCCTGACAGTAAGAGCATTAAATTATGATGCATACATAAGAGTAAATATTAGGCAGTTATTAAATTATGTTTCTGAAGAACAATGCCATAGGGAATTATTCAGAAGATAATATCAAATCTTTAAAACAAGCTAAGTCATTATATATAGGGTGTGATCTGAATTATGTTAAAAAATAAATGTGTATTCATAGATGTGTAGAGGAAAGAGAAAATTGTATCAAGATGTTTATAGTTTCATTTCTGAGTGGTGTTATTCACTCATTTTGTTCATTTTCTCATTTTCTTCAGCCAAGGCAACAAAAGGTAGCCATGGGTTCCACAGACCTTTGTGAGAGAAATATGTGACACATTAGGAAAAACAAGGTGTCTGGAGCCTGAAGACCTATATTCCCCATCAAGATTTCTTTACCTAATTAGTATGTGTGAGAACTTCGACAAGTCAATTGACTTGTCTAAGCAAGCTTCAGTCTCCTCAATGGTAAAATTGAGGTACTCTGCATACCTGCCCCATTATTTCACAGCAAATAGGAAGTGACAGGGTTTGGGGATTGAATGGTGCTAATTTATACAAATTGCTTTATAACAAGTATGAAGCACAATTTGTGATGATTTTCAACAGCTCTATTAAGATGTAATTTATATACTATACAGTTAACTCTTTTCAACTGTAAAATCCAGTGGTTTTAGTGGGTTTACATAGTTGTAAAACCATCAGTAGAATTTTAGGGCATTTTTGTTACTCCAGAAAGACACTCATATTCACTAACAGTCACTCCCCACTCCCTAATCTTCTCAGCCCCTGGAAACCATTAATCTATTTACTTTCTCTGTAGAGTTGCCTATTGTAGACATTCCATATAAATGGAATCATACAATATGTGTCCTTTTGTGACTGGCTTCTTTCACTTAGCATAATATTTCCAAGGGTCGTCCATGTTGTAACATGTGTATTTAATTTATTTTGTCAAATAATATTCTACAATATTAATATACCACATTTTATTTATTCATTGGTCAGCTGACAGACATTTGAGTCATGTAAACTTTTGAATCATTATGAATAATGCTTCTATGAACATGTGTATACAGGTTTTTGTGGGAACATATGTTATGTATCTTGGATAAATATCAAGGAATGAAATTACTGGACCACATGGCAACTCCACGTTTAGCACTTGGAAAAATTGCCAAAGTGTTTTTCAAAGTGGCAGTATCACTTTATAATACTACCAGCAATGTATAAGTGTTCAAATTCTATTCAATGATTTTTAATCATATATTTTTTAGTTATTTTCTGTTAAGTTCATGGGTACATGTGCAGGTTTGCTACATAGGTAGACTTGTGTCATGCAAGTTTGTTGTACAGATTATTTCATCACTCAGATATTAAGCCTAGTATTCATTAGTCATTTTTCCTGATCCTCACCCTCCTCCCGCCCTCCACCCTCTGATAGGCCCCAGTGTGTGTTGCTCCCCTCTAGGTGTCCATGTGTTCTCATGATTTAGCTCCCACTTATAAGTGGGACCATATGGTATTTGGTTTTCTGTTCCTGTATTAGTTTGCTAAGGATGATGGCCTCTAGTTCCATGCACGTCCCGGCAAATAACATGATTTCGTTATTTGTATGGCTCTATGGGGTATATGTCCAAATTTTCTTTATCCAGTCTATCACTGATGGGAATTTAGGTTGATTCCATGTCTTTGCTACTGTAAATGGTGCTGCAATTAACATATGCATGCATATGGCTTTGTAACAGAATGATTTATAATCCTTTGGGTATATACTCAGTAATGGGATTGTTGGATCAAATAGTATTTCTGTCTTTAGGTCTTTGAAGAATCACCACACTGCCTTCCACAATGATTGACCTAATTTGCACTCTCACCAACAATCTATATGCCTTCCTTTTTCTCCAAAACCTCGCCAGCATCTGTTATTTTCTTGATAGTAATAGCCATTGTGACTGGTGGGAGATGGTATCTTATTGTAGTTTTGATTTGCATTTCTCTAATGATCAGTGATGTTGAGCTCTTTATCATATGCCTCTTGGCCACATGCATGTCTTCTTTTGAAAAACATCTGTTCTTGCCCTTTGCCCACATTTTTATGGGGTTTTTTTTCTTGTAAATTTGTTTAAGTTCCTTATACATGTTGGATATTAGACCTTTTTCAGATGCATAGTTTGCAACACTTGTCTCCCGTTCTGTAGATTGTCTGTTTACTTCGTTGATAGTTTATTTTGCTGTGCAGAAGCTCTTTATTTTCTTAGTGGTTGCTCTAAGACTTTAAAAGAGCATCTTAACTTTCATACTAACTTAATTTCAGTGAGATATACAAACTTAACTCTTATACAGTTCTATTCCTCCTCTCCTTCTTTTGTTCTATTATTGTTATACATATCACAGATATATATGTTACAAGTCCAACTATATATTGTTTTAATTTTTACCTTGTATAATTTCATGTCTTTTAATGAAGGTGAGAGAAAGAGGGCAAGTATCTATTTACACTGTTTTAATATTCACTTTATTATTTGCCATTTCTGGTTCTCTTCATTTCTTCTTGTATATTTTTGTTTTTATCTGATGTCATTTTCTTATTTTAAAATAGCTTAGTTTCTACTCACCAGTTCCCTGTTATTATTTGCAAATGTATTACATGTCTTACACATTATAGGTATAATACCTATACACATATTATTTATGCAATTGCTTCTTAAATTAGTTAAGAAAAGAAAGGTTAAAACATTTAAGAAATGAAATATTCAATTATACCATCTTTTACAATTTCCTTTAGCAGCCCTCTTTGCTTCTTTCTGTGCATTTGAATATAAATGTGATGTCACTTGCTTTCAGACTGAAGAAGTTACTTTAGTATTTTGTCTCAGATGGGTCTGACAGCAACAAATTCAGTTTTTGTTCATTATGGATGTCATTATTTCACCTTCATTGTTGATAAATAACTTCAGTGGATGTAGAGTTGGTAGTTGGCAGTTGTTTTCCTTAACCACCTTGACTATGTCATCCCAATGCCTTCTGGCCTTCACTGCTTCTTATGAGAAGTTACCTGTTTTCCTTATTCAAGTTCCTTCATGCTATGGTTTAAAGGTTCCCTCCAAAACTCAAGTGGAAATTTAATTGCCATTGTGATAGTATTTACAGATAACACATTGAAGATGTGATTAGATCATAAAGTCTCTGTTCTCACGAATGAACTAATGGATTATCATGGGGGTGATTTAGTTATCACAGGAATTTGGTCCACTTTTTCTGTCTCATGCATTCTTTCACTCTCTTGTCATGTGATACCTTCCACCATGTTATGACATTGCAAGAAGGCCCTCACAAGATGTAATACCTTGATCTTGGACTTTCCAGCCTCTGGAATCATCAGTCAAATAAACTTCTATTCTTCATAAATTATCCAGTCTCTGGTACTCTGTTATAGAACACAAAATGGACTAAGGCAACTCATACATAATGAGGCTTTTTTCTTGCTTTCAAAATTTTATTTTTGACTTTAGCTTTCAGCACCTATGATGTAGGTTATTGATGCCTTAGCATTTACTTACAGTTCTTTAAGCTTATTGGGGAAGTAGATATATATTTTTCATCAGATTTGGAATGTTTTCAGACATTATTTCTTTAAATATTTTTTTCTGCTCTTTTCTCTGTATTTTCCTTCAGGGGCTCCCATTCTGCATATTTACTGTGCTTAACAGTGTCCCAGTGTCCCTGAGGTTCTGTTCACTTTTCCTCATTCTTTTTTTCTCTCTGTTCTTCAGACTGCATAATCCATAATCTCTATTGATCTGTCCTCAAGTTGCTGATTCTTTCGTCTATCAGCTCAAATTCACTGTTGGAACCCTCTAGTTAATTTTTCATTTCAGTTATTGTATTTTTCAATTTCATGACTTCCATTTGGTTTTTTATAATGTTTATATATTTATTAATATTTTCTATTTAATAAGACATAACCATTAATATGCAAGTAAATTTTATGTCTTTGAACATATTTTTAATCTCTGCTTTGAGGTCTTTGCTAAATCTAGGCTCTCTTCCAGACAAGTTTCTATTGCCTGCTTTTATTCCATGGTGCATGCGACACAATTTCTCATTTCCTTGTATATCTTATTTAATTTTGTAAATAACTGGACTTTTAAAATAATATAGCAACTCTGTATGCTGAACCACCACTATCAGCCTCTTTCTAAGGCATGTTATTTTCTTGATTTTTTAAAATTTGTTTAATGACCTAGTGGACAATTTCACTGAAGTCTGTTTCCTCCACAGTGTGCAACCTCTATTATCACTACTCAGAGGTTACAGCCTTGGGCATACACACAGTCTCTGTATATTTGGGCTGGTCTACCCATACTGGTATCCCACTAAGCTTTTAGTGTCTACTAATTGCTATCTGATTCCTTTGTTTTTGACATTGCAAAGATTTATCCAAATAAGGGAGGACCCATTTTCAGGGCAGTTTTGTCAGTCTTTGAGGCTCCTCAGACTCAGAAGGGCTCTCCTTAGCTGTTTTTTTTTTTGTTTTTTTTTTTTGTTTGTTTTTTTTTGTTTTTTTTTTTTTCTGATTCTCTCTCCTAAACTTTAAGTAGGTCTACAATTATGCTTATTGATATGATGAGTGTCATAGAGCCACCAGCCTAAGGGCACCACTACTAATTGGTCACCACCAAGATCAACACCCCCAAGCATGGACTTCTTTACACTTTATTCCAAATAAAGTAAGTCCACTTAGGAAGATCTGTAGAGCTCTCTAGCCTTATAGCCTGCCTATCTCCATGGGCAGAATGCCTGTTTTAATACAACAGAACTTTGAGTAGGGAGAGTGGCCTGCATCTTCCAGAGGGTGATATCCTTACTCTATGAGCAGGGCTTTGGGCAAGGAGAGTAGCCCTTGGTCTCAGGTTGCTTTTCCTGTTATAAAATTCCCACCCTATAAGAAAGACGGTGTGGGTACTTCAGAGCCCACTATTCTTGGCCTGTCATTCCTTGATACAGTTTGGATATATGTCCTGTGTAAATCCCATGTAAAAAATGTAATCTCCAATGTTGGTGGTAGGGCCAGGTGGGAGGTGTTTCGGTCATGGCAGTGGATCCCTCATGACTGGGTTCTCTCTTCACCATAGTGAGTGAATTCTAATGAGTCTGGTTGTTTAAAAGTGTGGCGCACTTCCCCCCTCTCTCTTGCACCTGCTCCTCCCACCACATGATGTGCAAGCTCCCACTTTATCTTATGCCATAAGTAAAAGCTCCCTCAGACCTTGCCAGAAGCTGATGTCAGTGTCATGCTGCCCGTACAGCTGCAGAACCATAAGCCAATTAAACCTCTTTACCTATAAATTAACCAGTCTCAGGTATCTCTATAGCAATGTGAGAGCAGCCTAACACATGCCTGAGTGGGGCTCCAGCCATAAGAGTGAGCACTCATTTTGTGTAAGGAGACTAGCTCTCTTGACAGCATCTGCCCAAAATGGAGCTTCTGCAGCACAAAACCGGGAAGACAGTGGATGAGAGATGTCAGTGGCATGCCCTCCTGTGGTAAAACAGCAGCACTAGACTAGAAGTTGTGGAAGAAAGAGACTCGTCTTCTTGGTTACACATGCCTGGAGTGTGGTTTCTACCACACTCAGCTGGGGGAGGGGGACTGAGGGAGCAGATCATAGCTCAAATGATCTCACCATTCTTACCAAGGTTTAGTAGATTTTTCATGTCTCTCCATTTTCTACATATCCTTAGGGCAATCTCCGAAGATTTTTTATTTAAACAAATAATTTTCAGCAGTGAAATAGTTGTTTCACTGGGAAGAAGGTCCACTCTGCTGCTCATACCACCATCCCAAAGTCAATCTGATTGAGTTTTATAAGAAAAGACAAGTCATGGATACCTTGAAGTCAACAGCACTCAAAGAATCATAGTGCATGACATCAGACTGTCAATGTGGGAAGTGAAAACACTTAATAGGAAAGTCTCATTGTTGACAGCTTTTTCTACGGTGTCATATGCCACTGCTCTCTTTCATATACTTGGTGCACCAGCAGAAGGAAACAGTATCACTGAAATGCAGCTAAGAGTTGATCCAGCATTCTCTCCTGCTTTGGAAATGAAACCCTTGATACCTAACTATAAAATTGAGCCATACTGATTAAAAGCACCTGCTAGAGGCTGCAGAGGATAAAGCAAACAATTCCCCTTAAACATCTCAGAATCTGACTCTTAGAACTTTGGAGCCCAAAAGCCTAGTAAACCCACTTTAAAATCTCACATTGAAAAATCACATTTAATAAATATATATACCTTTCAATGGAAGCCCTTTGAGGCAACAATAAGAGGCCCATAGAGAAAAAGGTAAAAATCTTTTAGAAAAAAAATTGGTAAGCAAGTAACTTAAACAACAGGCAGAAAATGCAAGGTTAGGCCATTTGGAAGCTTATAATTCATTTAACATTGAGATATCAAAATCCATTTTATACTTTACTTCAAGTTAGAGAAGTTTTCACAGCATAGGGGAAAAATATTGGAAAAATTTCATTCTCCAAGTACTGTAATTTAGCTATAGAATACCTACCTAGTGGCAGAGGACCAGCAAGGAGTAGTACAAAGAATTACAGTAATAAAAGTATGACAGACCAAAAATGCAGGAAGAGCTACCACTGAGAAAGCAGCCTTGGGGATAGGTAGTTGAGAAAGAACTGGCATGACAAAAATGACTAATTCATAAGCACTTCCACGGGAGGCCCATATGTACCACCATCCCCTAGGAATCAGCCCTGGAGAACAACATCAGCCTCACCTCAAGAAGCCAGAAGGATGAGATCTCCTTGTTGCATCTCAGGAAGAACCCTCCAGAAGGTATCTGAAAACAAAGGCCCCTCTGCTTTAACATGAGCCATCACCGTGATGCCAGAGTTTGAGATTTCAAGACAGAGCTCTTCATCTAAGTCTCATCATCTTCCACTCCATATACTTCCTCCAGTTGTGATCACCAAGAGCTTAGTCATAGTCTTTTCTAAGGATATAAAGCCAGCAGTTATTTAGAGGTAGTACTTAAAGGTCATACTATCTACCTACCTTAAATGGTTTGGATCTGTGTCCTTGACAAATTTCATGTTGAAATGTAATCCCCAGTATTGAAGCTGGGGCCTGGTGGGAGGTGTTTGGATCATGGGAGCAGATCCCTCATGAATGACTTAACACCATCCTATTGGTGATGAGTGAGTTCACATGAAATCGGGTTGTTAAAAAGTGTGTGGCACCGTTATCCTCAGCAAACTCACACAGGAACAGAAAACCAAACACCACATGTTCTCACTTATTAATGGGAGCTGAAGAATGAGATCACATGGACACAAGGAGGGGACCAACACACACTGGGGCCTGTCAGGGGGGTAGGGTATAAAGAGGGAGAGCATTAGGAAAAATAACTAATGCATGCTGGGCATGGGTTAGCTAAGAACTATAATAGGTATGCTGGGTGATGGGTTGACAGGTGCAGCAAACCACCATGCCACACGTTTACCTATGTAACAAACCTGCACATCCTGCACATGTACCCCAGAAGTTAAAACAATTTTTAAAAAGTGGCACCTCTTCCTTCTCTCCTTTTCTCCTGCTCCTGTCATGTGAGACTCCTGCTATCCCTTTGCCTCCATTATGATTGTAAGCTTCCTGAGGCCTCGCCAGAAGCAGATGCTGGTGTCATGCTTCCTGTACAGGCTGCAGAACTGTAACCCAATTAAACCTCTTTTCTTATAAATTACTCAGTCTTAGATATTTCTTTATAGCAATGCAAGAATGGCCTAATACAGTACCTCATCATCTCCATTCAGATAGTCCACCAGGCACCAACCCTGCAGCCATAGAAGGATACATACAGTGTGGTCTTTGTCCTCCACAGCTGGACTGACTCTTGTGCCTGTAGAGTCCTTTTACACCTCTTCTACCAAGTTACACCCTACTGTTTTTAGGGCTTATCCCTGGCAGCCTATTTTGGGGATGGTCCAGAGTTGCCTCAAGTTAGGCAACTCCTCCTCTGGGCTCATCTGGCACCTAGGGCTTTCTTCTGGCTCACCACTGTGGGCTTACTAAACCAGATCGCTGAGCCCCACTCTCAGAATATCTAATTAAGTAGGTCTTGAGTGGGGACTAAATACTTGTATTTCTAACAAGTTCCAGACAATGCTGATACAGCCGATCCAGGATCACACTTGAGAACCACAGCTCTAGACGATGAGCTCTTTGCCTGCATGCACTCAATTCTGTGTGCATTTTTGTATCACCAGCATATATCCAAATGCCTAGCACTTAGCAACTTCCTTAAGAGCCCATTGAATGAAGGTTAGATAGACAAAACTGAAAAATACCAGCATATATTACTTTACACACTAAAGAAATTGAAGTAACACAAATATAGTTATTCAAAGATGGTAGTCACCCAATGTAACTATGTCATAGATGAGAAAGATCTACAGGTCCTTTCTGATTAGTAAATTATCAACTCATTTTTTATGATTGTCACTTATAGATATCAATCACACACTGCACAACAATAAATCAAGCAAAGCAAAATGCCTAGGCTTCTGATATAGGCATGTTTCTTTTCCCTGATAAAAAGTCAAATATGCAGTAATTAACCCAGAATTAACCTGTTTTATATTTACTAGGAGTCCTGATCTTGAACTTACATTGTCAGCTCCTTAGCTTTGTTTTGCTCCTACTGCAGGAATGTTAAACCTTTTGCTTCCCTCTGCTCAGAGATTCCTCCCAGATGGTGACACGAGTTCCCCCTCTTAGCATCTTAGAGTCTTTACTCAAACGTCACCTTCCTGAACCCCATTTAAAAAATTACAATCCTCCCCCAGCACTCTCTATACCCCCTAACTTGCTTTATTCTCTGTAGCACTGATCACCATCTACATATTAAATATTTTACTTATTCTTTAACTATCTGCCTCTCACACTATAATGTAAAATGCATAAGGGCAGACATTTGTGCCTGTTTTGTTCCTTGATGTATCCCCCAGTGCCTAGAAAATTTACAGAAGTTCTTGGCACACAGCAAGTGCATGTAGAAGACACATGGAGATGCACTGCCCAGAATCTCTTTCAAGGCCGGGTTTGCTGTCCAACTATGGGTAGTGTGATCAACAAAAGGCCTGCAGCTCTCAGCTCCTTCCGGGTCTACCTCTGCTGCAAGGAGCTGCCTTGCTCAGGGTCACCTCCATCCTAGGAGAGACCAACCCTAAGCTCTGTCAATTGGACCCCTACACAGGTCACTTTAACAGGCAATATTGGCTCCAGAACTGCCCCCTACCAACCCTTGCAGTGGCTGGAATTTGCCAGGGCCTGTATCAGCATTTGATTACTCCCCTCCTCAAATCTATTATTTCTCCTTCCTTTCACAAGTGTTGATCTCTAATAAACATACTGTACCCCAACTCTGTCTCAGCATCTGCTTCCAGAACTCCCCAATTTGTAACATCACTCAATAAGTACTTGTTTAATGAATGAATAAAGGAATGAATGTGCTCCTGTATCAGAAGTGGTCTCAACATTATTCCATCTCCAAGAACTGAGGCAACTGAACTTCAGAAGTGATAGTGACACTGAGATCTGAAGGCTAATGAGGAGTTCAGGTGAAGACAGCAGAGCATTTTAGGCAAAAGGTCTGAGCCTGTGTCACAAAGAAGCCTAGAAGAAGGCCTGAGTGGCTGGAGAAGGCAGGGAGGGGAAGCATGATGGAAGAAGAATTGGAAAGCCACATTTTTTTCCTGCTATTTCATTATAGCTCTTGATGGCCAATCTGGAAGAGCCTTTGAGAGGTGAAGCCGACTGGGCTTCTGGGTTGGTGGAGACTTGGTGAACCTTTGTGTCTAGCTAAAAGAATGTAAATGCACCAATCAGCAGTCTGTATCTAGCTAAAGGTTTGTAAAACGCACCAATCAGTGCTCTGTCAAAATGGACCAATCGGCTCTCTGTAAAACGGACCAATCAACTCTCTGTAAAATGGACCAATCAGTAGGATGTGGGTGAGGCCAGATAAGGGAATAAAAGCAGACCACCGGAGCCAGTAGGGACAACCTACTTGGGTCCTTTTCCACACTTTGGAAGCTTTGTTTTCTCGCTTTTCACAGTTAATCTTGCTGCTGCTCACTCTTTGGGTCCGTGCCATCTTTATGAGCTGTAACACTCATGGTGAAGGTCTGCAGCTTCACTCCTGAAGCCAGCGAGACCATAAACCCACTGGGAGGGACAAACAACTCCGGACGGGAGGAGTGAACAACTCCGGCCGGGCCACCTTTATGAAATGTAACACTCACCGCAAAGGTCTGCAGCTTCACTCCTGAGGCCAGCGAGACCACGAGTCCACCAGGAGGAACAAACAACTCCAGACGCGCCACCTTAAAGAGCTATAACACTCACTGCGAAGGTCTGCAGTTTCACTCCTGAAGTCAGCAAGACCACAAACTCACCAGAAGCATGAAATGCCAGACACATCTGAACATCTGAAGGAAGAAACTCTGGACACACCATCTTTAAGAACTGTGACACTGACCGCGAGGGTGCGCAGCTTCATTCTTGAAGTCAGTGAGACCAAGAACCCACCAATTCTGGACACACCTTGATCCCTATTAAAACCAGAGCCTCAATTATTAGAAACAAGTATATGGGTTCTCCATTCCTCTAGAAAAAGAAAGATCCTGTGACATGCAAAATAATGGTGCCCAAGATGTTCAAGCCCTAATCCCTGGGATCTATAAATATGTTACCTTAAAGGCAAAAGGGAACTTGTAGATCTGATTGAGGATTTTGAGATGAGGTGGTTATCCTAGAGTATCCAGTGGATCCAATGTCCAGAGACTGGAAGATGCTATGCTGCTAGCATTGAAGATGCAGGAAGGGGCCACGAGCCAATGAATGCCAGCAGCCTCTAGAAGCTGGGAATGGCAAAGAAATGAATTTTCCTCAAGAGCCTCCAGAAGAAACACAGCCCTTCTGACACCTTAATTTTAGTCCAGAGATGTCCATTTAAGACTTCTAACCTCTAAAACTGTAAGACGATAAGTGTATGTTTCAAGCCTTGAAGTTTGTTATTTGTTACAGCACCAACAGAAAACCAATACAGAATCATCCTTCAGAAACATAATTTCTTAATGTTCTCCCACTTCAGGGAAAGAGAAAAGGCCTATATTCTCTATCAAAGACTAACATCATCCTCTACAGACTAGGCTAGTGACCCTTTATGTATAAGTGCACATACATATGTGGATGCTTTCCAACAAATGCAGTTTTCTCATAAATAACAGATTAAATATTCATATATTTATGAATATATGAATATATAATATATAGTGCCGATATATATATTCATATATATATATATATATATATATCTTGGCATTTCAAGAGTACCAACTTTGTCAAAGGATGATAATATCTGGCCCTTTAAGTATATCATTTACTTCACTCCATACCCATCATAGTCCTGTAAATATTACTGTCTCCATCTTACAAGGAAATAAATATGATGTCAGAGAAATCAATTGTGTCCAAAGCCAAGATTCCAACACAGACTGGTCATATTCTTCCCCAGTTCATCATTCTGCCTCTGAGAGATTTAGGGAATCCTCACTATAAGCCCCTTTTTGCCTCTTTAGCTTTTCCTCTTTTCACTGTGCTGTCTGCCTCCCCCTACACTCACACACCCTCTATTCTCCAACTGCAATGGAATTCTTTCTCCCCCATGGCTTCCTACTCCTTGGCCTTTATACATGAATCTGTCCCTATAAACTTTATGAAAGAAGTCAGGGAAGAAGGAAGGGGGAGAAATGAGAATAAACTGAGCTGGCAGCACACTCAACATTCATCATGAGGTCAGCCTGCTTTGGGACCTGCTTCCTCATAGCAGTGCCTATTGCCTCAGAATCACACAGTTACTGTCACAACAGTATAGTTCCCTTTAACTGCACTATAGATAGCAACCTGAACATTGTGAAATGTTAAGCTTTCCCTTTGAGATACGCTTTCAGAGCCTGCATAATGGTGAAACTACTGACTCAGTTGGTCTGAGGAAAGCCGCAAGAAGCTGGCTCACAAGCTGAAGTGCTCACATTTCATCTCCCTTACTCTGACCACTCAACGACTACAATTTTTCAGCCCCTCACCCTCCATGATCCCCTTTAAAAACTCCAGCCGAGAACTTCTTGGGGAGATAAATTTGAGAATCTACCCCTATTTCCTCACTTGGCTGCCCTGCAATCATTAAACTCTTTCTCTGCTGCAAACACTGCTTTCTCAGTGTAATTGGTTTGTTACTGTACAGAGGGCATATGAACTTGCTGGTCCTGTAACATACATGCTGCCTTCTCTACATAAAACTCCCCACTCATCTTTCCTTGGTGTGCTCCTACTTATCCCTCAGGTCTTGGCATAAACATAAATTTCTTCAAGAAGCCTCCCCTCAAGCCCAAGTCCTAAAATGGTAGATGCTTTTTGTTAAGCATTTTCATAGTATTCTGTCCTTCCCCAATCTTTGCACAAGAACAATCATATTTTATGAGCTACTACCAGTTAGAGTTTGTTCCCCATTTTCCATCCCCAAGATGTAACTTCCATGAGGGCAAGGATCACCTGGATCTTGTCCACCACTATTCTCAGTGCATACTACAAAGCCATAATAGAAACATAATAAATATTGATTATGTAATTAGGTAGGAGTGAAAATACTTCTGCATTTAGTAGTTGAAAAAGTTAAACATATTAAGTTATACAGTATAACAAATGGGTCTTAGAGTTTTCAACTGTTGATTAAAAGAAAAATGCTCCTATAGTGTTTCCTTGTTCCATGTATTTTTAAATGATACGTTCCAAGAGGAGCTTCTGGGCTTGACACTGGGCAAGATTATATCATTTATTGTGAGCTTTGAGTCATGTAGCTGGTGATAGGGACCTGCATGAAGTTTTCTTATTTCCTGAAGCTAATAGTGATAAAGAAGCTCATTTTAACTTTCATTCTGTTTCACCAGAGTTAATACCTAAAGAAACAGTTTATTCCAACCCATTTGGTTGTCACTCTATGATCCAGGGGGATAAGGAGCAAGATTCATATAAACTATTATGTGAAAGTAGAATAAGGGAAATTTCTGTTCCGGACATAAAGATCCGCTCTTATATCAGTGTAAGATGTAGTATATATGCTGATCAGTACCTTGTGGCCCTAAAGACATAGAGATAGCTTTTGAATACTAGCCTTCCAAAATGGTTAGACAAGATGACTGGTTATTAAGATGAGGGATTATTAGAACACGAAGAGTAACAACAGTGATAGTGGTAATGATGGTATCAGTAATCATTTAAGAGACCACTTCCTACATGCCAAGCACTGTGCATTATATGCATTATCTGAATTAACTCCTCACCATAGCCCTCAAAGGCAGATGCTATTGTGATCATCATTTTACAGATGGGGAAACTGAGCTCAGAGAAAAGAGGAACTTTATATCCACGTATTTTTTACTCCAAATCTTGTGCTCTCAACTGCTATGATAGTTCTTCCCATCAGTTCATTGTGAGCACTGGTTTCCTCTTTGGGGGTAATTACACTAAGAAGGATTGTGCTTTACAATGTTTTTAATTGCATACAGATTAATATACATGGTTTGAGGGTGTTATTTTTAAAAAAGAAAATTAAAATGCTTAAGGAGTGATAGAAAGGAGTAATGGACAAGGGTTGAAATGGGTTCAAACAGAGTTTAGTAACTGTGAAGATTTATCTTCAACAATAGTGCAAATTAATAGCCCTAGTCTAGAATATCTGACTTTGCTTGCTATGTAAGAGGCTACTGTGGCAATATATGAAAAGTACCAGACCTAGAGTCAGAGGATCTGGGTTTAAATTATTCTGACTTAACACCTTGTAGAAATCTAGAAAGATAGGAAAACATCTACTACAATGTACTAACGGAAAATTTTAAAATATCATTGTATAAAAGCTTACAACTCAATAACAGTGAATTGAATCTGATTGCACATTGAATCTAACAAATGACATATTCCAAAGGGAAATAATTCTGGCACCTCTGTTGCACAGCAGTATCACTGTTGTCAGCCAGCTGAATTATTTTTCTAGAAGACGTTGGCAGGTGCTTAACAGGTCATGGAAAAGTAACGTTTTAGGTTTAGTGGAATGAAACCACAATAGCCCCTCAGGACCAATTATTAAACAGCCTTTAGTATTTTGAAAACATAACATCAGTGTTCTATAATCCAAAACCTATTAGTCTAGATTTAAATTTTAATTAGTAATTGACATTTTCAAATGTCCTATTTTGTACCATTGTTGATGTAACTATATCTGAGAAAAAGTATATTCTTAAAGATGTTTAAGCTGATTTGAAGAAAACAGTTTAACATAGGCAGCTAGTTAACCCCTCTCCATCTCTGTGGTAGCCTTTTGTCTATCACATGCCCCAAAATACGATTATCTTAACCCCTCTCCATCTCTCCATCAAATGTCTGATAAGGTATTTGGTGTTTCCTTTCAGTATGTAGCTAGCCACATTAACATAAGTATTTCTCTGCAGTCACCTCCCTCATTAGAGAGAAAAACGTTTTCAGTGAACAAAAATGTATCACCTATCTAATATGTGCAAGAGTCCTCTCCATCACTTGCTGATGGAAAGACAATAGGACCATTCACAAGTAATTTGTTAGAATCAGGAAACTCATTGTATTGTAACTCACTTCAAACAAACCCAGCAAATAACTATGTATAACAGTTTGTAATAGGATATAGCATCTATGTGTAACAACTAGTCCCTGAGACAAGTAAAATACATGTTTATCCAGATTGGTTAGAGAAAGTACATGTCTACATGAGAAGCAGAAAATAACTGTTCCTGCCCCAATCCATGTTATCAACCCACTGAAACAGTAGTAACTACCAGACAGCCAGACATCCCAGATAGAGAACAGATGCGAATCCTTGATACAATCTCTAAGTATTCTGCATATGACTTACTCATTTCAGAACAACCAGATTAGTCAAGTGAAATGAACTTCAATAGATGCAGATAGAATACCCCATGACCAAAATAAAGGCTTTTCAAGTCCTCAGGCGTATTTAGGAATCTTGCAAGATTGGAAGACCATCAGCCACAAGTTACCTGGTTGATGTTTATTATTTTTTTATTTTATGTTACCATCTTGTTATGTTTCTAAGTCTAAGCTAAGAGAACTTGCATGATCAAGCATGTGAGTAAAGAGTACAATGTGATAAATAGTTAATGGGTGTGACACCAAATAAATGTTTTTCTACATCTAATATATAATTCATGAAGATTAAAGGTATGCCCATAAGCTTTTCTGAGACCTGCTTTAGTAATATCTAGGCTACTTCCAAATGTCCTTTGCCTGTAATAAACAACATGTGGTTTCTCAACTCTTTTAATTTCCAGATTATATTACCCTTAAGGCACTAATTCATTCTGATTTCCAAGGTGGGCTCCAATATGATGTAACCTTACTCTTTTCCATAAAGCCAGTTCATTGTTAAAACTAAATGTCATGGGTTGTAAGCCTTTATTAAACTTCTCAGGTGAACAAACTCATGAACCAGAAAATAAATAGCCTTTTGTCAACCATATGCCCCCAGATATGATCATGTTTAAAATGCTAAAACATTCCACAATATAAAGTAGTCAGTGAGGCAAACATAGCTCTAAGGTTTCATAACTATGTAGCTCACTGACCCAGACAAACAACAGCCATTTGGATTTGGCCCAAGAATTTGTTCTCTTTCTCTCCAGGAGCGAAAACTCATGTGCATAAGAAAAATGATCACAACTTTGGGAAAAAATTAACTGAAATTGTAGACTTCACAGAAGAAGACAGAATAGAGTATCAACAACAGCAAACAGAGAGGAATTCAATTCCCTAAGAAATTATCCAGTTAAGTCAAGATATGTAGTTCAGTGTTATCATCACCAACCACCATTCCCTTGGTGACCCCAGGGATTTGCCAAGATACAGGTTGAGTGCTCTGTCTGCCCCCAAATAAATGCCTGCTCTTATCCCTGACAGATATACAATAGTTTTATTTGGAAAATATTTCTCAATGAAGCAAGCACTCTCCACAGAGAGCATCCCTTGGGCAGTAAGCATGTGTCCATATTAAATGTTTATCTGTTTAAATTAACAAAGGACAGCCGATGATGGAATAGGGCCAGCCTCACACCAAAAGCCATACATATTGACAAAGGTGTTTCTTGAAAAGCTACAGAACGGTGTCACTGAGACACATGTGTATGGAGCAGATGTATCTCAAGTAATTTGCATGGAACTCTGGGATCATTGTAGAGAGTAAAGATCAATGAAATTCACTAGAGTGGGCCATCTGCTAAGAAATAAGGGCCTTCTTCATTCTTCAACAAGACCTCTTTTGGAACACAGACTCCCAAGAGACACAATTGGAACAGATCTCTGTGTATCTTTATTTACTGTAATTAGAGGACTGTTGATAAGAAACACCAAGGGTAGATAAAGGAGGAAAACATTATCAGACCTCTCAATAAGCTTGCAGTCAGATCCTACCACCTCAATTTTATCAACTGACCTGGTGATCTAGCAGAGGCGTGATTTATAAATGTAGGCATGTTTATGTGTCATCCATTGCATTATAAACTGAAGGGAGCACTGTCATTAAGCACAACTCCAGTGACCGTTCCCACCTTCTTCAAAACGCAAGCACATACTAAACCCCAGGGACCCTTTACCATCCCTGTAAGCTGCCACAATGCTAACCGGCTCACTTAGAGACAGGTTTATATAAATCTATATGAAAACCCAGCAAAGCACAAGAAATATTCACAAAGAAAGAGAATTAAGTGAGAATATAAAACATTACCTGGAGAGATTGACAGAGGACAACTCATTCAGAACCATGAAGGTCCTGTGAAGGATTTTTTTGTTCTTTATACTAAATTGGTGAAAACCTGTTGAAGGGTTTAAAATAGGGTAGTAGATAACATAATTCACCTTGCCAATTTCAAAGAGAACTCAGGCTCGGTGGAAGGAATGCATCAAGATCACCAAGAGCCCTGTGCATGTATGGTTATGCTTTCCTTCTGAAACTCGTATCAACAAATAATGAATGTGTTTTCTGAATGTCTTTCCCACCTTGACCAGGAGCTCCATGAGGGCAATAGCTCAAGTCTTAACACTTTTTCTGGGCCTCTTCAGAGAGTACTTAAATGAATAAAACTTAATTAATTAATGAACTGTTTATGTGCAAAATCTTCAAAAAAGAGTGAGAGGAGACTTGTTTTCTTATATTGGATTAACACTCACTGTGGAATCCATACAGATTCCCAATGTCTCTTCCCTGTAACATGGTTTTCCATGTAAGGGTAACAAACCAGTACTGAACCGTGTCTCTCTGGGAACCTCTACTTTGAAAGTAATCCTCCCTGTAGTCTTTTCTCTTCTGCTGATAGGAGCTCTTCTTTCCATCACCTCATTAACCCCATGTGTAGACTGACAAAGATTCTGTCCTTTAGCAAATTACAGACAGGCTCCTTTAAGTCTGGTTAGACCCCATGTTTGGGCATATTCCTTACAGACCCAATTTAACACGAATCCTGCTAAGTCAGTTTGGCAAGAACTTACTACCCTCAATGTCCGATCACTCTTTATAATTAAATTGAGTTCCTTACCCTCCAGCATTCCCCAGGCAATATCTGATCATCTTGGCCTGTCTTCAGCAAGAATCCTGTTAGGTCAGTTTAGCCAGAATCATCCTTGTACCCAGTATTTCCTTCTAGTAATTTTCCATTCACTGAGTCCTACATGTTGCTCCTTGGCTACAAAAACCCATTTATCCTTGTTGCATTTGGAATTTAACCCAATGTTTCTCTCTTATTACAAAGTCTTATTGTAGTGGTCCCTGTGCCTATCAAGACAGTGCCCTCAATAAAGTCTGCCTTTCCATGCTTTAACAAGCAATATGCAAGAGGAGTTGTAGAATCTTCAAAGAGCCAAGTTAAATCTTTCTCTTTTAAGAAAAATAGAAAAGTTTTATCATTTCTGATGTGAAAATATAGGTCTGGAGGGAGAACATTTGGATATATTTTAATATTGAACATGTACAGAATAAACTCTTATTAGAATCTTCAAGTAAGATATTCTGGACTCAGGATACACTCAGCCCAATATCTTATATCATCTTCAGCACAACCCTGTTCAATGAGAATCTTACATCATAAGCAACCAGTAAATATTTGTTGACAATAAGAAACCTGGGAACTGTAAAGCCTTTCAACCATCACTGATAATTTAAACATATATTTTATTTTCATGGGCAGAGAGGAAAGTGACATTTTTCAGAAAGATTTTCAACAAGATTTAAACAGCAAACAAAAAGATTTCAGGTGCAGTATGAGGTAAATGAAAATTCCAGCTACCAAAACCGTCCCATTTAATGTAAAATTTTTGGTTTATCTACATTTTTTCTTTATCAGTGAACAAGCTAATTTTCCTATCAGATATAAATTCTTTAAAAATAAATGTTTATGCTATAGAGAGAAAAAATAAAGCAGAAAAAGAAAGATAAGTGAGATCATAAGGAAATAAGAATGGAAGAAAAACAAACAAAAAAACACCTGAACCAGAAAGACATCATCATGAATTCAAAGACCTATCAAACCAATGGGGTGTTAAATACAGGGCAGCCCAAGGCCATTATACTCCAAAAGGAATTGTGAAGCTAACTGTCTGACTCACAACACACTTTACTTTGGAATTTCCCTTGACAGAAATCTTTGTAAAGTGCAAAATCCCTTTATATTGCATTTTCCTCCAAGGTAACCACAAGCTTTCCAATGAAAATGTCTAATATAATTTCAGTAACAGATGACTTAGGTGTCTTTGTTCTGTTAATATGTTAACTGAGATTTACCACAATGTCAGTCTTGATTGCTTTTCATTTTGATAGCTGGCTTTCTGAAAACATTGCACATAATATGCTAACCATTCCATTCACAAGGTTTGTCAACCTGAAATTTTACTGCCATTTTTTGACCACATATTATTAATAAAATAAATTTTTAGAAAAAACAAAGCATTGGAAAGACAGGCTATAGGAAGCAAGTGATAGGTTGGAGAGTGTGTTAAACAGCTTTATTGATGTATAATTCACACACCATACAATTTACTTATTTGAAGTATACACTAACAGGTCAAGCACGGTGGCTCATGCCTGTAATCCCAACACTGTGGGAGACCGAGGCAGGTTCAAGACCAGCCTGACCAACATGGTAAAACCCCACCTCTACTAAAAATACAAAAATCAGCTGGGTGTGGTGGTGGGTGCCTCTAATCTCGGCTACTTGGGAGGCTGAGGCAGGAGAATCACTTGAACCCGGGAGGTAGAGGTGGCAGTGAGCCGAGATCATGCCATTGCACTCCAGCCTGGGCAGCACAGTGAGACTCCATCTCAAAATAATAAATAAACAAATAAGTATATACAATCAATGCCTTTCAGCGTATTCACAGAGTTACTCAATTACCACAATCAATTTTAGAATATTTTCATTATCCCAGAAAGCAAGCCTGTAGTTCCCCTTCTTTTCCCTCTCCCTTCAATTCCCAGCAACCACTAATCTTTCTGTCTCTACAGATTTACCCATTCTGGACATTTCATAATAAATAGAAACATACAAGAGGTGGTCCCTTGTGACTGGCTTTTGTCATTTAGCATGTTTACAGGGTTTATCCTAATATTTTAGCATGCATCAGTATCTCATTCCTTTGCGTCACCAAACAATATTCCATTGTATATACCACAGACCATTTGTCTATTTATCAGTTAATGGATATCTTGTTTCCGCTTTTGACAGTTATGATGAATAGTGCTTCTATGAATATCCACGTATGAGTTTATGTGTGGACATATCTTTTCATTTCTCCTGGGTGCATACTTAGGAGTAGAATGGCAGGTATATATGGTTACTGTATGTTAATCACTCGAGGAGCTGTCAGAGTGTTTTCCTAAACGGTTGTACCATTCTACTTTCCCACCAGCAGTGTATGAAGGTTCCAGTTTCTATCTGAGAGGTTTTAAACTCATGAACTCATATCTGTGTCCAATATTTGAATCCTTACTAAAATAGAGTTTTAGCAAAATGCTTAATATCTTAGGAAATAACCTGTTTGCCTAAAAATTTATCTTGGAATTTTTTCTCCACTGAATTCTACTTTTGCCTTTCTCCTTTAAAACAAGATCTATTAAATTATACAGAAAAGTATTTGGCTAAAAGACAAGCTAGGAAAATAACTGTCAAACTGGTTTCTGTTTTTCGCACAAATATTTCTTCTGCTAAATTAGGCTCAAACCTGCACCAACCTGATTCTGTGGAGTTTCATACTTTTACTTCCAGGTTATGCTTAGGTTAGCAATGATAATTCTGAGACTCCATATTTAGCATTTATATTACACCTGTTAAGTCATTTATTATTATCCACTTACACACACACACACACACACACAAAACAAGGTTTATTTTTCACCTCTACTTTCCCTCTGTTTTCTTCCATCTTAAGGTTTCTATACTATGATGCTTCTGTTTGGTCACAGTTCTTTTTTGGACATATAATAATATATTAACATATAATAATAATATAATTAGTTACAATGAGATAGTATCCAAATCTTTTCCTATCTCAAAATATCTTTCCTTCACTTGACGTGGAAATGATTTTTTGACTGTATATAGGAGCCCTTTTTCCAGTAATTACAGGTGCTACTCCCCCTTCTTCCAGTGTCCAGTGTAGCAATGCAGAGAATTCAGATGCCACTCTGAATTTTTTTCCTTTGAAAATAACTTATTCTTTCTGTCGGGAAGATTGCAAGATTTGTTCTTTATGCTCAAAGCTGAAGAATTTTACTAAGCTTGTATCTTTTCTTATTAATCCTGCCTAGAAATCTAGGTGACTTCACAATCTTTGGTTCAAGTCTTTATCTCAAGGAATTTTTTTAAATATCATTTATTTAATATGCCTCCACTATAATTTCCTCCTTCTCCCTCTGAGGGCACTACTACTGACTCATTAGAGCTCCTGGATCTGACTTCCAACTAACTTATCTTTTCTACCATAATTTCCAGGCATTTGTAATATCACTCTATATTTTGCATTTTTTTTTTTTACTTATTCATCAAGGACCTAAGTCTCTATAGTATTCATCCATCTTTCAATTAACATTTTCATTTGAAAGCCGCACCAGTTGAGTGTATGTGTGTATATGCGAGTTTGTCTGCCATCATGAAATCTGCATGACTATTCTGTCATTTGCTTGTTCAGATTGTTATCTAGCTCTTATAGCAGTTCTATTTTCTGAGAAGCCATTTGTTTTTCCTTTGTTTCGCTTATTCTCCCTCTTTCTGGCTGCAAAGTCAAAGTAGGTATATTTTATTTTCCCTTGCCTGCCCACTGATGCTCTGAATTAACTCCACCCATAGGCAGGCTATATTCCAGCTCACTGCCAATTCCATTTAAATGCAGTAGGAGCAAAACCCTCTACTTTCTGATTTTCTCAGCTACAGGATAGTAATCTTTCTGCTTCTGCAACAAAACCGTCTTTGCCCACTTATATGGCGGTCCTGCAACCTTTTCACAAATATGAATGCCAAGGAGTCTTCTTGAGAGCCATTCTGAGGACATGTGACCCCCATTTTGAGGAGGTTTCTAGAACGCCCCTTGTCACACTCTCAGGTTCCAATTGTTTCCCCAGGGTTCTTGAAGTTGATGCCCAATCCCTAAATACAGGTAAGAACTATCTCTCCTTTACAAATATAGAGCCTAAAGCCTATTTCTCTCCTTTCAGTCCCTCCTACTTCTGACCTGGTAATTTCTTCACTCAGGAAAGGTAAAAATAATATTATTAACAGTAACAGCAATAGCTAACATTTCTGCGACACTCAAGATATAAAATATAGTATAATAATAAACTGGAGGAGCATTCTATCAGGTGCCTATTCATTTTTCATTAATCAGCTCAAATGTATACAATAGAAATTGCAAAGCAGGTGCAATGCCTCTACAAGTAAAATAAGGCAAAGAGTTGGAAGAAATTGTAAACTGACTTGAAAACATGTTAGCAATTCACTATTATGAGATTTAGAAAGGCTTCATACAATAGAAAAAAAATACAATCAAAGGTTCAGATTTAGAGGTTTAAAAGTACATGGTAATCAGTGTCTTTGAAAGAGTCAAAGCTTTGTTATTAAAGGAACCTGCAATTGAATCCCCAGGACAGACTTTATTTTCTGTATCTCAAATTCCTCTTGTGAAATGGGAACCATAACTTCTACAGAGGGTCCTTGCAAGGATTAAATGCAAAAACACTTTTTAAGACCTAGCATGTAGTAGGTGCTCAATATCATCAGCTTGTTCCTAGACCTAACCGAGGGTCGGGCTGCTTATTTTCACAGCCCAATAATGAGATACAGATGAACTATGAAAGAAGAGAGTTTATTTCTGTAACTGTGTACAGGGAGAAGGCTGGGAAAATATCTCCAGACCAATCCAAAATTACAAAATTTTCCAGAGCTTATACACCTTCCAATCTCTATGTCTATATATCATCTAAAGACATAAGTGATTAACTTCTTATCTATAACTAAGATCTGAGTCCTGAAGACCTTCCTCTGGAGCCTCAGTAAATTTACTTAATCTAGATGGGTCCAGGTGCTGGAGTGATTACCCTTATCTTGTCTCCTGCTAAATCAGGGAGGTTTAAGGAGTTCCTTTAGACTCCCACCAAAACTTGTTTGTGGAAGTCTGGGGCATTTCTTCAGGCCTCCAGCAAAACTGGTTTAATCCTAAACGAGTCCTGTTAAGAATTCCTTTATTATCTTGTCATGCTTCAAGGCCCAGGAAAAGCCTAAACAAGGCTCTTGGTGGGATTTTGTTACCTTCCAACCTGTGTATACCGGCACGGCTCTTTCAACTTTGAATATTTAACTCAACCAGTCAGTCAGTGCTGAAACAGCTGTCATGGCGGCCTGCCTGATTAGCTGTTAGTGAGGCCTAGCCTGCCACAAACTCCCATTCTGCTTTCATGGAGGCCTGCCTGATTAGCTGTTAGTGAGGCCCGGCCTGCCACAAATTCCCATTCTGCTTTCTTTCAAACTAACTTTTCAAACAAAGCCTCTCAGGAGTAAGAGGTTTGCTTTTTCTAACAACAGAACCGCTTCCTCCCCCCACCCAACCTCAACACACACACCAGAGTATTAGTTCCCTGGTAGCGGGTGGAAGTGTTTGTCTGGCTCATTTATGTTGTGCTCCCAGCTCCTAGAATAGTCCCTGGATTGTAGTAAGCACTCAGTAAGTATTTGTGGAATGTTCAACAGTAATATCAGTGAATGTAGATCTTAGCATTCACTGTCTCATCTGAGTAGCACAATAGTCTCTTTGTTATTTCTTCCATTTCTTACATGGGGAAACCAAGACTCAGTGAGGCAAAACAACTTCCTAAAATGGCAGAGAAGAGGGAATGATGCTCTGTCTTCTCATTCCAAATTTGTGCTCTTTGCCCTTGTTTATACTGCCAGATGCTATTCTCTGATGACTTCTACCAGGGTGTAAATGAGTCCCACCACAATGTCTATCTTTTTAAAAACAACCCATTCCAGTGGGTCAGGGAGGATCTGGGAGCCAAACGGTACAGAATGTACATCAGCAGCTGCTTAATAGTTCAGCATTCTCCTTCCCCAGTAGTACAGCAATGGCCTAAGGCAGCTAAGAACACAAATACTTCACAAAAGAGAATTCAAGTTTCCATATTCCAGGAGAAACTAGAGACTAGTACCACCATAGTGAGCTCAGACACAAAAAGGTTACAGGACAAGTTGCTCCAGGCCAAATTTATTCACAGACCTGGAGGAAACTTCAGTCATTCTTTGTGAAATGCGGAAAGCCAGTGTCTTTTACAGAAGAGGAAACTGAGTTCTAGAGAGGGTAAGACACCTGCCCAAGATCACACAAGTTTCTGCAAGAACTGGGATGAGCAAACACAGGATTCTAATCTCCCAGATTATGAAACGGCACAGGGGCCCCTCTTAGGGGCCTGCCATCCTCACCTCCCTCTAAGCATGGAAATAAAGAGAAATTTTGAGTCCCTCCAAGGCAATTCTAGGCATCTAGCTAGCCCTACATGCAGCAATTAGAAAAATAAATGAACAACACACTGAACATGAAGTCACCCAATGAAATCAAACTCTCAAGGTGTTTGGTTCCCTAAAGAAAATAAAAGATAACATCGTAACATATATTCTTGGTTTTTTTTTCCTTTTGATTAAGTTCCAGGGTATAGGAGCAGTATGTACAGGTTTGTTACATAGGTAAACATGTACCATGGTGGTTTGTTGCACCTATCAACCCATCACCTTAGTATTAAGCCCAGCATGCACTAGCTATTTTTCCTGATGCTCTTCCTTCACCCACCCTCCCTAACAGGCCCCAGTGTGTGTTGTTCCCCTCCCTGTTACCACGTGTTCTCATTGTTTAGTTCCCACTTATGAGTGAGAACATACATTATTTGGTTTTCTGTTCCTGCATTAGTTTGCTGAAGATAATGGCTTCCAGCTCCACCCATGTCCCTGCAAAATACATGCTCTTGTTCATTTTTATCACTGCGTAGTATTCCATGGTGTGTATGTACCACATTTTCTTTATCCAGTCTATCTTTGATGGGCATTTGGGTATTCCATGTCTTTGCCATTGTGAATGGTGCTGCAATGAACATACATGTGCACGTATCTTTTTAATAGAATGACTTATATTCTTTTGGGTATATACACAATAATGAGATTGCTGGGTCAAATAGTATTTCTAGTTCTAAGTCTTTGAGGAATTCCCACAGTCTTCCACAATGGTTGAACTAATTTACACTCCCACCAACAGCATAAAAGCACTCCTGTCTCTCCACAGCCTCACCAGCATCTGTCGTTTCCTGACTTTTTAATAATTGACATTCTGACTTGTGTGAGATGGTATCTCTCATTGTGGTTTTGATTTGCATTTATTTAATGATCAGTGATGTTGAGCTTTTTTTCTTATGTTTGTTGGCTTCTCAAAGGAAGACATTTTGAGAAGTGTCTGTTCATGACCTTTGCCCACTTTTTAATGGTGCTGTTTGGTTTTTCCTTGTAAATTTGCTTAAGTTCCTTGTAGACTCTGGATATGAGACCTTTGTCAGATGGATAGGTTGCAAAAATGTTCTCCCATTCTGAAGGTTCTCTGTTTGCTCTGATGATAGTTTCTTTTGCTGTACAGAAGCGCTTGTTTAATTAGATCCCATTTGTCAATTTTAGCTTGTGTTGCAATTGCGTTTGACGTTTTCATCATGAAATCTTTGCCCATGCCTATGTCCTGAATGGTATTGCCTAGATTTTCTTCTAGGGTTTTTATAGTTTTGGGTTCTACATCTAAGTCTTTAATCCATCTTGAGTTAATTTGTTTAGAAACCAAGACCCTGACCAGATGGAAACTGCTGAGTGCTGTCACATAGACCTCAGACAAAGGAAACTGAAGTCTGAATGGACGGCTTTTCTTTGTTCTAAATTTCTTCCTGAGAGGCCTGGAGAGATAGTCATGACTGCAGGCTATCGATCTTGATAACCTGACCACTCTGACCCAATACATAATGGCTGTGACCTGACTCTGCCTTAGCACCCCACGATGGTTAATAGATTTCCTTAACTAATGTAGGTTAAAGCCAAACCTTAACATCCCTTTCTGCTGACCCCAAGTTTTTAGACAAAGCCTTCCTCCCTTAACCCATTGCAAATTAAAGAATCTATGAATTCACCTATGACCTGTAAGCCTCTGCCAAGATATCCCACCTTTTTGGGCCAAACCCATCTGTAACCTCCATGCATTAATTCATGATTTTGCCTGTAACTTCTGCTTTTCTGAGATGTACCCTTGCCTTTAAAAACCCTCACTTGTAAGCTACTGGGAAGTCTAGGTCTTAAACAGAAGCTGCCAATTCTCCGTGCTTGGTGCCCTGCAATAAACGCTTTCTTTTCTCTCATTGCAAACCTCGGTGTCAGTGTGTGGCTTTGCTGAGCTGGGTGAGCAAACCTAGGTTCAGTTCCACAACAATTATGATATCATCATCATTATTAGAGTCATGAAGATGAAGATGTGAAGATGATACTGATGATGCTGATGGTGACAGCTCTGCAATCCTATATTGAATATTTCCGATACATCAAGTTCTGTGTGCTAATACATTTTATCTCATTAAACCATCTATTAGCTTCATTAATTCTATAAGCTCCAAATTAAAGCAAGTTGGGGGAAAAATTGTCAAAAGTCACATATCTAGGGAGTACTGAAATCAACATACTTTCCTATCCTGTGTTAAACAATTCTGAGAGCAAGCCAAAAAAATTGAATTATTTACTTCAGAAAATGTTCTGGAAGACAATGAATTAACTAAAATATTTTGAAATGATTAATTAACTACATATTTTGAAATGATTAGCTTGCCTTTCTAGACTTTAAGATCCTCACCTCGCTTTGTTACAAACTCTGCCCTTTCTTAACCAGTCCTCCCACCTTACAAGAACAGCCTAAAAATCACCCAGCACCAGTGCTAATATACATCAGATATCTTCCTATGATCTCTTTCTTTCAAGATAGTATGAAGACTCTTTTAAGCTGCTGTCCTCCTTATTGCAGTAACTTTGATAAACTTGGCTTTGCTTGGTCAACAGTTTACACAGGTGGTTTTGGAAGGCACTGGCATATGCACATGGAAGAACTGGAGCTCAAACTCAGGTGTGCTGAACTACGTAGTCCATGTGCTAATCATTACAATACTATCCTCTTCTTCATGAAAACAGTATCTCATAATCCAACTCAAATGCCATGTATTTTAGGACCTTTCCCAATCATCCAAGTCATATCCAAAGGTTCCTGCCTTGTATTCCTAACATAGACTCTGTTGGGAATAGCATATTCTTCAATGTGTATACACATACACCCACTGCCAACAGACCCTGTATCATGACAGCAGGAATCATGTCTTCAATCATTCATTTTCCTCAACAAATATCTATGAGAACCTACTGCATGCCAGGTTCTGAGATAGGCATTTATTCAAGACTATATTTCTGTCATCTCAATCCTCTGCAATTAGAAGGCATTTTATAAATATTTATTTTAAAATAAATGGGATAATTGAATGGATGCATAGATGGGGCTATAAATTAATCCTACTAGAAACAAGCTGAAGACATCAGTGTTGAGCAGGGTTACCTTTCACACCGTGAAAATTCTTGCAGAGCCCAAAGGAAATCAAATGAAAGAAGGAACACATTATATTTTTCTTCTAACACAGGAGTGGAAGCTAATGGATCTGCACAGGAGTATAATAGAAAAATAAGACCTTGTTCCATTTCTTCCTATTAGGAAGAGGTTATAGCCCAACAATTTGAGAGAAGAGATTCATATGAGCCTGATGACATTACTGAGCAGTGCTTCATGGTGGCCTTGAAAGTTGGAGGTCCTGTTTCTCTTTTCATTCAGAGTCACTTGTAAAGCCAGTTAGCAGGCTTTCAGCCTTAGCCCGAGCCTCCACCCTGCACTCTTCCAAATAAACACAGGAAAATGAGGTGACCAAATTTAAGCGTGTTCTTAAGTCATTGGTCTCCCCACTTTCTCCCAATGACTATAAAGGTAAAGATTGTCAGGGAAAGACATCCAGTGCTAGAGACAGAATAGTAGAGCAGAATACTATCAAGTTACCAAAGAGAACATTGCCAAAATTCTTACAGGTCTGTAGTTCTTCCTTTCTTGCTTCTGACATTCATGGCCATAAGTGAAGAGGCTAGACAAAAACCTCTCAAGATGAAAAGTTCCAAAGAATGTTGTCTCTATCCCTAATCTCTTAGAACACAGTGGCCAATGGTGCTGACAATACTAGAAAAAGAGGTGGACAGTGTCATCACCCTTACCCCAAACACATCTTCACACTCAAACCTCAAGTAGACATGAAGAAGTAGCTCAAAGCCTCACCACCGCTTTCCCTGACTCAACAGGCCACAGTAACCACCACCTGCCTTTCTCACACTATAACGGGATTGACAGAGGGTTATGTTTACTAGGCTAAGAAAAGAAGAATCTCATTGGGTATGAGCAATGGAAATGCAAAGAGGAATGTATTAGTTAGGGTTCTCTAGAGGGACAGATCTAATAGGATAGATGTATATATAAAGGGGAGTATATTAAGCAGTATTGACTCAGACAATCACAAGGTGAGGTCCCACAATAGGCCATCGGCAAGCTGAGGAGCAAGGAAGCCAGTCCGAGAGCCAAAGCTGAAGAACTTGGAGTCCAACATTCGAGGGCAGGAAGTATCCAGCATGGGAGAAAGATTTAGGCTGGAAGGCTAAGCCAGTCTAGTCTTTTTATGCTCTTCTCTCCGCTTTTATTCTGGCTGTGCTGGCAGTTGACTAGATTGTGCCCACTCAGATTGAGGGGCACAATCTATAAGAGGGTGGGTCTGCCTTTCCCAGTCCACTGATGGAAATGTTAATCTCTTTTGGCAACACCCTCACAGACACAGCCAGGAACAATACTTTGCATCCTCCAATCCAATCAAGTTGACACTCAGTATCAACCATCACAAGGAACAAATCTCAAAGAAATCACAACAAAAACATACACAGCAGGAAACTCGCCCAAAAAGTCAGCAGAGATAACAGGGTTTTAAAGATCTATACTGACTCCAGCTTCTGTTTGGAATGCAGTCCACAGAAAAAGCATTGCAAGCTCCAGCACAAGAATAGACAGACTCGGGACCACTGGCAAATTCACAACTTTCTCCAATAATTTGGAGGACTGATTAATCCAAAATTTAAGGAAAGACAGGCACCTGCAAAGAGAGAAAGGGCAGAACACTAGCATTTGTTTACTTGGGACAGACATTTCCAGAAACAGATAAGAAGAATTTATCTAAAATCCTTAACAAATTGGTAAAGCCTGAGTGTGTGCTAGTGAGAGAATGTGGAACCCCTAGGGGTAAGAGATATAAGGGGAATTTGTACGTTTGTAGACTTTTCTCCTAGAAAAAAAAATGGCCAGAGTCCTGAGAAAGCACTCATTGAAAGGAAGGAAACAGCAGCTCCAAGAGAAAGGTTAGAAGCCCTAACGCCTTGCTCAGAGCATTAATTTCAAGGCAGCTGAAGCCTTCAAGTGGTGGTGGGCGGTGGGGGCGGGGGGAGCGGTAACACACACTGGCATTTGGGCCACATCATTACTTCTGTGGACCCTCCACACTTCTGCATTTGTGTGCCTCTTCCTTCATAAAATACATATATAAAAAGTTATATTTTACAACTTTATTGGTGTAAAGATGAATATAATCCAGGCTGCATATGTTATTCCACACTCTTTATTATTGTGTTTTTTCTTATGATTCTAAAATAAACTCAAAACATTTCGGAAGAGTGCTAAAAGTAATATGTGCCCAAGACAGTGTGCTCCACTACTAGGACTAATGAAGACATCTGCTCTGGTCATTGACTTTAAGGTACTGGGAAAACCCACTGCAGCTGAGAACAAGGAACAGAAAATAGTCCTCTGCTGTCCCAGGAGCAGCAGATCTGCAGCTGGAGATGCACCAGGAGCACTGAGAAAGCTCCATCAGAGACCCAGGAACAGGTGCCACCTGAGACAGAGCCTTTATCGGAACCACAGAACTCCCCACTTCACACTATCAGGCTAACAATCTAGCAGGCAAGTGCATGGAACAAAACCTTTTCTGAGAGAAAAGACAAAATGGTAGGATGGAGAAAAGATCAGTAGTTGGCAGAAAAGATCAGTAGTTGGCAGGGGTTGGGAGTCAGGGGAGATGTTGACTCCAAAAGAACAGCATGCAGGGACTTTTGGTGGGTGGTGGAAACTGTTCCATATCTTGACTGTGGCCGTAAACACAGGATTCTATGAATTTATCAAAACTCAAAAATATTGTCCACCCAAAAGAGTGAATTTTACTGTATATTAATAAATTAATAGAGAGTTTGGATATGCAAATGGAAAACTGCCTGGTGACATAAAAATAAAACTTTAATCCAGAACTTGCAGCAATCTGCCCAGGAAACCAACCCCTTATCTACAACAAACAACCCAGGGTGCCAACCTGGTATAAAGCAGGCTTGCAGAAAGCCAGATTGCTATGTCTAGTGACAATTCAGGAAGCTAAACAATAACTTTTATAACAATCAGTCCAAAATGGCCAGGACTTCATTAAATTTTTGTCCCCATGACCAACCAGAGAAACCCAAATAGGTATCTCTCACCAACCATGTAGGGTTCCCTGCTTCTAGTTAGCCTGCCTTCTGCTCCATGACACCAGCAGCCTCCGATCATGGCATGCCTGAAGCCTTCTCTTTTTCCACTTTAGCAAAGCTTTCCCCTTTCTTTGCCTGCCTTTGAGACTCTGTCCAATGCAGATGATGGTGACTGACTCCCTTGCTATAGCAAGCTCAGAATAAACAGCCTTCGCTTTTCTCATTCAGCTGGTCTTTACTTATTTCCATAAAATTTTAAATAGCCATCACTAGAAATGCACTTACACCTGTTTCCTAATTTACTGAGCTAAATTTAGCATCCTAGCTCCTGCAGCACTTATCTTGCATGCTGCCATCTCCACACGGCTGACCATCAGGAAGAAAAATTGCTAAAAGATAAGGCATCCCACCAATGAAATGTTTAAATAGATATTACTAATTTAAGCATTAAACAATAAGATATTATTGTTTATGACTGAGACAAACTGAGTTTAGGGGGGAATACAGAAGTTTTAAGTACTTTAAATACATTCTTATTGTATTGTCCAAATTCCTCTGTGTTGCAATTCATTTACTGCTTGGATAAAGAGATAAAGTAAAATTATCAATGTGCCTTTGCCATAAATAATTAACCTCATCATGGGAAAACGTTGGGAAGCTGGTTTTAAAAATGTTTCCCCTAATAGTAATTGATATTTACCTCTTCTGTCTTTCTAACTATTAAAGGCTGCTCGTAACACTTATTACTGTCACTATGAGAAAGAATACTTAATTCATCATAATTCCAGATGATTTATATATAGATTGTGAAGGGGGCAGTTCTTCTCTTTTGCCATTCATAAAATGGTAAACTTCCAATAAATCACTCGGCAAAGATTTCCTTTCAAATGGCATCCTCTCATGTTTTAGCTTAAAGGAATAGGTCCTTGATGCACTGATTATAAATCAAATCTCCATGTTTGTCATTAGACTCATGTGCTGCTCATCAAGAGATTTCAAACTTGAGTAAGTATCCTGCTCTCTGCTAATTCTGTTCAGAAATGTGGCTGTTTATTCATGAGAAAGGTGAGATTCCCCAGCCTTCACTGGGATAAGGATATAGATAGAGTCACTTTCCTGATAATAATCCATACTTTGCAGGCTCTCACCTGCACCAACAGGATCTCAGTCACTTCTAAGGATTCACCCTGGGTGTCTGGAGCCCGCACAGACTGTCTCACAAATGCTCAAGGACCAGGCTCAGCTACTGTCACCATAAGGCACCACTGTATCCCCTCTCCTGATCCAGCCCTGTCCTCTGCCTGGGAAGACATTCTAGAGACTCTCATCACTATCACTGCTGGTGAGACTTACCATGGGATAACAACACCCATACCAAGAACATTTGATCTAGCCAGGGCTCCCTAAGCCACCAATCCTCAAGGTAATAGAGGGCTTTCTCCACCTCAGGGCTCCTCTCCCTATTTTGATTCACATCAAGTTTGAATGTGTTCCCTACAAAATTCACGTGTTGAAGCTTCATGGCCAACGTGATAGTATTAAGAGGTGGGGACTTAGAGGGATGATCAGGCCAGGAGGACTCCTCTGTCTTGAATGGGATTTAAACCCTTATAAGGAAGACTTCACACAGCATTTGTTTTGTTTTGTTTTGGCTTTTTTTCCCTCTTTTATTTCTTCCACCATGTGAGGACACAATATTTCTCCCCTCCAGAAGACACAGCAACAAAGCACACTCTTGGGAGGAGAAACTGGGCCCTCACCAGAAACCAAAACTACCAGCATTTTGATCTTGGACTTCCCAACCTCCAGAACTGTGAGAAATAAATTTCTGTTTTATAAATTACCTACAGTATTTTGTTAAAGCAGCACAAACAGACTAAGATGCTATGTCATCTGTTTTAACACTTGATAAAATGAAGACATTATTCAGGCCTATTGCAATAGGTGTCATGACTGGCAGAAAAAGAAAGAGAGGCAGGTTCAACCCCCAATACAACAAGGACTAGTGGGGATTTATAGCCAGAGAGCAGAATGAGGGGGCGGTGAATAGAATATTACCATGAGAAAATATAAAGGGTAGAAAGACGCTTGCAAGACTGACTTACAGTATTCTTGTTGGAGGCAGGCCAGGTTGATCAGATATCAAGGGTGGGGGATTCACACTGAACTGACTTAGTAACATTCTTACTACAACTGGAAAAGGCAGGCCTAAAACAGGGCCCAAGAATGAGGCTTAGTCAAAAAAGGGGCTCAGAAGATTCTGTTTACAGTTTGGTCAAGGACAGAGTTTTTGCTACAGCCAAGCAGTCATTTATCCCCCCAGTTCTTATAAAGTCCCTCATGAAAACCAATCCTTTTGATTCTCCTTAAAAATCTGTCTACTGGATTAAGCCCAGAACAAATGAGATGCTACACTTTTTATCCCCAAAACCCTCCCTCCAACCCAGGCCCTCAACAAACCTCTCTCTCCCTCTTTCAAACAAGACCAAACACCTAAACAAAAATGGCTTCTCCAAGCCTGTCCATCAGTTCACCAACCACATCTAAATCTCATCTGGGACCCAAGAAAGGATATGAGACAGAAAGGGAGAGAAGGAGAGAAGGAGAGAAGGAGAGAAAGAGAGAGAGAGAGAGAGAGAGAGAGAGAGAGAGAGAGAGAGAGAGAGAGAGAGAGAGAGAAACACACGCACACACAGAGTCTTTAGTTTTCAAAGCTAACTTCCCCTCAAATACCTTCCCAGTGCCAAACAGTCCCACCACTTTCTACCTTATTCACAGTTTTACTTGGAATGTGACTGAGCATAAGGTACTTCAGACAATCAGTGATAGCACACTTTTTCTCTCTAGAGTTGTTCTTTTGTAGAATACAGCCTCACTGTTTTATAGCCTAGCTATGTAATTTCTGATTCTCATGTCCTACTATTTTATAGCATATTCTGATAGAAGCCTCGCCACCACCCTATAAAATAAGGCACAAGAAGTACTATTTCCAACATACCTAGGGAAACTGAGGCTTGAGAAGCTAAATAACTTGCCTGAGGCTACACAGCAAATCCATGTCTGAGTTTGAAGTAGACCTCATCTGTCTGCAGGGCCTTCCCTCCATCTACTGTAACTCATGAAATCTCTCTTGATAGGATTGCTGGAAGTTATGGTCCAAAGGGCATTAAAATATCCTATTCTGCAATTGCTCTGAGTCTTATACTCTCATTTCTTTTCCCTTGCCTCTCTCTCTTTTTTTTTTTTTTAATGGGATATTTAGATCTCCCACGCTAAGGAAAAGGAATCAGATGAGCTTTCATTGAAAAAACTTAATTCTCAGTATTTCTAGCTAAAGCAGAATTGTGAAGGCAATCTTTCATGTAGCTTCTCAAGCAGTGTAAGTTCAAGAAATTGCCACTATTTCCTTATAAATGTAACATGCTTACTATCAAGCATCATGACTTAAAAATAATTTATAGCATTCAATCAAAAATAACTTCTCAAAAGTCTTATATCCTAGTTGTATGTTGTCATATAATTTTTTCTTAATTCATTTTTAAGTTTTTATCTTAATCTACACCAGAAATTCTGCTAAAAATAAACTCATTGCAAATGGAATAAGTTGTGTATACTCTACACACACTTTCTGACATGTCTTAGCAATAACCTGTGACCCAGAGATATCATCATAAATTAAATACTAGACATAATCATACTAAGGGTCATGATTTAAATATTTCTTTTTTGGTATCCAAGAAAATAACTTCCCTTTTCTAGCCTTCAGTCTTCTTTTTCTGTTCATAAAGGTGATTAGACTAAACCTTCTCAAGTGTTCAAAGCTGACAACCCAAGATTTAAAATGTTGATATGGGCAGAGGATTGCATTTTGAATTTTAGCTCCAGATCAACTGCAAGAACAAACCAGCAATCCTGAGAGGATCCCACAGACCCTACAAAGAAAGCAGACTGCTCCTGCAGGACCTAGGAGACACCCCAAATACTGTGAGTGCCCCAGCTGTGGAACTGGGAAAGGGAGACCCTCCTCTCCCGAACACATGCCCCCACTGGAGAAGCTGAAGTTCTGTTTACGGGAGAAGTTTCTGACTTTACCTGGAGCTGAGTCAAGTTAGAGAGCTGAAAAATACAGGGGTACAGGAAGCAGCAGCAAAGCCCCGGGAGCTTGCTGGGTCCCTAAGCAGCCCATTCCTGCCTGGCACCGCAGGGATCCATCTGGAGGATGGCCAGAGGAGCAGGGGGTAAAACTCCACAGAAAGAAGGAATTCTCTGACTGAACTTTGCAACAATATGAATGAGGCAAGAAGCCTCCTGGCCAGAGCTTGGGGGAGGGTGTGAATCCGGTGCGCAGACTTCACAGGTGGGGGAAGAATTAAAGTCCTTTTCTCTCACAGCTGGGAGGTGGATAGCCTTGGGCAAATTTTCAAGCCCATCTCGCCCTCTGCCCTCTGCCTGGAAACAGACTCTGGACTGTCAGAGGTTGGGGACACGGTGGGAGTGAGATCAGCCCTTCAGTTTGTATGGGAGCTGGGTGAGGCCTGTGACCACTGGCTTTCCCCCACTTCCCTGACAACCTGCATGACTCAGCAGAGGCAGCCATAAACCTCCTACGAACAAAACTCCGATGACCTGGGAATCTCACCCCTACTCCCCACAGCAGCTGCAGCAAGACCTGCCCAAGAAAAGTCTGAGTTCAGGCACACCTAGCCCCACCCCCACCTGATGCTCCTTCCTTATCCACCCTGGTACCTGAAGACAAAGGCCATATAATCTTGGGAGTTATAGGGAACTGCCCACTGTGGGTCCCTCTCCACACTACTACAGCTGATGCTTTCTGGAAATCACCACCTCCTGGCAGGAGGCCAACCAGCACAAAAATGGAGCATTAAACCACCAAAGCTAAGGATCCTCATGGAGTCCATTTCACCCTTCCCCCTGCCCTTCCCCCTCCCCCCACCAACTCCTCCAGAACAGGTGCTAGTATCCACGGCTGAGAGATCTGTAGATGGTTCACATCACAGGACTCTGTGCAGACAATCCTCAGTACCAGCCTGCAGCCGAGTAGACTTGCTGGGTGGCTAGACCTAGAGGAGAAACAGCAATTGCTGCATTTCCTCTCACAGGAAGCCACATCATAGGAAAAGGAGGAGAGTACTATATCACGTGAACACCCCGTGGGACAAAGGAATCTGAACAACAGTCTTCAGACCTAGACCTTCCTTCTAACAGAGGCTACCCAAATGAGAAGGAACCAGAAAACCAACCCTGGCAATATTGTGTCTGGAATTGGTGGGTTCTTGGTCTCACTGATTCAAGAATGAAGCTGTGGACCCTCGCAGTGAGTGTTACAGTTCTTAAAGATGGTGTGTCTGGAGTTTGTTCCTTCAGACATTCAGATGTGTCTGATGCTTCTTCTTTCTGATGGGTTCATGGTCTCGCTGACAGGAGTGAAGCTGCAGACCTTCGCGGTGAGTGTTACAACTCTTAAAGGTGGCACATCTAGAGTTGTTCGTTCTTCCTGGTGGGTTCATGGTCTTGCTGGCTTCAGGAGTGAAGCTGCAGACCTTCACGGTGAGTGTTACAGCTCATAAAGGCGGCGTGGACCCAAAAAGCGAGCAGCAGCAAGATTTATTGCAAAGAACAAAAGAACAAAACTTCCACAGTGTGAAAGGGGACCTGCGGGAGTTGCCACTGGCTAGCTAGGGCAGCTTGCTTTTATTCCCTTATCTGGCCCCACCCCATCCTGCTGATTGGTCCATATTACAGAGAGCTGACTGGTCCATTTTACAGAAAGCTGACTGGACTGTTTTGACAGGGTGCTGATTGGTGCATTTACAATCCCTGAGCTAGACACAGAGTGCTAGACAGAAAAGTTCTCCAACTCCCCAATAGGTTAGCTAGATACACAGTACCAATTGGTGTATTTACAAACCTTGAGCTAGACACAGAGTACTGATTGGTGTATTTACAAACCCTGAGCTAGACACAGAGTGCTGATTGGTGCGTTTACAATCCTTTAGCTAGACACAGAGTGCTAGACAGAAAAGTTCTCCAAGTCCCCACTAGGTTAGCTAGATACAGAGTACTGATTGGTGTATTTACAAACCCTGAGCTAGACACAGAGTGCTGATTGGTGCATTTACGATCCCTTAGCTAGACATAAAAGTTCTTCAAGTCCCCACTAGACTCAGGAGCCCAGCTGGCTTCACCTAGTGGATCCTGCACCTGCGCTGCAGGCAGAGCTGCCTGCCAGTCACCAGCCGCGCCTGCACTCCTCAGCCCTTGGGCAGTCGATGGGACCAGGTGCCATGGAGCAGGGGAGGGCGCCAGGGAGGCTCGGGCCACGTGGGAACCTACGGTGGAAGTGGGGGCTCGGACATAGCGGGCTGCAGGTCCCAAGCCCTGCCTCATGGGGAGGTGGCTGAAGCCTGGTGAGAATTCGAGTGTGGTGCATGCTGGCCCGGCAGTGTTGAGGGACCCAGCACAACCTCCACAGCTGCTGGCCTGGGTGCTAAACCCCTTACTGCCCTGGGCCGGCAGCACTGGCCGGGCCATTACCAGTGCGGGGGCCGCCGGGCCCATGCCGGCACCCGCGGGAGCTCATGCTGGCCTGTGAGCACTGCACACAGCCCCGGTTCCCGCCTGCGCCTCTCCCTCCACACTTCCGGCAAGCAGTGGGAGCTGGCTCCTGCCCTGGCCAGCCCAGAGAGGGGCTCTCACAGTGCAGTGGCGGGCTGAAGGGCTCCTCAAGCGCTGCCAGAGTGGACACTGAGGCCAAGGAGGCACTGAGAGTGAGGGCTGCTAGTACATTGTCACCTCTCGATATGACAAAACAGGGCTCTTCAACACCCCCCACCCCCCAAAAAAATCACACCAGTTAACCAGCAATGGATCCAAACTAAGAAGAAATCCTGATTCTCCTGAAAAAGAATTCAGGAGGTTAGTTATTAAGCTAATCAGGGAGGGACCAGAGAAAGATGAAGCCCAATGCAAGGAAATCCAAAAAATGATACAAGAAGTGAAGGGAGAAGCATTCATGGAAATAGATAGCTTAAAGAAAAAACAATAAAAAATTCGGGAGACTTTGGACACACTTTTAGAAATGCAAAATGCTCTGGAAAGTCTCAGCCATAGAATTGAACAAGTAGAGGAAAGAAATTCAAAGCTCAAAGACTAGGTCTTCAAATTAACCCAATCCAACAAAGACAAAGAAAAACAGAATAAGAAAATATGAACAAAGCATCCAGGAAGTCTGGAATTATGTTAAATAACCAAACCTAAAAATAATTGGCATACCTGAGGAAGAACAGCATTCTAAAAGCCTGGAAAACATAGGGGAATGATCAAGGAAAACTTCCCCAGCCTTGTGAGAGACTTAGACAGCCAAATACAAGAAGCACAAAGAACCCCTGGGAAATTCATCACAAAAAGATATTATCCTAGGCACATTGTCATCAGGAGAAACCCTTCAAGCTAGAAGGGATTGGGGACCTATCTTCAGCCTCTTCAAACAAAACAATTATCAGCCAAGAATTTTGTATCCAGCAAAACTAAGCATCATACATGAAGGAAAGATACACTCGTTTTCAGACAAACAAATGCTGAGATAATTCATCATTACCATATCGCCACTAGAAGAACTGCTAAAAGGAGCTCTAAATCTTGAAACAAATCCTGGAAACACATCAAAACAGAACCTCTTTAAAGCATAAATCACACAGGAACTATACAACAAAAATACATGCTAAAAAGCAAAAACAAACCAAAGTACATAGGCAACAAAAAGATGAATACAATGGTATATCACATTTCAATACTAATATTAAATATAAATGACCTAAATGCCCCACTTAAAAGATACAGAACCACAGAATGGATAAGAACTCACCAACAAACTATCTGCTGCCTTCAGGAGACTCACCTATTACATAAGGACTCACATAAATTGAAAGTAAAGGGGTCCATTCATGCAAATTGATGCCAAAAGTGAGCAAGGGTAGCTATTCTTATATCAGACAAAATAAACTTTAAAAAAACAGCAGTTAAAAGAGACAAAGAGGAACAGTATATATGGTAAAAGGCTTTGTCCCACAGGAAAATATAACAATCCTAAATATATATGCACCTGAACTCAAGCTCCCAAATTTAAAAAACAATTACTAATAGATCTAAGAAATGAGATAGACAGCAATAAAATAATAGTGGGGGACTCAATACTCCCCTGAGAGCACTAGGCATGTCATCAAGAGAGAAAGTCAACTAAGAAAAAATGTATTCAAACTATACCTTGAAACAAATTGACTTAACAGATATATATAGAACATTTCATCCAACAACTGCAGGATACACATTCTATTCAACAGTGTATGGAACTTTCTCCAAGACAGACCATATGATAGGCCATAAAATGAGCCTCAGTAAATTTAAGAAAATTGAAATTATACCAAGCACTGTCTCAGACCACAGTGGAGTAAAACTAGAAATCAACTCCAAAAGGAATCTTCAAAACCATACAAATACATGGCAATTAAATAACCTGTTCCTGAAAGAGCACTGGGTCAAAAATGAAATCAAGATGGAAATTTAAAAATTCTTCAAACTAAATGACAATAATGACACAACCTATCAAAACCTCTGGGATACAGCAAAGGTGGTGCTAAGAGGAAAGTTCATAGCCCTAAACACTACATCAAAAAGTCTGAAAGAGCACAAACATACTCTAAGGTCACACCTCAAGGAACTAGAGAAACAAGGACAAACCAAACCCAAACCCAGAAGAAGAAAGGAAATAACCAAGATCAGAGCAGAACTAAATGAAGTTGAAACAAACAATACAAAACATAAATACAACAAAAAGCTGGTACTTTGAAAAGATAAATAAAACTGATAGATCATTACCAAGAAAAACCAAGAAAAGAAGAGAAAATCCAAATAACTTCACTAAGAAATGAAACAGAAAATATCACAACAACTGACACCATTGAAATACAAAAGACCATTCAAGGCTACTATGAATACTTTTATGCACATAAACTAGAAAACCTAGAAGACGTGGATAAATTACTGGAAAAATACAACCCTCCTAGCTTTAATCAGGAAGGATTAGATACCCTGAACAGACCAATAACAAGCAGCGAGATTGAAATGGTAATTTAAAAATTACCAACAAAAACAAATCCAGGACCAGATGGATTCACAGCAGAATTCTACCAGACATTCAAAGAAGAATTGGTACCAATCCTTTTGACACTATTCCACAAGATAGAGAAAGAAGGAACCCTGCCTAATTCATTCTATGAAGCCAGCATCACCCTAATACCAAAACCAGGGAAAGACATAACCAAAAATACAACTACAGACCAATATCCTTGATGAACAGAGATGCTAAAATCCTTGACAAAATACTAGCTAACCGAATGCAACAACATATCAAAAAGATAATCCACCATGATCAACTGAGTTTCATACCAGGGATACAGGGATGGTTTAACATATGTAAATCGATAAATGTAATACACCACATAAACAGAATTCAAAACAAAAATCACATAATTATCTCAATAGATACAGAAAAAGCATTTGACAAAATCCAGCATCCCTTTATGATTAAAACTCTCAGCAAAATCAGCATACAAGGACATACCTTAATGTAATAAAACCCATCTATGACAAACCCATAGCCAACATAATATTGAATGGGAAAAAGTTGAAAGCATTCCCTCTGAGAACTGGAACAAGACAAAGATGCCGACTCTCACCACTCCTCTTCAACATAGTACTGGAAGTCCTAGCCAGAGCAATCAGACAAGAGAAAGAAAAGCACACCCAAATTGGTAAAGAGGAGGTCAAACTGTCACTGTTTGCTGAAGATATGATTGTTTACCTCAAAAACCCTAAGGACTCCTCCAGAAAGATCCTAGAACTGATAAAAGAATTCAGCAAAGTTTCTGGATACAAGATTAATGTACACAAATCAGTAGCTCTTCTATACACCAACAGTAACTGAGCAGAGAATCAAATCAAGAACTCAACTCCTTTTACAATAGTTGCAAACAATAAAATAAAATACTTAGGAATATACCTGACAAAGGAATCAAAAGACCTCCACAAGGAAAACTAGAAAACACTGCTGAAAGAAATCATAGATGACACTAACAAATGGAAACACATCCCATGCTCATGAATAAATAGAATCAATATTGTGAAAATGACCATACTGCCAAAAACAACCTAAAAATTCAACACAATCCCCATCAGAATACCACCATTATTCTTCACAGAATTAGAAAAAACAATCCTAAAATCCATATAGAACCAAAAGACAGCCCGCATAGCCAAAGCAAGAATAAGCAAAAAGAACAAATCTGGAGGCATTACACTACCTGATTTCAAACTATACCACAAGGCCATAGTCACCAAAACAACGTGGTACTGGTATAAAAATAAGCACACAGACCAATGGAACAGAATAGAGAACCCAGAAATAAATCCAAATACTTACAGCCAACTGATCTTCAACAAAGGAAACAAAAACATAAAGTGGGGAAAGGACATCCTTTTCAACAAATGGTGCTGGGATAATTGCCTAGCCAAATGTAGGAGAGTGAAACTGGATCCGTGTCTCTCACCTTATACAAAAATCAACTCAAGATGGATTAAGGATTTAAACCTAAGACCTGAAACTATAAAAATTCTAAGAGATAACATTGGAAAAACCCTTCCAGACATTGGCTTATGTAAGGATTTTATGACCAAGAACCCAAAAGTAAATGCAATAAAAACAAAGATAAATAGCTGGGACCTAATTAAACTAAAGAGCTTTTACATAGCAAAAGGAACAGTCAGCAGAGTAAATAGACAACCCACAGAGTGGGAGAAAATCTTCACCATCTATACATCTCACAAAGGAGAAATATCCATAATCTACAACGAGCTCAAATCAGTAAGAAAAAAATAAACAATCCCATCAAAAAGTGGGCTAAGGACATGAGTAGACAATTTTCAAAAGAAGATAAACAAATGGCCAATAAACATATGAAAAAGTGCTCAACATCACTAATGATCAGAGAAATGCAAATCAAAACCATAATGTGATACCACCTTACTCATGCAAGAATGACCATAATCAAAAATCAAAAAACAGTAGATGTTGGCATAGATGTGGTGAACAGCGAATGCTTCTACACTTCTGGTGGGAATGTAAACTAATACAGCCACTATGGAAAACAGTGTGGAAATTTCTTAAAGAATTAAAAGTAGAACTACCATTTGATCCAGCAATCCCACTACTGGGTATCTACCCAGAGGAAAAGAAGTCATTATTTGAAAAAGATAGTTGCACACGCATGTTTATAGCAGCACAATTCACAATTGCAAAATCGTGGAACCAACCAAAATGCCCATCAATCAACAAGTGGATAAAGAAACTGTATATCTATATATAAATATATATAGATCTATATCTATATTTAGATATAGATATAGATCGATCTATATCTATATTTAGATATAGATATAGATCGATCTATATCTATATCTAGACATAGATCGATCTATATCTATATATCACCACATAAACAGAATTAAAAACAAAAATCACATGATCATCTCAATAGATACTGAAAAAGCATTCAACAAAATCCAGCATCCCTTTATGATTAAAACTCTCAGCAAAATCAGCATACATGATATGTATGCTGGAATACTATGCAGCCATAAAAAGGAATGAATGAACAGAATTTGTAGTGGCCTGGATGAGATTTGAGACTCTTATTCTAAGTATAACTCAGGAATGGAAAACCAAACATGGTATATTCTCACTGATATGTGGGAGCTAAGCTATGAGGACACAAAGTCATAAGAATGACACAATGGACTTTGGGGAAAGAGTGGGAGGGGGCGAGGGATAAAAGACTACAAATAGGGTGCGGTGTATACCTGGGTGATGGGTGCACCAAAACCTTACAAATCACCACTAAAGAACTTACTCACACAACCAAATACCACTTGTACCCCCATAACTTAAGGCGGAAAAAAAAAGTTAATATGGTCATTACTACAGCATCCACTAGGCGGCAGAAGAGGCCACTTGACTGTAATGGAAAAAGTGGCTAAAATCCTACTAGTACAAGGGTTCTAGAAAAGTAATTACAGGCTGGGCGCAGCACTTTGGGAGGCCGAGGCGGGAGTATCACCTGAGGTCAGGAATTCGTGACCAGCCTGACCAACATGGAGAAACCCCGTCTCTACTAAAAATACAAAATTAGCTGGGCGTGGTGGTGTGCACCTGTAATCCCAGCTACTCCGGAGGCTGAGGCAGGAGAATCGCTTGAACCCAGGAGGCAGAGGTTGTGGTCAACCAAAATCACACCATTGCACTCCAGCCTGGGTAACAAGAGCGAAACTCCATCTCAAAAAAAAAAAGAAAAAAGAAAAGTAATTAAAATATGATCCTATCATTTTGTAGATGAGGAAACTGAGGCCCAGAGTAGTTATATTTCACTTTGTCCTTTCCTGAATCTGTGACACCAGGCAAGATACTTAAACTCCATAGTTTGTCAACTATAAACTAGGGCTGTCTGTCTAGTTGCAAGTTTATAATAAGGTGGTATACATAAAGCACTTAATGCCCAGCACACGGTTAATGCTTAATAAAAATTACCTATCACTATTTTACCTAAAAAACAGTTATTGGTAAAACTGAAAAGAAAAAGTGGACCTACTTTCTGAAATGTCAGAATTATAAGGATGGTTAGATAATTGACAACCTGAAAAAGATTACCGGCTCACATTTTGTTACTTTGAATGGGTAGGTGTTCAATCTGAACTGCATGCTTTCTGACCTAAGTTGTTCCATTTCTTTCCTTCTTTATCTTCCTGTAAGGCACTAATACTTCTTGAGATAACCATTTTTGCAATTAATGTTTCAAATGTTTTTAACCAATATATATGGATACCTACCTTAGATCTCAAGGGATATGAGATAACGTGGCCCTAGGAATGAAACTAATGGCATTGCTCCCTAACATTAAATAGGAGTTTAGTGTCTACCAATAGGAGTTTAGTGTCTCTTATTGCACTAAGAGCTCTCTCTGTATTAACATATTTCATCCTTACAGCAAACCTTTGAAGTAGGCACTACCCCATTTAACAAACGGGGGAAGTGGGGCCTAGAATCTCTATAGAAATTTAATATATTCTATCACATAATAGTGTTTCCAGTAACCTCAGAATAATTATTTCCTTAATAAAATATATGAAAGTTGATCACCTTCCCAAAAGATAAGACTTTCTAAAACAATTTCCCTTCCCACAGTTAGGGAATTGGTATCATCTGAAATCACTTTGTAAGCCAACATCAAAAAGAATATGAACCAGCCTACCAATATCATACTATAGTTCTGTCTCAAGCATTTTCACAGACTCTTTACTTATTCCTTTTCCTAATGGGATTGTTTATGATATTTATAAATATTGTAATTTTGTTACAATGCATTTGTCTTTTATATATAATTTATAAACATTATAAATATTTATAGTATTTAATAAGGACCATCACTTTTCACCAGCTGATGTGTTTTCACATCGCATTGTTGCTTTAGGAAATAAAAACATGAAAATAGACCACCTTCTCATAAATCTTGAGATTTTCTTGCCCAATGCTCTTAATCCATGGTGTGTTTTTCCCCAAATCTCTCCACTAATTGCATCTTCATATAACCCTTACATCAAACTAACAACTTCTCTTCTTAGCTCTCCAGGCTGGGACCACCTTGCATTGGTCTCTTTTTCTTGTCTTCCAAAAGAGCTTTATATGCCTTGAGAATAGGGATAACATATTATAATATTATGTTTTCCCCAGTCTTCCTAATACCTGAAAACTTCCTGATTGATTCTGATGAGACAGTAAAGGACCAAAATAGAAAATATTAAGAACCTAAATCATCTAGGGATCTTGTCTTGGCTCCGTAGCCAAAGACTATCACCTATCAACCTCTTCCTTGCTAAATGTTATTCAAAGAGACTTGGAACAAGTTGGTATAATTAATAAGCATAGCCAGTCTTCCTTCAATAGTAAAATACAAGTAAATACTTTGCTCAGGTCAACTGAACATTGAAGAAGCCTTACTATGTATCATAAAAAATGCTGCATATGCTGGTCACACCCAGGTAAGACAGGTTCTGCCTTCTGGATTTATATCCACACATTATGAGAATATAAAACTTCATGAATCCCACCTGCTTTGTTCCTTGGCGTCCTCATCTCTGTTGGTGACAAAGTCTTTTGGTGTAATAACACATCAAAGTTATACTATGAAGGGACATAACCAACAGGTACCTACAAGTCAAACTTGGTCCCTTGTACATTTACAAGGAGCAAAACCATGAGAAGAGTTTTGCAGACTTAAACACAAGGAAAGGGGCATGACAAAGCTGTGGGCCATAGCAAGGTAAAAATGAAGGAACAATAGAGATCAAAGGAGAGGGATGTCTGTTACCTATGGAAAACAGACTTGGTAGCAACTAAAAAAAATAGCTTATATAAGGGTAAGAAAACTGTATATCCTGAATCCCAGGTATATTGGTGATTGGCTGAAAATAAGAGTGGGTTCTTTGTGGTGACCAAGTGAGCCTGTCCACCATCCTGTCATTGTAAACTGTTGAGGTAGATAAATATCAATAGTGGTAAATATGGACACAAAACATAGAAGTAATACTAAAGAGGGAGGTGGTAATGTGGCTCTAAGGATGAGATGATGGGGATTGACACAACCTAATACGAGATGGGAAGGAATTTATGTCTGGTTAATCCATATTGTCCTTTACTTGAGAGTTGTCACTGTAACACAGAAACTCACCACCAATGCCTGTAATTATCAATCACTGCAACCATAATCCTAAACACCTAAGGACAATGCAGCCTTTTCTGGAAAAGGTGCCTTTTCAAGCTCTCTTGCAAAGCCATGTACAAAAACAATAATAAATACAAGTATGTAGCGGCCCCTCCATCTGATAATTTCTCAGCTGCCTCAGAACATTAAATTTCATCTTTCTTCTTGTCACTGTCACAAAACTGCATGTGAGGCCATGCTAATTTATCTTATAACATACTTTCTCAGGTATGTCATGGGAAATCTATTGTTTTTTCTCAAAAAGTAAACACTTGAGTATGCCTTTAATAGATTTTCCTTCAAAGGTTCAACTCCACAGAGTCAAATATAAAAACAGAGAAAAAACAGAGAAACAATTTAAAAATAAATTGCTTGCCTTAGATTATGGGCTAAATACAATCAGCCCTAATGGTAAAATGCATATTTTTTCATTTTAAAATAAAATTATTTATTGATAAATCCAGCATTTTCTTCCTCGATATTCAGTTAGCATCACTGTTTAGCAGAACCTAAACCAAAATACCATAAGTAACTATCTGCAGCAAGTGATTTTATGAGACAAAAGCCACTGGCCTATTAAAATTTCAGATCACTTCCTTTTCAGTCAACTTCTCTAGCACAATTCTTTATGCTGTTGAAAAAAGATGAGCAGTATCTTATACTTCCTATTAAATCCATGTTTCATCCTTTCTCAGTGTCTTAGCTTAATGTCAAACCCACAGGGAAAGATCAATGAACGTGGCCCAACCTATGAGAAATAGGGGCAACTATGGCAAATCTTTCCATTGAACAGAAGATGGAGAATGTCTTTGCCATGATAATTATAGGACTTAAGTAAGAGCAAGTATTTTTGCTAAGGCATTGTGGCATCCAGACATACACAAATTGTTCCTGCCAAGAAATATTCAGAACTAGACATTCAAATCATATGTACATGACTATCCAAACTTTTCATAAAAACATTTATTTTGTAAATACACAGGTTAAAACATTATTGCATATTGCTAATATCATCATAAAGCTTATAAAATGAGGAGTGTTATAATGTTATCTAAAAAGCATATTTAAGTGTTTCTGCCTTACTTTTTGGAATATGGAATAGAGTCAATGCCCATGGCATCAACTTGGCACTTTATCCCACTGGCTACATTTCACCCCAAGCCACAAAGTCCACGTAGAGGACTTCTTCAGATGGTTTGCAAGGAGAGGTGGTTTATCTGACTCTCTCTCCTATTATATTGGTTACAGGGAACCAACTTTCTCACACTACTAGGCTGCTCTATCCATCCCCTCGGGGCCACTCAGGAAGTAAGTTCTGGGCCCCAAACTATGATGGTTCATTCATGTCCAAGAGCAGAGGGAAAACCAGCCAAGATGAGACAACAATCAAAGCAGAGAGTAAAGAAATTAAAGGCTGAGGAATCCCAGAAAGAATTCAAGGTTTGTATCTCAACATAAATGCATAAATGAGAAAAGTATCCTAAACAAATATTAAGCATATGGTGAATATTATATATATATAGTATCATATTTTATATATGTACATAAGGCATAACTATATTATTTCATAATATATATGAAATTTGGGGGCATGTGCACAGAACTAAAGAACAAGATAGGATATCCAAAAGTAGAACCAAGTAAGTATGGGAATTTAATATATAGTAGGTTAGCATTTCAAATCAAGAAGAAAAATATTTATATTAAAAAATATTGTTTGAAAACCTTACTAACAATCTAGAAAATAAAATAAGGTTGAATTTCTACCTCAGAGCAAATAAAAATCTGAGAGATAAAAATAACTAAACAAAAAAGAAACCACAAATGTGTTAGAGGAAATTGTGGTGAGATTTGTAAGACCAGAATGGAAAAGTTTCTTAAGTATGACACAGAGTCCAGAGGCATGCAAAGAAAGATCAAAGATTTTATTTCAACTACGCAAAATTTTTAAATGTTTGCATATAAGCAAATCTAAACAAGATCGAAAGAAAAATGACAAAAACTATTTACAACTCATTACAGAAAGAGGACAAATTCATTTGCTATACAAGTCACAAAGTAAAACCAACAACAGATTGAAACGTGGGTAAATGGTATAAACAGCTGGTTTAGAGAAAAATACAGCTGTTAAACACATAACATTATTATTTACCTTTTATTTAGACAAATAAACCTATAACGAGATAACAAACCTGTTAGATGGAATGCTAAGACAGAAAATGTGTTAAACACTAAGTTGATGGCAAAGCTGTAGAAAAGGACTTTTTTTTTTTTTTTTTTTTGAGACAGGGTCTCACTCTAACATCCAGGCTGGAGTGCAGTGCCATGATGATGGCTCATTGTAGCCTCAACTTTCTAGGTTCAAGCAAACTCCCACCTCAGCCTCCTGAGTAGCTGGGACCACAGGTGCGTATCACCACACATGGTTAATTGTTATGTTGTTTGTGGAGACAAGGTCTCAATATGCTGCTCAGGATGGTCTAGCATATCTGAGCTCAAGCAATCTGCCTGCCTCGGCCTCCCAAAATGCTGGGATTATAAACATGAGCCAATGCCCTGGCCAGAAAAGCATATTTTTATATGTGGCTCTTGGGAATGCAACTTGGTAGAACCTTCACAGATAGAAATTTAGAAACATCTCTCAAAATTGAAAACATATACTCACCCATCAAGGAATCTCATGTTTAGAAACGTGCCATAGACACACACAAACATGTATTTATGAGGTCATATGTAAAAGATATTCATCACAGCAGTGTTTAATAACAGCAAAACCCTAAAAGCAATCTAAATGTTCATCAATGTAGACTAGCTAAATTATAATACATCTGTAAAATTGAATAATTGGCAGCTATTCAAAATAAGTAATAATCTTTGTATCTACTAAAATTGGATATTCCCTGAGATACATAATTACATGTCAAGGACTAAGGCAAGACACTGTTTATAGTAGACAGAGTTGTGCTTTTTTAACCATGTATTACTGAATATGCACAGAATGTTTACAATTACAAATATGCAAGTGTTTAAAGTGTTATTTCTAGAGAAGAAAAAGAAGTTCAGAGTCAAGGTTTAGCTATAAATAATGCATATGAATTGCACATAATTTTGTGTTTTTCTGCAGTTTCTTAACATTCTATATAACATATATATTATATAGGCAGTAGAAAAAGTTACAAATACATTAAAAGAGTTTATGCACTACAAGTAAAATACCAGCATGGATAAAAACATACTAAGCTAGCACTAATCAAAAGAAATTTGGACTAAGTTCATTGTAGACATAACAGAATTCTAACCAAGTAGACTTATAGATAAAGTGGGCATTACATAAAGGGCTCAATTCTCTAATAAGACATGATGATTTTTAATGTGTATGTCCCTAACAACAAAATATCAAAATACGTGAGACAAAAACTGAGAGAACAAGTTGAAATAGATGAATCCACTAGTATAGCTGGAGACATCAACACCTCACTTTTAGTAATTGATAGATCCAGCAGACAAAATCAGTAAGAATAAAAATGACCTGAACAACACTATTATTCAACCTGATCTAACTGACATTTGTAGAATACTACATTCAACAACAGCAGAATACACATTCTCCTCAGGTTCACAAGAAATATTTACAAAAACAAATCATATTCTGGACCATAATACGTATCTAAGCAAATTGAAAGGGACAGAAATTAAACAAAATGTGTTCTCAGTCCACAGTGGCATTAAACTGGAAATCAATAACCGAGAGGTGGATAATTGCCAACTCTTTGAAGATTAAACACATTTCTAAATAACGCATGGGTCAAAGAAGTCTCAAAACAATAAAAATATTATTTAAAAATAAAAGTAAAATTCAAATTATTAAAATATGTGGGACACAGCAGAAGATGTGCTCACAGAGAAATTTACAGCATTAAATACACATATTAGAAAATAATAATAAAAATCAATAATCTCACCTTCTACCATAGAAAACTAGAAAAAGTAGAGCAATTTAAATATAAAGCAAATGGAAGAAAATAATAATGGAAGAAAGTAATAAAAATTAGAGTGAAAATCAAAACAACAAAAACAGAAAAATATCAATGAAACCAAAAGCTTGTTCTTCTAAAAGGCCAATAAAATTGACATATGTCTAGTCAAACTAACCAAGAAAAAGAGAGAGAAATCAAAACAACAACGTGAAAAATGAAAGAAGTTGTCACTACCAATCTTATGGACATTAAAACGAAAGGAAAAAAATGCCATAAAAAATTCAGTAGCCACAGATTTGATAACTTAGACAAAATGAACCAACTACTTGAAAGATACAAACTACCAAAACACACAAGAAGAAATAGATAACCTGAATATGATTGCATCTATGAAAATAATAATAAAACAAGGCATAAGGCCTACTGAATTCATTGGTGAATTCCACCACATATGTAAGGAAGTAATGATACTAAATCTTCATAATCTCACCCAGAAAACAGAATTTTTAAGAGAACATTTCCTAACTCGTTCTATGAGAACATTCCTGTAATACCAAAACCATATTAAACACATAGGTTTTCCCTTCCCATAAGAAGGGAGAACTGCAGGTCAGTATCTCTCCTGCCACAGGCTACAAAAGCAAAAACAGACAAATGAGATTATATCAAAATAAAAAGTTTCTGCACAGCGAAGAAGAGAATGTGTTTCTGCACAATCAACAGAGTGAAGAGACAACCTATGGTATGGGAGAAAATATTTGCAAACCAAACATCTGCTAAGGGGCATATCACTAAATTATATAAGAAACTTAAACAACTCAATAGCAATAAAACAATCTGATTTTAAAGTGGGCAAAGAACCTGAACAGACATTTCTCAAAAGAAGACATGCAAATGGCCAGCAAGTATATTAAAATATGGTCATCACTAATCAAGGAAATGCAAATTAAAACCACAATGAGATATTACTTCATACCTATTAGAATGGCTATTATCCAAATGATGACAGATAGCAAAAGTAGATGAGGATATGGCGAAAGGGAACTCTTGCACATTATTGGTGGACATGTAATGTAAACTAGTATAACCACCAGGGAAAATAGTTAGGAGATTCCACAAAAAAAATTATAAACAGAAATACCTTATGATCCAGCAATCCCAGTACTGGTTATATATCCAAAGGAAATGAAATCAGCATGTCAAAGTGGTATCTGCACTTCTATATTCATTGCAGCATTATTCCCAGTAGTCAAGAAGGCATGAATAAGTCTTAAATGCATATTAATAAGTGAAAGGAACCAGTTTTAAAAAGCTACATACTGTATGATTCAAACTATATGACATTCTGGAAGAGGCAAACTGTAGAAGCACTGAAAAGATCAGTCACTGGCCGGGCGTGGTGGCTCACGCCTGTAATCCCAGCACTTTGGGAGGCCAAGGCAGGTAGATCACAAGGTCAAGAGATCGAGACCATCCTGGCCAACATGGTGAAACCCCCTCTACTAAAAATACAAAAATTAACTGGGTGTGGTAGCATGCACCTATAGTTCCAGCTATTCAGGAGGCTGAGGCAGGAGAATCACTTGAACCCGGGAGGTGGAGGTTGCAGTGAACCAAAATCATGCCACTGTACTCCATCCTGGCAACAGAGTGAGACTCCGTCAAAAAAAAAAAAAAAAAAAAAAAAAAAAAAAAGATGTCATTGCTAGAGATGTAGACGGATGAGAACAGAGTTGAAAAGGTGAAGAAGTAAGCACAGGGGAATTTTTAGGTCAGTGACACTATTCTATATGATTCTGTAATTGTGGATAAATGACAGTATGCATTTGTCAAAACCCATTTAAATTTACATCACAAAAAAAGAACCTTAATGTACAGAAATATGTTTTAAATCATTTAGAATAGTCTCCCTCCTTGACCAAACTTTAGTCAGGCTCCTCTGAACCTTCCCCTTGACTAGACCTCAACCTTAACCTTTCATGTCTATCCTTAACAAGCCTAGTTTTAGAAAAGAATCAAGCTTAGTTTAGCAAGAATTTCCCCACGCTTCATATTTGATTAAATTATTTATCCCCAACCCTCGATGTCTAAACCCTTGGCTTGCCTTCAGCAAGAATTCTATTAGGCCAATTGGCAAGAGTTTCTCTAACCTTGATATGTCTAATAACGTTCCTCTTGGTAATTTTCTACCCATTGACCTCCTCACTCTGATCATCGGCAGATTCCCAGCTGTCTCTGCTGTATTCAGAGTTGAATTCAGTCTCTCTCTTTTATTGCAATAGTCTTGAATGAAATCTGTCTTGCCATTTTTCACAAGTTCCCAGTGAATATCTTAACAATCAAAATTCCAAGATGAAAAAAAGAATGTGACACAAGAATCTAATATAATTACAAATGTATGAAATAACCCCACCAAATGGGGTTGGAGGGATATGTTGATGACCTAAATCACTCTGGAAATAAGCAGCATCTATAAAACTAGAGGTAAAGGAAACTATTCAAAAGCACTGTACTCTAGCTGATAAAGGCATTTCCTATATATGTATGGGTTAAAAATGCTCATGTTACTAGAACTGTATAATGGAATTGAACAATTAAGCAATTGGATCTCCAATGTTGAAAGCCAGGTTTCTTGCTGTGGGAGTAAAAATTTATAGATATGCATGGAAAGAAGACTAGACTAATCCATATGGTAATGGACTACAGTTGCAGACATTAGCATGAACCCATATTTAGCTTCACATACATAAAGATATAGGAATATTTATAGATATGTGTGTATACATAAGTTAGTATACACATACTTATTTCTTTGCTCTATCAGCTAAGGAAGTCCAGAAGCATTGATACTTGAGTAGCCATGAGCATATATAGTGCCCAGTTCTGTGTTTCTAATATCATTCTGTGATAAAAGGAACCAAAGCTCCTTGGAGAAACGACGAATTCTACTACTGGGACAGAAAATATACAATAAGGAAGTACTGCAAAATAAAAGCACACTGATGAGGTTATGTCAAAGAGACACATGAGCCAGCTGAAAGAGCTCCTAGTGGCCAAAACTGGAGTAATTTCAGCAACAAAATAACAAAGCTAGTATTGGATAGCCCAAGGTGTAAAAAGCCCATGAGTCCTTATCTATATAAATGATTGGTTGAATCAATAAATAAATTGGGGAGACAAGAAAAATCTCTCATGCAAAAGAATACCAAATTATTTATGTATATACTCTGCCCTCAAGGAAGTGGTACATAACTCCCCGCTCATTATGGGCTGCACGGAGTAATTTCCTTCCACAGATCACAATGCAGGAAGATGAAAAAATTAAGTAACTTTCCAATGGAGAAACCTGACAAACACTGCCTCACCCAGATGATCAAGGTCAACATCAACAGAGAAAATTCATGTTATTAGCATGTACCTGCAATGGACTAAATGTTTATGGCTCCTCAAAATTCATATGTTGAATTGCTAACCCCCAAGATAATGGTACTAGGAAGTATAGTATTTGGAAAGAGATGAGGTCATGAAGGTAGCACTCTCATAAATGGGATTATTAGCCTTATAAAAGAGACCCCAGAGAGATCCCTTGCCCCTTCCATCCTATGAGGACACAGAACAAAGCCATCTGTGAACCAGTAAGGAGGGCCTCACCAGACACTGAATCTACTGGAAACTTGGTCTTGGACTTCCTGCTCTCCAACACTATGAGAAACACATTTCTCTTGTTTATAAACAACACAGTCTGTGATAATTTGTTATCGTAGTCCAAATGAACTAAGGCAGAACCCTTGATCTTGTATAATAAACATGGGTACAAGGTATATGGGAACTCTCATATTATTTTTGCATTTTTTTCCTACAAAGTCTAAAGCCACTCCAAAAAATAAAGGATATTTTTAAAAAGAAACTAAATAAAATACATACAATTTGAAAAATGACACTAAGGTAAAGACTTACATGATAAAAAAAAGTTCCATACACAATTACCATAGAGCTACAGAACTTCTGAGTAAAGACAATAGAGTGACAGCTAGTAACAGAATCTTCCTTTTCCAAAATGAGCAAAAAGTAGCACCCCCCCCAAAAAAAACTTCCCCAGTAACAAATAACCAAGGAGAATAGAGTAATCTAAGGCCATGAAGTTAAATAAGTTGGCATCCAGGTAAACATAAAATTCTAGAGCAGAGCTAAGAAATAAAGCAAAACCAGTCCCTGTACTCATTGTCCTCTCAAATCCCATACAGAATAGTTGAAAAAAAAAGTCCTAGAACTTTCACTAATATTCTCAAATCAGGTGAGAAACAAACCACTATATAGGTACCTGTGTTAGGCCATCCTTGCATTGCTATAAATAAATAGCTGAGGCTGTGTAATTTATTTTGAAAAGAAGTTTAATTGTCTCATGGTTCTACAGGTTGTACAAGCAGCATGATGTTGGGATTTGCTCAGCTTCTGGTGAGGCCTCAGGAAGCTTACAATCATAGCAGAAGGCAAAGGGGAAGCAGGCATATCCCAGGGCGAGAGTGGGAACAATAGGGAGGGGGAGGTGTTACACATTTTAAACAATCAGATCTTGCAAGAACTCACTATCATGAAGACAGTACCAAGCCATTCATGAGGGATCCACCCCCATCACCCAAACACCCTTCCACCAGGCCCCACCTCCAACGTTGGGGATTACATTTCAACATGAGATATGGAAGGAACAAACATCCAAACTATTATCAGTAACCTTATCTTTTTCCTATGCTAAGTAGAAGTAGAAATGGATGCTAGGGATGATACATCCTAAGAGAAGGGAAAGCTTCAATTCTTAATTGGAGGAATGCTCTAAAGGCTGAGAGCAATGCCTTCACCCTGTGACATATTTTCTTAGTATTTCTCCAGTATAGGATATTTACCAGAATCTCAGAACCTAGCGTGGAAACTGAGCTAGAGCATCACTCTTGGCCCCCATACCATGCCCTCCATTACCATTTCTCCAGAAACAGAACAAGAGTTAAAACACAACAAACGTAGTAGTCAAAACAATGGCCATGGAGCCACAGAACTGGGGAGGCAAACAAATCACCAATACCATGTTACAGAAAAGAGAAGGTTTGCAAGATCTAGAAACCTAGCAGGTCAACAGGGAAAGCCAGCACTCTAAAACTTAAAAAAGAAACAAGCTTTAAAAATTATGTTTGTACATATGTATATATACGTATATACATATGCATCCACCTACCTACCTGAATGAATAAAATGGCACCTAACCCACAGGAGAACATATTCCAAAGTAGAAAACATTTCCCCAAGTGCTTTATACTGCAGGACAACATAATAAGGACTTGGACTCAATGAAAACAAGACTTCAAAGAGACATGTGATAGAGTAAAAAGAAGAAGCAAATGCAGACTCAGAAACAAATCGAAGACAAAAAGTCTTATCATTCCAGGACCAATAAATGAATTATATAAACAAAAAGGATCTGAAATATATAACTGAAAAGTAAATGTTGATTAATAGGAAATGCTTAATAACAATAAATGCAGATCTGAAAGACCATAAAATTTAAAGAGTTAGAGAAAAGCAAGTACATAAGGAAAACTGACAAGGAATGCAACTTATTGGCTGGTTATAAGAATCCAAATTATGATGTTCCTAAAGGATCGATAAATATAACCCAAGAAGTAAAAAACAATAATGAAAATTTCCCTGAAAGACGGGGATGGAGACCTGACTCCAGAAAAAAAGAGTTCACCCTTCATTATGCGGAAATTTGACACAAAATGTTCAACACAAATTTATCTTAGTTTAACATATTATACCCTAAGCATAAACGAAAAATTCTTAAGTTATTCAAGAATAAATATATTTATATTTAAGTGAGGTTGGTGTCACAATTTTTCAAAAGCAACATGGAAACAGGGGGAATTGTGGTTATATAACAGAATGTGAATATTCTACACCCAGAAAATGTAAAAATAGGCAACAAAAAGTCAAAGGGTGGAGAGAAGAGATTAAAGAATACCCTCATTTTTTTCATCGCGTAATATCTAAAAGGGAATTCTGTCATTAGTTCCAACCACTTAGTGTTTTTCCAAAGTTCTTAGTCTTAGAAAGATTATTTTAGGAATAGATGAACCATCCGCTTACCAAGTACCAAAGTCTATGAATTTGAGTGTGTACATGGTACAAATTGAGGGTTATCTCTAGCCTGTCCCATTGCTTTTAAGCAAAAGCATTTTCTTCCAGAACACATACTTGAAACTGGACCATTTTTCAAAGAAAATTCGATATCATATAAGTATATGTTTATTTACTTAAATTGTTTTCTTACTAGAATGAGGGATGGGAAATCTGGAAAGTCCAGTAGTAAATATTTCAGGCTTTACAGTTATAACTACTCAACTCTGCTGCTGGAATACAAAAACAGTCATAGACAATAGGTAAATGAATGGGCATAGAAGCTATGTTACAATAAAACTTTATTGTAACAAAAACAGGGAGCAGGCCAGATATGACCAAAGGGGGGTAATTTGTGCACTCGTGCTCTAGAGTCAAAATTTTGTGCATGTCTTGCCAGACAAAAAAATTAAATTATATATTTTCTAAAAACACTCTAACCTTTGCCTACATTTTGTGACAAACGTATATTGCTAAAATATGTGAATATTGTTGAAAACTCAGAAAAATAGAGAATCTTAAAAATTGAGAAAATCTCACTCCATCTCCCAGGCTAGAGTGCAGTGCCACGATCACAGCTTATTGCAGCCTTGACCTTCCCCGTACGCAGGTGATCCTCCCACCTCAGCCTCCTGAGTCGCTGGGGCTACAGACATGTGTCACCAAGCCCAGCTAATTTTTGTAGAGACAGGGGTTTCACAACATTGCCCAGGTTGGTCTCTAACTCCTGGGATCAATCAGTCTGCCCACCTCCACCTCCCAAAGTGCTGGGATTAGAGGCGTGAGCCACTGCACCCAGCCAAGAATATTTTGAAAGGAGAATAAAAGTTATCTATAGTTCCACTATCAAAAAACAGAGGCTGTTTAATATTAACACATTTCCTTCTTTTTACAAGCATTTTTTTTCAGATGACACAGGATTAACAAGTTCATAACCTTATTTTTACACTTAACATTATATCATAAAGAACTGTTATAAAATTAAAACTTGTGTAAACATGCTCTTTAAAAGGTGTATAAAATTCTATCAGAGTTATTTCAAGATTGACGTATTTGTCTTTTTTACTTGGATCTTTGGATATTCCACTTTATCCCTATAATGTAATCCTTAAATGATTATGTTTGTACTTAAATTATTTTTCGCATCTCTGGTAATTTGTTAGGATAGACTCACAGAAGTTAAACTACAGAGCGTGAACATTTACAAAATACTTTTTAAAATTCCTTTAAATTCGCATATACAGTATCTGAGATATGCCCATGAAAAAAAGGAGTTACATATTCTCAACTTAAAATTAGGAACCACTATCCCCCTCAAAACTGGAAATCTAGCTTATAAATTAGTCTTTAAAATACTCCATCCAATACAAGCTATGTATCACTTGCTTAAAAGAAAATAAGTTTAACTGTTGTTCTACACCAAGACATAAGACATTTATTTGCTTCAGAGTTGGAGCTACAGAGGTAAGCACCACAACAAAATATTAGAGCAGCGTAATTAATCATCATGGATGTTTCATTGTCAGTGAACATAAATCAAAAGGCAAGCACTTTTCCACCCTGAGTGATATGAAACCAACATAAACATGGCAAGAGGAATCAGATGCTTGTCAGTGGCTGATATTTTTCACTTCTCCCACAAATAAGTAGTAGAATGTTGCACATGAATACGTTCTACCCTGTGATTTGTTTTCTCAACCAAGTATTACTCAGAAATAGCAAAACTGCAGGAAAACCTTTCTTACAGCATCCTGGCATAAAAATGTCAAAAGATAAAATAATCTAAATATCAATACGAATTGCCCAGGAACACATCAGGCTTATAATGATCATGGTATAAGTGGCCAATTCAATTGCTTAGCAACATTGTCCTTCTCAATTAGATGTGTAGACGACCAAGTTTATCTTTGAAGCGGTTGAGTAAGGCTGAAACAGCAGAGAAACTGAATCTCATAGACCCAGATATGAATCCCATCTCTGCTAGTTATTGCTATGTGATTTGAGGCAATTTCCCTCTTCAACACTGTTTTCTTCATTGCAACATGGAGAAAATAATACCTGTCTCACAGGTTGTAGTTAAGAACAAGAAAGATAATGCACACAAAGTGACTACCGTGGGTCCTGCAAAATAAGTGAATCTCAATGTTGGCTGAATCAGAAGCTCTTCCTACATGCAAATGATGGAAAACTTTTATTATATCTCTCTCAATTATTTAGTATCTCTCTTAATGATAGCAAAAGTACACTTTACCTTTATATTTCACTGGCTTAAACAAGCTTAAACCTTATTCCAAATTATTAGCCTTCTAATTATGATGCTTCAGTAACTGTCTTTAATTCCACTGAACATAGAAGTTGATAAATAACTTTAAAGCCTCATAAGCAAATTCATGCTCCAGGACAGCCGTGATCAAGTGAATTGTCACATGGGCTGCCAAGCCTCACATTTTTCAACCTTGTGTTTTTATAAAACTCAGATATCATTTTTGTATACATATTTTATATGCACCGTTATTGTTTCTTTCACTTGTGTTAAAGGAATGATTAAAATCCATATAAAATGAATATTAATAATCCCCTAGAATAAAGAACTCTTTAATATTTTAAATATTTTAAATAAATGACCACTTATTCAATAAGTAAATGAGACACACTGAATTCATCAGAATATGGTGTAAATATATTATGGAATTCTTAATAATGGACACTGTTGACTGGAATTTAGTGCTTTTGTGGCAAAAAAAAAAAAAAAAAAAAAAAAAATTCCATTCAGACCCTTTAAAGACAGATACTACAATATATTCCTGACAGATAAGCAAGATGATAGGGAATCTGTTAATGTCTCTCATGCAAATACACTTGTGGGTTTTATGAGCCAAAAACAGGTCAGGTGGTTGGCTAGGTGCAGTGGTGCACCTCTGTAATCCCAGCATTTTGGGAGGCCGAGGTGGGTGGATCACCTGAGGTCAGGAGTTTGAGACCACCCTAACTAACATTGTGAAACCCCATCTCTACCACATACAAAAAAAATTAGCTAGGTGTGGTGGCGCATGCCTGTAGTCCCAGCTATTCAGAAGGCTGAGTCAGAAGAATCGCTTGAACCCAGGAGGCAGAGGTTTCAGTGAGCCGAGATTGTGCCATTGCACTCCAGCCTGGGTGACAAGAGTGAAACTGTCGTCTCAAAAAAAAAAAAAAAAAAAAAAAATAGGGCAGGTGGTTATAGAATATTGAAGCAGAAGAGACTTTCAACCTCTTTATAAACGCTAGTGTTTGGTATTGTAAAAGAATGCCTATGTGAGTCCACTGTGACTTCCTTTCGTAATTGTAGGAGTGTCTACAAGCTCTTCTGGAAGCAGAACAAGCTCTTCTGGAAGCAGAACCTGAGCCAGTGATTTGAGCACAATGACCCTTTAAGAAAATGCTCTCAGAAGAAATCAGTATGGAAGTGTTGTCAGAAGGATAATAGAAAAGGGAGAAGCCAAGAAGGATCTGACTTCAGATCCTGCTGGGAGCTCTGCACTTTACAATTGAGCAGTAGCATATATTGTTTTCAGACATAATGTCCCCAAAGAGCACAGATATTACTGGTGAGTGGAGGCTGTTTTATTATATCCAAAAATATCAAAAGTATGGGCCAAAATTGATTGTGTACATTTATTTATTCATTCAGCCAACATTTTTAGGACCTTCTTGAATTCCTACTTTAAGTAATACTTTTATTATTTTTATATTACAATCCCTCAGAGTCTGTCTCTATGGAGTCAACAAATCTGGGCTTTTGCATGAATACACCAGAAAGCCATTCTGCCATGGGTAGACTGCGGAGGAGCAAAGTCAGTGATAAAATATCCCTGATTCTAAGGGACAAGGAGGTTCCAATACACAAGAGCCATCCTCTGAAGGTCACAGGAACCTGCTTTTAGCAGAAAAATATGCAAAGGCTGGGAAAGGGGTGGGATAGGATCCAGATGGGTACCAACAGGGTCCTCTGCAATAGACATAGTTTCCATTCAAATCAATGTGGAACAAATGTCCTAAAGTACTTGTATCTCAATTATCTCATTTGTAAATATACAAAAAATACAGAAACGGGAAATTATTCAGATCAGAAAAATGTGGTTGGCCCAATGATGGAGAAAGTTTTTCTTCATTATGTGAAGTTATTTTTTATCATGTTCTACAACCAAGTTCACCTACTCATTCAATATGTTCACTAAATACCTCTTATTATTAGGAATTTCAGTGATAATAAACTTAGTTGAATGAAGCAACGGTATTAAATTGCTTTTCACTAATCAAACACTGTTCCATGGTTATAAGTGCATTCAAGTTTCTCCAAATTTGCCACATCTTCATTTGTTTGAGCTGATATAACAGAATACCTGAGATGGGACTGATGCAGGCAAATGTCAAAACTGGGACATGGCTCAGAAGGGTTCCTGGCCTTAGACAGGAAAGAATTCAAGAGCAAGGCAACAGTGAAAGAAAGCAAGTTTATTAGAGCAATAGTGTCTAGCAAAATGACTGTCCCACAGATAGAGCAGGGCTATCCCAGAGTAGCGCAGAGCAGCAGTGGACAGCAAAGTAGTAGCTCCATAGGCAGAGCAGCCCAAAGCAGCAGCAGTCCCAAACAACAATCAGAACAGGAGCAGGAGTCCCAACAGCCGCAGCAGGAATTTCTGGCTAGCTGTATTTACATCCACTCTTAATTATAATCCAATTAAGAGATGGGTGATTTGGAATTTTCTAGAAAAGAGGCAGGGAGTTCCTGGAACCATATAAGGTCATTTTCAGGTTGTTACCATGGCACATTGACATTACATTTGTAAACTTTCATGGCACCTGTAGGAGTGTCTTTAATAATGAGCAGTGAGGGCAACCAGAGGTCACTGTCATTGCCATGTGCTGAAATCTGCCAGTTTCTTTACTCCATCCTGTTTTTGATTAACGGTGTTTTTTCTGGTGCTTGGAAAACAAGTCCTGCTTTTCTCCTACATCAAGACAATTTATAATGAAAGGAAATTTATTTCCTTACAGTTTTGGTAGCTGGGAAGTCTAAGGTTAGGGCACCAGAAGGTTCAGTGTCTGGCGAGACCATTCTCTTCTTCCAAGATGGGGCCTTTCCTGCTGCATTCTCCAGGGGGAAAAGTGACTGGATCGCCACATGGCAGAAGGACAACAAAAGGGCAAGAGAGGGCCAGACTCACTCATTTCTAAGGTATTAACCACAACCAACAGGACAGAGACCATATGATCTGATCATCTCTTAAAGATAACACCTCTTAATACTGTTACAATGGCAATTAAATTTCAACATGAGTTTTAGAGGGGACAAACATCCAAACCATGCCACCACAAAGGGAATGGGAACTCATCTCAAAGCCATCCCCTCCATAGTCTCCATAGTGTACAACACAAAATGTATTTCCTACTGATACTGAATTAGTGGCTTTCAGTGACATCTTAACCTGTAGATGTGTCATTTCATTCATGAGAGAATAACTCTTCAATAGGAATTTCGAAAGTGGAAAAATGGACTGTTCTAAAAACTCTCATAATATGTTTGTGAAGAGTCTCTCTCTGGGCTCCTCCAAAGCCTTTACAGATCCCAAATATCTATAAGCCTCCTCTCTTCCTGCTGCAACATACCTCAACTAATGACCAGTTGGGACTCAATTTACTATTTATCTAGTGGTTTCTGGTTAAATTAGAGAAACAACTAACCTAGATACTCTGAAAAATGTTTTTATTTAGCAAGTGAAATAGAGATCTCATCTATTGTCCGCACTTTACAATTGAGCACTAGTATATATTGTTTCCATACATAATTTTGTCACATCCCTGAAGAGAGAGCACAGATATTCCTGGTGAGTGGAGGTTGATTTATTATATCCAAAATATCAAAAGTATGGACCAAAATTGATTGAGTACATTTACTTATTCATTCAGCCAACATTTTTAGGACCTTCTTGAATTCCTACTTTAAGTAATGCTTTTACAATGTTTGATATTACAATCCCTCATTTTATATATCTTCATTAGCAGACTTTTACCTGTCTTCCCTACCTCTAATCAATCATGTGTAATATTTCTAATATTCTGACAAACCTAAAGCTATTTTTCAACACCAGTATAAGTTTATATTTTCTGTAGAGTTAGGTACAGGCAATGCTGCTTTGGATGTTTTGCAAATACTCTCAGTCCTTTAAAATATTAATAAAACTTTAAGTTCTCAAGTTTCTATAAGAAGAAAATATGGAGTGAATTAGGGTGAACCTAGAATACTTCCTCTAGAAACTTAAACCCCACTTTGGGAGGCTGAGGTGGGCAAATCTCTTGAGCCCAGAGGTTTGACACCAGCCAGGACAATATAGCAAAACCCGGTCTCTACAAAAAATACAAAAATTAGCTGGGTGTGATGGCACACACCTGTAGTCCCAGCTGCTCGGGAGGCTGAAGTGGGAGAATCACCTGAGCTTGGGAAGTCAAGGCTGCAGTGAGTGTGATTGCGTCACTGCACTCTAGCCTGGCTGACAAAGTGAGACCTTGCCTCAGAAAAAGAAAGAAAGGAAAAAAAAGAAGGAAAGGAAAGGAGAAAGGAGAAAGGAAAGGAAAGGAGAGAAACTTCAACCAACAACTTTAGCATGGAGTGTAATGAGAAGAGCAGGAAACTACAGGGATCAGGTTAAGCCATGGCATTGAGCCACACCTTGTGAATGTGTTTACAACACATTCCTATTATATAATATGTATGTTTCTGTGAAATGTAAACTTTTAATAAAATAGAGCAAAACATTTCTTTAAAAGTTAGGGAGCCAATATCTAGGGTATGCAATTTTCTAAATTATTGTAATTGAAGTTATTGTTAGGTTGTGACAGGGATGACTTCAAGAGTTCCCTAACTGGTCCTCAAGCATGCCAAGATTTCACCCAATAATGAAATTCTCCCATTAACCCATGTTCCCTTAAAATCCCAAGAGAAAACTGCTAGTTTCCAGGTTAGTGAAGATGCCAAAGGTTCTCCTTGCTCTGGGTTTCTGATTGGTGAACTGGCACAGGGGAGAGAAAAGGTTTACATATAATTGTTAGTCCTAAATCAGGAGCTCTTCTGATAGGTGAGTCAGGGTACCAAACTTCATGACTCCCAAAGACATTCAGGAAGATTTCCAGGAGCAACAGAGACATTAACAGTGATATAATTATATTGTTTGCAAAGATGTACATCGGGTAATTCTATTTCTCTACTAATATAAGTTCAAAATATCTGGTTACTGAGGACGCTAAGCACTGAGAAAAGTCGTCTAGTTGCATATGATATCTAGCTCAGAGCAAATTACTGAGGAGTAATTGTGCTTGCCTCTGTGAACTTGCCTGAACATGCATGACCAAAGATATCCACATGTAAAGCCACCATATCACCAGCCTCCAACCCACACCCCAGAAGCCAGGTCCAAGATCCCATTACTGAGGCAGAGTTATCCACGTATGGTAAACTCAAAAATAAAATGAGAAAAATGTAATTGAGAAAAAGCCCACTGATAATCCTCACTTTTCTATAACTATATTAAAATACTCTTTGCTGTGAAATAAAATGACAATATATTTAGGAAAAGATTTGAAAAAAGAAATGATGGATGAGAAAGAGGAAGGGTAGGAAGGAACATAGCAGCCTCATAAAACAGGTAGAAATATTTCCTCATATATTTTAAAATTTTGTGTAGAATTGGTATTATTTACCTCTTAAATGTTTGATAGAATTAACCAGTGAGGCTAGCTGAACCTGGGTTTTTCTTTAAATGAGGCATTTTTAATAAACTTTTATTTTAGCATAATTGTAGATTTACAGAAGAGGTGCTAACATAGCCCATCATCCCCATTCACCTCACACAGTATCCCTGAATGTGGGTTTTTTCTACCTTGGTACAATTAATATTTCAGGCCAGATCATTCTTTGTTGTTGGGGACTGTCTTGTGCATTGTAGATCTTCGCTAGCATCCTAGGTTTCTACCTTAGATACTGGTAACACTGTTGCCTCAATGGTGACAGCCCAAAATGTCTTCAGATATTGGAGATGTTCCCCAGGGAAAAAAATTATTGCCTAGTGGAGAACTGCTGCCCTAAAGTTAAGATCTTACATAACCATCTGACCGGGTGTGGTGGCCCACACCTGTAATCCCAGCACTTTGGGACGAGGCAGGCAGATCACGAAGTCAGGGGATCGAGACCATCCTGGCTAACATGGTAAAACCCCATCTCTACTAAAAACACAAAAAATTAGGTGGGTGTGATGGCGGGCACCTGTGGTCCCAGCTACTCAGGAGGCTGAGGCAGGAGAATTGCTTGAACCTGGAAGGCAGAAGTTGCAGTGAGCTGAGATCGCACCACTGCACTCCAGCCTGGGCAACAAGCAAGACCTCGTCTCAAAAAAAAAAAAAAAGAAAAAGAAAACAAAACAGAAATTAACACTGGTACATTACTGATTACTGTTAACTAAAATACGGTACAGATTATTCAGTCTTCACCAGTTTTTTATTACCATTCTTTTTCTGTCTGGGTATCCAATCCAGGATACCACATTGCATTTAATAATGGAATTATTTTAATTACAAATCAAATTTATGTTATCGATATACGAATAATCAGCCTATTCTGAGGTCACTTTTGATGAACATGTCTCTCAAAGACTTGGTGCATTTCATCTAAGCTGTTACATTTATTGATATGCAGTTTATTGGTCATAATATTTATTATCCTCTATCTATAGAATGTGTGATGACATTCCTATGTTTATTCCTGAACTGATAATTTGCATTTTCTCTCATTTCTTGATCACTCTGGTGAGAGATTTGTCAATTTTACTGATTTTTCAAGAATCAGCTTTAAATTTTATTAATATTTTCTCTATTGGTCTATTTTCTATGTTAATGATCTTTACTATTTTCTTTCTTCTACTTTGGGTTTAACTTGTTCTTCTTCTCTTGAGATTCTTAAGGTGCAAACTTAAATTATTATTTGACATATTTCTTCTTTTCTAATATAATTTAACACCATAAACATATCTCTAAGCACTGATTTGGATCCATTCCATAAATTTTGGTATTCTTTGTTTTCATGTTCATTTAATCCAATTTTTGTTTTCTTTTATGATTCTTCTTTCACTCAGTGATTTCTTAGAAGTGACTGCCTAATTCTCAAATGTTTAGGGAAATTCCAAATATTTTTCTGTTAGTGATTTCTAATGTAATACTTTTTTAATAAGAGAAAATACTCCACAGTATTTTACTCCTTAAATGTATTGTCTTATGGCCAAAGGTATGATTATCTTGGTGGCTGATATAATTTGGCCATGTCCTCACCCAAATCTCATCTTGAATTGTAGCTCCCATAACCCCCACATGTCGTGGGAGGGACCCTGTGGGAGGTAACTAAACCATGGGGGCAAGTTTTTCCCATGCTGTTCTCATCATAATAGTGAATAAGTCTCTGAATAGTGAATAAGTCATAATAGTGAATAAACCAAGATCTGATGGTTTTATAAAGGGCAGTTCCCCTGCACATGCTCTCTTGTCTGCTGCCATGTAAGATGTGCCTTTGCTCCTCCCATGATTGTGAGTCCTCCCCAGCCATGTAGAACTGTGAGTCCATTAAACCTCTTTTTCTTTATAAATTACCCAGCCTCAGGTATGTCTTTATTAGCAGCACGAGTGGCTATTCTATGTGCATTTTTAAAAATGTGTATTCCACTCTTGTTGGATTGGATGTTCCATAAATGTCAATTTGGTCAAGTTGATCTATAATGTTGATCAAATTTTCAATATCCTTACAGATTTTTTCCTCTACATGTTCTATCAGTTACAGAGGAAATAAGATTAAAATTTTTATCTCTAATCATGAACTTGTCTATTTCTTTTATTTCTGTTTTACTTTATGTATCTTGAGCTGTTATTCAGGGCATATACATTCTAGATTATAGGTCTTTTTGAAGAAATGATCCTTTATCATTATGAAATGCCCACATCACCCCCTTAATATTTCTTGTTTTTAAGTCTATGTGCATAATATTTATATTGCTATTACAATTTCATTATTAGTTTTTCTATGGTATAGCATATTCCATTATTTTTATATATCTGTATGTCCAATTAAAGTGAGTTTTATATATTCAGCATATAGTTGGGTCCTGCTTTTTTATTCAATGTGACAGGTTCTTCATTTGCCTTCATGTTTCAAACATTTTTTCTGGTTATAGAATTTTAGTTCTGTTTTCTTTTCAGTATCTTAAAAATATTGTTCCCTTGTCTTCTAACTTACACAATTTCTGGTGAGAAGTCTATAGTCATTCTTAATTTTGTTCCTCTGCATATATCTTTCTCTGATTGCTTTGAGGTTTTCTTTTTATCATTGATTTTTAAAAGCTTTATTATTAGGAGCCTCAGTGTGGATTTTGTATGTGTGTTAATGTTGCTAAAGTTTTGTTGAGCTTCTTGAATTTGTGGCTTTGCAGTGTTTAACACAGTATTGCTGAAAAGTTTTAAAATTTTTTGAAAATTCTTGAAGAATTTCAAAATTTTCTGCTCTAACTTCTTCAAGTACTTTTTTTTTCCATTTTCCCCTTTTGTGACTTTAACTGCATATTAGATTGTTCAGCTGCTTGATACTGTCCCACAGATCACTGAAGCTTTAGTCTTTTTTCAGTCTTCTCTATGTGTTTCACTTTGTTAGTTTCTATTCCTGTGTTTTCAAGTTCATGCATTTTTTTCTTCTGCAGTGTTTAACCCACCGTTAATCCAGCAAAAGTTTTATTTCAGGTAGTATATTTTTTTAATTCCTGAAGTTTCATTTGGTTTTTATATTTTCTCTCTCTCACCTCAACATGTCATGTTTTCCTTAGTCATTCCTATCGATCATACTTATGATAGTTGTGATCTCTAGGGTGTGCTCTCTTCTTCCTTGTCTCTCTCTGTGCAACTATCTTCCATCCATTGCTCTGCACCTCAAATTCTAATTGCCTCAGCATCCCTAGACCCTGATCTCTGCCTCAGTGAGATCACCAGGCTTTGTTTCGGTTCTTCTTCCCCATGCCACAGTGGAGAAGGTACCTCTAGGAAGAAAGTTGAGGTAAACATAAGGTTCACCTGATTTGTTTGCATTATCTCATGAATCACAGTCCTGTATTTCCTGCCATATTCATAAACTATTGTTCTGTGTAAGTTATCTAGTTTTCTGCTTGTTTCTGACAGGAAGGCAAGTCCTGTAACAGAGACTCCTTTATGGACAGAACTGGAAGTCTTTACACAGCCTTTAGATGGAGTTATCTGCCTCCACTAATTTTGATGATGACCTAGCAAGTATGCTGGATATGGTACCAGGTATTTTATTGCAATCACTCAGTTAGTTTTAATGGTTCTTTAAGTCTGTTTTTCTTCCCAAACACAGAGGGGTCAAAGGTCATAAGGATAGTTTTGAACTATCCTTTTTAACAGTGGGTTAGACACTGCATGACAGATTTGAACCTAGGTTATCCTGACTCTTAACTGCTCCTCCACTTCAAAGAGTATCCTGTTTTTAGGGACTTTTGAATGAGTCCCCTGACATTCATTCTCTCATTCGTTTCCCATTTTTATGGGTTTTCAAGGTATCACTTAGCCTTTTTCTCTGTTTTGAGGAAACAGATATTAATATGCCCATCTAATAGATCAACTGAGGTCCAGAGGGCTCTGTAATTTTTCTCAAGGTCTTACAATTAGTAAACAACAGGAGGAAGTAGAAAAACAAGATTAGCACTTATATCTCTGAACAACTAAAATACCATTCCTTCCATTATAACTCACTGGAAAGCAAAAGCTATTTAACTGCACACTTTTTAAAAAGAACCATTAAAATAACAGATCCTTAATTTAAATTAACACCTTCAATCTACTCTTCAGCTCAACCTCTCCAACATGATCTCCAGAAATGAGGTTTAAATGCACTGACATTCTGTCAACCATATCCTTAAGGAACAGATTCCAGAGTCTGCTTTGTTTGAAATGACTGTCATGAGTTGAGTTGTAAAAAGTAATTGGTTCCATAATTTCATACATGTCAAAATCTGCTACACACTGTTTCCTAATTGCTGTTTTGTGTGTGCACACAGGTGTAAAATCAATTTGGTTGCTTGGGTAGCTCTCTGGCACTGCCTATAAGTCACAAGATAGTAAAATGCAATGACTGTTCCTAGCCTGCAGCTCAAGCTTTTCCAAGCCTCTCTGTCATCTAAAAGATTATGTCAAAGTCACAAAACCAACTGGGCCTCAGTTTCCTCAGCTGTAAAATGGCAGCTGGAGACAAATGACCTAAATAACTCTAAGCTTCCTTCCATTTCTGACATTTTAGAATATAATTTTTAAGTAAGTTTAGATGGAATTGTATCAACTAGGAACACCTATTAATTGGCATGTCCATGCCTATACAGTACAATGATAACCACGGTCCATTGTCCCCGTTTTCCTGTAACATTTAGAATCATGTCCTAAAGGATATTGCTGTTGTGCTTTTCTGAATCACACTGCTATCTAGTGCCTTTTGTAAAAACTGTAGAATGCAGAGACCATGAGAGAACTCTTATAAATAAAACAGGAAATGGAAAAACTCAGGGAAATTCCATGCTAACTGATCTTTAATTTGTTTAGTATAACTTTAATACCTTTTAAAACTTCAGTCTATTATTTTGGTTTCTATGTCCTCTGATTTTTTTTTTCTTCCAGCTTTTATTGTAGGTTCAGGGGGTACATGTGCAGGTTTGTTACATGGGTAAATTGCATATTGCTGGGGCTTAGTATGCAAATGACTTCATCGCCCAGGTAGTGACTATAGTACCTGATAGGTAGTTCTTCAATCCTTACCCTACCTCCAGCCTCCCTCCTCAAATAAGCCCCTGTTGTCTATTGTTTCCCCGTTGTGTCATGTGTAGTCAATGTTTAGCTCCCACTTACAAGCGAGAATGCGTGTTATTTGGTTTTCTGTTCCTGCATTAGTTCACTTAGGATAATGGCCTCCAGTTCCATCCATGTTGCTGCAAAGGACACAATTTCATTCTTTTTTATGGTTGTGTAGTATTCCATGGTGTATATGTACCATATTTTCTTTATACCATATTTTCAACAGTCTACTGTTGAAGGGCATTTATGTTGATTCCATGTCTTTTGCTATTGTCACTAGTGCTGTGCTGAACATTTGGCATGCATGTGTCTTTATGGTAGAATGATTTATAATCCTTGGGTATTGATATATACCCAGTAATGGCATAGTTGCATTAAATGGTAGTTTTAAGATTTTTGAGAAATTGTCACACTGCTTTCCACAATGATTGAACTAATTTACACTTCCACAAGCAGTGTACATGTGTTCCCTTTTCTCTGTAACTTCACCAGCATCTGTTATTTTTAACTTTTTAAATAACAATCATCCCAACTGGTGGGAGATGGTATCTCGTTGTGATTTTCATTTGATTTCTCTAATGATTAGTGTTGAGCATTTTTTCATGTGCTTGTTATCCATGTGTATGTCTTTTTTTGAAAACTGTTCATGTCCTTTGCCCACTTTTTAATGGAGTTGGTTGCTTTTTGCATGTTAATTTGTTTCAGTTCCTTATAGATTCCAGATATTAGACCTTTTTCAGATGCATAGTTTGCAAATATCTTCTCCCATCCTAAAGATTGTCTGTTTACTCTGTTGATAGTTTCCTTTCCTGTGTAGAGGTCCTTTAGTTTAATTAGGTCCCACTTGTCAATTTTTGGTTTTTTTGCAAGTGCTTTTGATATCTTCATCATGAAATGCTTGCTTGGGCCTATGTCCAGAATGGTATTTACTAGGTTATCTTCCAGGGTTTTATAGTTTTAGGTTTTACAATTGAGTATTTAATTTATATTGAGTTGATTTTTATACATGGTGTCAGGAATGAGTCCAGTTTCAATATTCCACATATGGCTAGTTAGTTATTCCCACACTATTTATTGAATGAGGAGTCATTTCTGCATTGCTTGTTTTCATCAGCTTTGACAAACATCAGACAGCTGTAAATGTGTGGCTTCATTTCTGTGCTCCCTATTTGGCTCCACTGGTCTATGTGTCTGTTTTTGTACCAATACCATGCTGTTTTGGTTACTGTAGCCTTGTAGTATAGTTTGAAGTCAGGTAGCATGATGCCTCCAGTTTTGTTCTTTTTGTTTAGAACTGCTTTGACTACTCAGCCTCTTTGGGGTTTCATATGACTTTTAGGATTTTTTTTTTCTAATTTTGTGAAGAATGTCATTGGTAGTTTGATAAGAATAGCATTGAATCTATAAATTGCTTTGGGCAGTATGGCCATTTTAACAATATTTATTCTTCCTATTCATGAGCATGGAGTGTTTTTCCATTTGTTTGCATCATCTCTGATTTCTTTCAGCAGTGTTTTGTAATTCTTATTGTAGAGATTTTTTTATCTACCTGGTTAGCTGTATTCCTGGGTATTTTATTCTTTTGGAGGCTATTGTGAATGAGATTGTATTGATTTGGCTCCCAGCTTGGATGTTGTTGGTGTATAGAAATGCTACCAATTTTCATATACTGATTTTGTACTCCAAAACTTTGCTGAAGTTGTTTATTAGACCTAGGAGTTCTCAGGCAAAAACTATGAGATTTCTAGGTATTGAATCCTATTGTCTGCAAACACAGATAGTTTGACTTCCTCTCTTCCTCTTTGGATGCCTTTTATTTATTTCTCTTGCCTGATTACTCTGGCTAGGTTTTCCACCACTATGTTGAATAGGAACAGTGAGAATGGGCATTCTTGGCTTGTTCTGATTTTCAGGGGGAATGCTTCCAGCTTTTTCCCATTCTGTATGATATTGGCTGCAGGTTTTTCATAGATGGCTCTTACTATTTTGAGGCATGCTCCCCCACTTCCTATATTGTTGAGAGTTTTTAACAACAAGAGATATTAAATTTTATCAAAAGACCTTTCTACATCTATTGAGATGATCATGTGGTTTTTGGTTTTAGTTCTGCTTATGTGATGAATTGCACGTGTTGGTTTGCATGTGTTGAACCAACCTGGCATCTCAGACATAAAGCCTACTTGATCATGGTGAATTAGGTTTTTGATGTGCTGCTGGATTCATTTGGCTGGTATTTTGTTGAGATTTTTCTATCTATGGTCTTCAAGGGTATTGGCCTGACATTTACTTTTTCTGTTGTGTTTCTGCCCAGTTTTGATATTAGAATAATGCTGGCTTCATAAAGTGGGTCAAAGAGGAGTCCCTCCTACTCAAATATTTGGCATAGTTTCAGTAGGAATGGTACCAGCTCTTCTTTGTACATCTGGTAGAATTTGGCTGTGAATCCATTTGATCCTGAGCTTTTTCTGATTGGTAGGCATTTTATTACTGATTCAATTTTGGAACTCATTGTTGGTCTGTTCAGGGACTCAGTTTCTTTCTGGTTAAGTCTTGGGGGTGGTTATGGAACCAGGAATTTATCCATTCCTTATAGGTTTTCTAGCTTTTGTGCATATAGGTGCTCATATAGTCTCTGATGTTTTTTAGAATTCTGTGGAGTTAGTAGTAACATCTCCTTTTTCATTTATAATTGTGTTTATTTTGATCCTCTCTCTTTTTAAATTATGCTAACTAGCTATATATCAATCTTATTTATTCTTTCAAAGAAAAAACTCCTGAACACTTTGATCTTTTGTGTTTTTATTACATCTCAATTTCATTCAGTTCAGCTCTGATTTGGATTATTTCTTGTTTTCTGCTAGCTTTGAGGTTACCTTGCTCTTGTTTTTCTAGTTTTCCCAGATATGACATTAGGTAGTTAATTTGGGATCTTCCTAACTTTTTTATGTGGGCAATTATTGCTATAAAATTATCTCTTAATACTGCTTTAGCTGTGTCCCAGAAATTCTGGTATGTTGTATCTTTGTTCTCATTAGCTTAAAAGAATTTCTTGATTTCTGCCTTAATTTCATTTTTCACCCAAAATGCATGCAGTAGCAGATTGTTTAATTTTCATGTAATTGTATGGTTTTGAGCAATCTTCTCAGTGTTGATTTCTATTTTTATTTTGCTGTGGTCTGAAAGTGTGGTTGGTATAATTTCAGGTTTTTAAACATTTGCTGAGAATTGTTTTATGGCCATTTTTTGTGATCAGTTTTAGAGTATGTGCCATGTGCTTATGAGAAAAATGTATATTTTGTTGTTTTCAAGTGGAAAGTTCTGAAGATGTTCTTAGGTCCATTTGGTCAGGTGTCAAGTTCAGGTCCTGAAAATATTTTTTAGTTTTTTGTCTCAATGATCTGTCCAATACATTGGTGGTGTGTTGAAGTCTCCCACTGTTAATGTGTTGTTATCTAAGTCTTTTCATAAGTCTCTTAGAACTAGTTTTATGAATCTGAGTGATCTTGTGTTGGGTGAATATATATTTAGGTTAGTTAGGTCTTCTTGTTGAATTGAACCCTTTACTGTTGCAAAGTGCCCTTGTTTGTCTTTTTTGATCACTGTTGGTTTAAAGTCTGTTTTTTCTGAATTAGAATAGTAACTACTGTTTTTTTGTAATGTTTTCCATTAACTTGGTAGAATTTTATCCTTCCCTTTACTTTGAGCCTATGGCTGTCAGTGTATGTGAGATGGGTCTCTTGAATACAGCACACAGTTCAGTCTTGCTTTTTTATCCAACTTGCCACTCTGTGCCTTTTGAGGCATTTAGCCTGTTTATATTCAAGGCTAATACTGACATGAGTAGATTAGATTATGTCATCATGTTGTTGGTTGGTTATTACACAGACTTGATGTATAGTTGTTTCATAGCGCCAGTGGTCCATGTACTTAACAGTGTTTTCGTAGTGGCCAGTAATGGTCTTTCCTTTCCATATTTAGCTCTCCCTTAAGAACTTCTTGTATGGTCAGTCTGGTAGTAAAGAATTCCCTTAGCATTTGCTTGTCTGAAAAAGACCTTATTTCTCCTTTGCTTATGAAGCTGAGTTTGGCTGGGTATGAAATTCTTGCCTGAAATTTCTTTGAGAATGCTGAAAATAGGTCCCCAATCTATTCTGGTTTGTAGGGCTTCTGCAGAAAACTTCACTATTACCCTGATAGGGTTCCCTTTGTAGGTGACCTGTTCCTTCTCTCTTGCTATCTTTAACATTTTTTTCTTTCATTTCAACCTTGAATAATCTGATGACTACATGTCTTGGGGATGGTCATCTTGTGTAGTATCTCACAGTGGTTCTCTGCATTCTCTGAGTTTGAACGTTGGCTTCTCTAGTGAGATTGAAGAAATTTTAATGGACAATATCCTCAAACATGTTTTTCAAATTGCCTGCTTTCTCTTCCTCTCTTTCAGGGATGCCAATATGTCATAAATTTGGAATCTTTACATAATCCTATGATTCTCAGAGTTTTTGTTCATCTTTATTCCTTTTTTTTTCTTTTTTTCTTTTTTTTTCTGAGTCAACTTGCAGAACCAGTCTTCAAGCTCTGAGCTTCATTCCTCAGTCTGGTCTATTCTTCTGTTAATACTTCCAATTGTATTTTGACATTTTTTTTAGCATATTTTTCAGCTTCATCAGGTCAGTTAGTTCTTTTTTAAAAAATGGCTATTTTATCTTTCAACTCTTGTATAATTTTATTGTTTTCCTTGTATAGGGTTTCAACTTTCTCCTGAATCTCAATGATCTTCGTTTCCATTTAGATTCTGAATTCTATGTATGTCATTTCCGCCATTTCAGTCCGGTTAAGAACCATTGTTCAGGAGCTAGTGTGGTCATCTGGAGGTAAGAACATATTCTGGCTTTTATTGTTGTCAGAGTTCTTGCCCTGGTTCTTTCTCATCTGTCTTGGCTGATGTTCCTTTAATATTTGAAGGTCCTTGCCTTTGGATTGAGCTTTTTGCTTTTATATTCTCTGAGGTCCTTGAGGCTTTGACTGTGGTGTAAGTTGGATTTAGTCAGTTGGCTTCATTTTTGGATGATTTCAGAAGGCCAAAGCTCAGCCCAGCACTGCTGGGTTGCATGCTCTAATCCTTGGCAGCTGGGCCCAGACCTGCAGTTTTTTCCTCTGGTCCCTCAAAGTTAAGAACCTGCTGTGCTGGAGGGGCTGAGGTGCTCCCAGTGAGCTGACAACAATACTCCTACTGGGCGGGGCTGGATAGGGTGCCATCACAAGCACTTCAACAGGGTGGTGGTACCAGCAGCAAGTTGCTGGTGAGTACCTCTGATTATTCAGAAGTGCTAATATTCACTCAATTGACAGAGATATAAGTTAAAATAGCCATTTTTCATAATAATTCAATATTTTAAATTAAAGGGATGCTTTTAATAAATAAAACTATTAATATCACCATCTAGCCTACAAACAAAAGAAATAGAGGTGTTAGCAGTACCTATTATAGATGTTTCTCAAGATAGCAAATCAAGAATTACACCTCTAAAACCTGTAACTGTTACACGATTATGAATAAAAAGATGTGTATTCTTTTGACTACGTGGTTTTGTTGGAGCATACTGCAAAACAAAAATGCGCAGTGGAGCTGTAGTTTCTTTCACTCTATTTTATAAACCCATCCCCTTCAACTTAACTTCTTAGACAAAACATCTGGAAGGCAGAGGAAGAATAGGAGGGAGAGGAAGAGAAACGGGAATAAATTTAGAAGAAAACCAGGCTGCTTCTGAGACCACTGGACCCTCATAAAACTTATAGAACATAATGAAGTTGACCAAGTTCTAAGAACTGAAAAGGCTCTGTCCAAATAACAGTCTACTAGTAGGGATATCTCATGTCCACCTGTGGTGCTGGTATAGCTAAGCAATAAATCACAAGTCATGAGAATGCTGGAACTTTTTAACTACATGTCAAAGGCACTAGACCAAATTAGCAGGGTTCTAAGAAATGAACTAGTCAATTCAACATCAACACCCTCTAACCAACTCTAAAGTTTATTTCTGTTGTTTTTTAAATTTATTTTTGAGGGAGGAATGGGTAGTAAATGCTGGCTGTGACCTGACTCACTGGTCCTGAAAAGAACAGCCACCATTAGCCATAGTACATAATTTTTATCTTTCTTCTTGTATTGGACCATTTCTATTTTATAGCTAATTGCTTATCTAGAGCAGTGATTTTCAACCCTAGCTGCCCATTAGAATCACCTAGAGAGCTTTAGAAAAATAGATGCCCAGGTCCTAGCTCAGTTCGATTAAATGAAAATCTCTATAACTGGGACCTCCCCTAGTTATTTAATTTCCCTAGTTATTCACAAAATTGAGGTAATAAGAGCCCCTATCTTACATGGTTGTAGAAAAGATTAAATGAAACATATGCAAGCTTAGCATACAGAGTGCCTCAACAATAAGCTCTTGTAATAATTATTATAGCAAATATAAGAGGGAGGACTGTATTCATTACATCATTACATTCTTCAATAAGATCTCCATCTCAGGTGAGAGGGAACATTATGTTTATAGAGGTCATCAATTTTTTTCTCTAAGACTGAAATAAAAAAGGAAAACAATCCAAAAAGAAATTGGTTGAGCTTAAAACTGTGGACCTCAGTCATCCCTGGGAGAAAATGGATTACTTTCATTAACGTCTGCTGTATCCAGCCCAGATGCAAGAGCCAGAAGCATCTTAATTACAATCAGCTTCACAAATTAATCTCCATAATTCTAATACTTCAGAAATTAACCTCTTGTCCTCAGAAGGTCAAGTTAAATGTCAGCTCCAGATGGAACCTAAAGGGGCCTTCAGATTTAAGATCAACAACACATTTGGCCACACAGCTGTGCATTCTTCCCCCAAATTGCCATTGATCTTTCCAGAAGCATCACTCTAAAGATGTTCAAACAAATAAGAGATCCGAGGTAGAATTGTTTTTTCCTAGTTTTAGGTATAATTCATCTGAAGATTCAAAATGAGTTGAATTTGTATTTAGCTAAGAGTCTCATTTTGGATAGGAAGATGATGAGAGGCAAAAGAACACATTAGTTGGTTTCTGTAGGTCAGTGTGACAAGGGAGGATGTATCTGATCCTTGTTGATTATACTACACAGCTTTCTCACTGGCTTTGGGCCTAAAGATGAACACTACTTTCCTAATTTTGTAATTGGGGGCACAAATATATTTAGCCTCTCATTAGCAGCAAGAAAACATGGAGCCATAAAAAACAATATATAGTTCAAAAGGATGCAAATGTTCCTGTGTTTGTAAGTTAGTCAGCACATCCCAAGCAGGTCCCCCAAAGTAGCTGTCAAGTCAGATTGTACCTAACAAGAGATGAACCAGTAAGAGTACTATGGTTTTAATAAGAAAGTTTGTTATTTTAGAGGAGCTTTAAACAAACAAAAAAAAAATACGGAGTCTACTTTGTTACTCGGGCTAGAGTGCAGTGCCGCGATACTGGCTCACTACAACATCCGCCTCTCGTGTTCAACCCATTCTTCTGCCTCAGCCTCCTGCATAGCTGGGATTACAGGCACCCATCACAATGCCTGGCTAGTTTTTGTATTTTCAGTAGAGATGGGGTTTCACCATGTTGGCCAGGCTGATCTTGAACTCCTGACCTCAGGCGATCCACTCATCTCAGCCTCCCAAAGTGCTGGGATTACATGCATGAGCCACGCCCGGCCTGAGATTAACTTTTTAAGATACATAAATTTTATGTACAATCATTAAGGTGTTAATAATAAAAGGTAAATAGTGTTAATGAGCACAAGAAGGTAGATAGAGCCTTCTAGAAATAAAATTACTGTTAGAGTCAAGAAAAAAAAAACCTGTATCATGTTAAACAACATTCAACCCAATGACAGGTCTGGGGCACTACCATATAAGCATCTTATCAAACAGCTGAGCTTTTGAAAACAAATCCTAAAATAATCTCTTTTATTATCATCCTATTTTCAGTATTGAGAATTTTGCTGTATTAACTGGCAAAATAAAAATACATGCATTATTTCTCTCAAGATTATCAACCAAAATCTATTGCAGTGTATAAGCTTGGATCTTTTTTTCTGGAAAAGTCATTTATAAATCTCTCATTTTTTTATTTCTCCTTTCTGTAAAGTGGCAGGAGGAACTCTTCATTTCTGTAGTTCACCCTGCCCTGCCCCACAGGAAAAAAATAAATAAATAACTAAGGTAACTACTGAGTATAGGAGAAAGGGGAGATTTGTGTTCCATGACTGCCTGTGAAGTACCTACACCTTTATATGGGGTATTTCGATCAATCTGCACAAAAATTTTCTTAGTAGGTTTTAATATCCACTTTCTAAAAATCACAATCTGAGGCCCAACAAAGTCAAGCCATTTGTTCATACAGAGAACACGGCTGAATCCAGGTCTTCTAAATTACTTCTCCCCAGCATGGAAGGAAATAACACAGAATTTAAGCTGTGACTTACCTTCAGCATGCCAAACCTCAGGTAGATGTAATTCCAAGAAAGGAATCCTCTGTCTGAACAGAAACGGCATGGATAATAACTGCAAGCAAACGGTTCTGAGACCATATGTAGATCTGATAGGAAGACAGTTACATAATGGACTAGCAATGCCTGCAAGTCACAGAGGTGTTACAGGCTGATTTATTCACACCTCCCCCCACCGAAGAAAAGATATGTTGGAGTCCTAACCCTCATTACCTCAGAATGTGGCCTTATTTGGAGATAAGGTCTTTACAGAGGTAATGAAATTAAAATGAGTTCATCAAGGTGGGCCCTAATTCAGTATGACTGGTGTCCTTATCAAGAATGGCCATAATCAAAAAAATCATAGATATTGGCAGGATGTGGTGAACAGGGAACACTTCTGCACTGCTGCTGGAAATGTAAACTAGTACAACCACAATGGAAAACGGTGTGAAGATTCCTTAAAGAACTAAAAGTAGAACTATCATTTGACCCAGCAATCCCACTATTGAGTATCCACCAAGAGGAAAAGTCATTATATGAAAAAGATACTTGCACACTCATGTTTATAGCAGCACAATTTGTAATTGCAAAAATGTGGAACCAACCCAAATGCCTATCAATCAATGAGTGGATAAAGAAACTGTGAGATAGATAGATAGATAGATAGATAGATAAATGATGGAATACTACTAAGCCATTAAAATGAATGAATTAATGGCATTCGTAGCAACCTGGATGGGATTGGGGACTATTATTCTAAGTGAAGTAATTCAAGAATGGAAAACCAAACATTGTTATGTTCTCATAAGTGAGAGCTAAGCTATGAGTATGCAAAGGCATAAGAATGACACAATGGACTTTGGGGACTCAGGTGGAAAGAGGGTGAGGGATAAAAGACTACAAATTGGGTTCAGTGTATACGGCTCAGGTGATGGGTGCACCAAAATCTCACAAATCGCCACTGAAGAACTTACTCATGTAGTCAAATACCACCCGTTTCCCAAAAAACTATGGAAATAAAAAAATTAAAAGAAAAAAAAGAGGAAAATCTGGACACAGAGCCAGAAATGCATAGAGAGAGAACTCCATGAAAAGGTTGTAGTTAAGCTGCTGCAAGTCAAGGAAATACCACAAGGTAGGAGAAAGGCCTGGAACAGATCCTCCCTTAGTGCCTTCAGAGGGCAGGGCTCAGACTACACCTTGATCTCAGAAGTCTGTCCTCAAGATTTGTCAGAGAGTAAAAGTGGATTATTCAAGCCTCCCAGTTTATGGTATTGGGTACCCTGTTACCACAGCTCTAGGAAACAAACACAAGGGGTAAGAATATGGCACCCTGAGAGCGATCTATTTACAATCCTCTATTAAAGTGTGAGATACCTCGTTCACTTCTGAATCTTTAGCCTGGTGCCTGATGTAAAAGGTACTCAATTTTTAAAACAATTTTAAAAAAATATTTATTTGAATAATCTGAGGAGAGTATAATGGGAGTTTTCCCACTGTTCATGTTATGTCAGACGATCCGGTCACACATTGCTCTTACAGGTATTCTTTGGGAAAAAGAAGAATTAATGCTCATGCAAAGAGGAAAAGGAAAAGATGGAGGATCCCAGCAAATGGAAAACAAATTGAAACACTGAATGAGGAAACTCTTTTACAGTGTCTGGGGATAGTGTTATATCTCTAGGGAGTCCAGAGAAAAATTAAAGTGGAGAAGATTATCATTAGGCCTGACAGGAATTTTTTTTTTTTTTGGTTGAGACTCGACAAATAATATGTATAGGGTACTAATGGCACAACTGTAACTGACTACCACACTATTTGCATGAAACATTTTCAGATAAATATTATATTTTAGCATTATTTTCATGGACCATAACTAATAAAAATTATAAAATTAGCACACTGGTAGAGCTTAACTATCCTGGAGGCAGGTTTATTAGTTCAGAAAGCTAAGGAATGTAAGTAATGTGGGGTGACCTCACAGCTTTTCAAAATCAAATGGACATGTCTCACAGGCAGCTTGCAGATCTTCTCCCAGGAGATACACATTCATATCTACCCCTAGGTCTCAAAAGAAACTCACGTTGGTGGCTTGCATGGAAATGGAGAATCTTAAAGTGTAAGTACCCAGCGCAGCTTGTTTTGCTTACATTGCGTTATTAAATCACCATGAACACACTACATCATACTTGCAACACTTTTTTTTTTTTTTTTTTTTTTTTTGAGACGGAGTCTCGCTCTGTCGCCCAGGCTGGAGTGCAGTGGCGCGATCTCGGCTCACTGCAAGCTCTGCCTCCCAGGTTCACGCCATTCTCCTGCCTCAGCCTCCCGAGTAGCTGGGACTGCAGGCTACCGCCACCATGCCCGGTTAATCTTTTTATTTTTTTATTTTTTTGTATTTTTAGTAGAGACGGGGTTTCACTGTGTTAGCCAGGATGATCTCAATCTCCTGACCTCGTGATCCACCCGTCTCGGCCTCCCAAAGCAACACTTCTAAAGAAAGGAATTATTATTATTGCTATTTTATAATATAATATAATTGCTATTTTATAAGCTGGCACTCAAGTTGGTCAAGTAAGTTGCCCAGGTAAATTCAGCTATGAAGTGACAGGATCTGTATTTATACCTACATTCTCTGCCTCCTAGTATTCTACCTGTGACGATTCCTTCTAATGTGTACTGTCTCATTTCCTGCTCCCCAGTTTCCAATCTTCTTTACCATGACATGATTATTTGGGATATAAAGGGGAAACTGGAAGCCAGCATCTGTAGTTCTGGGAGTCATTTCTTCTCTCATTTACCCAGCAAATTTGTATACAGAGAGTACTATCGACTGGCATTATTGTGATTAAAATGACAAATAAAAAATAGATATAATCTTTGCTACATAAATTTATCTACAGCTACCATACCTCCCAGATTTTTGAAGGACAGTCTTGGTTTAAAGGACTGAGGCCACTAATTTTGTTTGGACCACTTATTTTTACTTGGGGTACAGAAAATGTACTTACTCTAATAGATAGTTGAAACCTGAGGAATATATTAGGCATATTAAGACAACACAGAATTCCATTTTTTGTTTGTTTGTTTTGGTTTTTTGTAGACAGAGTCTCACTCTGTCTCCCAGGCTGGAGCGCAGCGATGTGATCTCAGCTCACTGCAACCTCTGCCTCCTGGGTTCAAGTGATTCTACCACCTCAGCCTCTGGAGTAGCTGTGACTACAAGCATCCACCACCACGCCTGGCTAATTTTTTGTGAAATCAAGACGGGATTTCACCATGTTAGCCAGGATGGTCTCAATCTCCTGACCCCGTGATCCGCCCGCCTCGGCCTCCCAAAGTGCTGGGATTACATGCGTCAGCCATCATGCCCGGCCTCCAAATACCTGTTTCTAAATAAAATTTAAGACTTGAGAAAAATAAAAAATACTCTTTAGGAATGACCAAAAAGCCTGTTTTAAGTTACCACAAACGTTAATGACAATTATGACAACTTAATTTTTAAATACGCACACACACACCAAACATAACAACAAAAAGGACAAAGGAGATTCAGCTCTACAAGGTACATCTCAAGATCTAATATGACAATTATCATAAGAAGAAGAACAGTTTACTGAGAATCTACGATGTACCAGGTACATTACATAAAATCTCATTTCATCAGTTTCCATTTTGCAGATGAAGAACATGGATGTTCTAAGGGGCAAAGTAAATTCCCCAACATGGTTAGCAAGTGGTAGAGCCTATATTTGGATATAATTTCAATGCTTACAGCTGTCATCATTTTACTGAATAGTAAATCAGTACACATCTTAATTCGAATCTGACTTTCATACCCAGACTCCACGTGTGTTACAAATGAATCAAGCTTTATTGGCAGGCACTGGTCTCAGGGAGAAAAAAAGGACAGAGGAAAGGCTTCGTCTTTGAAGAAGAAAAGTTTATTCATTTTAGCTAATGTCTATAAAGTACTTTACAAAAGTACTAATTTACTACAATAATCTTGCAAGATGTGTAGATTGGCATGGCACTGTTGGAATCCTCAGATTTTAATTTCTCAGAAAGTACAGAAAAATTCAGAGAGACCAAGATCCCTTCCTAAAAATTAATTAGTTTGGAGAAACAGAATTTGCCAATAATCCTATTTTTTTTCTCATGTTAGGATTGTCTTTGAAGTACTGAGACAGTTGTGTTTTAAAAATATCAGGTGGGGATGGGCATAAAGATGGGCATAAAGATAAGGCAAGGTAAATGCAATAGAATACATTGTCTATTAGGTACTTACTGTTAGTTTTCATCCTATTCAAAATATCAAGAGAGTCAAATTGCAGCAAGAAAGATAGAAATATTCCTAAATTTGGTTTCATTTTATTTCTTTCCACTAGCCTTAAAAAATCCAAATTCACGAATGTAAGACCCAGCGTGTTAAAGGATGAAGATACTATCTATATTTCCTTCCTCAGCAGGAAGTGTATTTTTGGTGATTACATTAAATTTATAACATAACAGAGGCATTGTGATGTGTGTGATTTTTTTTGATTATATTAAATTTATAACATAATAGAGACAGCATGCAAATAGACTCGCAACTTATTTTTAATAAGTGCTAATACATTTATGGTATTTTTGCCAGACTCTCTTGCTACAAGCATTTGGCTTCCCAGATTATATCCATGAAAATTAATGATCTGTCACTGGCTTGCCTCCATCCTAATGAAGTAGTTACTCAGAGTGATTGAAGTCAGGTGTGGGAAACTTGCTTCTCCTGCAGATGATAAAGCCAGTTCCTTATTCTTTACACAAATTTAATTAGGTGAAAGCAAAAAAAAAAAAAAAAAATTAATTACTGCCACAGAATGATTTTGCGTTTTTCAACAAGTGAAAAGGGTTTTGTTGGTGTTTGAAAATTTTCTTCCCAGAAATGGCAATAAACAGAAGACATATCAAAAACTCAAATGCATTTGTTATTTCTTTGTTCTGTGAAAACCAAAATACATGATTCATAAAGTGAACATCTTTATTGAGCAACTCATAATTCACAGGGCCAAGTGCTATGAAACAAAAAAAATGGAGGGCTTGATAAAGAGTAACTGAGAATAGAAAGAAGAGGCTTGGGTTAAGTGGAGCCATCAGGAAAGACCCACTAAGGAGATGGCATTCAAATGGAGACCTGCATGCCATAAAGCACTGGCCAGGAGAGGGTATGGAGGAAGAATGGTTCAGGCACGGGGAACACCCAGCACAAAGACCCTGAGGCAGGAGTAAATTTGTCACATTCAGCAAGGTTTCTCAACTGTGACACTAGAAAGACTTGGGGCTGGGTAATTCATTGTTACTCCGCATTATGCCGTGCATCATGGCATGTTTATCAGCATCCCTGGCCTCTACCCACTAAGTGCTGATGCCATCCCACTGCCTGTGCTTGTGCCAAGCAAAGTATCTCCAGGTTTTGTCAAATGTCCCCTGGCCTTGCGGGGAGAGCACCACCCCTGACTGAGAATTATTGCATTAGAGGAAAAGACATAGGCCGTGCAGCTGAAGAGCAATGAGCAACGGCAAGAATGAAAACTATGGCAAAAAATTAAAATTAAGCTAGAGTCCATCTCTCCCTACTAGCACCACTACAGGCCTCATGACCTCTGAGATCCTTGTTCTCTGGCATACTGCCAAATGCATACTGGCCACATTTTAGTTTGACAAAACAAGAACTAATTTGTCTCAGAGAATTAGGGAACACAAGTCTCTAGTGCCCGATGCCCACATTCCCACCTGCACCTTTATTGGTTCACCCTGTTGGGCCTATGATGCCCCTTTCTTCACTCCAAGTCATGTGACTGGACTCACCTCACCCTGGCTTCACAGGCTCTGCCTTCCCGTGCTATCCAGTCAACTAATGCGTTTGTCATATTCTGCAGAAGAGCAAAGACTGATTTTCTCAGAAACCCAGAGAGGTGAGTGTTCGAAGATTTTAGAGAAATCTCATGAAAATGGAGATTATAAAACGTATCTCCTTGGTGTTAAGAAAGAAATGTCATGAGCAAATAAGGATTTCAGATTTTAATTCCCATTTTATGCATATTTTTCTCATTTATTTTGTTTCTTTACATTTAAAATGGGATTATTTTTACTAAATACCTGTTGAGCCATCAGATAAGTGTAGGAGAAAATGAATTACAACACTATGCTCTTAAGTAAGCCTTTAAAAACCCTACACAAATTAGTGAAAGGGAGGCAGAGCACATAGTATTGAAATAGCAATGGATTACCCATAGAAAGTTAACTTTGCACCAGGATAAATTAAAAATGTGTAGTTACAGAATATGCTGACTGGAAGCAGAGCTAAGCCTCACCTTTCCTTTGAGCCCCAAACCTAGGTGATGCTCCGTGAAGTCTGTGCTAGCAAAAAGATCATTCCAATCCTTTCCAGAGGGTTTGAATTAAATAGACACAACTTGTATTTAAAGAGTTCATAAATAGTGCTGTTTGGACATATTTACTTACTTTCTTCTATATCATATCTACTGAATCAAAGTTTTACAAGAAATCTTATAAGGGAAGGTAAGTGCAATTGCAGTCATTTTATCCTGAGTAGGAGAAAGCTGGTGGTCTTATTTTTATGTTTAACTTAATTAGCATTGATTATATGCCATGAAGCATTTTTCTAAGCTGCTTGTATGCCATGAAGCATATTCTAAGCATTTTTCTCATATTGATACATTAAATCTGACAACAATCCCATGAGGCAGGAACTACTGTTTTTCCTATTTTAAAGAAAACAAACATGGGCACAGAGAGATTAAGTAACAAAGTTGTGCAGCTACTAAGTGAAGGATCCCATGTTAGGACCCAGGCAGAATCTACGAACCTACCACCCCAATAAGCTTTCAGCAAAAATTCAGAAGGTGGAAATACAGGGTCATCTGCTTTTCTTTACTCATTTGGATAGAAATAAGAAACACAATTCTCCTAAGAATCAAAGAGCTTCAGGCATAGAAAATAGGAACTTAGGGTACACGCAAGAAAAAAACTGCCAGCCCATTTGGGTTCAAAGATATGACATCAGACTGCTTTCGCATCTGTAGACTTCATTCTCTAAACATTTGAGAAAAAATAATAGGTTGCTAATCATCAACTGCCAATTTCTGATGAGAAATGGGGATGGGGGTGAGTAGTGATCTGAGAGGTGCTGGAAAGGGAAGGGTTGACCTCATAGGAGACTTTATTCGTTCACTTTCTGTCAGGCTCATGATTCCATCTTATGCAATCTGACATCAAATAGACAGGCCTTGAAATCTTCCCTCTGTGCCCTATTTCCCTGCTCACTTCACTCTCAAGATTGTAAATAAAGGGATGTGATACACTCTGCAGATTAGTGCCTTGATAATGCTATTTCAGGTTTGGGAGGCATCAAATAGCAAAATACATGATTCCATCACTGATAACATATTTTCTAATCAAGCATTATAGGTGTCCTGTGGGCAGTACTGATGTCACAGTAGACATGAAAAGAAATAATGTTATTTGGATAGAATTTGAGTCAAAATAGCATACAAAATTTAAAAATGACAGAGCTATACCTACATTTCCTTTTTCGAGTGTCTCTGTAAAAAATTTAGCAGCTTTCATGAGTTCTGTAACCATCAATAATCCATTTGAAAACTCATAGATTATAACAGTTTTAAAAAACTTCACATTTTTTCTCTAGCACCTACCTGGGCCAATCATTATACAACTTTTATAAATATATAAATAAATGATTCTTTAATAATGCATTTATGCTTTGGCCAGAGAAGAAATGACTGAAGGTTATTAGGTAACATATTTGTCTCTGGATATAATGAGACCAGAACTGGTAGGTAGAGAGTTTTTTAAAACCTTATGATCTATGCATAAACTAACATTAGGCTGGACTCCGAAACCCAGGACTGGTTCAAGACAAATGCCATTATTCAATCAACAGACTTCATCAAATGTCTGCTTTGTTCCTGGAACTGTGCTGCACATTCCACTATGTCACTTAATATTCATGATAATCAGATTAAACAAACATCACCAGCCCGTTTATTTTTAAACAGATTAGGAACTAAATCTTAGAGAGAGGAAGTTTCTGACCCAGGCCACAGCCCTCAATTGGAAATCACACACAGGTCTGCCTAGATCCCAAGTAGGAGCCCAGTAAATGGTAGCTCTGGGGATGTTGTCTGTGATGATGTGTTTCCATTTCAGTATTCCTATACAGCACATAGCTGTCATTAAAGGCTGTTGACTGAATGAGCCAAATGAAGTCAAATAAAACACAAATGAATTCATGTTAAGCACATGACAAAGTTCAATTGGACTTGTGGAAGAGGGGAAGCAACCTTGGCTTTTTAAAATTAGCCATATAGGAGCCACGGAGCCAGGCAAAGCTGCTCAGTAGCGGGAAAGCCAACGTGGTTTCTTCTGCCTGGAACTCTGTTGTTCCCCTTTGCCACCTAGGTAACTCATGTTCATCTTCAGTCTTGGTTCCTCCCTTCCTCAAATTCTATCCTTGCTGACTAGATCAAATTCTCCTGTGACCTGCCCTCTTAGCACACAAACCTCTTCTACGTAGAGCTGGCCACACTCAAGGTTCAGATTGGACTGCATGAGTATGTGGCTGACATCTCTGCCCCCTTGACACCTTACACTGCTTCCTGGTGGCGGGGACCATGCTGGGTTTGGAATGCCATGGTGTCCCTATTGCCTGGATAGGTAAAGCAGGCACCCAAGAAATATTGACCGAATCGGAGAACCAAAGGTTCAATTCTCATGATGGCAACCAACAAGCAGAAAGCCATTTCCAGGGCTCTGATGCTCGTTTTAAGCAAACTTGGCTGCGCAGAATACAACACTAATGAGATCTCCCTATGTGACAGACACAACGAGTTCTTGAGTCAGGATTGCATGGCAGCTGCATTTCATTTCTCCTTTCACTTTGTGCCTAATTTCTTGGATGGGCAAAGATTACCCTGGCATAAAAAGCAAGGTGAGCCGTCTAAGGGTTGCTGGGACACATCATAATGAATGTAATGAAAGCATTGTTTTTCACATGTTTATTATCTGCCACTGAGAGGGAGCAGTTTCTAGGAGTACCAGGGACAATGCAGAAAGAGCCTGTGGAGAAGATTGACAACATATGCTCTCCCCAGAACACAGTGGGCAGGTGCACTTAAACTTCAGCCTCTTCCCAGCTGGAAGTAAAATGGATCTGATCAAGGTATTGGGATCAAAAGGGTTTCTGTAGTAAAGCTGCTCACAACAGCCCTGAATGGAAGAAATTGTGTTAGTGTCAATTCTATCACCAGCTTACTCCTATTAAACAAAGCTGGTAAAGCTCCTAGAGACCACTTTCAATTTCTATTTTAACACTAGAAGCCTCTGTTTTCCCCAAGAACATGATATTAAACCTCCAAGTACCATCTATTCTGTTTCTTCACACCAGGTGTTTCTTCTGAATCCTGGGCTCCTTCTTTAGCCAAGAAGCAAGGAACCTGTGGAAGCAGGAACCGACCACAGGGAAAGCTTTTCGCTACGGTATCATTTGGCACAGCACTTTATATTTTTATGACCTTCATGTCGCATTTCCATACTTGACTAAACTTCCTTGGCACATCCTGCCCCCAGCCCCACTGAGGTGGTGTTTCTCAGATCCTAAGATACTGCTCCATCTTTCCCAGCATTGTAACAACTGCCGCGCGGGATCAACTGCTTAGTTAACCCGTCTCTTGACAATCTGAGCTCCCCGAAGGCACACCAGGCCTTATGCATGCATTTCCAGGCTCTACATGGTTTTTGACTTCACAAAACCTGACCTTTGAATCTCAGATTTGAATCCTGGCTGTGCCACTTATTCAGGCATCTTCAAACTTTTTCTGTAAAGGACCTCATACTCAATATTTTCAGCTTGGCAGTCTGTAAGGTGTCCGTCACAACTACAGAACTCTACTGTTGAAGCACAAAAGCAATCAGTGAATATATACAAATTGTATTGTGTTCCAATACAACCTTATCCATGGAAATTTAAATTTCATATAATTTTCACATCATGAAATGTTACCTTCTTTATACTTTTTCCCCAACCATTTAAAAGTGTTAAAGAAGCACTCCTAGTTCTCAAACATATGAAACAAAATGACTGACCAAACTGGGTCCATGGACAATAGTTTTTCAGTGCCTATACTTATTAACTATGTGAGCTTGGACGTAGCTTAAACCTCTATGTAACTGTTTTATCATCTGTAAAGTGATAGCACCTCCCTGATAGAGTTTTTGCACAGATTATATTAGGTTAAAATACAAACATTTAGAACATCACCTTGCACATAATATGCACTTAATCAGCACTGTTATTATATAGTATGCTTAATAACTTTTAAAATATGTTTCAGTTCATAGCCTGCTATCTCTTCATAATCCATCAGTCAAGTACTGAATGGTTAATTCTCTCTTAAACATCTGGTTCCCTTTCATCATTCCCCTTGCTATTGCCTCAGCATTACCATCAAAACCTTTCTATTGGTCCCCCTATGCCTTCATTTCCCCCTCTCTAATCCATCCTGTCAACATTGACCATTAGAATGAATACGCTAAAACCCGATTATAAGCGCAGGATTCCTTTATCATAATCTCTCTTCATTATCTTCCCAAAATGAGCTCTGGGGATCATTAATTCCAAGAGTTGTTTAAAAAAAAAAAAAAAGTTTGTCTTCTTTATGAAAGAGCTGCTTGTTTAAATAAGAATAGATAAAATGGGATAAAACAAAATTAAGCAGGCTACTCTCTTCACCTTAGTACTTATAAAACCCTTTAATATGCTAATGCACATTGTAAATCTTCAAGAAATTCACAAAGGGAGGTGATTTCCCAAATATAAATGATCATAGTACTCTGTTCTCAAAGGGCAACTTCCAGGGTCCCTGTTTTTAGGGACAGCCTTTTTAAAATGCTGGTCCATCCAAATTCCTTAGCTTGGCATGATGATTAAACATGGTCTAACTCCTGACTGGCACACCAGCTACATGTTTGCATGCTTATTGCTCTTTTGATATCTTGCTGTGTCCTCGTGATTGCTGCATCTTCGGCCTGAAATGCTTGTCCCTTCCTTGATCTGTCTTGTTTTCCTTTAAGAAGTACTCTTTACTTGCCCTGGGCAAGGACAAGGGGTTTTCCTTTAAGTTCTACTAGAGATGTGTTCATGCCTTGATTGTGTACTCAGCACATTGCTGTGATATGTACGTACATATACAGTTCACCCTTGAACAACATGGGTTTGAACTGCCCGAGTCCACTTATATGGGGAATTTTCTTTTTAACCAAATGTGGATCATAAATATCAATAATCACAGGGTGTAAAACCTGCATATACAGAGAGCAAATTGTTATATCCAAGGGTTCTGAAGGACTGACTGTAAGACTTGAGTATGGGCGAATATTGGTAGATGCAGGTGTCCTGGAACCAATTCCCGTGTATACCAAGGAAGAATTGTATCTATTTCCCTCAAAACAATGACTGTGAGAGAATAGAAACTATGTTGTGTTAATGTTTTTAAAAGCTTTCAAATAAAGTCCTTTGTGTTCAAATCTGATTGTATGCCTCACAATCACCCTATGATGAAAACAGTAGAGACGGCATTACCTCCATTTAATGGTCGAGGGCAGTGAGATTCAGCAAGTTAAATAACTTATTCTCAAGTCAAAATCTGAGTGTTAGAAACCAGATGCAACAGCTTCAAACTCCTAGCCCAGGGTCCTTTCCATTACCTACACAGCCTCACCTAACAAATCATGCCCAAGTACAGCTGCAGTCATGACTCACCTCTGATGTGGCACAGGATAAACAGCAGAATCCAGAGGAACCCCAGTGTGTTGAGTGAGCTGATTCAGGTGGGTTCAAATACTCTCCCAGATGGTCCATCTACAAAACCTGGGATCAGAAGTCTGCTGTGGAAGTCAAATTGCAATTCTTACAGGAACCCTCAGGGGAATCCCACCAATTCCTAGCTTAGGCTTAACTTGTTCTCTCCTTGGCTAGCTTTCTCTGCACACTCTCTTCCTCCCCACAGCCTCCTAGTATTGAGTCTTCCTTCCTGCCTTTACCTTCTTAAACTGTCACCTCCTCCTCCTTCCTCATGTTAGGGTCTTTACAGCCTCTCCTCCAAACCACCAAGGCTAATCATATGGGGCTGGTAAACAGTAGGTAACAAAAGTGAACCACAGGCCAGTCACTAAGAGGATCATTTCCATTGGAATTGGGAAAACATTTTCAGCTCCTCACATGCCATCCAGCAGCTGGGATCCTAGGGTGTGTGTGTGTGTGTGTGTGTGTGTGTGTGTGTGTGTGTGTGTGTGTTTTACAGCCCTCTCTCCTATCTCCTTATTTATGAACTAGTCCATTTTATAACCTTATAAGGTTCCCTTCACACCTTTCAAAAGCTTTTCTCCCCATTCCTCTACTAGGTAAAAACACATATTGGTTTGGATACTTATGTCTACTGACACTGAAAGTGAGGGAAACAAATTTCAAGATCTCTCAAAATCTCTGCCATGTTTATGGATGAAGATCAAGACATAGAAGAAAAAGGCACACTCAGTGGGATTCCATAGAAAATGTAAGGAAGGGACTATTTACAGGGGCAGGGTCAGGGGCAGGGGCAGGGTTGGGAAACTGAAAAGGAAAGATGAGTAATCTCAGTACCAGCAACAGCAGGCAGCCAGACATCATAACCACCTCTCCAGGCTGCAGGGGCAAGGAGACAAAATAGAGTTGTTGGAACTAAAGAAGAGGGATGCCCAGGTAGGACTCGATTTGATGAACTGCAGTCACTGCTGACCTGCAGCCCAGCCAGCACAGGAAAGGATCAGGGTAAGAAACACTCCAACTTCTCCTCTTCTGCCCTCCAGTTTCCTGTGGGTGCCTCCCATTCTCCAAACCCACTGGAAGTCACAGCTCTAGGAAGTCCAGGTGACACAGTCCATAGACGCCAAAGTCCTGGACAGGACAGAGGTAGCAGAGAATGGATGGAGGACAGCAGAAGACAAACACAGAACAGCCAACATAAACATACGTTACCGTGAGTCACACAAGAAAATACAAGCATCTCCCTGGTTTTATCCTAAGCGATTTTTATGCAATGTTTGCAAAGATGGCTTGATTTATCATCTCTCTCTTGATAAAATGCCCTGCACTGTCTCCCCTCTCTACACCTCCCATCCTCTGATGAGAGCAGTGAGGCTATCAGAAAGGATATCTATTGTTTTTCCCTTCCCAGTGGAGCTCCCTTTCCCCTTTAAGGAAAGACCTCTCCCATTCAGCCCATTGCATCCTACTTATGCTTCATCCCCCAAATCAGAAGTGGGAATGTGGCCCTGGCCTAGCCAATCAGTGTGTTCCAGCACCCTGGCCACAGCAAGAGAGTCAGGAATAAGCTTACACTCAAACCGGCCCAGGAAATGGAATTCAAAGATTTTTGCTAGAGACCCTGAGAAAGGGAAAGTATGTTCCAATTGTTGCTGGCTTATGAAATTGTGAATCTGGAGTTTCCAGAAGACATTTTTCTGTCTTATGGAGAGAGCTTGCTGGTGACAAAAGTCAGCTTAAAGGAAGGCAGAGCTGAATCATACAGATAGGGAAGGGAAGTGAGAGAGACAGACTCACAGACATGGACTGACTCCAAAACTTGAAGAAATTGCTTGAGCCCCTGAATCCAGCTGTGTCTGAAACAGTATTGCTGAACTTTCCTGTAGGTAATCCACTAAATTATTCTTTGGGGCTTAAGGCAATTAAAGTCGTATCTTGATTACTTGAAATGAAAACCTCCAAATTAATACAGGTGGCATGCAACTAGGGGCCTCACAACTGGACAAGGCTGCACAGTGAAATTTTGGAATAAAGACTCTCTTGAGAACTATGTAAGACTTGGCAAAGAACATGCATTAAGCTTTGAGATAAGCTTAAGACATTGTATTGCAGATGCTGCCATAGTCTCCTGTTCTACAAGAAGACAATAAGGTGTCCTGTGCTAGCCAGCCTGGAAGGTGTCTGTATTCTCTTAAGATGCTGTAGAGCAGCCGGGCGCAGTGGCTCAAGCCTGTAATCCCAGCACTTTGGGAGGCTGAGACGGGAGGATCACGAGGTCAGGAGATCGAGACCATCCTGGCTAACACGGTGAAACCCCGTCTCTACTAAAAAATACAAAAAATACAAAAAACTAGCCGGGTGAGGTGGCCGGCGCCTGTAGTCCCAGCTACTCGGGAGGCTGAGGCAGGAGAATGGCATAAACCCGGGAGGCGGAGCTTGCAGTGAGCTGAGATCCGGCCACTGCACTCCAGCCTGGGTGACAGAGCGAGACTCCGTCTCAAAACAAACAAACAAACAAAAAAAAAACATGCTGTAGAGTTTCAAGGAGATTTGACCAACTGTTTTAGTCAGAGTTCTCCAGAGAGACAGACCAGTAGTACATTTGGAGAGATACATGAAGAAGGATTTATTAGGGGAATTGGCTTAACAGATTATGGGGAAGTGGAGAAGTTCCCCATAGACAGGCTATGTCTGCAACTGTAGAACCAGGAAAGCTTACAGTATGGCTCAGTCCAAGTCCAAAGACCTCAGAACCAGGGAAGCTGATGGTGTAATTTTCTATCTGAGACTGTTAGTTTAAGTCCCAGAGTCCAAAGGGTGGAGAACCAGGAGTTCTGACATTCAAAGGCAGGAAAACATGGGTGTCCAGTTCCAAGAAAGGGAGAGAAGAATTCCCCTTCCTCCACCTTTTTGGTTTACTCAGGCTCCATGGTGATTAGATCACGTCCTCCCACATTGAGGGTGGATCTTACCCGGTTCAGTCCCAACCTCCTCCAGAAATACCCTCACAGACACACCTGGAGCAGCCCATTCATTCCAGTGTAATGCCAAACTGTCTGGGTTTCCCTTTCAGCAGAATAGGGACAAGCTAAGTACCTACTGAAACATGGGAAATAAATACTGCTTTCCCAGCTCCCTGAATATCTTTAATCCCATTGAGTTGATACCCAAAACCAACCATCACACCAAGGAAAACCACAGCAAAGACGCCAGAGTCGTAGTAAATTCTCCTAAACCTTGCCCCTTACTTATCCCTCTGGCTTCCCTTATCTTTACCTAAAGATGGACTACACACTGAGTCCCATTTTCACCCCACACTCTCCTTTGGTCATTTTCACCCCACACTCTCCTTTGGCTATGCATCTCTCCTTTCCTAAATGTAAGATTAAGACTTTAAAAAATGGAGACCAGGCACAGTAGGTCATGCTTGTGATCCCAGCATTATGGGAGGCAGAGGCAGGCGGATCACGTGAGGCCAGGAGTTCACCAGCCTGACCAACATAGCAAAACCCTGTCTGTACTGAAAATGCCAAAAATTAGCTGGGTGTGGTAGCACATAACTGTAATCCAGCTACTTAGGAGGCTGAGGTATGAGAATCGCTTGAGCCCAGGAGGTGGAGGTTGCAGTGAACCGAGGTCACACCACTGCACTCCAACCTGGGTGACAGAGCAAGACTCTGTCTCAAAAAAAAAAAAAAAAAAAAAAAAGGAAATCAGCAAGAGCTAGAACTAGAGGTCCCTTGCCTTAGGAATACTCTTTCTAGTTCAGCTTAGTGAGCCTCTAATATCTCAAAATAGGCAATATTTCCCCCTATACTAGTGGCCACAGTTGAACGTTGGGTAGCATCCTCCAAACCCTGAAAATGAGTCAGATTTCAAAACTTGGGGAATGTCTAACCCCGTTCATATCCTGCATGTACCAAAAAATCACCTTCTCTCTAGCACTGTCGGCTAATGAGGCAGTTTCCTAAATGTAATTAGAAAAAAATGGACATCTGAAAACATATGTCTAAAACACTAGCTCCACAGGACAGTAATAAGAAAAATTCTCCATGGTCAAATAAGTGTTCAAATTTTCTGGTTAAACAGAGATAGTTATATACATCTTATTTTATACATAGCATACAATGCAATTGTATGCAATACAATGTTATTCTTGAGGCCTCTAATAAATTTATGTGCAAGGTAAACTTTAAAAAGCAAAGAGATCTTAATCCATTTGGGCTACTATAACAAAATACAATAAACTAGGTGGCTTATAAACAACAGAAATTTATTTCTCACAATTCTGGAGGCTGGGAAGTCCAAGATTAAAGAACTGGCAGATTACATGCCTGATGAAGCTCACTTTCTGGTTCATAGAGGGTGCCTTTTTGCTGTGTTCTCATGCAGTAGAATGGGCAAGGGATCTCTCTTGGGCGTCTTTTAGAAGACCACTAACCCCATTCATGAAAGCTCTGCACTCATGACCTAATAGCCTCCCAGAGGCTCCACCTCCCGGTACTCTATCACTTTAGGGGTCAGAATTTCAATGAATGAATTTTGGAGAGGCATTAACATTCAGACCACAGAAGCATCACAAACAACTTGAGTGTCCCTTATCCAAAGTGTTTGGGACTAGAAGTGTTTCAGATTCAAATTATCTTTATATTTTAAAATATTTGTATTTTACTTTGAGCATCCCAAATACAAAATCCAAATATCATTTTGGCACTTAAAAAGTTTCAGATTTGGGAGCATTTCAGATTTTTGTATTTGGGATGCTCAGCCTGTATAGTATTTTTCAATCTTATTTAGCCATGGGTTTGTTTCTGGTTATTTGCTTATTTTGCTTGTCTTGGGACAATACTATACAAAAAGACCCTGTAAAAAATATAAGAGATCATTCTCTAAATGTCCAAATAAATAAAGCTCTCAGTGGACAAAAATATAGAGCTGTCATAGCCTGGTTTTACAATAGCTATCCTATTTTTTCAATTTTGTTCTCTTTTCTCTCTAGCTACTCTATTTTAATATCAGCAGGTTCATTCCAGCCTGCTCAAGCCTTTTCTCCCCTCCCTCTTCCTGAACTCTCATCTCAAGAAGACAACCCTCAATGTGAATTGTGCAAGGGACAGTTGATGTCTGGCTAGGAAAAGGTTACCATTGCCCAAGTTCCCATGTGACCACATCTATCCAGGATGCCCTATTTTTCACTTAGGAGGAATCACAAAATCTGATCTTTCGCAGTCAGACCGCCAGCCTCAAATGCCCAAAATCAAGCTCCCTGAGCAACAGCAAAACAGACGGAAGGAAGCCCCACTCCTTCCGGATTGATTTTTATTGCCATTATAGCACAATTCAGTCTCATTTCACATCATTATATTTGATAACTGCCATAAACCTGAAATCACTGCTATTTGATGTCAGCACAGAAGTCATTCCCTGAGCTGAACCCTACCTGGGCCAATCAACAAACTTTTATCAGCTTCCCTTTTCACATGGATGTAACATAACCTACCAGCTCATTCTTATCTAAAACGCCAGGCAAAGGAATCAAACAAGTGCTTGCCTGGTTTCACAGCCCAGGAGAAACAACCTATCTCCATCTCACTTTCTAAGGGAAGACAACAGAACAAGATTTTCTTTATCCTATACTCAAACCTGATGTTCTGAAGTTCAAACAAAATTAAAATATTTATAGGGTGTCTGACCAGGATCTTGAGAGAAACTTGCTTTGATCTTTAGATGTTTTTTCCCCTCAAAACCAGTGAATAGCTCAGTTGGTTCAGGTCCAGTGTTATGAAGATTGCAGTGTAGAATTCAATGTTCAATCCCCCCGTGGCCCTGTTAGCAAAATCACAGAAAAAAAAGCTCCATTCCTCAGTGCAGAATATGGTGTATTCGCTTCCCTTCTCTGTCCATGATATCCAATGAATAATCCACTGGGGAAATGTTCAATAAATCTTTTCATATGGTAATAATTAATGTCTGTTATTTATCACTGCAGATAAAATAATGAACTCAAAGTTATCAAGCACATATTAAATGCTTAATAAACATCCATTTCCTTGTGATTTTATTTTTCTTCCCACAGAAAGCCACTTGGGTTGAGATCTATGAAAACAAAAACACCCTTTCAGAGTCCCAGCCTGCTATGTAAACAACCAAAATCCTACCTCATTTTGCCCTATAGGAACTATAAGTGTTGCTATGAGGATTTTCTACTCCTCTTATCATAAGATAGAAACTAGAACACTGAATACACTAGCAAAAAAAAAAAAAAAAAAAAGACTGTGAAGTGAGATCTGTAAGTTCTGAATTTAAATCCTAGTTCTACGACTTTCTAGCTATGTGAACTGGGGCAAGTTATAAATCTTACAGGCATCAATTTTCTCACCTCTAAAATTGGAGTAATATTTGAAACTACCTCAAAACATTGTAATGAAGGGAAGATAAGGTCAGCAAAAATCTAAGAACAGTGCCTGGCACAAAATAAGTACATAATAAATCAAACAGAGATTTTTTTTTCCACAAAAGATTGGGAGCATGAACACTTGAGCCAGACTCTCTGAGTCTAAATTCTGGTCCTGTCACTTACTTGCTCTCTCATCTTGAGAAAATTATTTAAATACTTGTACCTTAGTTTCTTCATCTGTAAAAATGAGATAATCGCTAACATGTTGTGTTGTTGGGGGAATAAATGAGTTTATGCATGCCTGGCACTTAGCAAATGCTGTGTATTATCTGTTACTATCTAAGTCCGTGTCTACAACCTATTCATCCTTAGCTGCCACTTCTGACAGGGAAGCAAGAGAGAAGTGTCACAAACACCCATTTTCTTGATGATTTAAGGACACATTAGGCACCCAATGTAGTTACAGATGCTTAAAGGGTCAAGCATGACTTTGAGCCACTCAGTGGAAAAATCAAGAGTCTGAAAATCTTGGTTTCTGTCTACTCGACAGTTATTAGCTGAATGGCAGTCTGATGTATTTGGAAAGTGACAATTACATGTAGGGGACACTGTGAGGCTCACCAACATCCCCTCCTCAGGTTCTTGCCCCCATCCTCCAGCTGCTGGGGACATGGGTTGCTGTCAGCTCCCTGCTGCCACTCTCACTGCAAACTTCCTCACCCAGGCTAATGCTCCCCCCGATGGCTGGCTTTTCTGAGCACACAAAAGCTATTGGCTTACCTCACTTTGTGATAACTCCAGATGGACATCCCAGCCCCAGGGCTTCCCTGAAGATATATGAATGGGCCTCAGTTGCAGCTGCATTTCAGAATAGCTAACTCTTCTGTCTAATCCTCTTGGGAATCCTGGAGAGCACTGCTCAATAAACTTTCTTCATGCAACTCTCTATCTCAGAGTCTGTCTTCCGGGACCCCAATCTAGGACACTATGCTAAGTGCTATTCTAACAACCAGAAATAAGACCAAACAAACACTTCTGTTGAGGACTGACACATACAAGTCATGCTACTGGTGAGAAACATCAAACAGGATAAATATCGAATATTGAAACAGCCCTCGAAGAATTGTCTAGTAGGGAACACAGGTATGAAATAATTCATTATGTAATAAATGCATATAACAAGTGTTGCAAGGGGAAAATAAGACTGTGATAAAAGTATATAGTGGAGACATGAAGTAGCGAGGAATGGAAAGGAAAGAAAAAAGGTACTCAAGGAAGTAGACTTGAAGAAATTATTTTTTGTTTGTTTACTGCCCACCAAAAGATGAGTATCTACATGGACCAGGAATCTCTTTTCCTCTTCCTCAAAAAAGAAAGTTCACTGGTTCCATAAAATCATAGGCCTAAAATGCAACACACAGTAAGAGCTCTCACTCTTATTTGCCTAAAAGTCTCCATTATTTAAACTACTTAATCTGCTCTGAGCTCCGAACACGTTCTCCTTTCAGAAAGCATTTATGGCTACAGAATCTGGGCCAGGTTTTCCTGCTGGAATCCACATTGACTTATGATATTATGTTTCAATCTAGGTGCTGATGTAAGAATACACAAATTATGTAAGACAGAATTTTGACCAGTTTAAAGATTCGTGGGGCAATTCTCCCACCTAATGTTTCTCTCTAGATAAAGGGAGCTTACTTGACTGAAACCCTCTCAGCTCTTCCCCATCTCTCACTCACTCCTCTCTTAGACAAAGAAATTCACGATGCTGTACTAGGGAGGTAAGGCTGCCTAATTTGGGTTTGAATATTAGAAGGTCCACCTGCATACAGATATTGGGCATATTCTCCACTGCCTGACCTTAGCAGTAATAAGGTAACATTTTGGATTCAGTCTGCCTTATTTTTTTGTCTTATATCTTAAATTGGGTGGCTTAAAGCCCTACAGTTATAACATTAAAATCCTGGTTAGATTCTGAAATGAGAATTCTGACAAGGTTATGACACTAGAATTCAATCTAGTCTGTCACACTAGATTTGGGACAAAGTTAAACATGACAATATAAGGCTTGACAAATCTCTTAAGGTTCAGCTTTCATAAATATGGAGGTAGGACCCAGTGTAGTCTTAAATACTCTACTGGGTCTCCTTTGAAGAATCCACACGCCATGGGGCCTTTGGAGTAAAGGACAAGGTAGAGAAAGCAGTTGAGAAAAAATACATTAAAACTCCCCTTCAATTAAGCAGGATATTTTATTTTATTTTATTTTATTTTTAATTTATTTATTATTATTAAACTTCAAGTTGTAGGGTACATGTGCACAACGTGCAGGTTTGCTACATATGTATACTTGTGCCATGTTGGTGTGCTGCACCCATCAACTCGTCATTTACATCAGGTATAACTCCCAATGCAATCCCTCCCCCCTCCCCCCTCCCCATGATAGGCCCCGGTGTGTGATGTTCCCCTTCTCGAGTCCAAGTGATCTCATTGTTCAGTTCCCACCTACGAGTGAGAACATGCGGTGTTTGGTTTTCTGTTCTTGTGATAGTTTGCTAAGAATGATGGTTTCCAGCTGCATCCATGTCCCTACAAAGGACACAAACTCATCCTTTTTTATGGCTGCATAGTATTCCATGGTGTATATGTGCCACATTTTCTTAATCCAATCTGTCACTGATGGACATTTGGGTTGATTCCAAGTCTTTGCTATTGTGAATAGTGCTGCAATAAACATACGTGTGCATGTGTCCTTATAGCAGCATAATTTATAATCCTTTGGGTATATACCCAGTAATGGGATGGCTGGGTCATATGGTACATCTAGTTCTAGATCCTTGAGGAATCGCCATACTGTTTTCCATAATGGTTGAACTAGTTTACAATCCCACCAACAGTGTAAAAGTGTTCCTATTTCTCCACATCCTCTCCAGCACCTGTTGTTTCCTGACTTTTGAATGATCGCCATTCTAACTGGTGTGAGATGGTATCTCATTGTGGTTTTGATTTGCATTTCTCTGATGGCCAGTGATGATGAGCATTTTTTCATGTGTCTGTTGGCTGTATGAATGTCTTCTTTTGAGAAATGTCTGTTCATATCCTTTGCCCACTTTTGGATGGGGTTGTTTGTTTTTTTCTTGTAAATTTGTTTGAGTTCTTTGTAGGTTCTGGATATTAGCCCTTTGTCAGATGAGTAGATATAAGCAGGATATTTTAAATCCCAAAGGACTCATCCAAGGAGACAAGCAGGCTTGCTGGTTACATGGGCACATTTGTATAGGATGATTTCCCTTTCCACATAACATACAAGTCACACTATTCATAGCTTATACGGTCTACTACACTCATCATCAAAAGCGTTTTTCTCTGTTCCTGGTCAGATCATATGTAAGGTAAATTCCCAAACGAAAATTTAACTGCCTCTTACCCTCTGAGAGTATTTTGTCAATAATTTAAAAAAGAGACAGGATGGGTTTTCAATTGGTAAAAAGTATTTTTCCAGATCTCAAGATACTTGGAAAGATAATTCACATAACTGGGAGATGAGTTCATAGTGGGTGATATTTTCTCTTCCTTCCTTGTTATCCCTTCATGACAAAGGGCTGTTGACTATATTTTGTGTTTTCTCTGATTGTTTTGTGCCTCAATCACAGGATATCACAATTCTTAGAGATACACGATCCCTGCTAACATTCAATTCTAAATAGCTCTCAAGCCCAACTGCCCTTCTCCATTCATTTCACCAAGTCATGCGGCTCTCTCTCCTGGCCTTGAGCAATGACCTGCTAACTAGTCTCCTGCCATCCACTCCTGCTCCCTTCCACCTCAGTCTCTACACAGATCAAAGAGGTCACATAGAATGAAAGGCCATACATTGTGGAAGAGAGAAAAGCAGACCCTGACAGCTGGGAGCTGGCTCGACACCATCAGCTAGGCCCCGGGTTGCTAGGAGCTGGCCTGGCCCTAACGAGTAGGCTTGAGCATTCTCCTGTGGACTATAAACAATCTCACAGAACATCAGCATTAGACAAGGCCACTCTGTGACAATGATAAATCAAGACAACAAACAAGACAACTCCGTTGGCATGTCTGGCACAGATGAAATGTGAGCATTGTCCAAACTACACAAATGGCCACATATTCTTCGTGTCCCAGAGAATGATGACTGCAAGTTTTGTTTTTTTTTTCCTTGAGATGGAGTCTTGCTCTGTCACCCAGGCTGGAGTGCAGTGGTGCGATCTCGGCTCACTGCAAGCTCTGCCTCCCAGGTTCATACCATTCTCCTGCCTCAGCCTCCTGGGTAGCTGGGATTACCATCCCGCCACCACGCCTGGCTAATTTTTTGTATTTTTAGTAGAGATGGGGTTTCACAATGTTAGCCGGGATGGTCTTGATCTGTTGATCTCATGATCTGCCCGCCTCGGCCTCCCAAAGTGCTGGCACTACAGGCGTGAGCCACCACACCCGGCTGACTGCACGTTCTTTATCAATTCCAACTCAAGCCTCATCATATTCCTCTCTTATTTATAAAGATAAAATTAGGAAACCCAACCAGAATTACCCCATTTTATGACAGCATGCAATCCAGAATAAAGCTTTCACTCATTGAAGCCTCCTCAAATCACCCAGCACAAACCCCTATCCTATAAGTCCTTCTAACAGCCTCTTACAGAGAGAACCCATGGTTCTCCCTGAGGCTTCTCCCTTGTAATGACCACTAAATCCAACTTGTTGAACCACAGGCATGTTCCTGGTGGTCTTTGGTGCAGAGTACTGACCACTCGTAGCTAACAAAGAACAGACTTCTTCAGATAGATCACCTGGGTTCGAATCCCAGCTCTGCCACTTCCTCCCCACCATGTACTTCCTAGGCCAAGGCCAAACTTCACTGGGCCTCAATTTGCTCATTTGTGATATGGTAACAAGGGAATTTTATTTACTTCTTTCCGTTTTTTTTGAAAGTTATAAAGTAATACATATAAAGTTTATATAACATAACATTTAAAACACACACCAATCAAATCAATCCTACTTAAATTGATAACCAAAGTCATGACTGTGGATAATAAAGCCTTTGTTAAATGGCTGCTGCCCACCTTTTTAGCCTCAAAGTACCTCAGTTTTCTCCTCCATAATAGGACGATGATGGAATAATAGAAAGATAATGACATTAAATCAATAGTATTAAAAAGGTTAGGTAAATTTCACAACCACACTTGGCTGGGTCTTTGGAATACCTCTCACCATCAGCACTTAGTAGGCACACAACAGATGTTACTTTACCTCCCTGACCTGGGCAAACAATTAACTCTTTCAGTCCCTCTTTCATCTCATCTGTAAAATCATGGGATTAGATTAACTGTGTTCTGTGGAGTACCCCATGTAGGTGCTTTGAGGGTTCTGCAGAATTTTAATTTGTATTGTAAAAATGTATTTGAGGAGAAAAAAATTTTTAATTTTGTAGATGCTGTGACTGATACAAGGCTGTGATTGTCATTCACAACCCCCGGAATCTGTATAGAAAACACAGTCCCTTAGCAGTGTCTCACACCAAATAGAAAATTAGTAGATACTTGTTGAACAAATGAAGTACTGATTTCAAATTTTTGAGTTTTAAATGTGTTTCATCAAAATGACCTCACATATTAATATCATACTAAACAAATGTTATTATACTTGGATTTGTAAGTTTATCCTATTAAAATGTTAATTTTTGTGAAGTATACATTTATTGTCAAAAAAGGTGTGTAAAATGTTAATACGTTTTATATATTGGGATTCTAAGTATTTTTTCTGGAAAAAAATTAAAGCATCTACAGCTATAAAAGTTAACATGTAACTTGACTAGATCATCTCTAAGCATCTTCTGATTCGGGATACAGAATCACATAATTTCAACATGGATGTTGTATACTGTGTAAGTGCCCAATTACTGCTTTTTAAGTAAGTGGGTTGTTCTCTTAGGTAGAAAACAAAAATCTCCTTTTGGAAAAAAATAGCACCATCCTGTATTACTCACAGATAGCAAGAAACACATAAACACACACACATATCAGAGCCAGTGAATACACCCATGACTGCTGTTGGCCTCCTGAATCTGTGTGCAGTGAATTATACTTGCAGTGCTGGGCTATTACTTTTAGACACACTAGTAACAAGCCCTTAAGATGATTACACTCTCTCCTGCCTGAATAATGTTATCAAGTTATACTGAATCATTTTACTCTTAACAATCAAAAGTCTGCCTGGAAAATATTCAACAGGGCACTGTTCAGCATCCCTCTGATTACAGTAGCTGAGATGCTGAAACACCTTGAACAAAGACTGTACAAAAGGCGGCCATGATAACAGAAATTGGCTTGGAAGAAACTTGGATAATCACCTCCAAAACATGGAAATCATCAAAGCATTTTAAAGACGCAGAAGTGATCCAAGGCATCCCTATCGCATAAATAAGGAAACTGAGGTCCAAAGAGAGTACATACTTTCTTCATCCTCAATTACCAAAGCAATAACTATACTAGGCCAGAGTCTTGGTCTCAACCTTTCCTATTACATCATATGTATTCAATATAGTTTATTTTAATTGAGACCTAGTTGAATTGAAATCTAGTGCAGAATATGTTTTATTTCTAGGAATGTGGAAGACAAATAATCTCAATGTCTGTCCTAACCAAAATGCCTATAAATACTTTAAAATCTTCTTAAATGCACAGATAATCTAGCAAGAAAATAAGGAATACTAAGGGTAAGACCTAAATGAACACAGGCAGAACACTGAAGCCAGCACTCAACTTAAGGGCAATTATTTGTGGAAATTGACCATTAGTTTTCACATTCCTGCTGAACTCAAAAGACCATATTCAGGGACACCAAAGGTTTTATGCTGGACCCACCCCATAAAGCCATAACACAAAGAACTATACCTTCAGTAAATAGGTAAATGGGGGGGGGGGAATGTGCTATTAGGGAGCTTCAAGGAAGGTTATCTTGCTGAAATATTGTCGCCAAGAAAAGAAAATGACCAGAATTTATAGCTCACAAGCTTGCCTTGTCTGAGGCAAATAAAATTCATTCTAGGGATAATTTGCTCTTATCCGAAGCTTTAAAAAATTTCCACTGGTAATACATCACACAAAAAAATTATTGTAACAAGAATTCTGAACATACAAAATTTAAAAAAAAAGAAATTAGAAAAAACTCAAATGTCACTTTACAGGTGAGTGGAAAAACAAATTGTGGTATAACCAAACAATAGACTACTATGCAGCAATAAAAAAGAAGAAACAAGTAATAGATTTGACAACTTGAATGAATCTCAAATGCATTATACTAGTGAAAGAAGCCAGTCTCATAAGGTTTACATTCTATTTGATTTCATTTATACAGCATTCTGGGAAAAAGTATAATGACAAAACACATAAGTGACTGCCAGGGATTAGAGGTAAATAACTTACTGAGTGATTTTGCTGAGAAAGAACTTTCTATTCATCAAAGCTACTGACTGCACTCTATTACTCCACGAAGTAATGAGAGTCCTAGTCATTAGGGGTATCTAAAGTCCTAGATAATAATATATCAAAGATATTATAGAAGGAATTCATATTTTACAGTTTGGACAGATACCCTCTATATCATTTATTCCACCCCTGAGGGACTCTATGTATCAGATAAAGGCTAGTTTGCACAGAAGTATACTTGGCCACAGCTAACATTAAATAAATACAGTGCCTGCATGTTTGTCATTGACAGCTCATGGAAAAACTCTCAACGTTTAAGTACTTCACAAAATTGTGTGCCATCAACAAATTTGGAGTGATAACTGATACGATTTGGCTTTGTGTCCCTACTCAAATCTCATCTCAAATTGTAACCCCCACATGTCAAGGGAAGTGATGTTATTATGCAGGCAGTTTCCCCCAGGCCATTCTCTTGCTAGTGAGTTCTCACAAGCTCTAACTGTTTTATGTGTTTGACAGTTCCTCCTTCACAGACTCACTCTATGCTGCCACCTTGTGAGAAAGGTGTCTGCTTTCCCTTCCACCCTGATTGTGGGTTTCCTGAGATCTCCCCCATCTTGTGGAACTGTGAGTCAATTAAACTTCTTTTCTTTATAAATTACATAGTCTAGGTCAATTCTTCTTCTTTCTTTCTTTCTTTTTTTTTTTTTTTTTTTTTTTTTTTTTTGAGACTGATTCTTACTCTGTCACCAGGCTAGAGTACAGTGGCACTCTGGCAACTCTTTATAGTAGTTTGAGAACAGACTAATACAATAACTTTATGGTAACTACTATACTAAGCTTAGTTAAGGAGACAGAAACCTACGACATATTCATCACACTCAAGAGTTGAAAATATTGCTGGGAAGAGTAGTCATTAATACCTGAAAAGTTAAATAACATACAAGAGTTAAATAGTAAGGTAGCAACACAAGAAAGACAATGTGTAAAACACGTCTAAATGCCAAATCAGGTGCAGGGGTAGTAAAGTCTATGGAGGAGGGGAGCTACTGGATGTCTTCTATGTGTCCCCCAGGTTCCCTCTGTATCCTATCTCCCCATACTGTGTGCCCACAAAGCTAGTGCACTGATTACATTATGCATGGAAAGGGATTCAAGATCTACACAGCGATGGAGAAGAATGTGCCTACTGAGGGTAGAGGGGACCCAGCTGATTTCAGTAGGAATAGTGGATGTAGGTGTTTGTGCATGTAGTTGGGGGAGGAAGACCACATTCATACATTCAAACAGTATTTTATTAAGCTCATAATATAAGACATGCATTGTGCTAAGTTCTTAGAAAACAATGGAGAGCAAAACACACTTTTCCAGAGTGTATTAGTTATTCATTGCTGCATAACAAAAAATCCTAAAACTTAGCAGCTTAAAACAACAATATGTTAGCTGTTATCACACACTCTTTGAGTCAAGAATTCAAGAGTGGTTTAGCTGGACAGTTCTAATTCCAATTTCTCATGAGGTTTCAGTCCAAACATCAGCTAGACTGGTCAACTAACTGGAAAATCTGGTTCTAGGATGGCTCACGCACATGCTGACAAGTTTATTCTGGATGTTGTCAGGAAGTCTTGTATCATGGACTCCTCTATGAGACTGCCTGCCTAACATGGCAGTTGGCTTACCACAGTGAGTGATCCAAGAAAGAGCAAGGTGGAAGCTGTAATGTCTCTTATAACTTAGCCTCAGAGGTTACAGTCTGCCATTTCCCCCAATGTTCTATTGGTCAAACAGGCTGACCCTACTCAGTGCAGGAAGGGACTAAACATGGGTATGACTTTCAAAAGCAAAGAATCAATGGGGGTCATCAAGGAGACTGGTTACAACATGGGGCTTACAGTTTCTATAAATCATAAACACACACACACCAAAGGCATAATGTAACCTATAGTCAATACAGGGAAGAAAACTCAGAGAACCACTAGGTCATCTAGCAGAAGAATCTGAAACTGGAGGTAGAAATGGGGAGAGACTCATCAGTTACAAGGCAAGTCAAGGGCACCTGACCCAGAACCAATGGCTCTGGACAAGTTTAGTTCTTGTACAATTGCCACATTTCCACATGGAATCTCCTATCAGCTGAAGTTTCCATGGCGAGGAACAGGATAATTGTCAGAATTCTCAGTGCATCTTTTTCTCTCACTTTCACCTTCCTACCTTTCCCTGCATGTTTCCTTTGTCTCACCCCAATCCAGACCTATTTATATCTTCCCTCTAGTTAACAGGCACAATCTCCTCATTTTCTAATTTCCTCATGATGATTCTAGTTAAACTGAGAGAAAAAAAATCAACAAAAATAATCAATGCATGTAGAATACAATTTCAGTCTCCCTACTTGGAAAATAAAAACAACTAGTGTCACTTTCAACAACAATGAGAATGCCAAGAACCAGCCATCTGGGCCTCTGAAGTCGTCAGATAATGGAATTGAACTCCAGCTGCAGAAACACCTGGAAAGGGTCTCCAGCAGGCCCGTAGCTGCCAAAGTCCCAGTCTCACTTTGAAGTAGCCCCTAAATTAGAGGGAAAATGCAGGAGTTCAGCTCTTCTTCATGCTCACAAATGATCTTCTGTGCTTACTTCCCCTAGAGAACTGGGGGACAGGGCACAGCCTAATGGTGGCTACTGGGGTCAATAATTCTCACTGGGGAGAGAAAGCTTCTTGAAGATGTGTTGAAATTCCAGCAGGGTGAAGTCTAGACCAGTCCCCCAAGTGATTGATGCCCAACATTTACAGGGATACTTACCCATCATTAGAATTCTGCTGATATAAGCTCATTTAAAATTACTATAATTCCAGAACCTATAAAAGAATAAACATGTTGATTCTTCTACTCTGCTCAGAAAAAGAAAAAAAAAAATGCAACGCAGAAGAAAGTACAGAGGAGTTAGGACCTGAGAGACTGCATTGTAGTCCCAACTCTGCTACTTGTTAGATACCCTTACTGAATAAATCCCTTCCCCTCCCTCAGGCTCAATTCTCTCATCTCTACAATGAGGGAGCAAACTGGGGTAATTTCTAATTATCTCCCCAGTGGCCTTAAGACTGCATGCATCTCTAAGCATGTAACTAACAAATTAGGGATCTGTCACCCTTAGAAAGACACATACTGCCAGAAAATTATGTTGCTTTTTAATGAAGTAGGGGTATAAGGAGGCTGTCCAACTCTCTCTTGTGATCAGGGTATACAGGCGCATATTTGGAGGAGGAAGAGGAATCAGGGAGAGGGTGGAGGTTCAAAACAAAGAATGAAAGGTCAATTTATTGATCTCAGACCTAGTGTGGTATATTAGTTTATTATTCAAGATTATTTACTTCCCCCTATTTCCACTCCATGAAAGGAATGACCCTCCTTTTGCTTTGCCTTTGCACTGGACCTGGTGACTTGCTTTAACCAATGGGTTGTTTGCAGACATAACTACAAAAGAGTGGCTGGAAAACTTCTTGTGCAATTGGATGTGCCTCTTGTCCTTCTACCACTGTGTGAGAAGAGTTTCCTCTAGGAGCTGCTGCTCCTTCAGCCTGGGCCTCAGAATGTTTCATTCTGATACCCAAGTCACCAGACCCACAGCATGAAGCAGGGATGCTCCAACCAACCTGTAGATAGGTGAGAATAAATGATCACTGCTTTAAGCTCTCATGGGATTGTAACCCAGGAAAAAGCTAGCTAATATACATGGTTATATGTAAGAATCACATGATAACGTTTTAAAACAATGAGAATCCCTAACTTATAAGGGATGTGAAGGACCTCTTCAAGGTGAACTGCAAACCACTGCTCAATGAAATAAAAGAGGACACAAACAAATGGAAGAGCATTCCATACTCAGGGACAGGAAGAATCAATATTGTGAAAATGGCCATACTGCCCAAGGTAATTTACAGATTCATTGCCATCCCCATCAAGCTACCAAAGAGTTTCTTCACAGAATTGGAAAAAATTACTTTAAAGTTCATATGGAACCAAAAAAGAGCCCACATTGCCAAGATAATCCTAAGCCAAAAGAACAAAGCTGGAGGAATCATGCTACCTGACTTTAAACTATACTATAAGGCTACAGTAACCAAAACAGTATGGTACTGGTACCAAAACAGAGATATAGACCAGTGGAACAGGATAGAGCCCTGAGAAATAATACCACACATCTACAAGCATCTGATATTTGACAAACCTGAGAAAAACAAGAAATTGGGAAAGGATTCCCTATTTAATAAATGGTGCTGGGAAAACTGGCTAGCCGTATGTAGAAAGCCGAAACTGGATCCCTTCCTTACACCTTATACAAAAATTAATTCAAGATGCATTAAAGACTTAAATGTTAGACCTAAAACCATAAAAACCCTAGAAGAAAACCAAGGTAATACCATTCAGGACATAGGCATGGGCAAGGACTTCATGTCTAAAACACCAAAAGCAATGACAACAAAAGCCAGAATTGACAAACAGGATCTAATTAAACTAAAGAACTTCTGCACAGCAAAAGAAACTACCATTAGAGTGAACAGGCAACCTACAGGATGGGAGAAAATTTTTGCAATCTACTCATCTGACAAAGGGCTAATATTTAGAACCTACAAAGAACTCAAACAAATTTACAAGAAAAAAAGAAAACAACACCAACAAAAAGTGGGCAAAGGATATAAACAGACACTTTTCAAAAGAAGACATTTATGCAGCCAACAGACACATGAAAAAATGCTCATCATCAGTGGCCAGCAGAGAAATGCAATTCAAAACCACAATGAGACATCATCTCACACCAGCTAGAATGGCAATCATTAAAAAGTCAGGAAACAACAGATACTGGAGAGGATGTGGAGAAAAAGGAACACTGTTACACTGTTGGTGGGACTGTAAACTAGTTGAACTACTGTGGAAGACAGTGTGGTGATTCCTCAAGGATCTAGAACTAAAAATATCATTTGACCCAGCCATCCTATTACTGGGTATATACCCAAAGGATTATAAATGATGCTGCTATAAAGACACATGCACACGTATGTTTATTGCGGCACTTTTCACAATAGCAAAGACTTGGAACCAACCCAAATGTCCATCAGTGATAGACTAGATTAAGAAAATGTGGCACATACACACCATGGAATACTATGCAGCCATAAAAAAGGATGAGTTCATGTCCTTTGTAGGGACATGGATGAAGCTGGAAATCATCATTCAGAGCAAACTATCTCAAGGACAAAAAACCAAACACCGCATGTTCTCACTCATAGGTGGGAATCGAACAATGAGAACACTTGGACACAGGAAGGGGAACATCACATACCGGGGCCTGTCGTGGGGTGGGGGGAGAGGGGAGGGATAGTATTAGGAGAAATATCTAATGTAAATGATGAGTTAATGGGTGCAGCACACCAACATGACACATGTATACATATGTAACAAACCTGCACGTTGTGCACATGTACCCTAGAACTTAAAAAAAGAGATTCCAGGGCTCAAACTCTGAGTCTACTACCCCAGACTCTCTTCAAAGGTGGAACCCAAGAAACAATGTGATTCTGTTACAGCCAGTCCCCACACTATGCTTAGTAACAACTGCTTTAGAACAGTCTTTCTCAGTGGATAGCTCACAAATCACCTGCCTCCAAACTACCAAGAGAGTTCATAAAAACATTAAATTCTCAAGCCCTTTCCATAACTAATGAATCATAGTTTCTGGACCTGAATACAGGTAGCTTTAGCTCACACAAGCTCTCCAGGTGATTCTAATAAATACTGATCTGACAACCAGGGTTCCTATACTACGATTCTCAAATTAACATGCATCAAAATCACCAGCAGCGCTTGTTAAAACACAGACTTCTGAGCTCCAACCCCTGAGTTTCTGTTGCAGAGTCTGAGATGGGCCTAAGAATATGCATTCCTAACAGGATCCCAGGTGACGCTCATGCTGTTGGTCTGGACATCACACTTTGAGAACCACTGGCACATATCTGATTCACAATCTCAGCTGCACGTTGGAGTCACCAAGGGAACTTGAAAATACAAATAACAGATTCCCACTCCAGATATTCTGATGTAGTTAGTCTGGGGTGTAGCTTGGGCACAGGAATTTTCCAAAGCTCTCCAGGTGGTTTTCTTTTTCTTTTTTTTTTGAGATGAAGTCCTGCTCTATTGCCCAGGCTGGAATGCAGTGGCGCGATCTCAGCCCACTGCAACTTTCACCTCCTGGGTTCAAGCAATTCTCTTGCCTCAGCCTCCCGAGTAGCTAGGATTACAGGCACACGCCACCACGCCCGGTTAATTTTAGTATTTTTAGTAGAGACGGGGTTTCACCATGTTGGCCAGGCTGGTCTCGAACTCCTGATCTCATGATCCGCCCGCCCTGGTGTCCCAAAGTGCTGGGATTACAGGCATAAGCCACTGCACCCCCCACCCCCAACTGATTTTCACTACTGCCAATGTGAGATCCACTGGTGTTGACCTTACCCTGAAGTCTATCACAGTTACTGTCCAGTGAACTTGCTCACTGCCATCCCACACAGAAAGGGCTTCCAGGAAACAGCTGGTGAGTGTTCAGGTTTTCATACTGGACTTGAACACCTTAAAGTTTCAGGGGTATTGCATCAGGTCTCCAGCTATAGTTACCTCCTCCCACTTCAATAAGAGCAGCTCCTCTTTGATCATTTCCTATACTGTTCTTTCTCCTAAAGTTTCATTTGAAGAAAGACTCCATTGGCTAAAAAAAAAAAAAAAAAAAAATTGAAAACCACCAATATAAGGAAAAGGACACTAGGCTGAAAATCAGCAGACCTTGCTTCTAGCAATGTAATGATTTAACCTCTCTGAGCTTCAGCTTCTCACTTGATCATCTGTAAGAACAACAGGTAACATTTGTATAGTAGTTTGAAGTTATAAATGATAGTTAGCAGTAATCTATAGTAGTTGACAATTTGCTTCACATGATCATTACAACCCTGTGAGATCAAAGATATTAAAGACTATTTTATAGATGGGTGTCTCAGTCCATTTTGTGCCACTTTAACAGTATATAACAGATGAGGTAATTGACAAACAGTAGAAAGTTCTCATGGTAGTGGAAGTGGAAAGCTCAAGATCCAGGTACTGGCAGGTTTGTGTCTGACGAGAGCTCAGTGTTTACTTTGAAGACGTCACCTTAAACACAGTATCCTTCAGATGGGAGGAACACTGTTCCCCCAGGGAAGAAGAGCAGAATAGCCAGGAGAGAGAACCCACTCTCCAAAGCCCCTTTTTAAAGGCATTAAACCCACCAGTGAGACAAGAGCTCTCCTGGCCTAATCACTACTTAAAGGCACCACCTCTTAATACTCTTACAATGGCAATTAAACTTCAACCTGAGTTTTGAAGGAGACAAACATTCAAATCACAGCAATGGAAAAAAGCTTAGGTTGAATAATACCTCTAAATTTATCCAGCAAAGTCAATATTCAATCCCAGATCTTCTGAATCCAAATTCTGATTCATTTTACATCACGATGCTGCCTTTAATGTCTCCTCTTTCATAACTGACTTGAATCTCTGCTTCATTTTCTTTTCCTCTGTCTACAAAAGGGGAGCAATTATCTTTAGGCTCAACACCTCTATTATCATCAGGGATTAATCTCATCTAGGGGTAAGGATGAAGGGGTAATTTAAAGGCAGTGATCCTGAAAGCATGGTCCCCTGACCAGCAGCATTTCATCACCTGGGAACTTGTTGGAAACACAAATTTTCAGACCTCACCCCAGACCTACTGCAGCAGAATCCCTGGAGGAGAGCCCCAGCAATCTATGCTTTAACAAGCCCTCCAAGTGACACTGATGCACGGTCAAGTTTGAGATCTGCTGGTTAAGGTTCTCTAATGCAATGTGTGAAAGTTTCTCATCCAGAAACATAGTGGCATAACTAGTGGTGAGGAAGAAGGTTCATACGAGCCAACTGTCAAATTTTCAAGAATTTTTCAAGCTTCTTAGAAATATTTACACCATGGAAATTTGCAAATATTACAGTGGAAAACTGGAAACACTACAAATCAGGGGACCATTCTCCCCATAGAGCCTGTTTACCAGCACACAATTACAATAATACCCTGATCATAGATCTCAATTCTCATAAGTGGGCTTCAGTCTTATTTCTAAAGTCAAGAGTCCACCTGGGGTGAATAGGTCGGGTCTTGATTATGCGAGGTGCTCCCATTTGTTACGTCTACCAGGAACTAGAAAATGCACAGCCAAATTTGCTGAAAAATTTTACTAGCTTGCCATTGTTTGCAGAATATAATACACGTATCTCAACCGGAATAAAGGATCCTCCCTGCTCTCACTCTTTTCCACTCTAGTCTCATCTCTAATCATCCTCCTCTCCTGCCTGGCCTATACTATGTTGCAACTCCAACCATAGGGCAAATCATTTATCATCCCCCTCCTTCACCATCCCTACCTCTGGTTCATTGCATATGTTATTTCTGCAGCCTGGAAAACCTTCCACTCTCCCATCCTACTCATTCTTTAGGTCTGAGCTCAGTCATAATCACCTCCAGGAAGTCTACCTTCATAACTCTTCCTTCCCAATCCTTCCCCTGCCTACTCCCCACTCCCAGCTTAGGATGGGTTATGACACATACTTCCTCTGTTCTCACACAGCACCTTCCAATATCCGCGTCAAGATACTTACCACCTATGTAACCAGTGACTGGCTCCTTGTCTCTGCAACTATAGACCCCTAAAAGCACCAATGTTTCAATCATTATAGTACCACCAGCACCTACTACTGTTGTAGGTTTGTAGTAGATATTCAATAGTGTTTATTTGAATTAATAAATATCTTCTCTGGTTCTGATCATTCATCTGCCTAAATGTCCAAATTCTGACACTTCTAGACTCCCCAAAGTCACGCTATACCAACTTGTATTCACCATTTTGGATTTTCTGGATATGAATAACCACTCGTTAATCATTGTCATCCCCACCCAGATTCAGCCTGCTAGTGATTTTTTTTTTTCTTTCCAAAGTTTACAGGTGAATGAACAAATATTTCTATTGTAACATAAAGCAATCTTTCCCTGACCCCAGTCTGACTTTGGTCCCATTAATATCTCCAAACTTGCCCTCAAAATCAGGATGTCATTAAGATATAAAAGATGATGACGTGTGTATGCTATATGACCTACACATTTAGCTCCTATACATGGACCAAACAAAACTATGTACAGTTATTCACCAAAAAACACATATTAGAATGAAAATAGCATCCCTATTCCTAATAGCCCCAAACTGGCAACAATTCGAATTTCCATCAACAGTAGAATACATAATGACACAGTAGGGACATTGAAGTACAGCTACCTACAACAAGATTCATGAAACCGTGATGCAGGGCAAAAGAAATCAAATACATTTTGGTTTGAAACAGTAATATTGACCATTTTTGTTTTGGAAAAAAAGAAGCTGGACATAAAGGACTACATACTATATAGGTCCATTTATAAAGTTTCAAACACAGGTGAAACAAATCTATGGCATCAGGACTTGAGATAGCAGAAGGTGACAGGAAAGAGGTATAAAAGAGCCTCTGGGAAGCTGCTAAATGTCTGTTTCTTGATCTGGAGGCTGGCTACACTGTAATTCTGAAAACCCACTCATAATTCAATTTCTAATTCACCGATAATTTGTACACTTCTCTGTATATACACTATTCTTCAATAACAAGTTGCCATTTAAAAAGTCAAAACATCTAAAGCATTGTGGTGGATGTGTTGTGGCGAAACAAAAGTATCAGGCATGCATTCTCCGGTTGTTAGAGTGTTAGGGGAGAGTTCAGACATATGCATCTGAAAGCCAAACTAACAAAACAGACTGTGAATGACAGTGACACAAGCTCACAGGGGTGTGCTAAAGCTGGCTTCATGAGCCAATGCTACACATCTCTTCCCTACTCTGTATTCAGTGACATTAAATTGATAGCTTGAAATCAGCCACAATGATAATAGTTACACCACAGAAATTGGCAATTGCTACAAATCATGGCTGCCAATCCCAATTCCTCCTAAGGAGAGTTGGTTGCTAAACATTTACCAGCACACCAGTAGCTACAGATACCTAAATTATTACGGGAGTTAGCGTGAGCACCAATATCTCAGTCTTAGTCACATCACAGTCCAGTGACAAATGCACACCTTAAAAAAAAAAAAAAAAAGTTGGACCAGGTGTGGTGGTTCACACCTATAATCCCAGTACTTTGGGCAGGCCGAGTCAGGAGAATTACTTGAACCCAGGAGTTTGAGACCAGCCTGGGCAACACAGTGAGATCCTGTCTCCACAAAAAAAAAGAAAAAGAGAAAAGAGTCCAGAATCAATTGTTTTGTAACAAGGTAATAAAAACAAAAGTGCCCCAAAACTCTTGCTCCTGGGTGCATCATCCTACTCCCCTCCAGTGGTAAATAAACTCTTGCATGCTTTTCTGGAGATTGAGCTCACCTCAACAAATTCCAGGCACTGCACATAGCCCTTGGTTTAGTTTATGATGCCTGTAACTGAATACCATTAATTCTATAAATTCTGGAAATTACAGGGAGGTAGAATTGATAGACTATATTAACATAAGAAGCATCAAAATTTATCTTGCCAGAATATGCAGTATTGGAAACAAAATATTGTGTGGAGAATAAAGAAGTTGATAAATCATGATATTGGTGCAAGCCATACTCAGCAATCCAGTCTGGCCCAGCCTGCTTTCTACAAACTTACAAGAAAGCCTGTGGAATTTCAGAAATCCTACAACCTTGTAAATAATGCATCTTGTTTTGTGAGAATCATGCAGTGAATAATACATCAGACACAGGGGATCTGAAATTCAGAACAAATAATGGCACTGGGGAGAATTTCAGGTGACCTGAACTATGTGCTCAAAGCTATGCAATATTACTAACATTAACACTGCCTAAGCACATAGTGTGTTTTTCACAGAAGAAGTATATGAAAGAAAAAGAAAGAGGTAGAGGAAACAGCTCTAATTTTTTAGCACTAAAACAGCAACATTTCCATTTTAGAATTATATATGACAAAACGCAAAGGAAAACATTGTTGTGAAGTATTTAATCCCTTAGACAGAAGGCTATTAAAGTAGCTGGGAACATTAATTTGTTGATCTTCATGGTGCCCGGAGGACTTAGTGAAAGCAATCTACAGCCAGCATATGGTGGAAAAGCAGAGGAAAGTTAAAGTGGTCTCCAAGCACTTTGAGCCAGCCTCAGTTCTCAAAACGTTCCCAGACATCCCAGCCCCAGGGCCCAGCTCAAACCACAATCTGGTGTTCCTTTCACTCTTCAAGGTGCATTAAATTTTAGAAGATACTGCACCTTTGTGTTTTTTCTTTTTTTCTTTAACTGACAAGGAACCAAACCAGGAAAAAGAAAAGGAACAATATTGCTATGATTTCTGTAGCCAACTGTAGAAAGGAAACATTCCCAAACTGTATTTGGAGACACCAAGTTGAATGGGCGTGATGGATTACAGTAGACATTCTTATAGGCTACCTGGCAGCCCTCATTTGACTTCTTACAGACTTAGCCCCTGGCCACTGAAGTGGCACGTGACCTAGGTCTGGCCAATCACAGCACCCCATTACCCTGAATAAAATGACTGACTAAGGACTGGGGCATACCAACAAGGCAGAACCAACAAGAAAAAGAGTCCTTCCTTGAACTAGTAAACAGACATGGCAGGGGGGCGGTTGGGAAAAAGTATCTTTTTATGGACCTCACTAAACTTAGGGCATGGGCATGTGGAACTGTGTGTGGCAGGTGGGAAAATGTTTTATCCAGAAGTCCACATAGTGGAAAAGAGAGGAAAGAGAGAGAGATGGAGTTCAATGTTTGAGTCCCTGGATCCAGCCACACCAAAAAGTTAAAACGTCCCCCAGATTTCCCAATTGTTGCATGAGCTCAAAATTCACTTAAGGTCTTTTGACCTTTTGTTTTGGTATCAGGTGCAATGAAATAAACCTTAAAAAATAAACTGGGGGCAGAGGTATAAGAGAGTCTATTCTATCTTGATACTGGCTTATCAGCCTTGAGCCTGGGAAAAAGAAATGAATTATCAAATGGTAAATTATGATAAGCTATGAAAAATCCCAAGTAAAATTGTAAAGGAAAGGCCAGGGCCTACCTAGAATGCAACTTCTGTCAATCTTGAAAGGAAGGAAAGTGTATTTGCTTTATGTTTATCAACCCCTTCTTTACAGATCAGGATCCTGAATCCTCTAGATATAAAACATGATTTAAGTTCTAGATTCTCCTAAACAGAGAGTAATACAAGAGTAGCTTGCATCTGTAGAGTGTGAGGGAGGGAGAAAGAAACATGAACAGCAAGAGCTTGCAACTTGTAAGAAATCTCAATAGACCATGACCTGGAAGCTTCTGAGACTGTGTCCTACCTGGTATTTTAACCCATCCACTTGAACCGATGGAATTTGGTACAGACATGCTCTAGGCAGAGCCTGAGTCCAGTGCCCATGTCATATCTTGGTGTTAGAGATATAAGCCAACAGAGGAATACCATCTATGAGAACTCTGGTTCTATCTGGCCCTGGGTTTGTCCATTACTAAGGAAGCAACAGCCACAGAGAATGGATTTTGGACAGATCCATGATGCCAAGGGTAAACGGCCTATGGTCATCTCACTAAATGAATGTCATTTAATGACTTTAAACACAGCTTTTCCAGAAAATACATGAATGCAATCTTCTCCCCAAAGGGTGGATTTCATGTATAAACAATATTTTTCTCCAACTTGACAAACTTCTGAAAGTTGATTAAAATATGGCCTTGGAAATTTGGAAATTGCTCTGCATATGGTCTTGGAAACCATTATTAGCCTTTGTATACAAAGATAGTGGTAAGTCAGGCGAATAGAAACATACTACCATGACTTGGTAATTGCATACCCAGTAAAGTTGTCTGCAAATTTATAAGGCATTCCTCAAATACAGATTCAAGTCAGATTAAGCAAAAGCCCAACATTACCTGCCAATCAAGATTTATAAGAAATAGAAATAACAAAATTGCAGCCCAAAATCCAACCCAAGTCACCGGATCTGAAAGAAGAAAAGAGAGGTAGGGTCCCATGTTTCAAACTTTCAAATCTTTGGTATGCCCAATCTAAAGACATCGATCTGAATTTGGGCTGACTTGATTATTAAATTGAAGCAATATTTTACTGTAGCAATCATTGATACTGTGCCCCCACCTCAAGTTGCACAGATTTTGCTAAGAAAGCTGAGAAAGTTCAGTGTTTGTGATTGAAGCCCATCAGTTTAAAAAATATTCAAAACTAAGTGTCTGCCATAGACATCTTCGCTATTTATGGACTCACACTCTAGTGTGACATCACGGTTTTCTGAAGTAGAACACGAAATAGATGAGAAGGTATTAGCAATATTAATGCGTAGAATGCTGTGAGTTTTCTTGAATTTTTCAACCTGTATTTTGGAGCAAAGGCAATACTACTTCCAATTTTATTCTGGACTCCGATACTCTACATCTCCAGGTCTCCTAACAGCATCTTGCACGACTGTTCAAACAAGTGGAGGACTAGACCTTCAGGTGGATAACGTTGCCAGGGAAACTGCCTACCATCTCAATATGTCTATCTCGGGTAAAACAGACAGTTCTGCTGCATGCATGACTCCTTTGTCCATAACAAAACAGAGCTGGAAAACTGCCTTCAGAAATTTTATAGTGGCAAAGTCCTGTAGAGAAGATAGGGTTTTTAAAATTCATATAAAATATTACACCCATCCTGTCAGACATTTTCTAGAATCCTACAGAGTAGATTACATCTATAGGGTGGGAGGGAGGGAAAAAGAAAGATGAACAGCCAGGGCTGGCAACTTCTAAAAGATCTCTATAGATGTGACCTTGACGCTGTGGAGCCTGAGTCCCATCTGGTGTTTTAACCCATTCACTCAACCAGACAGAATTAAAAGCAATCCTTCTACAGTGATAGAAATGACAGGAAGTTATCTTGTCCTTTCTCCCCACTTATAATGGAATTTTAATATGGAATAGTTGTTTCTTTTTCAAACAGAGCAGAGACCCCAGTAGACAGCTTTGACTTTTCAAATGTCCAGGGTCACTTCCATGATTCAGATGGATTTTGTGGCTTGCCCTCTCTGGATAATGTAAATCTGTTCTAGTCCTTTTTCATCACCTGTGTCTGCTCTTCCTATTTAATTTGGGAAAGCTGTTGGAGCAGTTAAAAAAAAGAGAATGCTGAGAGCACCTAGGTTTGAACCCCCAGCTCTGGCACTTCTTCACTGTGAATTTAAGACATTTATTCTCACTTACCCTCCTCATCTGTAAAATTGGGATATCCACAGTAGTTTCATAGACTGATCTAGAGGTGCATATGACATCATGAGAATATTTCTATGTGATTACTTAAACATGAGCATTTTTAAAATGGTAGCTATTTTATTTTCAAAGTTGAAAATAAGTCAATTGAAATGAGTTTTAAAGGAAAAATAAGAGGCCCAGGGTCAACTGAGGAAAGGAACAAATAGTTTAAAAAATAACCTGTACATCATTCTCTTTAATGCTCTCTGAAACTCTATGAGGTAAGGTTTATTGCCCTTATTTTACAGAAGGACACACTAAGGCTCTGAAGGCTAAATACTTGACCCTAAATAATGTAAGTAGTGAGTAGAAAAATCAGGATTTGAACCCAGAGCTGTCTCAACCAAGGCCAAATATATTTTCTCAAGAGGAGAAAGAATGAGCTGTATTAAAAACAAAAACAAGGGAGGGTGGTTCCAAGATGGCCAATTAGGAATATCTCCAGTCTACAGTTCCCAGCGTGAGCGACACAGAAGACAGGTGATTTCTGCATTTCCAACTGAGGTACCAGGTTGATCTCACTGGTGCTTATCAGACAGTGGGATCAAGACAGTAGGTGTAGCCCACCGAGCATGAGCCGAAGCAAGGTGAGGCATCACCTCACCCGGGAAGTGCAAGGGGTCAGGGAATTCTCTTTCCTAGCGAAGGGAAGCAGTGACAGATGGCACCTGGAAAATCAGATCACTCCCGCCCTAATATTGCGCTTTTCCAACTGTCTTAGCAAACAGCACACCAGGAGATTATATCTCGCACCTGGCTCGGAGGGTCCCACGCCCACAGAGCCTCACTCATTGCTAGCACAGCAGTCTGAGGTCAAACTTCAAGGCAGCAGCAAGGTTGGGGCTGGGGCACCCTCAACTGCTGAGGCTTGGGTAGGTAAACAAAGCAGCCGGGAAGTTCTAACTGGGTGGAGCCCACCGCAACTCAAAGAGGCCTGCCTGCCTCTGTAGACTCCACCTCTGGGGGCAGGGCATAGCCAAACAAAAGGCAGCAGAAACTTCTGCAGGCTTAAATGTCCCTGTCTGACAGCTTTGAAGAGAGTAGTGTTTCTCCCAGCACAGAGACTGAGATCTGAGAACTGACAGACTGCCTCCTCAAGTGGGTCCCTGACCCCCAAGTAGCCTAAGTGGGAGGCACCCCCAAGTAGGGGCAGACTGACACCTCACATGGCAGGGTACCCCTCTGAGACGAAGCTTCCAGAGGAACGATCAGGCAGTAACATTTGCTATTCAGCAATATTCACTGTTCTGCCACCTCTGCTGCTGATACCCAGGCAAACAGGGTCTGGAGTGGACCTCAAGAAAACTCTAAAAGACCTGCAGCTGAGGATCCTGACTGTTGGAAGGAAAACTAACAAACAGAAAGGACATCCACACTAAAACCGCATCTGTACGTCACCATCATCAAAGACCAAAGGTAGATAAAACCACAAAGATGGGGTAAAACACAGCAGAAAAGCTGAAAATTCTAAAAATCAGAGCACCTCTGCCCCTCCAAAGGAACGCAGCTCCTTGACAGCAATGGAACAAAGCTGGATGGAGAAAGACTTTGACAAGTTAAAAGAAGGCTGCAGATGATCAAACTTCTCCGAGCTAAAATCCAAGGAAGTTCAAATCCACCATAAAGAAGTTAAAAAACTTGAAAAAAGATTAGATGAATGGCTAACTAAAATAACCAGTGTAGAGAAGTCCTTACATGACCTGATGGAGCTGAAAACCATGGCACGAGAACTACATGACACATGCACAAGCTTCAGTAGTTGATTTGATTAACTTGAAGAAAGGGTATCAGTGACTGAAGATCAAATGAATGAAAGTAAGCGAGAAGAGAAGTTTAGAGAAAAAAAGAGCGAAAAGAAACAATAAAAACCTCCAAGAAATACAGGACTATGTGAAAAGACCAAATGTACGTCTGATTGGTATACCTGAAAGTGACAAACAGAATGGAACCAAGCTGGAAAACGCACTGCAGGATATTATCCAGGAGAACTTCCTAACCTAGAAAGGCAGGCCAACATTCAAATATAGGAAATACAGAGAATGCCACAAAGATACTCCTCGAGAAGAGCAACTCCAAGACACATAATTGTCAGATTCACCAAAGTTGAAATGAAGGAAAAAATGTTAAGGGCAGCCAGAGAGAAAGGTCGGGTTACCCACAAAGGGAAGCCCATCACAGTAACAGCAGATCTCTCAGTAGAAACTTTACAAGCCAGAAGAGAGTGGGGGCCAATATTCAACATTCTTAAAGAAAAGAATTTTCAACCCAGAATTTCATATCCAGCCAAACTAAGCTTCATAAGTAAAGGAGAAATAAAATCCTTTACAGACAAGCAAATGCAGAGAGATTTTGTTACCACCAGTCCTGCCCTACAAGAGCTCCTGAAGGAAGCACTAAACATGGAAAGGAACAATCGGTACTAGCCACTGCAAAAACATGCCAAATTGTAAAGACCATCGATGTTAGAAAGAAACTGCATCAACTAATGAGCAAAATAACCAGCCAATATCATAATGACAGGATCAAATTCACACATAACAATATTAACCTTAAATGTTAACAATATTAACCTTAAAAATTAATGGGCTAAATGCTCAAAATAAAAGGCAGACTGGCAAACTGGATAGTCAAGACCCATCAGTGTGCTGTGTGCTGTATTCCAGAGACCCATCTCACATGCAGAGAAACACATAGGCTCAAAATAAAGGGATGGAAGAAGATCTACCAAGCAAATGGAAAAAAAAAAAAAAAAATTGCAGGTGTTGCAATCCTAGTCTCTGCTAAAACAGACTTTAAACCAACACAGATCAAAAGAGACAAAGAAGGCCATTACACAATGGTAAAGGGATCAATTCAACAAGAAGAGCTAACTATTCTAAATATCTATGCACCCAATACAGGGGCATCCAGATTCATAAAGCAAGTGCTGAGAGACCTATAAAGAGACTTAGACTCCCATACGATAATAATGGGAGGCTTTAACAACCCACTGTCAACATTAGACAGATCAACGAGACAGAAAGTTAACAAGGATATCCAGGAATTGAACTCAGCTCTGCACCAAGTGGACCTAATAGACATCTAAAGAACTCTCCACCCCAAATCAACAGAATGTACATTCTTCTCAGCACCACATCGCACTTATTCCAAAATTGACCGTGTAGTTGGAAGTAAAGCACTCGTCACCAAATGTAAAAGAACAGAAATTATAACAAACTGTCTCTTAGACCACAGTGCAATCAAACTAGAACTCAGGATTAAGAAATTCACTCACAGCTGAATTCTACCAGAGGTACAAGGAGGAGCTGGTACCATTCCTTCTAAAACTATTCCAATCAATAGAAAAAGAGAGAATCCCTCCTAACTCATTTTATGAGGCCAGCATCATCCTGATACCAAAGCCTGGCAGAGACACAACAAAAAAAGAGAATTTTAGACCAATATCCCTGATGAACATCGATGCAAAAATTCTCAATAAAATACTGGCAAACCAAATCCAGCAGCACATCAAAAAGCTTATCCACCATGATCAAGTGGGCTTCATCCCTGGGATGCAAGGCTGGTTCAACATACACAAATCAATAAATGTAATCCATCATGTAAAGAGAACCAAAGACAAAAATCACATGATTATCTCAATAGATGCAGAAAAGGCCTTTGACAAAATTCAACAGCCCTTCATGATAAAAACTCTCAATAAATTCGGTATTGATGGGACGTATCTCAAAATAATAAGAGCTATTTATGACAAATCTACAGCCAATATCATACTCAATGGGCAAAAACTGGAAGCATTACCTTTGAAAACTGGCACAAGACAGGGATGCCCTCTCTCACCACTCCTATTCAACGTAGTGTTGAAAGTTCTGGCCAGCAAAATCAGGTAGGAGAAAGAAATAAAGGGAGGGGGCAGAGCAAGACGGCCAAATAGGAACAGCTCCAGTCTCCAACTCCCAGCGCGAGCAACACAGAAGACCGGTGATTTCTGCATTTTCAACTGAGGTACTGGGTTAATCTCACTAGGGAGTGCCGGACAATTGGTGCTGGTCAGCTGCTGCAGCCTGACCAGCAAGAGCTGAAGCAGGGTGAGGCATCACCTCACCTGGGAAGCGCAAGGGGGAAGGGAATCCCTTTTCCTAGCCAGGGGAACTGAGACACACAACACCTGGAAAATCAGGTAACTCCCACCCCAATACTGCGCTTTAAGGAAACGGGCACACCAGGAGATTATATCCCACACCTGGCCGGGAGGGTCCCACGCCCACGGAGCCTCCCTCATTGCTAGCACAGCAGTCTGTGACCTACCGGCAGGGCAGCAGTGAGGCTGGGGGAGGGGCGCCTGCCATTGCTGAGGCTTAAGTAGGTAAACAAAGCCACTGGGAAGCTCGAACTGGGTGGAGCTCACAGCAGCTCAACAAAACCTGCCTGTCTCTGTAGACTCCACCTCTGGGGACAGGGCACAGTAAACAATAAAAAACGCAGCAGAAACCTCTGCAGACGCAAACAACTCTGTCTGACAGCTTTGAAGAGAGCAGTGGATCTCCCAACATGGAGGTTGAGATCTGAGAAGGGACAGATTGCCTGCTCAAGTGGGTCCCTGACCCCTAAGTACCCTAACTGGGAGACATCTCCCACTAGGGGCAGTCTGACACCCCACACCTCACAGGGTGGAGTACACCCCTGAGAGGAAGCTTCCAAAGCAAGAATCAGACAGGTACACTCGCTGTTCAGCAATATTCTATCTTCTGCAGCCTCTGCTGCTGATACCCAGGCAAACAGGGTCTGAAGTGGACCTCAAGCAATCTCCAACAGACCTACAGCTGAGGGTCCTGACTGTTAGAAGGAAAACTATCAAACAGGAAGGACACCTACACCAAAACCCCATCAGTACGTCACCATCATCAAAGACCAGAGGCAGATAAAACCACAAAGATGGGGAAAAAGCAGGGCAGAAAAGCTGGAAATTCAAAAAATAAGAGCGCATCTCCCCCGGCAAAGGAGCGCAGCTCATCGCCAGCAACGGATCAAAGCTGGACGGAGAATGACTTTGACGAGATGAGAGAAGAAGGCTTCAGTCCATCAAACTTCTCAGAGCTAAAGGAGGAATTACGTACCCAGCGCAAAGAAACTAAAAATCTTGAAAAAAAAGTGGAAGAATTGATGGCTAGAGTAATTAATGCAGAGAAGGTCATAAACGAAATGAAAGAGATGAAAACCATGACACGAGAAATACGTGACAAATGCACAAGCTTCAGTAACCGACTCGATCAACTGGAAGAAAGAGTATCAGCAACTGAGGATCAAATGAATGAAATGAAGTGAGAAGAGAAACCAAAAGAAAAAAGAAGATAAAGAAATGAACAAAGCCTGCAAGAAGTATGGGATTATGTAAAAAGACCAAATCTACGTTTGATTGGGGTGCCTGAAAGTGAGGGGGAAAATGGAACCAAGTTGGAAAACACTCTTCAGGATATCATCCAGGAGAACTTCCCCAACCTAGTAGGGCAGGCCAACATTCAAATCCAGGAAATACAGAGAACGCCACAAAGATATTCCTCGAGAAGAGCAACTCCAAGACACATAATTGCCAGATTCACCAAAGTTGAAATGAAGGAAGAAATCTTAAGGGCAGCCAGAGAGAAAGGTCGGGTTACCCACAAAGGGAAGCCCATCAGACTAAAAGCAGATCTCTTGGCAGAAACTCTACAAGCCAGAAGAGAGTGGGGGCCAATATTCAACATTCTTAAAGAATTTTAAACCCAGAATTTCATATCCAGCCAAACTAAGTTTCATAAGTGAAGGAGAAATAAAATCCTTTACAGATAAGCAAATGCTTAGAGATTTTGTCACCACTAGGCCTGCCTTACAAGAGACCCTGAAGGAAGCACTAAACATGGAAAGGAACAACCGGTACCAGCCATTGCAAAAACATGCCAAAATGTAAAGACCATCAAGGCTAGGAAGAAACTGCATCAACTAACGAGCAAAATAACCAGTTAATATCATAATGGCAGGATCAAGTTCACACATAACAATCTTAACCTTAAATATAAATGGACTAAATGCTCCAATTAAAAGACACAGACTGGCAAACTGGATAAAGAGTCAAGAACCATCAGTCTGCTATATTCAGGAGACCCATCTCACATGCAGAGACATACATAGGCTCAAAATAAAGGGATGGAGGAAGATTTACCAAGCAAATGGAGAACAAAACAAAGCAGGGGTTACAATACTAGTCTCTGATAAAACAGACTTTAAACCATCAAAGATCAAAAGAGACAAAGAAGGCCATTACATAATGGTAAAGGGATCAATTCAACAGGAAGAGATAACTATCCTAAATATATATGCACCCAATACAGGAGCACCAAGATTCATAAAGCAAGTCCTTAGAGACTTACAAAGAGACTTAGACTCCCATACAATAACAATGGGAGACTTCAACACTCCACTGTCAACATTAGACAGATCAACGAGACAGAAAGTTAACAAGGATATCCAGGAATTGAACTCATCTCTGCAGCAAGCAGACCTAATAGACATCAATAGAACTCTCCACCCCAAATCAACAGAATATACATTCTTCTCAGCACCACATCGTACTTACTCCAAAATTGACCACATAATTGGAAGTAAAGTACTCCTCAGCAAATGTACAAGAACAGAAATTATAACAAACTGTCTCTCAGACCACAGTGCAATCAAACTAGAACTCAGGACTAAGAAACTCAATCAAAACCGCTCAACTACATGGAAACTGAACAACCTGCTTCTGAATGACTACTGGGTACATAACGAAATGAAGGCAGAAATAAAGATGTTCTTTGAAACCAATGAGAACAAAGATACAACATACCAGAATCTCTGGGACACATTTAAAGCAGTGTGTAGAGGGAAATTTATAGCACTCAATGCCCACAAGAGAAAGCAGGAAAGATCTAAAATTGACACCCTAACATCGCAGTTAAAAGAACTAGAGAAACAAGAGCAAACACATTTGAAAGCTAGCAGAAGGCAAGAAATAACTAAGATCAGAGCAGAACTGAAGGAGATAGAAACACAAAAAACCCTTCAAAAAATCAACGAATCCAGGAGTTGGTTTTTTGAAAAGATCAACAAAATTGACAGACCGCTAGCAAGACTAATAAAAAAGAAAAGAGAGAAGAATCAAATTGACGCAATAAAAAATGATAAAGGGGATATTACCACCGACCCCACAGAAATACAAACTACCATCAGAGAATACTATAAACACCTCTATGCAAATAAACTGGAAAATCTAGAAGAAATGGATAATTTCCTGGACACTTACACTCTTCCAAGACTAAACCAGGAAGAAGTTGAATCCCTGAATAGACCAATAGTAGGCTCTGAAATTGCGGCAATAATTAATAGCCTACCAACCAAAAACAGTCCAGGACCAGATGGATTCACAGCCGAATTCTACCAGAGATACAAGGAGGAGCTGGTACCATTCCTTCTGAAACTATTCCAAACAATAGAAAAAGAGGGAATCCTCCCTAACTCATTTTATGAGGCCAACATCATCCTGATACCAAAGCCTGGCAGAGACACAACACAAAAAGAGAATGTTAGACCAATATCCCTGATGAACATCGATGCAAAAATCCTTAATAAAATACTGGCAAACCGGATTCAGCAGCACATCAAAAAGCTTATCCAACATGATCAAGTGGGCTTCATCCCTGGGATGCAAGGCTGGTTCAACATTCGCAAATCAATAAACATAATCCAGCATATAAACAGAACCAAAGACAAGAACCACATGATTATTTCAATAGATGCAGAAAAGGCTTTTCACAAAATTCAACAGCCCTTCATGCTAAAAACGCTCAATAAATTCGGTATTGATGGAACGTACCTCAAAATAACAAGAGCTATTTATGACAAACCCACAGCCAATATCATACTGAATGGGGAAAAACTGGAAAAATTCCCTTTGAAAACTGGCACAAGACAGGGATGCCCTCTCTCACCACTCCTATTCAACATAGTGTTGGAAGTTCTGGCTAGGGCAATCAGGCAAGAGAAAGAAATCAAAGGTATTCAGTTAGGAAAAGAAGTAGTCAAATTGTCCCTCTTTGCAGATGACATGATTGTATATTTAGAAAATCCCATTGTCTCAGCCCAAAATCTCCTTAAGCTGATAAGTAACTTCAGCAAAGTCTCAGGATACAAAATTAATGTGCAAAAATCACAAGCATTCTTATACACCAGTAACAGACAAACAGAGAACCAAATCAGGAATGAACTTCCATTCACAATTGCTTCAAAGAGAATAAAATACCTAGGAATCCAACTTACAAGGGATGTAAAGGACCTCTTCAAGGAGAACTACAAACCACTGCTCAATGAAATCAAAGAGGACACAAACAAATGGAAGAACATACCATGCTCATGGATAGGAAGAATCAATATCGTGACAATGGCCATACTTCCCAAGGTTATTTATACATTCAATGCCATCCCCATCAAGCTACCAATGAGTTTCTTCACAGAATTGGAAAAAACTGCTTTAAAGTTCATATGGAACCAAAAAAGAGCCCGCATCTCCAAGACAATCCTAAGTCAAAAGAACAAAGCTGGAGGCATCACGCTACCTGACTTCAAACTATACTACAAGGCTACAGTAACCAAAACAGCATGGTACTGGTACCAAAACAGAGATATGGACCAATGGAACAGAACAGAGTCCTCAGAAATAATACCACACATCTACAGCCATCTGATCTTTGACAAACCTGAGAGAAACAAGAAATGGGGAAAGGATTCCCTATTTAATAAATGGTGCTGGGAAAATTGGCTAGCCATAAGTAGAAAGCTGAAACTGGATCCTTTCCTTACTCCTTATACGAAAATTAATTCAAGATGGATTAGAGACTTAAATGTTAGACCTAATGCCATAAAAATCCTAGAGGAAAACCTAGGTAGTACCATTCAGGACATAGGCATGGGCAAAGACTTCATGTCTAAAACACCAAAAGCAATGGCAGCAAAAGCCAAAATTGACAAATGGGATCTCATTAAACTAAAGAGCTTCTGCACAGCAAAAGAAACTACCATCAGATGAACAGGCAACCTACAGAATGGGAGAAAATTTTTGCAATCTACTCATCTGACAAAGGGCTAATATCCAGAACCTACAAAGAACTCAAACAAATTTACAAGAAAAAAACAAACAACCCCATCAAAAAGTGGGCAAAGGATATGAACAGACATTTCTCAAAAGAAGACATGCATACAGCCAACAGACACATGAAAAAACGCTCATCATCACTGGCCATCAGAGAAATGCAAATCAAAACCACAATGAGATACCATCTCACACCAGTTAGAATGGCGATCATTCAAAAGTCAGGAAACAACAGGTGCTGGAGAGGATGTGGAGAAATAGGAAACTTTTACACTGTTGGTGGGATTGTAAACTAGTTCAACCATTATGGAAAACAGTATGGCGATTCCTCAAGGATCTAGAACTAGATGTACCATATGACCCAGCCATTCCATTACTGGGTATATACCCAAAGGATTATAAATCATGCTGCTATAAAGACACATGCACATGTATGTTTATTGCGGCACAATTCACAATAGCAAAGACTTGGAATCAACCCAAATGTCCATCAGTGACAGATTGGATTAAGAAAATGTGGCACATATACACCATGGAATACTATGCAGCCATAAAAAAGGATGACTTTGTGTCCTTTGTAGGGACATGGATGCAGCTGGAAACCATCATTCTTAGCAAACTATCACAAGAACAGAAAACCAAACACCGAATGTTCTCACTCATAGGTGGGAACTGAACAATGAGATCACTTGGACTTGGGAAGGGGAACATCACACACCAGGGCCTATCATGGGGAGGGGGTAGGGGGGAGGGATTGTACTGGGAGTTATACCTGATGTAAATGATGAGTTGATGGGTGCTGACGAGTTGATGGCTGCAGCACACCAACATGGCACAAGTATACATATGTAACAAACCTGCAGGTTATGCACATGTACTCTAGAACTCAAAGTATAATAATAAAAAATAAAAAATAAAAAATAAAAAAATAAAAAAATAAAAAAGAAATAAAGGGTATTCAAGTAGGAAAAGAGGAAGTCAAATTGTCCCTGTTTGCAAATGACATGATTGTTGTATATTTAGAAAACCCCATCATCTCAGCCCAAAATCTCCTTAAGCTGATAAGTAACTTCAGCAATGTCTCAGGATACAAAAATCAATGTGCAAAAATCACAAGCATTCTTACACACCAATAACAGACAAACAGAGAGCCAAACCATGAGTGAACTCCCATTCACAATCGCTTTAAGGAGAATAAAATACCTAGGAATCCAACTTAAAAGGGATGTGAATGACCTCTTCAAGGAGAACTACAAACCACTGCTCAGTGAAATAAAAGAGGACACAAACAAATGGAAGAACATTCCATGCTCAGGGACAGGAAGAATCAATATTGTGAAAATGGCCATACTGCCCAAGGTAATTTATAGATTCAATGCTGTCCCCATCAAGCTACCAATGACTTTCTTCACAGAATTGGAAAGACTGCTTTAAAGTTCATATGGAACCAAAAAACGGCCCATATTGCCAAGACAATCCTAAGTCAAAAGAACAAAGCTGGAGGCATCACGCTACCTGACTTCAAACTATACTACAAGGCTACAGTAACCAAAACAGCATGGTACTGGTACCAAAACAGAGATATAGACCAATGGAACAGAGTCCTCAGAAATAATACCATGCATCTACTACCATCTGATCTTTGACAAACCTGAGAAAATCAAGAAATGGGGAAAGGATTCCCTATTTAATAAATGGTGTTGGGAAAACTGGCTAGCCATCTGTAGAAAGCTGAAACTGGATCCCTTCCTTACACCTTATACAAAAATTAATTCAAGATGCATTAAAGACTTATATGTTAGACCTAAAACTATAAAAACCCTAGAAGAAAACCTAGGCAATACCATTCAGGACATAGGTATGGGCAAGGACTTCATGTCTAAAACACCAAAAGCAATGGCAACAGAAGCCAAAATTGACAAACAGGATCTAATTAAACTAAAGAGCTTCTGCACAGCAAAAGAAACTACCATCAGAGTGAACAGGCAACCTACAGAATGGGAGAAAATTTTTGCAATCTACTCATCTGACAAAGGGCTAATATCCAGAACCTACAAAGAACTCAAACAAACAAGAAAGAAGCAAACAACCCCATCAAAGAGTGGGCAAAGGATATGAACACACCCTTCTCAAAAGAAGACATTTATTCAGCCAACAGACACGTGAAAAAATGCACATCATTACTGGCCATCAGAGAAATGCAAATCAAAACCAAAATGAGATACCATCTCACACCAGTTAGAATGGCCATCATTAAAAAGTCAGGAAACAACAGGTGCTGGAGAGCATGTGGAGAAATAGGAACACTGTTACACTGTTGGTGGGACTGCAAACTAGTTCAACCGTTGTGGAAGACAGTGTAGCAATTCCTCAAGGATCTAGAACTAGAAATAACATTTGATCCAGTCATCCCATTACTGGGTATATACCCAAAGCATTATAAATTATGCTGCTATAAAGACACATGCACACGTATATTTATTGTGGCACTATTCACAATAGCAAAGACTTGGAACCAACCCAAATGTCTACCAATGATAGACTGTATTAAGAAAATGTGGCACATATACACCATGGAATACTATGCAGCCATAAAAAAGGATGAGTTCATGTCCTTTGTAGGGACATGGATGAAGCTGGAAACCATCATTCTCAGCAAACTATCAAAAGGACAAAAAACCAACACTGCATGTTCTCATAGGTGGGAATCGAACAATGAGAACACTTGGACACAGGAAGGGGAACACCACCACCGGGGCCTGTTGTGGGGTGGGGGGAAGTGGGAGTGGGGAGGGATAGCATTAGGAGATACACCTAATGTAAATGACAAGTTAATGGGTGCAGCACACCAACATGGCACATGTATATATATATGTAACAAATCTGTGCATTGTGCACATGTACCCTAGAACTTAAAGTATAATAAAAATAAATAAATAAAAAAATACAAGAAGATTATGGCATCAACCAGACTGACAGGTCAATAGATGGACCCATTAGAAATGTTTTAGGGGCATATGACAGAAAGCAGAACCTCTACTGGTTGAGTAAAAAAAGAAATTATTGTCTTCTATAAATGACAACTGAGTGTGATATTTACTTCAGTCAGAGCAAGATATGGAGGATCAAATGATGTCACCAGAATTATTTCTGTATCTCCTCATTTTCCTCTGAGTTGGCTCCATTCACAAACAAAATTTCCTCTTACAGTAAGAAGATGGGTCACACAACTACAGCCCTTACATTCCCTCAACTTCAAAGACAAAGGGAAGAGCAAGTCTACTGCTCTGAAGTCCTACCAAAGTTCTTCTTACTGGATCTCAGTTTTGGCTGCTATAAAAGAAATACCATAGATGGTATGGCTTAAACAACAGAAATTTATTGCTCATGGCTCTGGAGACTGGGAAGTCCAAGATTAAGGGGCCTACAGATTCAGTGTCTGGTGAGGGCCCCCTTACTGGTTTTTATAGATAACAATCACCTTGCTGTATACTCTCACAGAGAAGAGGGGAGTGGGGGGAAGGTCCCATATCTCTTCCTCATTGTATAACAGCACAAATCCCATTAGTAAGGGCTCCACCCTCATGCCCTACCCAATTACCTCCTAATGGCCCCACCTCCAAATATTATCACACTAGTGGTTAGGCTTTCAATATATGAATTTGGGGGTGAAAGGGGACACTCAGATAGCAGTCAGATACATGCCAAAGTTTAGAAACTTTAGTAAGTCGTTTAATGGACTCCAAGTAAGGAGCTGATGTTTGTTAAGATTGACAGCCACAAAATTACAAGGAATGTATTAAAGGGATTGAATAAATGAGTGACATATTTGGATTATTCTGTTTTTTTAACTTTTAAGTTCAGAGGTACAAGTGCAGGTTTGGTACGTAGGTAAGCTTTGGTCATGGGGGTTTGTTGTATAGATTATTTCCTTACCCAGGTATTAAGCTTACTAACTACTAGTTGTTTTCCCTGATCCTCTCCCACCTCCCAGCCTTCACCCTCTGAAAGACCCCTGTGTGTGTTATTCCCCTCTATGTGTCCATGTGTTCTTATCATTTAGCTTCCACTTATAACTGACAATGTGTGGTATTTGGTTTTCTGTTCCTGTGTCAATTTGCTAAGGATAATGCCCTCCAGCTCCATCTATGTCCCTGCAAAGGACATAATCTCACTCTTTTTATGGCTGCATAGTATTCCATGGCATATGTGTACCACATTTTCTTTATCTAGTCTATCATGGATGGGCATTAGTTCGATTCCATGTCATTGCTATTGTGAATGGTGCTGCAGTGAACAAACACATGCATTTGTCTTTATAATAGAATGATTTCTATTCCTTTGGATATATACCCAGAAATGGGATTGCTGGGTCTAATGGTATTTCTGTCTTTAGGTCTTTGAGGAATCGCCACAATGTCTTCCAAAATGGCATCCATTGTGTTTTGAGGCATGAAGACGCCTTATCAATGGGCCACAGCCCATACTTTAAAATCATAGCTCTAGGTCACATTAATTTCATCACTAGGACTAGTATCCAAAAACAAAAAGCAACAAAAAAGACAAAGAAAAAAATGCAAAATTGAGCTGGTATATGACATCTCATACATTTTTAATGTCTGAGGGAAAGGACCCTTCTGAGAGTGAATGAGTATCTGTAGGTCTCCCTGATTCTCACATTTTTCAGTTTCTAGACTTTTGTTTCTTTTTTTACCTGTACCACCTCCTCCACCTTCTCTTCCACCACATTTCTAGACCAAACCCTCAAAAGAGAGAACAGATAACTGATTGGAAAGAAGGATATATCATTTTCAGTAGCCTCTTTCCTCTCTGGAACTTAGGCTATTCCCTATGCTAATCTTCAAGGTTTACAGGAGAACATCCAGGATGAGGTTGACAGCCCCCACCCCATGAACCACAGCAAGAGCCCACTCACCTGCCTGCACCATCAGAAGGCCACCTGCCTTCTACCATCCCACCAGAGAGAACATACGCTATACAACAATGTAGCAACAGTGCCCTCATTTAAACAGGCCTGGCCCATTTTGGTGACAAGACTGATCCATAGGAATCTGTATCTTCATAGTATTACTATCCCAGTCAGTGGGAATGCTTTAGTCTTCATCGAGAGAGACAGAGGGAGAGGGAGCGAGAACAAGAGAGCGCACACACATGCACATACTCTGATCAAGGTAAAAATCTCTGATGTGTGGTCCACTGCATTCCCTCAAGGGGGACAATCTTAATCATTTTGAAAGCTACCAACCTCTTTGAGAATGTTTTAAAAGTCTGGCATTCTTCTGAGAAAAAGCCACATACACAAAACATTTTTATATAATTCTAAGAGATTATGGATCCTGGTTAGCAAATCCAGAGATCCTTGATTCCAGGTTTAAAACTCCTGCTCTAGCTTGGGAACGAGTACCCTGCTACTGGCTGGAGAGTACTGACTGGTATAGGAGCAGTACAGTTACAGGGAGAAAGGCACATCTCATCTGAGGATGACTTGCTAAACAGGGGACATTTGTCCATGTCTGAAAACATTTTTGATATTTAGAACTGGAGTGATGCTACTAGCATCTAGTAGGAGAGTCCAAGGGTGCTTCTAATCATCCTACAAGGCACAGTACAAAATTATCGGGCCCAAAATTTCAATAGTGCTAAGGATGAGAACCCCAGTTAAAAAGGAACGGAAGAAACAGGCAGAAAAATGGCTGATTATCCTTTTGTTTTTAAAAAAACTCATGCAAGACCTCTGTCTGGACTATGCTAAGAGCACTGAAGATGACTACCTACTCCATGCCTGGGAGGTGATCAAGGAAATCTTACTCTTGTTGCAGTTATTGTTAAAGGATGCCTGTCCAGATTAGCATGTGCCACTGATTTCCATACATTAAACTCTAACCATGCCCTAACCTTGCCAAAGATCCAATAAATGTAACTTTAATCAAATTTTCAAGTGAGTGATGGTCACTGAAGATAAAAACTTCCATTTGCTACAATTCATAAGAATGGTCATTCATTTCTAGACATCACTGTGTTTTTCAAGTACAATTTGGAACCCTATATTATTTCTAGGAGACCTTATGTAAACCATTGTACTTCTCACATAGTCTTGGTTTCCATGTTTCCATGGCCTGGATGATAATCCCTACCACACTAGGAGAGGTAGCCTGGAAACATGGTTAGCAGCATGGACTCTCGAGTCAAAATGCTAGGTCAATTCTCAGCTCTACCACTCACTAGGTGTGTGGCTCCCAACACAATGTTCAGCCTCTCTATGCCTGAGTCTCTTCATCTGCAAAAGAAGGTAATAGCTGCCTCATGGAGTTGCAAGGATTAAAGAAATACTACACGTCAAGTACTTAGATTATGATTATAAAAGTTGACTGTCTTTACTGTAGTGGTCATCATTATCATCTTAGGTATACAGGGAGAATTATGTGAAACTTAAAAGACATTGCAAAAATAAGATTTTTTTATTAGCTATTTGCCAAAGGTCAAGGTGTACACTTTTAAATACATGTGAATGTTTTTAACCTAAATTGGAATCAAACATATGTTTTCTAATTATCCTCTTTTATGTTTGTAGAAAGCTAACTCATATGTCAATATTATTTTAGAAGTACAGCTCCTTCTGTTCACTCCAAATTGGGTGGAGAGGGAAATTTTACATCTCCATTAAAATGCCAAAGTGGCAAAACAGCATACTGGTATTCTGAAATATTTGAAACAATAAAAATGATACCCAATCTTGTCTCAACTAATTCAGTATTTTACTCTTCAAATTGTTAATTATTGAGTCCTTGCTGCCCACATGAGAAAATCCAAACACTTGGGTCAAGCATTTCACCATCTGGCCCCGCAGCACAATCATAGCACCTGCTAGCCCCATGTCTAAAGCTGAAATTCTTGTCAAACTCCAAACATACCATTTGCCTTCTATCTGCTTTCTACATTTAATCTAAATATTCAATGCACCATGTCTCTACCTTGTTAAATGTGACCCATCTTTCTGTCAAATGCCTCCTATGTCATGAAGACTTCTTGGAGTACATATTCCACCTTTTTGTTTCTAAACCAAACAGTATCTTTTCTTCCTTTGAATCCCCACAATTTTGATATACACCTCGCAGGTGCTTCTAAACTAAACCTAACAGAAGAGTATTGGAGACCGACATTTCCATTTGAGCTGCAGAAATGATTCCCGTAATTCCTCTACTGTCATAATGTACAGAACTTGTAAGAGTAAGAAATCAATTCTGAATTTGTAATCTGGGGCTTGTAAGTCAAAGCAATTCCCTCTGTTAATCAATGTCTGAATTACACTGTTCATTTTGTAAACTAAGCGCAGAAGTCCTGTTCTCCTGAAATCAGAACGAGTCAAAGTAAAATTGTGCTGGCAGCTTTAGAGTCATAGAATCAAAGGCTTAACAGACTTAGAAAGTCATCAAGTCCTTTCAATTATTTACCTAAAGTCTCATTATTTGCAGACCTGGGATCTTCATGACCCAAGCAAGGTAAAATGTTAGCCCCTGCCCTACATTCCTTCACCACTTATTTCCATTTTATCCAGACCTTCTCAAGTCTGCATCATTACCCATTCTCTCTTCCATTCCTATTACTTAGCTTAAATATGAATTCCTCTGATATATCATTGGTAATTCACATATAGTCCTGTTACTTTTCTTTCCTTTAAAAGGAGCATGATAATTGCGAACTGCAACAAACGAAGCTGAAAATAACTCCCCAGGCAGTTGTGCATTAGGAATTAGATTAAAATGAGCCCAATTTATTTTTAAATGACCTGGTAATTTGTAGGAAAGATTTAAGCTACTTAAATTTTTATCAGTGGGAAACCGGGAGGCTCACGAAAATCAACCGTTGGATACCGTGGTGGGAGAATGGACCCATTCCCTGAAGCCAAAGAGACAGTACTGATGGACTGCTGCTTAAAGATTTATGTTCAAATTGAAACAGAAGAGAAGACCTAATTTAACATAAATTTAATCTGCTTTAAAAGTCAAAAATAAAGCAAGTTCAATGTCAGCTTACATATGTGACCAAATCTGTACCTGAAACTAATTTTCTGATTAGGATTTGAAATCAAAGTCCTAGGAATTTTTTTGAGACACTTCATCTGCTTGCATTTGGGGCATGGAAGATTCACTTCTCAGTTCAGCGAGTGAGTAAGGGGATATGAAACTTCCCATAGTCATTGCAACATGAAGTCTCAGTTGAGGCACTGAGGCTGGACATCTCTGCAGACTCATAACCATCCCCACTGCCTTGCATTACTGATTGCATGAATCATATGTTTGGAATTAACTCCCATGAGGCTTCCTTCATAAACCATAGTTCTGCTATTCCCCATCTCCCCATGTGAGTGGTGCTGCTTATGCATTTAAGCATGAATTTGATGAGCTCTGGTATAAAAAAAAATAAAAAAAATAAAAATTATTAATCCAAATTAACTTGTCTTCTCACCCTTGGGAGAGGACCACTACAATTCTAAGAATTGTGTATATATTTTGGTATAAATGTAAAATCTTTGGTATAAATGCAAAAATCTTTCAAATGAGCTATCTATAAGCATCATTCTTCATATTCAATATAGTATCGTAATCTAATATTCAATTTTTGTCTTGATATATATAACTACCAACCTTCCCTTCTCTGAGAATTACTGTTGTACAGATGGAGGCACATATCCATATTTATATATACGTACATCTATAGACATCTGCATTATATTTATATAGACATATACATATTACCCATAGCTAAAATCAAAAGAAACAGTTTGATTAGTCATTGATACATCACTAAAGTCTTTGAATCATCCACTTTAGGGAGAAAGATGTCAACATAAATATTTAGAAAGGAAGTAGGAGGCCAAGGCAGGAGGATCACTTGAGGCCAGGACCTTGAGACCAGCCTGGGCAACATAGCAAGACTCTGTCTCTACAAAAATAGTTTTAAAAAGAGAAAGGAAAAAAAATCCTCCATAATGGTTTAATCTGGCCTGAAACTACAAGCACAAAATGTGTAAATATACAGTACCTCATTTACTAGTGCTAAAAATAAGCCAATTTAGTCATAGAAAAGTTTGAAAAGATGAACAAAGCACTGTGCAGTCGGACTCCATTTGCTTCAGTTTTCTCCTCCAGAAACACTTTCTCCCCTGCACTAGAGTCTGTCCATGAAACACTGACAAACTGTATTGCATCAGTGGAGTCCAATGCCCTCTGGTTTCTCACTGAACATGGTTAGTGGGAGCCCCAGCAGGAGACCAGAGGAAAGATTCCCCTGGTTCATTCCCTTGTGAGCGCACCCTGGTCGATGTACCACAGGTCTCTTGACCTGTCACCACTGCCTGCTTATACAGTTCTCTTCTTTGTGGTTCTGGAAATCTCTACCCCTCTATCTGCCCTGCCAGGGATTGTGACAGCTCCACTTTAAGCTCCATGTTTCCTCTGTATCCTTGTGGTTCCTTTACCCAGTTCCCAAACCTTTGTAATTGGTTTTTCCATAATTCCTCATCAAATTATCCTCCTCTCAGTGTTATTTCTGTTTCTTCCTACAACTGACTGATACAGGTGGCATTCCTGCCTTGCCAGCCTTTACAGTGTGGTCAAGGAAAAGAGAGTTTCTTTATAACAGCTGTCTTTAAGTAGATGCAAAGACATACATACAAAGAGGAGAAAAGGTCACTTTGAGTTGTTATGATCTAGAAAGGTTTCACAAAGTCCACACGGCATTAAAAATGGACCTTTAAGGCTCTCAGGTAAGACTGCAGGAGATACAGTAATCACTACAAGGTGAAGAAAAGATCAGTCCCCTTCCTGAAAGGCAGCAAAGTACATACAATTTTCACAAACAGCTAGACATCTAGTGTGTTCAAGTGAAGCTGGGGAATAATGGAAGGAAGACTGGAAAGTGAGGCTGGAGGATACTGAATGTCAAGATTAACCATCCTTACAAAATCTATGCTGTGGAAAATGAAAGACTACTGAGAACCTCCACACAAAAGGGAAATACTAGCAAAGCATTAAGAGTCTGTGATTGCATGTGTATATGTTTATGAAACTGTATCCCACCAGAATGTAATCTTCATCAAACTAGGGCCCATATCTATTTTACTTTGCTATTCGCAGCACATATTAGCTACTTAATTAATAGTTGATAAAAAAGAGTGATTGAATAATGAAAGAAATTTTAGCAATTCGTTTATAGGTACTAGAAAAATACACTGGATAATGGACCTTAAATCAGGATGTGGCCAATGAAGACAGGAAGGAGGAGAGTGAGACTGACAATCCAAGATCCACTCATCAGAACCCAGCACACCTACTGCAAGTACGGACAGCTCCTTATCACTACATAGGTAGCCTTCGGGGCCAAGGAAAACTCTGCTGTTAGAGATTTAGAAACATGTCAGAATAAAACAAAACCCATATTCTGAAATATCCAGTTGTAGAAACAAATCTAAATGTCCAGAAGAAAAAGTAGATAACATCATAAACAACATGAATTAAAATATGAGGATCTTTTTTTAGAGTTATAGAAATGGATACCAAAATAAAAGGAAAAATCAAAGAGCTGAGTAAATTTTGGAAGGCTAAAATTAGAGCTGAAAAGATAAAAACTAAGTGGACAATAGGGGTTATGGTCACACCTGTGCTGTGCATTGCCATCCTTGGGAACTAAGTTGCCACTGTGCCCTGGGACTGAGAAGCCAAAGTGCTGCACCATCGAAGGGTCTGGAGCCACCAATATGCTGTGCCCTTCACCCCGGGGCCTTAATGTTGACACCCCAGGTCTCAGGTTGCCATGGACCCTGCCATTTTCTAGGGCCTGAGCCATCACAGTGCCCCTTCATCTTTGGGACTGTGCTACTGCTGCACCTTACCATCTAAAATCTAAGCCACTCTATCCCTGTACTCCCAGGCCTAAACCACTGCGGCACACCCTAGAGTCCCAAGCCCTATCCCCACAAGTGATCTACAAATGCCCACACCTCAGTGATTGTGCCCATGCCCCAAGATCCAGGTGCTGCAGTAGTTCCATGAGCCCCTGAGCCCCTGCAGAACTCTGGTTCTGCAGCCACCCTGAGTGCACTCTGGAATCCAACACTGTAGTGGCTACTTGGGGCCACACCAGACCCAATGATGAGGCCAATCCCCTCAGCCAGAACTTCCCCCCATAGAGAAAAGGAGAACAGGTGAACCCCAGCAACCTTTGATACCGAGGACCCCAACATTCCTCTTCTGCTGCTGCCACTGCCACAAATACCAGTCATGGCCCCTACAGTGTTTGCCCCTACTGATGTTAGCTGTCCAAAGGCTACACCACTGCACTCCCCCAATAACAGATCCACCAGAACCCACACAACTGACAGCCTCCCACCAACTTACAACTGAATTGTTTCCCCACTGAAGCCAGTCAACAAAGCTTGGAATAGGTGATTGCTCTTCAAATGTGCAGACTTCACCACAAGGCCGCAAGAAACATGATGGGGGAAAAATGACATAACCAAAGAAACACAACAATTCACAAGTAACTGACCTGAAAGAAAAGGGTATCATTGAAATTTCTGAAAAGGAATTCACAATAATTATTTTAAATATCTCACTGAAAGAGAACACAAATAGACAACAAGATCAGAAAAGCAATACATGAACAAAATTAGAAATTCAATGGAACTAAATAAATCCTAAGAACCATACAAAAATCCAGGAGCAGAAGAGTGCCATGAATGAAATTTTAAGCTGTAATAGCTTCAACAGTAGACTTGATCAAGCTAAAGAAAGAATATGTAAACTTAAAGACGAATATTTGGAAAGTACCCAGTCAGAGAAGAAAAAAAAAAGGAAAATAGTTAAAAGGAGTAAAGGAAGCATAAGGGACTTATGGGACACCTTTAAGTGAAAAGTAAAAAAAATACATTATGGGAGTCCTAAAAAGAAGAGAAAGAGAAAAGAACAAAAAGCTTATTTAAAGACATAATAGCTGAAAACTTCTCAAATCTGGTGAAAGTTACAGGTTGCGTATTCCTGATTAAAAATCTAGAATCCAAATTGTTCCAAAATCCACAACTTTTTGAGCACTGACAGGATACTCAAAGGCAATGCTCTCTGGAGCATTTTGGATTTCTGATTTCCATATTAGAGAGGATGTGCTGATGATAAGCATACCTTATCAAAAATCTGAAAAAAGTCAAAAAGCAAAAACACTGCTGGTCCCAAGCATTTCAGGTAAGAGATACTTGCTGTGATCTGGATGTGGTTTGTCACCACCGAAACTCATGTTGAAATTTGATCTCCAATGTTGTGGTATTGGGAGATGGGCCTACTGGAAGATGTTTGGGTCATGGGGGAAGATCCCTCATAATTGACTTGCTGCCATTATTTTTATAGTGAATTCTTACTCTGGTGAGACTAGGTTAGTTCTCAGAAGTAGATTACTTCCTGAGAGACTGTATTATTATAAAACCAAGATACTCTTGGGTTTTGTCTCTTTGCATGTGTCTGCTTCCCCTTTGACTTTCTTTGCCATGTCATGATGCAGCACTAAAACCCTCACCAGAGCAAGGGTCATGCCTTTGAACTTTTCTGCCTGCAGAACCATGAACTAATAAACCTCTTTTTAATAAATTATGCAGTCTCTGATATGCTATTGTAACAACATAAAATGGATGAAGACAACACTCAACCTATATTAATATGGAGGTACAGAAAGCTCAGAAGTCTCTAATAAAGTTCAACCCAAACAAGACTATACCTAGACACATTATAATCAAACTTAAAAAAAATCCAAGACAGAATCTTGAAAGCAGCAAAAGTTTCCTCACATAAAAGGAAACTTCCATAAGGCTATCAGTGAATTTCTCATCAGAAACTTTGCAGGCCAGGAGAAAGTGGGGTGACATATTCAAAGTACTGAAGAAAAGAAACTGCCAACCAAGATACTGTATCTGATAATGCTGCACTTCAGAAATGAAAAATACAGACTTTCCCAAACAAACAAAAGCAGAGGGAATTCATCACCACTAGACTTGCCCTACAAGAAATGCCAAATGGAGTTCAAGTGGAAATGAAAGGACACTAATGACAAAAATAGAAACGTATAAAGTAGAAAATTCACTGATAACAAGTAAATATATACTCAAATTCAGAATACTCTACTTTTGCAATGGTGCTGTGTAAATTACATTTAACCTAGTATAAAGGTTAAATAACAAAGTATTAAAAATAACTACAATATCTTCTTAATGGATACACAATATAAAAAGATGCAAATTGTGACACTGAAAACATTAAATGTTGGGCAAGTAATCAGAAGGGTAGACTTTTTGTATGCAACTGAACTTAAGTTGTTATCAGCTTAAAATAGACTGGTATAATCACAAAATGTAATCCTCACAGTAACCACAAAGCAAAATAGCCAATACTCGAAAGGTAAAGGAAAAGGAATCAAACCATACCACAACAAATAATCATATCCCAAAGGAAGAAAAGAACAACGGAGAGAATAATAAAGAAAAAAAAGAAACTACAAAACTGTCAGAAACAATTACCAAAATGGCAATCATAAGTCCTTACCTATAAATTAAGTTCAGTTGCATACAAAAATTCTATTCTGCTTTAAGTGTAAATGGTTTAAATTCATCCATCAAAAGACAGAATGGCTAAGCAAAAGTTTTTTCAAATCCAACTATATGCTGCCTACAAGAAATTCACTTTAGCTTTCAGGACACGTGTAGGCTGAAAGTGAAGGGATGGAAAAAGGTATTCTATGCAAATGACAACTAAAAGAGAGCAAATGTGTCTATACTTATACACAATACACTCTAAGTCAATAAACTGTAACGAGAAAAAACAGATTATATTATGATAAAGGGTCAATATATTAAAAATATATAACAATAGTAAATATATATACCCCCAACATTAGAAAAACTAAATATGTAAAATGAATATAAACAGAATTTAAAGGAAGAATAAACAACAGCATAGTAATAATAGAGGACTTTAATTCCTCACTTTCAACAGTGAATAGAACATCCAGACAGAAAATCAATATGGAAACAATACACCTGAACAACACTATAAACCAAATGAACCTAACAGACATATACAGAATATCCTATTCAACAGCAGAATACATATTCTTCTCAATTGTACACAGAGCATTCTCCGGGAGAGGTCATATTTGGGGACACAAAACAAGTCTTAGCAAATTTAGGAAGATTGAAATATATGGAGTATCTATTTTGACTACAATCATATGAAACAAAAAAACAGTAATAGGAAGGAAACTCACAAATGTGGGAAAATTAAACAACACACTCCTGAATAACCAATAGGTCAAGAAGAAATCAAAGGGAAACCAAAAGCTATCTTGAGACAAACAAATACGGAAATACAACCTACCAAAGCTTATGAGATGTAGCAAAAATAACTCTAAAGGGGATATATCAATGAATGTCTACATTGAGAAAATGAGAGAACTCTAACTTTACACCTCAAGAAATTAGAAAAAGGAGAAGGAACTAAGCTCAGAGATAACAGAAGGAAGGAAATAAGAAAGATTAGAGTAGAAATAAATAAAATAGATGCTAGAAAACCAATAGAAAACATCAATAGAGCTAAGTTGCTTTTCTGAAATAACCAAAAATCAACAAATCTTCAGCTAGACTAAAAAAGAAAAGATTCAAATCAAATTAGAAATGAAAGAGGAGACATTACAATTAATACCACAAATACAAAGAATCACGAGACTACTCTGAAAAAATTATATACCAACAAATTGGATAATCTAGAAAAACTGGACAAATCCCTAGAAACCTACAACCTACCATGACTAAATCATGAAGAAACAGAAAATCCAAGCAGATCAGTCATGACACAGAGGATTGAATTGGTAATCAATAATCTCCCAACAAAGAAAAGCCCAGGACAAGATACTTTCATGAGTAGGGTCTACCAAACATTTAAAGAAGAATTAACACCAATCCATTTCAAACTCTTTCAAAAATTGAAGCGAAAGAAACCCTTCCAAATTTATTTTATGAGACCAGCATAATCCTGATATCAAAGCCATACCAAGACAGTCCAAGACAAAAAAATTGTAGGCCCAAATCTCTGATGGGCATAGATGCAGAAATCTTCAACAAAGTATCAAAAATATCAAAATAGCAAATTGAATTCTACAGCATATAAAAGGGATTATACACTGTGATGAAGTGGAGGTATCCCTGGCATGCAAGGATAGTTCAACATACACAAATCAATAAATGTGATACACCACATTAACAGAATGAAAATAAAGCATTATATGATTACATCTATATATGTGGAAAAATCATCTGTCAAATTTCAACATCCTTTTACAGTAACTGTCAACAAATTAGGTATAGAAGGAATATACCTCAATGTAATAAGGGCCATATATGATAAATCTACAGCAAACAACACACTCAATTGTGAAAAGTTCAAAGCATTTCCTCTAACATCAAAAAAAAAAAAAAAAAAAGACAAAGAATGCCCACTCTCACCACTTCTATTCAAATAGTACTGGAATTTTCTAGCCAAAAAAGAAAAAGAAAAGACACATGAATTGGAAAGAAAGAAAGAAAATAGTCTCTGTTTACAGATGGACATGATGTTGTATATAGAAAACCTTAAAGATTCCACAAAAACACTGTTAAAACCAATAAAATCAGCAATTTCAAGTCACAAAATCTACATACAACTATCAGCTGTGTTTCTGTACAGTAACAACAAGCCATACAAAATATAAGAGAACACTCCTGTTTACAATATAATCAAAAAGAATAAAATGTTTAGGCATAAAGTTAATCAAGGAGGTGAAATAAATCTACACTGAAAATTATAAAACACTGATGAAAAAAATTGAAGGCATAAATAAATGGAAATAAATTCCATGTTCACAGATTGGAAGAATATTGTTAAAATGTTTATATTATCCAAAGCAATCTACAGATTTAATGCAATCTCTATCAAAATTCTAATGACATTTTTCACAGAAATAGAAAAAAAATACTAAAATTTGCATGGAACAAAAGACCTTGAATAGCCAGGGCAATCTTGAGATAGGCAAATTGAACAGAATAGAGATACCAGAAATAAACCAATGTATATACAATTAAGTAATCTTCAAAAAGGTGCCAAGAACACACAATGTGGAAAAGATTGTCTGTCAATACAGAAGCCTGGGAAACTGGATGTCCACATACCAAAGACTAAAATTGTACCCTTACCTTGCAGCATACACAAAAATCAACTCAAAATGTATTAAAGACTTAAACATTGAATCCGTAAAATCCTAGAAGAAAACAAAGCAGAAAATCTTCCTGATATTGTTATTCACAAAGATTTTATGAGTATGACTCTAAAAACACTTGCAGCAAAACAAAAATAAACAAGTGGAACTGCAACAAACTAAAAAGTGTCTTCATAGCAAAGCAAACAATCCACAAAATGCAAAAACAACCTATACAATGGGACAAAATATTTGAAAACTATATATTGAATGGGCATTAACATTCAAAATATAAGAGGAAATCACAGCTCAACAGTAAAAAAAAAAAAAACCCTCATTTTAAAAATAGGTTAAGAACTTGAATAGACATTTTTCCAAGGAAGACATACAAATGGCCAACAGATATATGAAAAACTGCTCAACATCACCAATCATCAGGGAAATGCTAATCAAAATCACAATGAGATATCACCTCATGGCTGCTAGGATGGTTGTTATCAAAAAATCAAATGATAAAAAGTGTTAGTGAGGACGAGAAGAAAAGGAACCCTTATACACTGTTGGTGGGAACGTAAATTGTTACCACAAAGAAATGTTCTATAAAGAAAACAGTATAGAGGTTCCTCAAAAACCAAAAATAGAACTACCATATGACCCAGCACTCCTTTAGATATATATGAATATATACATATCCAATTTATCCAAGGAAATTGAAATCAGTATGTTGAACAGATAAGTACACTACCAGAAAATGTCTCTTCATATGCTACCAAGATATGGGGTCAACCTAAGTGTCAGTGGATAAAGAGATAATAAAAAATGGAGTGTCTGTGGGCCTTTGTGTGCACCTGTGTGTGTGTATATACATATATACACACATACATACATACATATGTATATACATAAAATGGAATATTCTTGAGCCCTAAAAAAAGGAAATGCTACCATGTGCAACAATATGGATAAACCTGGAGAACATTATACAAAGTAAAATAAGCTAAACACAAAAGACAAACATTGTGTGATCTCATATACATATGGAATCTAAAAAAGTCAAACCCATAGAAGCAAAGAATAGAAGGGTGGTTTACCAGTGACTTGGGTGGAAGGGTTTGGGGATATGTTGGTCAAAAGATACAAAATTTCAGTTAGGCAGAATAATTTAAGGAGATCTATTGAACGATATAGTGACTATAGTTAATAACAATGTATTATACATTTGAAAATTGCTAAGAGTAGATTTTGTGTTCTTACCACATAAAAATGTATATAATACATGTTAGCTCAATTTAGATATTTCATAATGTACACACATTTTGAAACACTATATCTCATTTCCTAAATACATTTGTATTTATTAGTTAAAAATAAATAATTTTTTAAAAAATAAGCTAGACACAGATAAACTAGCTTGACTGTGGTAATCACTTCACAACATATATCAAAACATTATGTTGTACACTTTAAATACACACAAATTTTACTTGCCAGTTATACCTCCATAAAACTGGAGGAGAATAAAACTACGTTGATGGCCAAGGTTTCCCAAAGCTTACTCAGGCATCACTCATGAATCCCTGTATGAACTTACACAGAATGAGCAAGTGATAGCAATTTTCTGTTTATATCATGCAACAAAGTTTTTCTGAAAATGTGTTATTATTTTTTTAAAGTGGAACTATTCGTGGAGGAATAATGAAGCATATTGTAGCCAGATATGACCGCAAAAATACTGAAGTTTGAGAAACAAGGAAAAGAGTAAAGTGATTTATTAGTACTTAACAATAATTTTCTTTCTAAGGGAATTCCATTTAGGGTAAGGAAAGGGGGTTTAATCATCTGGTTTGGTGATTATGAAAGGTAGTAGCACCAGCCAAGATTACAACTGAAGTTGAAGTTGGAATTCTGAAGCCTAGGTAACTAGGAGTTCTGGATATAAATAATTTTTTTTTTTTTTTTGATATGGACTCTCATTCTGTCACCCAGGCTGGAATACAGTAGCGTGATCTTGGCTCACTGCAACCTCCACCTCCTGGGTTCAAGCAATTCTTTTGCCTCAGCCTCCCAAGTAGCTGGGACTACATGTGCATGCCATCATGCCTGGCTAATTTTTGTATTTCTAGTAGAGACAGGGTTTCACCATATTGCCAGGCTGGTTTCGAACTCCTGACCTCAGGTGATCCACCTGCCTTGGCCTCCCAACTTGCCGGGATTACAGGCCTTAGCCACTGCACCGGCCTATAATTAAATCTTTAAGGCAAAATGCAAATGCAAACCACTGGAAATTTCTGGCATCATTACAACTTCCCTAAGCCTTTTAGGTTCTGCTCCTTGATTTCTGTGCAACCTTGAAAAGTTCTTTAACTTCTCTATACACAACTATCTTCATCTGTAAAATAGGTTAACTCCAAAATGGGATTATTAGATTATTTAAATAAAGTATTTTCTTGAAAAGATGTGAAACATGGTAAGTGAAGAATAAATGTCACAACTCTCCTTTTTAATGGTAGGATTTCAAATACAGGAAGACAAGTATTGGATAGACACACACACACCATCTTTAAAGTTATGCACTCTACCTACATAAAAGGCCCTGACATAGTTTGGATGTTGTCCCCTCTCAATTTCATGTTGAATTTTAATCCCCAATTTTGGAGGTGGGGTCCAGTGGGAGGTGATTGGATCATGGGGACAAATTTCTCATGGCTTGGTGCTGTCCTCATGATAGTGAGTGAGTTCACACAAGATCTGGTTGTTAATGTGGCACCTCTCCCGCCCCCACACCCTCTCTCTTGCTCACACTCTCACCATGTCTGTACCCACTTCACCTTTTGCCATGATTGGAAGCGTCCTGAGGCCTTCCCAGAAGCCAAGTGGTTGCCAGCACCATGCTTCCTTTAAAGCCTCCAGAGCCAAGAGCCAATTAAACCTCTTTTCTATAAAAATTACCCAGCCTCAGGTATTCATAGCAATACAAGAATGGCCTAATAGTACAGGTGTTACACTGCATTAATTAGGGTTCTTGATCACACATTGTAAAAAAATAATCCAAGTTAACTAAACAAAACAAAAGAGCTCATTCTAAGAACCTAGGGGCCTCAAGAAGGAATCTGAACCATGGCCTGAAAAAACAATTAGACCAAGCGTGGTTGGTCATAACAGTAATTCCAGCACTTTCAGAGGCCAAGGAGGAAGGATCACTTGAGCCCAGGAGTTCAATACCAGCAGGAGGCTGAAGCAGAAGGATCAATTGAGTCTGGGAGGTCAAGGCTACAGTGAGCCCCCTGGTTCAGCCCATTGCACCCCAGCCTGAATGACAGAGCAAGAACCTGTCTCAAAAAAGAAAAAAAAAAAAAGGAAAGGTAAAAGGAAAAATATTCAAACTCTCTCAATTTCTGACCTCAATCTTTATATATATACACACACATATACACACACACAAATATACATACACACATATATACATATATACACACACATACATACATATACACACATATATATGTACATATATATATATATGCTTCCTTTTTGTTGTTGTTGTTCTTTCTCTCTCTCCCTAAAAACTAACTTCTTCTGTGTCTCCAGCCCCTGGTGTACATTCTATTGGTTCAGTCACTCAGAGAAACTGAATTTCTTCCTTTGTTTCAAATCCAAATGATCAGGGAAGGACTCTGATTGGCTCAGTTTGGGTCTAGAGCCCAACTGATTGAATAAACAACATCCAATACTGTGGGGTAATGTGTCAAGGCTGCTAGATGAGTTCTGCAGTGAGTAAAAGGGTCTGTTAAAGAGGGTGGAGGGTTTATTATGAATTGAGATGACTCTTACTCAATATGGCTGCTCAAGGATTCCCGTTGCTTTTGCTACAGTTCTGTTACTATAAATAACTTTTTAAAAAATTATTACTAGTGGGTAACAACTTAATAACAAGTCAAATACATATCATACATTTGAGTAATTTCCTTCAAGAAAATTTAACGATATAATTTATTGGAATACAATACCAATGGGCATATATTTCTCCAATATTTTTGTATTAATTAAAACTAAAGCTTGGTAAGTATCCAACCATAGAGAATCATTAAATTATGAAATATCAACTTCCAGTGAACTCCTACGTAGTCATCCAAAATGCCCATAATGGACACAGGAAAAATGCTTTTGATAAAAGTCAGAATTTTGTGTCTTGCCTTTGTTTTCAATTAACAACGAACAACCACATAAGCTACCTTAAATACTTTTGAAAGAAAGAGCTTTGTGAATTTTTTAAATACATTTTAAAATATAAATTCATAAAAACACATCCATTATTAATAAGAAAAATCACTGTTTTGTTAAAAGAATGAAATTAAGGGTTATTTTTCCATTTGTGCTTCAAAATTTGATTAAAAGTTACATTATTTTTTTACAGTCATGTACCACTTAATGACAGGGATACCTTCTGAGAAATGTATCATTAAGCAAGTCTGTCACTGTGTGATCACAGAATGTACTTACATTCTATGAGTATAAGAGATGTAGCCTATGACACACCTAAGCTATATAGTATAGTCTATTATTCCTAGGCTACAAAGCCATACAGCATGTTACTGTACTGAATACAGTAGGCAACCGCAACATAATGGTAAGTATCTGTGTATCTAAACATAACTAAATGTAGAAAAAACATAGTAAAAATATGGTATAAAAGACAAAAAAAAAATGGTACACTTGTATAGGGAACTTACCTACCATGAGTGGAGCTTGCAGGACTGGAAGTTGCTCTAGATGAGTCAGTCAGTGAGTGGTCAGTGAATGTGAAGGTCCAGGACATCACTGTACACTACGCTAGACTTTATAAACACAGCACAATTATGCTACAATAAATGTTTAAAAATATTTTTTTCTTTTTTTAAAACAAGGTCTCATTCTGCCTCCCAGGCTGGAGTGCAGTAGCATGATCATAGCTTGATCATGCTTCAATTGCTGCAGCCTTAAAATCCTTGGCTCAAGTGATCCTCTTGCCTCAGCCTCCCAAAGCACTGGGATTATGGGCATGAGCCACTGCACTCAGCATATTCTTCTTTAATAATAAATTAACTTAGCTTACTGTAACATTTTTACTTTATAAATGCTTTAATTTTTAAATATATTTTTGACATTAAAACAGCCACAACATCACTAGGCAATAAACATTTTTCAAACCCATTGTAATCTAATGGGACCACTGTCATACATTAGGTCCATAAATGCCCATAATGTTGTTATGTGGCTCATGACTGTATGGAGTTTAGTCTCTATACTAGGTTCTACATTGTGTGTTTTACATAAATGAGTTAATTTAATCCTCAGAACAATTCTGAAAAGTTGGTACTGTAACTGCCACTTACAGATGAGAATTGAAGGTTTGATAAGTCAAGGAAACTGACCAGAGTCATGAACTTCAAAGCCACACAGCAACTTAAGAGTCTTATTAGACTCAAGTCTGGATGGTTCCAGAGCTGGTAACTGCTTTTCAAAAGATATATGTGCTTGTGTATGTGCATATGTGTGCATGTGTTCAGAAATATGAGTGAAAATTTCAGAGTCAAATAAAATTGAAACAATAGATCCATTATCTGTTGACAGCCAACTGAAACCCTGAGTAAGAATAAAACAAATTCAACTATCGCAGCATTGCCCATAGGCGTGTCAAACATCAAATTAGCTTAGTTAACAACATGTATAAACTCCAAAAACATTCAACATTTAGATTCCATAACTCCCATTTTCTCAATAGTTCTTTAAAAAAGTAAATCTTTCACAAACTAATCTCCACCAACTAATTAGTTTGATACTAGAACTCTGAGTATAATTTATATTTGCTGAGATATTAATGTATCCTTTCCTATCATGGTTTTCCCTCAGGCAAAATGAAACAAGTACAACACATTTTAAAGTCATTTCACAGATCAAATCACTCAGAGATATGATATAATTAGTCTTATGACAGTATGTATTTAATTAAATTAGGGAGGAACAATTAATTAAATGACAAAAAGGATAAAAACATCAAAAATTAACATACCATTGACATTAATACATCAAAATGAGAATGTCATTATAGATACAAATATTTAAATTGATAAGATTCACACAAAGAACAAAAATTTGCTGTTGCAAGTATTCTGATTGTGGCAGAATTAGAAAGTCTTTTAAAGTTACAAGAATGGAAGAATTAAGTATTCCCCATAGTTTCTGTAAAGCATTTGATAAGATAAATTTAAGAAGAGACTATCTGTAATTTTAACCAAGCAAGATTTTCTTGGTACAATATTTTCATTAAATTTTGTCTTTTTGTGTTTTAGAGCTCACATGCTCTTGAATAATATATTCAATGTTCCTTGTTACAGTCTTAGCACAATAAATTCTCAGCTTTTCACACTGGATGTATTAATGTCTGCAAGCGACTATTTTGCCATCACCAAAGTAAGTTTCTGCTATCTACTGCTGTCAAGGTGTGTTAATAAGTTTATAGAAGCTTAATGACCCAGAGACTTCACATTAATACTAAAGTAACATAATATTCAAGAAGATGTGGAATGAACTGAGGAGACAGAACACCTTCAACATCTTCTTTTGTTTACAAATGAAAGATCTGACACTATTCCCTAAAAGGAGGCATCTTGACAGATCTAACACTAACAGAAAGACTTTTAATTTGGTTTTTTATTTATCCAAACTAATTGCTTTGCGTTATCTGCAACCTTTTTTTCCTTACATGTCAGTATTTGATGGTCCATTGAGAGGAACTTGGCCACAAATTCCCCCCTAAAAAATACAGGGAACTTCAGATGGATAAATAGGAAATCAAGAGAAAAAGTTAAATATACTAGGATAGTAGTAAATATACTAGGATAGTAACAATTACTAAAATAATAATAATGATAATAGTGGCAGCAGAGTATTTACTGTTAGTATTAATAGTAAAATAGGAGTAGTAGTAAGATACCTTCATGTGTTTAAGCATATTTTTCAAGTGAATTATAGTTCGGGTGGTTAGAATTAGATATGTACTAAAGAAAACCCCCTTCATCTGCTGCCCTACCCACAAAAGAGCAATCCAAGTTAAAAATTAAAAGATGGGGGCAGACGTAGTGGCTCACATCTGTAATCCCAGCATTTTGGGAGGCTGAGGCAGGTGGATCACTTGAGGTCAGGAGTTCGAGACCAGCCTGTCCAACATGGTGAAACCCCATGTCTACTAAAAATACAAAAATTAGCCGACACGGTGGTGTGCACCTGTAATCTCAGCTACTCAGCAGGCTGAGGCAGGGGAATCACTTGTACCTGGGAGGTGGAGGTTGCAGTGAGCTGAGAGTGCACCATTGCATTCCAGTCTGGGTGACAGAGTGAGACTCTGTCTCCAGAAAAAAAAAAAAAAAAATTAACAGATGTGAAAATGAATACTGGGCAAATACAAATGAAAAGAAAGCAAAGTTTCTGGATTTAATATCAAAAAGGTATAATATAACCCAAAAGTATTAAGCAAATATGCATAATTTATAATGTCAAAGACGACAATTCATAATAAAATTATAATAATTTACAAATATGTAGGAACCAGAAAGCTTAGCAGAAGCATTCTTAAATAGAAGGTATGTGATATAAGAAACAATAGACAACAAATACAGCTCGAGAATTAACTTCTATCAGTGACATAGCAAGTCAAGTGATAATGACACCCCAAGTGGTCAAAAATATAAGAGAGAATATAGGATATTTTAATGGTATAAGTAAGTAGATATATTTTATAAATGTCTATGAAGACAGATAATATGCCTTCTATAAATATTAATAAACATTAAAACTGACCATATATTAAGCCATTAGAGAGCATCTCATTAAATTCTGAAAGGTGGAAATAAAACAATAATCCTTCCTTACAATATAATAAAATTAAAAATTGATAGCGTCAGAAAAGAATAAGTCTCTTTCCCTGAAAACTAAATAAATTGCTCTAAAAACAACTCTTCAAAGAGAGGAAAAATAAATTTGCAGAATTAAAAATAATACAGCTAAAGCAGTATGTAGAGAAAAGTTCAAAGCCTTAAATGTTTGTATCATTAAGAAACTGGTCAGGTACCATCAAGACAGCAAGGGGACACAGATAGCAGAGAGGAGTGAAGCTGGGTAGCAGCCTATCTGGGATCAATACCAGTCAGGAGAAGCTCTCCAACATGGGAAAGTGTGAATGAGTGGGAACCCCCTGGGGGATTCACAGTCTCCACAGGGACCTGTGCAAGACTGGGAATGGGAGAATGCCCCAGCCCCCCTCCCCAAGTACCCCCTACTATGCTTCTAAACTGAGGCAGAAAGCTACCCAGAGTTTTTGCAGAGGAAACCCTCAAGTCCAAGGGGACCTCTAACAAGCCCCAGATCCTGGAACAGACCCATACCACATCATAGCCCAGAAAGAGGCTGCAGTCGTGGTGCCTGGGAGCAGTAAGATGGCTCTAACCCTACCTGCCAGACAAGTCTCAGTGCCAGCTTTTGACCCAGTGATCCCACACTTACCTGAACTCAGCCAGTAGTTGCAGCCTCCTGCTGTCCTAGGAAACACCTGGAAGACAGGGCGGGAGACCCTGCCCACCCTGCCACTGGTAGCCAGGTGGGCCCCACATGCTAGAGCTTCTAGCCCAGCGATTCTACATCTGCCTGAACTCTGCCGAGGAGCAGAGCCTCCTGTTGCCCTGGGAAATACCCAGATGGCAGAGAAAGCAACTCAGCCCACTCGTACCTCTTGTAGCCACACTGTCCATAACCTCTAGAGCTTCCAGCCCAGCAGTCTGGCTTCTGCCTGAACTCTGCCAGCAGTTACAACCCCTGGTACTCCTGGGAAGCACCCAGACAGATTAAGTGATCTCATTCACCTTCGCAGCTCCTACCTGAGCAGGACTTGCTGGCTTAGGTGGTGCCCAAGCAGGGAGGAGCCCTCACTCTAGGACCACTGAGAGAGGTAAGATGCCCAGGTTTGCAAACCAGTGAAGGAGCAGGGTGTGGCTCTCCTGACAGCGATGCCCTGGCAAGGATACCTCCTGTCTACCAACCACAGTACCTGCCTGAGGGAGCCCCATGAACCGGAACACCCAACAGACAAAACAGGGGCACAAAGCCAGCAACCAGAGAGGGTTCCTCCAAGGCCCAGGAGTGGACTAGATAAGTGGGTCACGTCTCCCCACTGTCTACTAGAAAACACTATGGCCAACTCTGCCAAAACACAAAAGTCTTGCAGCATAGCAAGGACCTATCTGCTGGCTAACACTCGTAAGTACACCTACTGGATCTCAGTCAAATGCACAAGACCAAAATTTGTTGCGAGTATACAGAACCTGTGAAAACTAAGAAAGACGCCCACCAGCACCCCACCCCAGCCAATGTACCAATGCACGTGAACTTCACCGCAACACCACAGCTTCCGGCACATGCAAGCAAGCACTGATCCTGCTGCCACCACCCCAGTGACATGCTTTGGCCAGCACCCCCCGTCAAAGTGTTAACACCAGCAGACTGAAAACACCTCAGCCCCTCCAGGGCAGCAGGTTCCTAGTCCTGAGGGCCCAAAGAACAAAGCTGAGATCCTAGTACCAGCCCCCCAGTATTAGAGGACACAATCCAGGAGTACTGAGCTGAGCATTGGCCACACAAAATTTCCAGAACCAAAGCCAGTCAACTGAACCTACCTTATACCACAATTAAACCCTCAAGGACATCAAAGAAGATAAAAGAAAAAAAATCCAAAGGATACAAACTGCAAAGATTAAAGGAGCATTAGCCCACACAGATGAGAAAGAACTAGCACAAGAACTCTGGCCACTAAAAAGCCACAGTGTCTTCTTACCTCTAAATGACTGCACTATTTCCCTAGCAATGGTTCTTAACTAGGATGAAATGGCTTAAATGACAGAAATAGAATTCAGAACATGTATAGTAACAAGGATCATCAAGATTCAGGAGAAAGCTGAAACCCAATCCAAGGAATCTAACGACAACAATAAAAAGATGCAGGAGCTGAAAGACAAAATGGACATTTTAAGAAACAACAAAATTGATCTGATAGAGTTGAAAAACTATAAAAATTTCATAATACTATTGCAAGTACTAACAGCAGAATAGAACAGACTGACAAAAGAATCTCAGAGCTCAAGGATGGGTTCTCCAAATTAACTAAGACAAAAAAAAAAAAAAAGGAAAAGAATGAACAAGACCTCCAACAAACATAAGGTTATTTGAAGAGACCAAATCTATGACTCATTGGGTGAGAAAGCAATTTTGAAAATGTATTTGATGACACCATCCACAAAAATTTCCCCAACTTTACCAGAGAGGTCAACACTCAAATTTAGGAAAAGCAGAGAACCCCTACAAGATACTATTCAAGACAACCATCTCCAAGAAACATAGCCATCAGATTCCCCAAGGTCAACATGAAAGAAAAGTATTAAAAGCAGCTAGAGAGAAGGGGCAGGTTCCCTACAGGGAACCCCATCAGGCTAAAAGCAGACCTTTCAGCAGAAACCTCACCAGCTGGAAGAGATTGGGGGCCTATTTTCAGCATTCTTAAAGAAATTCTAACCAAGAATTTCCTATCAAGCCAAACTGTTTCATAAGAGAAACAGAAATAAGATCCTTTTCAGACAAGCCAATGCTAAGAGAATTCAGTACTACCAACACTGCCTTAAAAGAGGTCCATAAGAGAGTACTAAATATGAAAAAGAAAGAACATTATTGGACACCACAAAAATACACTTAAGTGCATAGATCACCGATGCTAAGCAACTACACAATCAAGTCTGCATAATAACCAACTAACAACATGATGGCAGAATCAAATCTGCTCATATGAACACGAACCTTGAATGCAGACAGGCTAAACATCCCAATTAAAAGGCAGAGGGTGGCAAGTTGGAAAAAGAAGCAAAACCCAACTGTAAGCTGTTTTCAAGAGACTCACATGCAATGACACCCAGAGGCTCAAAGTAAAGAGATGGTAAAACAAAACAAAACAAAACGCCTCAACCAAGCAAACAGAAAACAGAAAAAAAGTGTGAGTTGCTATTCTAATTTCAGACAAAACAGACCTTGAACCAATAGCTATCAAAAACAGACAAAGAAGGGCATTACTAATGGTTAAGGGTTTGATTCAACAGGAAGACTTAACTATTCCAAATATATATGCAACCAACACTGGAGCACCCATATTCATAAAACAAGTTCTTAGAGGCCTACAAAGAAATGTAGATAATCATACAATAATAGTGGGAGATTTAACACCCCACTAACAGTATTAGACATGTCATTGAAGTAGACAACTAATAAAAATATTTGGTACCTGAAATCAACACTCAACCAAATGACCCTGACTGATATCTACAGAACTCTTCACCCCAAAACAAAAGAATACACATTCTTTTCATCTGCACATGGCATGTGCATTAAAACTGACCACATTATCAGTCATAAAACAATTATCAGCAAATTCAAAAAAGTCCAAAATCGTATCAACCACACTCTCAGGCCACAGTGCAATTAAAACAGGAATTAATACTAAGGGGACAGCTGAAAAGACAGCCAAATAGGGACAGCTCCAGTCTGCAACTCCCAGTGAGATCAATGCAGAAGGTGGGTGATTTCTGCATTTCCAACTGAGGTACCCAGCTCATATCACTGGGACTGGTTAGACAGTGGGTGCAGCCCATGGAGGGTGAGCAGAAGCAGGGTGGGGTGTCAACTCACTCAGGAAGTGCAAGGTGTCAAGGAACTCCCTGCCCCAGCCAAGGGAAGCCGTGAGGGACTATGCTGTGAGTAATGGTGCATTCTAGCCCAGATACTATGCTTTTTCCATGGTCTTCACAACCCACAGACTAGGAGATTCCCTCTGGTGCCTACGCCTTCAGGGCCCTGGGTTTCAAGCACAAAACTGGGCAGCTGTTTGAGCAGACACTGAGCTAGCTGCAGGAGTTTCTTTTCATACCCCAGTGGCACCTGGAATCCTGGAATCCTGGAATGCCAGTGAGAGAGAATTGTCCACTCCCCTGGAAAAGGGGCTGAAGCCAGAGAGACAAGTAGTATACCTCAGTGGATCCCACCCCCTCAGAGCCCAGCAAGATAAAATCCACTGGCTTGAAATTCTCACTGCCAGCACAACACTCTGACATTGACCTGGGATGCTCCAGCTTGGTGGGGGAGGGGCGTCCACCATTACTGATGCTTGAGTAGGTGGTATTTCTCCCATTGAATGGGAGAAAAGTTTTGCAATTTTCTCAGAGCATAAACAAAGCTGCTGGGAAGTTCAGACTGTCTGGAACTCACTGCAGCTTGGCAAAGCTGCTATAGCCAGACTGCCTCTCTAGATTCCTCCTCTCTGGGAAGGGCATCTCTGAAAGAAAGGCAGCAGCCGCAGGTAGGGGCTTATAGATAAAACTCCCATCTCCCTGGGACACAGCACCTTGGGGAAGGGGCAGCTATGGGAGCAGCTTCGGCAGACTTAAACCTTCCTGCCTGCCAGCTCTGAAGAGAGCAGTGGATCTCCCAGCACAGCACTCAAGCTCTGCCAAGGGACAGCCTGCCTCCTCAAGTGGGTCCCTGACCCCCATACCTCCTTATGGGAAAAACCTCCCAGCAGTGATTGACAGACACATCATAAAGAGAGCTCCAGCTGGCATCTGGTGGGTGCCCCTCTGGGACGAAGCTTGCAGAGGAAGAAACAGGCAGCAATCTTTGCCGTTCTGCAGCCTCCGCTGGTGATACCCAGGCAAACAGGATCTGGAGTGGACCTCCAGCAAACTCCAGCAGACCTACAGCAGAGGGGCCTTTTAGAAGGAAAACTAACAAACAGAAAGGAATAGTATCAACATCAATAAAAAGGACATCCACAACAAAACCCCATCCAAAGGTCACCAATGTCAAAGACCAAAGATAGATAAATCCACAAAGATGGGGAGAAACCAGTGCAAAAAGGCTGAAAATTGCAAAAACCAGAATGTCTCTTCTCCTCCAAAGGATCACAACTCTTCAGCAGCAAGGCAACAAAACTGGACAGAGAATGAGTTTGAAAAATTGACAGAAGTAGGCTTCAGAAGGTGGGTAATAACAAACTCCTCTGAGCTAAAGGAGCATGTTCTAACCCAATGCACGGAAGCTAAGAACCCAGACAAAAGGTTAGAAGAATTGCTAACTAGAATAACCAGTTTAGAGAAGAACATAAATGACCTGATGGAGCTGAAAAACACAGCATGTGATTGCCAGGGCAATCAGGCAAGAGAAAAAATAAAGGGTATTCAAATAGGAAGAGATGAGGCCAAATTGTCTCTGTTTACAGATGACATGATTTTATATTTAGAAAAGCCCATTGTCTCAGCCCAAAAACTCCTAAAGCTGATAAGCAACTTCAGCGAAGTCTCAGGATACAAAATCAGTGTGCAAAAATCACAAACATTCCTATCCACAAATAATAGAGAGTCAAATCATGAGTGAACTCCCACTCACAATTGCTACAGAGAGAATAAAATACCTAGGAATACAACTTACAAGGGATGTGAAGGACCTCTTCAAGGAGAACTACAAACCATTGCTCAAGGAAATAAGAGAGGACAGAAACAAATGGAAGAACATTCCATGCTCAGGGATAGGAAGAATCAATATGGTGAAAATGGCCATACTGTCCAAAGTAATTTATAGATTCAATGCTAGCCCCATCAAGCTACCAATGACTTTCTTCACAGAATCAGAAAAAAACTACTCTAAAGTTCATATGGAACCAAAAAAGAGCCCGCATTGCCAAGACAATCCTAAGCAAAAAGAGCAAAGCTGGAGGCATCATGCTACCTGACTTCAAACTATACTACAAGGCTACAGTAACCAAAATAGCATGGTACTGATACCAAAACAGATATACAGACCAATGGAACAGAATAGAGGCCTCAGAAATAACACCACACCACACATCTACAACCCTCTGACCTCTGACAAACCTGACAAAAACGAGCAATGGGAAAAGGATTCCCTATTTAATAAATGGTGTTGGGAAAACTGGCTAGCCATATACAGAAACCTGAAACTGGACCCCTTCCTTATACCTTATACAAAAATTAACTTAAGATGGATTAAAGACTTAAGTGTAGACTTAAAACTACTAAAACCCTAGAAGAAAACCTAGGCAATACCATTTAGGAAATAGGTAAGAGCAAAGACTTCATCACTAAAATACCAAAAGCAATGGCAACAAAAGCCAAATTTGATCAATGGGATCTAATAAACTAAAGAGCTTCTGCACAGCCAAAGAAACTATCATTGGAGTAAACAGATAACCTACAGAATGGGAGAACATTTTTGCAACCTATCCTTCTGACAAAGGGCTAATATCCAGAATCTACAAATGACTTAAACAAATTTATGAGAAAAAAACAACTCCATCAAAAAGCAGTCAAAGGACATGAACAGACACCTTGCAAAAGAAGGCATTTATGCAGCTAGCAAACATATGAAAAAAAGCTCATCATCACTGATCATTAGAGAAATGCAAATCAAAACCACATTGAGATACCATCTCACACTAGTTAGAAGGGCAATCATTAAAAACTCAGGAAACACCAGGCCAATACCCTTGATTAACACAGATGCAAAAATCCTTAAGAAGATACTAGCAAACTGAATCCAGCAGCAAATCAAAAAGCTAATCCGGCGGAGCAAGATGGCCGAATAGGAACAGCTCCAGTCTCCAACTCCCAGCATGAGTGACACAGAAGACCGGTGACTTCTGCATTTTCAACTGAGGTACTGGGTTCATCTCACTAGGGAGTGCCGGACAATCGGTGCTGGTCAGCTGCTGCAGCCCGACCAGCAAGAGCTGAAGCAGGGCGAGGCATCGCCTCACCTGGGAAGCACAAGGGGGAAGGGAATCCCTTTTCCTAGCCAAGGGAACTGAGACACACAACACCTGGAAAATCGGGTAACTCCCACACCAATACTGCGCTTTAAGCAAACGGGCACACCAGGAGATTATATCCCATACCTGGCTGGGAGGGTCCCACACCCACGGAGCCTCCCTCATTGCTAGCACAGCAGTCTGCGATCTAACCACAAGGCAGTAGCGAGGCTGGGGGAGGGGTGCCCGCCATTGCTGAGGCTTAAGTACGTAAACAAAGCCACTGGGAAGCTCGAACTGGGTGGAGCTCACAGCAGCTCAACGAAACCTGCCTGTCTATGTAGACACCACCTCTGGGGACAGGGCACAGCTAAACAACAACAAAAGCAGCAGAAACCTCTGCAGACGCAAACGACTCTGTCTGACAGCTTTGAAGAGAGCAGTGGATCTCCCAACACAGAGGTTGAGATCTGAGAAGGGACAGACTGCGGGTCCCTGACCCTTAAGTAGCCTAACTGGGAGACATCCCCCACTAGGGGCAGTATGACACCCCACACCTCACAGGGTGGAGTACACCCCTGAGAGGAAGCTTCCAAAGCAAGAATCAGACAGGTACACTCGCTGTTCAGCAATATTCTATCTTCTGCAGCCTTTGCTGCTGATACCCAGGCAAACAGGGTCTGGGGTGGACCTCAAGCAATCTCCAACAGACCTACAGCTGAGGGTCCTGACTGTTAGAAGGAAAACTATCAAACAGAAAGGACACCTACACCAAAACCCCATCAGTACGTCACCATCATCAAAGACCAGAGGCAGATAAAACCACAAAGATGGGGAAAAAGCAGGGCAGAAAAGCTGGAAATTCAAAAAATAAGAGCGCATCTCCCCTGGCAAAGGAGCGCACCTCATCGCCAGCAACGGATCAAAGCTGGATGGAGAATGACTTTGACGAGATGAGAGAAGAAGGCTTCAGTCCATCAAACTTCTCAGAGCTAAAGGAGGAATTACGTACCCAGCGCAAAGAAACTAAAAATCTTGAAAAAAAAGTGGAAGAATTGATAGCTAGAGTATGCAGAGAAGGTCATAAACGAAATGAAAGAGATGAAAACCATGACACAAGAAATACGTGACAAATGCACAAGCTTCAGTAACCGACTCGATCAACTGGAAGAAAGAGTATCAGCGATTGAGGATCAAATGAATGAAATGAAGCGAGAAGAGAAACCAAAAGAAAAAAGAAGATAAAGAAATGAACAAAGCCTGCAAGAAGTATGGGATTATGTAAAAAGACCAAATCTACGTCTCATTGGAGTGCCTGAAAGTGAGGGGGAAAATGGAACCAAGTTGGAAAACACTCTTCAGGATATCATCCAGGAGAACTTCCCCAACCTAGTAGGGCAGGCCAACATTCAAATCCAGGAAATACAGAGAATGCCACAAAGATACTCCTCGAGAAGAGCAACTCCAAGACACATAATTGCCAGATTCACCAAAGTTGAAATGAAGGAAAAAATCTTAAGGGCAGCCAGAGAGAAAGGTCGGGTTACCCACAAAGGGAAGCCCATCAGACTAACAGCAGATCTCTTGGCAGAAACTCTACAAGCCAGAAGAGAGTGGGGGCCAATATTCAACATTCTTAAAGAAAATAATTTTAAACCCAGAATTTCATATGCAGCCAAACTAAGTTTCAGAAGTGAAGCAGAAATAAAATCCTTTACAGATAAGCAAATGCTTAGAGATTTTGTCACCACTAGGCCTGCCTTACAAGAGACCCTGAAGGAAGCACTAAACATGGAAAGGACCAACCGGTACCAACCATTGCAAAAACATGCCAAAATGTAAAGACCATCAAGGCTAGGAAGAAACTGCATCAACTAACAAGCAAAATAACCAGTTAATATCATAATGGCAGGATCAAGTTCACACATAACAATATTAACCTTAAATGTAAATGGACTAAATGCTCCAATTAAAAGACACAGACTGGCAAACTGGATAAAGAGTCAAGAACCATCAGTCTGCTGTATTCAGGAGACCCATCTCACACGCAGAGACATACATAGGCTCAAAATAAAGGGATGGAGGAAGATTTACCAAGCAAATGGAGAACAAAACAAAGCAGGGGTTGCAATACTAGTCTCTGATAAAATAGACATTAAACCATCAAAGATCAAAAGAGACAAAGAAGGCCATTACATAATGGTAAAGGGATCAATTCAACAGGAAGAGATAACTATCCTAAATATATATGCACCCAATACAGGAGCACCCAGATTGATAAAGCAAGTCCTTAGAGACTTACAAAGAGACTTAGACTCCCATACAATAATAATGGGAGACTTCACTCCACTATCAACATTAGACAGATCAACGAGACAGAAAGTTAACAAGGATATCCAGGAATTGAACTCATCTCTGCAGCAAGCAGACCTAATAGACATCTATAGAACTCTCCACCCCAAATCAACAGAATATACATTCTTCTCAGCACCACATCGCACTTACTCCAAAATTGACCACATAATTGGAAGTAAAGCACTCCTCAGCAAATGTACAAGAACAGAAATTATAACAAACTGTCTCTCAGACCACAGTGCAATCAAACTAGAACTCAGGACTAAGAAACTCAATCAAAACCGCTCAACTACATGGAAACTGAACAACCTGCTCCTGAATGACTACTGGGTACATAACGAAATGAAGGCAGAAATAAAGATGTTCTTTGAAACCAATGAGAACAAAGATACAACATACCAGAATCTCTGGGACACATTTAAAGCAGTGTGTAGAGGGAAATTTATAGCACTCAATGCCCACAAGAGAAAGCAGGAAAGATCTAAAATTGACACCCTAACATCACAATTAAAAGAACTAGAGAAGCAAGAGCAAACACATTTGAAAGCTAGCAGAAGGCAAGAAATAACTAAGATCAGAGCAGAACTGAAGGAGATAGAGACACAAAAAACCCTCCAAAAAATCAATGAATCCAGGAGTTGGTTTTTTGAAAAGATCAACAAAATTGACAGACCGCTAGCAAGACTAATAAAGAAGAAAAGAGAAAAGAATCAAATAGACGCAATAAAAAATGATAAAGGGGATATCACCACCGATCCCACGGAAATACAAACTACCATCAGAGAATACTATAAACACCTCTATGCAAATAAACTAGAAAATCTAGAAGAAATGGATAATTTCCTGGACACTTACACTCTTCCAAGACTAAACCAGGAAGAAGTTGAATCCCTGAATAGACCAATAGCAGGCTCTGTAATTGAGGCAATAATTAATAGCCTACCAACCAAAAAAAGTCCAGGACCAGATGGATTCACAGCTGAATTCTACCAGAGGTACAAGGAGGAGCTGGTACCATTCCTTTTGAAACTATTCCAATCAATAGAAAAAGAGGGAATCCTCCCTAACTCATTTTATGAGGCCAACATCATCCTGATACCAAAGCCTGGCAGAGACACAACAAAAAAAGAGAATGTTAGACCAATATCCCTGATGAACATCGATGCAAAAATCCTTAATAAAATACTGGCAAGCTGGATTCAGCAACACATTAAAAAGCTTATCCACCATGATCAAGTGGGCTTCATCCCTGGGATGCAAGGCTGGTTCAACATTCACAAATCAATAAACATAATCCAGCATATAAACAGAACCAAAGACAAGAACCACATGATTATCTCAATAGATGCAGAAAAGGCTTTTGACAAAATTCAACAGCCCTTCATGCTAAAAACGCTCAATAGAACTAGATGTACCATATGACCTAGCCATTCCATTACTGGGTATATACCCAAAGGATTATAAATCATGCTGCTATAAAGACACATGCACATGTATGTTTATTGCGGCACTATTCACAATAGCAAAGACTTGGAATCAACCCAAATGTCCATCAGTGACAAACTGGATTAAGAAAATGTGGCACATATACACCATGGAATACTATGCAGCCATAAAAAAGGATGACTTTGTGTCCTTTGTAGGGACATGGATGCAGCTGGAAGCCATCATTCTTAGCAAACTATCACAAGAACAGAAAACCAAACACCACATGTTCTCACTCATAGGTGGAAACTGAACAATGAGATCACTTGGACTCGGAAAGGGGAACATCACACACCGGGGCCTATCATGGGGAGGAGGGAGCGGGGAGGGATTGCACTGGGAGTTATACCTGATGTAAATGATGAGTTGATGGGTGCTGACGAGTTGATGGGTGCAGCACACCAACATGGCACAAGTATACATATGTAACAAACCTGCACGTTATGCACATGTACCCTAGAACTTAAAGTATAATAATAATAAATAAATAAATAAAGCTAATCCACCACAATGAAGTAGGCTAATCCACCAAGATCAAGTAGGCTTCTTCAACATATAGAGATCAGTAAGTGTGATTCATCGTGTAAACATAACTAATAACAAAACCACATGATCATCTCAATAGATGTAGAAAAGGATTTCAATAAAATTCAACATCCCTTCTTGTTAAAAATCCTCAACAAAGTAGGTAGTGAAGGAACATACCTCAAAGTAATAAGAGCCATCTATGACAGATTCACAGCCAACATCATCCTGAATGGGCAAAAGCTGGAAGCATTCCCCTTTGAGAACTGGAACAAGACAAGAATGCCCACTGTCACTACTCCTGCTCAACATAGTACTGGACGACCTCGCCAAGGCGATTAAGCAAGAGAAAGAAAGAAAAGGCAGCCAAATAGGAAAAGATGAAGTCAAACTATCTCTGTTTACAGATGATACAATTCTATACCTAGAAAAACCCTATAAGACTCTACTCAAAAGCTCCTAGACCTGATGATAAACAATTTTAGCAAAGTTTCAGGATACAAAATCAATGTACAAAAATCAGTAACATTTCTATACACCAGCAATATCCAAGCTGAGAGCCAAATTAAGAGCACAATCCCACTCGCAACAGCCATGAAAAGAATACCTAGGAATACAGCTAACCGGGGAGATGAACACCCCCTAGGATGAGAATTTCAAAACACTGCTGACAGAAATCAGAGATTATACAAACAGAAAAATATTCCATGCTCATGGACAGGAAGCATCAATATTGTTCAAATGGCCATACTGCTGTAAGCAATTTACAGATTCAACGCTATCCCTATCAAACTACCAATGACATTCTTCACAGAATTAGAAAAAGCTATCTTAAAATTCGTATGGAACCAAAAAGAGCCTGAATAGTCAAAGCAATCCTAACCAAAAAGAGCAAAGCTGGAGGCACCACATTACCTGACTTCAAACTATGCTATAAGGCTACAGTAACCACAACAGCATGGTACTGGTACAAATAAGTTACTAAAAGTAAAAGAAATTTAAAAATCTAAACAGAGGAATTTCCTTACCTCCAAAAAGAAAATGCATTTAAAGAAATGGGTAAAGATGTTGAATTTATATCCCTGCTGTCTCCAAAAATAACAAAATAAAAAATACCAGGGCTAGATGAACTTGTGGGATAATTTTAGTAAACCCTTAAAAAGCACTTCCAAGTGAATTAAAACTTTCCAAGAAAGTAAACTGAAACTTCCAAATTATTTTTATGAAGTAAATATTAGTCGTACACACACATATACACCAACTACTGCCTTATCTCACTTATTATTGCCAATATAAAAATCTTTTACAAACTATTAGGAAAGAGAATCCAGCAATAAACTAAAAGAATACTTGATAAAAATCAACAATTCAGAAAAGAAAATCCAATCATACAAGAAAATCTGGATACATTCATAATATAAAGTATATCTCAGTCCCAAAGCCAGGATCATGCTTCACAGTGAAACACTACAGGTATCCCAATGTAATTCCAAAACAGAGCATGGGCACCCACCATCACCAGTTTGATTTGACATTGTTCTAGCCAATGAAATTAGACAATAGAATGAAATGAGAATCATGGAAACTGTTGCTATTTTCAGACAATATGATCCCATACCTAAAAAATCCAAACTACTACAAGCAGTGAGAGAATTCAAATTCGGTAAGTTAATAGGATGTAAAATTTAGAAACTAATTGCCTTCATATATAAAAACAATTTGTTAAAGCACATATTGGAAGAAAACTTTCCATTCACAACACCACCACAAAAAGATAAAATACCTAGAAATAAACTCACGAAGACATATGTAATACCTTTATGAAGAAAACTTTTAAGTGCTTTAAAAAGTTGCTGCAGCTGTGGGGAAGCGGGCACTGTAACACATTGCTGTTGGAAGCATAAGGTGACAGAAGGGCAATCTGATAACACCAACCCAAACTACAAATGCATATACCCTTTGAGACATAACTCCACTTCTACAAATTTGTCCTAAAGTTTTACTTGTCCACGTATAAAATCACACAAAATAAAAGTTCATTCATTGCATCATTGTTTCAATGGCTGAAGATTAAGAACAATTTGCCTATCAATAGAAGAATGGTAAATTTAGGCTAATTCACACAAGGCAGTATTAGGCAGCTATGCAAATGTGATGAAGCTTTCATGTACTGATAAGAAATATCTCCAAAAAATGATCTGATTAAAAAGCAAGGTGTAGAAAGGTTTGTAGAATACTGTACCTTTTGTAGAAAAAAATGAAATATGAACTTTTTTAAAAATGTGCATTAAAACCTTAAGAGCACCTAAGAAATGAATGTCAGTGCTGAGCATGTGGATAACGCAAGCAGATGCAAGATGAGGTTGGATGGGAGTCTATGAAGTGGCACTCTGCAGATTACTTTTTAACCACAGCAACATAACATGATGCCTACTTACAAAATTAAACTAAAAGAAAACGTTGCTAGTGGCATTAAAAATTATACAACAATTATAATGATGAAGACAAACTACATTATGCTGCAGTACCTATCTCTAAATCACAGAGGCTTCTCTTAACGAAAGTGTTATTTCTTCCTCTGTCCCTGTCCATCATGGGTTCATTGACTGGGCTCTCTTGTACGTGGTTCTTCATCAGTCCCCATGCAGAGGAAAAAGTGCTCTTCACGGACTCATGCTGGCCATTCAATCTTCCAGCCAGAAATGACACTTGTCACTTCTGCTTACAATCCATTGGCTAGGACTAGTCACATGGTCCCACACAAAGCACAAAGAGGGTTTAAGGCAAGTAGGACATATATTGGTAAGCTACAGTAATAACAACCATAACGATTTTGGAGAACAACTTTAATGAACAACCATAACGATTTTGGAGAACAACTTTAAGATACCACTTAGATAACATAAAAGCCATTGAAAACATGCATACACTTTCATTCAGCAATTACACTTCTGGGAATGTTTAATGAAATATTCCTAAGTAATTATAAATAAATGGGTAGAAATGTTTCATCCCTGGACATAACACTCAACAAAATGGAGTGAACTCTTCTTTAACTCTAAGGCAGATAAGTGCCCCAACACCATTCTCCTTAAAAAAATAAAGTTATAAATAGCTATTAAAAAAAAAAAAAAAGGAAGAAAGCAAATAAGCCCAGATGGAAAGATAGTGTTTTGCTTTTAATTATTGGGGCATTGATCAGCTTTCTTATGTACTCCAGTGGTGAAATTCGATTTTGAAAATCCTTTGAAATAAAGTAATATATATTAATGATTTATCTCAGGTCCTGAGGTATATGTTTGCAGTAAATTTAACGCAGGTTTATTTCAACTTCAGGAGGAACAAATGTCATCATTTAACAAGGTCTTCTCTAACAATGGGAAATGGATAATTACAGCAAATGAAAAGATATACAAGCCCAAAAAATGAGCCTAATTTCACTGTGGATTATAGAAAGATATAGATACATTCTTTTAACAGAAAGGTCACTTAGTTAATTTGAGGCCAAATTGTTCTACGCATTTTAAAAGATAATATAATGGACTCCTTTAAGAGCTTGGACCTTGGAGTCAGACAGGCCTGGGTTTGAATCTTAGTTTTTCTCTTTAATAACTGTGTGAACTAGACAAGTACTTGTCTCTAGGTGTCTCTCTCCTTGCCTATAAAATGGAGGGAGTACTTGTACATGTTTCGTAATGTATTATTATATAAAGATTAAATGAAATATTTGTGTAGCATTTATTGATAAGACTCATGATTAGTGCTGAATAAATGTTAAGTGAATTAGGGTTCTCCAGAGACACAATCAACAGACAATCAACAGGCTGTGTGTGTGCATATACATATACACACACGCAAACACATATACACACTCATATATAAATACATATGTATCCATCCGAGAGAGAGAGAAATAGCAAGAAGCGGGGGAGAAAGATCAATTTCATTGATTTTCAGGAATTGGTTCATGTGATTGTGGTGGCTGGCAAGTTCAAAACCTGCATGGCAGCCATGCAGGAAGGCAGGCAACCCAGGGAAGACCTGAAGAATAGACATTGCAGTTTGAATCCAAAGGCAGTCCACTGGCAGAATTCCTTCTTCTCTGGAGGAAATCAGTTGTTTTCTCAAGGCTTTCAACTGGTTGGATGAGACCCACCCAATTTATGGAGGGAAATCTGCCTTATTAATTTCAAATCTACTAATTTAAATGATAATCACGTTTAAAAAAAAAAAAAAACCTTCACAGCAACATCCAGATGTGTTTGATTATACATCTGGGTATGGTAGCCTACACATGGACACATAAAATGAACCATCATGTTAGGTATTGTCTATTAGCTTATTTGTGTGAGGCTTTATTCTTCACTACGTTCTTTCACATATATCATCTCAGTTTTTCCTTTTTTTTTCATGTTTAGTTCAGGGGTACATGTGCAGGATGTGCAGGTTTGTTACATAGGTAAATGTGTGCCATAGTGGTTTACTGCACCTATCAACCCATCACCTAGGTATTAAGCCCAGCATACATTAGCCATTCTTTCTAATACTCTCCCTCCCCACACTCTACCTCCCAATAGGCCCCAGTGTGTGTTGTTCCCTTCCCTAGGTCCATGTGATCCCATCGTTCAGCTCCCACTTATAAGTGAGAACATGTGTTATTTGGTTTTCTGTTCCTGTGTTAGTTTGCTGAGGATAATGGCTTTCAGCTTCATCCATGTCGCTGCAAAGGACATAATCTCGTTCCTTTTTATGGCTGCATAATATTCCATGGTGTATGTATATGTACCACATTTTCTTTATCATCTATCATTGACGAGCATTTGGGTTGCTTTCATGTCTTTGCTATTTTAAATAGTACTGCAATGAAAATACGGGTGCATGTATCATTGTAATAGAATGATGGTTTATATTTCCTTTGGGTATATACCATGTAATGGGATTGCTAGGTCAAATGGTATTTCTGGCTTTAGCTCTTTGAGGAATCACCACACCATCTTTCACAATGGTTAAAACTAATTTACATTCCCACTTTTTAATGGGGTGGTTTTTGTTTTTCTTATTCAACCACATTGGGTCAGCTTTAATACATTTGGAGTTTATAGACAATGTTATTGAAATAAAGTACCTTGCTTAAAAGAGAATATAACTTTGAAAAACACAGTTTTTTCAGTGTTATTATTTTACAGATGAGAAAAATAAAGCCTGACTCAATTATTTTGGGGTATTCACTATCTTTAGGTAAAACATTTTTCTATTCATAGCAAAGCACATAGACGTAAGTAGGACATAGTTCTTGACTTTAAGAATTTTGTAGCCTGATGATAAAGGTTAGTAACCAGTACAAAGCCATAGAGCTGGTCAGTCTTGTTTTGATTGCCAGTGGCTTGGATTATCCTATAATAGAAGGTATAGATTATTGTTTCAAAAAGTCAAGGGAATCACTGAACAAGTTTTTTTAAGTAAAATATGCCACATTTTCTTTACTCATTCATCTGTTGATGGCCACTTAGATTGCTCCCTGTGAATAATGCTACAGTGAACATGAGGGTGCAGGTATCTCTTCAACACACAGATTTCAGTTTCTTTTGATATATATCTGGAGGTGAGATTGCTGGGTCATATGGTCATTCTATTTTTAGATTTTTGATGAGTCTCTACCATTTTTCATAATGGTTGTGCTAATTTACCTTCACTCCAACCATGTAAAGGATTGCATTTTCCCTGCATCCTTTCCAACACTTGTTACCTTTTATCTTTTTCTTAGAAATCATATTTATTAATTTTTCACTTTAAGTTCTGTGATACATGTGCACAACGTGCAGGCTTGTCACATAGGTCTATGTGTGCCATGGTGGTTTGCTGTACCTACTGACCTGTCATCTAGGTTCCCTTCCCTTGACCCCCGCCCCAGCATGTGTTGTTCCCCTCCCTCCCTGTGTCCATGTTTTCTCATTGTTGTACTCCCACTTATGAGTGAGAACATGCAGTGTTTGGTTTTCTGTTCCTGTGTTAGTTTGCTGAGGATGATGGCTTCCAGCTTCATCCATGTCCCTGCAAAGGACATAATCTCATTCCTTTTTATGGCTGCACAGTATTCTATGGTGTATAAGTACAAAATTGTCTTTATCCAGCCTATCATTGATGGGCATTTGGGTTGGTTCCATGTCTTTGCTATTGTAAATAGTGCTGCAATAAATATATGTGTACATGTGTCTTCATAGTAGAATATTTTATATTTCTTTGGGTACATACCCAGTAATGGGATTGCTGGGTCAAGCAGTATTTCTGGTTCTAGATCCTTAAGGAATTGCCACACTGTCTTCCACAATGGTTGAACTAATTTACACTCCCACCAATAGCATAAAAGTGTTCCTATTTCTCCACAGCCTTGCCAGCATCTATTGTTTCTTGACTTTTTAATAATCACCATTCTGACTGGTGTGAGGTGGTATCTCATTGTGATTTTGAATTGCATTTCTCTGATGATCAGTGATGTTGGGCTTCTTTTCATATGTTTCTTGGCCACATAAATGCCTTCTTTTGAGAAGTGTCTGTTCATATCCTTTGCCTACTTTTTGATGGGGTTATTCTTTTTTTTTCTTGTAAATTTGTTTAAGTTCCTTATAGATTCTGGATATTAGACCTTTGTCAGGTGGGTACACTGCAAACATTTTCCACCATTCTGCAGGTTGCCTGTTCGCTCTGATAGTAGTTTCTTCTGCTGTACAGAAGCTCTTTAGTTTAATTATATCCGATTTGTCAATTTTGACTTTTGTTGCCATTGCTTTTGACGTTTTCATCATGAAATCTTTGCCCATGCTTATGTCCTGAATGGTATTGCCTAGGTTTTCTTCTAGAGTTTTTAGGTTTGGGGTTTTACATTTAAGTCTTTAAGCCATCTCAAGTTAATTTTTGTATAAGGTATAAGGAAGGGGTCCAGTTTCAGGTTTCTGCATATGGCTAGTCAGTTTTCTCAGCACAATTTATTGAATAGGAAATTCTGTCCCCACTGCTTGTTTTTGTCAGGTTTGTCAAAGTTCAGATGGTTGTAGATGTGTGGTTTTATTTCTGAGGTCTCTGTTCTGTTTCATTGGTCTGTATGTCAGTTTTGGTACCAGTACCATGCTATTTTGGTTACTGTAGCCTTGTAGTATAGTTCAAAGTCAGGTAACATGATGCCTCCAGCTTTGTTCTTTTTGCTTAGGATTGGCTTGGCCATACGGGCTATTCTTTGGTTCCATATGAAATTTAAAGTAACTTTTTTCTAATTCTGTGAAGAATGTCAATGGTAGTTTAATGGGAATAGCATTGAATCTATGTATTACTTTGGGCAGTATGGCCATTTTCATGATATTGATTCTTCCTATCCACGAGGATGAAACGTTTTTCCATTTGTTTCTGTCCTCTCTTATTTCCTTGAGCAATGGTTTGTAGTTCTTGAAGAGGTCCTTCACATCCCCTTGTTAGCTGTATTCCTAGGTATTTTATTCTCTTTGTAGCAAGGGAGTTCACTCATGATTTGGCTCTCTGTTTGTCTATTGTTGGCATATAGGAATGTTTGTGATTTTTGCACATTGATGTTGTATCCTGAGACTTGCTGAAGTTGCTTATCAGCTTTAGGAGTTTTTGGGCTGAGATGATGGGGCATTTATTTTTTAGATGGAGTTTTGCCCATCTAAAAAAGGCTGGAATGCAATGGTATAATCCCAGCTCACTGCAACCTCCACCTCCCAGTTTCAAGTGCTTCTCCTGCCTCAGCCTCCCAAGGAGCTGAGCTTATGGGCACATGCCATTACACCCAGCTAATTTTTGTATTTTTAGTACACATGGGGTTTCGCCATGTTGGCCAGGCTGGTCTCGAACTCCTGACCTCAGGAGATCCACATACCTCAGCCTCCCAAAGTGCTGGGATTACAGGCTTGAGCCACTGCACCTGGCTGACGATAGGGTTTTCTAAATATAGAATCATGTCATCTGCTAACAGGGACAATTTGACTTCCTCTCTTCCTATTTAAATACCTTTATTTCTTTTTCTTGCCTGATTGTCTTGGCCAGAACTTCCAATACTATGTTAAACAGGAGTGGTGAGAGAGGGCATCCTTCTCTGGTGCTGGTTTTCAAAGGGAATGCTTCCAGCTTTTGCTCATTCAATATGATATTGGCTATGGATTTATCATAAATAGCTCTTATTATTTTGAGATATGTCCATCAATACCTAGTTTATTGACAGTTCTTAACATGAAGCAAGTTGAATCTTATCAAAGGCCTTTTCTGCATCTATTGAGATAATTATGTGGTTCTTGTCTTTGTGTTTATGTGATTAATTATGTTTATTAATTTGCATATGTTGAACCTGTCTTATATCTCAGGGATGAGGCCAACTTGATCACGGTGGATAAGTTTTTTGATGTGCTGCTGGATTCGGTTTGCCAGTATTTTATTGAGGATTTTCGCATTACTGTTCATCAGGGATATTGGCCTGAAGTTTTCTTTTTTTGTTGTGTCTCTGTCAGGTTTTAGTATCAGGATGATGCTGGTCTCATAAAATGAGTTAGGGAGGAGTCCCTCCATTTTAATGTTTAGAATAGTTTCAGAAGGGACGGTACCAGCTCCTCTTTGTACCTTTGGTAGAATTCAGCTGTGAATCTGTCTGGTGTTGGGCTTTTTTTGGTTAGTAGACTATTAATTACCACCTCCATTTCAGAACTTGTCTATTGGTCTATTCAGGGATCTGACGTTTCAGGAATTCAACTTTTTTCAGGAATGCAGGGATTCGACTATTCAGGATTCAGAACTTGTCTATTTCTCTATTCAGGGATTCAACCTCTTCCTCGTTTAGTCTTGGGAGGGTGTATGTGTCCAGGAATTTATCCATTTCTTTCAAGTTTTCTAGTTTAATTGAGTAGAGCTGTGTATTGTATTCTCTGATGGTAGTTTGTATTTCTGTGGGGTAAATTCTTTTCTTTAAGAATGTGGAATATTGGTCCCCACTCTCTTCTGGCTGCTAGGGTTTCTGCTGAGGTGTCCATTTTTAGTCTGATGGGCTTCCCTTTGTAGGTGAGCTGGCCTTTCTGTCTGTCCTTAACAGCTTTTCCTTCATTTCTACCCTAGAGAATCTGATGATTGTGTCTTGTGATTGATCTCATGGAGTACCTTAGTGGTGTTCTCTGTATTTCTTGAATCAGAATGTTGGTCTGTCTTGCTAGATCTGTGAAGTTGTCCTGGATAATATCCTGACATATGTTTTCCAGCTTGTTTCCATTCTCCCTGTCTCCTTCAGGTATTCCAATCAATCGTAGGTTCGGTCTTTTTAAGTAGTCCCATATTTCTCAGAGGCTTTGTTCCTTTTCATTTTCTCTAATTTTGTCTGCATGTCTTATTTCAGCAAGGTGGTCTTCAAACTCTGGTATTTTTTCTTCTGCTTGGTCAATTGGTCTATTGATAGTTGTGCATGCTTCACGAAGTTCTCATTCTATGTTTTTCAGCTCCATCAGCTCATTTATGTTCCTCTGTAAACTGATTATTCTAGTTAGCAACTCCTCTAACCTTTTATGAAGGTTTTTAGCTTCTTTGCATTGGGTTAGAACATGCTCCTTTAGCTCAGCACGGTTTGTTACTACCCATCCTCTGAAGCCTACTTCTGTCAGTTCATCCATCTCATCCTCTGCCCAGTTCTGCATCCTTGCTGGAGAGGTGGTGTGATCACTTGGAGAAGAGGCACATTGGCCTTTTGGGTTTTCAACGTTTTTTTGTTGATTCTTTTTCATCTTCGTGCATTTGTCTAGTTTTGATCTTTGAGGCTGCTGACATTTGGGTGGGGTTTCTGTGGGGACTTTTCTTGTTGTTGATGCTGTTACTGTTTGTGTGTCCTTCTTTCAATGGTCAGGTCCCTCTTCTGTAGGGCTGCTGCGGTTTGCTGGGGGTTCACTTCCAGCCCTATTCATCTGGTTCACTCTCGCATCTGGAGATGTCACTCAAGGAGGCTAGGAGGTTCTCACCCAATTGGGTGGCACTCGCCTGGGCTGCGCAGATTCCTCAGAACCAACAGGAGGAGAGGCTAAGTCTGCTTGTCTGCAGAGACTGTGGCTACCCTTCCATTTAGGGGGAGATCAGAGCTCTGTCCCTGAGCTCCTGGCTAGAGTTGTTGGAGTTCCTGCACGGAGGCCCTGCCCAGTGAGGGGGATGGGTTAAGGTCAGGCCTGAAGAGGCACTCTGGCTGCAGTATGCCACAGCAGTGAGTTGGGTTGTGGGGGGACACCTCTTGGGACCAAGTCGTGCAGTCTCCTGGCTCCAGCAGGTGAAAAGCACAGCCTGGAGTTATAGAGATGGCTGTCACCCTTCCACCACCCAGGGAGCTTAGCATGTTAGGCAGCTAGCACTCCCAGTGTTGGCTGACATCCCTCCCCTAGGAACTCAAATGGCTTAGACAGCAGGCAGCCGTAGCCTCAGCTGTGGTGCTGGGAACCCCTCCCCCCAGATTCTAAGTAGATTCTTAAGCGGATTCTAGCTGAGAGGATGTCGAGAAACTGCGTGGCTCCAGGGTTGGGACCCTAGGCCCCGGTGGCATGGGTTCACAAGTGGGATCTTCCAATCCATGGGTTGCACATTTCCATGGAAAAAGCATGGTTTTCCGGCTGGGTAGCATGCTCACTCATCACCTCCCTTGGCTGGGGGTTGGTGGCTTCCCTGCTCCATATGGCTCTCAGGTGGGCCGCCACACCACACCGCTCTTCCTTCCTTTCTGTGGGTCACGCTAGCCACCTAGTCAGTTCTGATGAGAGAACCTGGATACCGCCGTTGCTGGTGTAGGATTCACACACTATTATGGTTATTTTTGATGGGAGCCTCCAGTCACCTCTGCTTCCCATTGGCCATCTTGGCCCTGCCCCTGCATCTCATTTTCAAAATTTAATCTTAAGAACATTCCAGTAAGATAAAATGATAAGTACATACACTTAAAGGTATGTGCTTTTTCTTTCCATATCAAGGAAAAGATAAGGACAAGGGCAGCAGCAACGGGTGCCCCAGACAGATTATAGGTAGGAGCTCCTATCTTCAATTGTAGAACTATTTAGAAATGTTTCATAAAGATGTAATGTACCAAACAAACACACCAGGAGGATGGGTAGGGTGTCCATGGCAAAGGGTGTAGATGAGTAGAAAGATTATTCTAAGTAGAAAACGATGGTTACAAAGGCCCCATGAAAGAGTGCATTCACAGAACAAAAAGCAATTGAGCTTGGAGACATGTTCAGGAGCAGTGGAAAATTAGACTGGCAAGGTTGGGTGGGATGGGGTGGGGTGCAGGTAGTCAGGGGTGCTATAACGAGAGCCCTGCCTGCCAGGCCAGAAGTGAGATCTCATTTGGTAGATCCAGGTGGGAAAGTATTTAAGCATACTGGAGCTATGCTTACACATTTACTCCAACAGCATTCCAGGTTAGGAAGACTAAAAATGGAAAGGTGAGGGGAAAATGAGTATGAAGTACGTGCAGTGTATGTGCATGTATGCCAAAGTGTGTTTGGGAGAAGAAGGTAATAGTAAGCCTATGCAAAACTCTTCTTGGAGAACAAACAGATAGATGGTGACAAAAAGCATGATGATGCTATTACAGTAATAAGCTCTTGTTATGTATTAGACCCTGTGTTGGGGGCTTTACATCCACATTTGCAGTTCATGCACACAATTCTAGAGTTTTTTTTTTTTTTTTTTTTTTAATTCAACAGTGATAAAACCAAAGCCTAAAGAAATTAAATGATGAATCCAAAACCTCACAGTATCAGGCCTCTGAGCCCAAACTAAGCCATCATATACCCTGTGACCTGCACATATACATCCAGATGGCCTGAAGCAACTGGAGAACCACATAAGAAGTGAAAATACCACAAAAGAAGTGAAAATTCTTGCCTTAACTGATGACATTCCACCATTGTGATTTGTTCCTGCCCCACACTAACTGATCAGTTGACCTTGTGACATTCCTTCTCCTGGACAATGAGCCTCAGAAGTTCCCCACCAAGCACCTTGTAAACCCTGCCCCTGCCCGCAAGAGAAAAACCCCCTTTGACTATAATTTTCCACTATCTACCCAAATCCTGTACAATGGCCCCACCCCGATCTCCCTTTGCTGACTCCTTTCTCAGACTCAGTCCACTTGCACCCAAGTGGATAAACAGCCTTGTTGCTCACACAAAGCCTGTTGGTAGACTCTTCACACGAATGCACATGACACACAGCAGGGAAGGGGTGAAGTGAGGATTCAAATCCAGCTCAAATTGCACTGGTTCCATCACCCCTCACTTATCACTGGAAAAGGAGTGAATGGAATTCACAAATTTTCCCTGAATCTACTATAACAGCATAAGAATCCATATCCTGTGCTTGCTTGGACTTAACTTGTGACTTGATGTCTGCTGCAACCAATCAGGCTATAAACTCCACCAGGGTGGCAGTGCTCCTTTTGTTTGTCTTTGTATCCCTAAACAGCACACCACATACTGTTTATTCATTTATATATATTCATTTAGTTATCCCCCAAATATTTACTATCTTCAATAAACCAGGCCCTGTACTAGACACTAACATTAAACAACAAAATAAAGCAATAGGACCCACAAGAATGCAGACATGATGGTGGTGGTTGTGGTTGGATTATGGGTTCATGGGCATTATTTTATCTTGGCACTTTGGTGTAAGTTTGAAATTTTTCATAATAAAAAATTATTTTAAAAGAAAAAAGGATTCCACTGAAAGCATTCTCATCAAGGTTACCACTAAGTTACTTGTCGCTAAACATGTTTAATTCTGCTCTGTCTTCATTTGCCTTGACAAATGTCTCCTTGAGCAATTGAAAATACTTAGGGAAAAAAAACGAAGGAAGAAATAAGCAGAGGCCAGGGTAAGGGGCCCATACCCTCTCCTGTTTTCCTCTCATCTCTCCAGCTGCTGTTTCTCCATTGTCTTCCCTTCCCGAGTCTCCTTTTCCATTTCCCATCCTTTAAATGTCAGAATTGTACATGCCTGCATTTCTACCCTTCGTTTCTTCTAACCTGTCTCATTCTTTCTCACTGTTCTCATCTCTTCCCCAGGTTTTCAATACTGTTCATAAGTTGAAACCTTCCCAGTCAATAGTGACAGATCAGATTTCTCTCTGGAACATCAGATCAGGATTGAAATACTATGGGGAATATGTTCTTAGGTTGAGGAGAGAGACCATTTCCCTTACTGTCTCCTGTCTCCAAAGAAAAGGAAGAAGTAAAAACTGAAAAATAACAGACTGATTGTCACCACTGGCCAGGCCTGAAGGTTAAAGATTAATCCCCTAATCGCTTGTAACCCCCGCCCCTGCTGGCAAGAGAAAAACCCTAATTGCTTGTGCTATCTATAGATCACAGACAATAGTATGGAGAAATACTTGCCTTGCTTACCCCCACCTAGTCACGTATCCCAAGCTTGCTCAATCTATCACGATCCTGTCACATGGACCCCTTAGAGTTGTAAGCCCTTAAAAGGGCTAGGAACTCTTTCTTCAGAGAGCTCCATTCTTGAGACACTAGTCTGCCGATGCTCCTGGCCGAATAAAGCCACTTCCTTCTTTAACCCCGTATCTGAGGGCTTTTGTCCGTGGCTCATCCTGCTACAGGGTATTCCACAGGCATCTCAAAGCCAAAACATCTGAAGTATTCTCTTCACCTTTTTCCTCATCCAGCTCCCGACCCCTCACTCTTCCCTCTGTTTTGTTACTTACTTTATTTCAGAGAGGGGGAATGACCTGCACTCAAAGTTGTCTACCACATCCTCCTAAGAATCTCCTTATCTATGTCACTTCCTTTGCTTAATAAATAATGGAAAGATGAATAAACAGAACTCAAGATATTTCCCCCAATAACTAATCCTATAAAATAACAAAATACCAAATTGAATATATTTCAAATATTTCATTATATTCCAAATTGACTGAAAATGTTTTCCTTTAAAAGTTGACTAAATGAGGCCGGGAGCGGTGGCTCATGCCTGTAATCCCAGCACACTGGCAAGCTGAGGCAGGTGGATCACCTGAGGTCAGGAGATCAAGACCAGCCTGCCCAACATGTTGAAACCCTGTCTCTACTGAAAATACAAAAAATTAGCCAGGAGTGGTGGTGCATGCCTGTAGTCCCAGCTACTCAGGAGGTTGAGGCAGGAAAATCACTTGAACCCAGGAGGCAGAGGTTGCAGTGAGCCGAGATTGCACCACTATACCCCAGCTTGGGCGACAGAGCAAGACTCCATTTCAAAAAAAAAAAAAAAATTGACTAAATGAATACAGATCTAGCTTATGACTGATAATTTTTCTACTTGCATAGTGCAAAAAGAAAAAATGTCTAGGCCTTAACAATTATGTCTTATATGAACATTTACTCAAAAACTGTTTAAATTTTGTGCTCAAGGTAAAAAAAAAAAAAAAAAAAAAGTTATTTTGAGATACTACTTCATCAACACTGCAAATTCTCAGACAGTGAATTCGCCTCAAATGTAACCTACATAGATTGTATGTGAATCCTGAGTTTCAAATACCAACTAGATTACCAAGAGTCAAGAGATATTCTACTTTTCAGACACATTTTAGTATACTTCCTGTTAAACTGTTACTGTGGAGGAAACCGTATGGAAACATCAACTGTTCATGATAGCTGACTTTAAATAACTGAAATTCTAATGTGTAGATGAGGTAGACTTGTCCAATGTGTCTTTGAAGACCAAATGTTCCTGATAGGTAACAGCACAATTTAAGAAAAGATGTCATTACCAGGCAGAGCTTCTCCAAAATAGCTTCAAATGGAAGCCATTCTCAAAGATACCAGCACAGGTACTCTCAAAGCAGATGGAAGGTTACATTGGATGACCTCCAAATAGTCCTCCCAATTATGAAACATAAGGACTTTCTATCCTCAAAAGGTGGAAATGAATATTAAAATAGTAACACCATCATAATTCAAAATTGACTTAATAAACTAATATGTCCATGTCCACCATAACTGCCAAGCCTCAAGAGGACACACACCCCCTTAAGAACAACCATGGCTAAAGGAATCGCAAGGTAGATAATCTTGAGAACTCAACTAACTTTGTCTTCAGTGCTTCCTGGCCCCGGGAGTCTCTCCCCAGCACCCATGGTACTGTCTATGACAGCACTTCAGGGCCCTCCTCCTTTGACCTCACCATGGTCAAGACTGCTTATCAAGATTTAGCATGTACATTTCCCATTCCCTCAAGCTCTGCTCCTTCCTACATAAAAAATTGTCAATTATATGCTAAAGAGACAATCTCAAGTCTAGGGAAAGAAGAAAATTTAAGAAGGTGTCTAGTCTAATGGCTACATTTGTATTTATGAAACTAAAAAAAATCCTATCCCTAACTTACACATAAAACTTACCCTCATATCGTCTGGGACCTGAGAACATCTCTGGTTCAGAACTTTCAGGATCTGGTAACTACTGTGAGAGTCTGAGGCAAAAGGGAGAGAAAACAGACCCCATTTTTATCACAGATAAGATGCAATTGTCTCCAACAGCCCTTACGTTCTTGCACCACCACCAATACCCTTAGCAGGCTGTCCAGAGTCAGCCTTCCCGTCGCAACCTACGGCCCAGATTTTCCCAATCCTCAGCTGCTCAAAACTTCCCTGTCCTGGGTCTGATCCAATAAACTGAAAAAAATACAGTAAACCTGTCATCAGCCTTTGATTTCTCACAAATAATTGGATCCACCCAGCAGGCTACCTGCGGTGATCATAGCTAAATATTGATAATGGCTAAATATTTTTTTAAATTAACCAAAATCTTATAGTCAGTGTCAGCTCTAATATTTCTGGGCCATCAATTTTGCAGGGCCATGGGAAGAGTAGCACCCCTACCCTCACTTCCAACATAATCATCTCTAGAGCAAGACTCCGTCTCAAAAAAAAAAAAAAAAAAAAAAAGAGTATTAGATCCTCATCTTAACGTGCTTTGTGTGATCTATGAGCTTGAATTTTTGTCATAATCCCCTGCAAGACATGAGCCATGCAAATGTAATCTGCTCACCTGAGCAGCTTCACTCTGCACCACTCTCTACTTCACATTTTTGAATCCCTGGCCCACTTTTATTTCTTCTTGAAGCCTGTATGAATATTCATACCTCCCTTCTTCCCCACCTATACCTACCTTTGTCTAGTTAATATTTACACATCTGTTAAAAAATCTATTCAAATGTCAAATGTGTAGAAACACATTTTGAGAGCAAGTTATATTTATTTTTCGTATATTCTCAGAGTACCATGTCTTCTATCACAGTAATTACCAAAGCTTGAATTATTTTTATAAGTCTTTAATATCTGGCCTTCCACCAATAGGTGTGTTCCCAGAGGGTAATAAGCACCTGTCTTATGCTCAGCACTGGATCCCCAGCATTTAGCAGAGTGCCCAGCATGGTCTCATTAGCAGCAGCGAATCCATGCAGGTCTACAGCAACCTGAATTCTTGCCTCCTCAGAAAAAAGAATTTGATCAAGTAGCATAAGGCAGAGTGAGAGACCAAGGCAAGTTTTAGAGCAGGAGTGAACATTTATTAAAAAGTTTAGAACAGAAACAAACGGAAGTCACATATACTTCGAAGAGGGCCAAGAAGATGACTTGAGAGATTGAAGTGCCGGGCTTGACCTTTGACTTGGGTTTTATACATTGGCATTCTTCCTAAGTCCGCATCTCTTTTCCCCTGATTCTTCACCTGGGGTGGGCTGTCCACCTGTGCAGTGGCTTGCCAGCACCCGGGAGGGGCTTCACGTGCAGTGTGTTTACTGAAGTTGCATGCATGCTCACTTGAGGTGTTTTCCCTTACCAGTCCGGCATTCCTAGAAGAAGGCCGTATACCAGTTAAACTCTGCCATCTTTCCTCTTAGTGCACCTGCTTGAGTCCACTCGCCCAACTCCTGAGATCTTATTGGGAAGGTGCTGATCACCAGCTTCAAGTGTTTCTGTCTGTTGGGAGACAACCATTTCCTGGTGCCAGCTGTAACCAATTATTATTTTAGAGAGACAGTTTAACAACTGCCTGACCATCACCTAATGGTTGCTTGACATTCCTGGTTGGGGAAGGCCCTCTCCTGCCCTTGCTCATGTCTGACTAGCTACCTACTGCAATGGTCTCAAATGTTTGTGAAATAAAATGATTCAACTTGGCAAAAATGGAGATCTTCAAGATAGTCAGAACATCATCAGCCTGAAAAGTCTGAATTATCAAATAACACCCATAAAGAAATTCTGGTTATAGAACAGGTTGGGGAAAAAGAAAAATGAAATGGCTTAAACTTTTTTGCAAATAAAAGGAAAACCTTGGCAACACATATGCCTTAAAACTTGGAAGACAAATCCATTTGCACACTTTATCTTCCGGCTGGTAAACATTTGCATAAAAATGAATTCAAAATGTAAATAAAGCTCCATTCATCAGCCATTATATAAGAAGTTAAACCCTAATAAGGAGGTTTCAGAAATTATCATAGCCCAAACAGGGAGAAGTTTTCAAACAGAGGGAGTAGGCCCCAGACAATCTGAGAAAATTCCATACAAGTTTTAGTTATCACAAAAGACATAGTGAACACTTACCTCACAGGGATGTGTAATCTGCAAAGTACTCAGTGATCAAGAGAAGTCAATGACTTAAGAGTATAGACCCAGAGCAGTGGTTCTCAAACAGCCTGTTTCAGAATCACCTGGAGATTCCCACACAGATTCTGGCTCCATCTACACAGCTTCTGATTCAGGAGGTCTGGGTGGCAATTTGCATTTCTAACAAGTTCCCAGGTGGTATTGATACTGCATGCTAGTTTGGAGACCATACTTTGAGAAGCATTAACTAAAACTTTGAAATATAAAGCAAAAATCCTATGATGCAGGGAAAGGTACAGGGCTGAACTTTCCCTTCTTCTCTTCTATCATTCTACAGTACACCTCCAACATCCAATATATCCCTCCCTGTGGCTGCCTAGTTCATACCCTTAAGTGAAGAGGGCAAGTAGGTCAAGTGTAGCCTATATAAAAGCTGTTTCCTACAGCCATGACATCTTCTCTGGAAGAAAGCCTTCCCAGCTCACAGGGGCCCAGCACAGAAAAACTCAAAAGAAAAGGAACTTGATCCTTGGCATTATTTAAAGTGACAAAAATAGCTGCCAACTGTAGAATACTTTCACGTGCTCACAGTAACATACTCCATATAATTTAGTTTACACATCCTTATTACAGCCCTGTAGGTACACAGGATTCATCCTTGATTATTCACAAATTCTGCATATGTGAATTCACCTTACTAAGATTTACTTATAATTTCAGTCAATATTCATAGCGTTTGGCAGTCATTCTCAGATATGCACAAAACAATGAAGACTTTGAGTAGCCCAACACATGCATTCACAGCTGAGGTCAAACAAGGCGAAACCATTTTGAGTGCTGCCTTATTGTTTCACCCTTTATATATAAATATGTGCCCTTTTTGCAGTCTATTTAGTACCAGTTTTTTTGTATTTTTGTTATCTTTATTGCTGATTTTGCCACTTAGAATGACCCAAACATAGTGTTACAGTGCTGTCTAGTGTTCCCAAGCACAAGAAGGATATGTCATACCCTATGAGGGAAAAAAAAAAAACGTGTGTTAAGATAAGCTTTGTTCAACCATGGGTTAGAGTGCTATTGATAATTAGCTCAATGTTAATGAATCAAGAATATATATTGCAAAGTGACTTTAAAAAGACACCCAAAACAAGATTACGTATTAATTAGTTGAAAAAAATGTTATAGCTATAAGCTCATAGGAACCTAACCTTGTATTTCTCTTAGGAGCAATAATTCAATATTTGCTAATACAGTGTTTGTGGTGACTTTATAACAAAACTGCAAATAACAAGAATCAACTGTACTAAGTAAAACACTGAAAATGTATTTGTTGATTTCTATTTTACAAATAAGGAGAATGCAACTTAGAGAGACTAGAATACATGACAAGGAAGTATCAATGTCTGGCTTCTAGCCAACTCCAAAGCTCCTGTCCAACCATGCTATCCTGCCACTCATTAGCACAGAGGAATGGCACATCACAATGCATGAACTCAAGGTTCAAATCCAGGCTTAGGCCTGGTGTAACATGCAATAGTTATCTCCCTGTACCTGAGTTTCACTGTCCATAAAATGGAAATATTCATAATATCTCAGTGAGTTAATATGTGTAATATAGTTAGAGCCTAAGTTAGTTTCAAAACTAATGGTTTATAGAATCAAGATCATATCTTACAATCAAACCTCGGAAATCAACCTAGTAGATAAGGAAAAATCAGACCCAGCTAACAAATCAGGCTCTGAAGTCTAAGAGATTTACAGTCCCTGAGTGTTGTGGCCTCATACATACAGGGACAAGAATTGAAAAGTTATAATTCTTTGCATATAACAATATAGCATCTCTCATCGTGTTACATGGTAGGAAGCACTCTATGCACGAATAAACACACTCATTCTCTCCATAATAACCAGGTTTGAAATAATTATAATTGTCAATTCTGTTAAATCTATGGCTTTGAAATGACACTAAGAAAATATTAGTTCTCCAATCCTTCCCAGAGTGCAAAATAAGTTTATTTTCTTGTTCCAGAAAAATCAACCATGTTATAAAACGGCGACTGCCATACTATTTGATTCTAAGTAATACCAACGGGGATTCACCTATAAGCAGAGCTTTGGATTTTTCTCTCCTGCTTTCTGAAATATAGCAATACTGCCTTCAGGTATACACAGGATTATGTAACAGATCTAATGAAACAGCACATTTAAATTTTTGCAGAGGACTAGATTAAGGACCTAGCCAGGATGAGATCAAGATATAGGAATATCCAGTAAATGCTAATTAGTGTCCCTTCAAATAATATTCTTTAAACGTAGGTTTAAAATTTATTTAGAAGAGATGTTACATGTTGCATTGAGACAATAGTAGAGAAGAAAAGCTCTGCTGGCCATCCCATCCTCTTACATGAAACTCTGGCCTCAGACACGCTCTAGAACTGGATTTATTAACATTAGCACTATTGACATTTGGAAGCTGCATAATTATTTGTTGGGGTGGGGAGTGGGCATATCCTATCCAGTATTGAATGCACAGCAAAATCCCTGGCCTCTACTCACAAGAGGCCAGTAACCTCCCGCTAACAGTTGAGACAACCAGATATGTCTCAGATATTGCCAACAGTTTCCTTGGAGCAAATCAGCACCTAAGAATCACTTCTCCAGAGAGGCAGGGACGGTATTTAGCTCACTAGCACCAACAGGGCCATGCTGGTGTCCATTGCCTGCATCTGTACTGTTGGGGCTACATCCATACCATGCTACCTATGCAATATTTATAATATCAGCCCTGTAGAGGAATAGGATGAACAAGCCCCTTGGAATATCACTCCCTATCATGGGCAAGGGATGTATATGATAGGATATATATATGTATATGATCCAAGAGATGCTGCATACACAACACTCATTGTGGGGAAGCATGTAAACACAGTTCTCTCCACATCATCTCACCTGGAGGCTTGTTTCTATGTCCCTCATGGACTGGCACCTGGGTGCAACACATCTGATTAGCCCCTAAAGTTGCTATGCCTAGCACACAGTAAGTTTGATACATGACAGCTCTCATTTTTATTATTCATAGAAGATTTTCCTCCATTGTCACTTATTTTTTAACCCGGGGCTTTAAATTCTCAGAGTTGTGGGTTTTGTGGGTTTTCCTTTTTTTTAATCTAACAATCTAATTCTGTAATCTATACACCTAAAGAGAAGCCAAGCAATATCATTTTCATTATTTGTTTAATATAAAAGCTCTGGTTGGTACTGTATCAGTCTCTTATAGCATTAGTGACAATACTTTATTTTTTGGTGAGTATATACATTTCTGTTCCGTACAGTCACAAATACACAATGCATCTTGATTCAAACTATATCTCAGGTGATGATCCCCTCCCCCATCCTGCTGTTCACAGACTGGACCTACAAATGTTGGATTGGGACACAAAGCTAGAACCACCACCTCTAAAAGTGCTTTGGAGTATTATTTCCCATGTAGCTTGGTGCTTCAAAAAACTAAAAGCATAAATGCCTTCACCATAAATAAAAGCAAGCAAGTGCCATATGGCTTAACAGTTGTGGTGTGGTTGCACATCACATCATTAGCCCTTGCATTAACAAGGGAGAGATGCGACCTGCACTTTGGAATTTTAGCCAAGAGCATCAGCAATTTTTTTTTTATTATACTTTAAGTTCTAGGGTACATGTGCACAACGTGCAGGTTTGTTACATATGTATACTTGCGCCATGTTGGTGTGCTGCACCCATCAACTTGTCAGCACCCATCAACTCGTCATTTACATCAGGTATAACTCCCAATGCAATCCCTCCGCCCTCCCCCTCCCCATGATAGGCCCCGGTGTGTGATGTTCCCCTTCCGAGTCCAAGTGATCTCAGTGTTCAGTTCCCACCTATGAGTGAGAACAGGCGGTGTTTGGTGTTCTGTTCTTGCCTCATAGTTTGCTGAGAATGATGGTTTCCCAGCACCAACTGTCCGGCACTCCCTAGTGAGATGAACCCGGTACCTCAGTTGAAAATGCAGAAATCACCCATCTTCTGTGTCGCTCGCTCTGGAAGCTGGAAACTGGAGCTGTTCCTATTCGGCCATCTTGTTCCGCCCTCCAGCATCAGCAATTTTAGCCAAGAGTATCAGTCTGGTGATGGGGCAACACCAGAAGTCAAACAAGCCAAAAACTGCTCTCCCAAAATAGTTTGAAGCTTTGCCATGCAAAACCTATGAGCAATATTACTTCCAGGTTCAGCCAAAATCCTTTAAAAAGTAAATACCCTCATCTAGTTAAATGATCATTGACCTCTGGGGAAAAAATGAGCCGTCTCAGAAGGGAGCTAACAGCCGTGCATATTCCTTTCTAGAATGAAATTAACTTTCTTTTGTTATATTTGCCAGAGTCTTACACATAATCACCTTTGCTAGAGGAAAATAAACTAAGGAGATTAAGGTTCAGTCACATAAAAAGTGACAGTTGGAACAGTGCAAACAAAAGATCTGTTTTAATAATAGCAAGCCTTCATATAGATAGCAATTGGTATGAGCCAGGCATATTCTAAGAGCTGTTTATGGATTAATGCACTTAATCATCCTCAATTCAGGGGATGTAGGGGTCATACTATTATGCCCATTTCACAGGTAAGGAAACAGAGGAGTGAATGGGTTGAGGAACTTGGCCAAATAAGTGGGAAAACCAGAATTTGAACCCAGGAAGTGTGTTTCAAAGTTCAGAAGCTTAACCATTGCAGTATGGAGAATTCGAGTCAGGACGTCTGGATTTGAGTGCCAGTCTCCCAGTCTCAGACATTTAAGGCTTATTTGTGGCCACTTGTTAATGTCAAGGTTACTGGTTATTTTACCAATTGGTTTCAAAAAGTCTCGACTTTTTGAAAAATTCGGTGTCCTAATCTATAAAATGGGAATAATGATAATCCTTATTACATCAAGACACAATTCACATGAAAATTCTTTACATACATAAGATGTTATTAAGTGCTGTGACACAGCACAATTAATGCAAAAACCTTGTAAGATTCAAGATGCCTTGTTTCCCTGAACATCAAAGAACATACTACAAGGAATATTTCGTGACATGAAAAAATGTGCCTACCTACTACAAAAGGAACCGAGCTGAGCACAAAAAAAGTATGTGTGCTTTTATACGTGCAAATACATACACAATAGGTGTAGACACAAAAATCATATAAATTATATTAAAACTTTTATAGAAATTTCATCTTATGTATATACATATCCACAAAAATATGTGTATATACATATATAAATATATACATACTATACATACCCTTTTAGAAGACTGGAAGATAGAAGAGAAAATATTAACAATGGTTATCTTGCCATAGTGCCTTTTTGTTTTCCAAACTTTCTGCACTGAGCAGATACTGCTTTATAATTAGAAACATAGCCAGAAGTGTTATTTTTTAATAAATATTATATATGGGTAATGTGAAGTCTCCTGTGAAATTATTCTGAAATCAGAAAATCAAGATCATACTGAAGCCACAGACACCCCCATTTTAATACAAGTTGTGGGGAGCACGTCTCATTTTCATTACTATGCTGCTTACCTGCTCAGATTTCTCAAGGAGTTATCAGAAGTGACGCTATCTTCCCAGGGAAAAAATCATTTAAATGAGTTAGCAATATATAGCAGTGTTTGTCCCAGGGCTGTACTCTATTTGAATTGGCCTGACTCTTCGAAGAATTTGTTCTGTTTACAGGAACTGTTCCTGGGTCATTACCAGAACACAGTTTGCTCCTCATTCCATTGCAGAAGTAGGTTTGAAATCCCAATGCATCCTTGTCTGTTCTTTTCTATGGCTTAAAATAACCACTGGATTTGATGAAAACTATGATGTGCAGAAAACCATGATGTGCATTTTTAGCATCCTGTCTCCTCCCTATTGCAATCAGTTTCATTTTTCTAGAGTATGACATGAGTCACATGACATCCTTCCTCAACTGCCTTGAATGGCCTCCTTCTTCTATCAAATCAGGTCTCCACCTACCTCCAGGCTCTATAGTCTGGCTCCAACCTATCTCTCCATCCCATCTCCTTCTGCATATGCTACTTAGATTTCTCACTACTCTCTAGCTGCACTCCATCCCGACTCCCTGGCCTTGATTACTGGTGGTCCCTCCACCTGAAACATCTTCAGGCCTTCCACATGTTAGCCCATCAAAATCCTAATTTCATAAATCCCACTTCACCACTGCCTCCTCAGTGAAGCCTTTGACACCCCCAAAAGGACCCTCTTTCCCTTTCCCTTTCTTTGATACTCCAGCACTTGGTGCTGGTTCTTTTCTTAAAATACTCATTTCTCTACACTGTAGACAGTCATTAGGTACCAGGGCATCCATCTTTTTCCCATCTACAGTGCTTATCACATAGTAGGTATTTGTTGAATCAGACACAGAAAGTAAACTGAACTAGCATTTCTATAGAACATTAACATATAAAGTACCTCCATATACATTATCCCATGTAATCCTCATATTCCTATATGGCAGATGCGTTATTATCCCTATCTTGTAGATACAGAGATCAAGGTCAGCTTGCAGGGGTGACCTTAGCATTTTCCAATGGTATCTCTTCCAGATACATCTGCTAACATTTTACTCCAAACTATTTTCTTGTTTATGCTTCCTGGCTGTCTACCCACCTTAATTAACCTGCTTCTTGAAGAGACTAGCCCCGTGCTGGCTGAAGCAACAGCTTCCCCTCACTAATGAGTCCCCAGAAGGAAAGTTATAAGGTATTCTCTGTGCTTGCTGGAGCCAAGCTGGCAGAGATGCCACATGTCCCTAAAGCTCACGCCTATTAGAGCGGCTATGAAGTTCACCTGGCCTGGCCTATCTTAAAATTCACACTGCCTCGCTTTTCACTCCCCAGTCTCCCTTCACACTATCCAGGGTGAATCCAGATGGAGTCCATCTATTGAGGAATCTGACTGCTGGGAGCAGGGCCAGTTCAGAGTTCTGAGCCAGCAGGTCTGATTTGAGGAGACAGTTATCCCTGCTCTTCAAGTGTGCCCTGCCATTCTTCTGATCTAGAAATCTTCCAAATTGCAGCTGCTCCTTTGGGCCAAGAACTTACAGCAGTCATTCATTCAACAGGAATTTATTTAGTCCCTGCTATATGACACGGATTATCCTGGGCTCTGAAGACTCTGTAAGGAAGAAGACAAACCCACACCCTGAACAAATGGAATGGCATTGTCTTTCCAGAAAGCCTCATCCCTTACCCATGACCATGTCTCCCAGTGTCTTTGTCTGTTTGGGCTGCTATAACAAAATACCATGCACTGGGTGGCTTATAGAAATGAGAAATTTATTTTTCACCATTCAGGAGGCTAGAAGTCCAAGATTAAAGTGCTAGCAGATTCAGTGTGTAGTGAGGGCCTGCTTTCTAGTTCACATAGTACCTTGTCATTATGTTCTCACATGGTGGAAGGCGAGAACAAGTTCCCTTGGGCCTATTTATAAGGGCACTAATCCCATTCATGAGGGCTCCACCCTCACGATCTAATCACCTCCCTAAAAGTCCCACCTCCTAACACCATCACCTTGGGAGTTACGATTTCAACATATGAATTTTAGGGGGGACACAAACATTTAGACTATGTATCACCTAGGAAGGTGCTAAAACATTAACTTCCCCTCGGAAACCCTAGTGTACTACCCCTTACCGATATAAGAATCCTCTATGAATTTGCTTATATCTCTAATCAATAAATATTAAAGACCTACTATGGACCAGACACTGTGCCATGTCACCTAACTATATTAAAAAATAAGATTCATCTCATTTAATGTCTTATGTTTTCAAATCTGAACTGTCCTTCCTAAAGAGTCCTTAGTTTTTCTCAATGTTGCTGTTTAAAACCAAAGAAGCTTAATTTCAGTGTATCATGCCCTATAGTCAGAAGTAGAACCAAATGAATTAGAAATGCATTCATTCAGTCAGTCAACAGCATCCCAAGCCCTGGTTCTATATGACTCTTTGAAAATATAAAGAGAAATAAAACGTTGTGCTTGCCCCAATGTGGGTCACTCTCAAATTAAGGAGATGAGAACTCAGTGGAGGAAAGACAAACTCCAGCACGTGCATTGCTCCCGGTGCAGATTCCTGAGACTTCTGCCCGTAAAGATTCTGAATCAGCAAGTCTGAGACAGGGCTTCAGAATCTGCACAGGTCACGTGATCATGAGCTGCTTCTCATGCAGGTGACAAAAGGATTGACAATTTGGTCAGGGCTCAAAAAAGGAATGGCTTGGAGCACTCCTGGAAGAGGAACTCGCATATTTAAAGACCTAGAGACTGAATATATATACATATATGTATATATGTATGTGTGTGTGTGAGAGTGTGTGTGTGTGTGTGTATATATATATATCACAATCCTTGTCCCTTAGCATTACGTCTAGATGACCCAGAATGTTCCAAATGGTTTACTCTTATAATGAAAGATGCCAAAAGGAACAGATCTTAAAGTTGAAGACTTTTGTCAGGGGAAGAGATATACACTCCAAAATGTTTATCTTCCCCATCACTATGCCTTAACACTGCTGCAAAACGTGAAACGCCAGTTTAATTTTACCTTTTCAGTCCCAGTCTCTAAACCTTGAGGGAGAAGAGAGCTAGTAATAGAAGTATGGTTGACACACAGCTTGTCTGTGTGCTAATAGACTGAGGCCACATGCCATTTCACATAGGCACTCAATGGCCCTTAGATATCAGAACCCAGTCATTCTCAGACTGGGCTAAATTAAAATAGTGCCCAAGGGACAATTCTATACAAGGTCGATAACTCACACTGGACTTCAGAAGTCTCTTGCTAGAATCAGCCATCTGTAGAGGGAATAGTTGTTTACTGGAGAGCCAATGACTTGCCTAAGGCCTGTGTTGACCCGTTTCACCAAAATACTCTTTCCATCAGCACTGCTATCCCCAGCAGAGACTACTTCATGTCTATGAGTATTCATTCACTTTCAAATCATCTGCATTCATAGCTAGGTTATTTATCTAGTATAAATCTTGCCTAATGTCAATTTGTCATCACAAACCACAGTTCAAGCCAATCTTTTCCACTTTCCTAAATTGAGTACTGATGGAAGACAGTAAATATATCCCCAAATTTGCCAAGAGAACAAATTTACTGTTATCAATTCTCTGATATACTTTTCTTCTAATTGATCACTGGATAATGAGTTATTTAATATTCTTTGAAATACACATGCCTCTATAATAATTTTATTCTTAAAAATAAGTATTTTATACCTCTTTTAAACAGCACTGGGTAATACTTTCAAATATTTTATTCAAACAAGCATCTATAAAAACACCTGTGTAGAGATATATAGTGCTAAGAAAATCGGGACTTTGGGACTTTGCACTGCCATTCACCCAATAACAAGTAATAAATTTGCAAATAATTTATCTTTAACTTTGACTAGTTAATCATATTAAGTACAAGTCCCTAGGTAAAGTGAGAAAATAAAATGGGCAATTATGATTCTATCAACTTAAAAAACAAATCCCCAACCTCCTTTTTTTTTTTTTTTTTTTTTTTTTTTTTTTTTTTTTTTTTTTGAGATGGAGTCTTGCTCTGTCATCCAGGCTGGAGTGCAGCAGCCTGATCTCGGCTCACTGCAAGCTCCACCTCCCAGATTCATGCCATTCTCCTGCCTCAGCCTCCCGAGTAGCTGGGACTACAGGCGCCCGCCACCATGCCTGGCTTTTTTGTTTGTTTTTGTTCTGTATTTTCAGTAGGGATGGGGTTTCACCGTGTTAGCCAGGATAGTCTCAATCTCCTGACCTCATGATCCACCCACCTTGGCCTCCCAAATTGATGGGATTACAGGCGTGAGCCACTGCGCCTGGCCCCAACCTACTTTTTTACACATATGTATCCACTTGGTTTGTCATGCACCCAAATCCTTACTTAATGGGCACTGAACAAGTATCTGTACAAAGGACATTTGTAAATTCATGAAGTACTAACCTGTTTCTTAAAAAAAAAAAATCATAAAACTAGAAACTTTCTTAAAATGAGATACTCAAGCAAACTGGTGAGGACCAACCTACTGACTTGGTTTGTTTTTAATATGCACACCTGGAAGTCAACATACGTTGTCCACTCCTCCACACACCTCCTGACTCCCTACTTTCTGACACACATAAGTTCATACATCTTCCATTTCTCTAGGTCCTGAAGGCTTTTAAGAGGTTGCAACCATACCTAGAAATTAACTAGTGAAACTTAGGTCCCAGTGGCCAACTTGATCATACTTTTAGCTACTTTAAGATCCTAGGAAGGGAGACGAGGGAAAGAACATATAGCTAGAAAGGAGAAGCAAGAGGCTAATAGTCAGTCTTCACATTGGCAAGATGATAAATTAATTTCCTCTTTGACCACTCTCTGATTCTCTCCCACTTCACCTCAGATTCTGAGCTGCTGATTTATGGATTCCTCTTACATTTACATTTAGTTGCTATGTCCTCCTATGCCACTAAGAACTGACTGCTAGGCCCATGACTTAAAAACACCTGCCCTCCCTGATGGAGTGAGATTTCCAGAAAGATTGAGTTTGGGTCTGATGTTTCTTCTCCTAATACTTCTCTCTATGTTCACCTTATGAACACCAGGCCCTCGTGGTGAAGTTAACTCTTATTCACGAGGGGTTCATTCAACAAATATTTGAAGTGCACCTACCAAAGGTCAGACATTGTTCTAGGAGTGAGGATATAGCAGGAAACAAGTAAAAAGCCCCCAGTGTAAAGGGATTTACTTAGCAAAACACATAACTGCAGGAGGTTTCAGAAAGTTTCAGAAAGTGGTTCTGTGCCATGAGAATAATAAAACAGGCTAAGAGAGAGGAGGACAGATCCACAGCCCCTCTAAGAAAGGGATGGTTAGGCTGGAATATGAATGATTAAAAGCAGCCATCCATTCAAACATCTGGTAGAAGAACATTTGTGAAGGCCCTGCAGTAGGAACTAGCTTGGAATGTCTGGGGACAGAGAGAATGTCATTGGGACTAGAGCTTGTGAGCAAGTGGGTGAGTGAAGGGGCACGAAATCAGAGAAAAAGGCAGGGGCAGACACTGTAGAGTCTGGAAGGTCATGGTGGGAGTTTGGATTCTGTCCCAAATGCAATAGAAAGCCTGTTGGAAGATGTTTAGCAGAATAGGGGTGAGACGCAGGACTAAATTTACACATCACATGTGTTGCTGCATGGGGAATAGGTCATAAGAACAAGAGTGGTAGCAGGGAGGGCCGGTTTGGAGACTTGCAATTGTGCAGACAAGAGATGATGGTGAGAAGAGCTAAGGTGGCAGCAACAGCTGGGCTGAAGCGGTCAGATTCTGGATATTGGATATGTGTGGTGGTAGAATCGGCAAGACATGCTGATGGAGAAGTTTCTCTCATTTAGTTGTACTTGCTCCCATCCAAAAGCCCTTTAAGGCATTGACGGACTGGTAATCCTCGGTCTAGGGAATACCCTGAGGCTGACAGCACATCCCTCCCCACTACTGAACTAAAGCAAGTGGTTAGGACAGCTGTCAGACATATTTTAAAACCTTAAGCAGTGTTTCTTAGAAGAACTGGAAGACAGGCTTTGTTCTTCAGATAACTCTCTATAAAACCTTAAGACAGAACAATCTCCTCTCTGAGGTTTAGGCTTCTTGTTCATAAAGCCAAGATGCTGAACGTGGTGGGTGTCCTTAACACACTGGCACAGTAGGACCCTCAATCCACCGCACTGTCACCTCTGCTTCTGTACTCTGAAGCCAAAGACCTGGACAACAAATGTCCACTTCCAGGTATGCACCTTAGAAACAAACCAAGTCAGTAGGCTGGTCCTTGCCAAGAGGACTTCAGTAATGATTAATGATAATGCTCATGTTTATTAAGCATTTACTATGTGCCCAGTACTGTAAGAAGGAGCTTTCTAGCATTGTCTCGATTAACTCTTACCTCTATGAAGGAAGTAGGATAATATACATTTATTAGGTAAGACAAGTGAGGCAGAAAGGAGTGAAATAAATTTTTCCCAGGACAGCAGCTAGTGATAGGATAAGCAAGGATACAAATGCAGTCTGACCCCAGGACCTATGCTTAGAATCACTTGGATATTGCCTCCTAATAAATAGTAAGCCTACTTCTTTTTTCCTGTACACAACTGTTCTCCAAATCCTTTCTCTGAACCATTATACACCCCTGGATAAGTCTTCCCTTCTGCAAGGCAAGCATCTCTATTTTGTTCAACCATTCTTCAAACAAAGGGCTGCTAGGCTCTTCATCCTTCTTCCCTCCACAGAAGGCTTTTTGTTTTGGCGCACCCACTTAAAATGCAGTACCTATGCATGGAAACCATCCCCCACATGTGGTCCAGCCATCACAAAGTTCCCTGAGATTATTCTTTTCCATTTTACAGACATAAATCTCTTAATAAAGACTACACTAGTGTTTTCTTCTGGTTGTGTACAAAATATCACACAGGAAATTTCTGGTGGGATGGTACAGGGTTACAGGTCAGTAATAGTCAACAGAACCAAGAATTCTGTATCCAAGTCCCTGCTATGCCATTCATCAGCAATGTGGCTTTGGGTAAGTCCCTTAAGCTACCTGAATCACCTTTCTCTATCTGGGCAAGGGTAGTAACAATATTCATATGTAGGGTTATAGGGAGGACCAAACAAAATAATCAATGTACAGTTCTACAACCTTAAAAATGGTAAATCTTAGAAAAGTATTATTTTATGAGGAAAAAGACTAAATTTGACAACATGGGATGGGACACAGAGAATCCTAGCATTCTAAACAAAAGAACTCTAAACAAAAGAAAGGACCACCTAACTCCAATGATTGGATCACAAACCTGGACCTACCCACCACAAACAGGATACAGGTTAAAAATGCAGGTTGTAACACAGATCAGCCTCATGATTTGCCAGCTGTAAAATCGTGGACAACTTATTAGATCTCATTTCTTTCATGGTAAGTAGAAATGACAGACTTCCTTATTGATAGTGGGGTGTGAGAAGGACAAGAAATAACATCTAATATATATCAGAAGCTCAGCACATTGCCAGGCACATAACGAGGGTTCTAAGGATATAGTCATAATTGCTACCCTTAGTCAATCAACATGACTCATTAAGCAATTACTTTGTGTCAGGCATAGCTTTAGGAGACTCACTACAGCAACAAATAAATCCCCTGTTCTCACGTTGCTTACATTGTTGTAGAAGAAGACTGACAATGAATAAATAAATATGTCAGGTGGTCATAAGAGCTAGGAAGAAGGGTAAAGGATAGAATCACCTTTTATAAAGAGTTATCACAGAAGAGCTCTCTGATTGCTAAGAAGTGTCCCCATGCAAGAGTTTTACCCCTGCTCCTAGTTTGAAGTCAGGAGTAGAGAAATAAACAACTCTATCTCTGCACCTTGGTTTGGGCTAAGTTAATTTTTACAGAGAGGTTCACGGTAGCACAGCTTGTTAACATTCTAAAGATAATTTCCATTTGGCAACACTCAAATGAATTAAACATTACCAGAAAGAGGAAGCAGAACACAATCCGCTGGAGGCTACACACAGAGCATCAGAAATGAATGGCTCTGATCCTGAACTGCCATTGCAACAAGAAGCAAAGATGGCACATGTTCCAGGTGCTTAGGAAAAGAAAGTTGTTTCCATAAGTGAATAGAATACCCTTCATCCGCTAGCCCACTTCAGAAGAAACTGTGGTGTTTTTGTTTTTTGTTTTTTGTTTTCAAATCAGCCAAAAATAAATTAAGAGGAAAATGGAGTCCAATGGAGTATCTCAAATGAGAAGCCTTTTCATATTGAGGTCTTTCATGCCTCTGGCATCAAAAGGCTGGGAAACAGGAGCTAATCTCAGTTTATTTTTTTTCTTTAGCTGTATTACTCAGGATCAGAGTCATCTGAGTTACCTACGGCATTGGCATAGGATTCAAATCAATCCACCAGGCATTTATTAATTTCCCACTGTATACCAGGACACAAAGGTAAAATGTAATCCATGTCATAAACTCACAGTTAAGTAGGAAAGACAGCTGCATAAACAAATGATTGCAATTAAGCAGGATGAGTGAAATCATAGAAGTATTTAAAAGTATAGGAAGGAAAGAGATGGGCATTGAAGAACTCTACCTAGAAGGGGCAAATGGCTGTGCTTTAAAAAGTGACAAATCGGTAGAGTGAGAAAATGATGCCTGATACAGGCAACAGCACAGATGAACGCATGGCATTCAAAAACAGCATAGCTCATTAAAAAGTAACTGTAAACAAAGTTCCAGGTTTCAGGGACATAAAATAGAAGCTCGACAATGTCAAGAGCAGAAGCACAAAAAGTATGTAGGGATAGTATCACAAAGAATCCAGTTACACTGCTTTCTTATTTCTACACATTTGAAGAGAGTATTAATTTGACGTGCATTTAAAAATAGTCATCAAAAATTCCATCACTTAATTTTGTTCCTCACAGTCATTCACATGTCCATTTCCAACTTTAATAACATATTATTTGTGATCTAAGCTCTGTCCTTATCCTAGTCCCTCTAGAGTCATACCTTAATGTATGAAACTGAATTTATGACTGTTGAAGGGTAACAAATTAATAGCACCATAAATTAATCTATTCATCCGTATACTAAGAATAGAAAACCTAAAAAGAGGCAGTTCAATCTAACACCATCTATTAACTATGCCTTAAAATTCAAACCCAGAAAACTGAGATGAAAATTTATTATCCAAGACCAAAAAGCAGGAGGCATGCATTGGCTGCAATACTTGGTTTCCAGAATCATCTTAGAATGACACTTTCAAGCAGGAATTTTCTATTTTTTAAAAAAAGTTTTCTTTATATTGGATCAAATATCAATGTTTCACTGTTTTATTGACTTATAATGGAAATCGTGTTAAAATATGATTTATTCTACAAATAATAATAGGACAATGATGGTAATAATAAGAGACATACACATTGAAAATTTCTCTTTTTGGAAAGAAAAGGAAGTACGGGGGAACTTTTAATAATCAATCATTGGCCATAGATTAGATCAGGGTCATCAAATATATAGCCTGTATACCACCACCCTCCACCCCACTCAGAGGAGAGACACTGAGAATCCACTGGCATTCTTTCCTACACAATCCTCAGCCAGGTGCCCTGGGCTGCCATTTTGAAGCTGGTAACCAGAGTGTTCCACCATGGACCTCCAGATTCTGACCTTTTTCTGACAAAACCAGATCCTCTCCATTCAAATTCATCTTCCACCTTGTCATCAGAGCTACCTTCCCAAACTCAAAGTTAATCATCATTTAGCCGTGTTAAAAGCTTCCTTTGGTTCCTTCATTCATAGAAGGATAAAAAATTTCTCAGCATAGACTAAAAGGCCTTTCACCATTTGGATTCTTGCCACACTTCCTTTTCTGGCCTCATCCCAACTCTTTACTCTTTTACAAACCCTAATTCAGCCATCTAAAATATTCCCCTGGTACTCAAAACCTTTTAACACTTTGACTTTGTACATGCTGTTTCATTGCTCTGCTTCTTTACCTGGTAAATGATTATTCATTCTGCAAAATGCAGGTCAAATGTCACCCCCCACTCCCACCCCATGAGCCCTTCTCATAAAAATCTGCCAGTATCCACTCCCCCTTGTTTAGGACATGTCCCCTCCCCACTCTCTGCACATGGGGTTCAGGGAAGAGTACAGGAAAGGCTGCATGACCTAAGCCTGGCCAATGAGGATGGCAGTGCCCTGGACACAGAGATTGGTTCCAAGATGGACAGGTGACACCAGCTAGACCAGAAAACTTTCTCTCCCAAGGATTCCTCCAAACCACTAAGAAAAAGGCACAAATTAAAAATCGGGTAAAAAGTAGTACTGTAGCTGTCATAGACCACTTTTTTGCCATTATATGGAAAGAGTTTGCAGAGAAGAATAAAGCCTTAATTGAGAAGCTGTAGTTAAGACAAAGACAATAAGAGGCATATTTCCAATGACAGTATTGAGTCCCTGGATTCCTATTTTAACTTTGAGTTTTTGCTATTTGCAAGAAAAAGGGACCCAACTGATATACTCCCCTAGTGTCTCCCAGGAAGAATTAATTACTATATCCTTTGTGGTCCCATATATCTCTGTTTAAAACACTTGTAATAGCAATTATCATAAACTATTGTAATTTATTTGTTTACATGGCAATGTCTGCCACTACAATGTGAGCAGTGGCTGAATCTTATTCATCCTTAAGACAGTAGTGCCTGACATACAGCCAGTACAAATGTCTGTTGAAAGAATGCCCAGGGAAGAAAACCTCATCCCCACATTTTCAATTGTACTGCTCTCTCAAAGAGCTCTATGACACTCAAGGACCAGTGACACCCACATTTTCCTACCCTCTTCAATTTGCTGTCAAATTCTATTGAAACAAAAGGTGGTGATACTTCCATACTAGCTTATACGTTTCTCAAATCATCAACTTTATATTTCGGTGGAGTTACAACACCGTAATTCCCACAGGAGCAGTGTATTAAGAAATATAATACTAAAATTTTATTTTATAAGTAGGAACTGCAAGGAAATTTGATGTTTTTAAACATTTAAGTGTTTTTAAATTGTGGAAAATAAAATTCAATCCAATCTTTGTGGCTGGAAGGGCCACAGATGTATTTAAAATCTGGAAAGATAAATACTAAAATGTTTGAAGAGGTACCTCAGACTAGGCATGGTGGCTCATGCTTGTAATCCCAGCACTTTGGGAAGCCAATGCTGGTGGATCACTTGAGGTCAGGAGTTTGAGCCTAGCCTGGCCAATATGGCAAAACCCCGTCTCTACTAAAAATACAAGTTAGCCAGGGATGGCACTTTCCTGTTATCCCAGCTATTCTGGGGGCTGAGGCACAAGAATCACTTGAACCCGGAGGGAAGAGGTTGCAGTCAGCTGAGATCATGCCACTGCACTCCAGCCTGGGCAACACAGTGAGACTCCATCTCAAAAAATAAATAAATAAAAAAATAAAGAGGTACCTCAAAGTGAGGCAATATTGGGTGTTTTTTTAAAATTTACTTTTAATTCTATTCTCTGTTGTCTTTTTAAACATTTTGCTTATAGGAGTATTAATTTATATAATAAGAGAATAAGAAGCTGTTTTCACTTTTTAAAATAAAAGAATAGGCCCATACCATGTCTTCTCTGTGAACCCCATATAGAGGAAGATGGAGGAGCCATGTAAACTGTACAGAGACTCCATGACACTTCAGCTCCATATACCAACTCCATCTCAGGCCCTGAAGTTCTAGATAGAATCACAAATAATTGCTGCTATTCCTCAGTTTACTTGGGGCTACAGATACAAAATTTGATCTCCCCCCTTAGAAAAACATCCTTTCCAATGACCTAAACAACAGGGTGACTAACCATATCTGTCACTTTAGAATAGTATTCACATTCTGCAGCTTAGAAAAACAAAATGTACATCATGACATAACCATATGGCAATCAAAACGTATCCTTTTTTTTCAATTAAAATTCCATACAGTTGCTCATGCCCTGTGTCTTGAGGTTTCAGCTAAAAATAAGTACAAAGAAGTCAATCTCTCTTTCTGTCAGTTGGCATTCCATTGCAGGTATCACCAGCTTCTTGAAGTAACTCACAAACTGAATATAAAGCAGCAAGCCCTGAAGAGTATGTGAATAAACATACTGGGTCCCATGCATTGTTCATTGCAACAACATCAACAACAAAAATTGTAGGTAAGATGGGAGCAGTCATCAAAATGACAAACAATGACCTCATCCCCCATTAACTGTTCTTAATTGTCCCAGCCCCATCCAACTGTCATCAAATCTCCATTTGGGCTCCCATATCTGCCAGTCTCATACTCAGTCTAAGTGAAGTTTTTCCAGATCTTTTTCCCATAAGTTCCACTCACATTTATTGAGCATCACCTGTGTACCAGGCAGTGGCATGCTTATAAATGTTCAACAACCCATTCTGGTTGAAGTGAAGCCTTATTCCCACATAAGGTTTGCCAGTTTCTATGGTAAATTCTTTCGCTGTGGCCAACTTTAAGATACCAGTGTGCCTTGAGCACTGGATATGGAGTTGAGAAGAGGTGCCTGAGGCACATCACAACTTAGTACCTCTCCACTACAGACAATGCAGATATAAATGACTTCAAGAACACAGATAATAGCAAAGGGCAGAAAATAATGAGGTAGTGGCGAGTTTTGAGACTTTTTTTTTTAATATAATCCACTTATAGTTTTATGTAATTTAATTTTAATAATTGCTGTATTTAACAGCCTACTTGTAAAATTCCTTAAAATTTAACATCCAGCATGCATGAGTCATTAATAAGCCAGCCCTAGCCCACCCCTGGCACCAGGCCTTGTGATAAGGTCTAGGGATGCATGAATAAAATATAGTCTTTGCCTACCAGAAGCCCTCAATCCTACAGTGGAGAGGGGTGTATAAAGAAATTGCAGCAAAGTAAAAAGTGCTAAGTGGAAGCCTCTACAAAATTAAGAGAGTGCAAACAAGACTGAGGGGAGACATTCAGAGAATGTTTTACACAAGATGCAGCATTTGAGCTGAGTCCCAGGTGTGAATGGGAAAGAGTATGCACATAAGGATAGAGCCATAGGCATCCTGGTCCAAGGAAATAGCACACACAAGAGTTCAAACGTATGAAAAAGCCAGATATTTTCTGGAGATTTTAAAGCATTTTGGGCATAGAGTTCATGTGAAGGAAAAGTAAGAAATGAACATTCAAGTCCCTTTCCCTTTATGTGAAGAAACTATCCTACATATGAGAGTGATATCTTTATTTTCTATTTTTTCTAGCTTTATTGAGGTATAATTGATACATAAAAAGTTGCACACGTTAAAATATACATCTTGATGTGCTTGGGCATATGCATATACTCATTGCCACGACCAAAGTACTAAATATCACTTCTAAAAATTTCATTGTGTTTGTGTGTTTGTTGTATTTTGTTTGTTTTGGTAAGAACACTTAGCATGAGATCTATCTTCTTAACATATATTAAAGTGCGCAATACCATATGATTAATTATAGGCATGAGGTTGTACAAAAGACCTCTAGAACTTCTCAACCTAAATGACAGAAATTTTATACCCATTGAAGAACAATTCCTCATTTCCAAGCTCTCCCCAGGCCCTGGCAACCACCATACTAGTCTCTGCTTCTATAAATTTGACCGTTTTAGATGCCTCATATAAGCAGAATCATAGTATTTGTCCCTTCATGACTGGCGTATTTCACTTAGCATAGTGTCTTCTGATTCATCTATGTTGTCACAAATGGCAGAATTTCCTTCTTTTAATGCTGAGTGATATATTTCATTACATGTATATACCACATTTTCTTTATCCATTAATCTGTTGAACATCTGGTTATTTCCATATCTTGGGTATTGTGCATAGTGCTGCTGTGAACATGAGGGTGCAGATATATCTTCTGGATACTGATTTCAATTCTTTTGGTTATATACTCAGAAGTGAGATTGCTGAATCATATGGTAGTTCTATTTTGGAATTCCAAATAATATGGTTCTTAAATAGAAGATTATTATATCAAATCCAATAAGCATTTCAGTATTTGTGTGCTATTTAACATTCCACCGGAAACAGATCAAGCTTCTCAAATTAAAGAAGAGGTTGGCCACAAGTCACAGCTCACACCTGTAATCCCAGCACTTTGGGAGGCCAAAGCAGGTAGATCACTTGAGGCCAGAAATTTGAGACCAGCCTGGCCAACATGGGGAAACCCCATCTTCATTAAAAATACAAAAATTAACTGGGCATGGCGGCACGCATCTGTAGTCCCGGCTACTTGGGAGGCCAAGGCAGGAGAATCATTTGAACTCAAGAGGCGGAAGTTGCAGTGAGATGAGATCACAGTGCTCCACTCCAGCCTGGGGAACAGAGCGAAACTCCAGGTCAAATAAAATAAAGGTTGCAAAAATAAACAAGACACCACACCCATCCCTGAACAGCTCACAAGAGCCACACCAAGAGACAGTAACAGAAAGGCCATATGCTGTGGTCTAAATGTGTGTGTCCCCCAAAATTCGTATGTTTAAATTCTCACCCCCGAGGTGATGGTATTAGGAGGTGGGGTCTTCAGGAGGTGATTAGATCATGAGGGTGGAGCTGTCATGACTGGGATTAGTGACCTGATAAAAGAGGCCCCAGAGAGCTAACTACCCTCACTAACCACGCAAGAACACAGCAAGAAGGTACCACCTGTGAACCAGAATATAGGCCCTCAGCAGACACTAAATTTGCTGTTGCCTTAATCCTGGACCTCCTAACTCCCAGAACTGTGAGAAACACATTTCTGTTGCTGATAAACCACCCAGTCTGTAGTATTTTGTCACACCAGCCCAAATGGACTCAAATACCTCTGATACGTATATTCTTTTATCTGGAACATAAGCATATTGAAGAGGGATGTCACAGACTCTATGATAAACCTCCCCAGTCTCCCATTACTAACGAAGGAATTATTGCCCCAGATGCTAGAATGTTACCAGAATACAACCTTCAACTATCAGCCCTCTTTGGAAATGGCCTCTCTACTGAAGAAAACAGCCATGTCCATGATTGCATCATTGGATAGGGGTATCAAAAGAGGCCCACATCCAAAAGATGGTCACTGAGAGGTTATGTCCTGGCCGCTTCCTCAAGTCAAGACAACTCTGAAGGAAGGTCCCCGTGAGATTCACTGGGAAATTGTTGAGAATGAATTTTTGTGCACAATCCTGCTTTCTTCTTCTCCCTTCCACCAGAATTAATCCCAAGAGCACTCACTAATAAACGTCTTCCATGCTTATCTCTGTCTCTATGCAGGGATTCCAATCTGCAACAAAATCTAAAGTAAAAAGACTCTATGCTTTCATTTATTCAACAAATATTTGTTGACCTCTAATCATTTGCCTGTACACAAATGTTTCAGAAGTGAAGAAAATAAGACACATAACCCTTGTCTCATGAAATCTAATGGAAAAGATATAATAAATCAAGTGTTTAGACTAATAAATGTACAGAATGTGAAACAACGAAAATAATTGCTCTTAAAGAAAAGTATACAGCTCCAAGAAACCCTGTAATAAAGGACTGAACTATGTTGGGTACTTGACCAAGGGAAAGAGTATAGAGAACTGTGAAGGGTTGCATATTTTCCCTATTTACAAATTAACAAATTACCCTCGCACAGTTTTGTTTTTTTGTTTTTGGGGTTTTATTTTGTTTTTTGTTTTTATTTTTGAGATGCAGTCTCGGTCTGCCACCCAGGCTTGGTGCTATTTCGGCTCACTGCAACCTCTGCCTCCCAGGTTCAAGTGATTCTCTTGCCTCAGTCTCCCCAGTAGCTGAGATTACAGGCGCCTGCCACCATGCCTAATTTTTGTATTTTTAGTAGAGACAGGTTTTCACCATGTTGGCCAGGCTGGTCTCAAACTCTTGACCTCAGGTGATCCACCTGCCTCAGCCTCCCAAAGTGCTAGGATTACAGGTGATGCACCATGCCTGGCCTTTTTTTTTTTTTTTTTTTTTTTTTTTTTTTTTTTTTTTTTTTTGGTACTATTTTCTTAAGACCCAATTCCAATAGGGTGGCACGAAGAGAGTCAGATGGCACATGCACATGCATGGGTGGTACTAAAGGAGAGGAATGCTGAACTTAGACAGTGAAATGTTTTATTATGGGCAATCAGGATGCCTATCTTTGCTCTAGAGGGAGATGCTATCTCTATCTTCCAAAGCTGTTCACCATGCAAACATCCTCAAAAAGTTGGTCTGGAACAGTAATTTCTGGGAAATGGCATACAGAAACATGCAGAAACTTGAAAGACCCATAGAGAGTTGTCTCTGAACAAGCAGGGCATATAACCTTGCCTCTCTCCATTTGTCCTTTTTTCATTAGATATCCTCACTCTGATCTCTTTATTTCCTTAATTAAGGTTTATTAAATACACATTTATGATGGATGATTGCCTTCTGAAATCTTAGAAGTTCTGGAGGAACTGAGCATTTCATTTTGGTAGGGTATTTTACAGGCTCTTTAGAGTATAGTATATAGTGATCTTCTTTCTATCTTAAAAGAGATAACTTAGTTTTGTGAGTGTACAAATGCTGGATGTGAGGTGACAGATAGGCTTGTATTGGTATACTTGGACACTCAGAAGCTGGAAGCATTCAGTTGCAATGGAAGTTTTTACAACCTAATATTTGATGCCCTAGCTATAGATGCCAAGGACCAGAAATATAGTCTTAGCCATTTACTAAGAGATATAAATCCTTGTGGGATATAAACTGGAAGGAGATTGAATACAGTACTATCTTGTGGACTCAGGGCCATACTAACATCACTTTTAGGATATATTTATCCTTCGAATTCAGCTTTCAGCATTGCTGAGAATATTCCATTATGGAAGTGAACATGGCAAGGTCAAAAAAAGTTACAAATCTGAGACAGGCAGATCTCTGTTTTCTATATATTACTGTAGGGCCACATGGCTACAAATGGAACCAGAGAGTATGAGATTTCTATTTAAAGCAAATGTTTTAGAGCTGTTCTAGCATTTTTCTACTCCCTGTGAGAAAGCACACTCTTGGGCTATCTCTGTAAAGTTAATTTTTGCCATTTTTTTCCTAAAATTTGCCCTATGTAATAATGTACTATGAAATGTAGCTCATAGAATGCTCGAGAATAGTGGTTCTCAGCATGTGTTTCCCACCCCTGTCAGCAGTACCCATATCTCCTGGAAATGTGTCAGATGCAAATTCTCCAGCCCACCCTAGACCTACTGAGTCAGAAAGTCTGAGGTGGGGCCCAGCAATCTATGTTTTAACAAGCCCTACAGGTAATGCTAAGTACATTAAAGTAAAGAGCCACTGCCGTGGAATTATCTGAGGACGTTTTAGAGATGAAAAATGTGACGTAATCTAGAGTAAATAAATACATCCTGTCAACACTCAGCCTACTCACTTTCATTTGAACCTTTCTTCCAACAGCCGTAAAAGAAAATGGTTGACAACTTTTGTTTCATTTTGCAATTTAACAGTCCAAGCAATAAACCCAACTGCCTGAATTATCTTTCTTATCAAACATAGCAGATTCTGGTCAGGTGTGACATACAGTGGCAACCATCAGATTCAAAGAAAATCAATATGCAAATCAATACATTTAACTCCAGGTCTCATCTGTCAAGTCTTTCATATAAACTGGCTTAATTAGGAGCGCAGTGAAATGCAAGAACAGGCCTAATTCAATATCCCAAGTCAAGGCTTTATCAATAATATATAATTTTCCAGAAGAGGACACAAAGAATCAATGTAAAAGCTGCCTTGCCTCAAAGAACAGAAAGTTGAACTTCACTGAACTACATTCGGAGACAATTTGGTAACTCCGTGTACCATATGTCCCCAAGTAGGAACTGACAAATGGATAAAAAGTTTACTTCTATTTACACAGAACCTTTGTCACTACAAGTTTAGCTAATCTCTAAAAGCTGATACTTCTTAAGATTATGTCTTCAAAAGAAAATAACTGCAGCAGTTCTCAACATGGGTTGCACATTAGAACCATCTGGGAAACTGTTATGAGGCCCTATCACCAGGCCAGACACCCAAAACAAGTAGTTCTTACATTTGAGCACGCGTCAGAATCAACTTGAAGGTTTGTTCAACCACAGAGGATCGCACCTTGATAACTACTGCCCCAGACAAATTAAATAAGAATCTATGGGTCTGGGAACCCCAAAAGAGTATTTTTTAAACATCCCAGGTGATTCCATTGGGAAGCCATGATGAGAACCACCAGACCATGAGTCAACTCAACCTGGCACGAGTCCAAGACTTCTCCTTGTGTGTGAGAACAGAGGAAGGGGAAACACCTAGGAAGTTTATGTGTGAGTATAATATGGAGAAAATATCCCCAAAAAGGTCCAAAGTTTATTGACTCATACAATAATTTAAGTTTTAAAATGTTTCCAACCACTGGAGAACTGGTACAGGACGTTACTGTTGATGAAGGTGCATAAAATATTATAACCCTGAGAGATGTACCATACATAAAAGAAGAGCATCTCAGCAGATCTCACATGTAAATGGAATGAGGCCACTGTTATCACATTAAAAGAGGCCACTAGGTAGGCACTGAAGCAGGAGAGCTGGGCACAGTAAAGATTATGAGTATCTGAGTATACCCTTCTCTGTCTTCAGAAAGGAGGAACCTGTTGGGTGACGATTCTAGGAAAGATCAGAGAGGACAATAAAAACCAGATCTCCTGGAAAGTTCAAGAGAACTATTAGATGAATATTTACTTAGCTGCAAAATTGGATAAGAAAGTGACCCTTAATAAATAGCTCATCTATTTATTAAGGCCCAAAGGTCTGGGAGTAGTTCTCAGAGATACCTTGATACTAACAAATATCTGAAACACATCAAATTTTTTTCATGGGTCTGACACAGTTCTAAGAACGTTACAAAGATTAACTTATTTGCTCCTCACAGTCTATAGAATGGGGACCATCTGAGGCTCAGTGTTTAAGTAACTTGCCCAGGGTAACAGAGCTGTCCTGGGTAGAGCCATGATTTATACCCAACATCTTAGCTCCACAGTACATGCTCTTAAACACCACCAGACCTCTCTGAATGCTGCTCTGCCTTCCACAGGAGCAACTTTAAAAACAAGTTGGGTACCTTTAACACCATTAAGACTATCTCTCATTAAAAACAAAAAAAATTTAATGACTGTTTCTCTCTGGTCACTACCTAGTTGGAGTAAAAGATCTTTGTATCTGTTATCTTAAATATATACTCTGCATATTGGAAGTGCTTAGTATTTTCAGAAATCTGATTTTTTTTCTAACCACATAATGACAGACACAGAAGATAGGACATGGAGATAGTATTGCTCCTTTTTCACTCCTTAATTCTATTGAAAGGAACCAAAACAGAGAAAAAAGGCACACAGAAAAGTATTGAGTAATCATGACTTTTCCTATCCTAGAACACAACAGGTTATTAATAAGTATTTCTTAAGTAGATGGATTCAATACTAAAAATATATAATATGGTAGAGAGCAGTTACAGTGACCATTCACACTGCAGATGATATATACGTTGATGTGTATTTTGGCACTGTGTGTGAGCAGCTTTAAAGAAGCTCCCTACCTTTTACTCAGTATTCATACTTCTAGGCTTCTCTCCCATAGAAAATGGGATAAACTATTAAATATTCACTTATAAAGATGTACCATGCATTATTCATAAAAGTAAAAAATTTAAAAGAAACTTAATGTCCGGAAGGAGCATACAAGTGAAATAAATTATGGTATATCCACACAATGGAATTTTTATGATGGGGAGAAGGCTTACAGTATAATGTCAAACAAAAGGAGCAGGAAATAAGGCTTTACATACATGACAATGCCAAATACATAAGCATGTACATACATGTATAGAAGGGAGATTAGAAGGAAACATACCATGTTCACGGTAGTTTTCTTCACCTGCAGAAATGGGGATGAGTTTTGTCTTTACGCATATACATATTTTTGAAACTTTCTACAATGTATAAAAGTCACCCGTTTACAGTTTTTTAAAGTAATGTTTTAAAAGAAGAAAAAAGTGGTTCACTTGTGACAAAACCAAAGTAAAAGGCCAATTCATAAAATTCACCCTTTCCTTCTCATGAATAAAAATATTTCTATTTAAAGTTTGTTAATTGCCTTTTTTTTTTTTTTTTTAAGGAGTTTCACTCTTATTACCTAGGCTGGAGTACAATGGCACAGTCTTGGCTCACTGCAACCTCCACCTCCGGGGTTCAAGCGATTCTTCTGCCTCAGCCTCCTAAGTAGCTGGGATTACAGGCGCCTATCACCACATTAACTTTGAGCTCATAATCACTTGACCCAATGGCAAAATACTTCCAATTTTAGCAAACCGATTGATATGTTAAACAGTTTTCAAACCAGTACTTTTCTGCAATAGTTTTTTTTCAAAGGAAGCCTTAAATGGAATAGCCATATATAAAATGGAAACAACTGATCTGTTCAAAGTTGGGAGTGGCGCCCAGAGTGTCAGGGCCACCAACATCCTTCTATCCCTGTGACTACATCCTTGGAGATCTCTGAACTCTCAGAAAATAACTCTGAAGCCATCATATCAGCAGCTCTGCAACCAGCAAGCTTTTCTGTGTAGTATTTCGCAAGCTCAAACGAGGATCCTGTCTGACGCATGAGCAATGAATAATTGTGTACCGGCTCTGAGTGACAGGTTTTGAGCTTCTGCATAAATAGCTACATAATGCCCTGCTGGGTTTGTAATCGTAAGCCTCTTCAAATCTGTCTACTCCTATGTTAAAATTTCATGGTACCTAAGGAATGGATTGATACACTGGCAAAGTTACTAAGCCTTAGTCCATAAAGGACTACTTGGCATTTAATATTTTAATTTTATACTGTGACTGTTGTGATCACAGCATACTTGAAGGAATGCAGTCTAGCTAGCTATATTTTTTCACATGGATGGCTAACTTAAAGCTAGTCCCAAAGTAGGATTGCATCTGCACAAAAATCAATCCCCATTTTTAGAGTACCCAGGAATACAACAACCCCCAAACATATAATGACTACAGACTTCACTCATCCATGCACATGCACCTGAGAAACTTTTATCAAGTGCCTACTGTTAGCCAGGCATTATTATTAATATGATAATAACCCCTACTTGTGCATGTTGGTATATTTTCTAGAACTAAGTCAATAACATGTTACAACCAATGTAATGGCAATGCTGATTTCTACTGATGTTCTAGCTCTATGGCCAGTTTCAAAGAGATTCAGTAAATGCTCATCTTGTTCAGTAACACAACTCTTTTCATGCCATCCTTAAGTCATCAAGCATCAGAGAGGGGATTGTACCAGGTTGAGTCAAATAGGAAACTGGGAAAAATCTGGACAGAAAGCAGTGTCACTTCAACTGGGCAGTAGCAGCTTGACTGCTATTCTGGCGGTCAAGGGTTTTCAAGGAGGAGGAAAACTCAAACTTCTATGCAGCTTCTTGGTATTAATTTTGGAACATCTGAACTCCTAGCATGGGAAATGGGGAGGGTGGAAGCATAGGTGGTTCAATGACTTTCCACAAAGGTTCCATCCTCTCACCTTCTCATTGCTTCCCCTTCTTGTGTATCACATCTTCAGGTATAGAAGACTTTGCCTGAAGGATACAGCAAAATGTTTCTGTCTCAATCTTAGGGCCAGTGCCTTTTGTGAAAACTCATGGTCATGGACATCCACCTCTGCTTCTGTTTCTACAGAAAGTGACCCAGTTCTATCTATGAGAGCACCGACTCCTAGGAAGTCCTTTGGGTATAAATTAAGGAACTGAGTGAGGATTGGATGAGCAGGGAAACACCCCAATTAATACTTACCCTGTCATGTTAAAATCTAATTGAAGTATAGCAAAATAAAGGCACAAGGGTCTCTGCGCCAATCTCAATCATCTGTATTTTTATGTCATAAGAGACCCAGTAGATAAAGTACTTGTCAACTGTTTTCTTTGCATGTAATTTAATCCCTGCCCTTAGTACCTTTGGCTTCTTGATATAAATGCACCAGCCTCTACAGTGCTCTGCACTGAATAAAAGTTTTCCGGAATCCACCTTTCAGATACCCACAGAGTCAGGTGAAGAACTTTTCTAGACAGAAAGAACAGCAAGTACACTTGGCTTCCACCTAAAGGCAGAAGCTTAGACAAGTTCTTGAGAGTGAGAAATACATTTTATTATGCCATAAGCCATTTGAGGGAATAAAGGTGATAATAAAATAATCATGAACATGGGGACACCTGCATTCATAAGTCCCTATGGCAGCATTACTTGTAATAGTTAACAAGCAGAAACTCTCATGAACAGCCAGGGGATGATGCAAGGAACCAAAACCAGTCTATTATGCAACAATCAAATGGATGTTACCGAAGACAAAGCAAAAAAAAAAAGAGGAAATGCTTATAACAGGCTAAATGAAACGGTGAGATACAATTTTATGTTTTTGATTGAATTATGCACATACACATAGCATCAGATTCTTACACTATCAGAATTGCCACATTTTATCACTGTGGTTGTTAAGGTGATGACGTGCATTTTTTAAACTCTTCTCTAATTTCTGCATGTTAAGGTTAATATTACTTTTTATAATAGTTTTGCAGAAAAAAGTGACTGTCTTAAAGTACGAAATAATCAAATATAACAATCATGTCTCTATGATGAGATCTACCTCATCCCAACATCTTGCTATATCTGCTTCAGATTTATATTTCAAGAAAGTACTACAGATACAATTTTAGCCCCCTTTGGAAACAAGATATTTTCACCCAAAGACAAATAAGGCAAAGAAACTTTTCTCATAATATTCTTAAAACAACATGGCCTTATAAAATAAGTGCAGTTGTCATCAGCTTTATAAAACAGAGAGGGGAAGCTTCTATTGAAGTCAAAATCATTTCTTGGTGGGAAAAGCTATTGGTTCCGGGAACAAAATAGCATTTATTCTACCATGAGAAATATACTATCTCATTTCTCACATTTTAAAATATGCTGCATGCCCCCAAAATGACTGGGCTGTGTATATGTTCTTAGAAGAAACAGTAGTGATCAGTTACATGGAAAAGGAACCATGGCTCATAATCATAAATATTAATCAGCAGTTTCACAAACTGAACATAAGGTATGTGGCATGGGGAAATTTTCTTTGCAGCTGGGCAAAAATGTACAGCAAATAAATGTCATTTTTAAGTATTTAGTTCTCTAGATTGGTTTGCCAAAATTTTCAGTGGAAAAGCAAATTAGTTTCATCTGGTGATACAATAAAATATACCTAACTTGGAGAGAGAAAAAATTTAAAGATCAACTCTCAACAAGACTGCTAACTCTCAAATAATCATAAAACAAAAAAATTTAAGTGAGTCGTCTTCTTGGGCTACCAAATCTACAAATCTATATTTTGATAAAGTTAGTACTCAAGTAAAGCAAAACCATCCCTTGTTTTTACTTCTTTTTCTAAATGTGGTTCAGTCAACGCTTTATACCATTTGAAGCCAGTTTTATAAAATCAATGAATCCAGATATTCAGACTCTTCAAAAATAGATTAAAGAGAATACTGCCACAAACTTCTTTTAGTGTCCTAGGTCAGTCAATTTTTAATGTTCCAGATTGATCACTATTTGGCTGAGTGACCTTAGACAAGCCATAGTCTCCAGTTATTTCATCTGAAAATAAGAGATAATCATGCCTACTCAGCATGTTGGGAGGATCAAATAGAATATAGTATATGAAATTTCTTTGTAAATGGTAAAGTGTTATAAAAATATAAATAATGTTTACCACCCTCTAAAGGTGACAGTGAGGATCAGACACAATGGGAGAATATCGCTCAGCTCTCTCACCAAACCCTTAAAATTTATTATGGGCATTACATACTGATAATGATGTTGGCATTCTCTCTTTTAAGTTTTTATCTCCCAGGAAGTAAAGGTCTTGCCATCTCTTTAATATCACTGTAGGATCAAATATCAAACACTGTGTGGTAGGAATCCAAATATCTCTTGACAGTCTTGACTCGGCAGTATTCTATGGTTCTTAATCACTTAACCTTCTGAAAACCAGAACTTACTGATAAAGACTTCCTATATTCTACTCTCAACAGAGTTCCCTTCAGGCTCTTCAGCAACAACTGGGGATAGGCAAGGCCAAACCAAGAGTTTTTATTTTTGGAGACACACTTTGTGAAAGTCAAACCGAGAAATGCTTTCTTTAAAATTGAATGTTTTTCTACCGACCTAATGTATAATTTAAAACTGAAGATACACATGCAAACGAGCCATTTTTCAAAGTAGACACCCTGTATAGCTACTCATTTGTTTCAACATGACTCCTCAGTGCAATCGTGGAGTTTTTTCCTTATGGAATCTGAGTCATCTTAAAATCTATATAACATTAGGCTGTTTACTATTTCACCAAGCCAAATCACTCTTGATATTCAACAACTTGGCCGAGAGTGACTTGTGTCTATTTCCAATAATCTCGTTTATTTGCCACCCTTGTCAGTGTTCAAAAGAATGTGCTGCAGGCCGTAGATATATTAGCCTAAGAGAAATTGCAAAAATATATCACTCAACATCAGCATCTTTATGATTACCTTTTCATAATAATGAAGGGAAGCTCACAATTGGATATATAAGCCCTAAATGTGTTTATTAAATATCGATCACAGCAGTCATTCTAAAATCATGGTTTTGCAAATAACCTTATAAAAATTATTACTATACAATGGTACATGAGAAGAAAAACAGAATAAACACGGTACATTTGTTCTTCCAGAAAACCATTATCTATTGAACTCTTATGGGCCAGGCACTTCTTAGATACTGGAGACTCAGCAGCAAACAAGCTTATAGTAATGTACCAATTTTGTTTCAAAACAAAGAGATTGATAAAATAGCTCACATTTGACACATTCTTTCAGGATCTGACCCAAGCACCTAAGTAATTTTATCATTTGGTCTGTTACACTACAAGGAAAGTACGATTACATCAATTTTACAAATAAAATTGAGGTACAGATTAAGTATTCCAACCAACATAATGGAGGTAGAGGGGCAGAGCTATAGACTCTATACCTTTTCTGTCTTTCCTAACTCTGAATTTCACTTTGTTGTACCCACCTAATACACCACTCTTCTAAATCAGTTACAGTCCCCTCACGCATCCCTCACAGATCCAAAATTATCCAGCAGCCTTCTCCACCTGAGCAGAAATAGGACGCAACTGAGAACAGCAAGATCCAATTTCGTTTCCTAAAGATTACACCAGTATTGAATCCTCTAGGCTTTTATCAATAAATAAAAAAGTAAAAAATCATCCCAGTGAACTCTACTCAAAAAGATCCTGTCCTATTTAATTACTTGCAGTGTGCTTCCGTTATGCCCTCCAATTTCCCCATACAAAGTCCCAACGACCCAAGACTTACTTGGGTCTTCCACATACTAGTACTCTAAGCCACTGGAATGAACGGATTTTCTCTATCTTCAGATAAATCAGTAAATTGTAAAAAGGTATGCTGAAAACAGGAAACAAAGACCTGGAATTAAAGATGAAGCTCTGATGATATTTGTATCAGTTATCGTGATGTCAGCTGCCATAGTAGAAAAACAAACACTGAAACCTCAATGACTGAACATAATAGAAATTTATTTGCTACTCATGTAAAGCCCAATACTGGAGAATCTGATGGCCTTCAACATGACCCTTTATGTATCAAGTCTGCCCCCATTTTATGTGACTCCACCCTCCTCTAGTCCTTAAAGTCTTCTCCACTCAGATGGCAAATGAGGACAGACCATAGGAAAGGCAAGCCTGTTTCTTAATCTCTTCAGAAACTGGTACACACCATCTCCACTCAAGTTCCATTGGGCAGAAGCAGTCTTATGACCTGCCTGATGCAAAGGATGCTGGGAAGTGTAGTCCTTGCTAGGAAATCAACCCTCAGCAGGAAGGAGACCATAAGTCTTTATAGGTCAGGTGATTTATTGGCCACATATCTTAACCAGATAGTTTGGAAAAATTACAATAGAAAGATCTATTAGGAACACTCCCACATGTGAGAGAGAAGTGAAGAGTGGAAATCAAAATAAAGCCTGGGAAAATTAGGATCTGTAGGTAACATGAAATATGTCAGAGCAATGGAGGAGTAAGAATGTTTTGGCCACCTGGAAAGGTAAAAACAAAAGAAGGTGAGAAAAATATTCAGAAGTGTAATTGTTTGAAAAGAGGGAAGAGCTGAGATCATAACGGTTTCAATTGATAATATGACAAAGGAAACTAATTCCATTTAAAATGACGTCCTGTTTCCAGAAACTGCATGTCACTTTACAAGCTGAGATGTACCACACATTTAATTGTTGTTTTGTCAGAAGCACTAATTCCCTTGATTGTGTTGTGAAAACAAAAGTACTGAAGAAAATCATTTTTAAAAGCCCTCAAAGAAAAATTAATATTCATACACAGCTGTCCCATTTGAAACCACACAAGGTTGAAGTCAATAATTAACATGGCCAGAAAAGTTACAGCAAGTGGCCTTATTTTGAGACATTTTTCATATAAGCCTTTCCCTTTTAAATAAATCTGTTGGGCATGAATGTGAGATGAAAATAGTGGGGTAACTTGGCAATCCGAATTCTCAGATGTAAAGAGTACATTATTCCAGGGACACCAACCATCTGGACTTGAGTTTTATCCAATAAAACAAGGAAGATTTAAACTATGCTTCATCCCTCATACTACCTAGAGCAGAAGTGGTTTTATAAGTCACAAATATGCCCTGTAGGAGTAAAAAGCAACTTTACCATCACCTGTCTCCCTCCATTTCCCATTTCTCAGATGAGGAAATCGAGGCTGAGAGAGGGTATATGACTTGACCAAATGACAAAAGTAGTTAGTGGTAAATTCAGGTCCAGAACTTAGGTTTGTTGAACACAGACTGTCCGTTAAATAATTGCCTGCACACATTAATCTTACCTCTATGTCTTTACAGCAAAAGACCCCCATGCATAGAAATATCAGCTATTCCTAAAACTCTGGGAGAACCAGCTTTAAAATGGGTCATTAGTACAACAAAAAGACAAATGTATTTCCACTATTGACAGGCTTCTGAGAATAGTGACAAGGTACCAGGCAAAGGGCCAGAGGATGGAAGAGAAGACTAGGAGGCAGCTCTGCCAGATAAAGCACAGGGCTTTGGGGAACACACAGGCCTATACAGATGGCAAGTGTCAGTTAACTTCTGTTGCCCTACTGAGTATTCTATTTGGTCTCCTGACTTTGTCCCTGCACCAAATGGAATCTGACTCTTCTCTAAGACCTGCGATTCTTCCAGATACTATTGTTTGGAAAAAGAGTCTGATTGTTTCAATTTATTGTCACTGCATTCATCTACCCATTCCACAAAGCTCCTCTGCATTAGAAGGCAACCGTAAGGTATAAGAAAGCAAACGGTAAACCCCATACCACTTTGCTCTTGAGAGCTTCACAGTGAATTAGAGGAGAGGGGTATAGAAAAATGTTACTATTATATCATCATGGCCATGCTTTGCAATTTTCTTACATGTTCTTAAGTAGAAAAATAAGTGTTGACCAATTTGCTCAGGAGAAAAGCAATATTCAACATCTAGAACTACATTGGCAACCTAGTCATCTTCCAAATATTTAAGGTTCCAAGATAGGAAACTACATGATGTGGAATAAAGCCATCTACTCAAAGGGTGTCACAGTACAGCAGAACCAGCATCATCTTTAACCTTCTTAAAAGTGCATAATCTCCAGCCCCGCTCCAGACCTAATGAATGGTGATCTACATTTTAACAAGATCCTAGGTGATGTGTATACCTCAACTTTGATATAGAGCCCTAAACCTGGAATCTAAGGCCATCTCTGTTGTTAATAAATCTCACAATCATAGACCACAACTTCACCTCTGAGCCTCATCCCTCTCATCTGTCAAATGGGGATAATTATTTGTCTTGGTATTGTTGTACAAATTAAGTGCGATGTTGAAAGTGAAAGTGTAGCCTACATGAAAATTGGCATGAAGCAATTAATCAGTGATGAGGCTCCTAGGCCTATGCTGCTTTCGGGGGATGTTTAATGGTGTTGCACAAGAAGTATCATGACAGTATGCAATGTGGGATTCATTTTTAGATCAACCTCCAAATAGAAAGTGATTTTTCCTACCCAAAAGACAGTGAAAAATGAAAAGGAACACAAATGAGAAGTAGAAGAAAAAGGCAATGCAAAGAAAAAAGAGGCAAATATAAAAGACTGGGAAATGAGAAACAAAAAGTTAAGGGATGAGGCAAAAAATAGATCCTGGCTCTCTGGTCCTCAGTAATAGACTCAATCTTTCCAAAAGTGCCTTTTAACCCAGTGGGTGAACTGCTTTCATCTAGGTGTTTAGAGAAACTAGCAATCCCTGACACTTTCTTGGGACTTTTTCTCTCCTGTAAGTGATTTTTATACCCATACACAAATTTCCAGCAATGACATTGTCCTTATCATTTCTGTTCAAGGATGTCTTCTGCCCTATCCATTCACAAGATTATGCTAGAAAATGTCTGAGAGGATAACTGTATTTAATCACTAACACTAGCTCCAGGACCTCTGATAGAAAATTCAAAAACTATATTGGGAGAAGAGTGCTAAGCCTGAAACACCGACCATTTTCTCTATTGCAGACTAACTGTATGAACATTGCAAAGTGATGTAACCTCTCCAAATCTTAGCCTTCTAGTCTGTGAAATGAGTATATTGGGAAATATGTTGTCTTCCTCTCTTTCCTTACTTCAGGGCTGACTGCTTTAACTGTGTTACATGACTGGCAATTTTCTTACACTGCGTTGAGAATAGCAAGTTCTCCATTCATCCAGGTAGAAAGGACATATAAAAAGAAGATGGAAAAATTCATGACTGAGCATGAATGGGAGGCAGGGGGGATGAGACTGGAGGGAGAGCCAGGAGGATAGAGTTGACCAATGTTCATAAGGGCTCCATGTTATCCAAACAGATGGGCATGAATATTACCAGCTAAGAGCCATTCCTATGGCATCCCACATGATGAGTGAGGGTTGGTGCCCCAGATGTGCAGGCAGCTGTCTGCCATGAGGCTGTGTACCCAACTAAATGGGAAATATTTTCTAGAATTGATGAGTCATAGTCAAGCAGCAGCCAGGGCTCTGAAGCTCCACATCAATCACATTACCCATCACACATTCACTTTCCTTGATTTAGACAAATGCAAAGGGTCTGAATTTCACTTAGTCCCTTCATCTCCAGTTTGCAAACTATACTAACTCTTGATAATAATACTTTTATCTCTATGAAAACCATAATTGCTGGTCGAAATGTGTAGTGCCTGAAATGAGAAATTATAGTAAAAACGATTGAACCAAATTTCAGGGAATGATCTCATTTTTTAGTAAAAGAGGCACTCCAACAAATTGGAAATCTAGGTGCTACAGAATATCAACACTGGGAGGTCCATATGGATACCCTATTTGAGTCCTCATCATTTTACTGACAGAGAAAAATGGATCAAGGTCATACTATTTATGTGTGGGAGGACTGACATCTGAATCTAGGAGGCTTGACTACTACTTTAGTTCCATTTCCACTACTTCCCTTATTAAAATGTATTTGGACTTCTCTTTGAAGGCCAGATCTGCCACTTACAGAAAGTTATTACTTCAGGAAAGTCACCTAACTTATCTGAGCCTTAGTTTCTTCATTTGCCAGTGGGGATAATTACAGCTATATTTAAAGGGGTATGAAAGTTAGCTTAGGGAACCACTTCATATCATTTCTAGTACACAGAGGCCCTTCAGCATGTGAGAGAGGGAGGGAGGGAGTTTTATTATTACTGTACTTTCCTGCCACATAACCATTATTTATATCTTAACATATTCCCCCCTGGTATATTTCTCCCAGCATACTTTTACTCACTTGCAATCACAGCTCACAGGTACTATCCTACATTGCTTTATTTGTGTTGGTGTGTACTCTTCATAGTCCTCATTTTAATGGATTCACTATATTTCACTGGGTAGATTACACTTTAACTGAAAGTCACATTACCTTCATTGTTAGGTTGCTTCCCACTTCCCATTTTTTCCTTTTAGAAATTTTGCTGCAACAAACTTCTTTATGCACTTGGTTTAGTCCACATTTTCTGTGAGTTCCTCAGGCTACATCCCCAAAAGTAACCATTTGGGTGGTTCTGAATATAAAGAACTCCCTGAAATTGTATTTCTCTGTAAGAAATACTTAAGCCACCATGAGTCATATACACACACATGGGTTTGTCAAATTCAATACTCTCTCATAAAATATATATACTTTCTTTTGTATACTTGAATGGAATATTCTCTCATAAAATACAAATACTTTCTTTTTGTGTACTCAAAAATAAAGAAAATGTAAAACCCATGGAAACAATGACAGAATATATTTGGATCAAAGCTATTTTAGAAGAATATTTATTTATTTATTTATTTATTTATTTATTTATTTATTTTTGAGACGGAGTCTCGCTCTGTCGCCCAGGCTGGAGTGCAGTGGCGCAATCTCGGCTCACTGCAAGCTCCGCCTCCCGGGTTCACGCCATTCTCCTGCCTCAGCCTCCCGAGTAGCTGGGACTACAGGCGCCCGCCACTGCGCCCGGTTAATTTTTTTCTATTTTTTAGTAGAGACGGTGTTTCACCATGGTCTCGATCTCCTGACCTTGTGATCCGCCCGCCTCGGCCTCCCAAAGTGCTGGGATTACAGGCGTGAGCCACCGCGCCCGGCAAGAAGAATATTTAAGCTGTGGGAAGAACAGAGCCCATAGGGAATTTGATAATTTAGGGTTAAAGATGAGAATTATGTAGATAAATGCAATATGGCTCAGAGAAGGAACAAAATGTCTAAGGATTGAATTTACAAGGAAAGATACAAAGGTATAGCTTGATTTGGTCACAAGTTTAAAAGGAAACTCAAGCTTGAAAGAAGTCAACATCAGAGTGACAAAGAGACATTTGCTATGTACTGCATTGTATCCATTTGCTTAACAATCTTTTTAAAGAAGTTTCTATAACCCACTTCCTGCTACTCCCCGAGTCTTGCTCCATGAATATTAGACTCAATTACTCGGCAAAAGAAAGAAAAGAGGAGAAGACTTCCTCTTCTCACTCACAAATGATTCATAGTTACTCTTTGCACTCTGATCCCCTTCCTCCCACACCAAACTACCAAAATCCTTGGAACTGGTGAGAGAATGAGGTGCAATTATCATGTAGCTGCAGAGTTTTGCAGTCTAATAAATACTGAATTACTCCTCCTTCATCTTCTTTCTGACTCTGTGTCCTCTCTGATGTGGACTACCGGACAGGCTGACCTGCCTCCTACTCAGCAGAGGGAGAGGATGTGAAGCCTAATGGGATGTGTCTTTTATACAACACATGAAAAGCATATAAATACACATATTATTCCATTTCAACCTTGTATGCCATTGATACACAATGCTGCATAACACTAGTCGGTGATGTCTTTTGAAAAGTAAGATTCAAGAATGCCATTCTGATTTGTATAATTCAGAAAATTATAAAAACAGCTATCCAGCACATTCTCCCACATAAATAGCACTATTAGTAGGGAAAATAATAAGAGAGACAAATAGTTCAAGGGAGCCATTGTGAAAAAATAAGAAAATACACAAATTTATTTGAAAAGGACCCTGGTCCAATCTGTTCTACTATTTATGAAGTAGTTAAAGAAAATGAGAAATGAAGTATGACTCAACACCCTGAGGATATAATATTAAGCTTCCTGTAACCCCAGAACCATTTCTCCAAACAAAATCTTCCTCAACATACAAAGGAAGTCAGAGAGGCAGGGTGGAAACTGAGGTACAAGTTTTGGAGTTCCACCAGCACTGGCCCTGAGTTAACTCCACAGAACTCCAAGAGGTGTGGGAACACAGGTTGAACCCACCATCTCAACAGAAGCTAGGGAAGGGATGAGCTTGGAGGTGGAGGTTAGCGAGTACGGCAGAGAAAGAAATACAAAACGGAGATATGGAGAGAGCACTTAAAAGAGAGATTTAAATGGGAGAGAAAATAGTGAGTAGAGATGAAAGATAACTTATATTTAAAAAGAAAAGATGGTGTTTTTCAATGCCAACCAACTCAATTCTTTGCACATAACAGGTGATTTTTTTTTTTTAAGATTAACAGGTCCCTGGTTGAAATCTAAAAGTCCAGATGCCCACTACTAGCACTTTCCTTTATCATCGAATGTAGAACCGTTTTCCAGATTTAGTATTCTACTTCCTAGAAACGTCCTCAGTCACCCTCATCACTTTTCCCCAGACCAAGTTGTTTTCAAGTGTCTCTCCTCTGGCATAGTTTTTTCAGCTTTATAGAAGAGGTATAATTGACAAAAATCATATATTCAAGGTATGCCATATATATGTTTTCATATATGTATACAATGTGAAATGATTGTCACATACTAAATATCTCTCACATCAAGCAGTTGCATTTCTGTCTGTATGTTTGTTGTGAGAAAATTTATGAACCATCTTCTCTCTTAGCAAATTTCAAGAACATGATATTGTACCCAGAATTGGTGGGTTCTTGGTCTCACTGACCTCAAGAATGAAGCCGCGGACCCTCACAGTAAGTGTTACAGTTCTTCTTAAAGATGGTGTGTCTGGAGTTTGTTCCTTCTGATATTCGGACATGTTCAGAGTTTCTTCCTTCTGGTGGGTTCGCGGTCTCGCTGGCTTCAGGAATAAAGCTTCAGACCTTCGTGGTGTTACAGCTCCTAAGGTGGCATGTCTGGAGTTGTTCGTTCCTCCCATCCAGAGTTACAGCTCATAAAAGCAGTGCAGACCCAAAAAGTGAGCAGCAGCAAGATTTATTACAAAAAGCAAAAGAACAAAGCTTCCACACTGTGAAGGGGGAGCTGAGCGGGTTGCCACTTCGGGCTGGGGTAGCCTGCTTTTACTGCCTTATCTGGCCCCACCCACATTCTGTTGATTGGTCCATTTTACAGAGAACCGATTGGTCCATTTTACAGAGAACCGATTGGTCCGTTTTACAGAGAGCTGAGTGGTCCGTTTTGACAGGGTGCTGATTGGTGCATTTACAATCCCTGAGCTAGACACAGAGTGCTGATTGGTGAATTTACAATCCTCTTCCTAGAGGTGAAAGTTCTCTCCTCACCAGATTAACCAGACACAAAGCACTGATTGGTGCATTTACAAACCCTGAGCTAGACACAGAGTGCTGATTGGTGTATTTACAATCCTTTAGCTAGACATAAAGGTTTTCCAAGTCCCTACTAGATCAGCTAGATACAGAGTGCTGATTGGTGTATTTATAATCCTTTAGCTAGACATAAAAGTTCTCCAAGTCCCCACCCCACTCAGGAGCCCAGGTGGCTTGCCTCCTGGAACCAGCGCCAGTGCGGAAGGCGGAGCTGCCCGCCAGTCCCATGCCCCTCACCTGTACTCCTCAGCCATTGGGTGCTTGATGGAACCCCACGCAGCAGAGCAGGGGGCGGCACCCCTCAGGGAGGCTCAGGCTCCAAGAAGCCCACTGCAGGGGTGCTCAGGCATGGCCTGCTGCAGGTCCTGCACACACCCTGCCCCACGGGGAGGTGGCTGAGGCCTGGCGAGAATTCGAGCTCAAACTCGTCAAGGGCAGGCTGGCAGGGCTGTGGCACCCAGCACACCCTGCGCAGCTGCTGGCCTGGGTGCTAAGCCCCTCACTGCCCAGGGCCGGTGCGCTCTGAGTGCAGGGCCCACCAAGCCTGTGCCCACCTGGAACTCGCGCTGGCCTGAGAGCACCGAGCGCAGCCCTGGTTCCCACCCTCGCCTCTCCCTCCACGCCTCCCTGCAAGCAGAGTGAGCCAGCTCTGGCCTCAGCCAGCCCAGAGAGGGGCTCCCACAGTGCAGCAGTGGGCTGAAGGGCTCAAGCAAGCAGAGTGGACGCGGAGGCTGAGGAGGCGCTAAGAGCGAGGGAGGGCCGCCAGCACATTGTCACGTCTCAATATGCTATTATTCATTATAGTTACTGTGCTGTATATTTGGTCTCCAGAAGTTTTTCACCTTGTAACTGTAAGATTGTGCCTTTTAACCAACATCTCCTGATTTCCTCCATTTCTAGGCCCCCAATAACCACCATTCTACTCTTTTTATAAGTTCAACCTTTTTAGATTCCACATATGAATGAGATCATGCAGTATTTGCCTTTCTGTGCCTGGCTTTTTTCATTGAGGATAAAATCCAGGTTCATTCATGCTCTCACATATGGCAGGATTTCTTTAAGGCTGAATTATACATATATGTTCATATTTTCTTTATCCATGTATTCATCAATAGACATATAAGTTATTTCCATATCTTAGCTATTGTGCATAATGCTGCAATAAGCATGGGAGTGCACATCTCTTTGAGACACTGATTTCATCTCCTTTGGCTATGTATCCAGCAGTGGGATTGTTGGATCACATGGTAGTTCTATTTTTAATTTTTTGAGGAACTTCCATGCTGTTTTCCATAATGGCTGTGCTAATTTACATTCCTATTAACAAAAGATAAGGGTTCCCTTTTCTCCACATCCTTGCCAACACTTGTTGTCTTTTGACTTTTTGACAATAGCAATCCTAACAGTTGTAAGGTGCTATCTCACTGTGGTTTTGCTTTGCATTTCCCTGATGATATTAACTTCTCATCAGATATATGATTTACAAATATTTTCTCTTATTTTTTTGGGTTGCCCTTTTGTTATTTCCTTTGCTGTACTGAACCATTTTATTTTGTTGCTGTCCCACTTGTTTATTTTTGCTTGTGTTACCTGTGCTTTTGATGTCATATCTAAAGAAAATTGCCAAAATTAATATCAAATAACCTTTTTCATTTTCTTGTAGAAATGTTATGGTGTCAGGTCTTAACTTTGTATCTTGAAATCCTTTTATGTTGATTTTTGTGTGTGGTGTCAGGTAAGAATCTAATGTAATAGTTTGGTGTGTACATACTCAGTTTTCCCAGTATCCTTACTGGAGTGACTAAAGAGACTATCCTTTCTCCATTGTGTATTCTTGGCACCTTTGTGGAGTATTGGTTGACTATATACACATGGGTTTATTTCTAGGCTTTGTATTCTGTTCTATTGTTCTGTGTGTCAGTTTCTATGCCAGTACCATACTGTTTTACTATAGCTTTGTAATATAATTTCAAATCAGCAGGTGTTTTTTATTACTATGATTGCTAGGACAGAAAATGCTTTTAGAGACGGGGGTGGGAAAGGAAGGTCTTGGATGGTACCAAAAGTTATGATGGAGTTGAATGAGATAACTTATAGAGAAATGGTAAAATATAGACACATCTCATATACATCTCAAGTCTTAATCTTTAAAAATAATTGAAATAAATGTAATGCTCCTGCCAAATTCAAAGTTCAAGGTAAGAACTCTAAAAGATAAATCAAACCCATCCCAAGGTGTGTTTAGGAATAAATGTTGAAAATATTAGTCCAATAGTATGAGAAGCACATGGAATAATAGTGAAAAAATTCAGGCTTGCATGCAGGATCCTTCACAACTATTTCCCTTAGCATAAGAGTTTTAGAGTTTCCCACCTACCAGCTAAGTCACATCACTCATACCTTCTCACCAGAATACCTCTGAGCCAACCACATCCAGCTTTCTCCATCATTCTAGAGTGCTAAATATCTGAGGGCAATTCCTTTTGCCTGAAGTATATTTTCCTTACTTCTCTTTTACCTTTCAGTATAAAATCAAATGTCAAATATAGTTGCTGCATCTTCAGAATTGGCAGCATATATTATCCCATTTGTTCTCTACTATAGGGCTTATCATAATATTGGAAAATATTGAGGGTTTTTTTTTTTGTATTTTGCTATTTTGTCTCTCTCATTAGAAGGGAAAGTCCACAAATATGAGGATGGCCTTATTCTGGGTACCTGGCTCAACATCTAAGTGGCCATAAAGGCCTTTGACAAATAATAAAAATCCACATGCATGAACGCTTATTATGTGCCAGATGTGCCAGGACCCTTTTTATTTGGACTGTCACCTAGGCTGCAGTACAGTGGTACAATCTCGGCTCACCACAACCTCTACCTCCTAGGCTCAAGCAATCCTCCAGCCCCCAGGCTCAAGCAATCCTCCCACCTCAACCCCCCAAGCAGCTGAAACTACAGACATGTGCCATCAAACGTGGCTAATTTTTGTATTGTATACACCGGGTTCCACCATGTTGACAGGCTAGTCTCAAATGATCTGCCTGCGTCAACCTTCCAAAGTGCTGGGATTACAGGCGTGAGCCACTGTGCCCATCTAAGCTTTAACTACTTTATATCCATTATCCCATTTAATCCTTACAACAACCCAAGATATTTCATATTATTATTGCCATTTTAAAGACCTGCAAACTGAGATACAGAACTGGTAAACACCTTGACCAGTTACACGAATTCAGCAACAAGCCATGTCAGGACTCAAACACAAGTAGTCTAACTCCGGAATCTGAGCAATGATTACTAAGCTAAATTAATAATAAACAAGAAAGCAAATGAATAGAAGACAGGGCAAGATTGTGTGATTTCACTTATCCTTTCATCCCAAACATTCTAAGCCTAGCATAATAGAAAATGCCCTCTTTGAATCTCCCAATAAGTTTGTCCTTTCTCTTCCTGTATAGCCACCTTTTTAATCACTGTGACTTGCACAAATTTGACACCTCTAGAAACTGAAATAAACATAATGCCTCCTCCAAACTCAAGAGCTTGGATGTGTAAGTCTATAGATGGCTCTGCATTTATTTAGCCCATGGACAGATGGATGACTGATAGAGAGCCCAGAACTCCACTTCTAATAAAATTATCTGTGCCAAACCTCAATCTGAGAGGCCAAAGGTTGGGTGAAAGAAGCAAATGACATGGAAAGAATAAAACAAAGGCTGGTGGTTTCAGTTCCCAGATCCAGAAAGCAATAACCTCTCTAAGTATTATTTTTATTCGGGCTGTGATCACAATGACCATTTTGAGTTCAAATCACAAAACTTTATATATATATATATTCTTGGATGAGTTAGTGAGTTCATGATCTTACTTGAGTCACTCTGCCTTAAGTGTAATGCTAGTTCTAATCCCTATCCTTTGGAGGAGAGTCCTCAAATTATGATGAAAGGCAAGATTTACTTCCAAGGATACTTGCCCAGCAGCTCTCCAAAGCCTTCTCAAAACATTTGCAATCAACATAAACATAAACCTTCTCTCTTCTGATGTCTAAAAAGGAAACAAATTATAAAGCATAGAAAACAAATAGCAATGGACATTCTATGCCCTTTAGGCATAGCATGTTTGCATGGAGCCAACTCTTGGGTATCCCAACTGTTAGTTTCCAAAAATCTGTACTCTTTTGGCTTTTAAAAGAGATAAAGCAGCATCAAAAAATTATTATTGAGCTCCTATTATTTTCTGGACTCTGAGCTTGAAGTTGAGGATATTGCAGTCAACGAGCCAAGTCTAGCCTTTGGTCTTATGGAGCTTATAGTCTCAGGATAAATTAGATATGAAAACTCAGCAGTGTGAGTGGTCCTATGGTGAAGACATTCAGAGTGATGAGAGATTATGTAACCAGAGATCTCAGGAATTTCTCCGATAGGAAGTGGTCCTTAGATTAAGCCCAAGGGATAATAGGTACATGTTGGGCATAGAATGAAACATCATTCCAAGGAAAGATTACGACATAAGCAAAAGTGCTGAGGCTGGAATGAACATGGAATATTCACTCTGAGAAAATGTCAATGAGGCTAGAGCAGAGAGTGAGTGGAAGAGAGGTAGATAATTAGGAATTAAGAAGGGATCATTGTTTATCAACTGATCAATAAGAATGTTTTGAGCTCCTATAATGTAGAAATCCCTAACTACATCTTGCAATAGGAATATGAAACAAAATAATTTAGTCTTGCTTTGGATTTTCTTAGCTCCTTGACCAACTCAAAATGACCATCTACTGACTCAATGTATTGTGCACCAACCACTGAGCACGGTTAGTTTTCCAAAACTAACCTGAGATAAAATGAGTTAACTGTTTATAGGAGTCACATCTCTCTGTGCAATCACAATTTTTACACAAGTAGCATGCTTTCATATAAACAAAATCACCCCCTTGAGGCATGTCACCTAAGCGTATGGTAGTGTTACTAACTACATTCTTATTGTCTATTTTCACCATCATTGTTAGGCTCTAGGTGATCAGGATAACGTCTTTCATTTGCATTTTCACTTTTCATATATTTTCGTTCATTTGAATCAGATACTCAAACTGGGAAGGCATTATTACAAGAGGAGGAGAAAGGAGGAGGAGTGGGGGAGCAGACTAATAAGGTCCAGTAATTTCCCCCAGATCAAATTAGGAAATGGAAAACCAAGATTAGAACCATAGCTTCTCTCAGTTTCACATTCTTTCTCTTTATAAAGATGTTTCTCAAGATGGGACCCAAAAAAGATAAAGAATTCTTGGAGGGCGGAGCAAGATGGCCGAATAGGAACAGCTCCAGTCTCCAACTCCCAGCGCGAGCGACACAGAAGACCGGCGATTTCTGCATTTTCAACTGAGGTACTGGGTTCATCTCACTGGGGAGTGCCAGACGATCGGTGCTGGTCAGCTGCTGCAGCCCGACCAGCGAGAGCTGAAGCAGGGCGAGGCATTGCCTCACCTGGAAAGCGCAAGGGGGAAGGGAATCCCTTTTCCTAGCCAGGGGAACTGAGACACACAACACCTGGAAAATCGGGTAACTCCCACCCCAATACTGCACTTTAAGCAGACAGGCACACCAGGAGATCATATCCCACACCTGGCCGGGAGTGTCCCACACCCACGGAGCCTCCCTCATTGCTAGCACAGCAGTCTGTGATCTACCGGCAAGGCAGCAGCGAGGCTGGGGGAGGGGCGCCCGCCATTGCTGAGGCTTAAGTAGGTAAACAAAGCTGCTGGGAAGCTGGAACTGGGTGGAGCTCACAGCAGCTCAAGGAAACCTGCCTGTCTCTGTAGACTCCACCTCTGGGGACAGGGCACAGTAAATAATAACAAACGCAGCAGCTCTGCAGACGCAAACGACTCTGTCTGACAGCTTTGAAGAGAGCAGTGGATCTCCCAACACGGAGGTTGAGATCTGAGAAGGGACAGACTCCCTGCTCAAGTGGGTCCCTGACCCCTGAGTAGCCTAACTGGGAGACATCCCCCACTAGGGGCAGTCTGACACCCCACACCTCACAGGGTGGAGTACACCCATGAGAGGAAGATTCCAAAGCAAGAATCAGACAGGTACACTCGCTGTTCAGAAATATTCTATCTTCTGCAGCCTCTGCTGCTGATACCCAGGCAAACAGGGTCTGGAGTGGAACTCAAGCAATCTCCTACAGCTACAACCTACAGCTGAGGGTCCTGACTGTTAGAAGGAAAGCTATCAAACAGGAAGGACACCTACACCAAAACCCCATCAGTACATCACCATCATCAAAGACCAGAGGCAGATAAAACCACAAAGATGGGGAAAAAGCAGGGCAGAAAAGCTGGAAATTCAAAAAATAAGAGCGCATCTCCCCCGGCAAAGGAGCGCAGCTCATCGCCAGCAACGGATCAAAGCTGGACGGAGAATGACTTCAACGAGATGAGAGAAGAAGGCTTCAGTCCATCAAATTTCTCAGAGCTAAAGGAGGAATTACGTACCCAGCGCAAAGAAACTAAAAATCTTGAAAAAAAAGTGGAAGAATTGATGGCTAGAGTAATTAATGCAGAGAAGCTCACAAACGAAATGAAAGAGACGAAAACCATGGCACGAGAAATACGTGACAAATGCACAAGCTTCAGTAACCGTCTCGATCAACTGGAAGAAAGAATGTCAGCGATGGAGGATCAAATGAATGAAATGAAGCGAGAAGAGAAACCAAAAGAAAAAAGAAGAAAAAGAAATGAACAAAGCCTGCAAGAAGTATGGGATTATGTAAAAAGACCAAATCTACGTCTGATTGGGGTGCCTGAAAGTGACGGGGAAAATGGAACCATGTTGGAAAACACTCTTCAGGATATCATCCAGGAGAACTTCCCCAACCTAGTAGGGCAGGCCAACATTCAAATCCAGGAAATACAGAGAACGCCACAAAGATACTCCTCGAGAAGAGCAACTCCAAGACACATAATTGCCAGATTCACCAAAGTTGAAATGAAGGAAAAAATCTTAAGGGCAGCCAGAGAGAAAGGTCGGGTTACCCACAAAGGGAAGCCCATCAGACTAACAGCAGATCTCTCGGCAGAAACTCTTCAAGCCAGAAGAGAGTGGGGGCCAATATTCAACATTCTTAAAGAAAAGAATTTTAAACCCAGAATTTTATATCCAGCCAAACTAAGTTTCATAAGTGAAGGAGAAATAAAATCCTTTACAGATAAGCAAATGCTTAGAGATTTTGTCACCACTAGGCCTGCCTTACAAGAGACCCTGAAGGAAGCACTAAACATGGAAAGGAACAACCGGTACCAGCCATTGCAAAAACATGCCAAAATGTAAAGACCATCAAGGCTAGGAAGAAACTGCATCAACTAACGAGCAAAATAACCAGTTAATATCATAATGGCAGGATCAAGTTCACACATAACAATCTTAACCTTAAATGTAAATGGACTAAATGCTCCAATTAAAAGACACAGACTGGCAAACTGGATAAAGAGTCAAGACCCATCAGTCTGCTGTATTCAGGAGACCCATCTCACACGCAGAGACATACATAGGCTCAAAATAAAGGGATGGAGGAAGATTTACCAAGCAAATGGAGAACACAAAAAAGCAGGGGTTGCAATACTAGTCTCTGATAAAACAGACTTTAAACCATCAAAGATCAAAAGAGACAAAGAAGGCCATTACATAATGGTAAAGGGATCAATTCAACAGGAAGAGCTAACTATCCTAAATATATATGCACCCAATACAGGAGCACCCAGATTCATAAAGCAAGTCCTTAGAGACTTACAAAGAGACTTAGACTCCCATACAATAATAATGGGAGACTTCAACACTCCACTGTCAACATTAGACAGATCAACGAGACAGAAAGTTAACAAGGATATCCAGGAATTGAACTCATCTCTGCAGCAAGCAGACCTAATAGACATCTATAGAACTCTCCACCCCAAATCAACAGAATATACATTCTTCTCAGCACCACGTCGTACTTACTCCAAAATTGACCACGTAATTGGAAGTAAAGCACTCCTCAGCAAATGTACAAGAACAGAAATTATAACAAACTGTCTCTCAGACCACAGTGCAATCAAATTAGAACTCAGGACTAAGAAACTCAATCAAAACCGCTCAACTACATGGAAACTGAACAACCTGCTCCTGAATGACTACTGGGTACATAACGAAATGAAGGCAGAAATAAAGATGTTCTTTGAAACCAATGAGAACAAAGATACAACATACCAGAATCTCTGGGACACATTTAAAGCAGTGTGTAGAGGGAAATTTATAGCACTCAATGCCCACAAGAGAAAGCAGGAAAGATCAAAAATTGACACTCTAACAGCGCAATTAAAAGAACTAGAGAAGCAAGAGCAAACACATTCGAAAGCTAGCAGAAGGCAAGAAATAACTAAAATCAGAGCAGAACTGAAGGAGATAGAGACACAAAAAACCATCCAAAAAATCAATGAATCCAGGAGTTGGTTTTTTGAAAAGATCAACAAAATTGACAGACCACTAGCAAGACTAATAAAGAAGAAAAGAGAGAAGAATCAAATCGACGCAATTAAAAATGATAAAGGGGATATCACCACCGACCCCACAGAAATACAAACTACCATCAGAGAATACTATAAACACCTCTACGCAAATAAACTGGAAAATCTAGAAGAAATGGATAATTTCCTGGACACTTACACTCTTCCAAGACTAAACCAGGAAGAAGTTGAATCCCTGAATAGACCAATAGTAGGCTCTGAAATTGAGGCAATAATTAATAGCCTACCAACCAAAAAAAGTCCAGGACCAGATGGATTCACAGCTGAATTCTACCAGAGGTACAAGGAGGAGCTGGTACCATTCCTTCTGAAACTATTCCAATCAATAGAAAAAGAGGGAATCCTCCCTAACTCATTTTATGAGGCCAACATCATCCTGATACCAAAGCCTGGCAGAGACACAACAAAAAAAGAGAATTTTAGACCAATATCCCTGATGAACATCGATGCAAAAATCCTCAATAAAATACTGGCAAACCGGATTCAGCAGCACATCAAAAAGCTTATCCACCATGATCAAGTGGGCTTCATCCCTGGGATGCAAGGCTGGTTCAACATTCGCAAATCAATAAACATAATCCAGCATATAAACAGAACCAAAGACAAGAACCACATCATTATCTCAATAGATGCAGAAAAGGCTTTTGACAAAATTCAACAGCCCTTCATGCTAAAAACGCTCAATAAATTCGGTATTGATGGAACGTACCTCAAAATCATAAGAGCTATTTATGACAAACCCACAGCCAATATCATACTGAATGGGCAAAAACTGGAAAAATTCCCTTTGAAAACTGGCACAAGACAGGGATGCCCTCTCTCACCACTCCTATTCAACATAGTGTTGGAAGTTCTGGCTAGGGCAATCAGGCAAGAGAAAGAAATCAAGGGGATTCAGTTAGGAAAAGAAGAAGTCAAATTGTCCCTGTTTGCAGACGACATGACTGTATATTTAGAAAACCCCATTGTCTCAGCCCAAAATCTCCTTAAGCTGATCAGCAACTTCAGCAAAGTCTCAGGATACAAAATTAATGTGCAAAAATCACAAGCATTCTTATACACCAGTGACAGTCAAACAGAGAGCCAAATCAGGAATGAACTTCCATTCACAATTGCTTCAAAGAGAATAAAATACCTAGGAATCCAACTTACAAGGGATGTAAAGGACCTCTTCAAGGAGAACTACAAACCACTGCTCAGTGAAATCAAAGAGGACACAAACAAATGGAAGAACATACCATGCTCATGGATAGGAAGAATCAATATCGTGAAAATGGCCATACTGCCCAAGGTAATTTATAGATTCAATGCCATCCCCATCAAGCTACCAATGAGCTTCTTCACAGAATTGGAAAAAACTGCTTTAAAGTTCATATGGAACCAAAAAAGAGCCCGCATCTCCAAGACAATCCTAAGTCAAAAGAACAAAGCTGGAGGCATCACGCTACCTGACTTCAAACTATACTACAAGGCTACAGTAACCAAAACAGCATGGTACTGGTACCAAAACAGAGATATAGACCAATGGAACAGAACAGAGTCCTCAGAAATAATACCACACATCTACAGCCATCTGATCTTTGACAAACCTGAGAGAAACAAGAAATGGGGAAAGGATTCCCTATTTAATAAATGGTGCTGGGAAAACTGGCTAGCCATAAGTAGAAAGCTGAAACTGGACCCTTTCCTTACTCCTTAAACGAAAATTAATTCAAGATGGATTAGAGACTTAAATGTTAGACCTAATACCATAAAAATCCTAGAGGAAAACCTAGGTAGTACCATTCAGGACATAGGCATGGGCAAAGACTTCATGTCTAAAACACCAAAAGCAACGGCAGCAAAAGCCAAAATTGACAAATGGGATCTCATCAAACTAAAGAGCTTCTGCACAGCAAAAGAAACTACCATCAGAGTGAGCAGGCAACCTACAGAATGGGAGAAAATTTTTGCAATCTACTCATCTGACAAAGGGCTAATATCCAGAACCTACAAAGAACTCAAACAAATTTACAAGAAAAAAACAAACAACCCCATCCAAAAGTGGGCAAAGGATATGAACAGACATTTCTCAAAAGAAGACATGCATACAGCCAACAGACACATGAAAAAATGCTCATCATCACTGGTCATCAGAGAAATGCAAATCAAAACCACAATGAGATACCATCTCACACCAGTTAGAATGGCGATCATTAAAAAGTCAGGAAACAACAGGTGCTGGAGAGGATGTGGAGAAATAGGAACACTTTTACACTGTTGGTGGGATTGTAAACTAGTTCAACCATTATGGAAAGCAGTATGGCGATTCCTCAAGGATCTAGAACTAGATGTACCATATGACCCAGCCATCCCATTACTGGGTATATACCCAAAGGATTATAAATTATGCTGCTATAAGGACACATGCACACGTATGTTTATTGCAGCACTATTCACAATAGCAAAGACTTGGAATCAACCCAAATGTCCATCAGTGACAGATTGGATTAAGAAAATGTGGCACATATACACCATGGAATACTATGCAGCCATAAAAAAGGATGAGTTTGTGTCCTTTGTAGGGACATGGATGCAGCTGGAAACCATCATTCTTAGCAAACTATCACAAGAACAGAAAACCAAACACTGCATGTTCTCACTCGTAAGTGGGAACTGAACAATGAGATCACTTGGACTCGGGAAAGGGAACATCACACACCGGGGCCTATCATGGGGAGGGGGGAGGGGGGAGGGATTGCATTGGGAGTTATACCTGATGTAAATGACGAGTTGATGGGTGCAGCACACCAACATGGCACAAGTATACATATGTAGCAAACCTGCACATTGTGCACATGTACCCTACAACTTGAAGTTTAATAATAATAAATAAATTAAAAAAAAAAAAAAAAAAAAAAAAAAGATGGGACCCAAAGAGCATTTGGTTAAAATACAGATTATAGGGTCTTACCCCAAAACTGTTGACTCAAAATTTTGGAAGTTCTCCAAATGAGTCTTAGAGCACCCTTAAAGTTTTAGGATACTGCTAGTCACTAGAATCCATCAGAAAGTCCTATGTCAAATAATTGTCAGAGCATATTAAAATAAAAGTCACTGACTAAAATCCATACTATAGTATTCATAACAGCATTATACACAACAAAAATCTAGAAACTATCCTATGCGCATCAGGAGTTGAATAGATAGTGTTATATTCACACTGTATGTAACAGAATACTATACAGCAATGAAAATAAAATATCTACAAGAACTTGCAATATTGATAACTCTCACAAACATAACATTGCATAAAACAGATACAAAACAGTGCACACTGTATGACTCCAGAATTAAATGGTAAAACAAGCAAAACTAATTCACACTTTTCAAGTCAGAATGGTGGTTACCCTGGAAGATGTACGGCAAGTAGGGTACACAGAATAACCAAAAGGAACCCAGCAGGGTTTCTGAGTGTACTGATACTGTTCTATTTCTTGATCTGCGTGCTGCTTACATGGATGTTTGGTTTATAAAAATCCAGGTAGCAACATAGTTATGCTATGTGAACTTTTGTATATGTGCATTATACTTCAATGAAAATAAGTTTTGAAAGATGATAAAAACCATTCCCAAGTTTTACAACCAAAACTAGAAGTAAGTTTCTATCTGGCTGTGCCTAAGAGCTGACCCCATGCACATGCGTTACTGCCTTTGCATGTGTGAGGCATCCATCACTTCCTAGCCCTGACTTGATTGCCTCTGTTCTTTCCTGTACAAGTCTTGCCTGGTCCTAGCAATAAATTCATTATACCTACTTACATTGATTGGTTTTGCTGGTTATAAAAGCAATACATGCTCATTGCCATATATATATACACACACACACACACACACATATATATATCAGAAAATACAGTCACTTATAAAAGCAGAAAGCTCTACACTATCAGCTCTCCCTTCTCAAAATAATCACTATGTATGGTGTTAGGTTTTTTCCTTTGTCCTTTTGTCCTGTGTACTTTTGGCAGAATTAAGATGATGTCACTGATAATTTTGTATCCTAACTTTTCACTCAATATGATATCGTGAGCATTTTCTGAATAATTATAAACACTTAAGACTGATATGGAAGGTTTATTATTTACCAATTGACCGTTGAAAGTCTGTTAAACTTCCATAAGGCATAATCCCCTGCACTGTACCTTGTTATGGAGATAAAGACATGTGAAACCCAGATCATACCTTCAAGATATTTTAAGAAAACTGTGGCAGGACGCGGTGGCTCACGCCTGTAATCCCAGCACTTTGGGAGGCCAAGGAGGGTGAATCACAAGGTCAGGAAATCAAGACCATCCTGGCTAACATGGTGAAACCCTGTCTCTACTAAAAATACAAAAATTTAGCCAGGCATGGTGGCGGGCACCTGTAGTCTCAACTACTAGGGAGGCTGAAGCAGGAGAATGGCGTGAACCTGGGAGGCGGAGCTTGGAGTGAGCCAAGATCACGCCACTGCACTCCAGCATGGGCGACAGAGAGACTCCGTCTCAAAAAAAAAAAGAAAGAAAATTGTGTGAAATCTTGATTAAATCGTCCTTTAATCTCTCAGAACCTACTTTTTAATCTATATAAAGTTGGTGATAATACCACGTAACCAGGGTAGTTGAAAGTATTGATACAATACATGCAGAATACTTAGTATTTAGTAGATAAATAGTAAATATAACTCCCTTTAGAAAGGAAAGGCATGCACACAGAAACGATGACTAATACTAAGAAACAGACATAGAATTGTACATTCAGCAGGGTAGGAGGGGTTCTCAGAAGACAGAGTTTACTGTAGGCAGGAGCCTTCTTGCTCCAAGGATGCTCCATGGACCAGCAACACCAGCATTACCTGGGAGCTTGTTAGACATGCAGAATCTCAAGCCCTGCCACAGACTTACTGAATCGGAATCTACATTTTAACAATATCCCTGGGTGATATGCATGTCAATTAAGACTGGAGGAACACTGAGCTACATAGGTTCTTGGTGATGGGTACAAATCAGACACTTGGAAAAAATGGGAGGGGCATTTCATTGTTGGGAAGAAAAGAGAAAAGGAGTTTTGTAGACCAAAATACTGAAATGTTCTCAAGAAGTACTCTACTTAAAGCAAAGGGTTATTTGGGGGCACAGTGATAGATGAAGATGGACTTATAAATCAGCATCATATTATTCATGGTCTTGGATTCTGTGCAAGAGGTTTTGCCCTTAACCCTCCTCTGATATAATATTTTTATACATTTTTCTCCCAAGTTCCTATTTCCAATACAGCTATAACGTTATAAGATCATTATTCTTAAAGTGTGAGCAGCTGAACATCTCAGAGACCCTGGGAAGCTGGTTGGAAATGCAGATCCTTGACCCTACTACTCCTCAACCTACTGACTCAAATTATCTAATGGTGGAATGACTGAAAGTTTGAGGACCACTGTTGTTATCCAGTGTCTATCATGAGGACATACTTTATATAGTAGCCATATTAAAAGTAAATAAAATTTTCTTTAGGATTTCATTTCCTAATTTTAGAACTAGCACTGGGAATTCAATCTATATGCATTCCTTTAGCAGAGAAATCCCTTGAAGTTTAGATTAATAAAGATGTTTACCACTGCAAAGACAGAAAACCCCAACTCAAACTGCTTAAGCAAAAAAAAATGCGGAAAAAAAAAACTCCTATTTTTGAAAATTGCGGGTTTTTTTCCTGGCTTTATGCAAAGCATGATTTAGGAGACAATGCCCTCAAAATGCAGTGTCCCCATCTTGCAGAGCTGCTCTTCTCCATCTTGGCTCCACTCTAGGGCTCCCAGTGCTAAGATGGCTGCCAGCAGCTCCCTACCACCATCATCCAAGGTTCAAGCCTAGCAGAAAAAAACAGCTATTCCTCCCAATAACCCCTGAATTAAACTTTAAGCCAAATTGACCATATTTATATAATGACTGAAGCTAAATAAACTTGAATGTACATCAGTTGGATGGGTCTGAGTCATACGCCCCCATCTAAACCAATTGCCAGAGGTATGATTTAGTGCTCTGTTGAGTCAGGCACACCTGCTCAACCTCTGGCATGACAAGTAGAGCCCCACCTAAGAAACCAGGACTGAAAACATGATTTCAATAGAGTCTCCCAAAGGAAACACTGGGTTCTATAACCAGAGGAGGAGGAAATGGACTATAGGGAAGGAAGACAGTAAACATACAGTTGGCCCTTGAACAACATGGGTTTAAACTGCACGGGGCCATTTACATGTGGATTTTTTCAACTAAACATCTTTTACCAAGACGTAAATCACAGCATCCGTGGGATGCAAAACCTGCCTTGACAGAGGGTCAATTTTTCACATATGAGCGTTCTGTATGGCCCACTGAGGGATTGCATATGTATCGATGTGGGGTAACATGGGGGACCTAGAATCAATTCCTCAAATATACCAGGGGATGGCTGTCTACTAAAATGGTATTCAGGTAGCAGTTTTTGTAGGCAAATCTGACATCAATGATTACCTCAAGGTATTATATTCAGCATTCACAGATGGAGGATGAGCCATAAATATAGAGCAGCCACCGTCAATGGAAATTGCATTGCATCATTCCCTGTTGCTTAAAATCGACCAACAACTCAGGACAAGTCTAAATTCCTCCGTGGGGTTTACAAGGTGTTTGAGGTCATGGCCTTTGTAGCTCTCACGGTTTTCCTCTCTCCCACTCCACAGTCTGATGTCTCCTACCTCTAGGCCTGTGCGCATGCTGTTTTCTTCTGCCTGTCACACATCTGCCATTCATTCCGTCTCCCCCACACCCCTTACATGCCCCTTTGCTGGGGTGACTCTTACCCAACACTCATTCAGGCCTCCCATTCAAAGACGCCTATCCCTGCTGTGCCACCCTCTGCTCTCTTCTCCCTTGGTATCTGGTACTGCTCCTTTAATAGCCCTGATTCTATTTTACAGAAAATGTTTTACTGTCTCTTGCCACAACTGTATCATAAGCTCAGTAAAGAAGGAATGTAGTCTTCCTTTCTTTGTTTCCCACAGAAAAGAAAACTCCAGGGAAAAGCATTAGGTCTTCAGAAAATATTTATAGGACGGATGGATATAGAAGGATGAAAGTTCAAAAAATAGTATATAAAAACATACATTAAAATATTTAAGCCCCACTAACTTATATAGATGTATATGTATGGCATTTATATACACAATTTATGACATTAGATATTTTTAGAAGGCTTACTCTGTGCCTGCTGTGAAAGGAAATTAAATATTGGGACCCCAAACTCATTAAGCCAAAGGGAAAAGTTAAGCTAGGAACTGGGTCACATAAACCTGCCTCTCCCTTTTTTGGTTCCTAAATAAGATGGCTACGAGATGAAAAGCTACACACCTCCCTCACATTTTTCCCAGAAGGAAATTCCTAGTGAGCTCCAAGATCTTTACTGTAAAGTGTTTCTGTTAAAATCACCATGGCAATGTAAATTGATAGCTTACATTTACAGGTCACCCCCCCCCCCACCTGACACAAATGCGTATCTGATTGTTCCTCTGTCCCATTTTGTCTATGTTCTCTTATGTAAAAATGCCGGTTCCATCCATTTTTCGTCTGCCCCATTTGTCTGTGTCATCTTATGAAAAACAAAAAAAGCAGATTCACTGAGTCAGACAAAGGCATGAATGATGTTTTTCCCTACCCGACCTCTTACATGAAAATTGTGTACTTCTCAATAGCCTGCCCTTTCCCCTTTAAATTTGGAGCGCTCAAATATCGTCTTCAGAGAAAGGCATAGACCTGTCTCCTGAGTGCGTTCTTAACCTTGGCAAATAAACCTCCTAAAATGATTGAGACTTGTCTTGTCATTTTTCTCTATTGACATTTGCATGGTTCAAGGCACTGGCGATACATCAGTGAAAACAGGTAAGAATATCATGGAGATAGACAATAAACATCATAAATAAGTTAACTAATATGCTAGAATGTTATAAGTTCTATGGAAAAATATTGAACAAAAGAGAAGGGGGTTAGAAATTCTGCTGTGGCAGAAGGCAATTTTTAACAGGGTGATTAGAGTAGGTGTCACTGAGAAGGTAACATTTGAGCAAAGATGTGAGAAAGGGGTGGTGGTGGAGCCAGGCAAATATCTAGGGAAAATGCCCCAAGCAGAACAGCCAGTACAAGGGCCTTGAAAAGGATTAACACACGCTTGCTTAATTGACCCAAATCACAACCATCTTGGCACGAAGAAAATAAAAAACTACTTTTGCTTAATTGCCAGAAGATAATTTTATCTGTTTTTAATTTTTTATGTGGAAAAACCACAGATTTGCCAGAACTTTTTACCATAGTAGACTGACATAACTCAGTCTTTTCCATCAGCCAAAAACTTGAGAAAATAAGAGAAATTTTTCTTAAAAATGTATTTTCAGTGTATTGACTTAATATTCATTTACATTAACTTTATTCACCTGAGAATTTAATGGGCCTGCCTTAATTATTCAGAGGCAATGCCTATTAAAATGTGGGAAAATCACGTAATGGCTGTGAGTTTCCTTTTATAACTACTCTAATAACTGCAAACTTCAACGGGTACCAACAATTATATTACTATTAATACCTATTTTATTCATTAGAAGTTGAGCAACGTCTAAGCAGCTAACTTGAATACATTTTTTTTTAATCCTGGTGATGATAAGCTTTCTTATTCGCCTTCTTGTCATCTGGTTTGCTTCAAAAGAATGATAAAGAAAAGAGTATAGCAAATTTAATTATATGAGCCATGTTTCTAAGACTGATAGATACTGCTCTAATGAGGATACATTCAGACTCATACTCCCAAACTTGTTTAAGCATTGGTTCCAGAATAAGCCTTTTTCTTTATTTTAACCTTCCTGAAATGGTTTTAATGACTCTGAGCAAACAAATATTGAAAAAATATGACAAATAGCAACAATAACAATACTAATAGCTCATATTTATTCACTGCTTACTATGTACCAAGCACTAAGCTAAAATGATTGAAATGTATTAGTTCATATAATCTTTATAACTTTCCAGATAAAGTATGCATGGTTGTTATTCCCGCTATCCAGATGAATAAACCCCAGAAGTTACTCCTGAGGTGGAGAGCCTGTGTGGTGTTATGTGATCCCACTCAGCCAGTTTGGATTAGATCTGGGACAATACCTGATCAAAGCAGGAATGATTACTCTCCCTTCTGAGAGATATGAATTAATTACTGTCCGCAGTTGGCTAGAACCTCCTGTAACTGGAGATAGAGAAGCAGAGAAAGAATATCTGCTATGAGAAGAGAACAAAGCAGAGAAGGGGGAGTGTGGAGAAAGGAGCGGGAGAAGTTGCCTCAGTTATTGATGCCTTTCTAGGACCTGTTTTCAGTCCCTCCTAAGGCTTGGCCACCATCCCCGTGATTAGGATGTGTAGACCTTATAATAGATTCCCTATTGTGGCTTAAGCTACCTGGGGAGAATTTCTATTACTTCCTCTTAAGCACATTCATTAGCACATTGACTCGAATTCACCTGAGAACTTAATGGGAATACCTTAATCAGGAACTTTAACACATCCCCTTAATCACCAACTGTGCATAGAGAAGGAAGAACCAGACTGGTCAGAGGCAACAACTAAAAATGAGTCTATTACCAGGCCATCTGGTAATAGACAATATTTTTTGACAGTATCTCTCACAACCAAATCATTTTCTCAGCATCAACTCTGAACTCTTAAAATGGCATCAGCACAGCAGCAATGTTAAGCAATAATAACCTCTTGTAATCTGAAATTTAAGCCATGCCGTTGTTTAGACATCTTTTCCCAAATCTAACCAAAACACTTACATTAATTTTCTCATACACATGCTCACACAAACATTTTTGTGCTATGGCCATGCACAACCACTCCCCATTAGTTTTTATCTCTTTGCATGCTGTTGTTTTCCTCTATAACATCTATCACACTAATGAAATAATTGTTTACAATTTTTATTTCTTACCTGTCTTCCCTGCTACAGCGTAAATTCTATGCAAGTGGACTATGTCTAAAGCAATAGCTGGCATAGAGGGGACTCTCAGAAAACTTCTAATCAATTAATTAATCCCCTCTCACTCCTTCCTTATCCACGTTTTACAGGAGCTCAAGCTAAGAAACTTGCCAGCGTTCACATAGCTTATACACAGCAGAGCAATGCTGAAACCTAGCTCTTGCTAACTCTAAAGCTCATGCTCCTTCCATTATGCTTTCACTGTCCTTCCAGAAATGTCCACTTGTCTTCTTTGATTACATGAAATTCTACTTTTCAATGGCTATAATCTTTCAGCAGCCATTTAAGAATGTTAAACTTAATATTTTCAGCAATATAAGCAGCATTGTAAAATATTCATATTTTATCATCTCCAAAATAAAATTCCATTATGTTATTGCCTAAAGATATAAGGCAAACCACCTATACTGTATTAAATATGATGCAAACCACCTTTATTAAATAGTCTTGGGGAAACAACTTCTTAAATACTCTTTTAATGCAGAAATAGTTAAGTAGATATTAAAATTAGTCTCTATGCCTTAAAGCAGGGCTAATGGGTAGAAATGAGTATGGGTTTTTTATCTTCTTCAAATCCTATTCCACTGAATCTCCTCCCCTTTCAACTTCTGTTATTTTAGGCTGAGTTTAGAAACTGATACAGCAGATAGAGAAGGTGGTAAAAGCAACAATAAGTAGGAGGAGTGAAAGGTAGGAATGAAAGAGGTAAAGAGCATCAATTTTAAAAACAAGGAAAACATCCTAAAAGACTTTGCTTCAGATGCCAGTATTCAAAAACTGGCAACCTACAGAATAAAATACCGATATGATTTGAGCTAATACATTGTGTTTTAAAAATCAAATATACGCCCAATATTTACACGTGGTTGATTTGACATAAAAATTTGGATTTTTCATTGCCCTTGAAAAATTTGGAGTCGTCTTTAGATGGGATGCATGTTCTCCAATTTGCCTCGCCCACTCCATCTCTCCAGATTTCACTCAATTATAAACCCAACTGCATTGTGTGTCATTGGATTTTGGCACCCTTCAATCTGACTTCACAACTCTCTTCCCATATTCTCAAACTTTCAGCCACACTGGCTTCCTTTCAGTTCAATGAACTCATTGAGCCTCTTCATATCAGTATCATTCAACCATTTATAAGAAAACACAAGTCTAGATATTTTTAGCAGAAAAATACTTAATACAGAAAATTAGAAACAAAGTTTTGAAGAGCTGGGAAATCAAAAGTCAGGGAAAAGGTCAAATCAAAGGTCAGAAAGTGGAAGGATCACAAAAATACCATTTCTGATTATCAGCTGCTTTCAGTGCAGAATGGGTGATTCTCAGGAGAACATTAGAATCTGCTAGCAAACCTCTCATCTCTAGCATGTCCACATCTATGCCCTGTCCACAGTAACTGCTAAAGAGAAATAGCTGCTTCTTCCCTTCTGTATTTCAAATCCCACATAGTAGAATCCTACCAGCAAGGAAGTCTGGGAAATGAAGCTTCTCGTCTTCTAGTCATTGCTTTTCAAGGGAACACTAAAATGAGCAGGAACAAAGCTGGGTATCAAAAAAGAATTTCCAGCACACCATCACCAAGCCTTTGCAAATACTCTTGCCTCAGCCTAGAGCATACTTCTCACCCTCCTTCCCCAAATCTGGCTAACTTTGGAGGAGAGAAATTCTAAAATTGCTGAGGAAAGTCCTCCAAAAATTGATTCCTCAATAAAAGCAATAAGAATACTGAAAAAATTATCAGAAAATCAACATTTTCAGAACTCTAAAAACTAACCAAAGGCTTGCAACAATTCGAGGTGGATTTATTCAAGAAAAATAGCTGAACCTTGTTTTTTTTTTTAATGTGAGCTTTGAGGTATCTTAATCTGCCCTATCCCCATTCCCCTTCTCCACAGCTCCCTAGCATGAAAACCAATAGCCTCATAAACATAGTAGCCAGGAAAATCAACAATCTAGCAGTCACTGGAGAAGGCAGAACTGCTTTGGAGTTCTCCCGAAAAGCCCCATTCCCAGATAATTGTCATTATTTGACCTGTCTAGCAGGTCCTTAAATGTCTTTAACCCTCACTCACATGGCTTATCTTGATTTGATCTCAGAACTTGCTTAGTGCAAATATACTTTTCCCTAGGGTATCTATGCAAAACAATCAGAGGCAAGTGTTTAACACTGCATCTGACCGATGTGAGAATAACAGCTGACCAAAAGAAGACGCTGACCAAAAAATTTAAAAGGAAAAGCTGGAGAATTAGATGTTCTTTGGAGGATTTGAAAAGCTCCACCCTACCCCTGGGAACCAGAGGGCAATATATACGTGTGCAAAGCTGTGCACATGCCCAGGAAATAATTGAGAAGTTCTAATCTCTCACCTCTGGATGAACTTAAGGCTCTGTGCAAGCAGGAAGTAAAGATGACTAATAAAGAATGTGAACTTCCTTCTGGAGTTAAAAACATGCCTCAGCACACATACACACAAAGCCATTTAGCAAAGACTCAAAGACTTATTGGTTCAAGACATTTAAGGAAACCTTTCACTGCCTATTAGCTGACCACCAAGTTAAACAAAAAGACATCAGGAGCCACACAAAACAATACAAACTTTATTTCAGGAAAGTCACTACACAAACAAGAACGACAAGCCTTGGAGTGGGAAGGAATCTAATTTCCAAAGTTGCCACATTATTTAAAATGTTCAACTTTGAACAAAATGTACATGACACACAAAGAAACAGGAAAGTGCGGCCCATACACAGGGTGGGGAAGGCAGTCCATAGAAACTGTCCCTGAGGTAACTCAGACATTGGACTTACTAGATAAATAATTTAGATCAGCTATTTTAAATATTTCATAGAACTAAAGGAAACCATGTCTAAGTATCTAAAGGAAAGTATGAAAATGATATCTCACCAAATAGAGAATAAAGACATATAATTTTTTAAAGAATCAAATAGAGATCCCAGAGTTGAAAAGTGTAATAACTGAAATGTAAAATTTCCTAAAGGAGCTTGACCACAGATTTGAGCTGGCAGAATAAATAACTCAGAAGTTATAAAATTGAACAATTGAGATTATCCATCCTGAGGAGGAAAAAAGAGAAAAATGAACAGAGACTCAGAGATCTTTGAGATATCATCAAGCATACCAACATATGAATAATGGGAATACCTGAAAAAGAAGAGAAAGGGAACAGAAATAGAAATAATATTTGAAGAAATAACCACTGAAAATTTCCCAAATGTATGGAAAAAAACATTAATCTATATATTCAAGAAGCTTTAAAAATACAACTAGGATCAACATAAAGAGATCTACATAGTAGGATAAACATAAAGAGATGCACATTTAGAATCACTGCAATCTAACTGTAGAAAGCTGAAGACAGAGAGAATCTTGAGAACAAAAGAAGCAACTCATCACATACAAGGGATCTTTGATATGATCAACAGCGGATTTCCAATGAGAACCATTAAAAACGTTAGACCATAGTATGACATATTCAAAGTGTTTTAAAAAAAATTTTTTTGAGACATAGTGTTGCTCTGTTGCCCAGGCTGGAGTGCAATGGCATGACCTCAGCTCATTGCAACTTCCACCTATCAGGTTCAAGCAATTCTACTGCCTCTACCCACTGAGTAGTTGCGATTACAGGTGCATACCACCACGCCCAGCTAATTTTTGTATTTTTAGTAAAGACAGTGTTACGCCATGTTGGCCAGGCTGGTCTCAAACTCCTGACTTCGTGATCTGCCCACCTTGGCCTCCCAAAGTGCTGGGATTATAGGCATGAGCCACCGCACCTGGCCAGAAAAAGATAATTGACCAAGAATTCTATGTCTTGCAAAACCATCTTTCAAAACCTAAGGTGAAATTAAGGCATTTTCAGATAAACAAAATATGAGATAATTCATTACTAGTAGATCTAATCTACCAGAAATACTAAAGGGAGTCCTGCAGGCTGAAATAAAAATACATGAGGCAGTAACTCAAGCCCATATGAATAAAGATCTCCAGTAAATATAAATACATAAATATAAATGACAGTATAAACCTTTTTTAGTATGAAAAGATTAATTTGCACTTTGATATGGTACATATATCATAAAATCGATAATCAAGTAGATTTTTCTACTACATGGCTCATGTCAAATTTAATAGTCTCTTCACTGATCATTTGCACTGAGAATGGGTATTTTCATTTTCCTGCTTCTTTTTAAGACTAACAACAGACTCTTTAAAATCTTCAGCTTCTTTAGTACCAAGAAACTCTTCTCTCTTTACTTTCAAATTTTTCTCAGCAACTTTAATTTGGAGAAGTGCTTCCAGGATTTTTTATCCTGAGGATTTATTTTTCCATATATACTCTTCCACATCTGCTTCAGGCTCATTTTGTTTCCATTTTTGTAAACCTTTTTGTTTGTAACTATTGTCTTATCCTATTTAAAAGACAACTACATGAAGCAATGATTAATGTATAAAGATATAATTTGTATTACAAGCACAAAGAATAAGAGAAACCACAGAGCTACATATGAGCAAAATTTTTGCATACTATTAAATTGATAATACGCCAAACTAGATTTTTGTAATGTGTTCATTGTAATCCCCAGAGCAACCACTATGAAAATTAATCAAATATAAAAGAAATAACTAGAAAACTTAAATAATACATTTTAAAATATCTGTTTAATACTAAAGATGACAGTAATGAAAGGATAAGCCAAAAAAAAGACATACAGAAAAAAAGGTAAAATAGCAGACATAAATCTTATCTCATCTGTAATTATATTAAATGGAAATGGTTAACTCACCTATCAAAAAATAGAAACTAGTAGGATAGCCTTAATATATCCTACCTACAAGTGACACACTCACATACTTTACATTTAAAGGCACAAATACGTTTGGAAGAAAAAATACACAAACATACATAAAATACAAACACAAAATATACATAAATACAAAAAATACATAAAATACAAAAAAATACATAAAACATAACCAAACATAAACAAACAATAACCAAAGAGATTTGAAGTAACTACACTAATATCAGACAAAATAAACTTTAAGACAAAAATTTCAAAGGAGTCATTTTACAGTTACAAAAAGGTCAATCCATCCAATCCATGAGGAATACAATTATAAGTATATATGCACATAACAGAGCTCCAAAACATACGAAGCAAAAACTGGCAGAATTAAAGAGAAATAGACAATAATAAGGACTTAAAACCGCCATTTTCAGTAATAAAATAAATAAGCAGAAAGAAATAGTAGACTTAAACAACACTGTAAATCAATGTGGCCTAATGGAAATCTCACTCCACTCGGTAACAGTGAATACACATTTTTTCTTTTCTTTTCTTTTCTTTTTTTTTTTTTTTTTTTTTTTTTGAGATGGAGTCTCACTCTGTAGCCCAGGCTGGAGTGCAGTGGAGCAATCTCAGCTCACTGCAACCTCCACCTCCCACGTTCAAGCGATTCTCCTGCCTCAGCCTTTTGAGTAGCTGGGATTACAGGCACGTGCCACCACACCCAGCTAATTTTTATATTTTTAGTAGAGACAGGGTTTCACCATGTTGGTCATGGTAGTGAATACACATTTTTTAAAGTACACATGGAAGACTCTCCACCATAGAACATATGTTAAGCCATAGAACAACTCTTAGCAAATTTAAAAAGATTGACATCATACAGAATGTTCTCTGGCCACGGTGAGATAAAATTAAAAATCAATAACAGAAGGAAATTTGTGAAAATCACAAATATGTAAAAATTAAACAATGCCCTCCTAAATAATCAGTGAGTCAAAAAAGAAATCACAAGGGAAGCTGAAATACTTTGTAATGAATGAAGATAAAACACGACATCCCAAAACTTTAGGATATTGCTAAAGTAGTGCTTATAGGGAAATTTATCACTCTAAACATGTATATTAAAAAAGAAAAAAGATCCGAAATCAATAACAATCTTCCACCTTGAGAAACTGGAAAAAAAGAGCAAACTAAAAACAAAGCAATCTAAAGGAAGGAAATAATAAATATTTGAGGTGAAATAAATATGTAGAGAATACAATAATATTTTTTAAAAATCAATAAAACCAAAGTGAATTCTTTAAAAAGACCTTCCAATTGGCAAACCTTTAGCTAGAGAGAAGACACAAGTTACTATAAACGAGAATGAAAATGATGTTACTATTGATCTTACAGAAATTTTAAAATATAACAATACTATGAACTGTTGCATCCCAATAAATAACCTCAATGAATTGAACACAAGCTCCTGAAACTGAGTCAAGCAGAAATAGGAAATATAAATTGATGTATAAAAATAAAGAGATTTCATCAGTAATTTTTAAAATCCCACAAATAGGCCGGGCATGGTGGCTCACGCCTGTAATTCCAGCACTTTGGGAGGCCGAGGCAGGTGGATTATGAGGTCAGGAGATGGAGACCATACTGGCTAACATGGTGGAACCCTGTCTCTACTAAAAATACAAAAAATTAGCCCGGGGTGGTGGTAGAAGCCTCTAGTCCCAGTTACTTAGGAGGCTGAGGCAGAAGAATGGCGTGAACCCAGGAGGCAGAACTTGCAGTGAGCTGAGATAGTGCCACTGCACTCCAACCTGGGCGACAGAGTCAGTCTCTGTCTCAACAATAACAAAAATAAATAAATAAAATAAAATAAATAAAAATAAAATCCCACAAATAAATGACAGGAACAGATGACTTCATTGGTGAGTTCTACCAAACATGTAAGAATTAACAAAAATACCTCACAAACTCTTCCCCCTCCAAAAAAGTGAGGGGGACAGAATGCTTCATAATTCATTTTATGAAGCCAGTACCACTCTGATATCAAAAACAGACAAAAGATAAGAAAACTATGGACCAAAATCTCTTCTGAATATATATAAGCAAACATGTTTAACAAATACTAGCAAACTTAATTCAGACACATATCAAAACAATTACACACCATGTCCAAGGGATTTATCCCAAGAATTCAAGGCTGGCTCAACATATGAAAAATCAGTCAATGCAATATGCCATATTAAGTAGAACAAATTATTAAAGCACAACCTTCTCAATAAATGCAGGGGAAAAAAGCATTTGACAAAAACCAACACTCTTTCACAGAAAAAAAATAAAAATTAGGAACAGATGGAAACTGCAACATTATAAAGACCATGTACATAAAAGCTCACAGCTAGAATCATACTCAACGGTGAAAAACTGAAAGTTTTCTCCCTGAAGATCCAGCACAAGACAAGGCATTCATTTTCACCACTGATGTTCAACATTATACTAGATGTTTCAACTAAGGCAATTAGGCAAGAAAAATAAAGGACATCCAGATGGGAAAGGAAGAAGTAAAACTATCTCTATACACAAGTGATATGACTTTATCTATAGACGGTTTTTTAGCCATTAGAACAAATAAGTTCAGCTAGGTTGTAGTTTATAAGATCAATACATAAAAATCAATTATATTCCTATACCCTAGCAAAGAGCAATCTGAAACTGAAATAAATAAAACAATTCCATTTACAGAAACGTAAAAATATATATATACACACAGGAAAAAATTTAACAAAAAAAGTGTAAGCCTTTTCCTGAAAACTACACAATATTGTTTTTTAAAAAGAAAGAGTAAAAAAGATCTAAATAGATTGAAATACATCCCATACTCATGGATCAGAAAACTTAAGATGGCAATACTCCTCAGACTGATCTACAGATTTAATACAAGTCCTATCAAATAATCAGTTGTTATTTTTGCAGAAACTGACAAGTTGATCGTAGAATTCATATGGAAATTCAAGAAACTCAAATAGCCAAAAACATCTCAGAAAATATACAAAGTTGGAAGACTCATATTTTCTGATTTCAAAACTCAGTACAAAACTATACTAATCAGGACAGTAAGACACTGGCATAAGGATACACATACTGATCAATGGAATAGAATTGAGAGTTCAAAAATTAACGCTAACATTTATGGTAAATTTCTTTTTGATGAAGGTGTCAAGAGAATTCAATGAGGAAAAAATTGTTTTCAATAAATAGCGATGGGACAATTGAATATCCATATTCAAAAAGATAAAGTTGGACCTAGAGCTCACATCATATAAAAATATTAACTCAAAATGAATCATTGATCTAAAAGGTAACAGTTAAAACTTCATAAAGAGCTAAAACTCTTGCAAGAAAATATGTGAGTAAGCCTTTGTGACCTTGGATTAGGCAAAGATTTCTCAGATCTGATGCAAAATACACAAACAATGGGAAGAAAAATAAGGCAATTTGGACTTCATCAAAATTAAAATGTTTGTGCTTCAAAGGACAAAGTGGTGAAAGATAACACACGATGGGGAAAAATACATGAATTTTTTATGTGAATTATATATGCAATAAGGAATTAAAATCCAGAATGTAAGTAACTGTTACAATTCAACAATAAAAAAGCCTCAATTTTAAAACGGGCAATGAATTTGAATAGACATTTCTTCAAAGACATATAAATACTGAATAAGAATATAAAAAACATGTTCATCATCATTAGTCATTAGTGAAATACAAATCAAAACTACAATGAGATACCCATTAGAATAGCAAAAATTTAAAAGATAGACAATAACAAGTACTGGCAAGAATGTGGGGAAATCAGAATCTCCATACTTATCTGGTGGGAATGCGAACAGTATAACCACTTTCGAAAATAGTTCAGCAGTTACTCAAAATGTTGAGCATAGAATTACTATATGACCCAGCAATTTCACTGCTGGAAATAAATCTGCATTAGTCATCTCAGTATGCCATAACACCACAGTCTAGTTGAGTTAAACAACAAAAGTTTATTTCTCATAGTTCTGGAGACTGAGAAGTCCATGATCAAGACCCTGGCTGATTTGGTTCTAGGTGAGGGCTGTCTTCCTGGTTTGTAGATGGCCACCTTCTTACTGTGTATTTACACAATCCCTTCTTTGTGAGCCCACAGGTGGCAGTAGAAGGTGGGGGTAGAGGTAGGGGATAGAGAAAAAGATCTATCTTCCAACTCTTACAAGACTACCAGTCCTATCAGATTAGGGCCCCATTCCTTTGTAATGCTGGGTACCCTTGCTCTTTCTGTAGCACTTCTGAATTCCCAAGAGATCTCAAAAACCTACCTATTTTCTCTCTGTTTCCTTCTCATCAGGAATCAAATCATCCTCAATATACGTGAAGTCAGTTTTTGCAAAACTGTATCGGGTTGGACAGTGTTGGCCACAGGCAATGATTCATCATTTCTCCTTAATAGCCCTTCTAGACAGTCAACTCATGGCTGTTATCGGAAAGAGAAGGGTTTATACAGCAAGTTTGATTTTTCGTGCACTTTACAAGCAATAAATGAAATTAACATGCTTTTCACTTACTTAACAAGAAAGCTAATCAGTTCAGTTGAACTACTCATTCTCTCTCCCCTTAGCCCATCTCTAATGCATATGCCTTATTTCATAATCCTTTGAACTATCGGGAGAAATGTTCTTCAGAATGGCACTCCCTGAGAAAACATTCCAAGAACTAGATGATTTCATAGTTCTTTCTCAAATAATTCTGACATTTTTTTGCTTGTCACTGGCAAAATTTTACCAATTTCCTACATTTTTGAATACTTAAATACTAAACTCAAATGCATAGGTGTAACTAATGCATAAATTGTGTAACTTCCCAAAATCATAGGTTGAAGTCCTAATGCCTCCCCACATACCATGTGACTATATTTGGAGATAGGGTCTTTAGGGAGGTGATAAAGGTTAAACGAGGTCATAATAGTGGGGCCCTAATCCAATAGGACTGCTGTTCTTAACAGAACAGGAAGAGACGCCAGAGAGCCATCTCTGTGCATACAGAGGCAAGATCGTATGAGAATACAGCGAGGCGGTGGCCACCTGCAAGACAGAAAGAGGCGCCTCACTAGAAACGAACCCTGCTGTCACCTTGATCTTAGACTTTTAGCTGCCAGAACTGTAAGAAATAAATTTCATTGCTTAAGCCACCCAGTCTGTGGCATTCTGTTATGGCAGCCTTAGCTGACTAATACAATAGGTACATGGATGTTATCTCCTATAACTTCTATGTGGATTTATTTCAAAAGGGATGAGGAGGAGTGCAATTTTTCCACAGCTCCAATGGCCCTTTTACTACATGGTATTCCTGGTGCACTTAGTTAACGGCAACAACAACAACAACAACACAACTAACCGAAACTTTGAGGTTAAATATGTACCATTGACTTTTGTTTTACTTTTTATTTTGAAATAATTTTGGACTTACAGAAAAGTTGAAAAAATAGTGCAGAGAGTTCCTGTCTCTGTCATCTCTCTAGCAGGAATGAACTAACCTGTATTCTCACAGCAATGCATCGACAGTGCCTGTTTCCCCACAATCTTCACCAACAGCATGTGTTCATATTTTCTCGCTTTTGCCAGTGTGATAAGAAATAGCTCAGTGTTGCTTTAATTTTATCTATTTAGGGAATTTGAAAACTTTTCATATGTTTGAGGACCATTTCCATCTTTTTAAAAAAAAAACTGTTATTTTGGCCGGGTGTGGTGCTCACACCTGTAATCCCAGCACTTTGGGAGGTCAAGGCAGGTGAATCATGAGGTGAGGAGATCGAGACCATCCTAGCCGACATGGTAAAAACCTGTCTCTCCTAAAAAAAAAAAAAAAAAAAAAAAAAAAAAAAAAAAAAGAAAGAAAGAAAGAAGATGATAAAAATACAAAAAATTAGCTAGGCGTGGTGGCAAATGCCTGTAATCCTACCTACTCGGGAGGCTGAGGCAGAAGAATCACTTGAACCAGGAGTTGGAGGTTGCAGTGAGCCGAGATCTTGCCACTGCACTCCAGCCTAGCGACAGAGCGAGACTCCCTCTCAAAAAAAAAAAAAAAAAAAAAAGGTTATTTCTTCTTCTGATTTTCCTATTAAGAAATAGGAAAATTTAGTCCATTGCCTCTACATAGTTTTTTCCAATTTTTCAATTGTCTTTCCACTTTTTGTGAGGAAAGAACTTTATGTAGTCAAATTTATCACTCGGATTGCCTTTGAATTTTCAGTCATAATGTGAAAATCTTCTCAGACATTTAAAAGGAATTCACCCATATTTTATTCTACTATTTGTATGCTTTCAGTTTTTACATTTAGGTTTCCAGTCTCTTTGTTGTTTATTCTTATATATGGTGTAAAATATGGATCTAACATTTAACTGCTTTCCAAATAGCTACCAAGTTGTCGGAGCATTATTTAAAAATTTATCTTTATGCTATTGATTTGAGATGCTGCCTTTGTCATATCCAATATTTTCACATGTATTTGGGTCTCATAAGCATTTCTTTCCTATGACACTAGTCTGTTTATTCATGTGCCAGTAACCCACCAATTATCAAGGCGTTAGAGTATTTCACCTCTAGTAGTGCTTACCCTCCTCTTAGAGCTTTTCTTTTGCAGTGTTTTCCTTCTTTATCTGTGGATGTTTGCTTTACTAAGAATTTGTTTAACTCTGAAAAATAGCTTATGAGCATTTTCATAGGAATTGCATTTTGTCCTTGAATTTGGATCACAGATTTAAAAGATTCTAAGAAACTGTGGGTATGATCCCTCAAACTCTAAAGGCTAAATGGCACAAGACATTTAAAAATAAGTTGACAATAGAATTGAAAACTGTTCACTCAGTATAAGGTGGAAGAATCTAAAAAACTAAAGTGGTTTTTAGGGCACTCACTCTGAAGGTTAACTTCTTTTTAATGTATTTTCAACATTACTAAAAGCTTGCTGATTCTTTTTCCTTAGATTATCTTTAGAACTGGTCCCCTTCCCTTTTTGGTATCCACTGTCATTGCCCTAATACAGCCTCTCAGCTTTTCTCTCTTGCACTCTAGCAACAAAGTCATAAAATGTGTCTAATCATCCTAAGAAAATAATAATGGTAACGACTCGTCTGAAACTGAAGTCTCATTTCATGACATTGCAACTTAAAACTCTGTAATAATTCCTTGCTGCCTTCAGGAGACTTCCCAAATTCCCATTCAAGGCCCTTTATAATCTCACCTAGCTTAATCATTCTAGGTTTATTTTTCCCTCCTTCTGCCATCCTCCTTCGGTTATGTTACGTTGCTCATTTTCATATTTTTGCCTTAAATGCCGATAACATTCTTCTCCTATTGAAAATTCCTACTTGTCTTTTAGGATTCAACTCAAACGGCCAAATGTGCTGTGATGTTACTCTGTCTTCTCTGTGTGCTCTGTACTTATTTATACCATAGCATTAATCAACCCTTTAGGGTACGTGCCCACAGGACTTACTCAGTCCTCCTTATGAGGCCCATGACGTAGCATAGTCTCTGTAGCTTTGACAAATTGACAAAGGGAGTTATAGTGGAAGATAAACACATAAGGTGAACTCAGTCCACAGGAATCTCAAGAAAGAAAAGCAGAAAATGAACTTAGACTTTAGAAATATTTTAAGAATGATAAAACAGAATCTGTCATGTATGTGTGAAACAAGAACAGCAAGACAGGGCTACACTCGTGCATAGATTCTTAGCAGAAATGATAATAGACACCAGCCCAGGAGCATGGGATGTCAATTCCTATCTTGCTTACATCTTTATCACAGAGAACGGGACCACCCATCTTTATGTACTATTTGCGCAAATAAAGGAAAAGCATCCCTGCCTCGAGACACTTGACAATAACCTGCTAGAAAATTGTCATAACAAGTATGTCTTCATACATATATATATATATAAATTCATACAGAATATATGTAATTATATGATTACATATGATTTTAAATATTACATATAAGATAATACAGTTATGTCTAGTACATATAGCAGCCACATCCACAGGACACATGTTCCCAGACCCCCAGTGGATGCCTGAAACCACAGAGAATACTGAACCTTATATACACTACGTATTTTTGTATATATACATACCTACCACAGAGTTTAGCCATAGTAAGAGATTAACAACAATACTAATAAAATAGAACAAGTAAGTACACTGTAATGCAAGTTATATGAATATGGTCGCCTGTCTCTCAAAATATCTTATTATACAGTAAAATCCTCACCTATTTTCAGACCACAATTGACCACAGGTAACTGCAACTGCAGAAAGTGAAACATGGATAAGGTGGCACTACTGTATTATTAGTATAAAAATACCAATCTATGGTGGCTACATTGTGAATGGCACCCCCCAGAGTTGTGCAAATAATAACAATATAATTATCATCTGTCTGATAAAGTAACTGCAGTTAAGAGGGACTAGGAGCCTAAAGTAGCTAAGGAAGTTATACATGGCTAGGAGATTGAGGCTCACAGCCAGGAAACACTCAATCTTCTGCAAAAGCTGAGAGTTGCGATACAGGCACATCCTCAGGAATCCTCGAGCATTCACAAAGGATGAAAGAACTTCCAGAAAGAATAATGGAGAGGAGGATTTTGAAAGAGTAACTATTGCCTAGATGTTGGTTGTCAGCACAATTCGACAAGAAATATTTTTTAAAGACGTCTCAAGAGCATTTAGAAATTGAAATGCCTCTCTCTAGAACACAGTTCCCCTAACATTAAATCAGGCTATACTAACCTCACTGACTTTTTGATAAGGTGACCACACTGTCTTGCCCTTTTTCACGTAGACACACAATGGGCATTTAGCAAGTGACCAGAGAAATAGCTTAGACAGATCTCAACTTCATTCAACTGTTTTTCAATCCCTCATGATAAATTTCTGCCTAAGATGAAGGAGCGTGGGCTAGTTAACTGGGAGCTACGTGCAGTTATTTTTAAAATCTGTAAGGTATGTTATTGGATGGAAGAAAAATAAAAACAAGGTTAAAACAGTGTATGTGATGTCATCAACAGTATGAAAGAAGGACAGTATGTATTTTATCTGCCTGTATATGCATGACAACATCTCCAGCAGGACATTAAAGAATGTATAGTCTTTGGGAGTCATGAAGAAAGGGCAGAAGGGAGACAGAGGTAAGAGAAAATCTTTTTGCTGTGTGATGTTTATAATTTCTTGAAAACCATGTGAATGTATTATTACCTATTCAAAATAAATACAACTATACATACATATAATTATGTGTCACAACTCATTTAGAAAACGTATCAAAAGAGCATTAAAGGGATGGATACCTATCTTCCCAGAGTGGGGACTCTGATGATAACCTCTCTCATTCAACAGATCTTCACCAAGTGCTTACCAAAAAAAAAAAAAAGATTGTACAACTGACGTTGGCTTAACCAACAACTAAGGAACCTAAGTCAGTTCGGTAAGCCAAATCCCAAGGAACTCTTCAGTTTGAATATAAAAGAATGTAGCATGACCATGTGGGTTAACGGAAGTGAACAGACCCAAAATACATTACAAATTAACCCAACTCTAAAAGAAATTACATGAACAATTTAATAAGAATAACAAAATTCATAGAACTTTGAGTTGCTCATATAAGCCAAGAACTGACAGTATTGCTAAGAAACTGGTTTACAGAGTCATTGCCAGTGAATATATTTTCAGGCTGGCAGTTTTAAAAATATCTGATGGTTATGAACATGCAACTTGCTGAACGTCATTATAGGTAGGTAGGAAAATAACATTAGTAATCATATAATAGTTTGATATTATTTAGATGAAGGTTTCATAACTCGAACAACTTTCAGCAGCTTTCCTTCTCCAGTTTCCACCTTGCTATAACTTGCTGCAGAAAATCTACACTTTGTTCTTTTCATTTGCAGTTAATCATATTGGAATAGATCTGTTAAGTAAACATGCCTCTACAATTTAGAATTATTAACAATCCTAGAGAATAAGAACTTTACTGCAATAATGTGTTAAGGTGTAATTCAGGGGGATGTTAAAGCAAAAGTATAGGCTATGTTTTTGCCCACTCTGGCATATAAAATTTTGGAGTTTCAGCATTCCCAATAGGTAGCAAGGGGTGCTAAGGGATCTGTTATGGACCAGTTGCAATATCAAAGAGCAAAACTGTGTCAACAAGGCCCCTGAATAAGCTGGTCCAGAAACCTCTTTTCCCCTCCCTTTTATTTTATGAATTAGCATGATTAGAAAGGAACTAATGATTGGAGAAGAAACCGGGAAAGTTCTTTTAGAAAATCCTCATGGAAGCTTCTCATTCTGAATAAGGTATGGATCAGAGCACTCATCCTTGGTTCCTATAGAACATGGGGTGTCACGCAACCAATAAATTATTCTGAGATTCTGCCCCACAGAGGGTCTGTCATATTTTAAGTTACCCCCAGAATCCAGAATCTTCCAAAAGTCATGACTGCTATGGGAACGGTCTGAGTATGAAGATGTACCTTATATGATGTTATAAACATCTTCCTGAAGATCTCAGTGGGGCCAGGTGCAGTGACTTGCATCTGTGATCTCAGCACTTTAGGAGGCTGTGGCAGGAGGATCACTTGAAACCAAGAGTTTATGACTAGCCTGGGAAACATGAAAGACCCCATATCTACAAAAAATTAAAAATTAGATGGGCATGGTAGCATGCCTGTAGTTATTACCATTACCTGGGAGGCTGAGGCAGGAGAATGGTTCGAGTCCAGGAGGTCAAGGCTGCAGTGAGCTATGATCGTGTCACTGCACTCCAGCCTGGGTGACAAAGCAATATCCTGTTTCTTTAAAAAAACAAAAAACAAACAAACAAACACCATGAGGGAGTACTTGCTATGCAAAAGAATTTTACTATAAATTCACAGAATTTTATTGTGATACTACAGAATCATCCCTTGATCTATCTTTAGTCATCTGGTTCTTGATGTCCCAGGAATTACTAAAACATAAATACTTTGCCCCAAAGTTTATGCTTCTGCAATATAAGTGGGAAATTCCTAGCTGTGTAATATATCCAAGTTCACATATCTCAGGAATACACATTTTCCTTAAGGATTTCTGCACATGACCTGGGGCATTTTGGCCAGTTCAGCACACACATGAATAAAAATCACATCAGGGAAAGCGAAAAGTAAAGGAAATCATTTATTTCTATTATATGTTAAAGCATTATACTTACATTTACCCTGAATATATTCGACAAAGAAAGTCAAAGATAATATAAGCCCCAACCCCACTGTATATAAACCAGAACCACATAATCCCTAATAAGGCATAAAGGCATATTTAACAGTTCAATTTTTTTTTTTCCTTTTTGAGACAGAGTCTTGCTCTGTTGCCCAGGCTGGAGTGCAATGGCGCGAGCTCAACTCACTGCAACTTGCACCTCCCGAGCTCAAGCAATTATCCCACCTCAGCCTCCTGAGTAGCTGAGATTATAGGCATGCACCACCATGCCCAGCAAATTTTTGTATTTTTAGTAGAGACTGGTTTCACCATGTTGGCCAGGCTGGTCTTGAACTCCGGACCTTAGGTGATCTGCCTGCCTCGGTCTCCGAAAGTGCTGGGATTACAGAAGTGAGCCACTGTGCCTGGCCAACAGTTCAATTTTTCTAACATATACTAAGCATCTATTTTAAATATAGCAGTGTGATACCTCCTGTGGGGCACATACCACTGAATTATCGGTATCTCCTCACTCCAGTGCTTCCCAATTGGTGGGGCATGGGAGATTTACACTGCCTAAGTATACCTGAATCAGAGCCACAATGTGACATGCTCTCATATTTCTAGCTCCCATGCAATCGATCCAAAAGCATTTTCATATAATCCTGTTGAAAATCCTTTTACATGAAAGTAGAGATTCCTGGTAGATTTTCAGTTTTGAACAAAGCAATCATTAACAACACCCCAACAACAGATGCTAAAACCAGACCTAGACTTGACTTTGGAAGTAAAGAACCCTGTTCCTCCCTTAGCATTTACCGTATCAGTAAATGGTACCAACTACCCAGTTATCCATGTTCAAAAAATGTCATTCACATATCTTCTTTCTTCAACTCTTACATCCAATCCTTCAGCAAACCCTCATCTTCCCCTCCAAAAGATATCCCAAGTCAGTCCTCTCCCTACCTCATGCATTACCACCATGGTGCAAGCTACCATTACCTCTTGCCAAAAATCCTGCAATAGCTTCCTTACTGGTCTCAGGATTCAATCCTTTTCCCTCTATAATCTCACAGTTCAAAGCAACGTTGTAAAACCTAAGTTGGTCATCTGTTTTTATAAGTAACATTTGATTGGAATGCACCCATTTATTTTACATTGTCAATGGCTGTTTTCATGCTCAAGCAGAAATACTTATCATCCAGCTCTTTATAGTTTACTAAGCCCTCTTTGAAAATATAAATCAGATCAGGCCATCCATCCCCTTCTAAAAAAAGCTCAATAGTTTATCTTTACAGTTAGAAGAAAATCCAAACTTTCTTCCTTTAGTCTACAAAACTCTAAATGAACTAGCTTTTACCCCGCCACACCTCTCTGAGTCTGCCTCCTGCCTACATTGCAGAAGTCACACTGATTTTTGCTCCCAGTTCAGGATCTGTGTAGGGCATCCTGTTCCCTCTGCTTGGGACCCTTCTACAGACCCTTGCCATTCTGGATCTAGCATTAATAATCCCTTGCCTCTGGCCACCCAATCTAGATTATTACCCCTACATTAAGTCATAGTGCTTACTTGTGTGCTTATGCTTTATCATAGAATGTAAACTTCACAAGACCTGGGAGCATATCTGATTCATTCACAACAGTCTCCCTAGCATCTAACAAAGCATACATATTAGGAGCTCATAATATAAATATATGAAATGAATGACAGAAATCATACTGGTTCATCAAATTTGGTCTCTTTTCTATGCCAAAGGCACCACATTCTAACCATGAGGAATGTACATCTAAAAAATCCATTACCAAGGAATTCGGGGAATTACTTAGAGGAGGTGGACATAACACAGCCACCAGAATCACACTGACTAGGGTTTAATTTCCAGCTTCAACACTTACTCACTGGATTCCACTTCCCATTTGCCAAACTGCAGTAATGCTATTTATCTCAGGGTGTCTTGGGGAAGATTAAACAGTTTATGTAAACACACTGGCACAATGATTTCACAATATTTGATCACATCTCTTCCCAGTCAAAACTGAACACCCTTCACTTTTGAACCTGTCCTAACATAGGTCCTTGACATGAAAATTGCTTGTGCTAGAAATAAAAAAAAAAAAGCAATACATAAAAATAATGTCTCAGATGCAAAGGCATTAAAAAGTCCTTTGTTCCCTAACAGAACCATTTTTGTCACAGAATTTGCAAATTTTATGTAAGTCAAATACAAGCACCTCTTTTTCAGTCAGCTGAGATGCAGCTATATACTAATATTTTCACTTCCAGAATCATTTTTTATAAAAGAAAGCTTGGCAGATGCAGTAATGAACGCAAGAGAGGCTTTACTATTGCTTTGAATCCTAGCAAATGCCTTCTGATGAGATCTATGTTATCTTATGATGCATGGAAACAGGCTCCTTTTTGCTACACCCTGTCTAGGAATGCATAGGAGTTTATCACAGTCTGTGCCATCAGGAAATCAAGTCCAGGAAAAAGAAGATATCAAGTTTATGAACTCAGTTCTGGTACAGGTAATTTTAACCAGACAGAATTGCTGAAAAAACAGTCAGGTATCTCTGGCTTGTCCCATAGGGTCACACAGTGCCATCACTTCTCAAGAAGCAGACCTTGAGACAAGAATTTGAGTGCAAGTAAGTTATTTAGAACAGAATCCTAGAAAACACCAGTAGGGGAGTGGAGAATGAAACAGGGAAACAAAAGTAGCCAGTAAAAAGCAAGCTATTATTATTAAACTGGAGTTTAATATCCCCAGGAAACTCTGAGACTCAGGGTATCCCCAAGTTATCCCTCTGAGGGGTGAAGGAGACATGGTATTTACAAACTGACTCTAGTAAGTCACTGGACGATGGCTGTTCCCAGAGGGCACTAATTCTCCAACACCAGCAGCAGAATGTGCTCAAACCAAGGCAGCCCACAAGACAACAGAAGCAGAAGCTGACAATTCAAAGTTTGGCCTATGTGAAATATGATGGAAAGTCTAAAGGGCTGTAGGAGGAACACAGAGAGTATCTGCCCACAGGCCATCTATGAGTCACTAAGTCTGGTTGGATACATACATGCAACTCCTACCCTGAAACCAAGGTTCAGAAAGAGGATGTGGGGGAAATGTTGGAGTGATTGATTCACCCATTTCATGTTAATTAATTACCTACTACATGACAGAGGACATAGTCATGAAAAAAAACATTTATAGTCCCTGCTTCTGCTTCTCTTTACCATTTGTGTTAGTCAGGGTAAGACAGGGAAACACGACCAATAGGAGATAGATTTCTCAATTATGAGGAACTGACTCATGTAACGATGAAGGCTGAGAAGTCCCATGAATTGCCATCTGCAAGCTGGAGACCAAGGAATCCCAGTGGTGTAATTCAGGTCAAGTCTCAAGGCCTGAGAACTGGGGATGCTGATGGAGTAAATCCTGATCTGAGGGCAGTAGACGATGAGATGAGAGATGTCCCAGCTGAAGCAGTTGGGCTGGAGAAAAGGGGGTAAATGCCTCTCCTTCCTCCACCTTTTGTTCTATTCAGGCCCTTAATGGACTGGATGATGTTCACCCACATTGTGATCCACTTTACTGGGGTTACCAACTGAAATCTAATCTCATGCCGAAACACCCTCCCAGACACGCCAGAATGATGTTTCATCTGGACACTCCCCGGCCCAGTCAACTTGATGTATAAAATCAACCATCACACCAATCCATGCCCCTCTGCACACCCTAACCTCAAGCAAGCTGGCTCCTTCGCAGGCCCATGCATCCTCACAGGTTCTGTTTGAATGATGTTCTCCCTTGAAAGGCTCCTTCATCCTCCTGCTGGGCTCAACTGAGCATGCAGAAGCCTGTGTTCCTGTAAAACTTTGTATCTCTACTAGTGTTTGTCAAGGTATATCATAATTCATTATTTTATATCTGTTTGCTCCTACCAGGCTCTGGGCTCCACAGGGGCTAATATGGCTGGACTCTGCATCCCCACCCAAATCTTATCTCAAATTATAGTCTCATGTCAGGGGAGGGGGCTGCTGGGAGATAACGGAATCACAGGGGTAGGTTTCCCCACTGCTGTTCTTGTGATAGTGAGAGAGTTCTCACAAGATCTGATATAGTTTAAAACTGTGGCACTTCTCCCTTTGCTGTCTCTCTTCTGCCACCATGTAAGACATGCCTTGCTTCCCCTTCATCTTCTGATTGTCTAAGTTTCCTGAGACCTCCCCAGCCATGCAGAACTGTGAGTCTTTTATTTATAGATTACCCAGTCTTAGAGAGTTCTTTACAGCGCGTGAAAATGGACTAATACAGGGGCACAGCGACTATAAGCACTCAGCACCGAGCAGGTACTCAATAAATGTTTAATTGAATTGAACAAAAGGAGAGTCATGGCAGAGGAACAAATCAAATCAGAATGATAGTATTCTAAACATAAGGCAGACCATTTATAAGCAAAAAGATGTTCATTAAGTGCTCATAAAATATGATCTTAAATAAATGTACACATATATGCAGAAAAAGATAATAACCATATTTTAACAGTGAACTTTGTCTTTTGGTTTATCTATATTTTCTAATTTTCCTGGCCATTAAAGTATATTAACTATATAATTTAAAAGTTAAATGGATCTTTAAGAACAACGCAAGCTCTACTATTCAAAAGTGAGGGTCAGGCCAGTGAGGGTCTCCAGGTTAGACAAGGAGGCCAGTGAGCAATCAAATAGGACCCACAGAGGAGATGACTTTGAAACAGAGGCAGCTTCTATCTTGAATACAAACCTTTATTTGTTAATCCAACCTATGAGAGCAGAAGCCAGTGACTGGTTCTCAGAGTGAGACCTTCTAGGACTATGTGGGAGCTAGTCTATTAGGTTAGGGTCATGGTAAGGGCCAGGCTGAAGGGGACTGGGGAGACAGGAGATGAGGGTGTGGATTCTCATTGCTTCCTGGTTCTTGATTTCCTGGTCTTGTTCCCACCTTTCTCATAAGCAGTCCCACTTTACAAACTGAGTTCTTGATTGTGTGCAGAGCATCAAATAAACAAAGGGTGGGAGCTGAAATAATTCAACCCCCAATGACCCATTTCTCTCTCTTAAAACACTGGAATATCAAATGAGAAAGGCCTTTAGTGATCATCTTCAAATGTCTGGTTTTACAGATAAGAAATATCAAACATCGAAGAAGAGAGACATTTTTAACCCAAAGTGATTATTTGCTTTCTTTCAATTAACATGCCGAGTTGGTTATATAGGGGGTAGCTGCTGGAAGTGCTATTAGAAAATATTTCTGACCACACAATCAGGCCCAACTATGAAGAGAGTTGATTAGTAATGTCTGCCCAGGGCAATGGACAGGGCATAGGTGGCCCACAAGCAGTCCTCTCCGTAAGCCTTCAGCAGCAGCAGCAGGAAAATCTAGTACTTGTAATAGAAGCCACACATGGAAGGAAATGGCACCATAGACGAATTTTCTAACTTAATAGAAAGCTGATGCTTTGAAAGATTACGTGATATGCTCAAAGTAACTTGAATGGCAAGCAATAGAATATGGATTAAAATATGGATTCCAATTCAAGTCAGCCTGCTCCTAAAATCCATGCTCTTGACCATTATGCTATTGGATCCTCCTTGGCAACTGTCCCTTTTACGTTAGCCCTTGATGCCACCCACCTTGCTCAGCTCTCACAGCTCTTCTAAAACAGCCTCAAGACTCATCTACTTCTGATTTCACTAGCCAGTGCTGTTTGCTTCACACACAAAGACCTGATGTCCCAAACCAATCTTCTTTCAGGTCAAAAATTTGTCATTTTCTGAACCTTTACCACATTAACTCTTTTACATGTCATCTGGTTCCAGTCCTTCCTCCCAACCTGCTTGATTTATTCACATGTGGAAGAATGACTCACAAGTTGCAGCACGAAGACAAACCCAGCTGTGTACCAGAGATAATTATTTCAGAGTAATTAAAATGAGCTACGGGCTGCCAAACTAAACACCAGAACGTGATTCTGCACTTTCTCTCTTATCTGTCTAGTTCGTTTTCTTCTGTCAAAGGGACTGCTTGCTAGGATGGGGGCTCCCCAGCCCTAATACATTAATCATCACTCTTCAACTGGCTTATTAAGAGATCATTTCTGCACAGACGACTTCCTAAAGCTCGAAAAAACTATAGTCTGAAATCAGAGGGCTCCAAGGTGACCACTTATGCCATTTGCTGTTGGTGAGCTCCCCCGTCGTCTGTCCCAATCTGACACCAGAGTGTCACAGGACAGTGGGAACAGTGGGAGAAAAGGAAGAAAGCAGCTGGGAGAAAAGGAAGCAGGCAGCTGGGACAAAAAGGAGGAGCTGGATCTGAATGCAGCTGCCCCTCCACCCTAAACCATTGCACTGAAGCTCTATAGCATGGGTTTTAGCGCCTCCATATAATGACCTCGAGTTCCACTCTGTCTTTAGGTTACCTCAAGCAGAGCTGAGATGGAGATGTTTGTGCAAGTGATTTATTGAGGAACTGCTCTCAGGGAAACCTACAGGGATGTGAGAAAGATGGGTTAGGACAGGGGAGCAGCAAGGCAAAAATGTGCCTCCAGAAAGCTCTCAGCCTGGTGCCATGAGGACTCAGAAGCATAGTTTGTATCGCAGAGTTGGAACCACCAAGTAGCAAGGGAACTGAGTTCCTGTACTCTTCCAGGGTCAGGAAGCAGTGAGGATTCACACTCTCATTTCCTGTCTCTCCAGTCCCCTCCAGCCTAACTCTCTTACCATGTCCCTAGCCTAATACACTAGCCATCATATAGTCCCAGATAGTCCCATTCTGCGAATCAGTCACTGCTATACTCTTCAGTCATTACCAAGGGCCACCTCTTTGTTTGAGGGGCAGAAGGAGGAATATCTCCTGGCCTGGCACTCCCATGAACCAAGAACCACCCTTGGGAAAGAAAGGTAGGTATGAGTTACTAGCAGGCAATACCCACAGTAGCTGGGAGAGGGGAATGCCAATAAGGTAACAAGGAACTGAGTGGGACACTAACAGTGCCTGCTAAACTCTCTTAAATTGTTTTACTTTGTTTAGACAAAGAACACTGAACTTGCAAAGGATCTCATGTCAGGGGATCTGGGGTCTATGGTCCCCAAAATATCCATGCTTGACCTCGGGGATCATGGGAACCCACTAACATGGTTTGCAAAACATGCATGAACAACACTGACACGGGACAAGGGACATAGGTCTCATTTGATTCTCTGTAAAGTAGATGACCCTCTTGGATTCAGAAATTTCCCTCTGAATTTCCTCACAGCAAGGGCAGCTACTATCAACCTCCTCCATAGAGCTTTCCCTGATTCTTCCTAGTAAAAGCGAATTGCTCCTTTTTTTACCTGGAGTGTAACTCAGAGGCATATGTGGGGTCATGGGCAGTAGAAAAGGTACTACCTTACACATTCCAAAAGTAGCAACTTTTTTAATTTGAAGATGGTGATGACAATGATTAAAGCTAAAGTTTATTAAGTACTTGCTATGGGCCAGTTGTCATTCCAAATGTCTGCATGTAGCATCTCATTTAATTTTCAAGCAGGAATGGCTATCCTCGGAAGAAGGAATGGTTATCGCATTCTCTCATACAAGAAAACTGAGACATTATGTAACTTGCCCAACTTCCAAAAGTTCGGAAGTAGTAGAATCAGAATTCGAGCTCAGGCAGCCTGACTCCAGAGCTGTAAGGATGTTAGAGGAAGCCATGTAAAAATGAGCAGCCGAAGCATCAGGGCTCAGATTCAGAGCAGGAAAGAAGACACACAGAGGACTGGGAGCCTTTTAATGCTCCTGTTTCCCCATGACCGATGGCACAGGCTGTGCCCTCAGGACACAAGTACTAAACTGCTTGTAAGTGAATAAATTAAAGAGTTTAATGAGATAAATTGAGTAGAAAAGTGCCTAGCTCAGTTCCTAGCACCCAGTAGATGCTCAACAAGTGGTTAGTTTACCTTCTATTTAAAAAAAGAAAGCTATTTGTATCCCTTCCCCCCCGCCCCAGATACTTCACAGTGTCTCAAAAAACTATGTGAGGTACAAAACTACTGAATTGAATTAAATGGGTGTCAGAAAGAGGAAGATTGCAAAATTCAAATTAGATAGTAGGAGAGTATTGAGGAAGGAAAGAAGAAATGAGAGAAAAAAAGGAGAGAAGGGAAAGGAGAAGCCAACCTTCTACTGCGAGAGGTACACCCAGCATATCCAAGTCAGCAGGATGCCACTGACACACATCTGCAATTTGATTTGAAAGAGCCCAGTGTAGCTTGCATCTGTAATTAGATTTTCCTGTGCATGCCCAGATCGGAAAGGGAAAATGCTCACCTGAATTGGAAAGACATTGAATGAGAATGCATATTCATCTTGCCCCTCTCCAAGCCAGTACTCCCACTCCCTGTTTTTTCCAGACACTTCTCTCCGTAGCGTTTTATCACGACCTCCTTTAATCCGTTAACACCACAGCGCCACCTACCGTCTCTGGATGCACATAGGTGAGGTAGGCCTCGGCTTGGACCTGAGGGAGATTTTAACGTGCTAGAGGCCCATTCATCAGTCCTGTGACAAGCCAGGCTAAAACGAAATTGCCACTCAGCATTTCCAGTTGCAGACTCTCTGCCCTCCCCTTCTCGATGCCAGGCTCTTTCTCTCTGCTAAAGCATTTTCTCACCAGAGTAAATGGGTAATTCAAAGAAAAGGAAAGTCTCCCAGGAAATTCGACGTGGTGCTAGACTAGTCACGGATTTTCTTATGCTATGACTAGGAGGATTTGTGGCTACAAGGAAAAATGCTCAATAGACCTAATCATTCCGGCAAGTGGGAAGTGACTGGGTACACTATATGCACGTCAGGCTGCCAACTGTTGAAAGATTTAACTCAGCTTCGCTCAGCTTCAAGCCCTAAAACCGTACCAACCATTACAAAATGAGTTTTCTGAACGCATAGTGTTTGCTGAGAAGGCTAAACTGCTCTTCAGTTACCCCAGCTGGGTTCAGTGTCTTCTCAGGGAGCTGCCCACAGGTACCTGCAAAGTACGTATCAACCACCACGACTGACAGTACCACCAGTCAGTCACGCAAATGGCATTGTGCCTGAGATTTCCCCACTTCTCAGCCCAAGTCCACCTTCTCCATTCTGCTGTGCAATGCTGAAACTGTTTCCCAAGCACCCTCATTAATTGACCTCCAGTTAGATTCTGCAGTGGGAGATACAGGAGGAAATAGGAAGAAGAGAAAGTGACTTTCTCGTGTTTTCAGCTCATCCTGGCCTTCAGCCATCCTGACCCACAGATAGCTCCTGTGTCTCAGATTTCAGGGCATCTGCCCCACAATGTCCCACCCTGTGGCCCCTGAGCCAGCCAAGCACCAAACATATCCCAAGCTTCCAGAGACTGGCCACCAGCCCTACGTATGGCAGCATGCTTCTCTGCCCCATTCAGCACCTAGATTTCTGTAACATCATGTTGTCCCAAGGATGGTAACTGCTCCCTCAGTGACTCCTGTGCTGCTTCAGTGTCTACCTTTTATCTTTTCGGCCTTCCAACACCATGTAACCAACTCCCTTGATTGTTTCCCTTCAGCTTGAGATTTCTGGACCGGTTTTGATTTCTTGACTTTATACAGTAGATACTGTGCACAGACAGTCAAGAGTATAAACAGTGAAATATTTTTGAGAGATCAAGAACTAGTTTATGAGTCCTATCTGCTTTTTTCTTTTTTCTTCAGGATGCCTGTTAAGAGCAAGCAGCTAGAGGCTGGGCACAGTGGCTCACCCCTGTAATCTCAGCACTTTGGGATGCCAAGGCGGGCAGATCACCTGAGGTCAGGAGTTCGAGACCAGCCCGACTAACATGGAGAAACCCCATCTCTATTAAAAATACAAAATTAGCCAGGCGTGGTGGTGTATGCCTGTCATCCCAGCTACTTGGGAGGCTGAGGCAGGAGAATCGCTTGAACCCGGGAGGTGGAGGCTGCAGTGAGCCAACATCACGCCATTGCAGTCCAGCCTGGGCAACAAGAGCAAAATCTGTCTCAAAAAAAGAGCAGGCAGCTGGGAGCCAGACAGATGGGTGGGGAGATGTGTTTAAACCCTGACTATGCCACTTACTATTTGTAGAACCTTAGACAAGTTACGTGATCACCCTGGCCTCAGTTTTCTCATCTGTAAGATGGGGATAGTCATGACACTCAACACAAGGCGTGTAAGGAAAATTACAGGTTCTGGGTTTATTCAGAAAACTACTACCCTGAACAGTCTGCAAATCCTTGAGCTGATAACAGAGAGATTAAATTCCAGTGGAAAGAAGTCTCATACAGGAGAGCTACAATGGGCAAGGCAGGGACCTGACAATAATAGCTACATTTTGTCACTGCCTAGTATATACTAAATGCTTTATAGGCACTGACTGTCTTAATGGGAACAACTAACGTGCAAGATGGGTAGTGCTGTCTCCAATAAACAGATGAGCTTGAAATGTAAAAACCACACACACACCTCAAATCACACCAGTAAGGAGTTGGCTAATCCCCAGCCCTAGTCTGGCTAAGTAGTTCCAGAACCCATGCTCTTAACCATGAAACTGGCTAGTAGAAGAATTGATAAGGTCACAAGCTAAGACAGTAAGGAGAATGGAGCAAGGAGGGATGCATGGAAGCCGTGCAGGAAACAAAAACAGCAAACAGGGAACGTACTTAGTACATTTCTTTTTTGTACACCTCAGGACAGAGGTTACTGCATGAAGGCATCATGTGAGACCAGGTTGCAGGGATGTCCTGGCAAATATCAAATTGCTTAACTATTACAGGCTCAAAGGCTTTGAACCCCGAAGGTCTTCTCAAAATTTTGAGCTTTGAAGAATTCCAATATTAAGGAAGACCACTGGGAAAATTGGCTCCCATGAGACTCTCCCCACCAGGCACTCAGTATCCAGTTCCACGAAGACCACCAATAACTGACTCCAGCAGTGAAAGCAGGTGCTGGGTCTTACGCACAGAGAACATAGCAGTGTGGTGCCATATGTATGTGAAAGTATGTTGTAATAAGCCCAAACAAATCACTGGGTTCAGTGCATGCATGCTAGAAATAAGCTTTTCATCTACAAGAAAATCATTGATCATCGCTAATAAAATAAGTAAACACTTCCTGTATCATAATCAACTCTGCCAAAGCTCTGCCAGTGGAGCCCATCAGCAGCTTTGTAATGAGAATGAAAAGTTATAGCGGCTTCAAACAATAGAGCAGCTGAGAAAAGACCCCACCAGACTTGGGCGGTGCCAGAAATCCTGGCACAGTGAAATAGGGAAATGGAGGGAGGGTTCAGGAGACAGTCTAAAAACATCTTGGTTGTCTGCCGCATTTGCTGGAAGGGACTGTTTTACAAAATGCTCACTGCAAAAATCACTGTGAAAGAAAACTCCCATTCCTACCCACCTACCCACTTAGTGGAAAGAACTTCTAGGGCCTGGTGGTGAACAAAGCCACAAGAAAGATCACAAAGGCGGAAGATGATCCCGGAACCGAGAACACCAGAAAGGATTTTTATGTGATAGCAGTCAACATTCCTAACCCTAACCAACGCACCTCATGTCCGAGGCAGAGACATTCCCAACTTTAATTCTTCTCCGCAGAAAGTAGCAAAAGGGACACCAAGGAAACAGCAGGGTGGGTGTGGGGACCTCCTTCTGGAGCTTCCTTTGGGTTATGTTGGGTCATCAGAGGTGACCACAGCTTGGCAATAGCACAAGTGAAAGCTTCTGAGTGAGAGAGCACCAGATGCTTTCCATCAAATAACTTGCCACTTTCAAAGCACGCTGAGGAGAAACACGTCTGACCCGACCCATCAGTCACTCCCTTTTATTAATAACAGAGGGTTTGTGTTTTGATTCTTCTCTCTGGAGGATCAGAATGAACACCCACAAGATTTGGTAGCATTTCAAGTTTGGCAACATCTCAATAGCAGGTTACAAATATTAAGAAAAAGTACTCTAATTGACCAGCAGCAAGAATGTAGGAATAAGAAAGAAACCATTATTCCCATGACATTTTATCAGTCCACCCAAGCACCGGAACAACCTATCCCAATGTGTAATATACTACTTATCAGTGATGGTACCCAGCGGGGATGGTGGTATAAAATACTGAGTACTTTTTGCAGTTTGAATAAGAAGTATTTATTTTTGTCACTACCTCATTGTAAGTCTATTTTATTTAGTTTTTTAATGTTTTCTTAAGACAGGGTCTGGCTTTGCCACCCAGGCTGAAGTGCAGTGGTACAATCACAGCTCACTGCAGCCTCAACTTCCTGGGCTCAAACGATCCCCCTGCCTCAGCCTCCCTAGTAGCTAGGAGTATAGATGCACACCACCACACCTGGCCTTTTCTCTTTTTTTTGGTGGCAGGGGGATGGTGGAGGTGGGCATTGAGACACGGTCTTCCTTGTTGCCCAGGCTGGTTTGAAACTCTTGGCCTCAAGCGGTCCTCCTGCCTTGGCCTTCCAAAGTGTTGGGATTATAGGCATGAGCTACCATACCCACTGTAAACCTATTTTAAAGATGATGCTGGCTGCTGGAATAAATGAGCTTGAAAGTATCTGTGGCTTGAATTCAACTGATATTCATATCTTGCTCACAGAAAAGTTTATAGAGGACATTCCTGATCTGTAGCCTGCTTTCATCCACCTGGTAAGTTAGGAAAACAGGCTACTCCCAACTGTGGCTCTGCCATCCCTGAAGGTCTTGGAGCTGGCTTCCAGCTGGCAAAAAGAATACAAGCATGTACAACGTACACAAACTGCTTACAGTTCTAGGCCTGGAAATGAGATCTCACTTCCACTCACCACTCACACTTCAGTAGTGAGATCCAGTCTTTGGATCACATCTAGACAGAACAAATAGAACAAGGAAATGAGGTCTCTAAATGAGTAACTCCCAGCAACAATTCTGTATCATGGAAGGACAGACACAAATATCAGGAGATGACTACCTGCCTCTGCCATACTCCGTGGACCTGCATTTCCATGTCTGTGAACATAGAATAAATTTACTTTTAAATGAAATGTAAGAAATGAGTCAATTTAAAGAGAAATATATATGTATAAATACTAGTACATATGGTGTGTGATTGACCCCAATTTTCAGAGTGAATGAAATTTAGAAAACTCAAAACTGTTACACACATGAACCCCCTTCTTGCTGTTAATAGAGGTGGCATATTTTCCCTTCAAGTCTTCCACTCCCTTGGAAAAGCTGTTTTAAATAGTTGAGAACAGCAGTTCAGGAAAGTTTTCAGAATAGTAATTAGCCACTAGAGCTTATCAGCAACAGGTAAGCTGAGTCTCTCTCTAAAGTAGAATTTCCTTAGCTATTCAGGCTGACGAAAAAACATTGGCACAGATAATCTTCAACCAACCATATCAAGTCCAGACCCAGGGCACTCAAAGTGGTTTTTTTTGGTTTTTTGTTTTGTTTTGTTTTGTTTTGTTTTGTTTTGAGATGGAGTCTCTCCGTCACCCAGGCTAGAGGGCAGTGGCACGATCTCAGCTCACTACAACCTCCACCTCCTGGGTTCAAGTCATTTTCCTGCCTCAGCCTCCTCAGTAGCTACGATGAGAGGTATGCACCAGCACACCTAGCTAATTTTTATATTTTTAGTAGAGAAGGGTTTCATGTTGGCCAGGCTGGTCTCGAACTCCTGATCTCATCATCCACCCACCTCAGCCTCCCAAAGTGCTGGGATTACAGGTGTGAGCCACGGTGCCTGGGCCAAGAAAGGTTTTATATTACAGTTTATTTTATTATTTTTACAAACATTTATCTAGTAAGAACTTATTATTATTTTCCTGTTTATCAAGTGCATTTGCCTCCATCATCTTTGTTAAAGTGCCTGCATGTCATACTCTTTTCCTCTGAAAATTTACAATTTCCTTCAGGGCTATTTCTTTTGTGTGTCTCCTCAATGTCTTGCCCAAAAATTGCATTTTCCCAAACAACTCTATTTACTGAGTGTATTTGTCAATTTCTGCTGCAATGTAGCTGTGTAATAAAAATACCCTAAATTCAGTGGCTCATAGAAACCAGCATTCATTTCTCAATCCTGAGTCTGCAGGTAGGTTGTAACTCTACTGCACTTCACTAGAGTAACATTAAGCTTGGCTCCAAGCTGCAGATTGCATTCTGATCAGTTCTACAAGCCACTTTACCTCCTTCAACCAGTTACCTAAAACATATTCTTTTAATGCAGGAGGCCAAACTAAACCATACAAGATTGTCTAAAGTTCTGTTTACTGTCATTCCTTCTCATATTCTATTAACCAAAGCAAGTCACGTGATCAAGTTAAACATTAATGGGGTGCTAGTCCAGGGAGGCACCAAAGACAACTGGCAAAGAGGGCAGATATGTCATTCTTTCCCTGGGAAGGAGTAAAAAGTTGGAAAAAAATAATAACAATCTGCTTCCCAAAGACGTTTTTATTTCCAAAGCATCCTGAGAAAATCACACACACAAGCAGCCAACTCAACTAAGGAGGAATGAGATGAGAAGAAATGAAGATCTTTAAGACTTTGCTATAAAACCAACCTGTGACCTCACTTAGAAACAAACCAGATCATTTTTTAACTTTTCATAAAGTATCTCCACTTGCATTTCTTAAAGCAGTTAATGTTAGATCATCTCAGAACTGATGGTAGCAGAAAAGCTCATTCATCCCAATGTACTCACGTTTCACTGGTAAGATCTAGTCACACAGGTACATTGAAAAGCGAGGCCAGAAGACAGTTCCCTTTGATGATGAGGATTCTGAGGCCATGTCTGGGTTCATCAAGAAAGCTTTCCACAATGTATTTATGATGTCTGAGTTTCCAAGGGGCAATGGCAGCATATGAACATGAGTCAATTTAAAGGAAAAAAAAAAAAACATTAATAATAGCACAGGGAGTTTGTGACTATGGCCATAATCTTAGGAGTAACTGAAATTTGGAAAACTCTAGATTAGAAATGCCTAAAATACTGAGCCTAACTCTTACCAAAGCAATAGATTTTACACATACAAAATTCTCAGAACCCATTAACTCACGTTGTTAACTCTCAGGAATTTAACCTAAGAATATAATGCCTAAAGAAGATGCTTTATAGCAGACACAAATTGCAGCTGAGCAAGAAGTTATGAGCTCAAACTGCATTAATAGAACTATAGAAGTAATATTAACATAGCCAATAGTCTCATTAAGGAAGGCACATCTGGAAAATTAAGTTCAATTTGGATGTATCATTTTAAAATTACACAAGTGACACAATTACAGAAACCCAGAGACTCAGAATTCTATTACTCTAATAAATCTTTCAATTCTACTTTTCTGTCCTTATTCACTTTTGTATATAACATTTACATAAATATAATCAACAATATAATCACGATCTTTTCCAGCTTATTTACCTGACATCTCACACTTTTTCCCATGTTGCTACATTTTTCCATATTATAATTTTAACATTTGCATAATAACCCATTGTCATTATTTGATATACCATAATACTACCTCCCTACATTAAATTATTTAAATCAGTTCCCATTTATTTATATTATGAAATTGTTGTCACTTTACTGAAATTGAGACCTAGTTTTCTTCTAACCTACAGATCTAATAATATCCAAAAGTCAGATTTCTAGCTGGGCATGGTGGCACATGCCTGTAATCCCAACACTTTGGGAGGCTGAGATGGTCAGAGCATCTAAGGCCAGGAGTATCGCTTGACCTTGGGAGGGAGAGGTTGCAGTGAACCAAGATCACACCACTGCACTCCAGCCTGACAGAGTGACATTCCATCTCAAAAAGAAAGAAAAAAAAAAGTAGATTTCTATGCAGAAGACAGGAATATTTGCCCTTTTCCTTAGAGGTCAAGATCAAATAGATAAATTGTTAAGTCTGTTGTATTGGCATTCAAGTGTATCATTATAGTCAAAGCATGTCTTTAGACAAGCAAAGACCAATTCTGAAATGAAATCTATAGTGAAATCACATATATGCATATATACACATATATATATGCATAGATACATACACACACACATATATATATCTCTCTCTCTGAACTTTTGACACTATCTTCCATTAGAAATAATATCATTTGGTCAAAAGGAAGATGGTGCAGTTTTTTTTATTATTATTATTATACTTTAAGTTCTGGGACAAGTACAGAATGTGGTTTGTTACATAGGTATACACATGCCATGCTGGTTTGCTGCACCCATCGACCCGTCATCTACATTCGGTATTTCTCCCAGTACTATTCTTCCCCTAGCCCTCGAACACCTGACAGGCCTTGGTGTGTGATGTTCCCCTCCCTGTGTCCGTGTGTTCTCATTGCTCAACTCCTACTTATGAGTGAGAACATGTGGTGTTTGGTTTTCTGTCCTCTTGTTAGTTTGCTGAGAATAATAGTTTCCAGCTTCATCCATGTCCCTTCAAAGGACATGAACTCATCCTTTTTATGGCTGCATAGTATTCCATGGTGTATATGTGCCACATTTTCTTTATCCAGTCTATCATTATGGGCATTTGGGTTGGTTCCAAGTCTTTGCTATTGTGAACAGTACAGCAATAAACATACATGTACATATATCTTTATAGCAGAATGATTTATAATCCTTTGGATATACAGCCAGGAATGGGATTACTAAGTCAAATGATATTTCTGGCTCTAGATCCTTGGGGAATCGCCACACTGTCTTCCACAATGGTTGAACTAATTTACACTCCCACCAACGGTGTAAAAGCATTCCTATTTCTCTACATCCTCTCCATCATCTGTTGTTTCCTGACTTTTTAATAATCACCATTCTAACTGGCGTGAGATGGTATCTCATTGTGGTTTTGATTTGCATTTATCTAATGACCTGTGATGATGAGTTTTTATTCATATGTTTGTTGGCCACATAAATGCCTTTTGTGAAGAAGTATCTGTTCATATCCTTTGCCCACTTTTTGATGGGATTTTTTTTTTTCTTGTGAATTTGTTTAACTTCTTTGTAGATTCTGGATATTAGCCCTTTGTCAGATGAGTAGATTGCAAAAATTTTCTGCCATTCTGTAGGTTACCTGCTCACTATGATGATAGTTTCTTTTGCTGTGCAGAAGTTCTTTAGTCTAATTAGACACCATTTGTCAATATTGGCTTTTGTTGCCATTGCTTTTGGTGTTTTAGTCATGAAGTCTTTGCCCATGCTTATGTCCTGAATGGTATTGCTTAGGTTTTCTTCTAGGGTTTTAATGGTTTTAGATCTTGTGTTTAAGACTTTAATTCATCTTGAGTTAATTTTTGTATAAGGTGTAAGGAAGGGGTACAGTTTCAAGTTTCTGCATATGGCTAGCCAGTTTTCTCAACACCATTTATTAAATAGGGAATCCTTTCCCCATTGCTTGTTTTTGTCAGGTTTGTCAAAGATCAGATGGTTGTAGATGTGTGGCGTTATTTCTGAGGCCTCTGTTCTGTTCCGTTGGTCTATATCTCTGTTTTGGTACCAGTACCATGCTGTTTTGGTTACTGTAGCCTTGTAGTATAGTTTGAAGTCAGGTAATGTGATGCCTTCAGCTTTGCTCTTTTTGCTTAGGATTGTTGTGGCTGTACAGGCTCTTTTTTGGTTCCATATGAAATGTTAAGTAGTTTTTTCTAATTCTGTGAAGTAAGTCAATGGTAGCTTGATGGGGATAGCATTGAATCTACAAATTACTTTGGGAAATATGGCCATTTTCACAATATTGATTCTTCCTGAGTATGGAATGTTTTTCCATTTGTTTGTGTCCTCTCTTATTTCCTTGAGGAGTGGTTTGTAGTTCTACCTCAAGAGGTCCTTCACATCCCTTGTAAGATGTATTCCTAGGTATTTTATTCTCTTTGTAGCAATTGTGAATGGGAGTTCACTCATGATTTGGCTCTCTGCTTGTCTATTATTTGTGTATAGGAATGCTTGTGATTTTGCACATTGATTTTGTATCCTGAGACTTTGCTGAAGTTGCTTATCAGCTTAAGGAGATTGGGAGCTGAGATGATGGGGTTTTCTAAATATACAGTCATGTCATCTGCAAAAAGAGACAATTTGATTTCCTCTCTTCCTATTTGAATACCCTTTATTTCTTTCTCTTGCCTGATTGCCCTGGCCAGAACTTTCAATACTATGTTGAATAGGAGTGGGGAGAGAGGGCATCCTTGTCTTGTGCCAGTTTTCAAAAGGAATGCTTCCAGCTTTTTCCCATTCAGTATGATATTGGCAGTGGGTTTGTCATAAATAGCTCTTATTAGTTTGAGATATGTTCCATCAATACCTAGTTTTTTCAGAGATTTTAGCATGAAAGCCTGTTGAATTTTGTCGAAGGCCTCTTCTGCATCTACTGAGATAATGGTGTTGTTTTTGTTGTTGGTTCTATTTATGTGATGGATTACATTTATTGATATGCATATGTTGAATCAGCCTTGCATCTCAGGGATGAAGCTGACTTGATCATATTGGATAAGCTTTTTGATGTCCTGCTGGATTCAGTTTGCCAGTATTTTATTGAGGATTTTTGTATTGGTGTTCATCAGGGATATTGGCCTGAAATTTTCTTTTGTGTGTGTCTCTGCCAGGTTTTGATTTCAGGATGATGCTGGCCTCATAAAATAAGTTACAGAGGAGTCTCTCTTTTTCTGTTGTTTCTGATAGTTTCAGAAGGAATGGTACCAGCTCCTCTTTGTGTCTCTGGTAGAATTTGGCTATGAATTCATCTGATCCTTTGCTTTTTTTTGGTTGGTAGGCTATTAATTACTGCCTCAATTTCAGAACTTGTTACTGCTCTATTCAGGGATTTGACTTCTTCCTGGTTTAGACTTGGGAGGGTGTATGTGTTTAGGAATTTATCCATTTCTAGATTTTCTAGTTAACTTGCATAGAGGTGTTTATAGTATTCTCTGATGGTAGTTGGTATTTCTGTTTGATCAGTGGTGATATCCTCTTTATCATTTTTTATTGCATCTATTTGATTCTTCTCTCTTTTCTTCTTTATGAGTCGGGCTAGTGGTCTATCTATTTTGTTGATCTTTTCTAAAAAACAGCTCCTGGATTCATTGGTTTTTTGAATGGTGTTTCATGTCTCTATCTCCTTCAGTTCTGCTCTGATCTTAGCTACTTCTGCTAGCTTTCGAATTTGCTCTTGCTTCTCTAATTCTTTTCATTGTGATGTTAGGGTGTCAAATTTAGATCTTTCCTGCTTTCTCTTGTGGGCATTTAGTGCTATAAATTTCCCTCTAAACACTGCTTTAGCTGTGTCCCAGAGATTCTTGTATGTTGTGTCTTTGTTCTCACTGGTTCAAAGAACTTATTTATTTCTGCCTTAATTTCATTATTTATTCTTAATCCCTAGTTTTAATTTGATTGCACTGTGGTCTGAGAGACTGTTATGATTTCCATTCTTCTGCATTTGCTGAGGAGTGTTTTACTTCCAATTATGTGGTCAATTTTAGAATAACTGCAATGTAGTGCTGAGAAGGATGAATATTCTGTTGATTTGAGGTGGAGAGTTCTGTAGATGTCTATTAGGTCTGCTTGGTCCAGAGCTGAATTCAAGTCCTGAACATCCTTGTTAATTTTTTGTCTCATTGATCTAATATTGACAGTGGGGTGTTAAAATCTCCCATTATTATTGTGTGGGAGTCTAAGTCTTTTTGTAAGTCTCTAAGAACTTGCTTTATGAATCTGTGTGCTCCTGTATTGGGTGCATATATATTTAGGATAATTAGCTCTTCTTGTTGCATTGATCCCTTTACCATTATGTAATGCCCTTCTTTGTCTCTTTTGATCTTTGTTGGTTTAAAGTCTGTTTTATTAGAGACTAGGATTGCAACTCCTGCTTTTTTTGGCTTTCCGTTTGCTTGATAAATATTCCTCCATCCCTTTGAGCCTATGTGTGTCTTTGCATGAGATGAGTCTCCTGAATACAGCACACTGATGGGTCTCAACTCTTTATCCAATTTGCCAGTCTGCATTTTTTAATTGGGGCATTTAGCCCATTTATGTTTAAGGTTAATATTGTTAGGTTTAAATTTTATACTGTCATTATGATGCTAGATGGTTATTTTGCCCATTAGTTGATGCAATTCCTTCATAGTGTCGATGATCTTTACAAATTGGTATATTTTCACAGTGGCTGGTACTGGTTGTTCCTTTCCATGTTTAGTGCTTCCTTCAGGAGCTCTTGTAAGGCAGGCCCGGTGGTGACAAAATCTCTCAGCATTTGCTTGTCTTTAAAGGATTTTATTTCTCCTTTGCTTATGAAGCTTAGTTTGACTGGATATGAAATTCTGGATTGAAAATTCTTTTAAGAATGATGAGGCCAGTCGCAGTGGCTCATGCCTGTAATCCTAGCACTTTGGGAGGCTGAGGCAAGTAGATCACAAGGTCAGGAATTTGAGACTAACCTGACCAACATGGTGAAACCCCATCTCTACTAAAAGCACAAAAATTAGCCAGATGTGGTGGCGTGTGCCTGTAATCCCAGCTACTCAGGAGCCTGAGGTAGGAGAATAACTTAAACCTGGGAGGCGGAGGTTGCAGTGAGCCGAGATTCTGCCACTGTATTTCAGTCTGGGTGACAGAGCAAGACTCTGTCTCAAAAAAAAAAAGAATGTTGAATACTGGCCCCCACTCTCTTCTGGCTTGTAGGGTTTCTGCAGAGAAATCTGCTATTAGTCTGATTGGCTTCCCTCTGTGGGTAACCCGGTCTTCCTCTCTGGCTGTCCCTAACATTTTTTCCTTCATTTCACATTGGTAAATCTGATAACTATGTGTCTTGGGGTTGCTCTTCTCAAAAAGCATCTTTGTGGTATTCTCTGTATTTCCTAAATTTGAATGTCGGCCTGCCTTGCTAGGCTGGGGAAGTTCTCCTGGAAAATATCCTGAAGAGTGTTTTCCAACTTGGTTCCATTCTCCCTATCACTTTCAAGTACACCAATCAAACGTAGGTTTGGTCTTTACACATAGTCTCATATTTGTTGGAGGCTTTGTACTTTTTTTTTAATACTTTAAGTTCTAGGGTACATGTGCACAACGTGCAGGTTTGTTACATATGTATACATGTGCCATGTTGGTGTGCTGCACCCATTAACTCATCATTTACATTAGGTATATCTCCTAATGCTATCCCTCCCCCCTTCCCTCTCCCCACAATAGGACCCAGTGTGTGATGTTCCCCTTCCTGTGTCCAAGTGATCTCATTGTTCAGTTCCCACCTATGAGTGAGAACATGCGGTATTTGGTTTTCTGTTCTTGTGATAGTTTGCTGAGAATGATGGTTTCCAGCTGCATCCATGTCCCTACAAATGACATGAACTCATCCTTTTTTATGGCTGCATAGTATTCCATGGTGTATATGTGCCACATTTTCTTAATCCAGTCTGTCACTGATGGACATTTGGGTTGATTCCAAGTCTTTGCTATTGTGAATAGTGCTGCAATAAACATACGTGTGCATGTGTCTTTATAGCAGCATGACTTATAATCCTTTGGGTATATCCCCAGTAATGGATGGTTGGGTCAAATAGTATTTCTAGTTCTAGATCCTTGAGGGATCACCACACTGTCTTCCACAATGGTTGAACTAGTTTACAATCCCACCAACAGTGTAAAAGTGTTCCTATTTCTCCACATCCTCTCCAGCACCTGTTGTTTCCTGACATTTTAATGATCACCATTCTAACTGGTGTGAGATGGTATGTCATTGTGGTTTTGATTTGCATTTCTCTGATGGTTAGTGATGATGTGCATTTTTTTCAGAGATGCCCTGCCCAGAGGGGAGGGATCTAGAGAGGCAGTCTGGCTACAGCAGCTATGCTGAACTGTGGAGGGCTCCGCCCAGTTTGAACTTCCCTGCGGCTTTGGTTACACTGTGAGGGGAAAACCGCCTACTCAAGCCTCAGTAATGGTGGACATCCCTCCCCCCTCCAAGCTTAAGCATCCCAGATTGACTTCAGACTGCTGTGCTGGCAGCAAGAATTTCAAGCCAGTGGATCTTAGCTTGCTGTGCTCCATGGAGGTAGGATCCGCTGAGATAGACCAGTTGGCTCCCTGGCTTCAGCACCCTTTCCAGGTGAGTGAACAGTTCTGTCTTGCTGGTGTTTCAGGTGCCACTGGGATATGAAAAGAAATTCCTGCAGCTAGCTCAATGTCTGCCCAAATGGTCGCCCAGTTTTGTGCTTGAAACCCAGGGTCCTGGTGGCATAGGCACCTGAGGGAATCTCCTGGTCTTTGGGTTGCGAAGACCGTAGGAAAAGCATAGTATCTGGGCCAGAGTGCAATGTTCCTTACTGCATAATCCCTTATGGCTTCCCTTGGCTAGGGGAGGGAGTTCCCTAACCCCTTGTGCTCTCCAGGTGAGGCAATGCCCCCACCCTTCTTTGGCTTGCCCTCGATGGGCTGTACCCACTGTCTAACCAGTCCCAAAGAGATGAGCTGGGTACCTCAGTTGGAAATGCAGAAATCACCCACCCTCTGTGTTGATCTCACTGGGAGCTGCAGAGGAGAGCTGTTCCTATTCGGCCATCTTGCCAGCCTCAATACAGTTTTTTTTTAATATAGTAATTTTTATTTTATCAATCTTGAAACTGATCTCATCAGCAAAGGCATCAAGGCTAAGGAGAAACCTGAGAACTGGATTAGTTATCTATTGCTGGGTGGTTTTGGCTCAGGTACTCTGATGAGGTTGCAGTTAGGATGTCAACTGGGGTTGCAGACATCTGAAGACTGCTTGGCCAGGGCTGGAGTATCAGCTTTCAAGGCTGCTCACTCACATGGCAGTAGGTCTGTTCCTCACTACATAGGCCTTCCTAGGGCTGGCTGTGTGCCCTCATGATCTGGCAGCTGGCTTCCTCAGAGTAAGTGATATAAGAGAGACCAAAGAGGCTGGGCATGGTGGCTCACTCCTATAATCCCAGTACTTTGGGATGCCGAGGTGGGCATATCACGAGGCCAGGGGTTTAAGACCAGCCTGGCCGACATGGTGAAACGCCATCTGTACTAAAATACAAAAATTAGCCAGGCATGGTGGTACACGCCTGTAATTCCATCTACTCAGGAGGCTGAGGCAGGAGAACTGCTTGAACCCAGGAGACAGAGGTTTCAGTAAACCGAGACCATGCCATTGCACTCCAGCCTGGGCAGCAACAGAGGGAGATTCTGTCTCAAAAAAAAAAAAAAAAGAGAGAGAGAGAGAGAGAGAGATCAAAGAAATCACACCATCTTCTATGACCTAGATTCTTAAGTTACAGTCTTCCATTATATTTTGTTTGTTTCATTCATTAGAAGCAAGTCACTGAAAACAGCCCACACTACAGGGAAAGGGAATTAGGCTGAACCTCTTGAAAGGAGGAATATCCATTAATTTGATTACATATTTTAAAGCCACCAAAAACTGGAGAAAGTATGGATTTTATAGTCATGCAAAACATCTGTCAAATTCTGGCTCTTCCAATTATTGCCTGCTTAACATTAAGGAGATCACTCAGTACAGTGCCCTTGGCCTCTTTCTTCATCACTAAGTCAGATTATTTGTCTGCTTACCTCACTGAATAATTATGAGACCTAAATGAGATCATGTAAAATGGTGGGTTTTGTTAGTCATTACTAACACAATAATAAATAAAAATTGAGTATTACTAATGGTCACCATCAAAACAGTGATGATTGCTCAGGACTCTTTAGGTGACAAATAACCTCACTTGAATCACACTCAATGAAAGTCAAACCAAAAATCAACTGTATTGATTCACATAACCAGAGGTACTTCAGGAATGGCTGGGTCCAGGGTCTTAGATTGACAGAGTTCTTTTTCTTTCTATCCATCTTCTGTTTGTTTTTTTTTTAATTTCTCTTTTTGTATTGGCTTCAATATTTCAATGCTACAAGTACCTTCATCTGTGTGTCCAGGAAAATGACTATAGCAGCTCCATCTTACATCATTCCAATAGCTTATCATCCCAAAGGTGAAGAAGCACCCTTTCCCTCCCAGTCTCCACAAGTCACAGCTCAGAAAAGCTTCTGATTAACCCTTCTTGGTCACTGCCGTATTCAAAACCCTCCTAGGTCTTCCCTTCACACATCCAATGAACCCAAAGTCCTCACATCCATGAGCTCCTGGGTGATTTTGGCCCAGCTGCCACTCTGTCCTCATTTCCTATCACTCTGGCCTTGCTCTTGCTATTCTAGCCACATTGCCCTCCTGGATACAGCTCAGGGCCTTTGTACTGGGCGATTTCCCCTGCCCAAAATGTTTTTCTCTAACATATTAATATGCCACATTCCTTCACTTCTTTCAGACCAAATGTCACTTTAGAAGTTTTCCATGAGCTCCCTTTCTAAAATCGCAGCTCACCATTCCCATCACTCTCAAACCTCTTCCATGCTTTTCACTTTTTAAATAATACCATTATCTGACTTTTGGGGGGGTTTGTTTTTTTATTTTTTTAGAGACAGAGTCTCACTCAGTCACCCAGGCTGGAGCGCAGAGGCATGATCTCACTGCAACCTCTACCTCCCGGGTTCAATTGGTTCTCATGCCTCAGCCTCCCAAATACCTGGGATAACTGGTGCACGCCACCACGTCTAATTTTTGTATTTTTAGTAGAGATGGGGTTTCGCCATGTTGGTCAGGCTGGTTTCGAACTTCTAATCTCAAGTGATTCACACACCTTAGCCTCCCAAAATGCTGAGATTTCAGATGTGAGCCACCACACCCAACCCCTGAGATTTTTATTTAATTTCTGTTTACTGGCTTAGTTTATGTCTTCTCCAACTAAAGAGTAAATTCTATATGGACAGATATCCTATTTTGCTTACCTCTGTATCCACAAGAATAAAAATCAGTGCCTCACACATGCTCCATAAACATTGTTGAGTGAGTGAATGAATGAAAATGCCAATCTATAAACCAATCACTATGACCAGGAAGTGAGGTATTCTGATCAATATTCATGAGATGCCCTTCTTTCCAAAATAGTACAGTAAGTCTGTGGAATAGTAGAGGCAGTGGCCTCCAACAGAAAGGCAAAGTACAGTTATCAGAAGCAAAGGGATGAGATGTAGGGCAGGGAAAAAAAAAAAAAAAAAAAAAACAAACCCATAGCTAGCCACCAGATCATGTTTATCCCAATCCCACACAAAGCCCAACAAATAAATGTGAAAAAAGGTCAGAGCTAGATGGAGATTTTAAAACTGTTTTATATACTCCCCAAGACCCACGCCCAAGAGCCAGAGTGAAGCTCATGCCTATTTCATAGATAAAAAACACACAACCAGAAAATATACAAATACAAGATTTATCACAATGCCTAATAAAAACTGCAACAACCGCAGCACTCTAAATTAATGATCACCAATAAGTGGCACAGCATTAGAAAAGTGAAAGGCATTTTGTACAAAAGCTAGCATTGAGAGAAAGGCATTAAATCAAACCGCAGTACCATGAAAAGGCAAAGTAGAGGTGGAAAGGATAATTTCTCAAAAAGTAACTTTCTGACTGCAAGAATGGATTGATAGTACAATCCGTTCTTTATAGGAAAGTTCCCAACAATGAATTTCCTTGTCATCATGATCTAATATTGGTTACCAGCTATTACTCTCATTCGTCATGTTCCACATTCGCGCGGCAGTATAAACAATATCATGGATTTCTTCAGTCGTATTTCACGGCACTTCTTGGAGGGGGTGGATTTTGTATTCAAGTGCAAACCAAAGTGTTCCAAATCTATCTAGGCTCGTAAAAACTATAAATGACCTGCTTGGGGTGCACAAATGCCCAGTAGTGCTATAAAATGTAAGGCTGGTTTGCTAGAAGCCTCCTTTACTATAGAAAATTTACTTATCTCTATATTCAAATTTAAATTAGGCTGCTCACTGAAACGCTCCAACCACACAAATCAGATTGCTTCTACTCACCATCTATGGTCTTCCTCCACCTGCAAGACAACTCAGTTTTCATCTCCCTCTCTCTTTGTCTCCTATAAATTGTAGCTAACTTCTCTTGAGCGCCTAGTATTTTCTGCTAACCTCTATACAATGTCTGAAGCCTTCACAGCAGTTCAAGATAGGCATTATCACCATTTTCAGGACAAGCCAAGTTTAGTGCCTTTGAATAGCTCGCCCAATGTCTCACAATTACCATTTAGCAGAATCAAGAATTCAACTCTGATCTGAGTCAAAAACTCCCAGCTTTTTCAATTCTAGCACATGCTCTCCTCTGTCAGTTGCGAAATTCTGTCATGACTTCTTTCAAGTATTCCTTGGATTGACCATTCCAATTCCAACCTTCACCACCTGATGTCTAAATCACTACAACCCCATCCTGATTTGTCCCCACAACTCCAGTATCTTCAAACTCCACAATTTCCTGACATGTTAGTATTCATATATGAGTGTGGGGGCGGGGGGTAAAGCAGAGAGAGACAAAGAGATACAGAACTAGAGCTAGAGAGAGACATCAGCATAGAGGCAAACATGAATGGCTTTATGGACAGGGATAGACACTGACAGAAATTGCCATAAAAACACAGAAATTCACACACTCATACACATAAACATGTGGAGAGAAATAGTGTTACAGATCCAGATCCTTACACCCTACACCTGAAGGTTATTTGTACCCCAATATTACTGACACAATTTCAAAGCTACCTTTCATTGAGGTTTTTCATGCTGTTATGTAATTTTCACAATCATCTTGGAAGATTTTACTATTATCCCATTTTATAAATGGAATTTTGGAGTCCCTTCTATGTTGACTTGCACTGCTCATCAACAACAGAGTAATAGTTCAACGCAGTGATATTGACTCTCAAATCCAAGATTGTATAGACCAGCAGTTCTCTCCTGGTAGTGGTTTTGCCCCTCAAGGAACATCTGACAATGTTTGAAGATTTTTATTATCGAATGGGAGGTAAGGGAAGGATGCGGCTGACATCCAGTGGGGAGAAGCTAGGGATGCTACTGAACATCCCACATTGTGCAGGACAGCCTTCATAACAAGGAATGATCCAACCCAAAATGTCAATAGGATAACCATTGAGACACCCTGTTATAAGCATAAAATCAGATTCTAATCCTCATGTTTTCCCATGTAGGCTCTAGACTACAACATCCCTATCCTCCTAGACATCTAAATCATTTGAAGTATGTACTTATTCATTAATACAACAAACATTTGCTGAGAGCCTCCTAATTATCAGGCACTGAGACCCAAAAAAACCTGATTAAGACATGGCTCCTCATGGTCTATTACAAACAGAGATGAGATATGGAAAAATAACTTCAATTCAATGTGTCAAATGCTATGATAAAGATATATGCAAAGGGCCATGGAAGCACAAATGAGGAGCATGTAACCCAGAAAATATAGGCCCATAATCCTTGATCCTCAATCTGGAGACCTGAGAAGTTCGACAAACTGAAATGCAAAGTTTTTGAAAATGAAAGTTGTTTTTCCTTTCAATGTAGCACCAAAATAATTTGTGGCAAAACCCAACTTGAACTGAAGTTTCACCTTGGTATCAGTGATTCTGCCAGTCATAAGAATATCTTCTGTTCTTTGCTATTCTTGTAATTTTGGATTTAATTACACCATGAAAGTATCAGAAAGAACTAAATATATGCCAATGGATAACAACAGGAATCGTCATGACCAGTAGCATGGAAGGTGGAATCAGCACAAAAGTTTGATCAAGGTCTATCTGCAAGACATCTACTGATGAATATCGTGTTAGTCTGTTCTCATATTGCTATAAAGATATTACCTAAGACTGGGTAACTTATAAACAAAAGAGGTGTAATTAACTCACAGTTCCACATGGCTGGGCAGGCCTCAGGAAACTTAACAATCATGGCTGAAGACGAAGGAGAAGCAAGGCACAACTTACATGGCAGCAGGTGAGAGACAGCACAGGGAAACTGCCAGACACTTATCAAACAAGCAGATCTTGTGAGAAGTCCCTGATTATCACAAGAACAGCATGTAGGAATCACCCCCATGATTCAGTCACCTCCCTCCAAGTCTCTCCCTTGACCCCTGGGGATTACAATTTGAGATGAGATTTGGGCGAGGACACAGAGCCACATCATATCAAATATGGTGAAGAATCTATAAGACTTAAACAAAAGAGACAAGTTATGGGAGTTTCACAGTGATAATGATGAACAAGAATTAATGATAAATGGGAAAATATTGCAAACAGTTTATTTAAAAAATGAAGATCTTGACAGTGTACTGCGTGGATTTTTTTTTTTTTTTTTTTTTTTTAACCAAAGAGCGGACAGGTGCCATTGACTGGTTTTTCAGTCTTGAAACATTCTAGAATATACTTTGAAGAACTGGACATTAGCAGGATGTATAACTATTCAGAACATCAGCTACAGAAAGTAACACATGGCACAATGTAAAATATCTGAAAAATCAAAGGTGAAAAGTATGCTAGTGATTTTTTAAAGTTACACTGACAATTTGCTCAGATAACATCTGCTGAAAACTTTAGTCTTGAACAAACTTAGAGGTTGGTAAAACAGCTCTGAATTGGCACTATATTCTTAGAAAAACATTATCAATCAAGAACACCAAGAGGTATAAGGAAACTAATAGATATGCTGACTATGTTTGCACATGCCAAAGCCTGAGACAGCTACAAGGGGTAAAAAAGTTAATCACAGAAAAAGCCAACATTCACGATGCTACAACATGGATGAACCTTGGAAACATTTATTAAGTGAAAGAAGCTACTCACAAAATGCCACCTGCCATATGATTCCATTTATATAAAATATCCAGAATAGGGAAATCTAGAGACAGAAAGAGTAATGGTTGCCAGGGACTAGGAAAAGAGGGAATGGGAAGTGACTACTAATGGGTAAATGGTTTCATCTGGAGATAATGAAAACGTTCAGAAATTAGATGCAACGGTTGCACAACTCTGAATATACTAAAAACCATCTCATGGAACTATTTAAATTGGTATATAAATTATATCTCAATAAATCTGTTAAAAGAAAAAAGAACATAGGGTAATTACATGAATTTTTTTCTGTTACATTCAACAGTACTTTGTACCAGAGGCTTAAGTTGGACTGGAAGAAAATTGTAGAATAATATTTTTCCTTGACATGTACTCTGTATATTTCTCTTAAACTTCTTATGACAAGTAACATTGTTGATACTTATTTCTGTGAAACATATCTATTTTTAAAAATCCCCATAATCAAGATATGTTATGTTCCATGAAGACTAAGTACAAATATTTTTTAAATTCTATGCTCAGTATATTGAACAGGGAACTTAGGAGTTTAAGGTTTCCTTAAAAACAGCTTAGTCTTGAGGACGCCATTTACATAGTTGTTAAAGTTGGGACAATGTTGATGAGTCAACATTAACAAATGCTTGCCACAGATTTTGAAAATGAACTTGCATGTGAAGATTTTGAAGGACTTCATATGTGTAATGAGAAGATAACTTTATCTTCCTTGCCAGAAGAATTATAGAATAAAAAGAAGTTGTCATTGAAAAAAAACACTGAGCTTTAACCGTGACACACCTGTTGTGTTTTCCTTGGGTGATGGGAAAACGGCTGAATGGTGGTGTTAAATATAGATAAGTTTAAGAACATTAGTAATGATAAGGAGGATGTTATTGTGAACATAAGTGAAAAGAAATCCATATAGATGAATACGGTCAACAAGAAATATTAAATAATAGTTCATCATGAACAATGTGTATTTGTCAATGAACAAGAGATTAAGGCAGTTTATTCAATTAATGAGCTAACACCTGAATGAAAGCTTATAATGAAACCAATGACAGTCAGAAAAAGACTGAAGGTTGTCAGTTAAAGTGATGATTTATCACTTGAGAATCCTATTTGTGGCTCATCCTCGTATGTCCAAGGGCAATACTGATATGTCTTCCTCAAACAACCAGATGGAAGCAGCATTTACTCAATGTATAAGTACAGGTATATGATTTAGTTGAAACCTGCATATGCTTAAATATTTTCTGAAAGGTTTTCTTAAAAATATAATCCATATTTATCAATGTATGGTCTATTTACTAAGTTTTACTGTACACATATCCCTTAAAACTGATGTTACATTCTATCCATTTCATATGAACATTCACATGTTCCAGTACCCCAGTTGCCTCTGGGCATAATTGTATAAGCAAATTTATTTCCTTTTTAAGATGCAAATATTTCTAAATTCTAAAATATATCTGGCCCTAAGAGTTTGGGATAAAAAATTGTAGACTTACATCTAATATGCAATTTACCCTTTAAGGCATCTATCCTTTAACTTTTCTGTGAAATGAATTATGCTGGTAGGCTTTGTAATGTTAAACCACCTTTGCATTCCTAGAATAAGCCCTACTTTTTCATCAAGTTTTTTTTTTGTCATGCTTTGCTATATTTCATTTGTTGTTTAACTTTGAATGTTATATCTTTATTCATAAGTAAAACTTATCTTGGGCTTTCTTTTGCTGCAATCATTATTAGGTTTGAATGTTAAAGTTATGATGCCTTTGTATCATTAAAAATAAAACAATTCTTACACCTTTTTCAATGGAAAGTATTTGTTATCTTTCCAATCTCTTGTAGGGCTGTTGGATCTAGTTGTGTTTTCTACCTTTTGAGTTTGATGATTATTATTTTGCCAAAAAATTATCCATTTCCTCTAAGTTTATGACAATATTTTCTTATAATTATCCTGATATTTCCTAAATGTATGATTATGGTTTGATTCTAATAATCTTTATTTTTTCACTTTTCTCTTTTTTTCTTCATTCTAGTTTGGAACACTTTGAGTGTTTTATTGATCTTTGCAAAAAACAGCATTTGACTCTACATTTCTTTTGTTCTTTTTTATCTTCTGTTAGTTGTTTTCCATCTCATTAATTTCAACTGTTAACTTTATTATTTCTTTCTTCCTACTTTGTCTACCTTTATGCCAAAATAGTAAGACAAATAGTAAGCTCCTTTATTTTTTGTCATCCTTAAATAATGAAGACATTTAAGGCTATACATTTTTGTCTCATTGAAGATTTATTGTATCCCTATGATTGGATATGTGTGATTTTATTACTACTTTCCTTACAGTGGCTATTTTCTATTTAATCCAAAAGGTATCTAGGAATGTATCTGTTAACATCCTAGGAATTAAGTTTTTCATCATGCTTTATTTTTCCTAAATGTATTGGCTTATGCTTGGAGGTTTTTTGTTTTGTTTTTTTTTTTTTTACCACCCTGTAAAATATTTACTTTAAAAAATTTGTTAACATGTTTGTAGCTAAATACATAACAAATTTTACATATATTTCATATTCATAAGGGAAAAATTGTATGTACTTTACTTGAGGGATTAAAGGTTCTCTACATATATTGAGTTTGTTTTTATTCAAGACTTCTGTATCATCCGTTTTCTACAAAATCTGTCCAATTTTGAAAGAGCTGTGCTAAAATCTCCTGGTATGATTATTTAAAGTTCCCTTTGCATTTCTTAGTTTTTGCTTGAGATATTTAGCTACCCTGCTTGGTACATACAGGTTTACGATCACTACATCTTCTTAATCAATTGTGTTGTTTTTAATTATGTGATGTCTATCTTCAACTGTTTATTGCTTTAAACCAGGAATTCTACCAAATATAATACTTTTTTTCTTTTGTTTGCATTTGCCTGTACTCTGACTATTCCATTATTTCCAATTACTTTGTGTGTGTTTAACCCAATTTATTAATGGATTTCATATTATAACCCTACCTGTTATCATCTGTCCTTTCAATGAATGCATTTAGTTTATTAACAACTAATGTAATAATCAAAACACTTGATTCAATTCCTTCCTGGTAACTTTACGTTGTAAGTTATTCTACTTTGTTGTGTCCACTTTATCTTCTCATTGTTTTCTGTGGTTTGATAGAGTAACAATTCCTTCCATTCTTTTACTCCTTGCTAATTGGCAAATTCTCTGACATATCTCTATTCCATTAATGGTTCCTTTCCCTTCTCTAACACAAATATGTTTCCAGACAATGGCAGAACTCTAGAAAGTGGAAATACTTAATGTATATCCAAGTTCATTTTTAGGCTAATGAAGGCTGCTTGCTACTATCAAAATACAATTAATCTTCACCATATTCTCATACCAGCAGTAAAAAATAGTGATCATTTACCTCATATTCTCTTAAATCTCCCTTAATCGACTACATTCTACCTTCTTCTCCTCCATGCTTTAATGTGAAACTTGAGAAAGTTACTTGAATTTGATATATTATAAACTTCCCCCTCTGTGAAATGGCTCTAATAATACCTAATGTACCTTGTGCCAAGCTCAAGAATTAAATGACAGCATGGCTATAAAAGCTTGTTAATAAAGACAAAACTGTAAGTATAATAAAACCTGAGTTCCACTTATCAAAAGACATATTCCTCAGAACACTAGTCTCACATGATAGTTTGAGGAAAAAAATTGGTTTCTGAAACTATGCTTACATACTCGAAAAATGTTCTTATTCTACCTTCCTCTTGGAGATTCCAAATGCATATAGAAACAGTAAAAGCTTTGGGAGGTTTTCAAGTGTAATAAATGTGATTAGAGCTTGTCACTAGGCGCAGACAGACTTCAGTTTGATTCTTAGCTCTCCTATTTACTGGGAGTAAATTTAGAACAGGTTAATCCCCCTCAGCCTCCATTCTCTCATCTACAAAATGGAAATGAAATAATTTCTCCTTCATAAAATTACTGAGGAAATTCAATGCGATTATGCATGTGAAGCACTTACAATAGTGCCTGGCACATTGTAAATGCCTAATAAGTGGTAGCAATTATTAATGTTGCCTTATTAATTCTAGTAATATTAAAATTTGCTTAATTTTGTTTTCATACTCTTTTGACCATGGAACATCTTTTCTCTTTGTTATATATTAACACACTTCCTCTCAGCACAACACTGGGAAGGCCCTTTCCTAGGCAACCAAAATAATGTGTTTGAGTCCTCTTCATTTCCCCCTTCTTAACTTTTTAAAGTCTAACCCTCATTTGTCTTAAACCAACAATGAGAGTCTCCAGAGAAGGATTGTTCCTTTGCCTGAGGAAATGAGAGGATTCTTCCTGGAAATAAAAATATTTTTCACACAGGACAATATGTGATTAAGTGCATGAGTGGTTCTGAGAACAAGGCCACAGAGGAGAGAGTGATCACAGGAGGCAGAAACTCCAAAGGAAGGTGTCCTGGGGAATGTGAGACTCAAAGTCAGTCTTGAGGTAAGGTAGGACTTAGGAACTTTAGAAAGATGTGTGTAGAGGGGGAATAATCAAATTTGAGAACAACATGCAAGGAATTTCAACACATATTTTTGCCCTAGAACACAAGAAAACTTAGTATTTGGCCCACATGTAAGCTACTTGATTTGGCTGATTTCCCTCCTATCTGTTATACTTTCCTTAAGTCGGTAGGAGTGGTACCTGATCTAGTCTCTGACTGGTTGAGTTTCCAAGAGAAAAACCACGGGACGCACCACCCAGTGCATTTATTCCTGAAAGAAGCTTCTCTAAGCCTGTCTGCTTTTCTATCCTCACAAACTGTGCAGAAGCGGATTCACAACTTACAATCCTGGAAATCGAGTGTATGTTTAACCCTTTTCTCCAAATTCTAGGCAAGAAAGCCAAAATATTTTGTCTCATATGCCAATTCCCAGGCAATGATTAGTGGCTGTTCAAAGGATCATGTTGAGAAGGATAGTGAGACCCCAATCTGAGCCCAGCAAGGAAGAGTACTGTGATCAATTTAGGGATGGCTGCTAAGAACACAGGAGGGGGTAAGTGGCAGTAAGAGTACCACATTGCCACATAGCTCTCATACACGATAGGAACAGCACCCATAGCTCTCACACAGTATGGGAACGGCACCCATGGCTCTCACGCTCTATAGAAACAGCATGCAAAGCTCTCATGTGCTATGAGAACAGCATACACACACTATAGGAACACTGTCCGTAGCTCTCACACACTATAAGAACAGTGCCCATTATCCTTTCCCGAGCTCTACTGCGGACCCCAGGACCAAAAGCCCTGGCAGTGGGAAGGCAGAGAGGAAAGAGACACTCTTCTTCCTTTCCCTACACCTGTACAAATCCTTCTTCTGGTGTTTAACCATATTCTCCCTGAGAAAGCTAACGCAGAGGAGGAGGTGTAACAGTCAAGAACAGCCCATTCCTTTGGCCTTTTCCTTTGGCTGCCTACAGACAACACGTATTCCCTAGCTTGAAAATAAGCCTGAACTCCTTGTATAGGAGCAATGTCTGATTTACCTCTGAGGCCTAAACATCTACCTTGCTCAGAGAAGGTACATGGCAGTGGGGCAATGACTAAGGGCTTAAGCGCACCAAATGGCCTTGCATACTAGCACTTAACTCTGGATCTCTAGTATTTTTTTCCCATATTTATCCTAATAGCAGCTCTTCTGGGAGACTTTCCCATAACCTCCCCAGGAAAAATGGATCAAGTTTTCCTATGGGCAACCCCATTGCTCTTCTTTGAAAAAATATATGAGGCTTATATGTTTACATCTCATATCATCTAGGATGGCCCTGTCCAGGGCAGGGACTATGTTCTACTTCTGATCCCTCCTGAACTTAATTTTGAATCTGGCAAATGATAGTAGCTCAATAACTGTACATACAGGCATTAATTTTTTTTTTAAAGAAATGAACTAATTATTCAAAACCAGGAATGAGGAAATGTTCTCTAGTAGGAAAGTTGCCAGTGCTCAATTTGGAAGTCAAAGAATCTTTAATTACCTGAATTTAGGGGATTCTGCCATTTTATTCAGATTGAAAGTTGAGAAAATAAGCTAAATCAGAAAAGGATACAGAGGTAGAAAAGAGAAACATCACACTAACTGTCCCTAGTCTTACTGCTAAAGTATGATATAATTCTCAAGATGCTGAGAATTCTGAAAGATCTGATAAAGAGCTAAAGTAGAAACTGACACATATATCCAGAAAATGTACAATTTGGCATAGAAATTATTAAATTAGCCTATAAACCTGCTAGATTTTTCAAATAGTCTAAAATAATTATAAACCCTTAGAGATTTCTGGCTTCATAGTTTCCTTTAAAACAGAATACACAGAAGGCATTTATTAAAATGACATATGTCATTTATAAAAGACCATGCAGAGGGTGTGGGATGGAATAAGGAGGTGGGGTGGGAATCAACCAAATGGAACAGAAACTCACTTTAAATGAAAATTCACTTAGAGGAAATTACATGATACATGAGAAATCTATGTGTGCCAAAGTTTTAAAAATTTAGACATACTGTAAATATCTATCTCATGCTTTTTGTATTCCTGTGAACTCTCTTTTTGAAAGGTTAGTTTTCTGCCAGTATAGTCATAACATACAATCAATTCAATAACATAGCATTAAATTATTAAATGAGGTTAATGTGTTTGGAGATTCAAAGCATTAACCTGATTCTCTTTCTCACCCTGAACAACTGCCTTTCAGATGAGATTTATTTTTTCCATGTCTACTATGGATTTAAAAATCAAAACAATTGAAGCTATTCCATATGAGAAAAATACTTTAGGAACTCTTATAACTTTTTTTGTAAATGCGTTTTGAAATATGAACCCCAACTTGGGTGTAGCCTTAAATGTATATCCTCTATGAACTTCTACAGATTTCTGCAAAATAAGATTGGCCACTGACCAGATCCATCTCCAGTCTCCTATCACAAAGGCAGTAGCTCAAGAAAGATGGCCCAAAGAGGTTAACAATTAAGAAATTAATTCTTAATTGTTAAGAAATAATTAAAGCCAGAGCCAAAAGAGGCTCCAAATCCCTTAGTCCAAACCTCCTTCTGCAACAGCATACTGACTACGTTCTACCAACCAGACTCCAATAAAATTTTTTAGGCAACCATAGAATAAGGTTTCCTTAGTTGTTATTTACTATTTTTGCTAATAGTAACCAATTACAGGCTAGGTACAGTGGCTCATGCCTATAATCACAGCACTTTGGAGGGCTAATGAGAGCGGATCTCTTGAAGCCAAAAGTTTAATACCTGCCTAGGCAACAAAGTGAGACCCTGTCTCTACAAATAAATGAATTATTTGGGCATGCCAGTGCATGCCTATAGTCCTAGTTATCCCAGGGGCTGAGGTGGGAGGGCTGCTTGAGCCCCAGCATTTGAGGCTGCAGTGAGCTATGATCACACTGCTGCACTCCAGCCTGGGTAACAGAATGAGACCTTGCCTCAAAAATAAATAAACAATTACAACACAACATGAACTCCATCCCAGCACAAATTTGGATCTGTTTTGTTTGCCGTGGTATCTTTCAGCACCTAGAACATGCCTGGCATATAACAGGCATTCAATTAATCGAGTTGTTTTATTTATTGAGAGAGCACTATGTGTTAGACACAGAACTGAACACCTCACATATATTATCTCATTTAATCCCCAAAACACACATATGGACTAAATTGTACCTACCCCCAAATTCACATGTTCAAGCCCTCATCCCCAATGTGGCTATGTTTGGAGATAGGGCCTTTAAGCGTTTAAGGTTAAATGAGGTCCTAAGAGTGGGGCCCTAATCCAGTGGCACTGGTGTTCTCATAATAGAAGGAAGACATACCAATGATATATGCACACAAAGGAAAGGCTATGTGAGAACATAGGTAAAGGCAGCCATCTGCAACCAAATAGAGAGGCTTCACCCAAAACCAACCATGCTGGTACCTCAATCTTGGACTACCAGGCTCCCAATAACTTCTGTTGTTTAAGCCACCCAGTCCGTGGCATTCTGATGGCAGCCCTAACTGATTAATACACTATCAGAATATTGTTTTCATTTCATTTTTCAGAAAAAGAAACAGAGATAGAGCAATTTTACTAATGTTACCACTGCTGGTCTCTAGGTATTTAGAAGGTTGGTGATTAGACAATAGATGTCAAAAGAAAAGAGAAGTAGGTAATTTAATAGAGTTCAATGTGTAATAAATGAAACTCTTCATGACTAGACTAGCCTTACAAGAGGTCCTCAAGGAAGTTTTAAACATGGAAACAAAAGAATGATATCTGCTACCACCAAACACACTTAAGTACACAGTCCACAGACCCTATAAAGCAACCAGAGAGTAGAAACTACAAAGCAATTAGCTAATAACTTGATGATAGAATCAAAACCTCACCTATCAATATTAACCTTGAATGTACATGTTCTAAACACCCCACTAAAAAAACACACACACACACACACACACACACACACACACACAAAAACACAGAGTGGCAAGTTAAAAAATAAGAATCATCCATCTACCCCATCTCTACTAAAAAATACAAGAAACATTAGCCAGGCATGGTGGCGGGTGCCTGTAATCCCAACTACTCGGGAGGCTGAGGCAGGAGAATTGCTTGAACCTGGGAGGCAGAGGTTGAAGTGAGCTGTGATTGCACCACTGCGCTCCAGCCTGGGTGACAAGTGTGAGATCCTGTCTCAAAAAAGAGTCTACATACCTAGTATGACTCAGAACAGAAGATTGTCTTCCAGGTCTGCCTTTTTAATCAGCAACCAAGAAAGAATGTAATTCTGCACCTAAATCCACAATCCAAAAAGGATCCCAGGTTGGGCGCAGTGGCTCACGCCTATAATCCTAGCACTTAGGGAGGCCAAGATGGGTGGATCACTTGAAGTTAGGAGTTCAAGACCAGCCTGGCGAACATGGTGAAACCCCAGCTCTACTAAAAATACAAAAACTAGGCAGGGATGGTGGCGGGTGCCTGTAATCCTAGCTACTCAGGAGGCTGAGGCAGGAAAATCGCTTGAACCCGGGAGGCAGAGGTTGAAGTGAGCCGTGATTATACCACTGCACTCCAGCCTGGGTGACAGTGTGAGACCCTGTCTCAAAAAAGGATTCTACATACCTAGTACTACTGAGAACAGAAGACTGTCTTCCAGGTCTGCCTTTTAAATCAGCAACCAAGAAAGAATGTAATTCTGCACCTGAATCCACAAGCTATCAAAACTAAAACAAATTGTTTAGGGTCAAATGAGGCATTTCATTTGTTAACATTGTCAAGGACAAAAAAACGAAAAATGGTTAAAATTTTTCATGATGAAAAACTGCAAATGTTCATGTGGGTCAATTTAACAACTACAGGGGAAAAAAATACCATAGGATCCATTGCAAGATTTCTGAACAATGGTTTACTAATAAAAACTCTAGTTTTAGGCACTGAACAAAATGGGAAATCCCCATGCCATCTTCATCCTGAGTCTGGGACCCTCCTTCCAGTATGAAAAAGCAGCATGAATAAATCTGTGTTTGGGAGGGATTTGAAGAAAGTGGACTAATTCAGAAGTAACCCAGAGGGAAAAGAACAGCCGGTTTTACATGTGCACAATTCACTTTCGCAACAAGTGAATGCTTGATAAATATTAAACAATACTCCAGGACCCAACCCAAGTTATAATACAATGTGACCTTTAAACTTGGCTATAATCTGAACCTGAGGGAAAAAAAGACAGGTTTCTTTTCAGGATGTTTGTAGAAGCTTCCTAAGAATAGGGAGCCAGCATTCTCCCACTTTTCACCCCTTAATTGACCTTATAACCACTACCTAGTGACATAAAGAATCACATGCCTGAAAAGCACACTCAGATCACTGAAGGGAAACAACAGGAACACAGAAGCCAATCTTGCGCAGTACAGACCTATGAAGTCCAATATCCTGCATTACTGCCTTGCAGAATTTAGGGGAAAGTACTGTTGAGGGGTCTGACGATATTATCACAGGCTTAATATCCTCGCACGTGAGAACCAGAGGAGATGGCACAAAATCACTGAGCAAAACAACTCGCAAATTGAGCATTCTGATAAGACCCTCCAGCCACCCTCTTAAAGGAAGGTCCAGCCTCCATAAGACCTAATGTTATGAGATGGTAAAACATTTTGGCTGAATGCTGATGGTTACAGGAAATGTAAGGTCACTCTCCTAACAGCTAAAGAATTATAAGCCAGGCCGGGCGCGGTGGCTCAAGCCTGTAATCCCAGCACTTTGGGAGGCCGAGATGGGCGGATCACGAGGTCAGGAGATCGAGACCATCCTGGCTGACACGGTGAAACCCCGTCTCTACTAAAAAAAATACAGAAAACTAGCTGGGCGAGGTGGCGGGCGCCTGTAGTCCCAGCTACTCGGGAGGCTGAGGCAGGAGAATGGCGTGAACCCGGGAGGCGGAGCTTGCAGTGAGCTGAGATCCGGCCACTGCACTCCAGCCTGGGCGGCAGAGCGAGACTCCGTCTCAAAAAAAAAAAAAAAAAAAAAAAAAAAAAAAAAAAAAAAAAAGAATTATATGCCAGCTGCCCCTAACAGCAGTGAGATTCTCCATTTTCATTTGAAATAAGGAAATCAATGTCTCTGCAGTTTAACATTATCCCAGATCCTGTATCACATTGCAATTATCATTGGCGTCCTCGCTTTAGTAATATTGTGCTCAGACAAGGAAGACATCCATCTTTTCAGTATGCTTTTGTAGCCCATTTAAAAGTGTAGAACTGAAGAGTCTCTTAGAGAGAAACCTGAGAGAGAACAGGACTTACGACTATGACTATGCTATCTTACCAAACTGAAAATGTGCCAAAGGGAATCTTCAAATTAGAACTGAGCCCTCAACTATAAATAGATTGCAATCTGTACCTCCTAGAAGACTAACATGATATTGTTATCATTTTAGAGGTATATTGTGCTGAATTAATATTAGCTTGTTTTCCCCCTATGTAATTTAAATGAACCTAACTCACTGAAACGAACTTACACCAGGGGCTTTTAATAGGTTTCATTAATAATATTGATAAAACATCAAAAGACTATATTAGTCCTCCTTGACTCTCTTCTTTGGCCTAACTCTCTAGTGAGAAACCAGGGAAGTTTTTTTGTTAGTATCAGTGGTGGAGTGAACTAAGAACATAGACTCGGCCGGGCGCAGTGGCTCACTCCTGTAATCCTAGCACTTTGGGAGGCTGAGGCAGGCAGATCATAAGGTCAGGAGACCAAGACCATCCTGGCCAACATGGTGAAACCCCGTCTCCATTAAAATACAAAAAAAAAAAAAAATTGCTGGGCGTGGTGGTGTGCTCCTGTAGTCCCAGCCACTCAGGAGCCTGAGACAGGAAAATCACTTTGAACCCAGGAGGGAGTGGTTGTAGTGAGCTGAGATTGTGCCACTGCACTGCACTCCAGCCTGGCAACAGACTGGAGCGCAGTGATTCCGTCTCAAAAAAAAAAATTTAATAAAAGAACATAGACTCAAGAGTTAGAAGGTGTAGGTTCAAAATCTATGTTCTACTCTCTCTAACATGATAGCCACATGTGGCTATGGAACACATGAAATGTGACAGATATCTGAGGATCTAATTTTTTAATATTTCATTTTAATTAATTCTAATTTATATAGCTTCACGTAGCTAGTGGCTACCACATTGGACAGCACAGCACTATACCTGTCACTTACTAGTTGTGTGTCTTTGGATATGTAAGTTAATTTTCTGTAATTTGGTTTCCTCATCTTACAGACAGGGATAAAAATACTCCCTTGTAGAGTCATTGAGGAAATAAGGGAGACTATGCAGAGCCCTCTACACGGTGCCCAGGATGCAGGATATTCTTCTGAAACATCTTTTCTCCCATCCATCCTCTACATTCCCACTGTGTTCACCTTTGTCTGGCTCTTACCATGCTCACATTATCAAAAGACCTTCTTGACATGTCTCACTCCCTCTATCAAGTCCTAACTTCACTGCTCCCAGTCAAATATAACCAATAAGTGTTTCTAAAATACAATTCTCAGCATATTACCCCTCTGTTCAAAATCTTATAGCTATGGTCGGGCGCAGCGGTTCATGCCTGTAACCTCAGCACTTTGGGAGGCCAAGGCAGGCGGATTGCTTGAGCCCAGGAGTTACAGACCAGCCTGGGCAACATGGCGAAACCTCATCTCAAAAAAAAAAAAAAAAAAAAAAAAGGGAAAAAGAAACGAAAGAAATTATCTTGGCATGGTGGTACATACCTCTAGTCCCAGCTACTCAAGAGACTGAGGCAGGGGGATCACCTGAGCCCAGGAGGTCAAGGTTGCAGTGAGCCATGATCATGCCACTGCATTCTAGCCTGCACAACAGAGGCCCTGTCTCAAAAAAAAAAAAAAAAAAAAAAAAAAAAAAAAAAAATCTTATAGTATGACCTTCCACAGAACAGAGTTTGGCTTTTGAGGCCCTTTTAATAATCTACTCCAAGCTGATGTGTTTCATGTAATCTCCCACTGTGCCCCAGAAACAACCCACAGTGCCAACAGATGGGATAACGTGCCCTTCCTCAGACCACCATGCATGTTTTCACTCCATTGTCACTGGTTGACAATATGCCCATATCAACTCAGTTCCTTTTCCCTTACTTTGTCATACTTATCCATCGAGGCCTATCCCAAGACATCTACTTCAGAAGCCATCCCCTTTGAGTTGCTCACGAAAAGAACGAGACACTTAACAATCACAGAGGCTCTACTGGTACTTCACTGTTTATGTGTGCATTTCTTGGTTGCCCTCCAAGAATAAAACCTTCTTGAAAATGCAAGGTTATGCTTTTGTGTTTCCCCAACGGTGCCTAGCTTGATACACAGCAAGTAGGCGCTCATGACATGTGTGATAAAGAAATGTCCTTAAACGTGAACACAGATGCTGTTCAAATTGAAAACTAGGATATTTGGAAATCTCTGCTATTCATACCACTAAAGGCATTTGAAATTCCTCCCTCAAAATAACTGTCTTTCCATAAACACGTGGAAGGAAAATCTGGGCAAGTACGGATTACTAAACCAATGTATGCTTTAAATAAAACCTCAATAATTCCCTGCTCTCCTTCTGAGTCCTGTTAGAGAAATTCTTCCTTGGGGTGATTCAAGCTTGTCCTTCAGTACAGCATATGCTGTTTATAGGCTATAGTACATCTACATCCCTCCATAAACTCCACCCTCCCTTTCCCTGTTAACTTTCCCCACACCTCACTTCTCTTCCCTTGACTTCCCATCACACTTAATTACCTCAACTTTGAAGAATATTTGTAAACAAGGCCCCAATCATCTTTTCTCCCACCCTTCAAACCCTCCAGAAAAACCCAACTCCAAATACTTCCTCCCTGTCCAATATGATGACCCGTTTGCACTTCTCTTTGCAACAGACATTCAAGGAAAGAGAAAAGTGAAAGCAATCAGAAAATGTCTTGAAAATTCACCTAGGTCAGAACCTTAGCAGTGACTTCTGGCACAGAAGACAGATCTCTGATCTCAAGGACAGCTCTCTACAAAATATAATGCCAGATTGCTTCTTGTAATTTATACTCCCTTTTCAGACATTCTTTACTGCTGTAGTTCTTAAACTTTAGAGCACATTAGAATCATCAGGAGTATTTGATGGATGCTGATTCCTAGGCATTGCCACCAGGGAATCTAAGTCAGTGTGCCTGGGGCTACCCAGAAACCTGCATTCTAATGGGGACTCAGCTCATTCTCTCACAAGGTCAAGACCACACTGACAAACAATGCAACTGCCTCGCCTTCCTCTCTATGCCGGTCCTCTGTTCCCCTTCTGTATGCCAAGGTAACAAGAATAACTAACTGCAGCCAAAAGGCCTACATCTTCTGGAAAAACAGAATCTTCCCAGTGAGAGCAATTAGGTGAAGGAGCTAAGGCAGAACAAGGTAATCAGGCACACAAGGTAAAGACGAAAAGGCTCACAGTAACCGGAGGTCAAAGCAAATGGCAAATCACGAATCTCAACAGAAGAGCTAGGAAGTTCAGTACAAGCGAAAGGAAAGAAAAAAAAAATTGTAACATCTGAACATGTGTAGAGCATCACGTTTAATTGCAAACTGCCAACTCTTAAAGAGGAAACTCAACACATTTAAACATGAAGTATCTAAGCTGAACCAAATCAACTAACATGGTCTTAGACTCATCAAATCAGATCATTTCCTGAGATCAAAGAGAAGAAATAATAAAGGGTAATTTCTGAGCACTAGGCAGGCCCAGTCTGGATCCAGACATAGGAAGCAGGAGGACAGAACATTTGCAGGAAATTAGAGGCATTAGTAGGTAAGAGAGATGATCCTAATAATAATAGCTGGGGTAGACACACATACTGAGATAGACTTCGGATGATCACTATTCATACCCCTTGTCCCTGCATGATCAATGATTGATATCACTTACTTTCCTCCCCGGTGGCTCACGCCTGTAATCCCAGCACTTTGGGAGGCCGAGGCGGGTGGATCACAAGGTCAGGAGATCAAGACCATGGTGAAACTCCGTCTCTACTAAAAAATAGAAAAAAATTAGCCGGGCGCAGTGGCCGGCGCCTGTAGTCCCAGCTACTGGGGAGGCTGAGGTAGGAGAATGGCGTGAACCCGGGAGGCGGAGCTTGCAGTGAGCCCAGATTGCGCCACTGCACTCCAGCCTGGGCGACAGAGCAAGACTCCGTCTCAAAAAATAAAAATAAAAATAAAAATAAAAAAATAAAAAAAAAGAGTTCTCTTTTAACAGTAAATGATATAATCACTCTAATATGGCTAGCAGACACATGCTAGACATTGAGCTAAGTGCTTTACTTATATCATTTAAACCCTAAACATTATAAGGGACCAATGTTAATACTGTTAGTATGCCCATCATTAAGCTGAAGAATGTTGGAGCCATTGAAAGTTAAATTACTTGCCCAACACCAAGGCAGCAGGTGACAAGACTTAAACTCACGTTTGCCCAGGCAGTTCTTTTAACATAGGACAGGTAAACTGCAGGCCACAGACCAAATTCAGGCCACCATCTAATTTTAGAAACAGAGTTTACACTTTTAAAAGTGGAAATAGTGGAAGACAGCCACCCTGTTCATTTGTATATTGTCTATGGCTGTTTTCACACCACAAATGCAGAGTCCAGTAGCTGCAACAGGGACCTTCTGGACTGCAAAGTGGAAAATATTTACTATCTGGCCCTTTACTGGAAAGGTTTGCTGATCTGGGCTCTTCCTGTCAGCCTCAAGAGAGCACCCAAAACACAAATTCACAAACTTAGCCCTGCTACCAGGGATCACCCAAGATCACAGAAAACATGAAGACAAAATAGTAGAATAATTTCCCCAGTTGGAACATTTCAGATTTTGATTTTTTGTTTTTTTAACCTTAAGATTTATAACATATTGTCAATAGTTACAATAAACACAATATTTCTTACATTAAAAAAAAAAGACCTGGCACAGTGGCTCACGCCTGTAATCCCAGCACATTGAAAGGCCAAGACAGGTGGATCAATTGAAGTCAGGAGGAGTTCGAGACCAACCTGACCAACATGGTGAAACCCCATCTCTACCAAAAATACAAAAAATTAGCCAGGCGTGGTGGTGGGCACCTGTAATACCAGCTACTCAGGAGGCTGAGGCAGGAGAATCACTTGAGCCTGGGTTGCAGTGAGCTGAGATTAAGCCACTGCACTCCAGCCTGGCTGACAGAACCAGACTCCACTCAAAAAAAAAAAAAAAAAAAAAAAGCATTAAAAGAAAGGAACAAGAACCACGGCAGGAAATATAGTAGATGAGCCTGGAGCGTCTTGGTCTGTCAGAAAGTTAAAAAAAAAAAAAAAAAGAAAAGAAAAAAAAGTATTCCAAGAATCCCACAAGGATGGGATACATCAGAGGGACACAAAAACCAACTGAAAGAGCTCCCAATGGCCAAAACTGGAACAATTTGAACAGCAAAATAAAGTAGCATTCAATTATAACCCGAAGTTAAAATAAATATCCATGAGTCCATAGCAATATAAATGAATGATTAATTGAATAAATAAATGGGGGAGAAGAGAAAACTCTCGTGCAGAAGAATTCCACGCAGTTTATGTAGATATTCCACCCTAAAGGAGAAGGAGGAGAACTCTGATCCTTAAGTCTGGGCCACACATAGTGACTTCCTCCCAAAGAGTAAAGCATGAAAGGGTGGAGGGAGGGGGAAGTAATTTTACAATGGAGAAGCCTGACTGACGCTGCCTCAACCAGGTGATCAAGATTAATCAGTGATGAGTCATACTGATAGTACATACCCTTAATATGATGTGGTGGGAATAGCGTTTTACCTCTACGCCTTCGCTCTCCAAAACCCATAACCTTGGTCTAATCATGAGAAAAACATCAACCTAATTCCAATCGAGGAGCACCCTACAAAATACCTGACCAGCATTCCTCAATGCTCTCAAGTCATCAAAAATAAGGAAGGAAACTGAGAAATGGCCACAGCCAAGAGAATCCTGAAGACACATAATGACTGCATGTAATATGGTATCCTAGATGTGATCCTGATGCAGAAAAAGGACATTAGGGAAAAACTAAGGAAATGGGAATACAGGAAGGACTCTAGTTAGTAATACTTAGCAAGATTGTTCATCAACTGTGAGAAATGTACCACACTAACATAAGAGGTTAAAACCGGGGAAACGGGCGTAGGGTACAGGGGAATGCTCTGTACTGCCTTTGCAATTTTTCTGACATCTGAAATAATTCTAAAATTAAGTTTACTTTTTTGAAAGAGGACAAAAAATAGAGTCTGCTTTCCACATTTAAACTCACAGTAGGATCTATCTTGGAAGAGATTTCCTTTCCTTATGCAGTTTACATACTATAATTCTAATTTTGTCTGGAAGATGCAAAACACAGATTTTAAAATTATTCCCATGTAAATAATTCAGCCTGTGATTAGTGCCAAAACAGAATAAATTAAACCTGGTATAGATTACCAAGTAACTGTGAGCAAAATTCTGTATTTAAAAAAACACTTGGGATAAAGAAAATGCTGCTTAGTGAAATCCTGGAAGATCTAATTCAGGCATCAACAGTGTACACAACCCTATCTACTTAGCCAGGCTTGATAATACAAATAGTGCTGGTGTCACCCATTGTTCTTTGAAAATTGATCCTCCTGCTTAGAAAGAAAAAATTCTGCAGGGAATATAGTCAGCTTCAAACCTACATACCATAAGAACATTTTCCTCACCACAAGCAGGTCTACAGATTCCTCTAAGCACTGCTGGCAAGGGACATGTGGCATGCTACCCTAGAAAAATATGTGACCCAGAGCTCCTCTCTCTCCAGTGACACTGAATTTTCCTCTACTGCATGAAGACACTAAATTCTCATAACATACTTTTCTCACCTCATCACTTAATTATAACAAAATGTCTGACTATAATTGTTAATTGAAAGTTGATCTCCTATATATTAAATGGAAAGCCTTGTGAGGACCATGTCTATTTTGTTGACTGCTGTATTTCTAGAATTCCATGTAACTAAAGTACTGGCATATAGTAGATGCTCAATAAATACTTTTTGAATGAATGAAAGCATTTATCAATCATAGGCTATTGGAGTTTAGCTCAAGTCTACAGATAACCCCAAACAATTTCAAATTTATGGATTTCCTCCAGCAGTTAACTGAATACATAAATCTGCTGTGAGTATCATCAAAATCTTGCCTTTGGCTCATTTGCTTTATTTGTGCAAAGTCAGGTTTATAGGTTCAAACAACTCAGTAATAGAAGACGGAATGGTTAGCATTATCTTCATGTTCAAAGTGTCAGAAGAAAACAGAGCAAAGAGTTACATGTAAGCTTCCAACTGCATTATCAATTTCTATTAAGAAACTTATTTTCTAGAGGCTTATTTCTCCTGGGCAGATTTTTTTAAGGCTATGTTACTGCAAGTCTATGCTAATTCACACAGCTACTTAAACTATGATCTTATGTTTTGAATATCTACCTCCCAAATAGCACTGCATCCAAATCAGAAAAGGTATGGTTTATAGAAAACTTGGGCCTGGGCACAGTGGCTCGCGCCTGTAATCCCAGCACTTTGGGAGGCTGAGGTGGGCAGATCATGAAGTTGGGAGTTCAAGACCAGCCTGGCCAACATGGTGAAATCCTGTCTCTACTAGATACAAAAGTTAGCTGGGCATGGTGGTACACTCCTGTAATTCCAGCTACTTGGGAGGCCAAGGCAGGATAATTGCTTGAAGCGGGACCCAGGAGGTGGAGGTTTCAGTGAGCCAAGATCACGCCAGTGCACTCCAGCCTGGGCTACAGAGGAAGGGAGGGGAGGGGAGTGGAGGGGAGGGAGAAGGGGAGGGGAGAGGAGGGAAGGGAGAAGGGGAGGGAGAATGGGAGGGAGAAGGGGAGGGACAGAAAGGAAAGGAAAGGAAAGGAAGGAAGGAAAGAAAGAAAGAAAGAGAGAAAGAGAGAAAGAGATACAGAGAAAGAGAGAAAACTTGAAATCGGTATGCTGTCATGGAAAGAGTAAACAAGGCTCAGAAGACCCAATTCTAGTCATGGCTTAACTCATAACCATTTGTCAGCAAACTTTTACAAAATACCTTTAACAGACACTATCCTAGGAGCCATGCAGTTATAGTCAAATTACTTAGGCAGTCTAAACTATGTCTCTAAATGTATATGTAAACATTAGATCAAATGTACAATAAACATTTTCAACAATCATCCTGGCTACTCAAAATCACATGAAACAACATAAAAGTTACTAGAAAACAAAATAAATATGTAGCATTGCTCTGTTGTTTAAGTATAATTGCTAGATAAGAAATTCTGCATTGTCAACTTTCAGTGAGCCAGAAATTTTAAGGCTCCCTCAATATAGAAAGCATATAAGATAAATTTAGGGATATCAAAACCCAGAGAAAAGCCATAGACAATGATACGATGCGCAAGACAGGTGACAAGGACATATGTGTGGTTCAGAAGAAGTATAAACCCAGAGGTAATTGATACAAAGAGGTGTTTACAGAAGACAGGTAAGTGAGAAAGGAATCAAGGTGGTAAATAGATACTCTCATATTTTACTCTGGATATTTAGGTATTTCTTAAATATATTATTTTTGTAGTGAAGAGTCATTTTGACATGTAAATAACACTGAAATAAACATGTTAATAGAATTGAATGATGATGCATCCCATATCTACTTTTCTCTTCTTGTAAAGGTAGAATCACAAGAAAAGTAGAAGCAAATTTTCTAGCATCTAGCCCTACTTTAGAAGCACAACTTGCTATTTCTTCAACCCAATGTAGAGGGGAGAGGCAGCAGATGAACTGACAGTATTCAGGAAGGTTGTAAAACACCACATTTCATAAAGATAACAGACTCTCAGTTCCCCAGATTCAACACATACCTCTGTTGTTCCTTCTTTACAATTAAACATCCTCTTTACAATCTGGACAGAATTATATGCAGACATGCATATTTACTCATAGTTTAATTAATGTCACTAAAGACCAGGAGAGTTTTTCAAGGAAAGACCTGGTATAAGGCAAAGCATTAAAATGTTTATTGGACCTCTACCCTCCACCCCCATTTCAGAGCACTCTTTCCAAAGGCTGGCTACATTAGGCTCAGACAAGCCTCATTTCAATTAACCTCTTTCTCTGATTTTAGGTCATCCCATTCTGTGGCTCCCAGACAGCATCACAGAGGGACATTAGAAAAAGAAAAGCAGTATATGATTAGAAAAATACAAACTACAGAAAAGATAGGTGGCAGACTTAGCGCCCCAAAGCATGGATTTACCCATTGAATAGGAAAAGGTCACTTTTCCTAAGCTAGGAAGAGCATTCTAAAACTCTCATCTACTACTGAACCATTTCAAGTTCATACACTGAAATAGCCTGGAAGAAACTTGAGCATAAACTCTCTTTGAGATGTCTTTAGCTTCCTGTTAAAGGGTAAGAACATCACAAGTTAAGGCTGGGATGATCGGTACCTTGTCCCCTTTTGCCTTCACATCATGCGTGTAGCTATATTTCAACAATATTCCTAAGATCCTGGGAAATCAAAAATAAAAGGCAGGATTATAAATATAAAACATGTCTCTATGTTATAGTGATAGACCAGAGAGACAGACTGGGAATGAGGTCAAGCAAGGTGTTGGTATCTAAGAGACGGGACACCAAAGTAGAAAATTCAGGGAAGAGTAATTTCTAGCCCTGAAAAGAACAGAGAGACAGACAAGTCTCTTCTATCCTCACCAACTTGCAGCAGGTTAGGGGCTGCAAAGCTCCATAAGAAACCTTACCTTGATAAAGCTGCACACTCAAATCAGTGCAGCTAATATGGGGAGAGATTTTTGGCTCATGCCTCCAGACTGAGACATTCCCTATTCCATTGAGACTTAGGAACTGATTTTACCCTGCATTAAATTGACCATACAAGCCTGCTGCTTCACAAAAGGATATTCCTATGTGGTCACATTCTCAAAAAAAAAAAAAAAAAAAAAAATTCTGACCCCAAGGATTATGTATTCCCACATGGCACCTACCAAAGACCTTCGCTCACCATGTGTGGGTGTGTAGGCATACACACACCCATGTGTATGTATGTGAAAGAGAACAGTGATTGTTGACTTCATGTGCTATCCCTCACTCTAAGTCCATCCCTTCTAGGCAAAGGTAAGAAAGAGAGAGATAATACTAAGTAATAGCCTTCTGAGATTACCTTGTACCCTGCTAACCTCCTCAAGACACGAGAAGAAGGAACTTATATCTTTTGTCCCCGTTTTCTTAATAGCAACAATGCCAATAAGTAGAACAGAAAGACGCAGACAGCAGTGTGATTTATTACCTGCACTGACTTAAGCGGAGTCAGCAGACTGAGGAAGAAGTTAGTGGTATCTAAAGGTTTAAAACTATGGCCCCAGGTGGCTGGCAAGATGGCCAAATAGGAAGCACTCTGGTCTGCAGCTCCCAGTGAGATCAATGCAAAAGCCAGGTTATTTCTGCATTTCCAGCTGAGGTTCCTGGCTCATCTCATTGGGACTGGTTAAAAACTGGGTACAGCCCATGGAGAGTGAGCCAAAGCAGGGTGCGGTGTAGCCTCACCCTGGAAGCACAAGGGGTTGGGGAACTCCCTCCACTAGCCAAGGGAAGCTATGAGGGACTCTGCTTTCCCCACATTCTGTGCAACCCCCAGGTCAGGAAATGCCGTCAAGTGCCTACATCACCAGGGACCTGGGTTACAAGCACAAAACTGGGCGGCCATTTGGGCAGACACCGAGCTAGCTGCAGGAGTTTCTTCATACCCCAGTGGCACCTGGAATGCCAGTGAGGCAGAAACGTTCACTCCCCTACAAAGAGGACTGAAGCCAAGGAGCCAAGTGGTCTTGCTCAGCAGATCCCACCCCCATGGAGCCCAGCAAGCTAAGATCCACTGGCTTGAAATTCTCGCTGCCAGCAGTCCGAAGTCAACCTAGTATGACTGAGCTTGGTGGGGGGAGAGGCGTCCACCATTACTGAAATTTGAGTAGGTGGTTTTCCCCTCACAGTGTAAAAAAGCCACTGGGTAGTTCGAACCAAGTGGAGCCCACCGCAGCTCAGCAAAACTGCTGTAGCCAGACTGCCTCTCTAGATTCCTCCTCTCTGGGCAGGACATCTCTGAAAGAAAGGCAGCAGCCCCAGTCAGGGGCTTATAAATAAAACTCCCATCTCCCTGGGAGAGAACACCTGGGGGAAGGGGCAGCTGTGGGCACAGCTTCAGCAGACTTAAATGTTACTGCCTGCCAGCTCTGAAGAGAGCAGTGGATCTCCCAACACAGCACTTGAGCTCTGCTAAGTGACAGACTGCCTCCTCAGGTGCGTCCCTGACCCCCATGTCTCCTGCCTTGAAGACACCTCCCAGCAGGGCTGACAGACACCTCATACAGGAGAGCTTCAGCTGCCATCTGGCCAGGCCCCTCTGGGACGAAGATTCCAGAGGAAAGAACAGGCAGCAATCTTTGCTGTTCTGCAGCCTCTGCTGGAGATACCCAGACAGTGTCTGGAGTGGACCTCCAGAAAATTCCAGCAGACCTGCAGCAGAGGGGCCTGTTAGAAGGAAAACTAACAGAAAGGAATAGGATCAACATGAACAAAAAGTACATCCACACAGAAACCCCACATAAAGGTCACCAACATCAAAGAACAAATGTAGATAAATCCATGAAGATGGGGAGAAACCAGTGCAAAAAGGTTGAAAATTCCAAAAACCAGAATGCCTCGCCATCCAAAGGATCACACTCCTCGCCAGAAAGGGAACAAAACTGGATGAAGAATGAGTTTGACAAATTGACAGAAGTAGGCTTCAGAAAGTGGATAATAACAAACTCCTCCAAGCTAAAGGAACATGTTTTAACCCAATGCAAGGAAGCTAAGAATCTTGAAAAAAGGTTAGCAGAATTGCTAACTAGAACAATCAGTTTGAAGAAGAACACAAATGACCTGATGGAGCCGAAAAATATAGCACAAGAACTTCGTGAAGCATACACAAGTATCAATAGCCAAATCAAGCAGAAGAAAGGATAACAGAGATTGAAGATCAACTTAATGAAATAAAGTGTGAAGACAAGATTAGAGAAAAAAGAATGGAAAGGAATGAACAAAGCCTCCAAGAAATATGGGACTATGGGAAAAAACCAAACCTACATTTGATTGTTGTACTTGAAAGTGACGGGAAGAATGGAACCAAGTTGGAAAACACTCCTCGGGATATTATCCAGGAGAACTTCCCCAGCCTAGCAAGGCAGGCCAACATTCAAATTCAGGAAATACACAGAACAGCACAAAGATACTCCTCAAGAAGAGCAACTCCAAGACACATAATTGTCAGATTCACAAAGGTTTCAGAAGGAAAAAATGTTAGGGCAGCCAGTGAGAGAGAAAAATCAGGTTACCCAAAAAGGGAAGCCCATCAGACTAACAGCAGATCTCTCTGCAGAAACCCTACAAGCCAGAAGAGAATGGGAGTCCAATATTCAAGGTTCTTAAAGAAAAGAATTTTAAATCTAGAATTTCATATCCAACCAAACTAAGCTTCATCAGCAAAGGAGAAATAAAATCCTTTACAGACAAGCAAATGCTAAGAGATTCTGTCACCACCAGGCCTGCCTAACAAGAACTCCTGAAGGAAGCACTAAATATGGAAAGGAACAACCCGTACCAGCCACTGCAAAAACATACGAAATTGAAAAGACCATCGACACTGTGAAGAAACTGCATCAACTAATGGACAAAATAACCAGCTAGCATCATAATGACAGGATCAAATTCACACATAACAATAATAACCTTAACTGTAAATGGGCTAAATGTCCCAGTTAAGAGACACAGACTGGCAAATTGCAGAAGAGTCAAACCCATTGGTGAGCTGTATTCAGGAGACCCACTTCACGTACAAAGACACATATAGGCTCAAAATAAAGGGATGGAGGAATATTTACAAGAAAATGGAAAGCAAAAAAAGCAGGTGTTGCAATCCTAGTCTCTGATAAAACAGGCTTTAAACCAACAAAGATAAAAAAGCAGAAGGGCATTACATAATGGTAAAGGGATCAGTGCAACAAGAGCTAACTATCCTAAATATATATGCACCCAACACAGGAGCACACAGATTCATAAAGCAAGTTCTTAGAAACCTGCAAAGAGACTTAGACTCCCACACAATAATAGTGGGAGACATTAACACCTTGCTGTCAATATTAGACAGATCAATGAGATAGAAAATTAACAAGGATATTCAGGACTTGAACCCAGTCTGGAGGAAGCAGACCTAATAGACATCTACAGAACTCTACACCGTAAATCATCAGAATATACATTTTTTCAGCAACACATTGCACTTATTCTAAAATTGACCATGTAATTGGAAGTAAAACACTACTCAGCAAATGCAGAAGAATGGAAATCATAACAGTCTCTCAGACCACAGTGTCATCAAATTAAAACAGTGGATTAAGAAACTCACTCAAAACCGCACAACTACCTGGAAACTGAATAACCTGCTCCTGAATGACTACTGGGTAAATAACGAAATTAAGGCAGAAATAAAGTTCTCTGAAACCAATGAGAACAAAGACACAATGTACCAGAATCCCTGGGACACAACTAAAGCAGTGCTTACAGGGAAATTTATAGCACTAAATGCCCATAAGAGAAAGCAGGAAAGATCTAAAATTGACACCCTAACATCAAAATTAAAAGAACTAGAGAAGCAAGAGCAAACAAATTCAAAAGGTAGCAGAAGACAAGAAATAACTAAGACCAGAGCAGAACTGAAGCAGAGACACAAAAAATCCTTCAAAAAAGAGAAAAAAAAAATCAATGAACCCAGGAGCTGATTTCTTGAAAAGATTAACAAAATAGATGACTAGCCAGACTAATAAAGAAGAGAGAAGAATCAAATAGATATAATAAAAAATGATAAAGGGGATATCACCACTGATCCTACAGAAATACAAACTATTATCAGAGAATACTACAAACCCCTCTATGCAAATAAAGCAAAATCTAGAAGAAATGGATAAATTCCTGGACACATACATTCTCCCAAGACTAAACCAGGAAGAAGTTGAATCCCTAATAGACCAATAACAAGTTCTGAAATTAAGGTAGTAAGTTAATAGCCTACCAACCAAAAAAAGTCCAGGACCAGATGAATTCACAGCCAAATTCTACCAGAGGTATAAAGATGAGCTGGTAGCAGTCCTTCTGAAACTATTCAAAACAATAGAAAAAGAGGGAATCCTCCCTAACTCATTTTATGAGGCCAGCATCCTCCTGATACCAAAACATGGCAGAGACACAATAATAAAAGAAAAGTTTAGACCAATATCCCTGATGAATATCGATGTAAAAATCCTCAATAAAATACTGGCAAACCAAATCCAGCAGCACATCAAAAAGGTTATCCACCACAATCAAGTCAGCTTCATCCCTGGGATGCAACGCTGGCTCAACATACACAAATCAATCAATGTAATCCATCACATCATAAACAGAACCAATGAATAAAACCACATGATAATCGCAATAGATGCAGAAAAGGCCTTTGACAATATTCAACACTCCTTCATGCTAAAAACTCTCAATAAACTAGGTATTGATGGAACGTGTCTGAAAATAATAAGAGCTATTAATGACAAACCCACAGCCAATATCATACTGAATGGTCAAAAACTGGAAGCATTCCCTATGAAAACCAGCACAAGACAAGGATGGCCTCTCTCACCATTCCTATTCAACATAGTATTGGAAGTCCTGACCAGGAAAATCAGGTAAGAGAAAGAAATAAAGGGTATTCAAATAGAGAGAAACTCAAATTTTGTTTCTGTTTGCAGATGACATTATTGTATATTTAGAAAACCCCATTGTCTCAGCCCGAAATATCCTTAAGCTGATAAGCAACTTCAGCAAAGTCTCAGAATACAAAATCGATGTGCAAAAATCACAAGCATTCCTATACACCAATAAGAAACAAACAGAGAGCCAAATCATGAGTGAATTTCCATTCACAATTACTACAAAGAAAATAAAATACCTAGGAATCCAACTTACAAGGGATGTGAAGGACCTCTTCAAGGAGAACTGCAAACCATTGCTCAACGAAATAAGAGGACACGAACAAATGGAAGAACATTCCATGCTCATGGATAGGAAGAATCAATGTCATGAAAATGGCCATACTGCCCAAGGTAATTTATAGATTCAGTGCTATCCCCATCAAGCCACCACTGACTTTCTTCACAGAATTAGGAAAAACTACTTTAAATTGCATATGGAACCAAAAAAGAGCCCACATTGCCAAGACAATCCTAAGCAAAAAGAACAAAGCTGGAGGCATCACGTTACCTGGCTTCAAACTATACTGCAAGGCTACAGTAACCAAAACAGCATGGTACTGATACCAAAACAGAGATATAGACCAATGGAACAGAACAGAGGATTCAGAAATAGCACCGCACATCTACAACCATCTGGTATTCGACAAACCTGACAAAAACAAGCAATGGGGAAAGGATTCCTTATTTAATAAATGGTGTTAGAAAAACTGGCTAGCCATATGCAGAAACCTGAAACTGTACCCCTTCCTTATACTTTATACAAAAATTAACTCGAGATAGATTAAAGACTTAAACATAACACCTAAAACCATAAAAACCCCTAGAAGAAACCTTGGCAACAACATCCAGGACATAGGCATGGGCAAAGACTTCATGACTAAAACACCAAAAGCAATGGCAACAAAAGCCAAAATTGACAAATGGAGCCTAATTAAACTAAAAAGCTTCTGCAAAGCAAAAGAAACTATCATCAGAGTGAGGAGGCACCCTACAGAATAGGATAACATTTTTGCAATCTACCCATCTGACAAAGTGCTAATATCCAGAATCTACAAGGAACTTAAACTCACAAGAAAAAACAAACAACCCCATCAAAAAGTGGGAGAAGAGTATGAACAGACACTTCTCAAAAGAAGACATTTATGTGGCCAACAAACATAAAAAAAAGCTCATCATCACTGGTCACTAGAGAAATGCAAACCAAAACCACAATGAGATAACAGTTAGAATGGCGATCAATAGAAAGTCAGGAAACACAGATGCTGGAGAGGATGTGGAGAAATAGGAACACTTTTACACTGTTTTTGTAGGAGTGTAAATTAATTCAATCATTGTGGAAGACAGTGTGGTGATTCCTCAAGGATCTAGAACCAGAAATACCATTTGACCGAGCAATCCCATTACTGGGTACTTACCCAAAGGATTATAAATCATTTATAAATTAAACACATGCACACATATGTATACTGCAGCACTGTTTAAAATAGCAAAGACTTGGAATCAACCCAAATGTCCATCAATGATAGACTGGATAAAGAAAATACAGCACATATATACCATGGAATACTCCACAGTCACAGAAAAAGGATGAGTTCATGTACTTTGTAGGGACATGAATGAAGCTGGAAACCATCATTCTCAGCAAACTAACACAAGAACAGAAAACCAAACACCACATGTTCTCACTCACAAGTGGGAGCTGAACAATGAGAACACCTGGACACAGGGAAGAGAACATCACACACTGGGGCCTGTTGGGGGATGGGGGACTAGGGGAGGGATGACACTAGGAGAAATCCCTAATGTAGATGACAGGTTGATGGGTGCAGCAAACCACCATGGCAGTGTATACCTATGTAACAAAACCGCACATTAGGCACATGTATCCCAGAACTTAAAGTATAATTTTAAAAAAGAAAGAAAGAAAGAAAGGAAAACAACAACTACAGCCTCAACATCAACACCATCCTTTTGTTTATAACACAAATGATTTCCCTCAAAACCTCATTCCTGGTTTTGCATTACAGACTCCAGACCTTTGCCACAAGGTGGAGCTCATTAAACTATGCTTGGCTCCACTTGTAATTATGACTTTCTCATCTGGGCACCAACTCTCTTATAATAATGTCATTACCATAATGCAGGGTTCCTACAGATAGAGCAGCTAACATCTAGAGTGTCCAATGTGGCCTTGACAAAAACCTTTAACTCTGTTTGGTCCTATTTCTAGTACGTCCTGGTCCTCCCTCATTGCACTCTTGTGGTTGGTTCCATTCTCCATCTCTCCTTGTCTTGTGCCTGCTTCTCTTTTCTGTGTGGCTGATCATGGGAGTGGCTCTTGAATTTGCTACTTTCTGCATATTTTTATTTCTACCATCTCACTTTTGATTCCTTTTCTCACACACACACACACATACACACACACACACAAAATATCCCCACTCCAAGCAATTTTTCCCATTAAATCATAACTATCATAATTAGTATATGATTATACAATTTATACAATTGAATGAACGTTTTGTTTGTGCCTAGCACAATACTAAGTGCTTTACACGCTTTCCTATTACCATTTAATTTTCACAACAGTCACATGGGCTCATTAACGTCCCCATTTGAAAGAAGAGAAAACCTGACTTTTTAATGATCGTCATTCTAACTGGTGTGAGATGGTATCTCATTGTGGTTTTGATTTGCATTTCTCTGATGGCCAGTGATGATGAGCATTTTTTCATGTGTCTGTTGGCTGTATGAATGTCTTCTTTTGAGAAATGTCTGTTCATATCCTTTGCCCACTTTTTGATGGGGTTGTTTGTTTTTTTCTTGTAAATTTGTTTGAGTTCTTTGTAGGTTCTGGATATTAGCCCTTTGTCAGATGAGTAGATTGCAAAAATTTTCTCCCATTCTGTAGGTTGCCTGCTCACTCTGATGGTAGTTTCTTTTGCTGTGCAGAAGCTCTTTAGTTTGATGAGATCCCATTTGTCAATTTTGGCTTTTGCTGCCGTTGCTTTTGGTGTTTTAGACATGAAGTCTTTGCCCATGCCTATGTCCTGAATGGTACTACCTAGGTTTTCCTCTAGGATTTTTATGGTATTAGGTCTAACATTTAAGTCTCTAATCCATCTTGAATTAATTTTCGTATAAGGAGTAAGGAAAGGATCCAGTTTCAGCTTTCTACTTATGGCTAGCCAGTTTTCCCAGCACCATTTATTAAATAGGGAATCCTTTCCCCATTTCTTGTTTCTCTCAGGTTTGTCAAAGATCAGATGGCTGTAGATGTGTGGTATTATTTCTGAGGACTCTGTTCTGTTCCATTGGTCTATATCTCTGTTTTGGTACCAGTACCATGCTGTTTTGGTTACTGTAGCCTTGTAGTATAGTTTGAAGTCAGGTAGCGTGATGCCTCCAGCTTTGTTCTTTTGACTTAGGATTGTCTTGGAGATGCGGGCTCTTTTTTGGTTCCATATGAACTTTAAAGCAGTTTTTTCCAATTCTGTGAAGAAGCTCATTGGTAGCTTGATGGGGATGGCATTGAATCTATAAATTACCTTGGGCAGTATGGCCATTTTCACAATATTGATTCTTCCTATCCATGAGCATGGTATGTTCTTCCATTTGTTTGTGTCCTCTTTGATTTCACTGAGCAGTGGTTTGTAGTTCTCCTTGAAGAGGTCCTTTACATCCCTTGTAAGTTGGATTCCTAGGTATTTTATTCTCTTTGAAGCATTTGTGAATGGAAGTTCATTCCTGATTTGGCTCTCTGTTTGACTGTCACTGGTGTATAAGAATGCTTGTGATTTTTGCACATTAATTTTGTATCCTGAGACTTTGCTGAAGTTGCTGATCAGCTTAAGGAGATTTTGGGCTGAGACAATGGGGTTTTCTAAATATACAATCATGTCGTCTGCAAACAGGGACAATTTGACTTCTTCTTTTCCTAACTGAATCCCCTTGATTTCTTTCTCTTGCCTGATTGCCCTAGCCAGAACTTCCAACACTATGTTGAATAGGAGTGGTGAGAGAGGGCATCCCTGTCTTGTGCCAGTTTTCAAAGGGAATTTTTCCAGTTTTTGCCCATTCAGTATGATATTGGCTGTGGGTTTGTCATAAATAGCTCTTATGATTTTGAGGTACGTTCCATCAATACCGAATTTATTGAGCGTTTTTAGCATGAAGGGCTGTTGAATTTTGTCAAAAGCCTTTTCTGCATCTATTGAGATAATGATGTGGTTCTTGTCTTTGGTTCTGTTTATATGCTGGATTATGTTTATTGATTTGCGAATGTTGAACCAGCCTTGCGTCCCAGGGATGAAGCCCACTTGATCATGGTGGATAAGCTTTTTGATGTGCTGCTGAATCCGGTTTGCCAGTATTTTATTGAGGATTTTTGCATCGATGTTCATCAGGGATATTGGTCTAAAATTCTCTTTTTTTGTTGTGTCTCTGCCAGGCTTTGGTATCAGGATGATGTTGGCCTCATAAAATGAGTTAGGGAGGATTCCCTCTTTTTCTATTGATTGGAATAGTTTCAGAAGGAATGGTACCAGCTCCAGGAAACAACAGGTGCTGAAGAGGATGTGGAGAAATAGGAACACTTTTACACTGTTGGTGGGATTGTAAACTAGTTCAACCATTATGGAAAACAGTATGGCGATTCCTCAAGGATCTAGAACTAGATGTACCATATGACCCAGCCATCCCATTACTGGGTATATACCCAAAGGATTATAAATTATGCTGCTATAAGGACACATGCACACGTATGTTTATTGCAGCACTATTCACAATAGCAAAGACTTGGAATCAACCCAAATGTCCATCAGTGACAGATTGGATTAAGAAAATGTGGCACATATACACCATGGAATACTATGCAGCCATAAAAAAGGATGAGTTTGTGTCCTTTGTAGGGACATGGATGCAGCTGGAAACCATCATTCTTAGCAAACTATCACAAGAACAGAAAACCAAACACCGCATGTTCTCACTCGTAGGTGGGAACTGAACAATGAGATCACTTGGACTTGGGAAGGGGAACATCACACACCGGGGCCTATCATGGGGAGGGGGGAGGGGGGAGGGATTGCATTGGGAGTTATACCTGATGTAAATGACGAGTTGATGGGTGCAGCACACCAACATGGCACAAGTATACATATGTAGCAAACCTGCACGTTGTGCACATGTACCCTACAACTTGAAGTTTAATAATAATAAATAAATTAAAAAAACAAAAAAAGAAAGAAAGAAGAGAAAACCAAAGCCCATAAATGTCTGTGTCTGGCCCAGGGTGTAGAGAAAAAAGAACCCAGGTCTGCTTTTGGTGGGAATATAAAATGGAATAGCCTTTATGAAAAAAAGGGATGGAGGCTCCTCAAAAAATTAAAAATAGTCCAGGCATGGTGGCTCATGTCTATGATCTCAGCACTTTGAGAAGCTGAGGTTAGTGGATCACTCGAGGAAAGGAGTTCAAGATCAGCCTTGCCAACACGGTGAAACCCTGTCTCTACTAAAAATACAAAAATTAGCCGGGCATGGTGGTACACGGCTGTAATCCCAGCTATTCAGGAGGCCTAGGCATGAGAACAGCTTGAACCTGGGAAGTGGAGGTTGCAGTGAGCTGAGATCACACCAGTGCCCCCCCAGCCTGGGTGAGACAGCAACACTATCACCAAAAAAAAAAAAAAAAAAAATTAAAAACAGAACTAACATATGATGCAGCAACTCCACTTCTGGGTATATATTTAAACAACTGTGGATGCTAGTCCTTTCTGTTTGTTAGTTTTCCTTCTAACAGTCAGACCCATTAGCTGCAGGCCTGTTGGAATTTGCTGGAGGTCCACTCCAGACCCTGCTGTTGATACCATCCTGGGTACTACCAGTGCAGGCTGCAAAACAGCAAATATTGCTGCCTGATCCTTCCTATGGAGGCTTCATCCCAGAGGGGCATCTGCCTGTATGAGGTATCTGTCAGCCCCTACTAGGAGGTATCTCCCCAGCTACATGGGGGTTCAGGGACCCACTTGAGGAGGCAGTCTGTCCATTCTCGGAGTTCAAATGCAATGCCAAGAGAACCACTGCTCTCTCCAGAGCTGTCAGACAAGGACGTTTAAGTCTGTAGAAGCTGTCTGCTGCCTTCTGTCCTACCATGATCTGTCCCCAGAGGTGGAACCTATAGATGAAGTAGGCCTTGCTGAGCTGCAGTGGGCTCTGCCAATTCCGTGCTTCCCAGTTGCTTTGTTTACACTGCAAGCTACTCAAGCCTCAGCAATGGCAGGTGCCCCTCATCCATGTCAAGCTGTGACATTGCAGGTCGATCTTAGACTACTGCGCTAGCAGTGAGCAAGGCTCCAAGGGCATGGGGCCCACTGAGCCAGGCATGGGAGGGTATCTCCTGGCTTGCCAGCTGCTAAGACTGTGGGTAAAGTACAGTATTTGGTCAAGGGTGTACAGTTTCTCCAGGTACAGGCTGTCACGGCTTCCCTTGGCTAGGAAAGCCAAATCCTCTGACCCCTTGGACTTCCCAGGTAAGGCAACGTCCTGCCCTGCTTCAGCTCCCCCTTCATGGGCTGCACTCACTGTCCAACAAGTCCCAAGGAGATGAACCAGGTAACTCAGTTGGAAATGCAAAAATCACTCATCTTCTGAGTCCATCTCACTGACAACTGCAGACTGGAGCTGTTCCTATTCGGCCATCAACAAAAAGGACATCTGTACCAAAACCCCATCTGTAGGTCACCGACATCAAAGACCAAAGGTGGATAAAACCACAAATATGGGGAGAAACCAGGGCAGAAAAGCTGAACATTCCAAAAAATAGAGCGCTTCTTCTCCTCTGAAAGATTGCAGCTCCTTGCCAGCAAGGGGACAAAACTGGACAGAGAATGAGTTTGAAGAGTTAACAGAAGTAGGTTTCAGAAGGTCAGTAATAACAAACTTCTCTGAGCTAAAGGAACAAGTTCTAACCAATTGCAAGGAAGCTAAAAACCTTGAAAAAAAGGTTAGACAAATGGCTAACTAGAACAAACAGTATAAAGAATACCTAAAATGACCTGATGGAGCTGAAAACCATGGCACAAGAACTTCGGGACACATGCACAAGCTTCAATAACTGATTTGATCAAAAGGAGGAAAGGATATCAGTGATTGAAGATCAATTTAATGAAATAAAGCATGAAGATTAGAGAAAAAAGTGAAAAGAAGTGAACAAAACCTCCAAAATATATGGGACTATGTGAAAAGACCAAATCTACATTTGACTGGAATATTGGAAAGTGATGGGGAGAATGGAACCAAATTAGAAAACACTCTTCAGGATATTATCCAGGAGAACTTCCCTAACCTAGCATGGCGGGTCAACATTCAAATTCAGAAAATACAGACAACACCACAAAGACACTCCTCAAGAAGAGCAACCCCAAGACACATAATCGTCAGATTCACCAAAGATGAAATGAAGGAAAAAATGTTAAGGGCAGCCAGAGAGAAAGATCGGGTTGCCCACAAAGGGAAGCCCATCAGACTAACAGCAGAACTCTTAGCAGAAACTCTACAAGCCAGAAGAGAGTGGGGGCCAATATTCAACATTCTTAAAGAAAAGAATTTTCAACCAAGAATCTCATATCGAGCCAAACTAAGCTTCATAAGTGAAGGAGAAATAAAACCCTTTACAGACAAGCAAATGCTGAGAGATTTTGTCACCACCAGGCCTGCCATACAAGAGCTCCTGAAGGAAGCTCTAAATATGGTAAGGAACAACTGGTACCAGCCACTGCAAAAATATGCCAAATCGTAAAGACCATCAACGCTATGAACAAACAGCATCAATCAATGGGCAAAATAATCAGCTAACATCATAAAGACAGGATCAAATTCAAACATAAAAATATTAACCTTAAATGTAAATGGGCTAAATGCCCCAATTAAAAGATACAGACTGGCAAATTGGAAAAGAGTCAAGATCCATTGGTGTGCTGTATTCAGGAGACCCATCTCATGTGCAAAGACGTACATAGGCTCCAAACAAAAGGATGAAGGAAGATCTACCAAGCATATGGAAAGAAAAAAAAAAAAAAGCAGGGGTTGCAATCCTAGTCTCTGATAAAACAGACTTTAAACCAACAAAAATTAAAAGACACAAAGAAGGCCAGGACATAATAGTAAAGGGATTCAACAAGAGCTAACTATCCTAAATATATAAGCATCCCATACAGGAGCACTCACATTCATAAAGCAAGTCCTTAGAGACCTACAAAGAGACTTAGACTCTCACAAAATAATAATGGGAGACTTTAACACCCTGCTGTCAATATTAGACAGATCAATGAGACAGAAGGTTAACAAGGATATTCAGGACATGAACCTGAGTCAGCTCTGGACCAAGCAGACCTAATAGACATCTACAGAACTCTCCATCCCAAATCAACAGAATATACATTCTTCTCAGCACACATCACACTTATTCCAAAATTGACCACATAATTGGTAGTAAAACACTCCTCAGCAAATATAAAAGAACAGAAATCACAACAAACTGTCTCTCAAACCACAGTGCAATCAAGCTAGAACTCAGGATTAAGAAACTCACTCAAAACTGCACAACTACATGGAAACTGAACAACCTGCTCCTGAATGACTACTGGGTAAATAACAAAATGAAGGCAGAAATAAGGATGTTCTTTGAAACCAATGAAAACAATGACACAACATGCCAGACTCTCTGAGACACACTTAAAGCAGTGTGTAAAGGGAAATTTATAGCACTAAATGCCCACAAGAGAAGGCAGGAAAGATCTAAAATTGACACGCTAACATCACTATCAAAAGAACTAGAGAGAAAAGAGCAAGCAAATTCAAAAGCTAGCAGAAGGCAAGAAATAACTAAGATCAGACCAGAACTGAAAGAGATAGAGATATAAAATCCCTTCAAAAAAAAATCAATGAATCCAGGAGCCAGTTTTTTGAAAAGATCAACAAAATAGACAGACTGCTAGCAAGAGTAACAAAGAAGAAAAGAGAGAAGAATCAAATAGATACAATAAAAAATGATAAACGGGATATCACCACTGAGCCCACAGAAATACAAACTACCATCAGAGAATACTATAAACAGCTCTATGCAAATAAACTAGAAAATATAGAAGAAATGGATAAATTCCTGGACACATACATCCTCCCAAGACTAAACCAGGAAGAAGTTGAATCTCTGAATAGACCAATAAGAGGTTCTGAAATTGAGGCAATAATAGCCTACCAACCAAAAAAAGTCCAGGACCAGATGGATTTACAGCCGAATTCTACGAGATGTACAAAGAGGAGCTGGTACCATTCCTTCTGAAACTATTCCAATCCATAGAAAAAGAGGGAATCATCCCTGACTCATTTTATGAGCCTAGCATCATCCTGATTTTAAAAAAAGCTGGAGGTATCACGCTTCCTGATTTCAAACTATACCACAAGGTTACTGTAACCAAAACAGCATGGTACTGGAACCAAAACAGAGATATAGACCAATGGAACAGAACAGAGGCCTCACAAATAGCACCACACATCTGCAACCATCTGATCTTCAACAAACCTGACAAAAACAAGCAATGGGGAAAGAATTTCCTATTTAATAAATGGTGTTGGGAAAACTGGCTTGCCATATGTAGAAAGCTGAAATTGGATTCCTTCCTTATACCATATACAAACATTAACTCAAGATGGATTAAAGACTTAAATATAAGACTTATCACCATAAAAACCCTAGAAGAAAACCTCAGCAACAGCATTCAGGACACAGGCATGGGCAAAGACCATGACTAAAACACCAAAAGCAATGGCAAAAAAAGCCAAAATTGACAAATGGGATCTAATTAAACTAAAGAGCTTCTGCACAGCAAAGGAAACTATCATCAGAGTGTACAGGCAACCTACACAATGGGAGAAAATTTTTGCAACCTATCCATCTGACAAAGGGTTAATATCCAGAATCTACAAAGAACTTAGACAAATTTACAAGAGAAAAAAAAAAAAACAACCCCATCAAAAAGTGGGTAAAGGATATGAACAGACACTTCTCAAAAGAAGACATTTATGTAGCCAACAGACACATGAAAAAATGCTCATTATCACTGGTCATCAGAGAAATGCAAATCAAAACCACAATGAGATACCATCTCACACCAGTTAGAATAGCAATCTTTAAAAAGTCAGGAAACAACAGATGCTGGAGAGGCTATGGAGAAATACGAATGCTTTTACACTGTTGGTGGGAGTGTAAATTAGTGCAACCATCGTGGAAGAAAGTATGGTGATTCCTCAAGGATCTAGAACTAGAAATACCATTTGACACAGCAATCCCATTAATGGGTATATACCCAAAGGATTATAAATCATTCTACTATAAAGACACATGCACATGTATGTTTATTCCAGCATTATTCATAACAGCCAAGAGTTGGAACCAACCCAAATGCCCATCAATGATAGACTGTTTCAAGAAAATGTGGCACATACACACCACAGAATACTATGCAGCCATTAGAAAGGATTAGTTCATGTCCTTTGCAGGGACATGGATGAAGCTGAAAACCATCATTCTAAGCAAACTATCACAGGGACAGAAAACCAAACACCACATGTTCTTACTCACAGGTGGGAGGTGAACAAGAACACATGGACAGAGAGTAGGGAACATCACACACTGGGGTCTGTCAGGGGTTAGGGGGCTGGTGGAGGGATAGCATTAGGAGAAATACCTAATGTAAATGATGAGATGATGGGTGCAGTAAACCAACATGGCACATGTATACGTATGTAACAAACCTGCACTTTGTGCACATGTACCCTAGAACTTAAAGTATAATTAAAAAAAAAAAAACCTGAAAACAGAATCAAAATTACAGTAAAGAAAAATCACTACCTCAAAGAGTTATCTGCACCCACATGTTCATTTCAGGATTATTCACAATAGCAAAGCTATAAAAATAACCTAAATGTTCATCAATAGATGAATGAAGAAAGAAAATGTGGTGTATATACATAATGAATAAGGTGGCATATATACACAAAAGAAGGAAATCCTGCCGTTTGCACTATCACAGGTGAACATGGAGAACATTACACTAAGTGAAATAAGCAAGACACAGAAAACCATATTATGTAATCTTACTTATATGAAATCTAAAATAATCAAACTCATAGAAGTATCGAGTATGCCAGACACAGTGGCTCACACCTATAATCCTAGCACTTTGGGAGGCCAAGGTGGGTGGATCACTTGAAGCCAAGAGTTCCAGACCAGCCTGGCCAACATGACAAAACCCCATCTCTACTAAAAATACAAAAAATAGCCAGGTATGGTCCCGTGTACCAGTAATCCCAGCTACACTTTGGAGGCTGAGGCTCGAGAATTGCTTAAACCCAGGAGGTGGAGGTTGCAGTAAGCTGAGATCACACCACTACATGGGCAACAGAGCAAGACTCTGCCTCAAAAAAAAAAAAGTACAGAATAGAATGGCAGTTGTCAGGGGGTGGAGGGAGAGGGAAATGAGGACAGGATGCTCAAAGGGACCAAATTTTAGTTGCAGGATGAGTAAGTTCTGGAGGTCTACTACACGGCAGTGTCTATAGCTGACAATACTGCATTGTATACTTAAAATCTGCTAAAAGGGTGGACCTTATGTTCAGGGGTCTTTCCACAAAAACATATTATAATTACGTTACTATAATTTAAATTATAACAATAAAGTGAGTAGAAGGAAACTCTGGGAGATGATAGATGTGTTCACAGCCTTGATGGTGTTAATGGTTTCACGGGTATGTAGTTATCCCCAAACTCATGGAGTTATGCACATAGGATACACAGCTTTTTATAAGTCAACCATACCTCAATAACATAGTTTAAAGGAAAAAAAAGAAGTCGCTTTCCAACATCTGTTTGACTCCAAGACCAGAGCTCTTCACCAATTCCACACTGCCCACAGTAGCCCTCAGTCCAGCATTTTGTGTGACAATTTTTTCCCTTTGTAACAAGAGCATTACATCAAAGATATATCTAAAAGTGATTTAATTGCAATACTTTTGGAACACTGTTTATATTAAACACACACAAATCAGAAAATAATTTTTAAGTGTGTCCTGATTTATGATTTTTTAATGCAATGATTTTTACATTTTAAAATTCATAAATCTGGACACAAAATAAATAAGGTTAAGATGGGTAGAAAAATGGTGGTTCATAGTCCGTCTTCAAGAATTATTTGTTCATTTACAGTACAGCTTTCATGCAGAGTAGCTCGTGTTCCACAATGTCAGTTTGATAATAATTTTCTTTTTACCAATAGGATTGGTTTTATTTAGAGGCACACACTATCTACTACTGTGCAGCAGAATGTAGGACTCTGACAGATACCAAAAATTTTCCCATTTCAAACACCTCAGATTTCACCACTTGAGAGTAATATTCTTTGGGGCTGACTTTTTTTTTTTTTTTTTTTTTTTTTGAGACTGACTCTTGCTTTGCCACCTGGGTTAGAGTGTGATGGCGCCATCTCAGCTCACTGCAACCTCCGCCTCCCAGGTTCAAGCAATTCTTCTGCCTCAGCCTCCCCAGTAGCTGGGATTACAGGCATCTGTCACCACCCTCAGCTAATTTTTGTATTTTAGTAGAGACAGGGTTTCACCATGTTGGCCAGGCTGGTCTCAAACTCCTGACCTCAGGCGATCCACCCACCCTGGCCTCCCAAAGTGCTGGGATTACAGGTGTGAGCCGTCACACTCAGCCAGGGCTGACCTCTTTTAAAATATATATTTATTCACAGGGAAAAATAACCTTAAGCCACTAATAGCTTAGTGTGAATAAATATTCCAAGTGCTTCCTGAGAAAAGAAACTAGAATAGAAGGAACAAGCACTGTTAGTTCCTCAGGAAGACAGACAGCGTCCTGATCTGGAGGAGGTTACGCAAAGAGGATGGTAGATGGGTCAAGACTAATTTTGGCCTGAATTTGGGCCATTGTGTTGGCCTTAATCAGTGCTTCTTTCTAATGTGAAACCGCTATGCTGGGTAAGAATAGATTTCATTTATTGGAAAAAAAAAATGACAACAACAGCAACAAAAAAGCCACTGCTCATAATCCTAGCCTTTGGGGCCTACCTTGCCCTAATGTAATAAATACAAAAAACAAAACTGAAAGATTGCATAGAAAAATGTTATGCTTGATCAATTGCAACTAACCAAGTGAGAAACACAACTTGCTTTAAAGATAGAAGCATCCAAGTATTAATAAATAACTTGCCTTTATATCCAAAGGAAGAGGGCAGAATCTGAAAGGACACCAAACATGAAGCTTCCACTGTGCTCAGGACATTACCCTCTCAGCATCAATGTGTGATAATATGCATGAAATTGTCAACCAGGGATGCTCATCTGAGTTTCTATGTTCAAAGTTTTTATTGGGGCTTGTATTCATTTCCTAAGGTTGCCATAAAAAAGTGCCATAAATTGGGTGGCTTATACAACTGAATGTTTTTGTCCCACTGCTCTAGAGGATGGAAATCTGAAATCAACATGTCAGCAGGGCCTCACTCCCTCTGAAACCTGTAGGGGACAATCCTTCTTTGCCTCTTCTAGCTTCTGGTATTTCTCTGCACTTCTCACTCGCAGCTGCATCCATTCCCATCTCTGTCTCCATCGCCACACGACATTCTCCTTTCACATGTCTCTCTCTTTTCATAAGGACACCAGTCATATTATTGGATGGTGGTTGGCTTCATCTTAACAAATTACATCTACAATGATGCTATTTCCAAAGGTCACATTCCATGATACTGGAGTTTAAGACTTCAACATATCTTTTGGGGGGCGCATGATTCAACCCATAAAAGGCCTCCCTTAACACAGGCATGATTGACTGGTGGCCCACATGGCTGATAACCCTTTCCAGGTTGATAGTGTGGCCCTAAACCCCTACCCTAGATCACATGGTTAATCTTTCTGGTGTGTCCAGCCATTGTCCAAAACAAAGACATTCCTATCAGGTATGACACAGGTTGCCTTTCAGAAGCTGAAGACAAAGTCCAGAGCTCTTTTTGAGCAAGGCCAAATTCTTTACTACACAAAGCCTTAATAATTTTCCACTGATTCATCTTAAGGCTGTTTTAGAGTATCAGAAGTAGAAAAAAATATAATATGTACAGATGATTAAGATGACAATATTACATATAATATTCAGTGGCAGTGGTCAAAATGACATCAGCTTCCTTAGTCAAATAAGCTTCAAAGCTTTGATTAAAAATTCACTGATTTTTTAAACAGAGTTCAGATATTTTGAGATACACAAACTAGAAATAATTTTAGTGTTTAAGTGACAAGATAGCAGTGACGTCAAGGAGAATATACATTTACATACATCATTTGAGAGAAAAATCTTCCTCTTTTTATAGCAATTACTGTGACATTTGCTATACAAAATTGAAACATGTAAACCCTCTTATATCCCAATTTCATAATCTTCATGATCACAAGTTGGTTTGAGGCCATTAAGAAGTCATCCTGACCTCAATATCCTCTCCAATACCCCTCAAAACCAAAGACTGCTCTAAATTTGGAGTACCATCACTTTATTAAAAGAGGGGTGAGGGGAGGGATTCCAAGGTGGCCAAATAGGAACAGCTCCAGTCTACACCTCCCAGGGTGAGTGATGCAGAAGATGGGTGATTTCTGCATTGCCAACTGAGGTGCCAGGTTCATCTCGCTGGGGCTTGTCAGACAGCGGGTGCAGGACAGTTGGTGCAGCCCAGGGAGCGTGAGCCAAAGCAGGGCGAGGCATCACCTCACCCAGGAAGCACAAGGGGTTGGGAAATTCCCTTTCCTAGCCAAGGGAAGCTGTGATAGACGGCACCCAGGAAATCGGGTCAGTCCCACCCTAATATTGCGCTTTTCCAATGGTCTTAGCAAATGGCACACCAGGAGATTATATCCCACACCTGGCTTGGAGGGTCCCATGCCCACAGAGCCTCACTCATTGCTAGCACAGCAGTCTGAGATCAAACTGCAAGGTGGCAGTGAGGCTTAGGGAGGGGTACCCACCATTGCTGAGGCTTGAGTAGGTAAACAGCAGCTGGGAAGCTTGAACTAGGTGGAGCCCACTGCAACTCAAGGAGGCCTGCCTGCCTTTGTAGACTCCACCTCTACAGGCAGGGCATAGCTGAACAACAGGCAGCAGAAACTTCTGCAGACTTAAAAGTCCCTGTCTGACAGCACTGAAGAGAGTAGTGGTTCTCCCAGCACAGAATTTGAGATCTGAGAACGGACAGACTGCCTTCTCAAGTGGGTCCCTGACCCCCGAGTAGCCGAACCGGGAGACACCTCCCAACAGGAGCCGACTGACACCTCATACAGCCAGGTGCCCCTCTGAGACGAAGCTTCCAGAGGAAGGATCAGGCAGCAACATCTGCCATTCTGAAATATTTGCTGTTCTGCAGCCTCCGTGCGTGATATCCAGGCAAACAGGTTCTGGAGTGGACCTCAAGCAAACTCCAACAGACCTGCAGCTGAGGGTCCTGACTGTTAGAAGGAAAACTAACAAACAGAAAGGACATCCACACCAAAACCCCATCTGGACGGCACCATCATCAAAGACCAAAGGTAGATAAAACCACAAAGATGTGGAGAAACTAGAGCAGAAAAGCTAAAAATTCTAAAAATCAGAGCACCTCTTCTCCTCCAAAAGAACACAGCTCCTCACCAGCAATGGAACAAAGCTGGACGGAGAATGACTTTGACGAGTTGAGACAAGAAGGCTTCAGATGATTGGTAATAACAAACTTCTCTGAGCTAAAGGAGGATGTTCAAACCCATTGCAAATAAGCTAAAAACCTTGAAGAAAGATTAGATGAATGGCTAACTAGAATAAACAGCATAGAGAAGACCTTAAATGACCTGATGGAGCTGAAAACCATGGCACAAGAACTATGTGACACATGCACAAGCTTCAGTAGCCAATTCAATCAACTGGAAGAAAGGGTACCAGTGACTGAAGATCAAATGAACGAAATAGAGAAGAGAAGAGAAGTTTAGAGAAAAAAGAGAAAAAAGAAACTAACAAAGCCCCCAAGAAACATGGGACTATGTAAAAAGACCAAATCTACATCTGATTAGTGTACCTGAAAGTGATGGGGAGAATGGAACCAAGTTGGAAAACACCCTTCAGGATATTACCCAGGAGAACTTCCCCAACCAAGCAAGGCAGGCCAACATTCAAATTCAGGAAACACAGAGAATGCCACAAAGACACTCCTCGAGAAGAGTGACTCCAAGACACATAATTGTCAGATTCACCAAAGTTGAAATGAAGGAAAAAATGTTAAGGGCAGCCAGAGAGAAAGTGGACCTTCCCTATCCACAAAGGGAAGCCTATCAGACTAACAGCAGATCTCTCAGCAGAAACTCAACAAGCCAGAACAGAGTGGGGGCCAATATTCAACATTCTTAAAGAAAAGAATTTTCAACCCAGAATTTCATATCCAGCCAAACTAAGCATCATAAGTGAAGGAGAAATAAAATCCTTTACAGACAAGCAAATGCTGAGAGATTTTCTCACCACTAGGCCCGCCTTAGAAGAGCTCCAGAAGGAAGCACTAAACATGGAAAGGAACAACTGGTACTAGCCACTGAAAAAACATGCCAAATTGTAAAGACCATTGATGCTAGGAAGAAACTGCATCAACTAATGAGCAAATTAACCAGCTAACATCATAATTACAGTATCAAATTCACACATAAAAATATTAACTTTAAATGTAAATGGGATAAATGCTCCAATTAAAAGACACAGACTGGCAAATTGGATAAAGAGTCAAGACCCATCAGTGTGTTGTATTCAGGAGACCCATCTCACCTGCACAGACACAAATAGGCTCAAAATAAAGGGATGGAGGAAGATCTACCAAGCAAATGGAAAACAAAAAAAGCAGGGGTTGCAATCCTAGTCTCTGATAAAACAGACTTTAAACCAACAAAGATCAGAAGAGACAAAGTAGACTATTACATAATGGTAAAGGGATCAATTCAACAAGAGCTAACTATCTTAAATATATATACACTCAATACAGGAGCACCCAAATCCATAAAGCAAGTCCTTAGAGACCTACAAAGAAACTTACACTCCCACACAATAATAATGGGAGACTTTAACACCCCACTGTCAACATTAGACAGATCAACAAGACAGAAAGTTAACAAGGATATCCTGAAATTGAACTCAGCTCTGCACCAAGGAGACCTAATAGACATCTACAGAACTCTCCACCCCAAATCAACAGAATATACATTCTTCTCAGCACCACATGCACTTATTCCAAAATTGACCACATAGTTAGAAGTAAAGCACTCCTCAACAAATGTAAAAGAACAGAAATTTTAACAAACTGTCTCTCAGACCACAGTGCAATCAAACTAGAACTCAATCAAAACCACTCAACTACATGGAAACTGAACAACCTGCTCCTGAACAACTACTGGGTATATAACAAAATTAAGGCAGAAATAAAGATGTCCTTTGAAACCAATGAGAAAAAAGACACAACGTACCAGAATCTCTGGGTCACATTTAAAGCAGTGTATAGAGGGAAATTTATAGCACTCAATGCCCACAAGAGAAAGCTGGAAAGATCTAAAATTGACACTCTAACATCACAATTAAAAGAACTAGGGAAGCAAGAGCAAACACATTCAAAAGCTAGCAGAAGGCAAGAAATAACTAAGATCAGACCAGAACTGAAGGAGATAGAGACACAAAAAACCCTTCAAAAAATTAATGAATCCAGGAGTTGGTTTTTTGAAAAGATCAACAAAACTGATGGACTGCTAGCAAGAGTAACAAAGAAGAAAAGAGAGAGGAATCAAATAGATACAATAAAAAATGATAAATGGGATATCACCACTGATCCCACAGAAATACAAACTACCATCAGAGAATACTATAAACACCTCTACACAAATAAAATAGAAAATCTAGAAGAAATGGATAAATTCCTGGACACATACACCCTCCCAAGACTAAACCAGGAAGAATTTGAATCCCTGAATAGACCAGTAACAGGCTCTGAAATTGAGGCAATAATTAATAGCCTACCAATCAAAAAAAGTCCAGGACCAGACAGATTCACAGCCAAATTCCACCAGAGGTACAAGGAGGAGCTGGTACCATTCCTTCTGAAACTATTCCAATCAACAGAAAAAGAGGGAATCCTCCCTAACCCATTTTATGAGGCCAGCATTATCCTGATACGAAAGCCTGGCAGAGAGACACAACAAAAAAAGAATTTTAGACCAATATCCCTGATGAACATCGACGCAAAAATCCTCATTAAAATACTGGCAAACCAAATCCAGCAGCACATCAAAAACTTATCCACCATGATCAAGTGGGCTTCATCCCTGGGATGCAAGGCTGATTCAATATATGCAAATCGATAAACATAATCCAGCATATAAACAGAACCAAAAACAAAAATCACACGATTATCTCAATAGATGCAGAGAAGACCTTCAACAAAATTCAACAGCCCTTCATGCTAAAAACTCTCAATAAATTAGGTATTGATGGAACATACCTCAAAATAATAAGAGCTATTTATGACAAACTCACAGCGAATATCATAATGAATGGGCAAAAACTGGAAGCATTCCCTTTGAAAACTGACACAAGACGGGGATGCCCTCTCTCACCACTCCTATTCAACACAGTATTGGAAGTTCTGGCCAGGGTGATCACGCAGGAGAAAGAAATAAAGGGTATTCAAGTAGGAAAAGAAGAAGTCAAATTGTCCCTGTTTGCAGATGACATGATTGTATATTTAGAAAACCCCATTGTCTCAACCCAAAATCTCCTTAAGTTAATAAGCAACTTCAGCAAAGTCTCAGGATACAAAACCAATATGCACAAATCACAAGCATCCCTATACAACAATAACAAACAAACAGAGAGCCAAATCATGAGTGAACTCCCATTCACAATTGCTTCAAAGAGAAGAAATTATCTAGGAATCCAACTTACAAAGGATGTGAAGGACCTCTTCAAGGAGAACTACAAACCACTGCTCAACAAAATAAAAGAGGACACAAACAAATGGAAGAACATTCCATGCTCATGGATAGGAAGAATCAATATTGTGAAAATGGCCATACTGCCCCAGGTAATTTATAGATTCAATGCCATCGCCATCAAGCTACCAATAACTTTCTTCACAGAATTGGAAAAAACTAAAGTTCATATGGAACCAAAAAAGAGCCTGCATTGCCAAGACAATCCTAAGTCAAAAGAACAAAGCTGGAGGGATCATGCTACCTGATTTCAAACTATACTACAAGGCTACAGTAACCAAAACAGCATGGTATGGGTACCAAAACAGAGATACAGACCAATGGAAAAGAACAGAGCCCTCAGAAATAATACCATGCATCTACAACCATCTGATCTTTGACAAACCTGCCAAAAACAAGAAATGGGGAAAGGATTCCCTATTTAATAAATGGTGCTGTGAAAACTGGATAGCCATATGTAGAGAGCTGAAAGTGGATCCCTTCCTTACACCTTATACAAAAATTAATTCAAGATGGATTAAAGACTTAAATGTTAGACTTAAAACCATAAAAACCCTAGAAGAAAACCTAGGCAATACCATTCAGGCCATAGGCATAGGCAAGGACTTCATGACTAAAACACCAAAAACAATGGCAGCAAAAGCCAAAATTGACAAATGGGATCTAATTAAACTAAAGAACTTCTGCACAGCAAAAGATACTATCATCAGAGTGTACAGGCAACATACACAATGGGAGAAAATTTTTGCAATCCACCCATCTGACAAAAGGCTAATATCCAGAATCTAAAAAGAACTTAAACAAATTTACAAGAAAAAAAAAAAAACATCAAAAGGTGGGCAAAGGATATGAACAGATACTTCTCAAAACAAGACATTTATGCAGCCAACAGACACATGAATGCTCATCATCACTAGCCATCAGAGAAATGCAAATCAAAACCACAATGAGATACCATCTCACACCAGTTAGAATGCCGATCATTAAAAAGTCAGGAAACAACAGGTGCTGGAGAGGATGTGGAGAAATAGGAACACTTTCACACTGTTGGTGGGACTGTAAACGAGTTCAACCATTGTGGAAGACAGTGTGGTGATTCCTCAAGGAACTTGAACTAGAAATACCACTTGACCCAGCCATTCCATTACTAGGTATATACCCAAAGGATTATAAATCATGTTGCTATAAAGACACATGCACACGTATGTTTACTGCAGCACTATTCACAATAGCAAAGACTTGGAACCAACCCAAATGTCCATCAATGATAGACTGGATTAAGAAAATGTGACACATATACACCATGGAATACTATGCAGCCATAAAAAAGGATGAGTTCATGTTCTTTGTACAGGGACATGGATAAACCTGGAAACCATGATTCTGTGCAAACTATTACAAGAACAGAAAACCAAACACCGCATGTTCTCACTCATAGGTAGGAATCGAACAATGAGAACACTTGGATACAGGAAGGGGAACATCACACACCGGGACCTGTTGTGGGGTGAGGGGAAGGATAGCATTAGGAGATATACTTAATGTAAACAGCAAGTTCATGGGTGCAGCACACCAACCTGGCACATGTATACATATGTAACAAACCTGCACGTTGTGCACATGTACCCTGGAATTTAAAGTATAATTAAAAAAGAGGGGTGAGCAGGTGTTGATGATGCTAGCACCTTTGACTGTCACTAATGTAATAAGAAGAAAATGTAAAGAATTTTAAAGGAGAGAAAATGTAGAATGGTGTCCTCAGAATTTAGGATCTAAAACAGCTGGTTATCTATTTGAAGATGTCTCTACAGAATATTCCTTAAGAATGAGGAATATATTGTTAAATGTGCATGAGGCCAACCATATTCATGCTGAATCCATAGAAACATAGTCAAATGGGGGAGGTGAAGAACACTTTAACTCAGGCAAAGCAAATCTGACCAGGAAAAAAAAAAAACATTTTCCAGAAATTAAGTTTGAGGTTTCCTTCAGAAAGGCAAATCAATCTAGAAATATTCTAATTCTCTATTCTTCCCTCTTCCTACACTTAGTCCATTTGTGCAGTTATAAAAAAAAAAAAAACTATGGACTCATTAATTTATAAAGAATAGAAGTGTACGTCTCACACTTCTGGAGGCTGAGAAGTCAAAGATCCAGGTGCCAACGTTTGGTGCCTGGCGAGGGCCCGTTCTCTGTTTCCAAGATGGTGCCTTGTTGCTGTATGCTCAGGAAGAGATGAATTCTGTGTCCTCACACGGTGGAAGAGATGGAAAGGCAGGAACAGGTTCCCTTCGATCTTGAGCCCTGTTATAAAGGTGCTAACTACATTTATGAGGGTGAAGCCCTGAGAACTTAATCACCTCCCAAAGGACACAGCTCTACAGATTGTTGCATTGGGGATTAAGTTTCAACATGAATTTTGGAGGGAACACCATTATTCAAACCGTAGCACCCACTGGACTCTCTGAGCATCAGACCACTCCACCTTGTTAACAAGTGCTGTCATTCTACACTGCCCAGGTTTATGAGAAGAAACACAAGTCTAACATCATAACCTGCTTCCAGTTCAGCAGATTGGAGATCTCCATGCAAGCAAGCTGATCTTTTGAGAGTGAAAAATGTAGAGAGTTGGAGTCTGTCTTCAACTTGTTTCTGTTACTGGATCACTAAAATGTCCTTTGGCTGATTCTTCCTCTCTCAGGTCTCACTCACTTTAAGTACCTTCTCTGACTCATGAGTTAAGCCCCAACCCCAAGACATTCTGAGCTCTCATCCTCCCTGTAGTATTCCATTCATCAGTCTTACCTATCTGCATTGCAATTGGCTGTTTTCTTATCTACCTCTCCAGTGGACACCAACCTAGGTAAAGCAGAGGCTATACCTAACCTGATCCTCACTGCGTCTTCAGTACCTAATACCATGCTTGGCAGCACATAGTACTCAAGAGATGTCTGTAGAATGGAATAGAGCAACATGGAAACAATTTCAATGGAATGAAATGGCATGGAGTGGAATGGAATGATGTAGTCCCATGACTCCCCTCACTTAGTAATTTTTCTGTCCAGAACTGAACCCCTAACCTATGAAGACTGCCTTGGGCAAAGAAGCAGTGTCAACAGAACCATCTAACAAAAATTAAGAAGGGTGATATCAGACCTGAAGTGATACAATCAACCATGCAATATGGAAAGAAAACAAGCTCAAGAACTACACTGCTTCTACCAGAGATGGTTGGCTTTGAGCATCACTACGGTAGACAAGCAATACAGTAGATCCTACGGTTTACTCAGGTAGAGATGCATTTCCTTTATTTATATAATCTCTGATAGATTCTGTCTACATATTAATACTTTCCAAGTTCACACTTAGCCCCCTGATGCATTTTCACCTTCCCCAGAGTACACCAGCTTTCCATGCCATCTAGATGGAGCATTATTCATGTATTCTACAATTATTTATTGAGTTCACTTGATGTTAGAGGGTCCATACCATTGCAAGAGAAGATTTATTTAGGAGCACAAACTTGAGTTGGAGAGAAATGGATTTGAATGCTGATTCTAGCATTAACTAGCTCAATGTCCCTAAGGCAATTATGGAATCTCTCTGCACCTCAGTTTTCTCATCTATAAAATGGGATTAGTAATTCTTACCTCACAGACGAGGCCCCAGTTTATTGCTAGGATGTTTTGCAGCGCTGTTTATAGAGGTATGGGGAATAACAAATGAAATGTAAAATGCCTGCCTCAAAGTTAGCACCCTCAAGTGCTACCTAATATCACACACCAAGCTGAATCAGATATGGATCCTATCCTCAAGGAGCTTACAGTCAAGAATGGAAAATTATGCATGCATATATAGAAAATAAAGCACATAACACAATTGTCAGTGCCGACAAGGGACAGCCGAGCCTGGGAAGAATCTTACTGCTTCTAGCTACTGCCTGGTAACTTCTCATTTGTCTTGTGAAACATTTCTGAGACATGTCATATTGAAAGAAAATAAAGACCAGTATGGGGGTTACTAGAATCAAAGATTAAAGTCCCAAAGGCCAAAATTAATACTTGTAAATCTCTACACTTACGCAACGTTCTTCAAAATGCAGATGCCTGAGTACTATATGGCTCATTCTGACGTCCACAAATCAGCCGCAGATGCAGCAGTAGTAGTGTGAATATAGTTTAGTTAAAATGTAATTTATTCTTATTAAAGGCCTTTCTGTGCCTGACTCAGTGGAGAGCTCTCTACCCATCAGGATTATTACTCTCCTAATGAACCCAATAGAGCATGAAGAGGGACCAGTTAAGTCAGGATGGTCCGCTTAGAAACGTGATGGCCTAATCCAGCTTGGGAACAACATTCTCAACTCCCCTGGAGGGAAGAGCTCTAATTAATGATAGCGGGGCACATCGCCTACGCCCAGATAAAGCTTGGCTTTAAACTCCAGTCCATGGAATCAGACTCCTTCCACTTTTTAATATATGGATTTTAAGAGTTCGTTCAGCAAAAGAAGGAAAGATATTCTCTATTTCCATTCTCCTCAGCATGTAACTTCATATGCATTACTGAAATTTAAGTAACATTTTTAATTGCATGACAAAAATATTCCATGCAGCAACTGCTCTTAATAATATACTTACCATTGCTCATTTCATTACCCGATAATTACCAGATCATTAGAGCAAATAATATATTCTTGTGGGATAAACTTATGGCAGTAATTTTAGAAAAAAAAATAGAAAATCTCTCTTAAAGTTGCCAGCCAGTAGGCAATGTGCAGAATTAGCTACTGAACTAAATGAATAGAAATGTATATTCTAAAAGTAAACAGCAGTAAAATGACATTTATAGCTAATTCTGGATCATGAAATCAAAAAGAAAATGGCTGGAAAATCCAATCCTCTCATTTTACAGGTAAGGACAATGAGGTAGTGAAGTTGAATTGCCCCCACAGGCTAATTGTGTCCATAGGAGCAGAGTCTGGACAAGAATGGGTCTCTTGTCCCTTATTTTGAAGCTCCTCCTTTTTATCACAGCATCCTCTAAATGCAACATACATTTGGTTTTTAAAACCCAGATAAACTGAAATATTTGGAGACTACAAAGAGCTAGTTAGTTGGACTTTCTAGTTAAGCTTTCATACCAAAAACTAATCTTTTCTAACTCACAATTTTTACAGGAGTTGAAGAGGCAAGATCTCAATGTCAAGTTTCTCTCACGCTGGTTCCAGTTATCCAGCCTAGGACACATTTTTCTCCAATCCACTTGGACAACTTCTCATCGGCCTTCAGATGGCAGCTTAAGAACCCCTTCCCCAGCCAAGCCTTGTCTACCTTCAGGCTAGGTGAGCTGCTCAACTGTGTGGGACAATAGTTCTGTCTCATGTGATAAAATCACATCATTATTTGTAATTAACCACTTAGTATTTGTTTCTCCCCACTAGACCATTAGTTCTCAAACATAACCATATTTTAGAATCACCTGGATGGCTTGTGAAACTACAAATCACTGGGCCTCACCCCTGGAGTTTCTGATTCAAGTCTGAAGTGGGTCCTGAGACTTTATAGTCCTAACAAGTTCGCAGGTGATGCTGGTGTTACAGATACCACCCACCTTGAAAACTGTTAAGCTGCCAGACAGGATGGCTCATGCCTGTAATCCCAGCACTTTGGGAGGCTGAGGCGGGTGAATCACCTGAGGTCAGGAGCTCGAGACCAGCCTGGCCAACATGGCAAAACCCTGTCTCTACTAAAAATACAAAAATTAGGCAGGCGTGGTGGTAGGTGCCTGTAATCCCAGCTACTCGGTAAGCTGAGGCAGGAGAATTGCTTGAACCCAGGAGGCAGAGTTGGTGACAAGACTGAAACTCCATCTCAAAAAAGAAGAAAAGAAAAAAAAAAAAAAACCACTAAGCTAGACTATGAGACTCATGAAGCAAGGGGCAAAGTCTGTCCTATTCATCATTCTATCCCTAGTGTCTAGCACAGTGCATGGTACACAGTGAGTTCCCAAAAACTAGATGATAAATGAAGGATTTTCCTCTCTGAGACAAAAAGTTACAACTCCAAACATCTAGAGTATAACATTAAGGGAAGCTTGGTGAAGGATATACAGGAACCCTGTAGCATCTTTGCAATTTTTCTATAAATCTAAAGTTATTTCAAAAATAAAAGTTTTATACACACACATGCACACACATATATCTCCATGCTCAGGCATGACCTTAAGATATGACCCGGATGTTTATTTTTTTAGTCAATTTCTAACAGAAGTTGATAAAAACTTTTTTTGCTCTTCTCCTCTTGCTGGGAAACACTATCTAGTCCTAGGTAATTGAGCATTCAGGGTTGGCTGGCTTCTAGTAAATAGGTGCATCAGGTTTTTACCTGTAATTGTAGCAGACCCCTCTGACTTCAGCTCCCCTGGACCAAATGAAGAACAGATGGGCACCTGGATGATGCTTTCCATTATTCAGTGGCAGTATCCTAATCATTAGTAAATTACTTCCTGAGTGCTCTTTGTGAGCATGCAGGGCCTGTCTTATACAAAAAGCTGAGACAGCAACTACCTGTTGGAGGGATGATTTACAGACTCTAGGAAAGCTTCCTGGCCCGCCAATATTCCTTACTGCTTCCCCACTCCAACCTGCCACTGGGCTAGGATTTTCACCAGGAGAGAGATGACCCTTAGGTTTCAAGCCTTGCCTCTCTGTAAGTCCTCTGTTAAAATGCCAATGTGGTAGCACTTTCAAACATTATCCAACATTTCACCCCTAGATAGGATTCATTTATCAGACTGCTTCCCAGTTTGACAGCCAGCCATAGGAGTCACAAAAAAAAGTTGTGCTCGGGAAGGGAGTGTGCAAGAGCAGACCTGGGTCTAGAACCTCAGGGCAGGGGACACACAGGAGAAGTGGGTTTCTGGAGGAGAGGCTGGCCAAAGGTCTATGGAAGGGAAGGGAGGAAGTGGCTAAATGACGTACACCTGGGTGTTGGCCAACCCTAGGATTCACTGTGCATTTTCAGTGGACCTCATTTACAGAAAAGATATGACCCTTGCCTTCAACCTAGACAAAAGCCAAAGTCCAGAGATATTAACACATAATACTAATTACAGAGTGCCAGAGTCTGTGCTGGATACTTAATACATTCATTCATTTAGCACTGTGACAGAGCTATTGATCTGATTAGATCCTCCTAACACCTTGGGTGATAGTTGTTATTGTCCCCTTTTTTCACTAAGAAACTGAAGCTCAGAAATGAAGTGAGTTGTCCAAGCTCCCACAATAGGTAAGAGTCAGAGCTGGGGTTTATCATCATACACTGTGTTCTTTTCTTTGCTACTCTATCTATAATGAAAAAGGGTCAGCATTAATAACGTGAATTATTGTAGTGCTATTAATGCCAATAATGCATATTACCATTAATAATGCTAATAATAAGGGGCATGGTTTGTCCAAACCTGCCTCTTCTGGCTGTAGTCCCTTTGGAAAGTGAGTAGCCATTGCCGAGCCTAGAAAGCAGAGCACCTGCTCCAGAGTAAGCACAAGTTCAATGTTTGCTACTATTAACATTACTATTATTTTCTTTTTATGCCTAAAATAACATTAAAAAGGAAGTTATTTTTAAATATATTCCTGTTCTCGGAACAAAGAGTAGAGGGATAGGGAAGAAAAAGCTACTAAACTAGTATAAATTGGTAAAACAAAACCATTATAGACGCTAGGAAGAAAATATACAGGATACATGATGAACAGTTGTGGAAATCGGGAAAGGCATTTTAGGAAAGGTGATTATGACAGGTCTCTGAGGAGCTGATGTTTATGCCCAAATGTGACTAAGTTGGTAGTCATACAAAGACTATAAGAACGGACATGTCAGGCAAAGGGATGTGTAAGCACAGAGGCCAAGAGTTATAAAAGGGCTTGACTTGTTTGAGGAATAGAAGGAAGACACAGCTCGGCTGGAGCCCAGTGAGCCAGGAGAGTGATGGAGCAGCAGCTGGAAAGGTAAAAGAAAGCCAGAGGAGGCAGCTTGCTTTTGGTCCTGGCAAAAAGTCTGAATATTATCCAAAACACGAAGAGAAGATACTGGAAAGTTTTAAGCAGGAAAGTGATATAATCTGACTTGAAATGGGTTCATTTTTTAAATCCCTTTGGCTGTTCTGTGGACAATAAATACAGACAAGAATAGAAGTACAGAGATCAGTTACAGATGCTAGACAATAGTTAGGTGAAACATGGTGATGACGTTGACTAGAGAGGTGAAAGTGGAGATGATTAGATGGAAAAATTTGCAATACACTTAGGAGATAACCCAAAGGACTTGGATTCAATGTGGCCAATGACAGAAAGGGGAACATTCAGTTCTGGCCTAGAGCCTAGAATGCTGGTTAGAGAAACTAGGTAAGCACACAAAGAAAAGGAGGTTTGCGAAGAAAAATAAATTGGGGGTTCCTAGAAAATATTCATTTTGAGAAACCATGCAGAATATTCTATACATGAGCAGGGGACAGGGTCAATGACACACACATGTCAATCATCAGCATTCAGATATTGTTAAAGCCATGGGTCTGTGTGAGAAACCTAGAGAGAATATGGAGAGAGATGTAAAAAAGGACTCAGAACAAAACCCAGAGTAGTCTCATCACTCTGAGGAAGGAAATACAGTACAGAATAAGGAGGAATGACCCAAAGAAAGTGGCACTGCAGAGACCAAGGCAGGAGGAAGGTCAAAGATGATGAGTAGTCTCTACGATGAAGACAGAAAAGGGCCTCTTAGACTTGGCCACATGGAGGTTGTTAAAGACAAAACCAGTTTTACTGGCTTGATGAAAACAAAAACCTAATTGGAGCAAGTTGTGGAGAGAGTTGGAGATAAGGAACAAGAAACAGAAAGTGTGGGCAATGCTTACACATTTTTTGCTGTGAAGGGAGGAAGAAGAAGAGGATATCAGCTGGAGGAGGATATGGCATCCGAAGAGAGCTGTTTATTTACAAGAGATACCTAGAGCTCATTCATATGTCCGGATTAACAGGCCAGCAGACAGAAAAGAAATGATACCAAAGAGGAAGAGACGTTAGAGTGTCAATTTTAGATCTTTCCTGCTTTCTCTTCTGGGCATTTAGTGCTATAAATTTCCCTCTACACACTGCTTTAAATGTGTCCCAGAGATTAATAATAAAAAATAAATTTAAAAAAAAAAAAAAAAAGAGGAAGAGACCTGCAGGAGCAAAGACCTTGCAAGGGCTAAAGGCTGGACCCTAAAGCATTGAGGGAGAGGTTGGCTTTTGACAGCAGCAGGGACACTCCTCCTACGGAGCACAGGAAGACAGAGTAGGAGGTCCAGCTGCAGATGAGTCTAGAGGGTAGGCAATGGGGCCATAAGGGGTTCCACTGGCCTTTCAAATAGTCTCAGTTTGGGTGTTCTTAAGATGAAATGACTATAAAGTAGGATCTCCAAACAGAAACAGAAGTATTGTCTCCATCTACGGAAGAACTTAAGGTCAAATAATCCAAAGTATTCCTTCCACAGAAGAGGTTGAAGCAGTTCAGTGACTGGCTGCTGGCACACAACTTCTTAGTAACAACCATGAGGCTAGAAACCAGTGTATCAGGATCTCAATCTTTTTGAAACAACACTTTTCTACTCTCTACCTTGTACTTCCATAGACTGAGATTTTCTCTCAGTACATGGGCAAACAGATAACATACCACCTTGTATTCTTTATTTTTTTTCCCCCACCCATCTGCTGGCTATAGTCAGAGAGAGTTAACAGTTAACCTTTTTTCCAAAACCTCACCCATGAAGTTGGGTGAGCTCGGAGGTAGATGGAAACAAAAGCAATGAACCTGCACCAGGTCTCAATTAACGTTTACAGGCTACCACTGCAATAAAGAGCAATTTAGTGTTTGTGAAGTTGTTTCCATTAAAATACTCTCACAGCCTCTTCACATATTTCTTAATTACAATGCTGAAAACGTTTGACTTGAGGAAGAAAATGCACTGGGAAACATAAGCCAGTATGAAAAAGAGGCAAAGTCTGCCACCAGAAAAATGGTCTGTTGACTTAACTTGGGGACATTTTCCCCTCAATAACGAGGCAGACCAACCTAGCAAGTTGACTAGCTCAAGTGAAAATGCAGAATTTGACAAATTTGACACTTTTATACCCAGAGTTTCTTTTATTGTTGTTTTTCTTTTTATATATTTAGGGTATACAAGTACAGGTTTCTTATATGCATATACTACATCCATATTGTAACCAATAGGTAATTTTTCAACCTTCATCCCCCTCCCACCCTTCTACTTTTTGGAGTCTCCAGTGTCTATTATTCCACTCTGTATGACCATGTGCACCCACTGTTTAGCTCTCAGTTATAAGTGAGAACATGCCATACTCACAGTTAGACATGGCATCTGGCTTAGAGAAGAGCTCAAAAAACATTTGCTATTATGCTGAGTGAAAAAAAAAAAGCCAGTTTCAAAAGGTTACTTCTTGTACAGATCTATTTATATAACATTCACAAATGATAAAATCACAAAGATGAAGAAGTGATTAGAGATAGCCAGGAATTAGGGATGGAGACTGGGCTACAACGACCCAAGAGCAACTCAAGGGCATTCTCACATAGTGAGGGAAAAGTGCTGTACACCTTGATTGTGGTGGTCGTGATGTGAATCTATCATTTGATAAAATTGAATACAACTACACATACATGCACTCCCACACACAGAGTAGTCCATGTAAAAACTGGGAAAAGATTAATACATTCTGTAGATTGGACAAATGCCGCTTTATTAGTTTTGAAGTTGTACTGTAGTTATGCAAGATGTTATACTGGGGGTGGGGAGGAATCACAAGCAGCCCAAAGACCTGAGACTGGAAGGGACCCTTACCTTGGAGGTGGGTGAGAACTTAAAGAGAGCTCTCACCCTTGCCCCTAGCCTCTGCACATGCACAGCTGTCATTCAACGAGAAGGTCAGAAAAGGAGGGTAGAGAGGAAGCTGAAGAGCAACCCCCACCCCCCAGCCCAAGCCAATCCACATCACACTTGCTCTCCAAAGACCTCCAGGTAGAAACAGACTCAATGTGTCAAAGACTAGACTGGACCACACAGCCTCCTCGCCCAGGTAAAATGGATGTGAGGCTGAAGAATAACTTACAAACAGGACCTTTTATAATAAAAGGAGTAGTGGAAGCATTAAGAGAACACTTTAAATATATTGGAAACACAATTTATGAACAAAAATAGCTATGCCTAGGAGGACTGAAGCCACCTGTAACGGTAATTGTGTTGTTTTTTCTGGATGCTAGTTTACTACCACAATTCTGTGTGTAATTGCTCTTGTAATCTCAAATTTTTAGTTTTCACTAACTACTTTGGAGAATCACATCTTTTTTCCCAACTTGTCTCTCATGATGCTTCGTACAAAGTTCTAAGTAGACCGTCACTACATGCTTGCAAATTTATTTCATTTGTATTAACGCATTTTTCATTACCATAAAAGTGTATTGATTATTGACAACCTTATTGAGTTACACTGTTCATACTTCCAGGGTGCACCTCCACTCCAGAATACCTTTACCTTTCAAAACATGCCCCTGTCCCAGGATTATGGACACTGAAAATACTGCAAGACTGAAATAGGCTCAAATTCCCTAGCCTATTCATCACGGAGCTTGTTCATTCATGGCTGACCTGTCTCTTTTGACACCTTACACCTTTGGACTTGGTTTGAACCTCCCATTCCTTTGGACTATTGTTTTTGTCTTTTTAGAGACAGGGTCTCACTTTTGCCCAGGCTGGACTCAAACTCCTGGGCACAAGTGATTCTCCTACCTTAGCCTCCCAAGTAACTGAGAATATAGGCACACATCACTGCTCCTAGGTCTTTAGATTATTTTTTTAAGCTGTCATTAAGACAGGCTTTCAACTCCCTCACCTATATATTTGTTTCATTTCCCTTTTGAATCTAAAACAAAGGTAAAACGTCATCTGTTGCCTTTATCCTCGTTCTAGGCAAAGAATTAGGGTTCAATAGATTCTGATTCATATACTGCCTCATGCCTCGCTGAGTGATCTCTTTCTTCTGCCCAATGGTAGTGTCCTTATACATTTCTATGGACAAGTTCTTGTCCCTTTTATATCCTTCATTTGGTTATTCTTTAAAAATTAAAAAGTAAGGCCAGACACAGTGGCTTGCACCTATAGTCCTAGCTACTCGGAAGGCTGAGGCAAGAGGATCGCTTGAGCCTAGGAGTTCAAGGTTACAGTAAGATATGATTGTACCACTGCACTCTTGCCTGGATAACAGAGCAAGACCCTATCGCTTAAAAAATAATAAAAATAAGTAATCAAGTAAAAGATAAAAATCCTTCACCCTTTTTTTCTAGGTAAGTAGGAAATGTGGTCTAAGAGGTTGAAACGAAAAATTGAACTTCAAAGGAAAAAGAATAAGCTGAAATTTAACTGAGTCAATAAAATGTTAGACTGGCAGAAGCTGGATGAAGTGTCTTCAGTTTTTCCCTGTACTACTTTCGCAATTTCTTGTGAGTCCAGAAATTATTTCATGATAAAGATGTTTAAAGAATAACTGGATTTAATTACATGTATACATTGGTTGAATTCTTTTAACTGCTATCCTCATAAAAAATTCTGTTAGCCATTTTAATCTTACCCATTTAACAGCTGAGGAAAGCGAGTCTCAAGTGTTTCATGGTAGTTAATAGAGGAATCTCTGGAGCCAAAGTACCTAGGTTCTAATTCCACAGTCATTTAATAGCTACTTAACTGTAAGCAAGTGACTTTTTCTGCGCCTCAGTTTCCTCTCCAATAAAATAGGAGATATCACATATTCACCTCCAGGCACAGGGGCTAGAATGTTGTAATTAATAAATGCTAGAGGTCATTGCTGTAATCAAAATTCACCCAGAGAAGTGGCAGAACTGAATCAAATGTAGGTCTGTCTAGTTCCCAAGACTTCCTCTTAATCATCATCAAATACTGCCTTCCGTGTTAGTGGCAAACAAAGAAATAAATGAACACAGTTATTCAATGCTTCGTCCCCTCTCCCGTGTGCACACACACCCACCTTATGTCCATGAATCTTAGCTCTGTGTTGGTTTACTATGGCTGTTGTTACAACATAAACTGGGTGGCTTAGAACAAACTTACTGTCTCTCCGTTCCAAAGTCCAGAAACCCAAAATCAAGAAGTGAGCACGGGTCGAGTGTGGCGGCTCATGCCTATAATCCCAGCACTTTGGGAAGCCAAAGTGGGCAGATCACCGTCAGTCAGGAGTTCAAGACCAGCTGGCCAACATGGCAAAACCCTGTCTCTACTAAAAATACAAAATTAGCCAGGCATGGTGGCAGATACCTATAATCCCAGCTACTCAGGAGGCTGAGGCAGGAGAACTGCTTGAACCTGGGAGGCGGAGGTTGCAGTGACGCGAAACTGCACCAGAGCAAGACTCTGTCTCTAAATAAATAAATAAATAAATAGATAGATAGATAGATAGATAGATAGATAGATAGATAGATAGATAAGTGAGCAGGGCCCCTCTCCCTCTGAAACCTGTAGAGGAGAATCCCTCCCGGACTCTTCTAGCTCCTGGTGGTGCTCATCAATCTTTGGCTTGCAGCTGTATTACTTCAACCTCTGCCTCTGTTACCTGCATTTGGCAGCCTTCCATCTGCATCTCTCTCTCCTCTTCGTATAAGGACATCAGTTATATTGGATTAAGGGTTCATCTTACTCCAGTAGGAGCTCATCTTGACTTAACATCTTAATTACATTTGCAAAGATCCTATTTCCAAATAAGGTCACATTCATAGGTACCAAGTATCAAGAGTTAAGACTTCAATAGATCTTCTGGGGAGACACAATTCAATCCCAAGTGCCTCCCAGGGCGTTTCTAAAGCCATCTCAGACCCCATCTGCCCTCTTTCCACTCAGCAAAAACACCTCCCGTACTGCCTGTGCCTCTGCCTCTGCCCAAGACAAGTTTTGGCAGTCCACTGTTTATTAAAACATGAGGAGAGTTAACAAGCACTTTGGGGGCACAGATGGGCATTTCTCTTTAAGAGCAATTTTAGCTTTCTAGCACAAAACCCACAAGCACAGGGGGCATTCTGACCTGTCGTCATTTCAAGCTGCTTAAGTGATCATTTACGGTAGGGAATAAAAATTATCACTGTTTTGAAACAGACACTAAGCTGTCTGTTCCAGGTAATGATACCTCCGGGCCAAACCATTATTTTTCAGAAGCCCTAATGATCAAGATGGGTAGGCTATTGTTTATCAAATTCTTTCCGTGTCACAGACAGTGTCTGAATAAGATGAATATCGTCTTCTTTGTCAGCTACAGTCAGTTTAACCAATTCTTCTCAACTGCCCTCTATGCTGACCAGCCAATGGAAATCAAGGGCAAGATCAGGAACAGTGTGTACACATGCCCTGCTCCTGGCTCCCATGATCAAAAATGCAGGCAGCAGAGAAGTCAGGTTCAGATCCTGGCTCCATCACTTTCAGCCATGGGACACATTGTTTAACATTTCCCGAGATTCTGGTTCCTCTGTTCCATGGACATGATAACTACCTCCTGGGGTTTTTCTGTAGATGAAACTCCATGAATGTGTGTGAAAGACTTAGCACAAGACTTTGCATATCATAAGAACCGATGTTAACGTTTTAATTCATAGACATTTAAAGGGAGAAATGAGATGTGGCCTCAGAGAGATGGCTCATTTTCCTTTCTGAGAGCTGCAGACAAGCCATGTCCAGCCCATTTCTACTCTGCAGTTCGGAAACCAAAGCCAAATGTCCCACCTCAAGTGTCAGAGGCTACTGCTCCAGAAAGAAAGAAAAACCAACTAGCAATTCCTTAACCTGCTACAATTTACCAAGCACTTTCATTTCTTTGGAAGGTCACAACCTGAGAGGTAGAGGTAACTGTTACCTCCGTCATGAATCAGAGTACATATTTAAGTGCTGTGTGAGGGAAGCAGTGGGACATCGTGGTTGCAAGACCAGACTCTGGCACTAGAGATCATTTGGGTTCAAAGCCCAACTCCATCTCTGGCTTATTTCACCTCTTACTGACTTGACTTCCTCATCTGTAAAATGAGAATGACCCGGCTGCGCATGGAGGCTCACGCCTGTAATCCTAGCAGTTTGGGAGGCCGAGGCAGGTAGATTGCCTGGGCTCAGGAGTTCGCAACCAGCCTGGGCAACAGAGTAAAACCCTGTCTCTACCAAAAAAATACAAAAAAAAAAAAAACTGAGTGTGGGGGTGTGCACCTGTAGTCCCAGCTATTCAGGAGACTGAGGCAGAAGAATTGCTTGAACTTGGGAGGTGGAGGTTGCAGTGAGCCGAGATCATGCCACTGTACTCCAACAAAGGGACTGGGCGAGACTCCATCTCAGCAACAACAACAACAAAAAATATAGGAATGACCCTAGTACTAAGTCCATCTTGTAAAATGGGGATAGTACCAACCTCATGGAGTTGTTTAAGGACATTTTAAATGAGTTAATATGTGTGAAGTGATTGGAACATTGCATGGCTCATAGCAATTGCTATTTAAGTGTTTGCTAAATAAATGTTAAATAAATAAAGGAACGAGTACATAGTAAGCTCTCAATAAATAATAGCTATTAATGGCTATTACTAGCTATGTCAATGAGCGACAAACTATAGCCACAGGGCAAATCTGACCCTTTGTGCAAATAAAGTTTTATTGGACTATAGCCATATTTATTCATTTATGTATTATCTAAGGCTACATTCCTGCTACAATGGCAGAGTTGGATGGGTTAAACAGAGACCCTATAGCCCATAAAACCTAAAATAATTTCCACATGACCCTTTAAGAAAAAGTTTGCCAACATCTTATCTCCTTGACCAGACCAGGAACTTTCAAGCCAAGGACTACACTTTATATTTACTCACCATTTCAGTCCTAGCATCTAGCATAGGGCCTAGCACTCAGTAGACATTCTAGAAATATTTGTTGACACAGTGAATAAATAACTGAAGTCCCGTTTTATATGTCAGGACATAAAAAAAAAAAAAAAATAGCCATCGTTAAGCCCTTGCCACATGTCAGATACCAAACCAAGTACTTTGTCCTAAGTCATTTAATCCTTAGACACAGATTATCAGCCCAATCGTAGGAGAAAACTGAAGTTGAGAAGTTAGAAAACTACTCAAAGTGACACAACTGACATGTTTGAGCTGAAGCTCAAACCCTGGTTTTCTGACTCAAAATGCTATGTTCAAACTTTACCCCCTATTCAAGCATGTAACAATTTGAGAAAAAAAGAAAAATTCATAAATTTCTCTACGGCTGTGACCTTCAAGTTACATTCTGCATTCCTTTTACTCCTGTGTTTCTCAATTTAATAAAATAAATAGAAAACCTAGAAAAATAATCCTATAAAAGTCTGTCCAACTTACTCAAAGCTCCAGATTTTAACTAGGCCCACACACCACCAACCTTTCCAGTTGAAAAGTCACTATATTCCCACCATGAAGTGTCTTTTCAGAATACAAGATGCAAATTGATAAACAACTGGTTTGACCTTGTCTGCACTAGGTTAGGTACTAGTTATCTGACTAATGATACTAGCTGGTATACTATTCTATAGACTGTGTGATAGTTATTGAGTTGGGACAAACTAACAGCATGAATGTTTCACACACCAGCAATCAAATTTGGCATCTATTCTGATAAGTAACTTACATTCTCTTTTATTTTTAGCACATATCTTTAACACAAATCTTGCCTGCAGATACATTTGCCACCTGTACTGGACCTATTTTATGCTTCTCTCCAGATTTTCTCATCCTCACCTCCCCCTCAGATCTTAGCTCCCTGCTCAGTGGAGAACCCTGACTGCCACTGCCTGCACCTCACCCACTAACACTGCCAGTTGTTGCAGTTTCCCACAGATAAAAACAGACCAAATTCCTGAGTCACGCTTAGGGAAAAGTCTCCAGGGAGAACCATTTAACCAACATGAAACTATGTGTGGCTTACTTGTTATTGCAGCATAATCTAGCCTTAGCCTAACTAAATCTATTAGCATTTCACCTTGTACCCTGCCAAGAGCTAGAGAAAGAATCTCTGACCTGAGCTATCTCCATGAGGCCAACAGGAAAATGCTGTGTCATGCTGAGTAATCATCCTCTGAGATACTAGAGTGGTGGGTGGGAACAGTGACATTATATCCTAGTAATAAGTAACCTGTCTTGTTTTGTAGCAATCCCACCCCTTAAATTAGGTTAACTTTCTCCAGAAACAAACCTGAGGCAAGGATTCAGATGAATTCTTTCATCTGAGAAACACTGGTAATAGAGTAGAGAAATAAGATGGGGACTGGAAAGAAGTCAACTAAAGGTACGTCATTGAGCAAGTTAGTTCCGAGGATGACTGGAGGTCAAGTTCACTGAAGAGCTCTGGGACACAGTGTAGACTGTGCCCCAGGCTTATCCCAATCAAGAAGCAGAGGAGATGGGGGCACTTATTCACCAAATCTCCACCTGTCATTAGAAACTTGCTTCCAGAGCATGATCCAGCTCTTCCAACTTGCCCTACACACACAGGCTGAGCAGACACAACGACCACCACCCTCCCACAGAGAGTGCAGATTTTCACAGGTGTACTATGGGTAGTCAGTGCCAAAAGCATGTGTGTGAGGCACATAGCACATCGGCTATTCCTTCCATGTCCAAATTATGCTACCGCCAAACTCAAACCCATGTTAACCACCCATGAAGTTTCTGTTGTGACTAGTAATTCTCCCCTTCTCCCCAGGCAAGAGGTATGAGGTCTATTTAAAAATCATCTCAACAGCTCAAATTGTATCACAAATATAGTCACTAGGATAGTGATGAAGCCCCACCTACCATCTCCAGGTCAATTTGGTACCATTCACCTCACATCCCAGCGTGAGTCATTCTTGGTAGGTGGAACATCCCAGTGTCCTGGCTGCTCATGAAATGCCTCATAACTAATTCCTTTGAGCCCAGATTTCTTGGCACAATGTGGTCTTCCGTGGAGCCAAGACATCCTAGGGAGAAACTATTCCTTGGAAGCAGCATGTGCACAATCAGCAGCAGTTCATGTCTGCTTTTGAGAGTTCTCTCTCCAAGTCTCCATTTCAGTAATAAACTGCCTAATCCTGGCCATTTTCCCCACGGAGAGGTGATTAAGTCTGTCACCCTTGTTATGGTTGGGGGTGGCTCATTTTCATTAAAATGACCTCATCACTGCATCTCTCTCATAGGCCACTGCAATTATTTACTGAGTCTCTGTGGGTGGAAAGGTAAACTGGAGGTTGCTTTAGCTGTCTTCCCTACTTGTGAGTAAATCTAGGAAGCTTCTGGAGAAGTATAGGAACCTAAGGGTCAAGTTGTAGCTCTCCTCTGAGCTTAGCACTGATATGTTGAATGGGCAGCGGGGAGGGCTGAAATATCAGCATCCCCTTCCATTTTAATGAGACAATTGAACTCCAGTAACTCTACAAGCTCAGCACACCAGCTACAGATGTCACAGAAGTGGCTTTTTTTCTTTTTTTCTTTTTTTTTTTTTTTTTTTTTTTTTGCCATTGTGGATATTCAAAGTAACACTGAGATGGCTTCCATATTTTTTAACTAGATAATTAAAACCAAAAAAATGATTATTTGGAGGTATAGGGGCATGTCTGATTAAGCCCCAGTGCTGAAAATAACTATCAATTCACTGATGATGAATCAGCCTATTTTGGAGAGTCACATGAATGACAGTACAAAAACAGGCACTGATATACAGTTTCATTTTAGAAAAAAATGTCTTTTTGATTTTTTAAAAAAAAAGGATGGAGTTGTTTCATGATATAATTAACCCAAAACTGATCATTTAATTTAATTGTGCCACATACAGAAAGAAAGGGTTTGTGGGGAAGAAGGAAAACAATGAATGAGCTGCTACCAGGCAGAGATGGCAGGGCAAATTTCCAAGCTACATGAGCTATGTTTCCTTGACAGCTTTGGATTATTAAGAAAACAATTGCCCAGACATAAACTAATATTCAGAAACAGCTGCCAGATAATATGTTGTCTTTCCAATGGTTAGAGCATCTCATGAAAAGCCTTCTTGACAGAGCCACTCTCCTCCAGTGTTGATTTACAGAGCACTATTCCCAGAAAACGCAGTTAGCTTAATTTACAGTAACCCAGGGCTAACCAAGAAAGTGGAGTCAGCAGAGAGCTGGCAAGAGAGTTAAAGACCAGCTCAGCTATTCATGAAAATCTGTATTTATTAACTACCAGACATCAAAGCGACCAGATTCCTAGCTACTTATAAGTGCTTTGTCCCTCTATCAAAATGACATTAGCCATCCAAATCCTAGATGATTGAACATCGTCTGTCTATGCTGAAAGGGACTTGAAACATCATCTAACCAATCCTTTGATTTTTAAGTGAGAAGATGGATGCTCAGATGATCAAGTCACCATCCAAGATCAACCAATCACTTTGCAGTCAAGCAGCACCAGCAGTAATGCCTTATCTCCAGTCCAGGACTCTTGCCACCACTTCCCACAGGCAAAGAACTCTGAATTTTGTGAGACTGTTACTAATCACAGACTGGGTGATCTGTGTAAGGCATATTGAGCCACATCTTCAACCATGTCTTTTGGGTACATTAGGTGCATCCAAAGCTTCTTTAGTAACACTCAGATCATCAAGTTTCTCTTGGGTACACAGAAGAAGTAACTTATTAAGCAAAGTCCCTGTGAAATAAACATCCATTGATCTTTTTCTCTTCACAGTCATAACATACGATGCAACCAAGGGACTGGCTACTCTCCAGGAGAAAATAAGTAGTTTCAGATCCCACCTATTTAAGAACAGAGACAGGGACCAAATGATCTCCAAATACTTCTGGTTCTAAGATCCTATAAGTTGAATTTATATATGTCAAGGGTTGAATCATAGTCACACTCCTGTAACATAAACTCATAAAAATTTTACCATCTACCTGTCTAGCTCATCACTGGGAACGAAGCATCCTCACTTATATAAACTCATTATCTTCTAATAACCCTGTGTGACTGAAGAGTTAAGAATAACATGTTTTGAACAATCCTGAGAGGGAGAAAAGCATAAAGATTAAGAAAGTCAAGTCAGAGAGGCTCAGATTTAAGCTTCAGCTCTCTCCCTGCCAGCGACCTGATTAGCTCCTCTAGGCCTCGGGTCTTCACCAGTAAAGTGGGCATCATTACTGCAAAATGTAATAAGAATCAGTGATTAATGACGCACTCTAGGTCCCGAGTCCTACTTCAGAGTTTCTCCTATCTCCGTATCACCTTCTTTTCTTTTATATATACATATATGTATATATTTTTACCTTCAACTTTAAGATCAGGGTACATGTGCAGGATGTGCAGATTTGTTACACAGGTGTACCATGGTGGTTTGCTGTACAGATCATCCCATCTCCTAGGTATTAAGCCCAGCATCCATTAGCTATTCTTCCTGATGTTCTCCCTCCCTCTCCACCTAGTGTGTGTTGTTCCCCACTGTGTTCATGTGTTCTCATCATTCAGCTCCCACTTATAAGTGAGAATATGCAGTGTTTGGTTTTCTGTTCCTGCATTAGTTTACTGAGGATAATAGCTTCCAGCTCCATTCATGTCCCTGCAAAGGCCATGATCTTGTTCCTTTTTATGGTTGCATAGTATTCCATGCTTTAGTATCTGGGGCCTTGCTGACCCTGCCAGGACTAGTCAATTCTTAGAAAATATGTTTTGCAAATACAAACCAACCAATCCAGAGCCTATAACCCAACCACCTCCTTTACCATTCCAGCTTACTCTAGCCACCTGCCCCAATTACCCCAGGGCCATATATCACACAACTAGGGACAGCCCCTCTTCCCCCAGAGCCCGTAGGAATTATTCAGCTAGCCAATCGTGATCCTCCTTACCCTGCCTCATCCATTTCTTCTTGCAGAAATCACAATATACTCCCCATCCCCCTGTTCCCCCTCCGCCTCCTGACCAATGCTGGTGCTTCCTCATGTGGCCCTGCATGGTGTGGTGTGCTGTTCCTTTCCCCAGGGGAACTGTAACAAACTATCGTTTTTTTCTTTTAACAGTGTCTCACTCTGTCACCCAGGCTAGAGTGCAGTGGCATGATCTCCAATCTCGGCTCACTGCAACTTCTGCCTCCCAGGTTCAGGCTACTCTCGTGCCTCAGACTCCCTAGTAGTTGGGATTGCAGGTGTGTGCCACCATGTCCAGCCAATTTTTTGTAATTTTTAGTAGAGATAGGGTTTTGCCATGTTGGCCAGGCTGGTCTCAAACTCCTGGCCTCATGTGAATTCACCAGCCTCGGCCTCCCAAAGTGCTGGGATTATAGGTGTGAGCCATCATGCCCCACCCAAACTATCTTTTCAATGACAGTTACCTCCTGATCTGTTGGCCCAACTATACCTCAAATGTTCCATTAATACACTATATTTTAAAGCACTCCTACCACATTTTACCCACCTCTATCTCCCAACCCAGCACTAGCACAGGAGAAGTCACATAGCAAATAGTAAGTGACTGCAATGGTTAATTTTGTATGTCAACTTGGCTGGGCCATGGTGCCCAGATATTTTTTCAAACATTGTCCTAGATGTTTCTATGAAGGTGTTTTTTGAATAAGAGTCACATGTAAATCCACAAACTTTGAGTAAAGCAGGTTGCCCTCCATAATGTGGGTGGGCCTTGACCATCAGTTGAAGGTTTTAACAGAACAAAGGCTGACCTCCCCCAGGGTCTGGGAAATTCTGCCAGCAGATGACCTTTGAGCTTGAACTGAAATTCTCCCCTGGGTCTTCAACCTGCCAGCCTATCCTGCAGGCTTTGGACTTACACCTCCATAATTTCATGATCTAGTTCCTTAAAAATACACACACACACACACACACACACACACACTGCTGATTGTGTTGCTCTGGCAAACCCTAACACAGAGACTATGAGATTAAATGCACAAAGTCCATCTGCTATGAACAAGAATGCTTGTAGCAGCACTCTTCATAATAGGCAAAAAGCAGAAACAGCCCAAATGGTCATTCACTGTGTTTTGAAAAATTTACAATATACTCTTTCAACAGAATGCCAAGAGACTGATGAAATGAAGTACAAGTACAGTCAACAAGGATGAAACTCACAAATACAATATTGACTGAGGCAAAACAAATCTGTGGTCACAGTCACCCTGGGAAGAGGAGCAGGGGAGGTGAGGACCCAAGGGGACTTCTGCAGTGCTCCCGCCAATGTTCTGTTTCTTGATCTGAGAGTTGGTTCCGCATTTGAACCAATCAGTGAAACATTTATTGAGCTGTACTGGCAGATCTGTGCCCTTTCCTGTGTATATGTTATACTTCACTAAAGTTTACAAAGATAGAAAAATAAATAAAAATGATATTTGTTAAAAGTCATTCATTATTCCAATCAGCAACCTGTTTCTAAGATACAGTGGACATTCGCACATTTGAAACTCTCAGAAGAGAAAGGTTCAACTTGAAATTACCTATGTCTGAATGTATTATATTTCCTAAACTGAATTTTCAAAAACATGCTACAGCCTCTGTGCCAGATCTCTGGAAACACTGAGAAAATTGGGGCTTGGAGCCTCAGAATCACCCCAGTAGGTATATAAAGTACTCTTTATTCCCATAAGGGACAGAGTCCCGTGGAGAACCTGGCAAAATAATCCTCTCAGCATGTAGGTTTTTTAGAAAACAGAATTTCCCACTGTAATTATCTCAAGTGTCTCTGGGCAAGTAGAGTAAATTAGACATGCAATCTATACTGACACTTCAAGAACTACAAGTCATTCTCTGAACTTTTAAAAGAGGCAAAGAAAAACCAAGCTAAAAAAAAAAATTTTTGTGTTACCCAGACAATAAGAGCAGGTGCGCTTAAACTTGGGAGGCACAGGGGAGTCGTTTGTTAAGAAGTGGACTCACTCAGGGGACGTCGCTGGTTTTGTGTGTTGGAGATGCAGCATTCAGATGCTGAATGGGAAAGGGGAACTGGAAGCCCAGGAGATCTGTCAGTGCCAGCAGCTCTTTCATCAGGCCTTGGTGTCTATGGGGCCCAGGTTATGCTTAACCCATAGAACAGCAAATGCTCAGTGCTGGCCATGCCTTCAGGATCAACTCTACACTTCCTGAGGTGATCCCAGGCCCCTTCCTGCTCCCTCCTTACTCCTCCCTCACGTGGCCTGTGCTATAGCACCTGCACTTTTGGAAGTTACAGGAACGGACCGAGAATGTTTACTCTCTTACCTTTGGTCACCCTGTCCTTTACTTGAAAGCTATAACAATGGCATGACAAACTCCTGCTCAACCCTCAAGACCCAACTCTTTTCCAAACAGCTTTTCCTAACACTCCCCACCCTAGTCTGTGTCAAGCACCCCTCCAGTACATCCTCTGCTGCCCACCCCTCTCTCTGCCACCCCTCCCCCTTGCCTTCCTCTCCTCTCTCTCTACTCCATTACCAGAAGGTGGGGTTGGGGAGAGATGGGGGGTGAAAGGAGGCAGAAATGGATTGGGGACAGAAGGGAGGCACACTCCTAGATTGGTTTTAAAAATCCTAGGGAAGGACTATGATTGGTCAAGCTTGGCTACATTCCTCGACTTTAGACCAATTACCCATAGCTGTGGGTGTGAGATATTATGCCCAGAGTCAGGGCCTCTTGCAGAAAGAAAAGTAAAGAAAGGTGCTGAATGAAAATAACACATACAACTATTAATACAAATGTTAAAATTACTTGATATTCTTATTAAATTTCAAGGCTACTCCATAAAGGCCAAGCTCCAGGTGGGCCAAATTTACCCATATCCATGCGTTTTGCACAAAACTAAACATTGCTCCTAAACCTCTATGTCTACAGACTCTAAGCTCATGAGACAAAGATTATCTGTCTTGTTCACTCCCATATCCCCAGCACATAGCACAGTGCTTGACAGATCAGGGGAGCTTATTAAACATCTGAGCAAAGAAATAAATGAATGAACAATTCCTTAGGGTAACTTGAGAATTTCTTTTCACTAAAAACAGATCTCTCCCCTCACACACATCCCTATACCTCACCCAGGCAAAGATACACAGAAGTCAACGCCTTGCCTTTTATTGGCCAACCACTACTCCCAGAAACAATACATTCTTGAGGTTACCTGCAGCACGCCAAGATACTAGAAGCCTCCTACTGTACCGGCAGCTCCTTCTGATTTTTTCCTGAACCAGTTTCCACAAGAAACTTCAAGTGCCTGACCTAAGAGGCCACTAAACAAAGTAACCAGCCCCGGAGTCCACCTGCCACAGCTGGCCTAACTCAGGAGAATGAAGCTCATAACCATGAAAGAATCTCCCCTCTGATATCTTCCTAACTGCGTATCTGACCCAGGCTCAGGAAGCAGAGAAAAGCCAGAACAAGATCATTAGGAACCAAATCTGTACAAATGAGGCTGCTTACAGCAGATTTAAAAAGCAATGCAGTGCCCTTGTTCTGGGCATGGTGTCGTTTCTCACATGGCTCCTTTGGAAGTGGCCTCTGATGATACAGCAGGCATCAGAGGGATCACATGAAACTGAATAAAACATTAGCACCAGACAAGTATGGTTCGTCATGCATCTTTTAAACCCTAGCATGCAGAGAATAGAGAATTGGCTCCAATCAGCCAGACACACACACACACACACAGTCTTTTTTAGTTGGATGAAACCATCTTTCAACTCACCTCAGGGCTTTCATAGTCAAAACCCAGGCAAAAACATAACTAAAACCACAATATGTGGGCCAACACCGGTTCCTTTTGACACAGTTGCTCAGCCCTTGCCAGTTCTGATCTCAGAATACTCAGAGTTACTGCCACCCCTTGCCTCAGTTTCCACATTATACAATTAACAATATGCTCACCATAGGTCCCAGGAGCTACGGGACAAACCAAAAAGAACAGCTTAATCAAGCACTTTGTACTCCTCAGCCAAACACAGTGGGTGAATTCATGGGCTGAGGCAAGTTAGGGAAGGTTGTTGAGCCTCATTCTCCTTGTCTATGAAATGAGAATCATGCCTCCTACTTCTCAGGAGAACACTAAGGATTAAATTTTAAAAACAGGTGAATGACTTCATCCAGGGCAGTGCTTGACCCTCAGCAGCAAAAATATTGGTTCCCTGTGTATCCAAATCAAAATAAAGAAACCCAGAATTGCATATTTTACTACTGTCTTTTGATGTCAATGCATCTGCATAATGAATGCCCTGAGAGGCAGCACTTCACAAACTGGAAAGCCAGACAATCCATACAGACCTTGCACATGAGACCCCACCCCCATACCAACCACATAGCTGCTAAAACCAGACCAGAGATACCAGGAACCCCGTCAGACAAAGAGAAGTCACAGAAGTCATTGATTGATAGGGAGGTTGGAGCGGAGCAATGAAGTATCAGGGGAAAAGCAACCAAGACAGTTGAAGAAAGAGTCCAGCAGACAAGGAGAATAGGAGGAAAGCAGATGGGATGTAGTGACACAATTCTCTTTGTGATAGTCCAGATCCTCCAAAGAGCAGACACCAAGATGGGATTAAGTCGCAAGGATATGATTAGGAGAGGAGCTATGTGGAAGAAAAGCAGGAGGGGCTGTCTGACATCTCAGTCTGAGTGATGGACAGAGAGAGAGAAGAAAGGTTGGATGAAAGCGTCCCAGCCTGCTGTGTGGTCTAAGGGGGGTTGAACATGGTTGGGGACCAGCTGCATGAGAACTAGGTCTTCCAGTCATGTTCTCATTGCTTTTACTTCCATAAATCAGCATTTTGTACCAATATGGAAGAGCTTCTCACTCCAGTGACTACACATGGGCCTGGCCTGAAAGCATAGGTCAAACTATGAACAAAATGTCATGTGAGAGAATACACCACACTAGAGTGCTCCTTAGCAGGGTTAGAGACGACCCATGATGCTTGTTCCAAATGGAATGGTTAGGGGAGGTTCAATAACACTAGAGAGGACTGGAGAAGAAGGCCAAGAAACCAGGGTTTGCTCCGGAAGTTCAATAACACTAGAGAGGACTGGAGAAGAAGGCCAAGAAACCAGGGTTTGCTCCTGCCTTTGTTTAGGTCCCCCAGAGGCAGAGCCAAGGGTTTGGTGGAAGGTGCTCTGTTTGAAAGACAAATCAAGGAAGTGGGAGGTGTAGGAGTGAGGCGAGGCAGACAGGAAAGGAGCAGCTAATATGAGGGGCACTGCTGAGTTCTCAAGAGGCAACAGGAACTCAATTTCCTGCAGGACTGGAGAAAACAAAGAAAGCGTTCCAGAAATGTTCCCTGAAGGACCAGAGTCTGAAGTATTTATCCACTGGCTCTTCTCCCATTGTTTGAGAGCTGTCCCTTGGGGAGTTAATGCCTCTAATCTTCCAGACTGGGAAGGCCTCCCATACTAGAGAAAGCCAACCCTTGGGGTGAGACACTGCCAGTGGCGAGTAAGTCAGAACCTACATGAAACCATCCGGCACAGCTGCAGCAAAAACCAGGGCCGGGCACAGAGTAGAAATGTGGGCACAGATATTTGCTACAGCTCCAAAGGTCAATTGCCACTGAGGGACTTTAACCTCAACACCTAGTTTCTGTTCTCATCTTAAACACTCCTCATCACCCCAGATCACACTAGTGTAAAGCCCTGCTATCATGTTGCATGTAACACTTTAGTTAGATGTGACCTCCCACTCTGACCCCAAGGCATTTGCTCAATAAAGAACTATTCGATTTGGCTGGAGTCCCCTCAAGGAGAACTCAGTGTGTGAGCAGTAGATATGGCAAAGCCAGGCCCTCTTGTCTGCAAAGTCCTTTTCCTCCCAATAATTCCTACCCAGAGGGCACACTCACCTTGGCGAAGGATGGACTCACAGAAATGATGCATCAAATGGGACAGGTGTATGAGTCCTGGCTAATACCAGGGGATCTCTTTGCTGTTGTAGATAAATTGAGCTTCTGCTGTGACTGAGAAGCTAAGAGCAATTGCAAACATGCCTACTTTTGTGTCTCTGTTCCGCGTCTGCAACATTGCGGGTGGATTTCAGACTGGTGAGAGGAGTCCACCTTCACCTGCTGTCAATACTTAATCATTTCAGCCAGTGGTCTGCAAACTGCGGGATCTGAATCACGTGGAGAGCTAATCAAGTGCAGCGAGACTTCTACTCGTTGAAGTAGGAAAGCACCTGCTTGCCTTTACCAAGTTCCCCAGGAGATTCTGAGACCCACCAAAGTTCAAGAACCTGATTGAAGCCTGGACCAGAGCTTCTCAAACTTTACCGGGCATGTGATTTGCCTGGGGATCTTGTTAAACTACAGTTTGATTCAGCAGCCTGCTGTGGGGCCTGTGAATCTGCAGCTCTGATGGGTTCCCAGGTGATGCTGATACTGCTGGTCCACAGGCCATACTTTAAGTAGCGAGGGCCTGTGATACAGAACATAATGGCCTCAAGATGGCTTCACGGGGGATGTACAGGAGTGGCTTTGCTGGGGACTGTTCTTACCTGGTCTCTTAGCTCCACACAGAGCATACGCACCAGTGATATTTTAAGTGTAAGTAGAGAAAAGTTTTTTTTTTTTTTTTTGAGATGGAGTCTCACTCTGTCGCCCAGGCTGGAGTGCAGTAGCGGGATCTCAGATCACTGGAAGCTCCGCCTCCCGGGTTCATGCCATTCTCCTGCCTCAGTCGCTCCAAGAAAAAATAATTTTTGCTATGCTGCTGCCTTTTTTTGGAAATTTTGTGACTTTTTTAACCCAACATATCCAAATATTGCCATTTCAACATGTAACCAATACAAAAGTTAGTCATGGGAGGCCAGGTGGCTCATACCTGTAATCCCAGCACTTTCAAAGGTGGGGGTGGGAGGATTACTTGAGGTCAGGAGTTTGAGACCAGCCTGGCCAACATAATGAAACCCTACCTCTCCTAAAAATACAAAAATTAGCTGGGCACAGTGGTGAGCACCTGTAATCCTAGCTACTCAGGAGATTGAGGCAGGAGAATTGCTTGAACCTGAGAGGCAGCGGTTGCAGTGAGCCAAGATCTTGCTACTGCACTCCAGCCTGGGAAGCAGAATGAGACTCCATCTCAAAAAAAAAAAAAAAAAAAAAAAGTTCTTCATGAAATATTTTATATTTTTGTTCAAGCATGATGAACCTCTAGTTCTTGAGCTAAAGCCTGCACTAAGAAGCAGCACTCTCAGCCAAAGAAAGACAACGTGCCCAAGAGTTCACGGATGTGTTTCCTTTCCTCTAGCTTTACAGTGGCCTCCTGGGGAGTCGAGGGTGACCAACAACCCCAGTTTTCCCAGGGCTGTCCAAGTTTCAGCACTGAAAGGCTTTTATTCCAGGAAACATTTCAGTCCCAGGCAAACCAGAGTAGCTGGTCACCCTTAAAAGTCTGTTCCTGCAATGATCATTCCCCCAGCCCTAACGAGGATCTTTATCTGTGGGTGGGGAAGCAGGTTCATTCCCACAAGGGATGGGTGGGATGGGTCCCCTATCAAGATCTAAACATTTCAGTAGAGGATTTGTAGCACCATAATCCCCAACAATTAGCACAGCCTCTCTCCACTCTCATCCTCCCTGGTTCTGATATTGATTCTGAGCTTCAGCTTATCTCACTGGGTTTTATGGGCATTATAAGAATGTGAAAGCACTTTGAAAACAGTGAGATACTAAGCAAACATGCTACCCATACTTACTGAGCAACTACTATGTGCCAAGTTCTCAGCTAAGTGCTTTACGTTTATTATAAGATATACTCCTTACAACCACCCTAAAAGGCAGGTACTATGATTGTCCCCATTTTGCAGATATGAAAACTGTAGCTCAGAGAAGTTAAATAACTTGCCTATGATCACACAGCTCCAGTCTCTGAAGTGACTTGCACCCAGGTCTCTGACTCCAAAGCCCATGAAAACAACAAGATAAAGTTTGGGAAGAGACATAGATGGCAAGACTAATATCCACACTGCAAGAAATGTGCTCTAAAAGTGAGGTTCTTGACAAAAAAAAAAAAAACCAGCAGCAAAAATTTTCAGCAGAGTTTGAGATAAGAGGATACATTATTATTTTCAAACAGGTTGGCAACATGGTCCAGCTGAACGTCATTGTTTAATTGGTAGAATACCATACCGCCAGACACCATTCAGGTTACAAAAAGAAAAAGCTTATCTACAAGGCTGGGAAAATGGATGGCAAACAGGGTTCACCAAAGAAAACTAGCCAATAATGAAGCCTAGAGAAAGGACAGAGAAAGGGCATCCCAGCTAAATGAAAAGCTTCCTGTATAATGAGTACAAAAAGAGATAAGAGATAATGAAGTTCACTGTAGGAAATTTACCTTAGCCTCAAGGCAGGTAAGGAACCTGGACAAAGATATAAAAAAGAGAGAAACAACATTATTAAAACACGTAAATAATGAAAGCATCCACTAACGAGGATAGAGTCTGCCTTATGCACAAACCTAAAAATAAATTCCTATCTGGTAGGATTTAAAGGGGGGTCTTTTAAAGGGGATTTTTTTTTTTTATAAAATCTCTCTATGATCCATGTCAAATTCCCTTAATAAGAGACTATCTAAGGCTGAAGATGCCAATTCTCTAGGGAAGAAGACTGACAGGGATTAAAATTATTTCAAAGTGTTTCAATCAGTGGTCGCTAATTCCAAATCTACAGGAGTCACGCAGGTCAAGTAAATGAGTAAAGCAGTAGAATGTGGGGTGACGACAGGGAGTGGTGGGGACTGCAGCTAGCTAAAGGGTCCACACATCCCCTGAATGGAGAGCAACTACTCAGCTCTACTCATTGTTGCCAGGCAGGAACGTGGGCCTTGAGTGACCCCATACTTTTTTTTAAAGCCTAAACGACTAGATGTTCATTTTTGAGTGAAGGTCTGTATTAAATTTCTTGACAACTAATACAAAAAAAATACATATATATTTTAACACTGTGCAGGCTAACACCAGACCAAACAAATACCATCAAACAGTAACTGATGGCTTGTGGAATCCAGTTGGAAAATTCTGATTTAAATTGATCATGCGAGGTCATTTCCTGAGCTTTGAGAGAGAGTTAATGCAAAGGAGTTGGGGGTGCCCATGCAGAAAATGAGTACAGAAAGGGATTGCTAATTGTGCAGAGACACTTCACATTGCAATTTGCTCTTCGGGTGCTTCAAAGAGGATAAGATGGATCTTAAAAGAAAAGATTTGCTGGAGCCTTCATCGCTCTATTCTTAGCAGAGTTCTGGCTCTCAGAAAGAGCACTGTGTGTGTGTGTGTGTGTGTGTGTGCATGTGTGTGTGTGTGTGTGCGCGCGTGCGCGCACACGAGCACCCACACATGCACACACATGCTTTGAGTTAATTACATTTTAATTCAGTTTTTAAAAAGTAAAATAAAAATAAGGGGTAAAATATGATTATCTTAAGCCACATCTTTTGGAATTCACAGGTAACCCCAATTCAGTTTACTGTGCACAGGGCTGAAATTAATTGCAGGTAATTTGTTCATCTAAATCCATTTGTTCACGAGAAAACCATTCCCTGGGGGAGCTTTTAGCAGCTTTCTCCCACCTAGGCCAAAGGCAGCAGCCCAGCCTAACTCTTGCAATTCAGGTGCTTCTAATCAGCCAGCATCTAGAAACTTATACAAGACCTTCTGTACAAGGTGTGGCTGGTGTTTTTGAAACAAGGAGCTACTTCACTGTGGCCTGAAGCTCCAGATTATTTGCATGGGCAGCAACAGAATCAAGACTTCTGTGTATAAATGTTTTTGTTGAACAACTTCTTTATTCCCACACATGGTTAACGACTGTTGGATAGCTTGGGCATAGTCTCGGGGATCACTGACTACTTGCTGAGGCCAGCACAGTGTACACAGAGCTGACAGTGCCTGCCAGCAAAGTGCAATGATGTGCTCCAGGTACCACGTTTTAAGAGACACTTTGACAAGTGTCAGAAGGCAAGCCGCCTGGGTGATGGAGAGATTGGGACCATGGCAAAAGAAGAAGAAACAACAATCATGACAGACTTGAGCACTGCCTTTAAGACTTGATTTGTCACAAGAGAGGGAATACAGAAAGCGTGATTAAAACCAATGAATGGAGGCTAATTTATTCTACAAGCATTTATTTAGTGCCTGCGATGTAACAGGACAGTGCTAGAGGCAAAGAACTCAGTGGTAAGTTTTGCAAGAAGTAGGCTAAAATCAAAGAAACAGAAGTTTGTGCATAAGGAAGTAGGTGGCGGTGGATATTTTGAAGAGATTAGATGTTTCTGGGATCTTGAAATCTTGCTATGTAAGTGGCCAAAGAGAAGTTTAATGAAGAGAGTTATCAGTATGATCAGGAAAGGCTTGTAGATGCTCAAAGTGCCACCAATGCTATCATCAGCCTTCCTTTGTACATGACTTTTACCTTAATTTTTTTCTTATCTAGTCTTCTATTTTATTTTTATAGCCATATAAAATTGACAGGGATTAAAATTATCTCAAGTGTTTCAGTCAGTGGTCACTAATTCCAAATCTACAGACGACATCCTAGTAAATAAGTGAGTAAAGTAGTAGAATGTGGGGTGACAATAGGGAGTGTGGTGGTAGCTATTTGATTTTTATATGGCTATTACCAAAAAAAAAAAAAAAGTCTTAACACTATGCAGGCCAACATTAGACCAAACAAATACCATCAACCAGTAACTGTTGGCTTGTGAAATCTAGTTGGAAAATTCTGATTTAAATTGATCATGTGAGGTCATTTCCTGAGATTTCAGGGAGGTTTCATAAAATAGCTGTATTTTTATATGGCTACAAAAATAGCCATATAAAAATAAAATAGAGGACTAGATAGGAACAAAATTAAGGTAAAAGTGGTGTACAAAGGAAGTGTTAGCATATTTTTCACCCCTTTTCACAAGTAGGAAAACTAAGCTTGAGTGTTTGTGTTAGTATGTTCTCACGCTGCTAATGGAGACATACCCAAGACTGGGTAATTTATAAAGGAAAAAGGTTCGGCCGGGCGCGGTGGCTCAAGCCTGTAATCCCAGCACTTTGGGAGGCCGAGACCATCCTGGCTAGCACGGTGAAACCCCGTCTCTACTAAAAAATACAAAAAACTAGCCGGGCGAGGTGGCGGGCGCCTGTAGTCCCAGCTACTCGGGAGGCTGAGGCAGGAGAATGGCGTAAACCCGGGAGGCGGAGCTTGCAGTGAGCTGAGATCCGGCCACCGCACTCCAGCCCGGGCGACAGAGCAAGACTCCGTCTCAAAAAAAAAAAAAAGAAAAAAAAGGAAAAAGGTTCAAATGACTCCAGTTCAGCATGGCTGGGGAGGCCTCAAAAACATGGCGGAAGGGAAAGGAGGAGGAAGAGCACATCTTACATGGTGGTGGGAAAGAGACCATCCGCAGGGAAACTGCCCTTTATAAAACCATCAGATCTTGTGAGACTTTTTACTATCATGAGAACAGCACAGGAAAAACCTGCCCCAAGATTCAATTACTTCCCATGAGGTCTCTCCCATGACACATGGGGATTATGGGAGCTACAATTCAAGATGAGATTTAGTTGGGAACACAGCCAAACCATATCAATGTTCGAGTGGTTTTACAGGATCATGCCCTTCAAGGAACCATTTTTTAAAAACCACTCACTGTCATCCAAAGTCGTAAAAGATCTTAGACATCATCGTGTCTCCACAAAGCAGAGGGCTCTCCTTCATGGGACACCTGACAGGTGTCACAGAGGGACTTTCAAAAGGGAAATACCACAGGTGGTCTAGGGAGACCCCCAAAGGCACTCGTGGAAAACCCAAACTCTTTCTCTTCCTACCACCCACTCTGTCTCGTACTATTCTTCTCCTTGAGATAGGTGTTTTTGCTCCTTTTGAAAATGTTGGCCAGGAGTGGTGGCTCATGCCTGTAATCCCAGCACTTTGGGAAGTTGATATGGGCATATCACCTTTCAGGAGTTCGAGACCAGCCTAGCCAACATGGTGAACCCCTGTCTCTGCTAAAAATATATTAGCTGGGTGTGGTGGCACGTGCCCATAATCCCAGTTACTCGGGAGGCTGAGGCAGGAGAATTGCTTGAACCTGGGAAGCAGAGGTTGCAGTGAGCCAAGATCACACCACTGCACTCCAGCCTGGGTGACAGAGAGAGGCCCTGTCGCAAAAAAAAAAAAAAAGAAAAAAGAAAGAAAGAAGGAGGAAAGAAAGAAAGAGAGAGAGAGAGAAAATGGCAACTTGTTTCTGCCTCAGGACCTTTGTACATACTGTTCCCTTTACTTGGAATCCTCTTGCCCTGATATTCAGGTGGATGGAGCCCTCTAATCATCCACTCAATCCTATTACCCTGCTTATTTTTGGTTGCGCTACTCATCAGAGATGCAATATTACTTTATGTATGTAGCAGTTATGTGTATTAATTTCTCCCTTCACATATGAGTTCCTGGGAGCAGAGACCTTATTGGCCTTGTTCATCACCACATCTGGGGGCCAAAGCAATGTCCAGCACATGGCAGGCACTTGAACTCCTGCTGATTGTTGAACAAACACAATATTGAAAAACTGTGTAATAAATTGCTAATAGTGGGGAAAAAAACTTCTTTGAGATTTTTTGTGTGTATGTACGACCTGCAATCAATGCACAAAACCAGACTTGGTTGAAGACAGAGTTAATTTTCTTACTGTTGATACGTCTCCACTTGCAAGGTGAACAGACCACAGAAGCTACATTGAAATCTCCCCTTGCTGAGATGAGTTCTCACTCTCTACTTACAGACTGGAGTCTATACATTTCAATTACCAAAAGTGTCACCACAAGTAATAGTCACTTAAATTCCTTGGCTATTACAAGTTGAAACCCAAGTCAGGTAAACCAGAAACATCTTCACTGATCTGGTTATGTTTTGAACCATTTCCATAGAAACTGGAAGAGTTCCCAGCTGAGACTTTCTAACTTCCAGCAATTATCTTAAGGTCTGATTAGCATTTTAAATGTCACTTGTATAAATTAAAACTGTTTACAGCTCACAATGTCATTATTTTGTGATTCACAGTTTCACCTCCACTAGCCAAAACCTGCTTCTTGAAAACTCCCATTCAAAATGTTCTCTCTGCTGGATTAGGCCTGGCACAATCTCCCTCTTGGTTCAAAAATCTGGCTTCCCTTTTTGTTCTTCACTTTGGTAATCTCAGCTTCTTTCCTCAGAACATTTCAAGTATTTGAGGTATCAAACTTGGCAGGGAGACTATTTGAAAACAGTTATTTTGGTTATTTAAATTACTCAACACAATCTATAGCTGGCTTAAAGAAAACAAATGGAGATTTCTGAATATAGTTCTACATCAATCAAGCATCACACATCATCATCTATCTTGTTTGGGTCTATGAGTTACTTTCCCAGGTATTGGAGGATGGGATAATGATTTTTGGAGGTCACCTCTACTCCTGGTCATCTTTCACCAAATATAATACAGTCAGATGCTGCAAAACAGCATTATGGTGAACAATTGACTGCATGTATGACAGTGGTCTCATAAGATTATAATACCCTAATTTTACTTTACAGTTTCCCTGGTTAGCTATATTTAGAGACACACATACTTAACCATTGTGTTACCATGGCCTACAGTATTCAGTACATTAGCATGCCATACAGGTTTGCAGCCTAGGAGCAATAGGCTATCCCAGCTAGCCTAGATGTGTAATAGGCTGCACGACTGGGTTTTTGCAAGTACATTTCATGATATTCACACAGTGACGAAATTGCCTAATGACACATTTCTCGGCATATATCCCCACCGTTAAGTGATGCATGATTATATTTAAAAATAACTTCTTTTTACACATACTTTATGCCACCTGCATTTGATTGATTTACCTTGTTTTGCTCCAGAATTATAGATTAGAGGCATTTTATGCTTCTCCAGTCAAAGGCAGCTGGGTGTAAAAGAAAACGCCTAGGCTATGAAGTCATTTGGGTAGCAATTTCCATCTTTGCTCCTCTACTCACAGCTCTGGGACCTGAAGCAAGTCCCTGCACCTCTATTTGTCTCAGCTTTCTCATGCCCACTATCTCATAGGGAATCATTGGGGAACAAAGTAGAGACCCTGCCCTCAGTCCAGCTGGAGCTCAGACCTACATAGGAGACACTTGAGGGTCAGCTACAAATATGCTACCCAGCAGCCACAGTGATCTTTCTAAACTTCCCATCAGATTGTGCCACTTCCCTGCTCATAACCCTCGAAAGCAGAGGTCGGCAAACCTTTTCTAAAAGGGCAGGATAGCAAATATTTTTGGTATTGTGGGCCAAAACTCCATCACAACTACTCAAGTCCACCCTTCTAGCATGAAAGTAGCCCTCGACAGTTGGAAACAAATGTTTGCAAACAAACGGACTTGACTGTGTTCCTGTAAGACAGCCCACCTCTCCAGCCCCATCTCTCACCCATCGGCCCCTCCTCCACCATGCTTCAGCCACACAGGCCCTTGCTTTCAGTTTCTGGAATATTCCAAACTTGCTCCTTCTCACCCTGGAGACTTTGCCCTAGCCATTCCTCTTGTGTGGGCAGTTCTGCTTCCAGATCAGCACACGCCTGGCTCCCTCTTGACAACTATCTCTCAGTTTAACATCATCAACTCAGGGGCTTCTATGACCGCCAATCAGCCAGCCACAGGGAAACAGACCTCCCTGCTTTATTTTCCCCCAGTATTTATCACTCTCTGATAAGTGGTACTGAGGAGTCAGTTCCCACAATAACAGTTTTGGATGCAGACTGCTGATATTTTCTCAGTCTTATGTAAACTTGAGCAAACTTAATTTTTGTTTTTTATTAATTGTGGTAAAGTTCACATAACATAAAACTTGCCACCTTAACAATTTGTAATCATACAGTTCAGTGGCATTAAGCATATTCACACTGTTGTGCAACCAGCACTACTATTCACCTCCAGAGCTCTTCATCTTGCAAAACTGAAACTCTGTGCCTGTAAAGCAACAACTCCCATTCCTCCCTCTCCACCTCCAGGCCCTGGCAACATCTTATCCATTTTTAACGTTAACTCTCACCATGCAAAATCAGATTTTAAAACTCCGTTTCTTCTAACCAACTTTCCTACCAAATTTCCACCTCTGAGCCCATTTGATGTAGAGATTCTGGAACCACCACTGATATTGGATATTTTATCTACTTTTCATCTTTTTTCTCTGTGTAATGCAAGCTCCATGCAAACAGGAACCTTTTTTCCTACCTGAACAGCAAACATCTGGCACAGGCTAACACAGAGTGGGTGCTCCACAAATATTAATTTAGTAAACAAATAAGTGAATAAATGACTGTGTTCTTGGTTGGGTTAGACTTTGAGCTACCTCCCAGCAGCTTTGGATAAGTAAAGACGAAAAAGAATTTCAGCTCATGGCAACAGCAGAAAGCAGGAACTCGTTAAAGGCCTGGGTAGCGTCTAAATTGTATCAGCAGCTCCAAGTACTATCAATAGCAGATAAAGAAAGAAAGGAAGTAGAGAGGAGAGGAAGGAGGCAGGCAGACAGGAATTCAGGTAGAAGGGAGAATGAGAATGTAATTTCCACAGAGAATAAGCAATTAGGAGTCCTGGACAGAAAGGACTAAGGAATTAGGAAGTTAGATTGTTAAAGATCCAGTACTATACATCATGTGAACCTCCTGGTTCCTGACCAGGGAATGTAATGATGCCAGCAGGTGTGTAAGGAAAATGATGTGTTGCAACCCTTGCAAAAACTTTATTTCAAAACGTCAGCAACACTGGAGTCAAATGTTAACATTTCCATGGCAGAAGCCTCATCATAACAAATCTTCACAAATAGTAGAGGTGATGTGGTTTGGCTCTGTGTCTCTACCCAAATCTCATCTCAAACTGTAATTCCCATGTGTCAAGGGAGGGACCTGGAGGGAGGTGATTGGATCACGGGGCAGTTTCCCCCATACTGTTGCCGTGATCATGAGGGAATTCTCAGGAGATTTGATGGTTTTATAAGTGTTTGGCAGTTCCTCCTTCCCACTCTCTCTGCCCGGCCGTCTTGTGAAGAACATGCCTGTGGCCGGGCACGGTGGCTCACGCCTCTGATCCCAACACTTTGGGAGGCCGAGGTGGGCAGATTACAAGGTCAGGAGATTGAGACCATCCTGGCTAACACGGTGAAATCCCATCTCTATTAAAAATACAAAAAATTAGCCGGGCGTGGTGGTGGGCGCCTGTAGTCCCAGCTACTCGGGAGGCTGAGGCAGGAGAATGGTGTGAACCCAAGAGGCAGAGCTTGCAGTGAGCCGAGATTGCGCCACTGCACTCCAGCCTGGGCGACAGAGCAAGACTCCATCTCAAAAAAAAAGAAGGTGCCTGCTTCCCCTTCAACTTTCTCCATGATTATAAGTTTCCTGAGGCCTCCCCAGCTATGTGGAACTGTGAGTCAATTAAACCTCTCTCCTTTATACATTACCCAGTCTCAGGAAGTTCTTTACACCTGTGTGAAAATGGACTAATACAGGAGGGGAACAAAAATTACCTGCACCAGGATATCCAATGTGACTGACCTTTCCTACCCAAGAGGAAGGAATACAAAGAATGTCCCATGGAACCGGCTTCTGGTTCAGTCCCCTTGTGATCTTTACTCTTGTCTCCAGCCAATGTCTCTGTGACCCTTGGCTCTGACCAGGTAGAGAAGATACTGAGCAACAGTGGGTGGGGATTGGGGGGGCGGGGAGACTGTATATTTTCCTGCCCAGGAGTGATCATTCACGAAGGATGTGACTCACCAACCAGCTTTGATCGTGATTTTGTGCATCAGGCCCCCAGAAATCCTGACTCATTCATTGAGCCATAAGGAGATTGTTTTAAAGTGGTTGAAATCTCACAGCAAGTTTATACAAACAGAAGTGGGTTAGGCGTGGGACTTGCTGATGTAAATTGGACTTACTCATTGATTCACATAGTCTTCTCTCATAAAGGATCCTATATGTAACTTTACCCAGAAGTGTTTGTTGCTCCTGCGGAGGTTAATAAACCTTTGTTGAAAACTTACTGTGTGTAGCTGATCCTGTTAGGCGATTGGGTTGGATAACTATACACAGATGCTCTAAGTTCTTGAGGAATTCACAATCCAGGGCAAAGTCAACTCAGTTCAACCAGGATTTATTAGAAAGATGGTATTGGAAGGGAATGTGGAAACAAACTAGTCCCATCTACTCATTTTGCAAATTAGAAACTGATTGGCTGAGGTTAAATGAAGGAAACTCACATATAATTAGATGAGCTGACTCCCAGAGAAGGGGGTCTTTGAAGCCTGATTGTCACTGATCTATATACTAGGGAAGGAGGAGTGGGGTAAAACAAAGGCACCTGCTGTCACTGAGCCTGAAGAACTTTTGAAGAGATGGCACTGATGCAACAGAGTGTTAACAAATGAGCGATATGGGAGGTGCCTGCAGATTCCAGAGGAGAGGGCAGGAAGGGTTGGGATGGAGCTTTAGGAGGAGATGATGCTTGAGGCTGGGCCTTGAAGGAAAGGGAGGATTTGAGAAAAATGAGTGAAGCACAGCAGCAGAGACAGCAAGGGTGAAGCTGCAGAATCTGAAACAGGCAGGGCAAAAGCAAGCAGCAGAGCTGGAGCACACTCACTGCAGAACAGCATTGTAAATGGGCACCAAAAGTCTCACCTTTGAGCAATCCTAGACCTCTCTGTACTGGTAAATGCATCACAGCTGGCTCTTGGGGAGGGAACGAGCCCTGATGTGTAGCTTGTGACCATTTTCTCTGCAGCTGACCTCAAGGATGGCTGAGATTAACAACAGGCTCACAAATTTCCTGAAAATTGAACTATCAGTTCTTAGAAGTGGTATTCTAAGTGACTTCAAAATACCATTACCTGAGACCCTCTCTGTTTACAAAAATGTTTCTCTCCTGGTATTTTCATAATAGCTGTCCATTATTGAGCATTTATAGGTCAGGGTATGTGCTAATGTTTGACAAGCATTATGTCCTTAATTCCTTACAAGAACTCCATGGGGCTCTTGTTATCCTTAGCAATTAATATTGCCATTTTGCAGATGGGAAAACTGATATTTAAAGAGAGATCAGAAGGCCAAATCCTTCTCTCTCTAAAACTCATACTCTTTTTGTTTATTTTAAGTTCTGGAATACATGGTGCAGGACGTGCAGGTTTGTTAAATAGGTAAATATGTGCCATGGTGGTTTGCTGCACCTATCAATCCATCGCCTAGGTATTAAGCCCCACATGCGTTAGCTATTTATCCTGATGGTCTCCCTCCCCAACTCCCTCAACAGGCCCCAGTGTATGTTGTTCCCCTCCCTGTGTCCATGTGTTCTCACTGTTCGGCTCCCACTTATAAGTGAGAATATGCAGTGTTTTGATTTTCTGTTCTTGTGTTAGTTTGCTGAAAAAAAAAAATGGCTTCCAGCTCCATCCATGTCCCTGCAAAGGACATAATCTCATTCCTTTTTATGGCTGCATAGTATTCCATGGTGTTTACATACCACATTTTCTTTATTCAGTCTCGTGGTGATGGGCATTTGGGTTGATTCCTTGTCTTTGCTATTGTGAATAGTGCAGCAATGAACACACACATGCATGTATCTTTATCAGAGAATGATTTCTATTCCTCTGGGCATATAGCTAGTCATGGAACTGCTGGGTCAAATGGTATTTCTGGTTCTAGATCTTTGTAAAACTCATTCTCTTGAATTTTATACTATACTCTTCCTCTTCCTCTGATCACTGTTAATATTATTCTTAGCATTATCATTCTTGTGATCCTCCTTTAATCTTCAGAACTCTTCCAACCCTGTGCTTCAAAAACATAAACCAGAGACATGACATGCAGTGGACCCACTGTCCACCTTCAAATATGAAAGGCAGTAGGGGTGGTCACCTAGACTTAGAAGTACGCTTTATTGATTCAATTTTCAAATTCTTATATTTTAATAAAACATTAAGAAAGCAAACATGTATGTATGTATGTATAGTTCTTATAAAGTACCAACATGTGACTCGGTAAAATGAAAGGCAATCTTCTGGCATTTCTTAAATTTTAGATCCCACAAAGCTTTGACGGAGAAGTTAGTAGGAACACCTGACTGCTGAATTTTTTTCCTGTTGACTCTCCAAGTTATTCTAAGACAATATCTTTGGTTGGGTTCCCGGAAAGCAGACCCTGAGATGAGGATTCTTATGCACGGGATTTTTTGAGGAAGCCATGTGAGTCAGCTTGGGCTGCCATAACGAAATATCACAGGCAGGATGGCTTCAACGGAAATTTATTTTCTCATAGTTCTGGAGACTGGAAGTCGAAGATCAAGGTATGGGCAGGTCAGGCTTCTTCCCAGGCTCTGTCCTTTGCTTGCAGATGGCTGCCTTCTTGTTGTGTCCTCACATGGCCATTTCTCTGTGCACGTGCACCCCTGGTGTCTCTTTGTGTATCCAGATTTCCTCTTTTCATAAGGACACCAGTCAGCTTGGGTTAGAGCCCACTCTAATGGCCTTATTTTAACTAAGTCCCCTCTTTAAAGGCCCTACCTCTAAATACAGATGCATTCTGAGGTTCTGGGAGGGAGGGGTTCCACATATGAATTTAGGGAGCAGGAGATGACAATTCAGTCCACAACAGGAGTGTTCTCAGGAGAAGCCTGTAAGAAAGTGTGGGGAACAGAAGATGGCAAGAGAAAAGATGTGACTTCAGCTACAGTCTAGCTTCAGTCTGATCCCACAGGAAGCTCTGGAATATGATAGCATCAGAGAACACACGGGAATGCAAGAGAACTGGGCTGTTCCTGGTCTTTTACAAGTAGATGTGGGACCATAAGCTCCCAGGCATTTTCTACTGAGGTTGTTCTTGTGGACCAAGGGCAATTCTTTAGAGAAGGATCTAGCAAAGAGCCGTGAGCAGCCAGCACTGCCAGCAGCTGGGAGATGCAACAGCTGGGTAAACGGGATCTGGGCAGGGCTTCAACAATGTCTATTTCAGATAGGTAACTGAACTAAACTTCTAATCAAAAGAACTTCACTTTTGCCTAATCAACCAATCACAGTAATTTTTCAGTATGTTTTCCTGCATGGGAAGCCTTAAGACCTAAATTCCTGGTTTAAGATTTCACATCAGCCATAGACTCAAATGTTTTGGGTGAAACTGCTGTGAACACTGATAAAGCCACAGAATTTCTTATGTGAGATTGAAATCCACATTTTGCTCCATGACTCTAAATCTCTTCTAGGGCAAGGACTGTGTCTTATTCATTTGTGGGTCCTTAGAAACTAAGGCAGTGCTTGGCACACAGCAGGTGCTTGATAAATGTGCTGATCAATTAGATGCTTAAGAAACCCTCAAGTAAGGTAAGCACTTTGTTCCATTTTGCCCAGGACTTTCCCAGTTCTAAAAATAAAAGTCTCACATCCTAGGCATCCCCTCAGTCCCAAGCTAACTAGGACAATTGGTCACCCTATGACTTGAGTCTTTCTCTGTGCTTTTGCATCATTGCTACATTTGTGACAATCCAATCAATGACTCCTTCATCTTTCCTAAATGTCTCCCAAGAGTTACACTTATTGGCTGGACACAGTGGATCATGCCATGTAATCCCAACACTTTGGGAGGCCAAGGGAGGCAGATCACTTGAGTCCAGGAGTTCGAGACCAGCCTGGCCAACATGGAAAACTCCATCTTTACTGAAAATACAAAAAATTATCCAGGCATGGTGGTGCACACCTGAAATCTCAGCTACTCAGGAGGCTGAGGCATGAGAATCATTTGAACCCAGGAGGCAGAGGTTGCAATTAGCTGAGATTGTACCACTATACTCCAGCCTGGTTGACAGAGTGATCTGTCTGAAAAAAAAATAAATAAGACAAAAATAAAAGAGTTATAGAACTTCTTCAAAAAGATGCACATAAGTGTTCCTGCTGCAATTTGGATCATTTTTACTCTTCTTGTCTCCAATAGAAACACCACCCAACTACCCACAAAACTTTGACATAGGAAATATTAGCCTGTAGTTCTTCCATTCTTTCTTCCTTCTCAAACCCTAGGATAGCCAGTGCTCTTGAGTGAATCTCTGGGTGCCCTGCAGGACCTTGCTGCAGGCTTGGAAAAGAAGTCTGAATACATCTAAGACTCCAGATATTTTTCTTCTTCATCCTCTATATCTAAATGTATCTGTCCCACATCATATTCTCCAGCTGGATAGTGATGACTTTGTCCTCAAAATAACAACGATTTCATCTAGTTGGAACAAAAAACACTTAAGCACTGGGGCATTTCTTTTGTCTGCTCTTAGACCTTTAACTGTGCTCTACTAGCCAGGACTCGTGGAGTGGCTAAAAATATAAACATGGTGCAGACGAGCTTAAGGAATGCACAAAATGAAAGGAATGGGAGTTGGAGGTTATTGGTTTGCATAACTAAAAAGTCAGCTCAAGGTATCCATACACACAGCCAGTGCTCTTTCTCTCCCTCCCAGCTCTTCTCTCCTTGGTGTTACTGTCTTTCAGTTGCAGACAAACTCTCTTCATGGGATGAGAAGCCTGTCTTTGACAGGGCCAGGATGTCATCATCCTTGCCACGCACACTGACACAGGACTAAAGACCTCCCCCTTGAAAAATCCATACCCAACTCTCTCACAGGGACTCGGGTAGTGCTGGTGGGTCATGGGGGCCTGTGTCCACCCTTAACCAGTCATTCTGGCTGAAGAGAGTGGGGCCTTCTGAGAGTTAGGCTGGGTCACTTGCCTCCTCTGTGGGTGATGAAAGTGTAACTGAGCCTTCATCATAAAACTCATAAGGGATTTGTGTGTGTGTGTGTGTGTGCGCGTATGTTTAACTTTTCCTTCTTTGCTTTCTTCCAGGCACACTGGCTTGCTCATAGTCATTTCTGTAGAGAGGAGTCGCTAGTAATTGATTAACTTCATATCCTAACCCCCCAGGGCTGCTTGCAAGATTCATGAACTTGCTTTCTTTGTTCTCTATCAATGATCCTTAGTCATGCAGACCTCCTTGAGAGCATCCAGGAGTTTGATTGGGCTGAGGGATGCAAACAGTTTTGATCTTCAAGGGAACCTCACTTCCTGCCTTACTCATAAAAGCCCCTGGTTATATTCAAAGGCAGATCAGATTTGAGAGCTCATCTCTGCCATCTTCTTTGGCTTTGGCCAAATCAAATAAACCTTTCTCTGTTCCTAAGCACTGATGTGTCAGTGTTTGGCTTACTGTGCATCAAGTATACAAACCTAAATTTTGAAGTTCTACAACAAAAGGAAGGGGAGAAGAGAGGAAGGACTAGGTGTGGGACTGACAAAAACTGAAGCTGTGAAAAACCACCCATGTAGTCCCATAATTCACTTACCTACAGGGCTTTTCTTCATAGCCATCCTTAACCCGTCACAACATGATCTGGCTAGAGCCCTGTAGCCTTATTTAGAATCTGCTTGAAGAAAGGGATTAAAATATGCTATTAAATAATAATAACAACTGCCTACAAAGAAGAAAATGTCAAAGGACACTTGCTTAGGTATCATGCTGCAAACATGAGGGGATGGATGCTCCCTAAAAGAGGGAGATTTTGCTGAAGCAGGCTGGGAAAGTTTACAGGTGTTTTGGCAAAGTTTTCCCTAGTTGAGGCCAGAAAGACCTGCCTGCACCCAGCTGCATTCTCCATTCATTCAAACTGCTGGTAGCAACTTCACCCTCTAATTGCCTGTAGTTAGTCATTATGTCTCAGCTGCAAGACTTGGGAATGCCAAGAAGCCAGCACACCCAGAGGTCTTTTGTGTTTTAAATACTTGGACCAAAAAGACATTTTTTTTCCTAAGGAAAGCTACCGTTTAGACATATGTGAGCCAATGGACTCCGGTTTGGAAACATTTCAGGCAATCCAACTTTGAAATCCCTGAGGTTCACAGAAGAAACTCAGAGTAGCAGCATACATAGGAATGAGATTTTACAATCCTCTGCGCTTATTCTTGTGCATGGCCCAGATTACGAAATGAGCCAAATCAGTTAGGGGAATTCAATTCAATTCTATGAACATTAATTGAGCTCTGTTTCAGTGAGAATGCTTTCAGCTGCAAATAACAGCTGAAAGAGCCAATTAAAGTTGGCTTTAAATAATAGGAATTAATTACCTCACATAACAAGAAGTTGGAGAGAGGCAGGTCCAGAAATTGGTTAATCTAGCAGCTAAATAATGCCAAGAATATTGGTTGGTTTTTTTGAGATTCCCTTGGAGAGATCATCATGATTTCAAGATGGCTGCCACAGCTTCAAACATAGCATCTTCACACAACACCACCCAAAAGTAGGAAGGAACGTGGGATTTCTCCATGCCCATCTCTTTTTCTAGAATGAAAAGTCTTTGTCACAATTCCTTTCAACAGACTTTCTTTTGCATCTCTTTGGAGAGAATTAGATCACATAAACATTCTTAAATCGATAATCCAGAATAAAGGAATATGATAGTCATAAAGGCTGAAGACCAATCATGATTCATCCCCTAGGTCTGGGCCCACCTTTCTTGAGCATGTTGTCACCTAAACAAGTTTAGGGATCTGTTGGTAAGGAAGAAAAGGTAAAGCAGTGCCTACTAAGCAGCGTCTTCCCTCGAGCATCTACCTCTGTGCTCTGCACTAGACATACAAAGATGAACAAACCACAGCCACTATTATAAAGGATCACACAGTGATACAAGGGGAATGAGCACCCGCACAACAATTTGTATTATTTGTTTCCCTGCTTAATTATAAAATGGATTGGAAGTGTAAAGAGCTTTGCCAGGTTGTATGTTCTAAAAATGCCTACAACAGAACTTTCCATCTCACATGCTCTTCTTACAGTGTGACTTTAACATTCTGCCCAGTGAAAGATGGAGTCTGTATTCCCTCCCTTTGAATCAGGAAGGGTTGGTGCTTACAGCTAAGATGACATCATGTGACTTCTAAGGCTAGATCTTAAAAGTTGTGTTGACTTAAAAGTCATATTGACTTTGAAGATCTAGCCTTAGAAGTCACTTGGACACTCTTTGGACACTCCTTCATAGAGCCCAGCCACCATGCTGGGAGGAAGCCCAAAGTTCCCATGGGGAGCCCAGCATCCAACTGGTCAGCCATGTGAGCCATCCTTCAGCCCTGGATGAGCCATTGTAGCTGATGCCCTGTGAAGAAGATAGGGACTGCCCTGACCAAACCACAATTTTTGAGCAAAACAAATGATTATTGTTTCTATAAGCCAAAGTTTGGGGGTAGTTTATTAGATAGCAACAGATGACTGGAACCAAGCTAATATTAGAATTAAGTTTTCAAAATGGCATAAATTAACTACTACCAGAGCACAGAAAAAGAAAAAAACAAATGTTTCCTGGAGTGAAGAGAAAGGGCAATTACAGAGGAAGGGGCTTTAGGGCTTGGTCTCAGAAGATGAATAAAGTTCAGAAGATGGACAACAGAAGTCTAAAAAGGTGGACACGTAGTGGTTTTGGAAAATGTGGAGTATATGGTGGATATCTGTGAGCTTTGTCTCCTTTGGTAGACTTTACTGTTGATCACCAAGATTTCTGATTCTCCTTTCCATCCAGACACACACCTTCTTGAAGTTAGGTATGGCCATGTGACTTGCTTTGGCCAGTCAATCATCATAGGAAGTGTCATGAGTCTCTTTTGGTGAAATATTTAGGAGCTTGTACACAATTTCCCCATTCTGTTGACTTCAATCTTGATGCCTCCTGCTGAGATAGTGATATTATAAGATTGTGGAGTTTCTGTCAGTCTGAGTCCCTGAGTGTAACATAGATTTCTTAAAAAAAAAAAAAAAAAAAAAAAAAAAAAAAAAACCGTTCTGCCCTTAACTGGTTTGGTTTGGTTTGGTTTTGAGGCAGAGTCTTGCTATGTTGCTAGGCTGGAGTGCCGTGGCTATTTAAAGGTGTGATTATAGCACACTACAGCCTCAAACTCATGGACTTGAGCCATCTTCCCACCAGCTGTCTTAACCCAGTTTTGAGGCCCTGGCCAAAAACCAGACAGTTCCCTTCTAGGACAGTCAATTAAGGCCAAACCCCAACCACCTGCTGTATCAGGTTCTCATGCTCCAGGCCACTATATACTCACCCTAATTGCCCCAGGGCCAAGTACTCTACAACCAAGGACAGGCCCTATACTCCAGTCACTGAAATCATTCAAATTAGCCACTCCTATGCCTGCATGCTCTGCCTTACCCTCTCCTTCCCACAGAAACCACAATAGTGCCCACAGTTCCCTCATATTCCTCTGCATCATGACTGACCAAGGTGCATCCCCCAAGTGGTTTTTCATGGGGTGCTGTGTTCTCCCAGGGAGCTGTATTTCTTCTCTTGATTTGCATCTGCTCTCACCAAACCTCACCCATGGTAATATAGTTAAAACACTGAGTTACCATAACAAGCTCAAGTCCCCTGCTAATCTGCACTAGGCATGTCACTAGTGCAGTAAGTTCAACTTTACTGCTTTAAGCCATTGAGGTCTTGAGGTTGTTGATTACTGTAGTATCAGCCCACCCTGACTGAGTACTGCTCAGTCTCATCTTCCCAATTCCCTTTTCAATTTTCTTTAGGAAATCATTTCTCTCTGACTCATGTGGTTCCGATGTGTTGATTCCACTCTCTTGCTTCAGGATAAAACATGTCACCCAAGCCCAGAAAATCAGCATAATTCATCTGTCTTTAAAAAGTATCCAAAATCCGACCACTTACTTCCATCTTCACGCTCCTGGCCCATGCCAACATCATTTCATCACTGGATAACCACACTTGCCTCTTATCTGGCTTCCACAGTCTCTTCTACAGTCTATTTTCAGTGTAATTATCAGAGGGGTTAGTTACTATGAAATCAGTTTTGAAACATAACTCACTTCATTTTACTCCTGTTCAAAACTCTCCTAGACCACCCATCTTACTTGGGAAAAGCCACAGTCCTTACAGTAATCAGCAAAGTCCTATCTGATTGTCTACCTGTTACTCCCCTGTCCTCTCCTTCTCTTTCTTTCTCCCAGCTCACTTCATTTCAGTCACATTGGCTGTCTTATTCTGTTTGTCTTGCTGTAACAAAATGTCTGAGACTGAGTAATTGATAAATAACAGAAATTTATTGCTCACAGTTCTGGAGACTGGGACGTCCAAGATAAAGATGCTGGCATGTTTGATGTTTGGCTAAGGCCCATTCTTCATTATAGCATCTTCTAGGTGTCTTCACAAGGCAGAAGGTAAAAGGGCACAAAGGATCTGAGCTAGTTCCCTCCCACCCTTTTAGAAGCCACTAGTTTATTCATGAGGGCAGAGCCTTCATGACTTAGTCACTCCCCAAAAGGCCCCACCTTTTAATCCCACCACAATGGGAATTAAGTTTCAACATATGAATTTGGGGTGAAGAGGGGACATTTAGACCCTAGCACTGGCCTCCTTGCTTTTCACAAATATGCCAGACTTGCCCCTGTCTCAGTCGTTGGTACTAGCCGTCCGCTCTACCTGCAGCACTCTTCCCCCATACATGATTCACTCCTTCATCTCCTTCCAATCTTCATTCAGATGCCACTTTCTGGGGGAAGCCTCTGTAACACCCAAAAGAAAACTCCAATCTGTGACTCCCAGTGTTCCCTATCCTTCTTCCTTAGTGTATTGTTGATCATAGCACCATCTGCAATGCCATATGTTTTAGTCATCTGGCTTCACTAGAATATAAACTGCATGAGAGCAGGGACTTTCACCTGTTGTATTCACTGCTGTATTCCCAGGGTTGGGAATAGTATTTAGCACATAATAACTGTCATAAATATTTGTGGAATAAATGATAGAATAAATGAATGAATTCCATCTCTTGAAGCAGTTATTCATTCAAGAATAGGCGTATGACCCAAACCAGACCAAGACTTCTTAATTTCAGAGACTCTGGTTGTCATTACTGGAAATTTGTGACAGAGACTGACAGCAATCAACAAATTCATGTGCTCCTGCCCGTGGTGTGACACTGTGGCTAGAAAGAAGTATCTCAGTCTGGGGCTACATTTTCTAGCCCTTCCTGTGTCCATATTTGGTCATGTGGTCAATTTCACTAAAGAGAGTTGAGAGAAGGTGCAGAGTAAACGTCCTTTAAAAAATGATTGCAGTTTCTCCACTCTTTCCTTCCCCATTTGCTAAGAAAACTCTGAGGCCTAAAGGATGGTGGGCCCTTAATCATTCCATGGAGAAAAGCCACTCACTAACAAGGAGCACCTGCATCCAGATGTCATACGAGAAAACAAATAAGCTCTTTTTGCTAATCATGAAGACAATTAATTTTAACAAATTGCATCTTACAGCAGCTAGCATTATGCCAACTAATTCAAACTGGCTGCTGAGAGTACAGGGTGTAAGCCTGGGGTATCAAGGGCTACTGAGATAGGGAGATGAGAGGTTCTGCCTGGAAAGAACCTCCCTGAACTCACTGATCACAGAGGAAAGCAGATGTGGGGAAACACCAGATTCACAATGACATCATTTGAGCCCCTAGATGAAGTTAGTTCTCCCAGTGAACTCTTTCCATTATCTGAACCGGTACATCATCCTTTTTCACTCAAGCCAGTATGAGGTGAGTTTTCTGTTACCCGTAACAGAAAGTCCTGACTGACAGCAAGCAGGTGGAGAAAGGTGGAAAAAGAAGATCCAAATGAAGTTTAAAACAAGATCGTGATGGACTTTGACCACTTAAGAACTTTGGAACTTATAAGCCATTGGCTTTTGTAAGAAAGGCACCAGATGAGGATCTGAGAATCTGAAACATCTTATTATAGAATTAGCAACAGCCATTGCTCTTTTCCAAAGGTGTAATCCACATCAGAACTCAAATGTTTTTCTTGCCTACTGGAAGCAATCTGTTCTCACTCCATATGCCCTTCTGAACCTATCCTGTACTTCTGCAATTTTCCGCTATGATAGAAACATTTTAAACTTTAAAAGACAGAAAGACAATTGGGGTCCAATTTTCTTCAAGCAGTGGGGGTCTTGAGCACTTTCAACAGTGTCACTGAAGATCAAGAACTCTTCCACCAGTCACTAACGCTTCAGGTCAATAATCTTGCTGACAGCTGTTGTGGAAGAGAGTATTCCAACCCACTTGAGATTGGTTTTAAAGCTATTTAAATTCCTAGAATGTTAAAACTGAAGGAAGCTTTCCTCCTGTGTGATGTTGTTGATGTTTCTTAACCTCTCTGTACTTCAATGTCCACATCAATATAGTGAATATTAAACAGGTTGTTGTAAAAAAAAAAAAAAAAAGTTACATGTGAAGCACCTAGAAATGTCTTTTATATAATAACCTATCAATTTAGCTATAATTTTTATTATAATTTATTTTTATTATTATCTATCTTTTCATTATTATTTATCTTTCATTATTATTATTAATTGAGTGCATACTGTATACCTGGCTCTGGTTTTGAAACAGATGATGTTTCAGATGATACCAGGGGTATAGCAGTAAACAGATAGATATGTTCCTTGCCTTCATGAAAGTTACAGTCTAATAAAGGAAATGGGCAAGAAGATAATTATGCACACAGGTACTAAGTTACAACAGGAATAAATGCTACCATGAGCATACACCAAAGTTAACAGACAGTCAAGCCCTGAGCGGCCTGCTCATGTTCCCCTGGCCTACCCAGAATCAGATTGTGTGGAACTTCCTCATACTTATTTTAAAACTTAGTGTTGTTTTTTCCCTAGAATCACACAGAGTAGTTAAAGTGGGGATTGGCATAATCTTTTTCAGAGCCTAAGACCTCCTAAATATCTCAACAAAGCAGAGAAAGAAAGGAGAGAGTTCTCTTTTTAATAAAAGCTAATCCAAATTATGTTACTATAATAAAAATTTCTTGAAATAACTGGTTTCTTAATGGACATTCAGAAATCTTAAGAAACAAACATAGATTGTTCTAGGGGCACGTTACTGTGGAAGCTTGACACGCTTGTCAGCAGACAGGTAGACACAAGGAAACTGCAATATGGGTGAGTGCTTATTCCCTGGAAAGTCTAGTGCACCGTTAGTTTGTGGGAAAGGCAGCAAAAGCAGAACAGATGAGGCAACTAGGTAAAGGCAAAAACTTTTCCCTAAGTTATTTGACATTTTAAAGTCTTAGACGCAAGGCGAGCAATACTCATTATCTCATTATTTCCTATGGGACAATCCAGTTCAGTTAATTATCATTAAGACTTAACTAGAAATTCAATACATTATGCAAATGTTCCATTTATATACTGTCATGTCAAGCCAATACTGAAATGTAGCTGTAGTTAAAAGGTGTAGATGAAACCCTGGTTCTCTTCCAGAGACATTTCAAAAACAGTGAATGACACTCCCTAGCCCAAGCACAATAGAATAAATCTCACAGATAGTTATGGTCATATTACCAGAATGGCAGAAGACTGATGGTCAGTCTTCTTTTTTCTACAGAAATTGAGGTGTAATTACTAGTTACTTCCAAAGAGCAGCATGACTTTTTGTTCACTTACCAGGAACAAATATGTAAGATAAGACACACCATCCAGTCTCAATGCAGGACAGAGAAATACGAGCCTCCCGGAAGAGGAGTTGGGCCAGGGTACAGGTAGAAACTCTAGGAAACAAGCCCTATTTTAGAAATGGAAGGAAAGAGAGATGCTGTCCACCCTGGTGCAAACCCACATATTCTAGACTACAGTGATTCACTGTACATCAAGTAGGCCAGGTCTTTGCTAGTGTGGTTCCCACTGCCTACAATGTCCTTCCATTATCTCTTCTTGCAAACACCAAACTGCTGGCTGTGGGAACCCAAATGAGTCATTTACCTCTAACGGAGGTGATTATAGTAACTACTTGACTGGCTTAATGGGAGGAGTAAATACAATATTGTATTTAAGTATCTACCACATTGCCTAGAACACAATAAATTCTCAATCAATGTTTATATTCATAATAATAAAATAATTAAAATGTATCAAGAGCTTACCTTGAATAGCACACAGTTCAAAGGGCTTTACATTATTGCTTTATTTAATACTTACAACACCTTGATCAGCTAGGTACCATTATGCAAATGAGGAAACTAAGGTACAGAGAGGTGAATTAACCTGCCCCAGGTCACACAGCTAGTAAATGATGGAACTCGTACCTCTGACTTAAAGAATCAGGAAATATGTAAGAATGGTGATCAACAGCAAATTGGCAGATGAACCAGTGCTGAGAGTGGCTTCCAACTCAAAGAAAAGAAGGAGATTTGAAAATACACATAGCACAGTATAGCATAGAGTCCTAAGTCAACAAAATGAGATAGAAATGGGGTATAGCTAGAGACCTGCACTTGCCTTCAGAAAGGCTACTGTGAAAATATGTTTCTGCACTCCCTTGGATCTTTATTTTAACTGTGTAGCTGTATACTTGAGTTCTGTTCAAGGCTGAAGTCGTTTTTAGAAATAGACAAGGTATAAATTAAAAATAAATGCCTACATACATATTGGATGAGAACCACCTGGTTTAATAGCAGCTTACAAGAAATGAATTTAAAGGTTTTAACTGACTGCAAGTTTATTTTGAATCAGCAGTGTGAGGAGGCACTCAGAAAAAAAGACTTTGATCTTAAAGACACGTCTAGAGAAGCTAAGTGTCCTAAACAAGAGAGGTGAAAGTCCTTCTCTACTTTCACCCAGCCTCAGGTGTTTGGTTCTGAAGACTGCATCTGAGGAAGGATGCTGGCCAACTGAAGTGTGTCCCAAAGAAGGCGACATTGACAGGAAAGGTTCTTAAAACCCTGTCATATGAGGATGGGCTACACTTAGAGAACAGGAGAGTTACAGGAAATGTGATCTAGAGAAAGAATAGATAAGTAGTAGGATTTCTCTGCAAGGCTCCAGGGGATACAGCCTAGAGCTGGAAGCTAAAGCAAAAATGATTCCAACCCAATATGAAGAAAAATTGTCTAACAAACACAAAATGAGCTACATGTAAAGGACCAGACACTGGGAACCAGGTTACAAATGGTCACCAATAGTTAGGGCAGATACAACTCCTTACCTTGGCTTGCAAGGCCCTGTGTGTCAGGTCCTTACTTGCCTCTCCAGAACCCAGGTTCTTCCCTGTCTCTGCATCCTGCGCCTCTGCCCTTAATCAGTCCTTCATATACAAACTGATTTGTCCCCTCGCAGGCCATTTGCTCATGATTTCCCTCCACCTAGAATGTTTTTCCATTCCCTCATTACCTTGTTCATTCTTCCTCGTTCTTCAGATCGCTTATCAAGAGTCAATTCCTCTAGGCTGGGTGCGGTGGCTCACGCCTGTAATCACAGCACTTCGGGAGGCCGCGGTGGGTGTATCACTTGAGGTCAGGAGTTCGAGACCAGCCTGGCCAACATAGTGAAATCCTATCTCTACTAAAAACACAAAATTAACTGGGTGTGGTGGCACCCTCACACCTGTAATCCCAGCTACTTGGGAGACTGAAGCAGAAGAATCACTTGAACCTGGGAGGCAGAGGTTGCAGTGAGCCGAGATCACACCATTGCATTCCAGACTAGATAACAGAACAAGACTCCGTCTCAAAAACACTAAAAAAAAAGAGTTACTTCCTCTAAGGATTTCTCTGACAACCCAGATTAAGCTCATCCCCATTTGGGGCCTCTCAGAGACTTGTTTATCTTACTATTAGAGTTTTGTGTTTTTATATCACTTTTTAGTATTTATTATACACACAGACGCATACATGCACACACAAACACATATAAACTCCGTGAAAACAGTCATCTTGTCTTGTTCACTGCTGTGTTCCCAGATCCTTGTACTTAGTATGTTTTCAATATACATCTCTGTTAAATGGATGGACAGGCAGGTGTGTGGATAGATGAATGGAAAGATGGATGAGATGTACACATAAAGTTCCTGCAAATATGTGAGAATGGATTACATAAAATTTTATAAGAAATTTTTCATCAACGTATATCCAACACACAGAGAAGTACATGAGTGGATTAAATAAATGTTTATGGCCTTTCAAATTCTAATTATATGCGTCACTGCCATTTTGTTGTCCTTGCCTCAGTCTACTATTTCAAGATATCTGGAAACTGAGTATCCCCAAAGGCATTCATATTTTTCCTTGACTTCTCACTTGAATCCCACCAAAATTGTACTCCACTGCTCCTTTGAGCCACCTTTATAACTGCCACTGATATTTGAAGTTCTTGAAGCAGGAAGATAGTGTTTTAGCCCCTAGACTTCGCACTGCCTAGGAGTCACACTGCTTTCCATGCAGAAAGAGGAAGGCCTCTCTCCTCACTTTAGGGCACATGCTGTCCAAGGGTTCCGAAGAGAAATGCTCACAGCCAAGGGTATTAACAGAGTTTAGTGGAATAGCTCCATCGAGTCAGAGCTCACAGGACACACCCCCACATACACAAAAACAAAACCACAGAGAGGCTGGTCTTAGAAGCTGATTCAATCATAAAAACCAAGAACTGCATGCCAACTCACTTCCCAACAATCAAAACCATGTCATTGTACCAGGAACCCTCTTTCTTCAAGATCAATGTTACTCTGTTAAGTTCCTTGATCCTTCCTGAAAATATACCTATGTAGGGGCTGCCCCACCAGTTCATCCAGGATGTCCAGAAATTCCCCAGCCTGAGCAGTGGTGAAGCTGAGAGGTCAGCTGGAACTCCCTGCTACAGAGGCATTACTACCTGCCCAGCTTTGAAACAGCAAGCCAAAGAATGCCTGACATAGACTCAGCTGCAGGCACCATATAAAACAAAATGATACTTAAGAATTCCTACCAGCTCATAAATCGATCTCGCCTCCTCCACCATCCATTCTTCGCCAACCCTAAGTGGCAGCACCTGCTTTTTGAATCTGGAGGCAGAAGGTAGAGTGAGGTCCTGTCCTGGGCCTGTGTGCCCCGGGTCCATGTTCCCCCTTCCCTGCTCTGTTCTGTATCCCAGGAGGACTGCAGGCTGTGCTTCCCAGGCTGCCACTGCAGCTTGCTTCTTGCTGGGTTTGGCCAATGTGGGGCACTGGTAAGAGATTGAAAAGAAGGAAGAGGGAGAAGCTGGGATATTTTTCCCAGGCATCTCCGGCAGTGACTGTATTTCCTTCATGCCGTTAGTTCACTCTAGACAGGGCCACCATGGTCCAGCTTACTCAGGCAACTCCCGTTCCTATGACTTTCATCTCTGGTTGCCTCACTGTCCCTTGTTTGGCATCTCAGCCTTTCCACTTTTTTTTTTTTTTTTTTTTTTTTTTTTGAGACAGACTCTCGCTCTGCAGCCCAGGCTGGAGTGCAATGGTGTGATCTCGACTCACTGCAGCCTCCGCTCCCTGAGTTCAAGCAATTCTCATGCCTCAGCCTCCAGAGTAGCTGGCATTACAGGTGCCTGCCAATACACTAGGCTAATTTTTGTATTTTTAGTAGAGACGGGGTGTTGCCATGTTGGCCAGGCTGCTCTCGAACTCCTGGCCTCAAGTGACCTGCCTGCCTCGGCCTCCCAAAATGCTGGGATTACAGGCGTGAGCCACTACTCCTGGCCTGCATCTCAGCCTTTTAATTGCCTGTGTATCCCATTGTCTCCATGAAAGGCCTTCCATATTAAATATTCAAGTAATTTTTGTTTCCTGGCTAAACCATGACTAGTGTCAATACCTAAGGGAATAAATCATCACTCTTTACCCCATGATTGTTAGTTAGTAATAATGAGCTTTGATAACTTTAATTCACCTCTGATTCAATATATGGAATATGTAGCTTGAATAGTGAACTCTCTTCGTCCCTAGCAGTTTTCAGTTAGGGGATGGGCTATGTACTTAGGGGGGTTATTTTGGCCAGACACTAAGATGCATCATTTTAAAATTCCTTTGCTTCCCCGATGCAGATTCAATCTTGAGAGATGCTATAAGAGTTTCCTAACTTGTCTCTCTGCTCCTACTCTTGACTTCTCAATAATCTATCTTTGACATAGCAGCCTGAATGAGGCTTTTAAAAATGCACATTGGCCAGATGCGATGACTCATGCCTATAATCCCAGCACTTGCTAAGGAAAGCGGATTGCTTGAGCTCAGGAGTTCAAGACCAGCCTGAGCAACATAGCGACACCCTGTGTTTACAAAAAAAAATTAAAAATTAGCCAAATGTGATGGCGCATGGCTGTAGTCTCAGCTACTTGGGAGGCTAAGGCAGGAGGATCACTTGAGCCTGGGAGTTCAAAGCTGCAGTCAGCCATGATTACACCACTGCACTCCAGCCTCCAGCAAGACCCTATGGCAAACAAACCACAATTTAAAAAAAAACACATTGGATCATGTCACTCCCCTGCGTAAGGCCTTCTAATGACTTCCCATTGCACTCGGAATAAAATCCAAACAGCGCCCCCTATGCTGTACGTGGCCCTCTGTCACCTGCTGCTTGCCTGTCCCTGCCTCCACATCTCCCTGGCTCATTGGCTCCTTTCTGGTCATCACATTCCCAGTTCATTTGTGACTTGGGGACTTCATGATGTGGTTCCCTCTACTCCCAGAACCTCACATGGCTGTCTTGTCTCACCATTCAAGTCCAATCTAAATTACCTCTGTACCCCTCAATCATTTTCTATCTTTTCAACCTTTTTTCCCCCCATAGCACTAGCAGCCAACAATAATTAGCTGGTTCATTTATTGGTTTCCTCACGTGAGAGCACAACCCCTACTACATCCCCTACTTATTCCCCTACTTACCATCTTACCTTATTCCCTGACTGTATCCCCAACATTTAGAATAGTCGAGGCACATATTTGTTGAATTAATGACCAAATATGCATTTCTCAGATAAGAAGACTGAAGCCCACTCGTGTTGAGTGGTGTGTAAGGTCTCTCAGCCTAAGATCTGATGCCATACCTTTTTGGGCGCTGCTATCCCAGACCTTCCAATGCTATGGCCAAGAATTTACACAGAATGGACAAGAGATCAGCCCCTCCTTGAACTCTTCTGTAGAATATTTATGTAAGAACATACTACCTCTTAGTACTTTAGATCTCCATGAACTTTGGCCTCATGAAAACCAAGTAAATAAACAACCACTACCAGTTCTACATTGAATTTCTTTGTGAATATACTCATTGTTGAAATGTGATTTTCCTGGTGAGAGATCCTCATCTAAATGAGCATATGTTTGTATCTCTATACAAATGTTTATAGATATATACATCCTCCTCCCCTTCTTTCACTTGCCCTTGGCAATTGGCTCTCGAATTTCTACCTGGTGGAAAGACCCACCATGGTGCTATGTTCTGTTCAAAGATGTTTCCCTCGAGGTCCTGGTAGTTCTTGTTTTAATTTGACATTAAAAATAAATAACAAAGAATTACTCAGCAGGCTTAGAAATCCTATCCACCTCAGCTGAGCTCCAAAGCATGCCAAGAATCTAAAAGGTCCAACAGAGCTCCCAGCATATCCTTCAGGGAAACCAAATGAAGTATACTACACACATGCCAGTGGCCAGGCTCACGGAGAGCAGCGCTGTCACGGCTCCTCTGCCAAAGGCAGGAAGAAAGGGTTGGATGTAGATTACAAGATCAAGCTCTGCTCATGGAACTGAACTCTGAAGATATTCCTGGGGGCAGCCAGGAGAACATGTCTAAGGTAATCATATTTTCCCAGACTGAAAATTAGGACACACAAGCAGAGAAGAGAATGTTTCCTTTTTGTTTTGGTGTCTGTGTGTGTGTTGATTTTATGTAACTAAAGAAGCCAGTAAAATTTAGAATTAACCTCAAATTGTTGGATTTTCCAGGATCTTGGAATGGCTTGGTTTCTGGGAGATAACTGGAAAGCACATCTTAAAACAGGGTTGTCTAAAAACAAACAAACAAAAAATGCTATTTATGCATCCCTGTGCCTACCTTTAACTCAGTTCCTAAAAGAGACCCAAAGATTTACACTTTGGGCCAGGTGCAGTGGCTCATGCCTGTAATCCCAGCACTTTGGGAGGCCAAGGCAAGTGGATCACCTGAGGTCAGGAGTTCAAGACCAGCCTGCCAACATGGCAAAACCCGAAACCCCATCTCTACTAAATACAAAAATTAGCTGGGTGTGGTGGCACGTACCTGTCATCCCAGATACTCAAGAGGCTGAGGCAGGAGAATTGCTTGAACCTTGGAGGTGGAGGTTGCAGTGAGCTGAGACTAAAACATCACACTCAAGCCTGGGCAACAGGACAAGACACCATCTCAGAAGAAAAAAAAAAAAAAAGGGATTTCCACTTTGTGCAAAGAAACTTTCAATGGTTCAACTTGCCTGCAAACTACACTGGAAAACTTTAGGCCAAAATTGAGGTCTCTCTCTACCCTACAAACCTAGGTTTATCCCCTTTTTCAAACTGTATTAGTCAGCATAGACTAGGCTTATGCTGCAGTAGCAAATAACCCCCAAATCACAGCCTGTTCACTTGGTATATTTCTTGCTTAAACTACACATCCAGCAGAAATGCCCAGGGTGCCCTGCATCACAGATTTACTCAGGGACTCTGGCCAGCAAAGGTTCCATGATCTTGTCATGGCACATCTAGAACACAAATCTGCCCACTTGGTTGATACTGCAACAAAAGAGGGGCTGGAAAATTGTCGACAAGTTTTTCAATAACTGATCCCAGAAGTGATGCATGTCCCTTCAGTTCATGCTGCTTTGGCCTGTAGTAATCATGTGGCCTCGCCTACCTGCACAGAGGGCTGAGACATGGAGAGGAGCAATGCAATATGGAGTGAGACTTCTTGGCAGTGCCCTGCAAACCCTCCAGCCCTCAAGAAGAATTGACTACTTATTTAAAAGCCCCTTAGAATCGAGCAGAACTAGGCTCAGTTCCCAGCTCCTCCACTTAATTCCTTGCATGACTTTTGACTATCTAAACCCTCTAAGCCACAGTTTCTTCGTGTATGGAATGGGAGAATAATAATACATACGCCATCAAGTTATTTTTAGAATTAAATGAGCAGATTTACGTAAAGTGCTCAGAATGGTGTCTGATACATAGGGAGTTCTCAATACACGGTATTTATGATGATGAAAATGAAGAACATTATAATAATGATGCTATTCTATTCCATAATTATAGCACCTTTAGGAATTTGTTGCCTGAGCCTTTCTGATGTCCCTGTCCTCAGTACTAACACAGTATCTGGCCTGCAATAGATACTCAGAAATGTTAAACTTGTGTTGAACTTAGCTGACATATTGACTTAGCTGACATCTCAGTACTTCTTGAGTATTCTCCCCTCTAAGCCATAATTCTTTTGCTCTTGCTATTTCCCTCAACCAGAATGCCCTGCTAACATCTCTCTGCCTTTCTTTCTGTCTTTCTTTCTGTCTTTTTTGAGACGGGGTCTTGCTCTGTTCCCCAGGCTGGATGACGCAATTATCACAGTTTACAGTAGCCTTGACCTCCCAGGCTCAAGTGATCCACCCACCTTAGCATCCCAAGTAGCTAGGACTACAGGAGCACACCACCACACCCAGCTAATTTTTGTTTTGTTTTGTTTTTGTAGAGATGTGGTTTTGCCATGCTGCCCAGGCTGGTCTTGAACTCCCGGGCTCAAGCAATCCATCCACCTCAGCCTCCCAAAGTGCTGATATTACAGGTGTGAGCCACCGTGCCTGACTATCTCTCTACCTTTACAATGCTGCTCATCCTTCAGTCCTTCTCCATCACAAATCTTCAATGAGTCAAATTAGTCCTGCAGACCCCTATTTCCCTTTCCTCAGAAGTTCTACTTCTCTTCTTGTCAATAATGACCGTGATTATTTGACTATCTCACATTCAACATCTTGGTCCACCAACAAGACTCTAGGCCTCTAAGAAGTAGAGACTGTGTATTTTGGACTCTCAGTAACAATTCATAACAATAACAATAACAACAAATATTATTATTTAGCATCCATAAGCCAATGACTATACAACAGCATTTCTCAAACTTTAGCATGCCTTAGAGTCACTTAGAGGGTTTATTAAAACACAGATTGCTGGCCAGGTGCGGTGGCTCATGCCTGTAATCCTAGCACTCTGGGAGGCCAAGGCAGGTGGATTGCCTGAGATTAGGAGTTCAAGACCAGCCTGGGCACCATGGTAAAACCCCATGTATGCTAAAAAAAAATTAGCTGGGCATGGTGTTGTGTGCCTATAATCCGAGCTACTCGGGAGGCTGAGGCACAAGAATTGCTTGAATCTGGGAGGTGGAGGTTGCAATGAGTTGAGATTGTGCCACTGCACTCCAATCTGGGCGACAGAGCAAGACTCCATCACACAAACACACACACACACACACACACACACACACACACACACAGATTGCTAGGCCCAACCCCCCAGAGTTACTGATTCAGTAGATCTGGGGTGGGACCTGAGAATTTCCATTTTTTTCTCCCCCTCCTATTGTAAGAATTTGCCTTTCTAAGGTGTTACCAGGTGATGATGCTGATGCTGATGCAGCTGGTCCAGTGACTACACTTTGAGAACCACTGTTCTGCAAGATGTTTTACATTTGACGTTATATTTAATCCTCACAACCAGCCTTTGAGACAGACAGTGGTTCCTCAGAGAGAGTTGAAGAAACAACTCTCTATGAAGTTAAAGAAGCTCAAATCGCACGGCCAGGTTCACCCTGCTGGGAAACAGCATATGCCAGATTGTGACTCAACCCTGGCCAAACCTTTGCTCTAAACCATTATAATAATTGTTCATATTGATTATATTGTGACATAAAACAGTTTATTACTGATTTAAATAAAATGTCAACCTTACCTTTTCATTAAAATTCTAATCAAATGCTAATGCCCAGGAACATTAGTGTATGCGTCACTCTTAAGGAAGTTTGCTCCAGCTCAGAATAAATATGAATATCTTTCCCAATAACCGAAGCCCTAAACCAGAAGCAGAATCATAGTAGCAAGGAAGACACGATAGCCACAAGCATTGCCCCAGGCAAGTGACTGACTTCAGGGCATTTCCTCTTTGAGACGATGCCTGATTCCTTCCTCTGGGACTCCCACCTTTCCTTGGTGTTTGCCTTTTATGCTCCAGTTGACATTTTGACTATTTCCTAAGACATTTGGTAAATACAAAAATACACTGAAAGAGTACAGCACTTCCTCAGAGTAGCATCTGTATAGGTTTAGCACCCAGAAAAATCCTGGGAGACCAAGTGTCTTTTTTTGTGACCATATTGCCCTCTAGGGGCCGTTCTTTTCCAGACACTGTTGCTTCTGTGCCCAGTAAATTCTCTTGAAGTTTGAAGGTGGGCAATCTCACACTCACGGAGCCGTGAGATTCGGGGGAGTTCTGTCTGTTGAGAACAGGGAAAGAGAGACCAAAAGTGACATGTATGACCCTCTCCCACTTCCAAACCCCTTTTCCTACAGAAAGCCAACAGTCCTAAAGAGTCTGTCCTTGTCTAGTCTAATCACTGGGCCACACCTAGAAATCATGCTCAAGGACAGGGCAGACAAAGACAAATAGAGATGCATGGGACGTGTGAAAAAGAATGATCAAGATGGTTTAAAAAAAAAAAAAAAAAGACTCAAGACCAGGGAGCACATAGTTATAGGAATGGATAATATTTAGCCAGGAGAAGAGAATATTTGGGACACTGCAAAGCCTCGTCAGATATCTCAGAGGTTGGCAGCATTTCCACAATCCTGTTCCGTAAGAAGCGAACCAGTATTTTATGAAGAAGGTTCTGAGGACAAATACATTTAAGGAACATGGATTTCATCAATACATGACCTTTTAATACACTGTAAGCCTTGTCAGTCTCTAAGGGGGCAAAGAGTACAGTGTGTTTGCCAAAGTTATTTGGCCAGAAAGTCTTTTCCCCCAGGAATGCCTTGCAACCTGTCATGGGACACTGGTTTTCATAGAAAACACTTGAGGATCATCAACATTCACATTTGTCCAGGACCAAAGGGCGACACTCATCTTCCTAGATGCAAATTCAGACACACTTGAAAATAACTGTGCTAAGGCTTGTTCTGCACAACCCCAAGGGCAATAATATTACTGTAAATTGGCATAACACTTTACAGGTTACAATGCACCTCTTTTACATTCTCTCATTTCATCCTCGCAGCAATTTTGAGAGCATGTCACCCTGCAACCCTGAGTTTGTTTAATTGAACCAACTGAGGCTCAGATAAATTAAGTGACTTATCAAAGGACATGTGACTAGTAAATAACAGATCTGAACCTAGAATTAAAGTCATCTCACTCCCACTTTACTGTTGTTTTTTTTTTTCTCCTGAACCAAAGGAAAGGTGAATCTAGCAAATTCCACATCCCTGGAAATATTTAAGAACTGACCAAAGTCTACTTCACAGCCATAAATCCACTTGCTTTTATAAGTTCGTAACTTCCTGTACCAAACTCATCTATTTCTCCCAAAAAACTTCTCTGAGGTATAAGTTACATTACTTGTGTTTTGGGATGGGGAAATTGAGGCTCAGGAAGGTCAAGTGACCTGTTCTAGGTCATATAGTCAGATCTCCTTGACTCCACAGCCACATGGCGGCTTTGGGGAAGCTTTAAGTATCCCAAGGAGATTCGTGATGTCTGAAGTTTAAATGCTCTTGGAGAGTCTATATCTTATGATAGATTTTTCACTGCCAGTGCCCCTGCCCCCATCCCCTCCTTCAGCCTTAACAGAAGGCTCATTTGTTCAAGCAAAATGCCAGCCAGAAACAAACAGTACCAATATCCCTAATTATCTCCCCAAGGTGGTTTGCCAAGAGTGTGGTTTCTGATATAACTCTGTTTTTATAATTTATGAACACATTAAGGCTACTTTTTATTTTGGGGGTTGGATACAGAAGGAAGGACCTGCTTCTTCTAGGAAACTACTGACAGCAGTGAAACCCTTAATATTCACAGGTTTTCTTAAAAGAGACATTCTGTCAACCCCTTCTCCTTATAATCCGAGGTGTTAATTAGTTTTATAGTTTTGTTATTACCTATGCTTCTCACTTCTTCATCTGCTTTGTAAAAATTAAAATAAGGAGACCAAAAAACTTCCAAACATTTTAACAACAAAAGCTTGGGGAGTAGGCAGAAAGATGTGATTATAGATCACAGCCCGTTCAGATTTTGTCCTACAAAACAGAATAAGTTCTCATGACTTAAAGGTAACCTTGAATCCGTAACCACTGAAAATCATTTGAATGAGTAGGTCTTTATCCCTATCCCTCATCATTCCTCGTACAGGAATATCACACGTGTCATTTCAAACAGTGGGTAGAGCTCCAAAGTCAGAAATAGCACATCTAGCTTGGGATGCTCTGTTTAATCCTGTGTTAGTTTTCCTAGGGCTACGATAACAAAATACCACAGACTCCGTGGCTTAAACAACAGAAATGTATTTATTTCCTCACAATTCTGGAGGATAGATTGTCCAAGATCAAGGTGTCAGCAGGGTTAGTTTCTCCTGGGGTCTCTCTCCTTGGCTTGCAGATGGCCCTCTTCTCTTTGTCTTTCCAAGGTCTTACCTCTGTGGCTGTGTGCTAATCTTTTCTTATAAGGATACCAGTCACACTGCATTAGGGACCACCCATATTACTTCATTTCACTTTAATTATCCCTTCAGAGGCCCTAACTCCAAATACAGCCATATTCTGAGGCACTGGGGGTTAAGACTTCAACATATGAATTTGGGGGAATATAATACAGCCTAAAACAATCCCCAATATTTATTCAGCACCAACTATGTATGAAGAGCAAAACTGGCAAAGGCCCTGCTCTCTTGGATCCTACATTTTGGTGGGTAATGCAACAAGAATCTCTAATAGGTACTGGGCAGTTGGGGGGGTAATAGTCCTAATCATAGTCACGGACAAAGTTGTAGTCACGGTCAAAGCCATAGTTCACGTCATGCGGGTAGTCTTTTATCACTGTTAACCTTTATTGGAAAGCCACAGCCCTGGGAGTGGGAGAGTTTCTCAGCTTTTCACTCACTACCAATGCGTAAAGGACAGGCCGGTGATTGCCTGGTTGTGCACCCAAGCTGGTACCTCTGAAAGCACAGCTGGACCATGAAGATGTTTTCTCTTTTGTTTCTTCTCTGAAGCAAGATGGACGTTTCACTCTGACCCATGATTCCTGCTGTAAGGCTGTTTTTGCACGGGTGGGCTAGTGAGACCCTAGATATCAAGAAGACCCTAAAATAGCAATGAATTGGGAGTCACTAGTCCTACGTCCAAATCCCACCTCTGATACTTACTGACATTGTGCAAGTCGCTTCACCTCAGGCCTGAATTTCCTTACTTATAAGTAAGAAGATTAAATTATATCAATTTGTTCAAGCTGTACTCTGAGGCAAATGTACACACTGTCTATGTGCAGAAACTGCATGATGCCACACAGCGGTCCTGCTCTTCAGGAACCCAGGGGTTCCACAGATATAAGGTAGGGAAGGTAGAGGGATGGGAAGCCAATCTGCTGCCTCCACTTCAATCACAGCAGTTCTACTTTTTATGCTTCCATCTTGCCCTTCTGCATAACATTTTGCGAAGTCTTTGCAGCTCAAAGATTCTGAAAATCATTAATGACTCAAAGGCTGATTCCATTGCTAATACCCTGTGATGATGACTCTATGTACCGTAAAAAGAACTCCTGGGGATGGGGCATTCCCAGCAGCCACTCTGGGTTTAGGGTCAGAGACTGTGCTTCCTTCTCACTAGACTCCACTCTCTCCAGGATGGGTGACCTGATTGTATTCAGGAGGTTAGAAAGTGTGTCACATTGCCCAGAGGCGTCAGGGGTGGAGGCAGGGAATATCGCACTCCTGTCTAGGAAAATTTCATTCCATTTGGTGGCTTAGGCTTTTCAAGCAGTTATAGAATCCCCCCTCATTAAGCCTTCTAAATTTATTCCTCTTCTTCACCACTCAGAGCTGCATGACACTTGGTGCTGTCACAGCCTGTCGGAATTGAGGAATCCCACGTTGCTGTTTATTTTTAGCTTCACTTGCTTACATTTTAATTTCAGACTCTGCTGGGAGTTTTCTCTCCTTCACAGTCTTAAATTGGTAAGAAGATCTGGGTCTTTAGGCACAAAGTTTTAAGTCTACCAGTGTCTCTGAGGGAGACCCTGTCGTTGATACATGACAACGTCTCTATGTGATTCAGTAAGTGTTTATTAAGTATGCACTGTTTACTATTTGCAAGTCACGTTCTAGAACTCTTAGAGATTTTGAGAATGAATCTGACATGGATCCTGCCTTTAAGAACTCAAGAGCAAAGATGGTCGGGTACAATGGCTCAAGCCTATAATCCCAACACTTTGGGAGGCTGAAGCGGGTGAATCACTTGAGCTCAGGAGTTCAAGAGCAGCCTGGGCAGCATGGCAAAACCTGTCTCTACAAAAAATACAAAAATTAGCCGGGTATGGTGGTGCACACCTGTAGTTCCAGCTACTTGGGAGGCTGAGGTGGGAAGATCGCTTGAGCCTGAGAGGCTGAGGCTGCAGTGAACCAAAATCACACTACTGCACTCCAGCCTGGGTGACAGAGTCAGACCTTGTCTCAAAAGAAAAAAAAAAAAAAAAAGAGCGAAGATGGGAGTGTGTGGAGTGGCGAGTGATGGGGGAACTCAATGGTCCTCACCCCAATGAAGTTGGAAAACTCTCCTCTATAGCCTGTAAGAATGTGATCTGTGGTAGACAATCTTCCTGGAGGATAATGAGTGACATTGAACAGAATAACATAGCCTAGTACTCCAAGAAGACATGTAATCTGGAGCCACCATACTCAGAATCCCTGGGGTTCTCATTTATCAGGGAGCCTGAGGCAGAAATTATCTCCATGCCTTTTTTGCAAACACCCAAAATAAGACTCCCCAACCTGTGCCAGACTCTCGCTATACACAAGAGGCAGCCGTCCCAGCTTTGACAGAATTATCACTTAGGCGACTGTGCAGAAGAGTTTAATATAGCAGCTCTGAGACTGCTCTCCTTAGGAAAACCCACTTACAAAGTTAGCCCTTACCTAGTGTCTGTCTAGGAACTTGGATTTCAGGAAGGTTCCCACCATCCCCTACCTGATCAGAGTGGCTCACTGTGCCTAAATAGAAATAGTTTGTACAAACAATGTGGTATATGTTGAACATCTCTTTTCCTTCTGGGAGCCTAGAATTTTGGTATGTTCTCAGCTACCCATGACCAGTCCCCTGTAAAAAGATCACCGAGTCTCTGGTGAGCTTCCCTGATAGACAATGCTTTACGTGCATTGTCACAATTCAGTGCTGGAGAAATTAAGTAAGACCTGTAAGACTGCACTGGGAGAGGACTCTCAGCAACTGATGCCTGGCCCCCTATAGCCCTCACTCCATGCATCTTTTCTTTGCACTGATGCTGCTTCCTATCCTTTCACCAAAATAAATCTTAGCTGTGAGTACAATTGTATGCTAAGTCCTATGAGTCTTCCCAGCAAATCAACAAACCTGAGAGTGGTCTTGGGGACCTCCTGACACAGTGACCTTACCCAAAAATCTCAAAATGCAATGATTGCTCTGAACCTGAAATGTTGCCTAGAAATAGTCTCATCCCCTACATTCTCTTTTGTGGCACAATCAGGATCTGCCTGGTTCCGGCCCTGACATCCCAAACCTTCCCATGAATGGGGTCACTTGTTCATCATTAGAAGCCTCAGTTTTCCTAGGGCTATGATAACAAAATAGCACAGACTGGGTGGCTTAAACAACAGAAATGTATTTATTTACTCACTATTCTGGAGGATAGATTGTCCAAGATCAAGGCATCATTAGGGTTAGTTTCTCTTGGGGTCTCTCTCCTTGGTTTGCTTAGGCTTGGCTTAGGCTACTCCTAAGACCTGAAGCCCATTCTTTCTGAGACAGCCAAGTCTAAAGGGGTCCCCAGAGAAACTCCGACCAGCCTGCACACCGGGAGAACAGGATGGAGCCACAGAAGTTCACACCCTTTGCAGTGGGGAGGAGCCTGGCCTCTCCTGTTGGGGATAGAAACTGGGATTCAATCTGTCAGGTGGAAACCAGCTAGCAGGACTCTTGCTTTGCTGAGAGTCCCTGTTTCCCTTTTTTTTTTTTTTTTCCTTTTCACCCAATAAATTCCATTTTTCTCACCCTTCAAAGTGTCTGAGAGCCTAATCTCTCATGACCATATGACAAGAACCCAGCTTTTAGCTGAACGAAGGAGAAAGTCCTACAACATTTCCTTGACCAGGGGAATTTTTAAATTCCTAGTTCAAGCCATCACAAGATTCAGCATGAATCTCTTCTTTCTGCTAATCCCCCTTAGACCTTATAGGCCAGCCTTATTCCAAAAACCAAGGTTCTACCCTGTTAGGTTGATTTTATCACTGAACCTCTGCTGTGATAATATTCCCAGTCCCTCTATAGCCCTGCTTGCTTTGATCTTTCTGCTTATCAGCATCACAAGCTCACTCATCATGCCTTTGATGTCTCTGTATTGCAAAAGCATTTCACTAGACTTGGAAGCAAAAAAACAAAACCAGTAGAAACAGAATAACAAAGTCATCAGGAACACATGCAACTTCACTCATCCACACTGGTCTTAAATTATTGATTTGGTTAGGTTATTATTCACACATTTTAGCTTGAGTACTTATGCTGTTGTTACTGGGTTTTATGGTGCAGGGAATATATTTAGAATTAAAACCTCCTGTCCCAGAACACTAAAATTTCTAAAACTAAAACTGTAGAAGTTAGCATGTGATAAGAATCGTTAGGAATTGAGATGCAGTGAAGACCGTAGACTTTGGTCTTCAGCACTCCCTTTATTTTGTATTAAATCAGAATTGTCAATCATCCATGGGGGAAAAAAAGCCCAGCCGATTTATCTAGGACCTAACCAAAAAGTTGTGAAAATTCTATTTGCTTTATGCTCTATGATAAATGTGATAGAGAACAAAGGGAGAATAGGAATCTCAAGAAAAGATAGAAAGATAGGTACAGAGGTTGCATTGTTGGCAGAATCGTGACCAGCCCTAAGCATATGATACGTGTGAACTGATGGAGCTTGAAAGCTGTTTGAATGACAACAGTGGCTTCTAAATAGCAAGAGAACAGAGATCAGTTCTTTTCACTTACGGATCATCACTACCTAGGCTTCTACTTCCTCATTTTGAGTGTTCAGTTATAGCACTGGAGCTAGATTTTGTCTTTGCAAATAATCCTATAACTTAAATAGTCTATTACCAGGCAGTGGTAATGTACCACAGACATGACAGCTCACCTCTTGTTTAGGACATAAGATTACAATGATAGCTCTTTGTTAAGTCCATCTGCTTTGACAATGCAATTAAATGGATACATATATGTATATATATTCAAATGCATATTCAAATATATATTTCATACATGCATCAAATTTTGATGAAGCATCTATTCAACTACTATTTATAAAGCAACTCTAAAGTTAATATACTCTAACGTGTATGTTGGTAAGTTTTCTTTCTGTTCTTGCTCTTTCACTAAAACATTCCTTTTAACTCACCCTGATCCACAGCCCAGAGTGGGAACCTCAGACCCCTACACATCACTGGAGGCTTGAAGATAGCTTCAAGAACACGAGAGCTCCTTCTTTTTGCTCCTGGCTCGCACTACCAAGTCTCATTTACAAGTGAACTCTTCACCTTTCTAACCAGTCTGAGTTCATCAAAGGAAAATCCCTACTTTGTAGTTCCAGCACACATCTGAGCAGCAGCCAGAAGGTTCTTCCCACTCCCTCCTGCTCTCTCCTATAATACACACTAGGGTTTTCCCTCTGGAGCTGAAATAAAACAGCTCTCTTTACTCCAGCTCTTCTTTATCCAAATCAGGAAGTAGTGTTGCTACATCTTATTATTTTCATTGGCGCTAGCCCTTATACCAATCCCAGTATCTTCTCCATTTCCCTTCCTCAAAAGGTGGTTAAATTGGAACATAATACTGAAGTGAGGTATCAGCTCAGGGCCTTTGGTTTAATTTAAACCCTCTTTTAAATACAAAATACTTCAATTAATGGTAATGAATCCCTTTAAAGAGAATCAAGGCTGGGCAGCGTGGTGGTTGACACCTGTAATCCCAGCACTTTGGGAAGCCGAGGTGGGCACACATGTAATTCCAGCCAACCAGGAGGCTGAGACATGACAATCACTTGAACCTGGAAGTGGAGGTTGCAGTGAGCCAAGTTTACACCACTGCACTCCAGCCTGGGCAACAGACCGAGACTATCTCAAAAAACAAAAATAGTTTTAACATAAATATTTCCAATGAATAAACTTGTGGTTGAACTTGAACTTTGGATTACACAGAGCTGGGCTTGAATATAAGATTCTTTCTGAGCTCTGTGGCTTTGACAAGTCACTTCACATCTCTCAGCCTTGGTTTCAATGTCTATGAAATAGGGAGAGAATATTGACCTTGAAGTGTGAGACTGAAATTATAATAGCATGAAAAAAAACGAGTAGCACATGACTGTGCCCACGATGAGCACATAAAACTGGTAGCTGCCAGTATTATTATTATTCTACACTGCGTCTAATGCATCAGAATTTTGGATAAAAGGAAATGGTTTTCAATAGGAACATCTGGGTTCCAGTTCTGCCTGATCCAAGCATCAATCACAGGGCCTCAAATAAATCTAGGATGATCCAACATCCCCATTTGCCACGGATAGTCCCATTGGATACCTGTTGTCTAGGAGTAATTATTTATAGCATCTTCTTTCACTCTCAGAAGGTCCTATTTTGGCCATTACACTAGCAAAACATAGTTAATTTTTAATTAGGTAATTAGTTATGACTTTGTGATCCAGTATCCTATAAAACTAGGAAAATACCCATCCAATCTATCTCATTGATTTATGAGGAAGAGCCTAAAAGTGTTATTTTTACCATAAGGTCTATCAAGGAAAGTTAAGATTTTATGATAATGAATGAGAATTTGCACTGTCACACAAAAGGATATAAGCTCCTTTTATCCAATTCATTTCTTACATTTTTTTCTTCTAGCTGCAAAGTCTTCCCACATTTTGTGACGAACACAACTGTAAGTCAAAATCACAAAACTCTGTAGTCTTTCTCTTAAAAACCAACTATAAAGGACAGAATTTTCACACCCTAAGGCCTCTTAGCTCATAGCATACTCCCCACCACTTCCTGGTCTGTTCTCAGGGTAGACATTGCTAATCAATCACAAAGATTTTACTGCGACTCCGTCTCTGGGTACTTGGAGCAACCATTAAGTACCAACTAGAGTTGGTACATAAAACAAATATTTCCCTTTCTGATTTGCCTACCATGTTCGTTTTACAGTGAGGGTCACTGGGGGCACTGAAAGAGAAATGAGCCATGACCCAGATAGGAGTGAATCTGAGAGTAGTACCCAGGCTGGCTTTTTCCATTTTATCATTTTATCATACTGACAAGTGACTGGCCTTAGAGGTCCTTGCAGATCAAATCAAAGCAGACAAATTTACATTTTGAGGCCAATAGCTAGTCTTCTAAGAGACTGCTAAATACCATCTCCTGAAATATATGATAGTAAAATAATGAGTCCCCTTTACCTCTTTATTGACTCACAGTCAAAATTTAGGTATTTACCATGGCCTTCAAGGAGCTACATAATGTGACCTGCATTCCTTCTCCAATATCATCGCCTCCTACTCTTTACTCTGGGCACACTGGGTTCCTTGGGAGCTTCTTCGTACATGCTTGGTATGCTTCTGCCTTAGGGCCTTTGCACTGGCTGTTCCCTCTGCCTGGAATACTCCTCCCCAATTATCTGCATGATTCTCTCCCTTTCCTCCTTCAATAATAATTTCAAGGTTACTCAAATGTCACCTTGTCTGTGGGTTCTATCCTGACCACCACAGTGGGGTCCATCCTGACCAACTTGTGTAAAATGGCAACCCACACCCACCCGCCCTGGCATGTCCAACCACCTTGGTCTGCCCTATGCTTCCCCATATCGCTTATCACCTTCTAACCTTCCATATCATTTACATACCATGTTTATATTATCAATTGCCTGTTTCCTGCAAATAGAATGTTAACTCTAGGAAAATACATGCATGCATATGTACATGCACACTCACGTGTGTGTGTGTTTTCACTGCTGTATTCTCAGCATCTAGACAAGTAGTTGACATATTCTACCATTCAATACATGTTGAATGTCATAGTTACAAAGATGCAAGATGCACCCATAGAGATATGGAAGATATATCTGTTTGTGATGGTTTAGTCATACAAACCATCAAGTAATTTTCTCATATATTTGCCTGGGGAGTTTCAGGAATTCCACAATACTGTCAGTCAAGAACCCATCAGCAGAAAAGAAATCTCAGTGCATTTACCTTAAAAACAAAGCCTCAGGTAATTAGAAATAAATTGAAAGAAATTTATGCATCTTTGTGGTCACATAAAGTCAAGGGTGAGAGAACCCAACAGACAGATGTCATAACCCACAATTTGTGAATGTAAGATGGGCAAGAAACTGACTGGCCAGCTGTTTTGTCTGAGAGTGTTTGTTTCTGGAATGTGATTGTGTCTATATTGGGTTTTTAAAGGTGCATTAGAGTCACTTTAGAAAATAAGATGTCATCCTTAACTGTCTTTGATTCCTTTAAATGCCAAAAGAGCTAAACTTCTTGTATCCACAAAGCCTGGATTTTAATCTGTTTTTTTTTTTTTTAAATAGATCTAAACTTACAACTCTAGCAAAGTTGAAAGAAGCTTAAGGGTAGGTACTTAAAGGGTTCTTACCTTTCCACAAAGGGTAGAAGCTCAAGGGTAGTAAATCATCCAGCCCCACTCCTCGCTTGCCTTGTCCCCTCCAATACAGCCCCTTAGTCCTAGCACGCATTATATCATACCAAACATCAACACTGCTTACTAAAGACTTGTTTCTTCCCTGTTCATGTATCAAAGAGTCACAAGGGTTTCTAAAGGACTTTCTTTCTTAGCAAACATAGATAAAAGAACTGTGCTAAGAGGGACACAAAATGAAAAGGCTAAGATTCCATTTGGGGGAAGCTCGTGATGAAGCTGGGAATTTAGACATGGGAACAAGTAAGTATTCAACAATGCAATGCATGCCATGGCTACAAGATGCTCTAGCAACACCTGGAGTAGAATAGCCTGGAGTTCCTGGGAAGGCTTTGGAAGGGAAAGGACAGAAGAGGAGGTGGGTAACAGAAATAAGGCTAAATTGGGTAACATCCTTGCAATTCCTAGATTGTTGCTCACTTCTAACTCAGAAAGTCTGGTCATTTCTAACTGAATCATGGAGAGAAAATGTAGGGATCTAATAGCACTGCAAAGAGAACCTCCCTGCACTGGTTGACTCTCTCCCTCAGAAAAATGAGAATTTTCTGGGCTACCGAAGCATTCCCAGGATTTTGTTTGTTTGTTTTTTCTCACTCAGTCGCCCAGTGCAGTGGTGCCATTTGGCTCACTGCAACTTCCGCCTCCCAGGTTCAAGTGATCTCCTGCCTCAGACTCCCAAGTCACTGGAATTACAGGCACCTGCCACCATGCCCAGGTAATATTTGTATTTTTAGTGGAGACGGTTTTCACCATGTTGGCCAGGCTGCTCTTGAACTCCTGACCTCAGGTGGTCCACCCACCTTCACCTCCCAGAGTGCGAGATTACAGGCGTGAGCCACCCCGGCCAGTCAGTCCCAGGATTTCTTAACAGTCATAACAGAAAGAAATTGATGGACTAAACTGAAAAAGAAAATAGGGAGGCACCCAAGCCCTCCTTCTTCTTCCATAGTCTATTGTACAGAATCATTTAGTCATTTATTAAATTAGCAAGTAGCAATGAAGCACCAACCAAGTGCCAGGTAGAAGAAACAATGATAAACAAGACCCACGGGATCCTCAACCTCAGAGCGCTTTCATTCAATCCCCAAGTCAAGAATTTGATAATTTGCCTTCACAGCCTATAAAGGGGCTTGAGTTTTTACAAAGTGGTAATGTGTTACCTGGAAAATTCCATCCAGCTGAGTGAATCTATTTGAATCTCAGCTCATGACTCCCCAAGATCCCCAATTGCTACTATACATGGTACTGGAAAGTTCCAAGCTCCCATGATTGAATGATATTCCAACTCACACCTATGCAAATCTAGCTTGGTAAAGCCAAACACCAGTCCCTGCCTTCACCTCCTCAATTTAAACATGATTCAAATAAAATGAGGACTGTCTTAGATGACTACTGAACAGAACACCTGACTGTATATGGCCTTAGGAAGAAATAGCTACAAATAAATTTAGAAATCATCCAGCCCCACTCCTTCATTTTACGGATGAGGAAACAGAGAGCCAGAGTGGGAACATAACTGACTCAAGCTAAGGAAGCTGTTAAGAAAGCTCGTATTTCTAAGGTAGGCTCCAATCCAACCTAACTACCTTTAAAAAGTTGTTTAACAGCTCAGAGCTACATCTGATATTCCTATTAAAGCCTCAGATAGAATAATTATTTCTAGCTTTGGTTGGCGCTTTGCTATTCTTTCTGCAGCAGAAATAATTGCATTTTGTCAAGCAAACCTCTATACCATCCAAAAAAGCAAAGACCAGCGACCTGCAGCCAGCCAGCACACTCACAGCTAGTCCCTCATCAAAGCCTAGGGCACACACAATGCATTTGAAGAACCCCACATTGCAAATTTAACTGGCAAACTGAGTCCAACTTCCAACATCAATGAAATGTCCACACATTTTATTACCATGTAATTGCTTTTCAGGTGACTTTTCTTTAGTACCTCTGGTTTCTGAGTAAAAATTTTAATTTCAAGGAAGTGCTATAATTTATTGTACCTGTTCCTTTGGTATTATAAAAGCCAGTGAAATCTCTCTCCAGGTAAATGAGCTCATGTTTCAGTGATCTATTGTGCCCTCTGTATCGTGTTTACGCACTCTACCTTAATCAGTTCATAATTAGAAGGTGAAGAGAATGGTGTTTATAAATAGAATTTGAAATGGAAGATGAAGCGGACACAAATAGATCTGTCTGGAACTTTCAGCCCTGGTCACTTTCATCTATCAGAAAAATAATAAAGGCACCAAAATAATCCATGCCTGTGGCAGAGAAGGAAAGCTTCTATTTAGATCATGACATGAAGAGGCATGTTGTTAGCTGCTGCTATGTAATGTGGGACACAAAGAGATCCTAGGCTTGAAGGCAGGGAGTGGTGTGCTAATAAAATCATCACATGCAGGGGAGAAAGATCGCAGAAACGTGATGATAGAGGTGAATGCCTAAATTTTTTTAAGAGACAGAGTCTTGCCCAGACTGGAGTGTATTAGTACAATCATAGCTCACTACAGCCTCAAACTCCTGGACTTAAACAATCCTCCCGCCTTAGCCTCCCAAGTAGCTGGGACTGCAGGTGCATACCACCACGCCCAGCTAAGTTTGTTTATTTTTTGTAGAGATGGGGGTCTCACTATATTGTTCAGGCTTGTCTTGAACTCCTGGCCTCAAGTGATCTGCCCACCTTGGTCTCCCAAAGCATGAGGATTACAGGTGTGACCCACTGAGCCCAGCCTGAATGCCTAAATTCTGAATTTCTGTTCTAGTCTGTGCTCCCTATCACATGAACTTCTAGATAAGCCAGAAGTTCACTGCCAACCACAACACACACAGAAAATTAGTCATAGGGTATCTTCTATGCATTTGGAAACATGCTGGTCATTGTGATATTAGAAGTGAAGAAAATAGACAAGGTCCCTGCCCTCATGAAGTTGACGTTCTAGTGAGGGAGGCATCCAATGAATAAGGAGATAAGTAAGTAAAGGGAATTACAGATTGTGGTAAGTGTTATAAGAGGAAGAGTTAGAATGATGGGATACAGAATAAGTGGGCAGGGAGTGAAGGGAAACCACCAATAAACAGGGACAATCTCTTGGAGGAGGGGGTATTTGAGCTAAGACCTGAAGGATGAGAAAAGCATGTGAGATGGGCCGCAAGCACCATTCCTGTTAAATGTTAAAGGGGGCCACTGTGCCTATTAAGTTCCTAGGACCATAGTCAGTCTCCATTTCTAAAACTTTCCACCAAAGATCCTCTATGTTCACAGTTTCTCACATTGAGATGCACTGGTACAGACATAGTTAAATGGCACTTATTGTAAGCCAGGCACAGTTCCCAAACACTTAAAGTATATTCATACTTTTAATCCTTACCATAACACTTAGAGGTGGGTATGTCAATATCCCCACTTTATAGAAGAAAAAACTGAGGCATGCAGATCTAGAGGACTTGCCCATGAACAGACATCTAATAAATGAGATCCACTGCTGGAGTCTACACTTTTAACACTGTGCCATGCCACCTCTCAAGGTTACGTGTCAGCACAATTTAAAAGGCACAAGAGTAGGAGATAGATACCACTTACAAGTTTGCAATGTGATCTTGAGCAGGTCAGCCCATCTCATGCTTAGATTTCTCATTCATGAAGTAACCGTAATAGAAACCAGCCTCAAATACCTCAAACGTGATCACCAGCTTGCATGCTCCTTGACAAGCTGAAATCCCTTTTTGATTATAAGGTAGTACCAACACTATTATTTTCAAGCTGGATACTAGCACAAGCCCTAAAGAGCCTCAAGGGGGCTTAATGGAGGATCACTGCAATGCCTGGTTAGAATAGCTGTTTCTTTTGACATCTCTATTCTCTGACCCTTAGAAAGCACAGAGAAACAGATGAAATACCTACTGACTCAATCGATCTTTCAAAATTTTGGACACAGGGAGACATCAAGGCCTAAAGACTTTTCCACCCCCATGTACCCAGAATTCCCAAATCTGTTCATTTTGATCTCACCCAGGCCTCTATATCCACTTGGCCTCTTGCAAATAGCTGAGTTGTGTCCAACTTTATGCAAAATAGTGACAAGAGATAAATGTTTAGCATCTTTCCACCCTCCTGTCAAGAACCCTGATGTTCTCTCTTTTGCCTATTATCCGCTTCTACTCCTATAACTTTCTGTGCACTGCCTGCCACATTAGCAAAGACTTCAAGCATTTGCATTCTCCCTTATGAAAACTCATCTTCCTGTGTCCCATGCCTTCAAGCAAGGTCCACCAAGGTGATTAATAACTTTGTCTAATGAGAAGATACCATCATCTTACATCCATATAGACCTTTATAGTGTGCAAAGTCTGTACAGGCATGATCTAATTTAACCATCACAATGGTCATCTGCACTAAATATTGCCATCCCCATTTCACAACTGCAGAAATTGAAACTCATTGAGATGAAGCCATTTGCTTAAAATCACTCAACTTGTTTGTAAAAAGCTAGAGGTTGAACCAGGTCTTCATATTCCATATACAGAGTGCCTTCCGTTCTATTATGACAACCACCAGCCACATTTTACTTCCCAAAGCAGGAGTTACTTCCCAAAGCAGGAGTTTCTAAGATGATATCTACGAACATCTGAAAGCATAATAAAACATTAAATGTGTGCTTTTTAATCAGACATTTTGGGAAGGAAAGAGCCAAGGCTTTAATAATCATCAGATTGTTAAAGCCACTCATACCCAAATAGTTAAGAAGCACTGCTAATATAAGTGATGAGTTGTTCACTCCTGTTTTTCCAGCCTAGGAAGGTAATTAGTCTTATTGACATTCCAAAGAGGTCAATTTCCTGTAGTCATCTTTACCCATGTTCTGTTGTACAATTCCATGCTTAAAATGGAAAAATAGGAGTACAATTACTTTTAATCCTATTTGAAAAAATACTTTCCATTTATTAATCATCATTTTTTACTGTATTTTAAGGCAAGGAGAAGACAGGGATCAAATAGAACAGATCTAAGAGGGGTACCAGAGTTTCACATATATTCCCAGTGGATGTTTCTTCCCTCTTATCACCAACCTCCTCTTGAAGCCTTAAGCTAGTAGTTTGTAATCTTGGCTATAAGGAATGTAAGGATGGTGCTCCCCATTGGGGTTAAATGGGGTAGAGGAGGGATAGAAAGTTTGTTAGAGCTCTCTAGACACAGAACCAATAAAATGTATATACAGATAGAGGGAGAGAGAGAGAAAGAGAGAGAGACAGAGAGATTTAAGGGATTGGCTCACATGAATATAGAGGCTGGCAAGTCCAAAAACTGCAGGGAGGGCCAGCAGGTTGGAAACCCAGAGAAGAGCCAGATTTGCAGTTCAAGTCAGAAGGCCATCTACTGCAAAATTCCTTCTTGCTCAGGGAATGTCAGTCAGTCTTTGTTCTGTTCAGGCCCCCAGCTAACTGGATGAAGACTACCCACATTAAGGAGGCCAATCTGCTTTACTCAGTCCACCTACTTAAATGTTAATCTTATTCAAAAACAGAATAATGTTTGACCAAATATCTGGACATTGTGGCCCAGCGAAGTTGACAAACAAAATTAATCATTACAGATGAATTCTGTCCACTACCTCCCAAACCCACCTAAGCCAGAGCAGTACAATATTTATCATTTTTTATGAAGCTGAAGATTTTGTTTGCAATAAAGGTCCTGCTACAAAATGGTAATACAAGGTTTGATCTACTACCTCTATCCAAAGTAGCAATGAAAGTAGAAATTATATCTCTGCACACTTGGGTGATATTTGGTGTCCTGATGCTTTCAGGTGCAAAGTAGCCTTCTTAAATAGTTGACCCACATCCTCTCTTAACTCCCTCCCATTAGAGCTCTAGAGTTCAGATGGGGAAATCTTTTCTACACTCAAATTTGATAATGTCTATCCCCTCTCTGCCCATGGCTTTTTCTTTGATCTAAAGATAGCAATAGTGTTTAATATTCTTTCATAAATAGATGAAAGGCATGGATGGTTTAACTTCTACCTCTTCCCAAAACCTCTCATGTACTAGCCAGAGCAATCAGATAAGAGAAAGAAAGAAAGGGCATCCAAATCAGTGAAGAGTAAGTCAAACTGTAACTATTCACTGATGATATGATCATATACCTAGAAAACCCTAAAGACTCATCCAAAAAGCTCCTAGATTTGATAAATGAATTCAGTAAAGTTTCAGGATACAAAATCAATGTACACAAATCAGCAGTGCTGCTATACACCAATAACAACCAAGCTGAAAAACAAATCAAAACTCAATCCCTTTTACAACAGCTGCAAAAAATACAATAAAATATACCTAACCAAGGAGGTGAGAGATCTCTACAAGGAAAACTACAAAGCACTGCTGAAAGAAATCATGGATGGCACAAACAAATGAAAACATATTCCATGCTCATGGATGAATAGAATCAACTTTGTGAAAATGACCATACTGCCAAAAGCAATCTACAGATTCAGTACAATTCCCATCAAAATACCATCATCGTTCTTCACAGAACTAGAAAAAAAAAGCCCTAAGATTCATATGGCACCAAAAAAGAGCCTGCATAGCCAAAGCAAGACTAAGCAAAACAACAAATCTGAAGGCATCACATTACCCAACTTTAAACTATATTACAAGGCTATAGTTACCAAAACAGCATGGCACTGGTATAAAAATGGGCATGTAGAGCAATGGAAAAGAATAGAAAACCTAGTACTAAAGCCAAATAATTATATAGCCAACTGATCTTCAACAAAGTAAATAATAACATAAAGTGGGGAAAGGACATCCTATTCATCAATTGGTGCTGGGATAATTGGCAAACCACATGTAGAAGAATGAAAACTGGATCCTCATCTCTCACCGTAAACAAAAATCAACTCAAGATGGATCAAAGATTTAAATCTAAGATCTGAAACCATAAAAATTCTAGAAGATAACATTGGAAAAAAACTCTTCTAGACACTGGCTCAGGCAAAGAGTTCATGACCAGGAACCCAAAAGCAAATGAAACAAAAACAAAAATAAATAGATGGGACCTAATTAAACTAAAAAGCTTCTGCACAGCAAAAGAAATAATCAGCAGAGTAAACAGACAACCCACAGAGTGGGAGAAAATATGTTCAAACTATGCATCTGACAAAGGACTCATATCCAGAATCTACAAGGAACTCAAACAAATCAGCAAGAAAAAAAATAATCCCATCAAATAGTGGGCAAATGACATGAATAGACAATTCTCAGAAGAAGATATACAAATGGCCAACAAACATATAAAAAATGCTCAACATCATTAATTATCAAGGAAATGAAAAATTAAAGCCACAATGAGACACCACCTTACTCCTGCAAGAATGGCTATAATTTAAAAATCAACAAATAATAGATGTTGACATGGATTTGGTGAAAAGGGAACATTTTTGCACTGCTGGTGGGAGTGTAAACTAGTACAACCACTATGGAAAATAGTATGGAGATTCCTTAAAGAACTAAAAGCAGAACTACCATTCTAGCCAGCAATCCCATTACTTGGTATCTACCCAAAGGAAAAGAAGTCATTATATGAAAAAGACACCTGCACATGCATGTTTATAGCAGCACATATTGCAAAACATGTGAAACCAGCCTAAATGCCCATTAACCAACAAGTGGATATCCCTCCCCAAGTTGATAATTTTAAATCCAAATTGTCTATTTAAAAGACCTTTTTGAGAAACTCCTCTTATAAATTTAATCTCTGCTTCTCTGTTTAATCTACCACTTAAATATCTCAGTAAGCACTGCCCCATTTCAAATAATCTTCAAATGTCATGCCCCATTTTCCCAGAGTTACTTTGCTTTACTAATAATGGAGCAGATTCCACAATGACACAGAAGCAAAATAAATCTGTTGTCTTCACTTTGGAAAATAAACTCATTAATGAAATCTATAGTATTGAATTATGCACAAGAATATGATTTCAAGGCATCTACCATACTGGCTCTCAGATTTAAAACATCTCCTCGAGCAATACTGCTTTTCTATTTCCAAAATAAGAAGATAGTGTCTGGTAATAGCAGCAGTGACATCAGCAAGATAGTAGAGTAGGAGATCCCAGCCTTCATTCCCCACCACACACACACACACACAAACAAAATTAGATAGCTATCAATGAACAAAAATAGTTGAGAGAGCTCAAGTCTAGGTAAGAAGCTTCAGCAACACAGTGAAGCAAAATTCAAAAATAACCGCACAGAAAGGATAGAAAGGACAGTTTTATTTTGCCTTCATCATCCTATCCCCCAGGGTGGCACAGCTTAGTGCTGCAAGTGATATCCTCAGCCCCTGAATTCCCCTTGTGGAAGGAAAGAAGAACAGAATGAGATTCCAGCTTCCCCAGTCTTTCACAGTGCTGCATAAAGAACTGATTTCAGTTTCATCCACCCAGAACAGTAAGGAGACTGACATAGCTGAGACAGCTGGAAATGGCTAGGCACAAAAAAGAAGGGTGGGGATTATTAGTATTAGCCGCCCCCAGTGGCCTACTCTGCAAAGAACCCAGTAGCCTTCACCATTGAGGTTCTCAACATCCTCTGCAGTCACCATGAAACCTCCACAGCTTTAATCATTAAGGACCCTGAAGTGATCACCATAATAGAATCCAGAAGCCCACTCCAAATTGGACCCCAGCAGCTTTGCTACTGAGGAAACCAACACCTAGTACAACTGTTGCAGACACTGTTGCAACTTTTGCCACTGAGGGCCCCAAAGTTTTTTGCCTTCATGGAACACACCTGCCTGACCCACCACTTCCCTCACCCATTTCTCCTGCAAGACCTGTCCCAGCCAGTGCACCAAGGGCACTCTGATCCCAGAACCCAATGGAGTCACTAAACACCCATAAGCTGCCAGCCCTGACCCCTGGAGCCATGCACATGCACAGAGTCAACCCCAACCCCTATCATCAGCCCCAACTGCCATGTGGGCACAGACCACTGGTCATTGCCCCCACCTACCCAAGCACACTTTCCACTGGACCCAGAGGTGCCTCTGAGGACCCCAACAGCCTTCACAACCACTGCAGACCACCCCTCATAGAAGTTTGCTGCCAAGAGCCATCCAGTTGCCAATATCACAGACTCCAGTGGTCTGCAAACACTATGCCTGCCTGAACTTGGAGCTGCCACACAGCCCTGCACTTAGAGCCCCATACCAATAGATCTGATGCCACAGATTGGTGCTTCAAATTACAGGACCACAAGGTACTACACCCCCATTAGCACCATCTCACCTCTAGAACTGAAGGCCTTTCCTTACTGAAGCCATTCCATAAAGTCTGGAAGAGGTGACCACTTCTTCAAATCTGCGGTAATCAACATAAGGATGTAAAAGAACACACCAAAAAAATCAGGGAAACATGACACCACCAAAAGATTATAATAAACCTTCAGTAACCAGCCCCAAATAAATGGAGATCCACAAATTGCCTGACAGAGAATTCAAAATACTTGTTCTAAAGAAGTTCAGTGAGCTACAAGAGAATACTGGTAAGCAATTTAATGAAATCAAGAAAATAATACAAGAACAAAATAAGAAGTTGAACAAAGAGATTTAAAAACATAAAAAGAACAAAACAGAAATTTTGGAGTTGAAGAATACAGTAAGTATACACACAAATAATAATAATAATAATATAAGTAAACTAATAAATGCAGTAGAGAGTTTCAACAGCAGACTTAATCAAGTAGAGGAAAGAATCAGCAAAATTAAAGATAGGTCATTTCAAATTATCCATTCAGAGGAGAAAAAAATGAAAAAGAGTGAAGGAAGCCTACAGGATTTATGGAATACTATCAAGCAAACCAATATACACATTATGAAAATCTTAGTAGGAGAAGAGAAAGAGAAAGGGACAGAAAGTTTGTTTTTAAGAAATAACCAAAAATGTTCCAAATCTGGGGGTGAAAACAGACAGCCAGATTCAACAAGCCCATATGACCCCAAGTAGATTGAACATAAAGAGATCTATATGAAGACACATTATGGTTAAACTGTCAAAAGTCAAAAACAGAATTTTGAAAGCAGCAAGATAGAAGTGAATTATCACATTCTAGAGACCTTTATAAGACTATAAGTAGATTTTTCAACAGAAAACTTCCAGGCCAGGAGAAAGTGGGATGATACATTCAAAGTACTGAAAGAAAAAAATGCTGACCAAGAATACTATATCCTGCAAGACTATACTTTAAAGATGAAGGGGAGATAAAGTCTTTCCCACACAAACAAAAAATGAGGAATTTGTCAATGCTAGATATGCCTTATAAGAAATGCTTAAGGGAACTCTTCAAAAGGAATTTAAAACACATTAAATATTAATTTTATATGTGAAAAGCATAAAAAAACTCACAGATAAAAGTAAATAAATAACAGGTACAGAATACTATAACCTTGCAATGATGGTACATAAATTACTTGTAACTCTAATATAAAAGTTAAAAGAAAAAAGCATTAAAAATAATGACATAGAAATTTTGTAAAGGACCATAGAAATTTTGCAATGGATTCAAAAATATAAAAGTAAACTTTGACTTCAAGAACACAAAATAGGAGGGCAAAAATGTAGAATTTTTCTGTGCAATTGAAGTAAATTGTTATCAAATTAAAATACACAGTTATAACTACGAGAAGATTTATACACATCTCATGGGAACCATAACGGAAAAACATAGTAGATACACAAAAGATAAAGAGAAAGGAATTGAACCAAACCACTACCAAAAAACTATCAAATAATCAAAGACAGCAAAGAGGAAGAGAAAAACAAAAATACTACACAGCAGACAGAAAAACAATTAACAAAACGGTAATGCAAATTCTTACCTATCAATAATCCCTTTATATGTAAATTAAACATACAACCTTCAAGATTGTATCACAAAGAGACAGAAAAACTAAACAGACCAATAATGAGGAAGGAGATTCAATCAGTAATAAAAAACCTCCCAACAAAGAAAAGCTTGGCAATAGATGGCTTCACAGGTAAATTCTACCAAGCATTTAAAGAAAAATTAATGTAAATTCTTCTCAGCCTATTCCAAAAAATGTGGAGAGGAGAGAACACTTTCAAACTCATTGTATGAGGCCAGCATCATCCTGATTTCAAAGCCAGAGAAATACAGCACAAGAAAAGAAAACTACAGGCCAATATCCAAGATGAACATCATTGCAAAAATTCTCAGTAAAATACTAGCAAACCAAATTCAACAACACATTAACAGAATCATGCACCATGATCAAGTGGGATCTATCCCCGGGATGCAAAGATGATTCAACATATGTAAATCAATAAACATGATACACCATATTAACAGAATGAAAGGCCGAAAAACCTGCATGATCATCTCAATAGATGCAGAAAAAGCATTTGACAAAATATAGCATCATTTCGTGTTAAATAATAGATAACTCTCAGCAAAATAAGATAGAATTTAACTCAATGCAGTAAAGGCTATATAGAAAAAACCCACACCTAACATTTTATTGAACATGGAAAAACTGAAAGTGTTTTCTCTAAGATCCAGAACAAGGCATGGATGCCCTCTCTCACCACTACTATTCAACATAGTACTGAAAGTCTCTTAGCCACAGCAATCAGGCAAGAAAAATAAATTAAAGGCATACCAAACAAAATGAACAAAGTAAAATTATCTCCGCAGATGACATGATCAAATATGAAGAAAATCCTAATGACTCCATTAAAAAATTGCTAGGACTAATAAATTAACTCAACAAAGTAATAGGACACAAAGTCAACACACAATAATACATAGTGTTTCCATACTAATACTATACTATACTATACTATACTATACTATACTATACTATACTATACTATACTATACTATACTACACTACACTACACTATACTATATATAAGGGGCTGGTACCTTGTCATAAGGCTGCTTTATGGTTCACAGCTGAGACCAAGATCTGCAGGTCTGATTCTGGAGGCACAGAAGGGTGTGCCTGCTGGGTTTGGGGATGGTCAAGACTGTTTCAGACTGCAGCTGAGAGGGGCTGGAGCCAAATTCCAGGGCCACATAAGGGTCTACAGCTAAGACTGAGGTTGGTGAGTATGTCACCTGAGGCATAGATAGGCTTGATTCCTCCTGTGTCCCTCGATGAATGAATCTAGCAGAGGACTGAGGCCAAAGGGGATTGTAACCGACTCCCCAAGGGGCTGAGGCCATCTCTGGGTCTGTAGCCAGAACCATGGTCCACAAGCCTATACCTGGGCACAGGTCTGCCCTCTCCAAACAGTCCTCCTCAGTCTTGAATTCCACTGGGGTTTTGAAAACCTCCAACCTGGATTCCAAAGCTTCCATAAGGCATTCTCATTCATGATGGCTGCCGAATTATTGTTGCTTTGAGAGGATGTGAGCAGGAACATCCTATTTCACCAATTTGCTGATATCACTTCTCTTTTTTCTTCTTCTAATTAATTCTATAAATAAGTAACCATAATGGATATGCATAAAATTCATATTTATGCTTTTGTTGGGTCTTTTATCAGAGTTATTTTAACTTTCACAGTGAATACTGAATTCATTTTTGCTTTCTTATTTTGTTACACAGATACTTAAGTTTATGAATTTTCCACTCAGTTCAACTGGGGCCACATCCTAATACCTCTTATATGTGACTTTTTCTATACCTATATTTTCTAAATATTCAGCAAATGTGGTTTTGATTTTTCTCTCTGACCCAGGAATTATCCAATGAAGATATTTATAACTTCCAATTAATAAAGCTTCTGCTTATCTATTTGTGTTTTCATTTATCAATTATTTCTAAGTTTATTTATCAGAAATTGTGGCTCATTCTAGTTCTACTCTGGGGACTTTACTGAGAGTTTCTGTGTGGCTGGATGTTATGGATAATATTTATACATCTTTCTTAGGGTACTTGATTATTTCAGAGAGAATCCCAGTTGCAACTTTATATTTCTGGAGAACATTCCATGGTCACACAGAAGTCCATAAATGGCCTTGCTATTTAACCAGCATTTTAAAAATTTCTTTATTAGAAAACCTATGTGGACCCTAAAGTAAATTGGTACGTGAAATTCACTCTAAGTGCTAAGAGGCTACTTAGGCAATGGACCAAATGATATGAGATCTGGATCAAAACTCTCAACTCTACCACAAGCCAGCTGTGCGACCTTGGGCAAGCTCCTTGCCCTTTCAGAACCCCAGCTTCCTTACCTCCCTGTAAAAAAGGCTGGAGCATTTGTCTTTGCAAGCTCAGATCTGTCTAACTAAGCCTAGAGTTTTCAAGGGACTGTGAGAAGCAATATCTCCAACTCCCATTGTGTAAATGAAGTAATACAATTCAATGACACTTAAGGTCCTGACCATCTTTTAAATTCCACAGTTGTAACAAATCAGTTACCCATAGTCCTTGCTCTCAACTGCCTGAGCAACTGTGCCTGGATTTAAAGAACTTATATTATATAAAAAAGAGGAGGAGCTATTAGGTTCAAGTCCCGGCTCTAGCATTAACTAGCTAGCTATGTCACCACAGATATTGTTATCGATTATTTAAGTACTCTGACCCTACACTCTTCTCATTTTTAAAATGGATATAATACCACCCATCTCACAAAACTTAAAATGGAATAATAAATAGAAAGTGCTTTGTAAACTGTGTAGTGCCATAAAGCATTAGTTCCCATTATTAAACTCATGCAGCGACTTCCGTGTTTTATAGGGTGTGAAATTTAATGGAATTGTTAAACCAACTGCCTTTCATTAAACAGGTAATCACCAGCAGATCTAAACAGTGAACGCAAGAGAATAGGTCTTTCACCTGAATTGCCTGGATAATCAAAGTTAAATCACTTCAATGAGTTAAGAAGAGTAAGAATTAAGCATGTCACAAAGCTGGGGAAGGGATTAATAGCCTCGCTACACCTTTTTCTTCGCCATTTTTTCATAAAATTGAGACTAAGAGAGAATTACATTACACTACACACTGAAAAGAAAATGAAACCATAGATTCACACCAGGTTCACATTAGCATGGGACAAAGGCACGCCTGGTGACTAACGTGTCGAATGAGTTTTCACATGAGGTGCTAATTATTTCTTATTTCAGGAGGAAGGTATAAGCCAACTCTCTGGCACTTTCCTAACTCTAAAGCTATATGAGGAGCCCTTTTGTAATTCCAAGCCCTCTGCCATTAACAGATCGTGAAGTCTAAAATCTGAATTACCTACATGTAGGATAGAGAAAATGGATTTGAATGATTGTTTCCTCCAGCAAAGAATGATTCAGTGTTTGTCTGAGCAAGCCTGTATACTCATTATCTTTTTTAGCTCCTGGGAAAAACATTCATGATCGGCAATGATAACAATTATAAACCATCAGCCAGGTGTGGTGGTACTCGCCTGTAATCCCGGCTACTCTGGAGGCTGAGATAGGAGGATAGCTTGAACCCAGGAGGCAGAGATTGCAGTAAGCCAAGATTGTTGTGCCACTGCACTCTAACCTCGGCGACAGAGCAAGACCTGTCTAAAAAAACAAAAACAAAAACACACAAACAAAAAAATATATATATACATCAACCACCTGACCAATGATTGAGAAGTTCAAAGTCATGCTTTCAGGAGCTGGGTTCTTAAAGCAAAATCAAACCAACTTTCACAGAGAGACCAACAGGAACACAACTCAATCACTCACATGTTAAGCCCAGCTGAATTGCTGTCATGGTACATTCTAAGGAGAAACTTAACACCACACGTTCGTCTTTAACAAAAGTCCTCATTACGGTGTCCAACTTTCTCTTCTTTTTTTTATGGTAAAAATGGCCTTTATCGGCTGCAGCAGGAAGTAGAAAAGGGGATATGGCACCCGCAGACTAGATCCCCACCCTCCAAAAGCCATTTTTTCTCTTAAGAGCAAAGGACAATGCTAAAGAGCCTGACATCACTGATTCAATCTGTGTCCAAGCTATTTAGCTTTTTTCTCGTCGTAAGGTCTTAATTAGCTGCGCATATTCCCATATCCTTGGCTGCCAAGAGTGTGAATTTATGCAGTAGGAGCAATAATATGTTCACTGCCTACCTGGTGTAGGTTGAATGGTAGCCCCCAAAAAGATATGTCTATATCCTAACCCCTAGAATCTGTTACCTTATTTGGAAAAAAAAAAAAATGTAATCTTTGTAGATGTAATTAAGGATCTCAAGATAAGATTATCCTGGATTAGCTGGGTGTGCCCTGAATCCAATGACAAATGACCTTACAACAGTCCTGTTGAAAAGGAGCCCTGTAAACCTAGAGGCAAAGTTTGGAGTTATGCAGCCACAAGCCCTGGAATGCCTAGAGCAAACAGAAACTGGAAGAGTTGAGAAAGAATTCTCCACTAGATACTTGGAGGGGGTCCAGTCCTGCCAACACCTTGATTTGGGACTTCTGGTCACCAGAAATACGTGAGAATAAATTTTTGTTGTTTTGAACCACCAAGTCTGAGGTAATCTGTGACAGCATCCACGGGAAACTAATACCTCCCCTCCAAAGGATTGTTACTAATTGAAAGAAAAGAGTTTATATCAGTCTGGGCTGACCCAGGCCTGCCTGGAAAAAATGAAAGTCAGAGTCCTATTTCCTTGGATACCATTATAGAGTTGAGATAAATGTGGAAGGTTATGTTGTCCTCTTTGCCATGAAACCCTGATCTGTAGAGCTGTGATTGGCATGCAGACTATGGGCCTGCATGGATAGAACTAATGGCAAACCAAGGCCTCAGCTGCTCTCTGTCAAAGTGACCCACATGTGTGAAGTTCTTGTTCTGCATGAGCCCACACAATCTTGTGGGTGAGAGGGCAAGGGAAGTCTTGTCCTTAGGTAGCTGCTGGGACTCTGATGAGATAAAGGTGCTATACAGAATGTATTTCCTATCCTGTGTCTTTCTACAAAGCTGAGTAGAGATAGTGTTTGATTGACTAAAGCCTGTTGCATCTTATAAATCTGACAGCCAATCCTAAACTGCACCCACCACTGTACCAGTAAAATAAAAATAATAGCTAATACATACTGATATACAAGGTATTATGTGCATTTTCATAATTAATCCTCACATAGTTATGAAGTTGGAATGATTATTCCCATTTTAGAGATGATGTTTAAACACTTAAGTAACCATTGGTAGTGATTCAAAACTCGCCTTATGGTGTTTTAGTTATGAACTTCACATTACACTTTCCCTATTGGCAGGGTCAAATAAGTTTAGGGTATCTTGTCAAAAAGCCACAAACTGAAATCCCTCAGGTTACATCTATTTCCCAACCATATTTTGTTTGTGTTTATAAATTGCATTAGTTATCAATTGTCTAAAATAATGTTTTAAATGCATTAAAACATTTGAATTAAATGCATTAAAATTTGAATTTCTAGCTTATCTTGAAGAATCACATCTTGCAACACAGAGCTTACCTTCCTATAATATGCTGGATCTTAGTAGAGATGATTTTCCTTAGATAAACCATGCACCCTCCAGTTCTCCACAGCCCCCACCATTCCCTCTTGCCTCCCCAAAGACTGAGGCAAAGAATCAGCTACTGTTTTCATTTTACACCCAGCCCGAGCAATACACATGTATTCATTTATATTTCTTCTTGGCTAATGTAGGCTTATGAATATTTAACTGTGATGTATTAGTTTCTTATTGCTGCCATCTAACAAATTACCATAATTTTAATGGCTTAAAACAACACATTAATTATCTCACAGTCTGTAATTCAGAAGTCTAGATACTGCGTAGCTCAACTTGTTCTCTGCTCCAGGTTCCACAAGGTCAAAATCAACGTGTTGGCAGGGCTGTATTCCTTTCTAGAGGCCCTAGGGATGGATCCACTTCCAAGCTCACTTAGGTTGTTGGCAGAATTCAGTTCCATGTGGTTGTAAGACTGAGATCTTTATTTCCTGGCTGATTGTCAGCCAGGAGCTGTTCTCAGCATCTAGGGGTGCTTGCATTTCCTGGCTGGTGGCCCTTTTCCTCCATCTGTAAAATCAGCAATGGCAGGTCAAGTCCTTCTCACTCCTAGAATCTCTCTGACCTCTCCTTCGGCCTCATCTCTCCTCTCCCTTCCTCTTCCACTACATCTTCTGCTTTCCTCTTCTATTTCTAAGGGCTTGTGGGATTGCACTTGTATTAGTCAGGGTTCTCTAAAGGGGACTGATAGGATAGACGTATATATAAAGGGGAGTTTATTAAGGAGTATTAACTCACACCATCACAAAGTGAGGTCTCACAATAGGCCATCTGCAAGCTGAGGAGCAAAGAAGCCAGCTAGAATCCCAAAGCTGAAGAACTTGGAGTCCAATGTTCAAGCCAAAAAGCATCCAGCATGGGACAAAGATGTAGGCTTAGAGACTAAACCAGTCTAGTTCTTCCACATTCTTCCACCTGCTTTTATTCTGGCCATGCTGGCAGCTGATTAGACGGTGGTGCCCACCCAGATTGAGGATGAGTCTGCCTTTCCCAATCCACTGACTCAAATGTTAATTTCCTTTGGCATCATCCTCACAGATACAACCAAGAACAATACTTTGCATCCTTCAATCCAGTCAAGCTGACACTCAATATTATCCATCACATTGTTACAAGGACAGGGATGAAAATCTCACACACATGCTGAGTGAAGTAAGTCAGACAAAAAAGAACACATTCTGTACGGTTTCATGTATATGAAGTTCAAGAATAGGAAAACTAATTTCTGATGATAAAAATCAAAAAGTAGTTGTTTCTGGGCAGGGGGATTGTTTGGAAGGGGACATAAGCAATTATGCTGCACTGTTGGAAATATTATCTGTCTTGATTACAGCCATCATTACCTGGGCATGTCATTTTTCAAAACTCATTAAACTGTGTACTTAAGATCTGTGAATTTACTATATGTAAATTAAACCCCAGTAAAGATAAACATTTATTTACCTATTTATTTACTTATTTATTTAGTTTTTAAAGGATGGGGAGGAAAAAAATAGATATCATTTAAACCCTGTGATTTCTGATCATGCATGGTGGCTCACATCTATAATCCCAGCACTTTAGGAGGCTGAGGCAGGAGGGTCGCTTGAACCCAGGAGTTTAAGACCAGCCTGGACAACGTAGGGAGACTCTGTCTCTACAAAAAAAATAATAAGAAGAAAGACTTAGCTGAGCATAGCAGAATGTCTGTAATCCTAACTACTTGGGAGGTTAACACGGGAGTGTCCCTTGAGCGCAGGAGTTCAAGATTACAGTGAGCTATAATTATGCCATTGCACTCAGGCTGGCTGACAGAGCAAGACCCCATCTCTTTTAAAGAAAACAAAAGCAAAAAAAACTCTGTAATTTCTATCTCTAAGCTACTTTATAGCAAACATGTTAAACTTAAAACTTTGTTGGCTCTTTTTGTAAAGATTATTTTTACCTGTACATTACTCCCACACTTTGTTAAAGTCGATTTGATTATTTTGTTTGTTTGTTTAGTGCTTAATAGTCTAGCTAGGAAACTTCTTCTATGACATGCATTATGCGGGCACTGTACTGAATTAGAGAGTGAATATTCCTAACTCTCAGTACATGGTGTAAAAATAAAGGCCTAGTTATTGACTCTGAGAAACATGTGAACAAATTAAACATGGCCTTAATAGTGAAGGGGAAAGGTGGCAACAATTAGAGCTTAACACAGTGATCCATGGGGCTCATTAGCATGGAGTGGAGTTTATCAGAAGAAGTTTTCGGAACCTAATTAATTAAGCCCCCATCAAATAGATGCATTCGATTAATATGACTCCACTCTGAGTTTGAACATCAACATTAATTAACCCCCTAATTGATACATTTCCCATCCATGTGAGAAACATCCATCACATTAATCAAAAAAGATCACAATATTAATGAAAATAAATTGAGTAGCAAATGTAGATGAGATGGCATGACCCTTTGGCCTATCCCATTTAAAATTTATTTTTTTTAATGAACCTTAGAAAAAATGTTGGATGACAGTGTATTGCAGAGAAAAAAAAATTTTAATTGGGAAATATTCAAGTTTTGCCGCTCACATAATGTATTACTTAAACCAGTTACATTGGCTATCTTGGCCCCTGTTTCCACATCTCTAAAGAGTAATACTTAAATAATTATCTCCAATTTCTCTTATACCTCTGAAATTTTAATTAAGTGATATCCATTTCTCTTATACTGCTAAATTTTTATATAAGTGATATGTATACATATATGTTGCATTTTCTCTATTTGTGCAGGAGTTTGCATATTTTTCTGTAAAGAACCAGATAATAAATGTTTCAGGCTTTTCAAGGCACGCAATTTCCGTTGCAACTCCTCAACAGTCATTGCAGCCATTGTAGTGTGAAGAAAACAGCATAGAAAATATGTAAATGAATGAGCATGGCTATATTCAAATAAAACTTTATGGATACAGAAATTTGAATTTTATCTAATTTTCATGTGTCATGACACAGTGCTCTTCTGATTACTTTTCAACCATTTAATAGTGTACAAACTACTCTTAACTTGAATGCTCTACAAAAGCAAATAAGGGGTTTGGAGGTGGGGCTAGATTTGATCTATCACTTGCCAATCCCTGTATTAGTATATGCTGGCATGGTGAGTGATACGCCAGTACCCACCCCCACTACCCAACCACAACATGGACATATATCTATTTATTCAAAGTAGCTCTGTTTCAAATAACTCATGTAATCAAAACAAGAAGTTCACTGGCAATGTGTGGATTGAGTCACAAAGCCACTCTCACCAAAACAACACTGTCTCTTCATGCTTTTGCACTCTTGAAAATTGAGCTGTTGGGGCCAATTCTTCACCTTCTATGCATACACACGTTTTGCGTACCTTCCACTAAAGAACAGCGTGCATTTCTCTACCCCTTAACTTTGGGCATAGCCATGTGACTTGTTTGGACAATGGGATATTAGCGAATGTGATGCAAGTACAGATCAGAAACACACACATGTAGTTCAACTTGCTCTCTTGTGCCTCTGCCATTACTGTGAGAAGCACATTCCCCACTAACCTACATACTCTCAGTAAGATGACAAATACACAACACAGATCAAATCCTGCAGGCTTTAGGGTAAAGCACAGCCTCTCAACCCCATCCACCCACAGATATGTGAAACCAAATTATTTCTGGTGGACAAACTCTAAAATGACCCCCAATTACCTCCACCTTCTAGTGTTCACACCCCTGTTTTATCCCCAACCCTGAGCATGGGCAGGCCTGCGACTTACTTCTAACCAATGGAATGCAGCAAAGATTATGTGACGTCACTTCCATAGTTGTGTTGCATGAACTGGTAATATCCATCTCGCTAACAGACTCCCTATTGCCTTCTCAACTTGCACGTTTTGATGAAGCAGGCTGCCATGTTGGAACAGGAAATGAGGGCAGCCTCTGGTCAATACCCAGGAAGTAAATCAGGTCTCTAGTCCAACAGGTTACAAAAAACTGAATCCTGCCAATAACCAAATGAGCCTGAGAGTGAGTCAATCATTCAAATGAGACTCTAGCCCCAGCCAACACCTTGATTCCGGCTTCATGAAAACCCTAAAGCAGAGAACCCATCCATGGAGTGCCCAAATTTCTGCCCTATAGAAGGGTATACAGTGAGCTGAAAGTAGGCTGCATTCCTAAGAACTTCATGGAGAAAAACCACTATGCTAGCTTGCACTGCCTAACTCTCGACTTTTGTGAGAGAGAAATAAACTTATATCTTACACGAACCACTTTATTTTTGTATTTTGTTGTTTTGTCATTGCTACTTACAACTAAATATAATCCTCTTCATACAGAGTATTTTATTTGTAGTCTTGTGTTTGTCCCTTTTCTGTTTCTTAAAATTAAAATAGCAATTAAAGCCTCAATCCTTGAGAAAGAATACCAGACATGTGTAATAAGGAACTCTTGTCTTCACCTGAGTTCCCTAGAAAACAGCTTGAGGCAAGGATTAGTGCTGCTGATTATTTACAGGTCCAATTACAGGAAAGTGAGAGTGAGGCACATGGTTGTGAGACAGAATGAGAACAATTCAAAATTATGATTACCACATTTCTGACTCTTTCACAATAAGCCATAATGAGAAACAGTGGATTACTTCAGCCACGTGGGATATCTTCAGATAAGCCCTATGGGTTCAATGTGGTGGCTCTCACCTGTAATCCCAGCACTTTGGGAGGCCAAGGTGGGTAGATCCCTTGAGGCCAGGAGCTTGAGAGCAGCCTGTTCAACAAGGTGAAACTCCTGTCTCTATAAAAATAATAATAATAATAATACAAAAATTAGCCAAGCGTGGTGTTGCACATGTGTAATCCCAGCTATTTGGGAAGCTGAGGCATGAGAACTGCTTGAACCTGAGAGGTGGAGGCTTCAGTGAGCCAGGATTCTGCCACTGCACTCCAGCCTTGGCAGCAGAACAAGACTCTTGTCTTTAAAAAAAAAAAAAAAGAAAGAAAGAAAGAAAGATAAGCTCTATGGATAAACCATGCTTTAAGCAGTCCATGGGTGGAAGGAAAGAGAGGAAAATTATCTATGTTGCCCCCTCCTCAGAGTGCCAACATTCTCCCCTTATGCAATTAACTCCCCCACAGAACTCACACACTGTGGTGTCATGCTTCTTTCAATCTCAGACGTGGAGAAAGGAGTTGGAAAGTCAAAGGTATGTGGCTACTAGGCCTGGCTTGTGGTAGCAGCCATGGAGGAGGACCCAGAAATTCCAAGCAAGTAATTATCTGACCCAAGCAAGAAGATGCCTCAAAATCAGACTTGGACCAGTAAAGCTACCATACTTGCCACTCTATCAGTGCCTGCCAACTCAGACCTCATACATGCTCAAACTCTTACTCTCTAACATCTCAAAGCTGACATTTGCAGTACCAACACAGGCAGGTCCCTACATATGCGTACAATCCTACCTATGAATTTGGGCCTATCGGCTTTGGTTTCTGGGTATCCACCCTATTGGTCCATATCCATTGCCCTTGCATGTCATAAATAGTACCCTCACTCTATATACAAGATGAGAACAGGAAAAAAAGATGGACAATCACTGATAACCTTAAACCAATCAACACCTCAACGTTCATGCAAGAGGACATATTGAATCTTTTTTTTTTCTTTTTAACTTGTTGTGTGCAGAGACACTCATCTCTGATTCTCCTCTCTAAAGGGATATAAGTGAATTTTGCCAGTAGAGATGCAGTGTGCCTGCCTCATGGAGCACGGCAACTTTGCTATAAATTTAAATTCCAGGCTCGTTGGTGGCTAGAGTGGTACAATGAAGAGAAAACTAGACTAGTACTTTTTAAATTTATAAACAATTCTAGAGGAAAAAAAATTTTACTACATATAATAAAGCCAGATATTTAAAAGAGAGGGACTCATAGAATACAGAAAACAAGTGATACATATTGTTTAATTTTCTACATGACATTTACAATTTAGATTAGATAATATGTGGATCACTTTTGACAGATACCAGGAGATTCTACCTTGGATAACAAAATGCAAGACTCCCTGATTTTCACGGCTTATTTCTGGAAACTGTTTAGAAGCTGCTGCCATTCCATGAGTCCAGTGGTTTATGGATGCCTCCATCATTCATGGTTACTATTGGAAGTTCCTGATTCATTGTCTATCTTGAGATGCAAGACGTTTTAAAAGTGCAGACCTTTCTCTACTAGAAATATAAAACTTTTCTTTTGGAAATGTTTCATTTTCCCAGGATGAGAAAAATTAATTGTTCCAGATAGTTTGCCCCTAGACTAAGGGGCAAAATGGCAGATTGCTTTTCCTTCTTCTTCGGGAGGAATCTAAAAACATGTTCTAGTTCCAGTTCAGCCATGTACTTGTCTAACTTGGGAAAATCCCGTAACCACTTGTAAACTCAGTTTTCTAATCTCTTGAGAGGGGAAAATACTACTGCTGCAGTATAATTTTCAAACCATTATACTATGACACTGATAAACGTATGTTAAAAGTTTTATTCAACTCATTAATTAATGAGAGAGCTAGTAAGATGTTATCACTGGTTCAAAGAAGAATATGAAGAATGGAAATATAGACAGTTAAAAAAATGCCAAAGTAAATTTTGTTGACAGATGCAAAGCTAGTTAATATCATACACGTTGACAAACTCTAATATTTGGCATTATCCATTTTTAACACATAGAAATCAATTGCATCTTGACTGGACAAAATTTACTTACATTCCTATAGAGAGGAGTCATTTACATTCCTCTCAGACAAGAATCATGTGCAATGTATTAGTTTTTACAAGTTAATGTCTATCCCTACAGAGTTATCAAATAGCCTAGTCTAAGAAATGGCAAGACAAACTACTGCCCATGGGTCAAATCTAACCCACAGCCTGTTTTTGTACAGGCTGCAAAGTAAAAATGAGTTTTACATTTTTAAAGAAATGTTAAAATGGAAAAAAAAGTAGAGGAATGTTCAACAGACATTGTATATGTCCTGCAAAGCCTAAAATATTTACTCTCTAGTAAAATATTGACTACCTAGTGTTTTACTGGAGATGTTTTCTGACCCCTGACCTAGTCAATAGACAGTCTACCCCCCTGTAGACTTAGTGAATCCCTGGGGGATCGGCTGCACAACATTTGTACTGTAGTGAGGGGATAAACCATCATCTTGTTTGCCACTTCAAATCTGGGATATTTTTTCCTGACATCTTCCACGCTGCCCTAGAGGAACTGTTATGAGAATCAATTTTGCTGACAAAGCAGGTAGTAAACTCTAGTGTGCCACACACGAATAAAGGGGCACATTGCCGTAAGCAAAGAGTTGATAGTTTTCAGAAGTAAATCCTGGCAAGGTCTGGCAAGGTCATAATGTCATCTGCCCAAGGCTGATACTCCAAAGATATTTGGAATCCTGGAGTAAGAAGCATTCACCTCCATAAATTCTGCTATACTGTGTCGTCTTCAATTCCGCTAGGATTTATGAAAAAATTTACACTTTGTCCTTCAAAACTGGCTTACGAACCATTGAGAATTTTACTGAGTTTTGACTTTTTGTTATTGTTGTTTTTTAACTACTGAACTTCTTTCATAATGTCTTACCCGCAGCTCAGTGGCAACACCGTCATAACCACCTTGGAATATTAAACTTTTTTCCATGCAGATGAAGATTTCCCGGAGCTATTAATATGTTTTCTAAAAAATGAGGGTGATTAATAAAATTAAGCAACTTTTTCTGCTTTCCGGCTCTAAAATAAAACTCCTACTGATAATATATGAAAATCCATTCCAGCTTTATGAAATGTACCATTCATCTCCATTAGTTAGTCTACTAGTATCTATTGACCTCCCACTGGGTATGAAACATTCTGCCACATATTCTAGCAGATAGAAAAATAAGATCCCACCCATGTCCCTGAGAAGATTAAAATCTATTTAGAGAAATGCAAAACATATCACATCAAGAGCAAACCCATGAAATATGAGGTCCAAAGTATGATGAAATCAGCAGGGGTGATATCCTAGAGTTTGGAATCAAATAGTTCATGTTTATAATTCTATGAAGTAGAGAGGTTTCCCATTTTATAAGTATTTCTGCAAACATTAGTTACTACCATTAAAAATCAAGGTACTTTATGTAAAACTGAGACTTACAAGTTTTCTTCAAAAATATGGTGAGCTGGTAAAACTGAATCCACATTTCTGCATGGCAACATCAACTAGATTCTTACCTCAAAGCGTGGATCACAGAATTGTCATCGCAGCATCACCTAAGAGCTCATTAAAAATGCAGAGTCGGCTGAGCTCAGTGGCTTATGCCTGTAATCCCAGCACTTTGAGAGGCCGAGGTGGGTGGCTCACTTCAGGTCAGGAGTTCGAGGCAAACCTGGCCAATATGGTGGAAACCCTGTCTCTACTAAAAATACAAAAATTAGCCAGGTGTGGTGGTGCATGCCTGTAATCCCAGCTACTCAGGAGGCTGGGACAGGAGAATCACTTGAACCCAGGAGGCAGAGGTTGCAGTGAGCCAAGATTATGCCACTGCACTCTAGTCTGGGTGACAGAGCAAGACTCTGCCTCAAAAAAAAAAAAAAAAAAAAAAAACAAAGACAGAATCTCAGGCCCTGCCAAAGACTAAAATCCCAGAGCCAAGATGCCCAAGTCAGTCACTTGCACACACTGAAGTCTAAGGAGCACTGAGCTAAACCTGGACGAGCCCCTTAGATGGGCATATGCTGTCTAGACAGGTACAGTCCCTACAAGTCCATCTTTCTTCACGCCTGGTCCATGTACATACTCCAGTTTTCAATCCTAATCCAAAGTCCTTAGCCTATCAGCCAAAGCTACACAGAACTATATTTCAAAACTTTCTCCCAATGCACCTCAATGCAATCCTTCCATTCAACTCAAAGCACAAGCACCTCTAATACACTTTTCCTGCCATTACTTCCCCCATCATTCCTCTCACCTCAAGTGCCCTTTCTTTAGGGCACCAGACCTGACACACAGCAAGGGGATTTAATACGTGATTATTTCATTCATGCATTCCTTCATTCACATGTGAAAGCATGTGTGTGGACACAATTTGCATTCCTTACAGGAATTATGGGATTCTTCAATGTCAGTCTTGCTCATATCTGTACTCCTAGCACTCAGCATAGTGTACGGTGCATAGTAAGCATTCTAGAAGGAAAATATGAACGTAAGAAAAAAAATCAACAAGTGAATAGATGAATGTCCTATTAAATTAATGCCAGAACTTCAGGTGGCAAATATTTATTACCTACCTAGTACTATGCTGGACCCTGAGGTTTAAGGCAAATAAGATACCCTCTCTACTCTCAAGAATTTCCCAGTATATGTAGAGAATCTGATAAATAAGCCACCATAATTGCAACACAAGAGAATTAGAGCTGTAATAGAAGTTTAACCATTATTGATTGTTTTAATAAGCCTGCATAACAAACAACCACAAAACCTCAGTGGCATGCAACATTTCTTCTTTATTGTTCATGCGTCTGGGGTGGTCAGCCAAGTGGCTTTGCTGTTCTTGGTTGGACTTACATATCTGGAAGTCAACTGGAGGTCAGATATTCTAAAATGCTTGTGGCTGGAACGACCAGCTCCCCTCCATGTGTCTCTCATCCTCCAGCTGACTATCCTGGGCATTTTCATGGTGATGGCAGGTATGTAATATTTTTCTCTTGGTAACATGAAATCAGCCAGGTGCGGTGGCTCACGCCTGTAATCCCAACACTTTGAGAGGCCAAGGCAGGCAGATCTCTTGGGATCAGGAGCTTGAGACCAGCCTGGCCAATATGGTGAAACCCCGTCTCTACCAAAAAATACAAAAATTAGCTGGGCATGGTGATGAGCACCTGTAATGCCAGCTACTTGGGAGGCTGAGACATGAGAATCACCTGAACCCAGAAGATGGAGGTTGCAGTAAGATCATGCCACTGTACTCCAGCTTAAGCGACAGAGTGAGACTCCATCTCAAAAAAAGAAAACAAAAAAAAAAGATGAAATCACACCATTCGCACATTATTTTAAGGTCAGCAAAACTACATCGGTCTTGTGCTTTGGGTTTGTTTTACAATAGGTGGACTACTAGCCCCACATCTTTACCTAGCAATACTTCTGGTTGAGCCCTTTGGTTTTGAATCCCAGAGCAGGCTTCAGATATGGCATAAGACTATTTCAAATAAGTGACTTACTGCTGTGCTGGGTTCCATGAGACTCACACCAACTGGAACTGTGCTTCAAAGAAATCCTACCAGGAGTCTGGAGAATGCTTGGGATGTTATTGTGCATGACTCAGAGCAAGCGAAAACTCTCACATTTTTCAAGCCTTCCTTTACATCATGTTTGCTAACATTCATCAACCAAAGAAAGTCACGTGATCGATTCAGAAAAAAGAAGCAAGGAAATAGAGCTCCTTCCTAATGGGAGGAGCTTCAAAGTCACATGGGCTAAGGGTGTGGATAGGGGAAATGAGGAAGAAGTAGGCCATTTTTGCAACCTATCGTAAGAGGTATGAAAAAGCTGCTGTAGGCAGAAGCTTAGAATCAACAATGTAAACACAGGAAAGCTTTTGGGGAAGCTTTCCCATTCCACAATTCCAAGATTATGTTTTCTCAATACTATCTAAACTAGAAAGACCACTGCCATTCAAAGCCATGATATAACATACAAAATAACAAAACTTACTGAGCCCTTTCAATGCAGCAGGCCCTGTGCTAGGCACTCCATATGCACTAACAAACCTAAGACATGCATATGATTACACCAGTTACAGGTGAAAAAACTAAGGATCAAAGAAGTTTGGCAACTTGCTCAGGTCTGCAAAGCCAGGATCAGGTACTCCTTTGCTCTCTTCAGTCACACCACAGTAATTAAACTTATGCCCATTATCTTGTCTTCCTTTTCCTTACTGAGAGAGGGTATGTAATGGTTTTCACATACAGGTCATTTTTGGCCAAATGTAGAGTCCAAAGAATTAAAAATTTCAGTAAGTGAACCACCAGGAGTCAATTACACAGGTCAGCCATGAAATTGCAGTTGTGTAATTTTAGGGCCATTGTATACTAATAGACAAGGCCTATTTGTTTTCCTTTTCCTGCAATACTGAATTTTGAAATTGAATCCTTGGTTCAAAAAGTTCTGATGCCATTTGTGTAATGTCAGTTTCAAAACAAATTCAAGGAATCCTGAAGAATCTAATAATCATGTGTCAACCAAAGATGAGGGCTGCATTTTTCATTCTATGAATAATGCATTTTGATGAAACCAATTCACTCCTCAAGTTTGAAAGCCACAGTCTAAAACCTTCCCTTCTATCACATTATTTTGTTCTGTGTGGTCATTTGCCAGCCTTTGCTGGCAACTTCAAGAGGCAAGGACAAGAAAAGTCAGACAAACAGACATGAACATTCAGTGTCACTTGGCATTCACTTGCCATCAGAGAAAACTTTCCATCCCAAAAATCAGATTCTCACTGGGTGCAACCCATTTTCCTTCCCTGCTGAAATACACAATTTTCCTTTTGTTCCAGGTGTTGGCTCCCATTGATGTCTGGCATAGGGTAAAAAGATCAAAAAGTAAAATGAAGTCTTGCCTCAGCAATCCTGTCAGAATTCCCCAGTGGAACTTCTAAAATGGCCCACTTTTCAAAGTGACATAACAAGCAATGAGCCATTTAGTGATTCAGCTGGAAATACAAAGCCCAGGCTGTTTATCCTTAAAAATTTCACTAAGGTTAATAATAATGAAAAAAAAGAAAAAGAAATAGAAAACAGCCAGAAAAGAAGAGAAAGACAACTTTTTCTTATGATTTACATTAGGGATGGCAAAAGATTTTGTCTTATGTAATAACTCCAGTCTAGTGTCTCCAAATAGTGTCTTCCTGGTGTGCTATATGGAGAAGAATGTTGAGGTCATATCTGCACATGATGGGAAAAGTGCAGCAATCAATTAGCAATGTCTGCTTTGTAACACAATGGGAAGTGATAGCCTATGTGCTATCCTGACTTCATTCTTCCAAAGTTTCAGTTGTTTAAAAGTTCATCTAAAGTTCTATCCAATATGTTTTATTGTATAGATGGACAATTTTTTAAAGTATCTTTTAATGCCTAACATAATTGATGGCATTAAAGAATTACAATAGACTAGGCGTGATGGCTCACACCTGTAATCCCAGCACTTTGGAAGTCAAAGGTGGAAGAATCACTTGAGGCCAGGAGTTCAAGACCAGCCTGGGCAACATAGCGAGAACCCATCTCTACAAAAAATAATAAAATTAGTTGGGCACCTGTAGTCTTGCTACCCAGGAAGCTGAAGCAGGAGGATCCAGGCATTCAAGGCTGAGCCCAGGTGTTCAAGGCTGCAGTGAGCTATCACACCACCGCACTCCAGCATGGGCCACAAAGTAAGACTCTCCCTCTAAAAAAAAAAAAAAAAAAAGCCACAATGGGCCATGGTGGGTGACTCATGCTTATAATCCCAATACTTTGGGAGGCCAAGGTAGGAGGATTTTTGAAGCCAGGAGTACAAAACAAGCCTGGGCAACATAATGAGATACCATCTCTACAAAAAAAATAAAAATTAGCTGGATATGGTGGCCTGTGCCTATATTCTCAGCTACTTGGGAGCCTGAGGTGGGAGGATCACTTGAGCCCAGGAGTGTGAGGTTACACTGAGCCATGATCTCACTAACCTGGGTGACAGAACAAGACCCTGTCTTTAAAAAAACAACAAAAAAAAAATCCACAAGAAAAGTGATCTAAGGTGGTTATCAGACAACCATATAAAATGCCTACAACACACTTACATATTTATTGTTCATACCCAAGCTGCATAAAATTGGCTTCACCCAACTGGATTTCTCTTTAAAAATAAATAGCTGTTCTTTCCGATTCTCACCTTATAGTATAGAAATTGAGTGCTATGAAATAACTATGTAACCATGTCTTTCCACAGCTCCAGAATCAAATCAGTGGCTTTTCGCTAAGCAAGAGGTCAGATAACCATGAAAGCCCTGTTCAATAAAAGCAGTGCAGCCCCATAGCATGGCTTCACGGACTACATCAGATCATTAGGTAGAAATTAACTGCCTTTTGTGCCTGCTACCTCATTAAAGCTCACAAATAAAGCTGTTCCTACTAGTTAGCGCTTATTCTACCATCTCTCCTTATCACCTCGGAGTGCCTATCGCCTCCCAGTGCCTTGGTCAGAGAAACGACCTTACTGATGAATGTCAGCAGAGACCTGGGAGTAAATGGTGTTTTGTTCTTTATACAAAGGTTGGAGTGCACAACAAGATGGCTGCCGTTTGGACCAAACAGTTCTTGTTTTAACTCACGTCTATAAACAGGAAGAAACTCAAAGCCTCCAATTTCTCTTTTCTCTCTCTTCCTTTTCTTTCCTTTCATTTTTCTTAACTTTCCTTGTTCTTTGTTCCCTTCCAATCCTCCTTCCTTCCTTCCTTCCTCCCTCCCTCCCTTCCTGTTTCTCTTTCTTTCTTCTTTCTTTCTTTCTTTCTTTCTCTTTCTCTTTCTCTTTTTCTCTTCACTTCTTTTTCTTTTTCTTTTTTTTTTTTTTTGAGACAGGGTCTTGCTCTGCCTTCCAGACTGGAGTACAGTGGCACAATTACAGCTCACAGAATCCTCTACCTCCCAGGCTTAAGCATCTTCCCACCTCAGCCTCCCAAGCAGATGGAACTACAGGCATGCGCCACAGCTGATTTTTTACTTTTATAGAGATGGGGTTTCCCTGTATTGCCCAGGTTGGTCTCAAACTCCTGAGCTCAAGGGATCTTCCCGACTCAGTCTCCCAAAGCGCTGGGATTATAGGAGTGATCCACCATACCCGGCCATTTCTTTACCTCTTTGCTTTGATCCTTTCCTTCTTCTTCTACTTCTCTTTTCCTTGTATCTTTCTTTCTCTTTCTATGCCAGAACATCTTACTAGCCATCGAGACTCTGAGTTCAACAGATATCAAGAGTCCTTTTTCACACAGTCATACCTCATGTACAATACTGATATCAGATCCTGTTTTTGTTGCTAGTTGCAGGAGAGATAAGGAGAAAAGGAGAGAGTGGACTACCCAGCCTCACCCCTAAGCATGTGGTAACACCACCATTGCAGAAACTGAGTAAAACAAATGTCTGGTTTCCATGGTTCTAAACATTTATCCAAAAATTATATCATAGATTGGGCATGATTCTCAGGGGGTTTGAAGAGTACTTTGGTGGGCATGGGCCTGGGGAACTGAAACAGTTGACTGGCTAAGGATGAAATCACAGGGGTCTCTAAACTGTCTTCTAAACTCCAAAACTGTCTTCATGCAGCTGAGTCAGTTCCTAGGAGGGGGTTTCAGGACGGGGTGGTATCTCTTGATCTGCTAAAATGCTAAATCTCAAAATCTCAAAGACCAGTTATTTAGGTTTCACAATAGTAAAGTTATCTATAGGAGCAGTTGGGGAAGTTACAAATCTTGTAACCTCCAAGTATGTGACTCTGGGCAATAAGCAACTTACAGAAACGCCAGCTAAACAAGTAATGGACGGTTATGGTTTAACCGTGCCTACTCTTTAGCAAAGTTCAGGCCTCTAGTGTAATTCTAACTTTGTTACCTTCTGTTAGTCTTTACAAATATGGTTTTAACTTCTGAACAAGGAGGGGATCAGTTCAAGGAAAGGACTATTATGGCTTCCACACAAGAATGAGCAAAAGCAATCTAGCCTGATAGAAGTAAGACGGAGTTGGGTGTGTTAGATTTCCCTTACTGCTATAATTTTTGCACAGGCCACTTACTACTATAATTTTTGCAAAGGTCATTTCATCTGCAGGCAGAGCTTGTATCAGCAAGTTCAATGAAACAAGCCCATTGTTGGTACCCAATAAATAGCTACTAATAATATCAAAATCTTATTAAAATGTCTACATTTTGAAAGTTTGCAGCCAGACGCGGTGGTTCACGCCTGTAATCCCAGCGTGGGATGCCGAGGCAGGTGGGGATCATGAGGTCAGGAGTTCAAGATCAGCCTGGCCAAGATGGTGAAACCCCGTCTCTACTAAAAATACAAAAATTAGTGAGGTGTAGTGGCACACGCCTGCAATCCCAGCTACTCAGAAGGCTGAGGCAGGAGAATTGCTTAAATCAGGGAGGTATAGGTTGCAGTGAGCCGAGATCTAAGCTGGGCAACAGAACAAGACTCCATCTCAAAAAAAAAAAAAAGAGAGAAAGAAAAGAAAAAAGAAAAGAAAAGGAAAGAAAAGAAAAGAAAGGAAAGGAAAGGAAAGGAAAGGAAAGGAAAGGAAAGGAAAGGAAAGGAAAGGAAAGGAAAGGAAAGGAAGAGAAAGAAAGAAAGAAAGAAAGAAAGAAAGAAAGAAAGAAAGAAAGAAAGAAAGAAAGAAAGAAAGAAAGAAAGAAAGAAAGAAAGAAAGAAAGAGGTTGCTAATACATAATAAAGTCATACTAACTCAAGATTTAAATGAAGTTAAATTTATTTTGACAGGCTGGGCACAGTGGCTTATGCCTGTAATCCCAGCACTTTCGGAAGCTGAGGCAGGCAGATCACTTGAGGTCAGGAGTTTCAGACCAGCCTGGCCAGCATGGCAAAACCCCATCTCTACAAAAAATACAAAAATTAGTCAGACATGGTGGCACATGCCTGTAATCCCAGCTACTCAGGAGGTTGAGGCAGGCGAGTCACTTGAACCCAGGAGGCAGAGGTTGCAGTGACCGAGATCGTGCCACTGCACTTCAGCTTGGGCGACAGAGCAGGCTGTCTCAAAACAAAAAAAAAAAAAACAAAAAAAAGTTTTAACAAATACAATGAAGGTCAGAATCATTAGTTTCAACACAGGCAGCTAGCACTTACTGCAAATATTTTTCTCTCATAGTATACTGCTTCATTCCTGTTGAAACTGGCTTGTCCATTGCACCAAGTTATCTCCCATAAACCCAAGGAGAGTAATCTCCACATTTCTGCTCAACTCCAAGGTGGCATTGCCTTCGTAAAATGATCTGGTAGCTCATTCCCGAAATTTCTTTTGAGCTCTGCATTGTTTGAAAAGAAATTTCCTCTGCTGCCTGAAACTCACTGGTGGATGTAATTTGTGGCATTATGCCTCAGCCACCAGGAGGGTGAATGAAGGCAGGAACATTAATCAAATTTGGAAACAATGAAGAAACAGGGGGGTTGGCATGGATGCACACATGTTTAGCAGCCTACAATGTCAGATTTTAAATGTGAAAATGAGAGCCTTGTGGCTGAGCTACTACATACTTAATAGGTTAAGGCATCAACCCGCAGGCCATCCCTGAGGACTTTGAGAGCAAATACTTCCTTCCAAGGCATCATGTCAATGTCATTAACATATCAGTTGTTTGCAGTTTTTTTCTCTTTCTATCATGAACTGCAATGTTTCAGAAAATTATAAATTTATCAATTTGGTATAGTCCCTCACATGGCACTAGGGGCATGAGGATTTAACAAGTGCTTCTGGCTGGGCATGGTGGCTCACACCTGTAATGCCAGCACTTTGGGAGGCCAAAGCAGGAGGATCACTTGAACCCAGGAGTTCACAAACAAATGGGGCAACATAGTGAGATGCCAGCTCCACAAAAATATTTTAAAATTAGCTGGATTCAGTGGTGCACACCTGTAGTCCCAGTTACTCGGGAGGCTGAGGCAGGCGATCACTTGAGCCTAGGAGTTCAAGGTTGTAGTGAGCTACGATCGCACCACTACACTCCAGCTTGGGCAACAACAGAGCAAGACCCTGTCACAAAAAAAAAAAAAAAAAAAAAAAAAGGCAGGTGCTTCTAGCCAGCAAAATGTCTGTTGAGCACCTTCAACATGTAAAAGTCACCCTTGGAGAAGCATAGTTGGATGTTTCATCAAAATAAGTAATTGTTGGCTGGGCTTGGTGGCTCATGCCTATAATCCCATCATTTTGGGAGTCTGAGGTGGGCAGATTGCTCGAGCCCAGGAGCTCGAGACCACCCTGGGCAATCCAGAGAAACCCTGTCTCTACAAAAAGTACCAAAAAAATTAGCTGGGCATGGTGGTATGTGCCTGTGGTCCCAGTTACCTGGAAGGCTGAGATGGGAGGATCACTTGAACCTGGGAGGTCAAGACTGCAGTGAGGCATGATCGTGCCACTGCTCTACAGCCTGGGGAACTGAGCAAGACCCTGTGTCAAAAAATAAAAATCAGTAATTGTTCTAAATGGTATTTTTTTCTATCTCTGCTCTTCTTATACATTTCTCCCTGACAAAAATATTTTTCCCAATCTTTCAAAATTCAACTCCTCTTTAAAGGCACAGCTAAATCCCACCTCTTCTACACCATCCCTGATCCTCTAATATCTTTCTCCTTTGAAATTCCATGTGTTTTGTAAACTTTAAGCGTGTTCTTCATGAATATCTTTTTTTTTTTTTTTTTTTTTTTTTTTTTGAGACAGAGTCTTGCTCTGTCACCCAGGCTGGAGTGCAGTGGCATGATCTTGGTTCACTGCAACCTCTGCCTCCTGGGTTCAAGCAATTCTCCTGCCTCAACCTCCCTAGTAGCTGATATTATAGGCGCACACCACCACATTTGTCCTCTCACAGTTCTAGAGGCTGGAAGTCCAAGATCAAGATGCCAGCAAGGCCAATGTCTGGTGAAGGCTCTCTACTTGGGTTGCAGATGGCCCCTTCTCTCTGTGTGCTCATGTGAGCTTTCCTCAGTAAATGTGCCCCAAAGGGATTGCTCTCAGAACAATCCTAAGCCTATGAGATCAGAATCCACCCTTATGAACTCATTTAACCTAAATTACTTTCCTAAAGACCCTATCTCTAAATATAGTCATATTGGGGATTGGAGCTGCAACATATGAATGAAGGGGTACAGAATTACAGTCTACGGCAACCTTCCTATGAACTGTACCCATCAAAGAATGCTACAGAACCTGTGAGACCTTAACAGCACCTTAAAGAGAAAGGATTATTCTTGGAAAGAAGAGGGAGGATGTTCCAGTTTGAAAGAGTCATTCATCAAATGGGAAGCTACAATCCAACATCTTCAAGGCCGTTCCACCCATGAACATATAGGGGAATACAGCTGGGAGTGCTTAGTATAGGCAAGGTGAAGAAGAGACAAACGTGTATGAGGTAAGAAAGACCAATGAACAGAGAAGAAACTTACATTTTTAAACTCTGTGTTTCTTTAGGTCAAGTGGGAAAGTAGAGGTTTCTGGTTGTTTCCATTGCTCATGCATGTATTCAGTGAGGAATAAAACATTTATAATAATCATCTTGTGGAAATTCTAGTCTTGGTGGGAGAGAGAAAAAAGAGAAAGAGAGGGGTTGCAAAAGCTAAAGATTCATTTAGTCATTCATTTATTTATATGTGTAGAGCATCTGCTATGTGCCAGGAGTTATTTTAGCTGCTGAGGATGCAGCTATGAATAAAGCAGGCAAAGCCCTCATCTTCAGGGGCCCCTATTCCGTGAGAAAAGAGAGATAACAAACAAATAAACATGCAAATGCATGATGTCAGTTGTGCTGGGTGCGGTGAAGAAGGAAAGCAGAACAAGGAGGATAGAGAATACAAAGGCTCTTCTTGATAAATTGTGAGCTTAGAAAGCAAAGACTTGAAGGAATCAGAGAGCAAGCCATGTGGTGATGAGGAAAGGAGTTTCAGGCAGAGGGAACAGTAAATGCAAAGATCCTGGGGCAAAACTGCTGGCAGCGTGTTAGAGGAATATTGCTGGAGAAAGAATTCTTTTTTTTTTTCTTTTTTCTCTTTTAGACAGGGTCTCCCTTCTGTTGCCAAGGCTGGAGTGCAGTGGTGCAATCTCCACTCACTGCAGCGCCGACTTCCTGAGTTCAAGTGATCCTCCCACCACAGGGGAGGTAGAATTCTCAGAGGGACCCCATGATCTCCACTCCCAGATGTCACTCCCATGATTATGTAGGTTAAAGGAATTTTGCAGCTGTGAGTAAAATTGCTAATCAAGTGACCTTTAGTTAGGAAGATTACCCAGGTGGGCCTAACCTAATCACTTGAGTCCTTTAAAACAGAGAATTTTTTCTGGCTAGCAGCAGAAGAGCAAGTATGATATTTTCCAAGCATGAAAAGAAACCAGTGAACATTTGCTGGCTTGAAGATGGAAGAGACCACATGGTAAAGAATGTGGGTGGCCTTCAGGATCCGAGAGCAGGCCTCAGTTGACAGCCAGCAGCTGACAGCCAGCAAGGGTTCCACAGTCCTACACCGGTAGGGAACTGAATTCTACCAATAATCTGAATGAATTCAGAAGTAGACTTTTCCCCACCAAGCCTCCAGATGAGAGCAGAACCCAGTCAACACCTTGATTTCAGCCTTGTCGAACCCTAAGCAAAGAACATTGCTGAGCCTGCCCACACTTCCAACCTACAAAACTTTGAGGTAGTAATTCACAGATGTTGTTTTGAGATGCTGTGTTTATAGTAATTTATAATGATGCAGCAACAGAAAACTAATAGAAATAGCAGGGAGGCCAATATGGAAGGCATGAGGGAAGCCAATATGGCAAGTGTGCAGTAAGCAAGAGCGGTTGTTGAGGTGAAATCAGAGAGGGCCGGAGGCTAGATCATGCAAGGCTCCACAGGCTGTGGTAAGGCCATTGCATTTCCAGCTGAATAAGTGGGAAGCCGCTGGAGGGTTTAAGCAAAGAAAACATGGTCTTTATTTGCTCCTGAGAGCTCAGCACTGCTGGATCAGCTGATATCCAGAGAAAACAACTCCACTGATGGAGTTCCTGATGACCTCCAGAGGCACTGGTAAATACTTGAACATAAAATATTCAGAAGGCACTGGCAAAACTAATGGAGAACAGCCAGAGAGGTTGAGAGACAAAGCATATCAAATACAACACTAAAGAAATGCTAGCAGCTTAGAAAGAAGAGTAAATCCATCAAGAGAGGTCACATTAAGGCAGCCTGAAATGCAACCATGCTTCCCACTTTCTGCAACTCCCACATTCAATACAAAAAAATGCTTTCCTTAGACATGTTTCTCTAACAAATGTATCTGGGCTCTACAGAGGCAGCCTCAGGAACATCTGAAGCTTGCCCCAACACCATCGTGGCAAACGATTAACGTACAATTAAACCTGATGATTAGCCATGGCCAGGAATCAGATTGCTAATAGCCGGAGACTCAGTGGGCAACTTTTGTTGGTGGTCGAGTGCTTTGCCAGAAACTGCCTCTCAGCGGGAGTTGGGAGATTGGAAAGTTGACCCATGGAAAGGAGCCCCATGGTGGGAAAAATTAAGCTGTAGACCCATGAGATAATAACAGCAATAGAAAGAGAGGCAGAGCCTCTCACCCACACACCAATTCAGAAATACCTCAGGTATAATTAAATCCGACTCCAGAATTTAGCACCTTTTTGTAATAAGAATCTTTCCTTGCAGTCCTTAGCATTCTGTTGCCTTGGCAAAAACCCTGTCTCTTGACATTTGAAAGGTTTCTGTCCCATTTTCAAGGAACAGCCCTGGTGAAGATGCCTTTTAAAATGTGTTTTGTTTCTGCAGATGCTTTTACCGCGGAGTCCTACTCTGGCCGAGTAACATACTCTTTGGCAGATTCTGTTCATATCCTCCACCTGCTTTCTCCATAATGGGTGTGTCTAGCTCCATTTTCACCACCAAACTTTAGGTGGAGCATGCCACGGCACACCATGCCGCACCGTGCTGACCCAATTGTAGGAGAGTGCCCCAGCAGGAAACAACCAAGATGGCCACATCAAATGGTGCTTTGGGAGGATGTCTTTGAGTGCCCACTGCTTGTCTTTGACCCTGGTGCCTGCACATGACTGAGCTCCTGACTCGGGTTGACCCTCTTGGGCTTGGGATTGGTGACTTCTGCCTTTTTGACTGGTTTGTATTTGGTTTTGTCCCAACTACCAGTTTATGGGGACTCCCATACGCGATTCCTACCTTTCATTTCCATGCTTGACAACATTTGCTTTCTCCTGGCTTCCCACTCTCTCTCCTTCTCTTAAGAATCTATGGTCATAGCCTAATTCCATTATCTATAAAACAAAAATTCTCGTGATTCAATCCCAAAGAGTGAATCTCAAGACAATGTGCATAAAGCACTGGGGAGGGTACCCGGCACATGGTAAGTGCTGAAAAAACGCTGGCCAGTTTTAATAGGAAAGCTGAAAGAAGGGTGGGTAAAGGATGAGGATTAAGCTCCGAGACAGCATGCTGGTAGGAGAGGAGACTTGGGTATGGAAACAGAATTTCAGAATCCTATTTACAAGCAACAGGTACCGTACTGGGCCTCGGATGTCCATTTCATGAACCTGGATTCAACCCTATAGTCATGGAACCATAGAATCTGGCACTTCAGCCAGGCCTCGTGGCATGTGCCTATAGTCCCAGCTACTCAGGAAGCTGAGATAGGAGGATTGCATAAGCCCCCGAGTTCTGGCTGTAGTGTGCTGTGCCAATTGGTGGATGTACACACTAAGTTCAGCATCAATACAGTGACCTCCTGGGAGTGGGAGACCACAAGTTTTCTAATGAGCGGTGAGCCAGCCTGGGTGAAAAACAGAGCAGGTCAAATTTCCCATGCTGATGAGTAATCAAATCGCACCTATGAATAGCCACTGCACTCCAGCCTGGGCAACATAGCAAGACCCTGACTCCTAAAACAAAAAGAATCTGGTACTTGGGAGTTTGCTTAAAGCCACATACAGATAGTTATACCATGTTTGAAAATTCTAGGGGTGGAAAATTCATTTTTGTCTGACTGTAGCCTTCTCTATCAGAGTGAAGACAACAATGATTCATTCAGTAAATACATATTGCAGGTGTGCTATGTGCCAGGCCCTATGTATACCGCAGAAAGCAGCACCATGTCGCCGCAATCATGCATCTTAAGAGTCTGATGGGAAAGACAGAATAAACATGTACATAACACAAATAAGTAATTACAGTCAAAATGGTCATAAGAGTAACAGGAATAACAGATGGAGGGGTCAAAGAAGTCCTCCTTAAGAAGGCAACATTTGAACTGAGATCCGAGGAACGAGAATAAACAAAGAAAGCAAAGAATGGGAGGGACCTAGATGGGAAGGTGCTAGTCTTTCTGGCCATGTATTGAGCTGCTCCATGCCAGCTCCTTTACAGGCTATCTCCTTCAATCCCACTACTCTGCAAGGAAGGCATAATTTTCCCAGAAGGCAGCCAGGGAACAGAGAACTGAAGGAAATCACCCAAGCAAGTGGCAATGCTAACTAACACTGAGCCACATCGGCACTTGCCTTGTTTTGATAATGCAAGGTCAGAGCAAGGGAATAAACCAGAACCGTGAAGAATCCAAAAGACAAGCCCTCCAGGCCAGGGAATAGGCCAGCAGCCTCAAGGATTGACTTCAAATGACACTTTTAAAGGGAATTCTAATACTAACCACCATGCTCTGAATGATGGTCTTGTGCCAGGCACTGGGCCAAGGCCTTCACAAGCATTGTTCATGTCCTCTTCATGATACCCCAGAAGGTAGATACTACACTCCCTGCTTTGTAGATGAAGAAAAGGCTGTAGACCCATACTTCCCCACACCCCCATAACCCCTCCTCCGTGTCACACACGGACCCAAGCAGAAACCAACATTTCAATCTGGAGTATGGATTCCAAAGGAAAGTTATGAGGGTGATGGTAAGACTTTAAACCATGACAGGGGAGCTCTGGTTAAACCAAATTTGAGGCTGAGTGCAGTGGCTCAAGCCTGTAATCCCAGCACTTTGGGAAGCCGAGGTGGGCAGATTACTTGAGGCTGGGAGTTGGAGACCAGCCTGGTCGACATGGAAAAACCCTGTCTCTATTAAAAATACAAAAATTAGCTGGGCATGGTGGTAGGCACCTGTAGTCCCAGCTACTGGGGAGGCTGAGGCACGAGAATTGCTTGAACTCAGGAGGTAGAGGTTGCAGTGAGCTGAGATCACACCACTTCACTCCAGCCTGGGCAACAGAGCAAGATTCTGTCTCAAAGAAAAACATTTTTTTTTTTTTTTTACCTAAAGAAGAGATGAATGCAGCCAAGAACGGAGATAAGACACTGACTTCAAGTATTCAGAAGCTGGGCTAGCTTTGTTTTGTGTGAACTGAGAAAACAGAACTTGAGTCAGTGGGTATCAGAGGGAGTCAGGGGCAGTCAGTGCCCCACCCAGATCTCGCCTTACCAGGTCTTTTCAATCCCAAGTTGCTGTAAGGACTGCTGCCAACTTCTCACAGCTGCACCCTTTTCCGGAGAATCTACAACTAGGGATGTACCACTAGGAAAGCAATGAAATGTTCGCTGTCTCCCAGCCACTTTATTCAACCTGAATCTTGGCACTTACAATGACTGTCTGAAAATACCAGCCCCTCCATATACAGCTTTCTTCAATAATAACCAAAGGACCAAAGAATACAGCTTGAAGACAAAATGAATTCCATGGTATTCTGCTTGTCCCCAGGCAGGCAGGCACAAAACAAACTGAAACAGGACACACCTCCTCCAGCACCAGAAAACAGTTGTGGAGCTTCTCACTGCCGATATTCATACATTCGCTGGGGCTTTCTCTTTACTTGGATAAATTCCAGGTCACTTATTTCTATTCTCTTTGCACACCTCATATTTGCCTCCTCTATTTAATCAAGGAAAGTTGGAGGCAAAGTACGGCTGTAGCAAAAAGCAGTCGTCAAAAACGTTACTCCAAGATCAAATATTTATGCCGCAGCAAGCAAGCTAACTGATTGTGATATCAAAGGATAATAAATCATTTGAAAAAAGAAAGAAAAAGCGATCAATGTGAATAGTATAATTTGCCTTTCATCAGGTACTGTTGAGATCTTGATTTTTTTGTTGTTCATCTAACAATGATCATTTCTGATTTTCTTTTCTTTCATTTAAAAATACATTTTTCCCTCCCCAAGCCACTCAGATGTGCAGTGCTATTTGATGAGTTTTTGTGGAGGAGGCTCAAATTCCATATTATGCACCCTGTGAAAAAGAACATGTGTAGTTTTCTGTAGCCTGTGTCTGGTTTTCAACGGCTCACACTGTTATTACACGATTAAGAAATTGATTGAGTCGGGGGGTGGGTTAAAGAAAAAAAAGAAAGAAATTGATCGAACTCAGAGAGACTGGAACATTTCAAAGAACAGCCATGTTCAAATTACAGATTTCGATAAATGAGACTTATGAAAAATTAACTGCAGCCAACTGGCCGATATTTTTCATCCCCAGACACCCCTACCTCTTCTCCCAAGCTCAAATGGGCAGCAAGTAATATATTAAATGTAGATAACAAAAGAAAAATGATAATGAACAACATGACATCGCTTTACCATTCATGTTCACTGAAAGGTAGATTTTAAAAACATGAATGGTAAAGCAATGTCACATTGTTCATTGTCATTTTTAAACAGTACTGTCCATCTTGTCGCGTTTTTAAATTTTTTATTATGTGCTTCTATTATGAGATCTTCCTGATTTTTATAGAAAGCTCAGCACATATGGAATTTGGTATTCTCATTTTAAAAATGTACTTAATACAGTTATTGGAATATAATTCACATTCCATATAATGCACCTATTTATTTTTCTGCTTTTTTTTTTTTTTTTTTTTTTTTGAGACAGAGTCTTGCTCTCTTGCCCAGACTGAAGTACAGTGGCATGATCTCAGCTCACTACAACCTCTGCCTCCCAAGTTTAAGTGATTTCTCGTGCCACGGCCTCCCGAGTAGCTGGAATTACAGGCATGCATCACCATACCTAGCTAATTTTTGTATTTTTAGTAGAAACGGGGTTTCACCATGTTGACCAGACTGATCTTGAACAAGTGCTGGGATTACAGGAGTGAGCCACTGTTCCTGGCCTTTTGTTCTTCTTGTTAATCATTGCAACTTTTATTTTAGATTCAGTGGGTATATGTGCAGTTCTGTCACATGGGAACACTGCATGATGCTGAGGTTTAGGGTACAGATGATTCTGTCACCCAGGCAGTGGGCACAGCACCCAATAGGCAATCCCTCAGCCCCTTCCCTCCCTCTTGCCTCCAGCACTCCCCACTGGCTATTGCTCCCATGTTTATGTCTATGTGTAGTCAATGTTTAGCTCCCACCTATAAGTGAGAACATGTGATATTTGGTGTTCCGTTCCTGTGTTAATTTGCTTAATATAATGGCCTCCAGGTGCATCCATGTTGCTGCAAAGGACATGGTTTCTTTTTATGACTACAAAGTATTAAATGAATCCACCCATTTAAACTGTATAAATCAATGGCTTTTTAGCATATTCAGAATTGATTCTTTTGTAACCAGTTCTATTACTTTGAACTGGTCTTCTGTGGAGGAAAGTCTTAGAGAAAAATAAAAAAGAACTTTTAACTTCATGAACATTGAACTCAAGAAATCAACTCTACTTTTTTTCCACCCCATGGCTTCTTTCTTTGTAAAATTTTATCTTTGCTTTTAGAAGAATCCATTCCACCAACTGAAGTGTTCTATGCCTAAAGTCAGTGCAGAAGTAATTGCATTAGGTTAAAGGTACACTCTCACTCCAGGAAGCATAGTTGGAGCTTTGCTGCTAGAATATAAAAGCTTTATTTCCCTTGTTTTTTCCTTACAGACATTTTTGGGCCACAGCTCATTGAAGACTGATCTTTATGACTTCACATTTGCTCAAGGCAAGTGATTTATTAGGAGCAGCACCGACATAAATTCATAGAGGAAAAATCTTTATAAAATATCAGTGAACCAAAGTTCACTTTTCACACCTCAAGCTGCCTGTGTGTGTTTGCGTATGTACACATGCAATGTGATGCATGCACAACACACACACACACACACACACACACATGTTCAGTCATTCATAGCATGGCTTACAGGTCTGATTCTGTTAAATTTTTTACTTTTAGGAGAGGAGATCATTAAAAATGAGCACTTTTGTCCATTCAATTCCTCTACATCATTCCCTCTCACCCAAGGAGTCCTGAACCTCTTAGAGGGTTGAGGCCCAGGAACCTGCATTTTAAACCAAATCTCCAGGTATCTCTGATGCCCTGACGTTGAAGAACTAAGACTACTCTGTCGCATCCTGAAGTCTGAGTATTCAGTGAAGCAGGGGATGGCTTCTCTGCTGAGAGTCAGGGAGTCAGACGCACTGGAATGAAATCTCTGCCACTCCAGATGTGTGGCAGCACCCGAATCCACATGTGAGTTGCAAGTCTACTGCGTGCCACATGCGGGGAATACAACACAGGCAAGACTCAGCTCTTCACTTTCTCTGTCTAGTGGGAATCTGGAAATGTAAACCAATAAATGACAATAAAGTGTTACAAGTACAAAAACAAGAAACCTGTATGTTAAAACGCCAATTTGAAGAAAGTGTTTTAGACAATTCAAGTTTTCTATATCTCCTTTTTCCTTCTTCTGACAAACCCTCTTATCTACCCACCTAAACATATACCTCACACAAGTACACACAGCCCACACACCATACACACACACACAATGTCCATCACACATATACCCCATACGCACTCGATACCCGGGGCCCACACATCACCCTACATGTTCCCCACATACAGATCGCACAAAGTTGCCAGATTAACAAGTAAAATACAGGACACTAAGTGAAATTAGAATTTCAAATGAACATATTTTGGACAGACACTAAAAATAAATGCATTATTTATGTAAAATTACAACTTAACTAGTGGGGCTATATTATACTTGACAAACGTAAAATATCTCACACATATCTTTCTCTATCACACACACACATACGCACACCCATTTCTCTACTTGACTTTCACAATTGCTGAAAATCTGACAGAGTTCTGAGTTACTATCTTTTTACCTTTCTATGTTGTTTTGTTTAAATTTTATAACACATATGGATTACATCTAAAATTAGAAATAGAAAATCGTTCAGAAAATTTTTTTTTTTTTTGAGACAGATTCTCGCTCTGCTGCCCAGGCTGGAGTGCAATGGCTCAATATTGGCTCACTGCAACCTCTGCCTCCTGAGTTCAAGCAATTCTCTTGCCTCAGCCTCCTGAGTAGCTAGGATTACAGGCGCACGTCCCCATGCCCAGCTAATTTTTGTGTTATTAGTAGAGACAAGGTTTTACCATGTTGCCCACCTCAGCCTCCCAAAATGCTGGGATTAAAGGCATGAGCCACTGCACCTGGCCACTGGGAAATATTTTACATGAAGACTTAGTCCCATTAAACCACTAGCATTCCTGGGAGCGTGCCCCCTCCTTGCCAGTTTGTGAACTGCCATGGAGAGTACCATGTATCTGGTGAAATGTGGTAGATGGAAGGAAAACAGGCAAGGACCAAGGCCCAGTGAAAAGAACAACTGGAAATGGACACAGGAGAAGGCCACTAGGAGGTCCCTGGGCTTGGGGACTGCTAAATGCCTTGACTGTTTATTTTTAATGGTGAAACCAATTACAACAATAATAGTTGTCAGGACTGCCATGTTTGGTTGTGCTGTGTGTGCACTGCATAAGGGTCTCATGAAAGAGTGGCTGGTGTACTCTGCATCCCCCTTCCCCAACGTCCACAGAGCAATTTTTCTAATTTCTGTAGACTCCCAACAGAGGCTAACAACTGCCTCAATTAGTTAGCATTTAGGAATAGTTGTACATGCCTGCGAGTATGCTAAGTGACTTACGATCCAACACTCCCTATGGGGGTCTCCCTGTTACAGAACAACACCACTTCAGCAAATTAGGAGCACCATCAGGTAGCTTGTCTATCACACACAATGGAAGCTGTCCCAACTTGTTCAACCAGACTCCCTCACGAGAGACAGGTGGAGGATATAACTGCAATCTACTCTTCTACCACATAACACCTCATTAATAGGAAGAGTCTAACTTCTCAACCTTGAATCCAGGCAGGGTTGCAACTGCTTCAACCAGTGGGGTAGAACAGAGTTGCTGCAGATGGCTTTGGAGGCTGGGTCATAACAGGTGGAAGAGCTTCTACCTTGTTTACTGGACCTCAAAGTTATTGCGCTGAGCCATCATACAGGAAGTCCAGCCACCCTGAAATCACCATGCTGTGAGGAAGTCAAGCCACATGGAGAGGCCAGGTGTCAACTCTCTTGAGTCACCCAGGTCCAGGCGCACAATATGTGCAGGAATTAACCCTGAGGGGATTCCAGCCCCCTGAGGTTATGTTACCAACTTTTGAGTTTTCCCAAATGAGGACCTCCAACCACCCAGAGCACAAACAAACCATCCCCAAATGGGTACACCCTATCTGATCTCCTGACCCACAGAATCCATAAGCACAAGTCACCAAGTGTTGGAGTAACTTAGTACTCAGCCATTATGCCTGGAACAAGAGGACAGAAAACCACCTGACCTAGGAACACAGTGAAGGCCAACAAATTCTATCAAATTCTAGCAAAGTCCAGAGAACTAAGTGATATAAGCAAGACCCACTGTCTTGTCCTAAAATCTACCAGATTTGGGCTGTCTCTCTCTCTCTCTCTCTGGCCTGTACAGTACTTTGAGCCCATTTGATCCTATCAAAACAGAAATTTCAGAACAGAAAGAATCAGCAACCAGCAAAGATGGCCTTTCTCTTATTATTGCCTATCAGAGGTGATGCTAAGCTATATCAGACACTACTACTACCCTCTAGAAAAGTTGGGATTCCTCAATGGTCTGAACATTCCTGGGCCTCAGGGCTTGCATAGTGCACTTAGCAGTGGGGACAGGAGAGAACTTCTTGCAGTACATCCCCCAAAGAGGGGGGTAATCTGATAACTCTTAATGCTTTTCCCTGGGCAGAAATTCTGAGGCCATGGTGCTAGCCCAGCACAGCTTTCTTTCTTTTTTTTTTTTTAATTATACTTTAAGTTCTGAGATACATGTGCAGAATGTACAGGTTTGTTACATGGGTACACATGTGTCATGGTGGTTTGCTGCACCCATCAACTTGTCATCTACATTAGGTATTTCTCCTAATACTATCCTTCCCCTATCCCCTAACCTCCCAACAGACCCCAGTGTGTGATATTTCCCTCCCTGTGTCCAAGTGTTCTCATTGTTCAACTCTCACTCATGAGTGAGAACATGCAGTATTTGGTTTTCTGTTCCTGTGTAAGTTTTCTGAGAATGATGGTTTGCAGTTGCATCCATGTCCCTGCAAAGGACATGAACTCATCCTTTTTATGGCTGCATAGTATTGCATGGTGTATATGTGCCACATTTTCTTTATCCAGTCTATCACTGATGGGCATTTGGGATGGTTCCAAGTCTTTGCTATTGTGAACAGTGCTGCAATAAACATATGTGTGCATGTGTCTTTATAGTAGAATGATTTATAACTCTTTGGGTATATACCCAGTAATGCGATTGCTGGGTCAAATGGTATTTCTGGTTCTAGATCCTTAAGGAACCGCCACACTGTCTTCCACAATGGTTGACCTAATTTATACTCCCACCAACAGTGTAAAAGCATTCCTATTTCCCCACATCCTCTCTGGCATCTGTTATTTCCTGACTTTTTAATGATCGCCATTCTAACTGGCATGAGATGGTATCTCATTGTGGTTTTGATTTGCATTTCTCTAATGACCAGTGATGATGAGTTTTTTTCATGTTTCTTGGCCACATAAATGTCTTCTTTTGAGAAGTGTCTGTTCATATCCTTCACCTACTTTTTAATGGGGTTGTTTTTTTCTTGTGAATTTAAGTTCCTTGCAGATTCTGGATATTAGCCCTTTGTCAGATAGGTAGATTTCAAAAATTTTCTCCCATACTGTAGGTTGTCTGTTGACTCTAATGATAGTTTCTTTTGCTGTGCAGAAGTTCTTTAGTTTAATTAGATCCAATTTGTCAATTTTGGCTTTTGTTGCCATTGCTTTTGGTGTTTCAGTCATAAAGTCTTTGCCCATGCCTACTTCCTGAATGGTATTGCCTAGGTTTTCTTCTAGGGTTTTTATGGTTTTTAGGTGTTATGTTTAAGTCTTTAATCCATTCTGAGTTAATTTTTGTATAAGGTGTAAGGAAGTGGTCCAGTTTCAGTTTTCTACACATGGCTAACCAGTTTTCCCAACACCATTGATTAAATTGGGAATCCTTTCCCCATTTCTTATTTTTGTCAGGTTTGTCAAAGATCAGATGGTTGTAGATGTATGGCATTATTTCTGAGGTGTCTGTTCTGTTCCATGTGTCCATATATCTGTTTTGGTAGCAGTACCTTGCTGTTTTGGTTACTGTAACCTTGTAGTATAGTTTGAAGGCAAGTAATGTGATGCCTTCAGCTTTGTTCTTTTTGCTTGGGATTGTCTTGGCTATACATTGGCCAGTACAACTTTCTTAAGCCTTATTTGGGATAACAAAAAATAAGCTCTCCCTACTATGTAGGGGAACATGTATAAGGAGAAAATGTGATTTTTAAATCAAGAAGTGTTCAGTAGAGGGTTTGCAAACATTATGTATACTCTTCCTTTGTACAGATAGATATGCAGCCCATCTCTGGGAAAGGACACAGAAACCTTTGGGAGACCCCATGAAAAGACTGTTGGAAAATGACCATAGTCCATTAATTCCATCAATTGCCCATGAAATGAAAAAGTAATTACAGTCAGCCAGGTGTGGTGGCTTATACCTGTAGTCCTAATTACTTGGAGGCTGAGAGGATAGTATTGCTTGAGTCCAGCAGTTCAAATTCAGCATGGGCAACATAGCAAGACCCCATCTCTAAAAGTAATTTTTTTATTCTTATATAATTCCATAATGTTGTCGGAGGTTTCCAGGTCTAGGTAAGGGGTTTTTCTGAGGGGAATCCCATGAAATTTGTAGATAGTTTATATAAGCCCTTGATAGGATCCAAGAGGATACCCGAAATTACCCCATACCTTCATGGGACTCACAAGTCAAGTCACCCATTGTACTCAAAACTAGAATAGCCAGGATCAGTGAAAACATTCTGGATCAATGCAAGAGGTTGTGCACTACTATTCAGAAACAATGATAATGGCACCACTCTCATAGTGACATCAGTAAGGACAACAAAGACTTTTTACTTAGAGTCCTTGTTGGCAACAAAACATGAACTGGAAGGATCTGCTACAGTGGTCCTGAGACTTCACATCAGCCAGTCCTACTTATATTATCTGCCTGGAAGGGATGGTATTAATCCAGGATCTCTTGTAAAAAGGAATGACATCCAAGGTACTTCCAAGTCTCCAATCAATAATAAATGATACAATCTGCTGGCTCAAGCACTTGCCTCAGACAGCTTTGAACCCCAGCATAACACCATCCTACAAGACCCTAAGAAGGTCATGTTGACCTTTTTGAAACTCATTTTAATAATCTGTAAAATGAGGATTTTGGACAAGCGTAAAATGTATTGCTTAGAATACTAGAATCCCCTGAGAGTTAATTCCAGCACATACCTAATTTCTTATAAGATGCTTCATAGATCAGACCAGAAAAAGGGAAAAATCCTGTGATCAAATAAATTTGGAACATGCTACATATTGAATCACCCTTTAGAAGAATCACAAGATGTACTGACATATAAGGTTCTGATAAGTCCTGCATTAAAGAAGCTTGTTTCACTTTGTTTAACTCAGCATTTCCAAAACACGGTTGATCACAAAATTCATTAGTACTCCAGGAATGGTTCCATAAAACCCATTTGGGGAAATGCTGAGTTTCGTTCATTTATTCATTCACTAACACTTATTCTCTTAGTCTTCCCAAATTCCAGAATTCCTTCATTCAACCTTAGTTAGTTTGCTTGTTTGAATGGAACATCTGCCGAAGGATTTGCAAGGGAACAAACTGAGTCAGAACCAGATCAGAGACACAATGTGCTTTCTGCTAAATTTGACTGCGGGGCAGCCCCAGGTCTTAACAATAGGACTGTGGTTGCAAAAATATTAGCAAATGAGTTCTCCAGGGGAAAAAAAAAAAAGCCTGGGCCAGGTACGGTGGTTCATGCTTGTAATCCCAGCACTTTGGGAGACTGAGGTGGGCAAATCACCTGAGGTCAGGAGTTTGAGACCAGCCTAGCCAACATGGTGAAACCCTGTCTCTACTGAAAATACAAAAATTAGCCAGGCACGGTTATGCCCACCTGTAATCCCAGCCACTCGGGAGGCTGAGGCAGGAGAATCACTTGAACCTGGGAGGTGGAGGTTGCAGTGAGTCAAGATCGCACCATTGCACTCCAGCCTGGGCAGCAGAGCAAGACTCTGTCTCAAAAAAAAAGAAAAAAGAAAAAAAGAAAGAAAAGAAAAAGAAAGGCTAACAGAAGCACTGAGAAATAGTTTTATCATCACGCTGATGTTTCTATTTTTCCTGTTATGATGTACTACCATGATTCAGTCACTGCCTGGTTCACCAGGGTAAACCATTCTTCCTTAATAGCCCCCCCAAAATAGCCAGAATGTTCTTCTCTTTCCCAAAAGTAGACAACTCTAAACAATTTTCTATTGCTTTCTTGTGAACTGAATATTTACCTTGCTGCACTCCCAATAAAATGACTAATCCAAAGACAGCAAGTAGGTTTCAGACCTATTCTCTCAGTTTCTTGGACTTCAGGGGAGAGAAGGATGCTGAGGCTACATCCAGAGTCATCAGCCAAGAGCACTGTGATTGATTAATGATGTCTGCCAAGGATCATGGGGCAAAGACAAAAGCCTCTGATTTGTGGCCCTGGCTCTGAATTAAGGTAAGGTGAAAGCCACCCTCTGGAAACAGAAACAACAGGACGATTACAAAAACCACCACAAAACTCAGTCATATATTAGCAGGGGAAATTTAAACAGATGCTCTGTGTGTGTGTGTGTGTGTGTGTGTGTGTGTGTGTGTTTACTATTGCTCTCTTTACACCACTAGCACTCAAGAAAAAAAATTGTGAAAAACGAGTTCGTTTTATTACACTCCCAAATTCTGCTACTGATTCTAGTGGGACTGGAGTTAATAAATCTCTGAGATGGAAGATTGAGTTGTAGTTGCTGCAATCCCCATTTTATTTTGTTACAGAAAATATGTACTCGCCAAAAGTAACTTTATTATTCTTCTGACATCTTTTATCTAATTCAGAAATGGACAATTTCAGCCATGAAATGAGCATGCCACACGCCAACATTTTCAGAAGTTGGGCAAAGCCCTGAGTGCTGGTGTGTGTGGAGGAGCCATACTTGGCCCCACTGGATGGAAATATACTACTGGTGGCTGTGGGCTCAAGTTCACAGGAGCATGTTAGTGACAGCTGCTTCCAGTGTTCAATCACTACCTCATGGTGAAGGGGGCAGGAATAACCGAGCTGCTCTGGTCCCTGCTTGATTTTGTAGGGTTTGGGGAGCACCTTGAGATCAAGCAGTGTAGAGTTACTGACTTCTGTCCCTCGATGCTCAGAATCTCCAAACTGAGTCTTAGAATCAGGGAATATGGCCATACATAAGGCAAGGAATTTCAGGAGACCTAGGTTCTAGACCAGCGCTGTCCAAGAGCAGTTTCTGCCACAGTGGAAGTTATTCCCTAAACTGCAGTGTCCAGTATGGTAACCACATGTGTCTACTAAACACTCCTAATGTGGCTGATGCCTCTGAGAAGAGGGAAATTTCTAACTTTACGTAATCTTATTTAATATAAATTTAAATAGCCACTATGTCACTTTGGTCAATTTACTTAATTTCTCCAGCCTTCAGTTTTACTTCCTACAGACCTCCCAAATCCATCCACTTCTTTCCATGAGTCTGCTGGCACCCTCATTCTCTAATCTCAGCAATGCAAGCTTTCTGTACCCTGGACAGCCAAAGCGATCTCCTAATTCTTTTTCCTGATTGTGAAGGGTGAGCAATTGATAATATTAAAATTGGATTTTAAAAGTCTGTCATTGGCTTCCCAGTGCTCTCCAGAAAAAGGTCACAGTTGTTTACTTGGCCCATTGATGAGGCTCCATGTGAGTGGTCTGGTCCCTCCTCTCTCCCCAGCCTGAACTCTCACTGTGATGCCCTCACTCTCCAGCCACTCTGGCCTTTCCCTGTTCCATGAAGCCCATGTTCCTTTCTGCCCCAGGATCTTTGTACATTCTTCCTTTCCCATTGTTTCGCCTCCCTTATCCTCCTCTCTCCCTTTGCCATATTAACTCTTTTACAACTTTTAGAACTCAACTTGGCGGGGTGTGGTGACTCATGCCTGTACTCCCAGCACTTTGGGAGGCCGAGGCAGGTAGATCACCTGAGTTCAGAAGTTCAAGACCAGCCTGGCCAACATGGTGAAACCCTGTCTCTATAAAAATACAAAAATCAGCCAGGTGTGGCGGCACGCGCCTGTAATCCCAGCTACTCGGGAGGCTGAAGCAGGGGAATTTCTTGAACCTGGGAGGCAGAGGTTGCAGTGAGCCGAGATCATGCCGCTGCTCTCCAGCCTGGGTGACGGAGAGAGACTCCATCTCTACATACATACATACATACATACATACATACATACATACATAGAACTCAGCTCAGGCATTCTTCTTCTCCAGGGAAACTTCCAGTTTTGGCCTCTACTCTCTGTCGTACGATTTCCTAGAATTGTAGTCCACTCCTTCACAGCACCATCATCTGCCAACTTTAAGTTCATTGCTCCAGTGATAAGAAGAAGCACAACTTGTCGGAATCTTAGTAGCATCTCAGAGTGGAAGGGCAAAGTTGGAATATTTAGGAGATTCAGGGGGACTGGTTTAAGGCACTTCTTTCAACACAAGGTTGATTGGGTTTGGGCAAAGTTCGTGACATAATTATTTCAAATTTGTGGACACAGCAAGGCAAGGCTCTTGAAGCTGTCTCAAAAAGTCATTTGATAAGCCTAGTTAAGGGACCTGTTGCTTTGAGAAAGGGTTATTTACCCTAATGAGAGCTAGTTGAGAAGTCTCCAATATGGATACATGGATTTTCTATATATCTATTTGCAACTTCAGCTTCCAGGACAAGAGTTTCTTGGAATGACAAGTCATGTTAGTATGGACAGTCAACAGGAAAGTTTTGTTAAAGAAGAGACCAGCTGGGTGCTTGTAGATGGCACTAGTTCTCAGTACCTATGAGAATTTGTAATTTTACAGTTTGGTGGTTATTTGATTATTCTCTTTCTCTCTCTTTCTCTCTCTCTCTCTCAGCTACAAACTCCCTGAGAACAGGGACTCTATCTGCTTTTGAGTCACCATTGTATCCCAACACTTAATCCCAGCATGATGTCTGGCAATAAATATTTGTTTAACAACTAAATAAATAAACAAACATAAGGAAGGAGGGGACCAGTGAGATTTTCCATAGGGTAAGAAAGTTAATTATGAAAAAAAAAGCTGGGAGGAGGAAGAGGTAATTATTTAAGGGGTAGAGGGAGGTGGCACAAAACAGAGACCATGCTGCTTGACAAGTGTGTTTCTGGCTACAGAGACTCTCAAAACCCAGAGATGCTTGGCCTTCTGTCTTCAGCGTCCACAGCTGCCTGTCTCCATCCCTCGCTCTCTCTTCCTGGGTATCTACGCCCCCACAGTATCCCCCTCCCACCTCACCGCTTCCTCTATCCAAACCTTAGATTGATCACATCCCATCCATCCGCATAAACCAATGTCATGATAGCCTTTCTCCCAGAGGCTTCTTCATCTGCAGCTTCATTTCCTTTTGGAGAAGCAAAGGCTTTTCCCCTAATAAAGGGACCTCAGGCTGCCTCTTTCCCCAGCCTCAGGTAAGCAGAGGATCATTCCATAGACCTGCACTAAACCTCTTCTGTGTGTACAAGTACTCCTTGAGCAAGCCTGAGGCAGAGAACCGGGCTGATGACACTTCTGGCCGTCTGCAGAGATCTCTGCTGACAGGCATCCAAGTGGTGAAGGGCCTTGCAAGCAATATTGTGGTCCTTCCTGTGTTAGAGGGTTCGCTTGTTGGTCTCAGCACCTGTGCTAGCAGATTATAGGTAGAATCCCCACGAGTTTAAAGAGAGACATCTATGTGCGCATTGTTGCTAATGTCCACATTCGCATCCTCCAGGTCATAGGAATCCTGATTAGGCCTCTTCCCTTTGCAAAAGACAGAAACCCAACTCAAACAAGCTTAAGCAAAAGACGAGAGTCTTGGTGCCCATTTCTAGGAAGTCCATGAATGACTAGATTTGGGGCTGAAACTTGTCCGGAGGAGACTGTTTCTCCATTTCCCTGGCTTTGTTAACTTCGTTTTCAGCCAATCTCCGGGCTTACTGATCCGTTCTATTCTCAAGCTCCAAAGGGAAATTTCTTTATCATTCTGTATCTACCTTAATCCCTCCAAATACACTCTGAATGTCCCTACCCAAGTTATATGCTGACCTGTGCACCACTCTCTGGTTATCTGACCAACCTGAGATCCATTTCCACACCTGTGCAGCAGTGTTTGGGCGCCCTTGGTGGGCAGCCCCACCCAGACTACAGAGGGCGAGGAGGAGGCGGTACTCCAAGAGAATGAAGAAGAAAAGACCAAAGAGTGGCAGATGTCCACTGCTCTGGTGCTTCTGCAAGTGTGGTCTAAAGACCAGCAGCAATGGCACCCTTAGGGTGCTCGTTAGGAATGCAGACTTCCAGGCCCCACCCCAGACCTGCTGATTCTGAATGCCTGGGAATGCAGTCCAGAATCTGCATTTGAACAAGGCTCCCTCCCAGGTGATTCCGACGCATGCTGAAGTCTGAGTGCACATTTCTACTCACTGTTCAGATGTCACAAGCTGAAGAAGAGTAGTTGTCCAATGGGCAGTTGCTCCTGGAAGAAAACATAAGAAATCTTGAAACAAGGCTCATCCAGCATTTCCACCAGCTTTCCCATCATCTGGTAATCACTAAATGGGTCCTACTACATGTCAGGCCCTGAGCTAGAGTCTGCAGATCCAGAGACAGATATGAACCCATCTTAGTGATCTAGAACCAAAGGTTTTCAGTCTAGAATGAGCTTCTTTTTTTGAGATGGAGTCTCCCTCTGTCACCCAGGCTGGAGTGCAGTGGTGCGATCTCAGCTCACTGCAACATCTGCCTCCTAGGCTCAAGTGAGTCTCCTGCCTCAGCCTCTTGAGTAGCTGGGATTACAGGCATGTGCCACCATGCCTGGCTAATTTTTGTATTTTTAGTAGAAACACGGTTTCGCCATATTGGCCAGGCTGATCTCAAACGCCTGACCTCAAGTGATTCACCTGCTTCGGTCACCCAAAGTGCTGGGATTACAGGCATGAGCCACGATGCCTGGCCTAGAATGAGCTTCCTTTATTAATTAATTTAAAAAAAAATTTTTTTTTGAGACTGAGTCTCACTCTGTCACCGATGTGCAGTGGCACGATCTCGGCTCACTGCAACCTCTGCCTCCCGGGTTCATGCCATTCTCCTGCTTCAGCCTCCCAAGTAGCTGGGACTACAGGCGCCCGCCACCACGCCCGGCTAATTGTTTTGTATTTTTAGTAGAGATGGGGTTTCACTGTGTGAGCCGGGATGGTCTCAATCTCCTGACCTCGTGATCCGCCCACTTCGGACTCCCAAAGTGCTGGGATTACAGACGTGAGCCACCGCGCCTGGCCAATTAATTTTTTTTTTTTTTTTTTTTTTTTTTTGAGACAGAGTCTCCCTCTGTCACCCAGGCTGGAGTGCAGTGGCATGATCACTGCTCACTGCAGGCTCTGCCTCCCGGGTTCACGCCATTCTCCTGACTCAGCTTCCTGAGTAGCTGGGACTACAGGTGCTCGCCACCACACCTGGCTGATTTTCTATATTTTTAGTACAGGCGGGATTTCACCATGTTAGCCAGGATGGTCTCAATCTCCTGACCTCGTGATCCGCCCGCCTCAGCCTCTCAAAGTGTTAGGATTACAGGTGTGAGCCACCGCGCCTGGCCTGGATCAGTTTATATACAAATCTTGGTAGCATTTTTCATCACAGAAAATAATGATGGCAATCAGGATAGCCAATCATAGGAGAATGGCTAAATAAATTATGATTCATTCATGAAAAATCATATTTATGACTAGTTTTTAATGGCCTGGGAAAATGATTTCCATTTAATAGTAAGTTTTACAGAAGCACAATACAGCGTTTATCTGTTTCCACCTCCCAAAACTCTTTGTGCTAGTTATCCACTGCAGTGCAGCAAATTTCCCACAAACTTCGCAGCTTAGAACAGCACCACTGATTATGTCACACTTGCTGCGTGTTAGGAATTCAGGAGCAACTTGTTTGGATCCCTTGGCTGCAGTTCTCTGACAAGGTTGCAATCATCTTAAGAATCAAGTAGGCTGAGGTGAGTGGATTATTTCAGGTCAGGAGTTTGAGAACAGCCTGGCCAACCTGGTGAAATCCCATCTTTACTAAAAATACAAAAATTAGGCAGGCATAGTGATACGCGCCTATAGTCCCAGCTATTCAGGAGGCTGAGGCAGGAGAATCACTTGAGCCCAGAAGGCAGAGGTTGCAGTGAGCCAAGATCACACCACTGCACCCCAGCTCCTTCTCAAAAAAGTAAAAAATAAAAAGAATCAACTACGGCAGGATCAGCTTCCAGGTTCACGCTGGTGGTTGTGGGCAGGATGCAACTACTCACCAGAGGCCTCCTTCCATTCCTGTTCACACCATGACAGCTTGCATCATCACAGCAAGCAAGCAAGAGGGCAAGAAAGAGTGTCAGCAAGACAGAAGTCACAGTCTTGGATCCTAAACTTGGAAGGGACATGCCATCACTCCTGGCAAATTCTGCTCATTAGAAGCACCTGCTCATAAGGGTTCACCCTGTGAAAGTCCTTGCAGGCAACGTCGTGGTTCCTTCCTGTGTTTCTGGGTTAGGCTACTGACCTCAGGAGTCACGCTAGCAGTTTTATACTTAGGGTCCACATGAGCTTACAGAAAGCCCCTCTGAGATCCAGCCCACACACAAGAAGAGGGGATCCTACAAGGCCGTGAATACTAGTAAAAGGAATCGCTGGAGCCATTGCACAAACAGCCTGTTTCACCTTCAACCATCAGCCAGAGGCCGCCACCAGCAGGAAGCTCTCCTAGTCTTTCCCATGACCTTCAGTAATGCTTAGAGAACAAAGCAGGTTTTAAGCACCTGATGGTCTTCACCGAGCCAGAGGCCTGAGCACATGGAAGCAGCAGATGCAAACAGTGAGAAAAGAATTAAACATCTAGAAAGCTTGCCTCATGTAAACACAGGCTGAAGCGCACCAATATTAGAGAAGCACAGGTTAAGCAGCCAGAGGAAATTCTGGTCCCTAACTTGAGATTAAACATCCCCAGAACCAGGGACTCAGCCGGGACCGAAAGGGACTTTTTCACAGATCGCCAAAAAGAAACAAAACAGATACTCAGAAAGGTGATGCTGGGAGGTTCTGAGCCCCACCCAGATCTCCTTTCCTGGGAGGGCACCCACGCTTCCCCATCCCCACACTGCCCACCAGGAGTGTTGGCCACTAATCGTGTACAGTGGCCCCTTGTCCTCAAATATCAGGAGCCCACTCTCCCAGAAAGTTGCATGCACACCCCCACCGGGGTGACACCCTGCCTGGCAAGGGGATGGTGCTGTATGTAGTTCAAGCTGAGATCACCCACATCCCCATCATTGCATAGCTCCTTGCCCTTAACTATCCTGCTCCCTCACTCTTTCACAGGCTTTTTTCTGTTCCAGAAATCACATACATCCAAGTCCCTGTCTCCAGCTGTTTCTAGGAAACTGAACTAAGGTAGTGATAAAAGATAGAAGATGCCAGGCAGTATTGGAAGAGCTGGTCGGAGCTAGAATATTTGATTAGTCATAGTTGCTAAAGGCCAACTGTAACAGAGGTCAGCGTGGGGAAGTGCAAAGAGCGGTTCTGTAAGGAGTATTTGTTATTGTTAAGTGAACTGGCATTACAAATTCAAGGAGAGAAACAATGGAAGAGCTGCTCAAGAATGGTGCTGCTATTCTTCTTGAGTCTCAAGGTGGTAGACTGATCCCAGGCCATCCCTGAATGGTTACAGCTAGTGGCTGCCAAGAGGATCGTGTCAACAAGGATTCTGACCCTCATCTTCAGATCAGTTAAAAAAGAAAAAGAAAAAGCAGGATCAGGCCAGGCATGGTGGCTCACGCCTATAATCCCAGCACTTTGGGAGGCTGAGGCGGGTGGATCACCTGAGGTCAGGAGTTTAAGACCAGACTGGCCAATATGGTGAAACCCCATCTCTACTAAAAATACAAAAATTAGCCAGGCATGGTAGTGGGTGCCTGTAATCTCTGCTACTTGGGAGGCTGAGGCAGGAGAATCGCTTGAACCTGGGAGGCAGAGGTTGCGGTGAGCCAAGATTGCACTGTTGCACTCCAGACTGGGCAACAAAGTGAAATTCCGTCTCAAAGAAAAAAAAAAAAAAAAAAAGCAGGATCAATTAGCAATAGTTAACCTCAATGCACGAGTGAAGTGCCAAGCCTGCAGGCTTTGAACAAGCCATCTCTGGACTGGAGATGGGAGAACTAGCCTTTGGAGTCTGGGAGGTCTATGTTAAAATTCTAGAATAACTACTCCCTAGCCCTAGGGATGCAGGCAAATATTCAACTTCTCTGTGTCTCCTGTATTCATTTCCTATGGCAGCTGTGATAAATTACTAGAATTTTATTTTTGAAACAGGGTCTTGCTCTGTTGCCCAGGCTGGAGCGCAGTGGCACAATCTTGGCTCACTGCAACCTCCACTTCCTGGGCTCAAGTGATCCTCCCACCTCAGCCTCTCGACTAGCTGGGACTCTAGGTGTGCATCACCACACGGAACTAATTTTTGTATTTTTTATAGAGACAGAGTCTTGCCATGTTGCCCAGGCTGTTCTCAAATTCCTGGACTCAAGCAATCCACCTGCCTCAGCCTCCCAAAGTGCTGTATCAAATTACCATAAATTTGGTAGCTTAAAACAACACACATGTATTCTCTTACAGTTCTGAAGGCCAGAAGTCCAAAAACAGGTAGATCAGGTTAAAATCAAGGTGTCAGCAGGACTGGTTCCTTCAGAAGACTTGGAGTGAAGAATTATTTGTTTCAGGTGAGGTGCAGCCACACCAGATCTTAGCGTGGGGGTGGCTATACCTGATATTCATGGAGTGGGGACTGGCCACACCAGAAAGGACCAACCCTGTGATTAGGGTGGGGTCTTTGGCCAAGCTGTGTCAGTTGACCTGAAGTCTGAGTTCAGTCACGTAGGCCAGGAGTCCCCAACCCCTGCACCACAGACCAGTACCAGTTTGTGGCCTGTGAGAGCTGGGCCGCGCAGCAGGAGGTGAGCCTTGGGTGAGCGAGCATTACCACCTGAGCTCCACCTGCTGTCAGATCAGCAGTGGCATTCGATTCTCACAGGAGAGCAAACCCTATGGTGAACTGCATGTGAGGGATCTAGGTTGCGTGCTCCTTATGAAAACCTAATGCCTGATGATCTGAGGTCAAACAGTTTCATCCTGAAACCATCCCCCCAACCCTGTCTGTGAAAAAATTGTCTTCCATGAAACTGATTCCTGGTGCCAGAAAGGTTGGGGACTGTTAATGTAGGCAATCAATCAATCAATCAATCAATTATGCTTACATAATCATGCCCTGATAAAAACTCTAGACACCAAAGCTTAGGTGAGGATTCCTTGGTTGGCAATCACACATCAGTGGCAGGAAGGCAAAATAGAAGAAAATATGAGTTTTGCATTTGCAACTCTTCCAGACTCTGTTCCATGCTTCTCTTCCTTTGCCTAATTAATTTTTATCCATTTCTTGGTATAAGCTGTAATCATGAGCACACTAGCTTTCAATGAGTTCCATGAGTCCCTCTAGCAAGTTATCAAACCTGAGGGTGATTTGGGGAGAGGATTTCTCCCTCTAACTTTGTAGTTGGCTGAAATTCCCTGTATTTTGTGTCAGAAGTGAGGGAGGTCTCATGTAGAAACTGTTCCCTCTATCTTTGCATTTTGGTTAACTCCAGGCAACTACTTACTAGTTCTGTCTGTGACTTTGGACAAGTCATTTCTCTGTGTGTCAATGCCCCAACTTTGGAATGGGGAAATCTGATGGGGTCATGGTGAGTATTAAATGAGTTGTTATAAGTAAGGACTCAGAGGACTGCCTGTTGCATGCGGAGTAAGCACTAAATCATGTATCCTTAATGGGGTGATATCACCAAAGGGACAAAAATGGTTCTTGGAGACAAACAAAAAAGAAATAATTATTTTTCTGTATTAAACACAGATATACACACAGTACATAAACAAGTATATAGTATATCTGTTATATTAACATTTGCCAGGTGCAGTGGTGCACACGAGTAGTCCCAGCTTCTTGAGAGGCTGATACAAGAGGATCACTTGAGCCTGGGAGTCCAAGGCCAACCTGAGCAGTATAGTGAGACTCAGTCTCTAAGAAAATTATTTTTTAATTCGATGAGAGATCAGAAGGGATTAGGGAAAAAAACTATAAAAAAGGCTCCCAGAGGGTGGTCAATAATTAAAAATAAAAGATTAAAAAGCATGGTGCAAGATGGATGTTAACAGTAAAGATGGTGGTGAGACAGATAGAGAGCAACTGCTCCAAGTGGCTAAAATGCAGAAATGGGCTATTTCTGTTACTTGGGCAGATTCCCAGTCTAAGGACTGGTCAGTCCCGATTGCTTCTCCAGAGCCCTCACCCCGTGGCACCCCCATCCCAGGCTGCTGAGGTTGCAATCTGGTTGGGCTGTTCTCAGCTGGAGGAAATGCTGCCTGCCTTCCTCCTCCATCTGAAGCTCATTTATGCACAGCCAAGCCTGGCAGCTCTGCTCCCTCATCTCCACCCCTGTTTGGCATATTATTAAAAGCAAATCATTTGGATGTCTGCACTGAGAGAATTTTACTTCTGTCATCAGATAAATCTGTTCTGAAATTGATGGATGTGAAAAAAAAAAAAAACAAGCAATGTAAATTGGCCCCAGAATGACTGACTTTGCTATAATTCTGAGACGAGAGAAAGTGCTGCCCTAAGAAGGTGTCATCTATCTGCATACAATTTACGTTAGAAAGAGAAAATCCTTATCAGTACCTTATTATACATCTCTCAAGCCAGCCGCAGAAAACACAGTGATTTGAGACAATGAATATCATCAATGCTGTGAATTCGATGTAATTGTATTTCATTGAGAAAAAGAAAAATGTCTCTACTCGGCGCACTTGTGCACTGTACCATCTGGAGTATCAGAATAGACAGAAAAAATAGACCAGCCACTCATTCTGTCATTGGGAACTCAGTCACGTGTTTCCTAAACACAAAACATGAACACCATGAGGCTAAGGTAACAGAAATCAGCTTGGCAGCTTATTATTTTCTGGAATCCAGCCACTGGTTACTGAACACCCACTGCTGGCCACGGGCTGAGAGCCTCACAGGTTCTCTCGCTTTCCTGCATCCTCTCAATCAGCCCTTCTTACAGAGGAGGCAATTGACTCCCTGAAAGTGGAAGACATAGGTGTTGAATGCAAGTTCCCTGGGTTTAGTATTATGACCCTTTGAGTTTCAAAAGACTGAAACATGTTCTGCTGAAAATGTAATGTATGGGCTCACGAAACTATAAAGTCTAGGAGTAAGTGCTTCAGGCATGCCTAGATCTAGTGCAGCAGTCCCCAGCCTTTTTGGCACCAGGGCCAGTTCCGTGGAAGACAATGTTTCCACGGACACAGAGGTTGGGGGCAGGTGGGTGTGGTTTTGAGATGATTCGAGCACATTATATCTATGTGCACTTTATTTCTATTATTATTACATTGTAATAGATAATGAAATAACTATACAATTTGCCATAATGTAGAATCAGTGGGAGCCGGGAGCTTGTTTTCCTGCAACTAGACAGTCCCGTCTAGGGGTGATGGGAGACAGTGACAGATCATCAGTCATTAGATTCTCATAAGGAGCACACAATGTAGATCCCTTACGTGCACAGTTCACAATAGGGTTCGTGCTCCTATGAGAATCTAATGCCACTACTGTTGTGACAGGAGGCGGAGCTCAGGTGGTAATGTGAGCAAAGGGGGATGGCTGTAAATACAGACGAAGTTTCACTTGCTCACCTGCTGCTCATCTCCTGCTGTGTAGTCCAGTTCCTAACAGGCCAGGGACCATGACTTACCAGTCTGTGGCCCAGGAGTTGGGGACTCCTGATCTCGTGGTGTCTGTAATGAGGACTCTCTCTTCCTCTCAGTCTCACTTTCTCTAGGTAGGTTTTGTTTCTCAGGAAGCCTCTTCCCTCTCAGTAGGCCCCAGAAACCCCAACCCCCAAGCCTCGCAGCCCAGTGACATCAGCAGTTGTTAAGAGAGGTTTTTCATTTCTCTCTTTCCAGTAGTGTCTAGGAAAAGCCCCAGGATTGAATCTCCTTTAGGCAACTTGTGCCCAGTGCAGAAGCATTCACTGCTAGAGGCAGAGAGATGAATGCTTTGATTGGCCAGAAATGGGCCTTGTGCCTATCCCTAAAACTGTAGGGCTAAGGAGGGTGGAAACTTTTGAATTGACGGGGTGGGAAGAAAATCAAGGTGCTCTTCTCAGAGCAAGGATTAAAGGGCGAATAGAGATTCTCCTTTATATCATCCAAGATAAAGAAAGTGGCCCCCTCTTCTCTTTCCACATTCCCCTCTCCCACACTCAACATTCTATCCTCTGATTCTGCTTTGCCCTCAAAGCTATTGCCACTCTGGCATTATAGCAGGTATTTATTTTTTCATTCATTTCTTCATGTATTTATTCATTCATTTCTGCATGTATTCATTTATTTATTTCTGCATGTATTGATTTATTTCTGTGAAGGCATAATCTCATCACTATATGCCCAGTACCCAGAATACCTGGCACATAATACTGTTTAATATTAGTTGAATAAAAGAATGAATAAATCAGAAACCCTGAATTAGGTCATTCTGGGACTGCTATAAATAAATAGCTGAGGCTGAGTAATTTGTAAATAAATGAATTGACTCACGGTCCCACAGGCTGTACAGGAAGCACGGTGGCCTCTGCTCAGCTTCTGGGGAGGCCTCAGGAAACTTACAGTCATGGCGGAAGGCGAAGGGGAAGCCAGCACGTCACATGACCTGAGCAGGAAGAAGGGAGAGAACGGGTAGGTGCCACACACTTTTAAACAACCAGATCTCACTAGAACTCACTCATTATCGCAATGACAGCACCAACAAGGATGGTGTTAAATCATGAGAAACCACCCATTATCCTTTCACCTCCCACCAGGCCCTTCCTCCAACACGAGGGATTACGATTCTACATGAGATGTGGGCGGGAACACAGATCCAAACCATATCAAATACCAGTCTACCTCTCAACTATAAATATATGGCTGAGTTGACAGGGCAAGATAGAGGGGAAAATGAGTGATCAGCGGTCAGCACACCTAGTAGGTGCTTAATAAACATTCACCACCTGCACACTCAGAAGAGTGGAGCACAACCCCCCGGCCCCGACCCTTACCCCTACCAGCCTAAGGTTGGAAGAGACTAGATTCCCAGGTCTGTCAGGGTTAGGAGGGCATCTGCCGCTGGCCTGCGGAGTCACCTGGAGTGCTTCTTACAGCACAGGTTGCTGGGTCCCATCTCGGAGTTTCCCATTCAGTGTTGGGTGGGGCCCAAGGGTTGCCACCACTGCTGCTGTAGCTCCAGGAACCATAGTTTGAGAACTAAGCCTTCCTGCAGTTAAAGACAGCATTTCCTAATAGTTATTCCCAAGGTGATACAGCAGCTACTGAATGGCAGAGAGTCGTTAGGAAGGTGCAGCAGAGGAGCCAGATTTGCAAATTAAATTAAATTAAATTAAATTGCGATTAAATATTTCCCTGAATGTAAGCCTTCGGTGCAGTTTCCCCAGCAAACTCCCAAGGCTGTGGTTCTCAAACTGTGATCCTTTGATCACTTGCTTCAGAACCTCCACCCCTCACCCCCAGGGGAGAGTTCAATGTAGATTCTCTCCAAGCCATCCACCAACTGTTTAGCAATCATGCCAACCACTGCCCTCAAGGACCATAGGGTTGTGCCAGAACCCTATAGGTCAGAAACAAGTATTCTATGAAGTGCTGTCAGAACCAGGAACAACGACCACAGAGGCAGCTGATCAGACAGCGAAGGAGGAGGAGAGGGAAAAAGGATTTGCTCAGCAGATCCGTCCACCACACCACAGGCCCTTAATATACATAGTTGCTTGAATCTCCCATGAAACCCTGTGAAACAGCTAGAATTAGCCCCATTTACAGATGAGGAAACTGAGACTCAGAGAGGTTTACTAATTCACCCAGCTGATGAGCACAGTTCAGATTCAAATCTAAAACATTGACTCCAAATCCTGCCTTCTGTCTGCCAAATGGGTTAATGGAAACTGTAGGAAGGGCAGGAACTAGTAGGAGGCTCTAGGAGATGAGGCTCCATGGGACCGGAAGCTGGCAACATCCAGAGTAGAAGCTAGTGATGAGAGGCTGCAGGGAGGAGAGGCTGCAGGAGCTTTCGTCTCGGGGAACTCCCAACTGTGCAACATTCCGTGAGTGCTGAGAGACGCTGGGCATCTTCCCAAGCTTTATCTTCAACCTGATTTCATATCAACCTGAAAGCAACTTCATGGGATGAAAATGAAACCACTCAATGCTGAGGAAGGTGCTCTTCCCAAATAATAGGTCTCCATTTCTCCCTCTTCTTACTTATCCTTGGTGCTGAAATATCACCACCCAACTATGCAATTTGTGGCATTTCCCTGAAGCTCAGTTTTATTCTCTAGAAAATGAGAACACTGAGACATCACAGTATTGTGAGTCTTTTTTGTTTGCTTGTTTTGTTTTGTTTTAGAGACAGGGGCTCACTCTGTCTCCCAGGCTGGAGTGCAGTGGCATGATCACAGCTCACTGCAGCCTCAAACTCCTGGGCTCTAATAATCCTCCTGCCTCAGCCTCCCAAAATGCTGGGATTACAGGTGTGAGCCACCATGCCTGACCAATTGTGTTAACTGTGTAATACATACGAAAGAGCTATGATCTTGGGACTAAGACCTTATAGAGATATACAATGTCATCATTGTGATCATCACTATTACTCTTGTTTCAATTAGCAGCACAAGCCAAGATTTAGAAACAAGATCCTGAGAACCACAAAATTATGTTTGTGCACACTGTCTTTAAAACATACAACACGGCCGGGCAGAGTGGCTCACACCTATAATCCCAGCACTTTGGGAGGTCGAGGTAGGCGGACTGCCTGAAGTCAGGAGTTCAAGACCATCCTGGCCAACATGGTGAAACCTCATCTCTACTAAAAATACAAAAATTAGCTGGGCATGGTGGTGGGCACCTGTTATCCCAGCTACTCGGGAAGCTGAGGCAGGAGAATCACTTGAACCCAGGAGGTGGAAGTTGCAAGTGAGCCGAGCTCACCATTGCACTCCAGCCTGGGCGACAATAGTGAAACTCCATCTCAAAACCACACAAAACATACAACACTATTTTCTTTTTCTGTACCACTGGGTTTTTCAAACTGCTTTTTTTTTTAAAGGGACCTTTAGAAATAGTGAAGCAATAGTGGTCTCTTGTGGAAGTGAACAGTATTTGCAACCAGTTTTTGTAAGCTAAATGGCATAGGACTTTTAAAATTGACAATAATTGTACATATTCATGGGGTATATGGGGATGTTTTGATGCATATAATGTATAGTAATCAGATCAGGGTAATCGGCATATCCATCTTCTCAAACATTTACCATTGCTTAGTGTTGGGAAAGCTCAATAGCTTCCATCCAGCTATGTGATGCTATGTATTATTGTTAACTGCAGTCATCCCATGGGATATTTTTGATGCCCACTGGTGGAAAACGGCCCATTTTCAGAGTAGATGGCTTATGAAAATGCATGCATAAAATCTTAGCCTATATTTAGGAGCCTTTCCTTGGGAGCAGGAAAAGTTTTATTTTTCCTGTTGGCTGGCTGTGCTCTCCAAGCCACCCAGGTGAGCCTGAGCAGGTGTTCAGGACATAGTCTTTGAGATTCAGGGGTCCAGCAAGTCTCGCTGGCATTGTGTGGTGCACATCATTGTGTTTTCATTAAACGCTACTGTTAGGGCTCCAAAAACAATACCCCAAAAATGAAGGTCTCAGAAGCAAAAGTTTTTCTCTGACCTTCTCTTGCCCTCCCTTCTCTCAGTTCCACTGCCCTTGGCAAGACTAGCCATAGAAACCAGAACCCCTCTTCTCCAAGGCAGGTCATAGAAACCAGAACCCCCTTTCCCCAAAGCCAACCATAAAACTTAAAAATATTACTCTAACTTTCCCTCCACCTTTCTGTGTAAAAACTGGCCATAAAGAAATTATCTGGGCCAGGCACGGTGGCTCATGCCTGTAATCCCAGCACTTTGGGAGGCTGAGGCAGGAGGATTGGGTCCTCTGAAGGTTCACTGAAAAATAAACTCACAAAAGGCAGATTAATTGGAGAAAAGGCACACAGATTGATTTATTTATATTTTTTTGAGATGCAGTCTCAATCTATCACCCAGGTTGGAGTGTAGTAGTGCAATCTCGACTCACTGCAGTCTCTGCCTCCTGGGTTCAAGCGATTCTCCTGCCTCAGCCTCCCAAGTAGCTAGGATTACAGGTGTGCACCACCACACCCAGCTAATTTTTGTAATTTTAGTAGAGACAGGGTTTCATCATGTTGGCTAGGAAGGTCTCGAATGTCCTGACCTCAAGTGGTCCACCCACCTTGGCCTCCCAAAGTGCTGGGATTACAGGTGTGAGTCACTGCACCCAGCCACACACAGATTTATTTAATGTGTATACACCGGAACCTTCAGAAGGGAGACCCAAAGATACAGAGAAAATTGTCCATTTTTATGCGTAGGTTCTACAAGGTATGGACAGCCATGCAGAAATATGATTGGATGAAAAAGGTCTGATCTAATGCTAATAGACTGAGTGGAGGAGCCCAGCAAGGCCTGTCTGTCTAGATTCTTCTTGGCTTCATGCATCATTGCTTGCCTTCTGAGTATGGGACAGGACCCTCTCTGGAATGGAAGGTCTTAGGACCTACAGTCAAAGAATGTAGGTCAGGTAACTTTTAAAAATATATTTATCATTATTATTTTTGTAGAGACAGGGTCTCACTATGTTATCCAGACTAATGTCAAACTCCTGGCCTCAAGCAATCCTCCCATGTTGTCCTCCCAAAACTCTGGGATTACAGGGTTAGCCACTTCCCACACTACTTTCAAAATAGGGCCATGATATTTAAAGACTTTGCATTGGAACTCCCATTCAAAAATAGACTACTAACCCATTGGCAACCCCTCATCTAAGTTTGCATCCCTATAAGGCAAAGAAAGAATAAGGCCAGCCTAGGTCTAACAGGACTAAATGGATTGGAGGGGCCCAAGATACTTGGTGGACTCTTCCACTGGATGATGCCCATTGTTGTGTTTTTCCCTGTTTTGATGGATATTTTGCCATTTTTTTTACAGTGAACCAAAATAAACTGAACTCTGACCTCTATTTCATAATTTGGAAAGCTAATGTCACATGCAATGTTAAAATTCATTTATTATAAAATTCAACATACACACTGTCTTAGTTTGGTCAGCTACCACAAATTACCACAGATTGAGTGGTTTAAACAACAGCAATTTCTTTCTCATGGTTCTGGAGGCTGGAAGTTTGGGATCAAGGTGCTAGAATGGCTGGGTTCTGATGAGGGCCCTCTTGTGGATTTCAGACTGATAACTTTCCCTTTATTATCAAGGATAGGCAGAAACACAGTGAGATAGCTCTCCTCTGGCCTCTTCTTAGAAGGGCACTAATCCCATTCAGGAGGGCTCCACTGTCATGATCTCATCACCCCCCAAAGGCCCCACCTCCTATGGCCATCATATTGGGGATTACATTTTAACATCTGGATTTTTGGGTGGGAGAAAACATTTGGTCCACAACACATACTGACGAGCATCTAAAACACGTGCACCATGTAAAGAATAAAAATAGGCCAAGTGCAGTGGCTCACACCTGTAATCGCAACACTTTGGAAGTCCAGGGTAGATACATCACTTGAGCCTAGGAGTTCAAGACCAGCCTGGGTAACATGGCCAGACCCTGTCTCCACAGAAAATAAAAATAGAAAATTAGCTGGACGTGGTGAGGCACACCTGTCATCCCAGCTACTTGGGAGGCTGAGGCAGGAGGATCACTTCTGCTCAGGAGGCCGAGGCTGCAGTGAGCCATAATCATACCACTGCACTCCAGTCTGGGCAACAGAGTGAAACGCTATCTCAAAAATGAATAAATAAATAAATAGTAAGTACCCATGCAACTACCACGCAGGCTAAGAGAAAACACTGTCAGTGCCTTCCTTAAAAGACCCCTGTGTGACTCTCCACAATCACATCTGACCCAGGGATAACCCCTATGCCAACTTTTATGATCATCATTTCCTTGTTTTTTCTTTATAGATTCCCACCCATGTTTATACCCCTAAGCAATAAATTTAATTTGGGTCGCTTTTAATTTGTATATAAATGGACTTATTGTGACTCATTTCTCTGCTCTAAAATATTCTGTCATATGAATTAATGGCTTTTGATAAACATTACGGTAGTTTTAGTTTTCCAACAATTTTTTTTTTTTTTTTCAGAAAAAATGCTGCAGTGAGCACCCTTAAATGTGTCACCTGGTTCCCACATGCAAGGGATCCTCTAGACCAAAGGTAAGCAAATTTTTTCTATAAGGAGCCAGATAGTAACTATTTTGGGATCTATGCACCAGTCATTCTCCCAACTGTTCAACTCTACCATTGGAGCCCAAAAGCAGTCATAGACTATAGTAAACAAATGAGCTGGACTACGTTTCGCTGAAACTTTACTTAACAAAACAAAACAAAAACAAGTGGTGGGCTACATTTGGGCTGCAGTCCACAGTGTGCCAACTCCTGCTCCAGTTGATTTGCTTAGGAGTGGAACTTCCAGGGCCACCCCACTGCACAAGCCCATGGCAGGCCCAAGTGGGGTCGTGCACGTGAACGTTCAACTTCGCTGGGCAATGCCAAGCTCTTCCCTGGAACGGTTTCAAAAGTTTGCATTCCCTCCAGCAGTGTAGATGTGTCCCCATCACTCACATCCTTAGCAGTACTTAGTGTCATGCATTTTTACCAAACACAAAGATGTGCAAAAGTTTTGCTTTGCGTGCATAGTTGTCTTGAGTTCCTATGTTTTTGACAGCTGTACTACCGCTCTGTAAATTGAAGATGAGTCAGTTCCCTTCGGGAACTTAAGTAGTGACAGAACCACGTGTTTCTGTATCCCCTCTTACCCCTTTTCCCAAAAATCATGCTAAACATCATTGAGGCAGTTATTTTGGTAAGTCAAACCATGCCTTAAGTTTTCCAAAAACCTTCCAATGAATGAAAGATGGGTAACCAAGACTGGTGGTTAAGGCTGAGGCCATTTTTTTTTTAAATGGAGACCGCTGACCATATAAAAATTCTGAAAAAAATGAAAGTCACCCTAGCAGTGATGAAAGCAAAGTGAGTGGTTATCTCACTGGTTTCTAGGGAATCCCTGGGTCTCTGTAAAACAGGCCTGGTGATGAGGAGGCAGGAAGTTAGGGGCAGGATGTGCCAAATACAGAGAAATCCTGGTTTCCACTCCTACCTCAACCACAGCTACTGGTGTGTGTGTGGAGGGGGCAATCTGTTTATAAATGTGGCCACTATTTCATATTTTATTTGAAGACCTTTACAAACTCTTCTAAATTCTAAACTTCACTGTTTAATATTAATCCATTTACTGAGGGCCAATACAAGAAAAGAAACTGGCTGGGCGTGGTGACTCACGCCTGCAATCCCAGCCACTCTGGAGGCTGAAGTGAGAGGATTGCTTAAGCCCAGGGGTTGAGGCTGCAGCAAGCTATGACGGTGCCACTGCATGCCAGCCTGGGTGACAGAGAGAGACCATGTGTCCTTAACAAAAAAAAAAAAAAGAAAAAAGGAAGAAAGAAAGAAAACAAAATGTCCTCCACGGAGGATATGCAAGTACAGCTAGTGGGTAAGAGCTGGGTGCCGGAGTCAGACAGCCTGGGTTCGAATCCTGGCTCTATCATCTGCTAGCTGGGGGAACTTGAGCTAATGCTGAACTTTGAACCTCAGCTACCTTGTGTGCAAAATGGGAGTAATGATTGAACCTCCTTCACTAGCTTAGTCTAAATGTTAACTGAGATAAACCATGGAAAAAGCTTGCTACATTTCAGGCATATAAGTATCCCATAAATGCTGGCTATTGCTATCTTAGCAGCTTTTAAAAGATGCAATGAGGAATAAAGTGGAGTGTCTCTAATAAAAATCTACAATAAACTCTTGTGGCTCAGAAATACTTAAAGTGGCAGACTTGGCTCAGCCAAGAATTTTCTCTCTTTGCACTAGCTGTCAGGAGGCTGGAGTTCTGTAGCCAGAGGGTTGAGTGTACGTATCAGGGAAGGGGAATACAAATGCAAGCCAGAAAATCTGCACATATTACATACAATCATCAAAACAGATGCAGCCAAAAACTATAGGAACAGAAGAGGTACATCAGGTAATTTTAATAAGGATATTGTTATTTTTATCGATTTTGTGTTATTGTGGTATTTATCAGCTTTTTAATATTTGTGTTTGCTGTGGTTTCTTTCTCATTCCAAATATGTTTTCACTTTTGCATTTCTAATTTTGCACCCGTAATTCCATATTATTTTTCCTTTTCATTTTTTTGAGACAGAGTCTCACCCTGTTACCCAGGCTATAGTGCAGTGGCACCATCTCGGCTCACTGCAACCCCCGCCTCCTGGGTTCAAGCAATTCTCCTGCCTCAGCCTCCCGAGTAGTTGGGATTACAGGCATGCACCACCACGCCTGGCTAATTTTTTGTATTTTAGTAGAGATAGGGTTTCACCATGTTGCCCGGGCTGGTCTCAAACTCCTGAGCTCAGGCAATCCACCTGCCTCGGCCTTGCAAAGTGCTGGGATTACAGGTGTGAGTCACTGCGCCCAGCCCTTATTATTTTTCTTAAAGAGGCCCCTCTTGGGTCTACCCCTGCAAGAGATGGAAAAGTGAGGATGGTGGCCTTAGTACTCCAAAACTTGCCCAGGGATCCATCAGCAGGGAAAGGTTTAAGCAGAGTCACAGAGGGTAGTGCCCAGATCAGCAGCATCAGTCCCACCTGGGAACTTGCCAGAAATGCAGATTGTCAGGCCCTACCTCAGGAACTCAGAGCTCCCAAGTCAAAAACTCTGGGCTGGAGCCCAGCAATCTGTGCTTTTACAAACATTCCAAGTGAACTGAGGCACTCTAAAGTCAGGGAACCACAGGATTTAAGGGAACTAATCTCTAGATCCTCGATACCCCTAAAATAGACTGACGTGAGTCCTGACCTGGGACCAAACCGCCCTGTCAATTCTCACTCCCAATCCCCTCTTCCACTTTAACAAAGAGGGCATCCCTCTCACAAACCCAGGACCTCACCACTCTGGGCGCACACCCCTAAGTGTGTAAAAATCTCTGGGACACCAAAGGGTTGACATGAAATCTTTTCCATGTAACAATCTTTCCTCTTCCCTTCTCCACCTTTGGCAAACAGGGCATGGCTCTGAAGGGTGAATTCCCACGGGAACACAGGAGACCAAGGCTGTAGTACCTCGTCCCATTCACGTGGCAAACTATGAAAGCTTCCTGCTGCTTCTCCCCATGTTGGAGTTCAGAAATGAGACGGATAGCACAGGACACATAGTTACAACACACGTATTAAGAGTGAGAAATGAAGCCAGACTTTTCTCTTCAACAAATAATGTTGATAGGGTTGATTGGAAAACAAGGACAGACTTAGCCAAGTAAGTTATACGATGGATACATTCTCTAAATTGAATGAGCTAGAGCTCCAGCTCTAAGGTTTTGATGCCAATATAGTTAAAGGAGTGACAAGATAAAGGCACTTTAAAAAACTGTATTCTCAGAGATGTGCTGAAGTTAATACTACAGTAGACCCTTGTGCGGCATGGGTTTCAACTGTGTGGGCCCACTTCATACACAGATTTTTTCAATAACTACATTGGAAAATTTGGCAGAGATTTTTGATAATTTGAAAAAGACAAATCACTTAGGCTAGAAATATTGAAAACATTTAAGAAGAAGATATGTCATAAATGCAGAAAATACATGTAGCTACTAGTCTATTTTATCATTTATTACCATAAAACACATGCAAATTTGTTATAAAAAAGTTATAATGTATTAAAACTTACATGAACACGCTGTATGTAATTAAATGTAAAGATGCAATATTAAACCATAACTGCATAAATTAACTGTAGCACACGCTGAACTACCGTAATAATTTTATAGCCACCTCCTGTTGCTAATATGGTGAGTTCAAGTGTTGCATATATCTGCTTAAAATACTGGTAGGCCAGGCGTGGTGGCTCACACCTGTAATTCCAGCGATTTTGGAAGCCAAGGCAGGAGGATCACTTAAGCCCAGGAGGCAGAGGTTACCACGAACCAAGATGGCACCACTGTACTCCAGCCTTGGGGATAGTGGGAGACCCTGGCTAAACACACACATGCACACACACACACACACACACACACAGTGTGATCCCTTCCACCTCTGCCACCTATGAGACAGCAAGACCAACCCCTCCTCTTCCTCCCTCCCCATCCTCCACGTGAAGATGAGGATGAAGACCTTTATGATGATCCATTTCCACTTATGAATAGTACATATTCTTTCTCTTCCTTATGATTTTTAAAGTAATACTTTCTTTTCTCTAGCTTACTTTATCATATAAATATAATATACAACATATATGGCATACAAAATATGTACTAGCTGACTGTTTTATTATTGGTAAGGCTTCCGGTCAACAATAGGCTTTTAGTGATCAAGTCAAAAGTTAACACGAATTTTCCACTGAGCAGGGGTTGGCATCCCTAATTGTTGCTCAAGGGTCAACTGTATTTTTAAACTTCCCAGCACTTTCTGAGTGTTTCAGGTTACGTGAGTCCCTCTAAATAAAACAATAGGTACAATGAATAATCATTTGATATGTTTTGGAGGGCCTTTCTGGAGTATGTTCCAGAAACTGCAAAAATGAATGACTCTAATAGCTGAATAACTACCTTTTTGCAAGTCAGTGTTTTCCAAGTCTGCTTACAACAAAATTGAAAGAGAGCCTAATTTATCAGCAAATAATTCTTAAAAATAAGTTCTTATGATAAAGTATTATGTAAATTTTGACATTATTCAGACATACAATTAAGATATTTATGTCTATAGATATCCATATGTAATATGGATAATAAAAACTCTATTTCTGTGCACTTATTTGTGTGAATACATTACATCCATAAAATAAAAAATAAGGGCCAGGCGCAGTGGCTTACGCCGGTAATCCCAGTAGTTTGGAGGGCTGAGGCAGGAGGATTGCTTGAGCCCAGGAGTTTGAGACCAGCCTGGGCAACATGGCAAGCCCCTACAAAAAAAATACAAATACAAAAAATAGCCCCTATCCCTACAAAAAAATACAAAAATTAGCCGGGCATGGTGGTGCGCACCTGTAGTCCCAGCTACTTGGGAGGCTGAGGCAGAAGGATTGCTTGAGCCCAGGAGTTCAAGGCTGCAGTGAGCTATGATTGCTCCATTGCACTCTAGCCTGGGCAACAAAGGAAGAGCCTGTCTCAAAAAAAAAAAAAAAAAAAAAAAAAAAAAAAAAAAAATCATACTGAAACCTATCTCATTCCGACAGTAAGCAGTATTCATCACAGCCATACAATTCAATTAAAGAGGTGGAACAACAACAACAAAAAAACCCTGTCATTTAACAAAAGGAAACTTTTCTAATAAATTTTCATTTTGTTAATAACTATCAAAATATATGTGTTGTTTATATAACTAATTGTAATGTTAGCTCAATTTTAAAGACTTTTTTAATACTTAGAAACTTAACACAGAAAATTGTTAAGGATTTTATAGAACTGAAGTATATTAAATCAGCATAAAATTCTGTGGGGAGAAAGAAATGTAAATACTAATTCAAGCAGAAAAAGAAACAATCTAAAATTCCCAATAAATAAATTGGAATATATTCTTTAATAGATGATGGTGGGTAACAAATTACAATGGTTTATAGATTTCAATGGATATATTTAAAAGGTTTAAAGTTTTATTTTAAAATATCAGTATTAACCCCCCAAAATCAGTTTAGGGTGGTCCAGATGGGTTTTCTAACGATGGCAACTGGCTCTCTTTCCTTTCTGGTGCCTTATAAAGCAGGCATTAAGTTTTTCAAATGATCAGGTCATTTTCTTTCTTTTTTTTTTTTTTTTAATTATTATTATACTTTAAGTTCTAGGGTACATGTGCACAACGTGCAGGTTTGTTACATATGTATACTTGTGCCATGTTGCTGTGCTGCACCCATCAACTCGTCATTTACATCAGGTATAACTCCCAATGCAATCCCTCCCCCCTCCCCCCTCCCCATGATAGGCCCCGGTGTGTGATGTTCCCCTTCCTGAGTCCAAGTGATCTCATTGTTCAGTTCCCACCTATGAGTGAGAACATGCGGTGGTTGGTTTTCTGTTCTTGTGATAGTTTGCTAAGAATGATGGTTTCCAGCTGCATCCATGTCCCTACAAAGGACACAAACTCATCCTTTTTTATGGCTGCATAGTATTTCATGGTGTATATGTGCCACATTTTCTTAATCCAGTCTGTCAGTGATGGACATTTGGGTTGATTCCAAGTCTTTGCTATTGTGAATAGTGCCGCAATAAACATACGTGTGCATGTGTCTTTATAGCAGCATGATTTATAATCCTTTGGCCATCAGAGAAATGCAAATCAAAACCACAATGAGATACCATCTCACACCAGTTAGAATGGCGATCATTAAGAAGTCAGGAAACAACAGGTGCTGGAAAGGATGTGGAGAAATAGGATCAGGTCATTTTCTTCGAGAATTTGACCAGCCCATCATTGAAGGGCACCCAGCCGTGGAGCAGAGCTTCTTCAAAGCACCCCACGATGAGAGACTCTACCTTGGAAAGGTGGATGTTTGAGAACCAAGCTCTTTAAAGAGGAGCTCTCTGTGGTATGGGGCAGTGTAGGTCCCCAAAAGTAGCCTTTTTTCCACTCCCCGACACAGGCAGAGAGAATATCCTGAATTGTGGAGAAGGGGCATTCACAGTGTGCCTTCTGAGGTCTTCATTGCTTGCAGCTGCAGAGAGCCCAGTGCTGGGCTCCTGGGAAGCCAGAAGCAGGTGGGCAGCCCAGTCCCAGCCTCTTCCCTCCAGCCCTGGGGAGGGGCTACTTGGGTCTCCGACCAAAGGTTGAGCTACTCCCTCTGGGAACAGACAGCGACATCCCTTCTCTTCATATGGAGGCTAGAACCAAACCATTCACAATGGCACCATGAAAATAAGTAATTCAAAATTCAAGCTGTTGGAACTTTTAAATATTTCGAGCCTGAAGAAAATGTGATTATGGGACCCGAGTTCAGGCAGCCATAACCTTTATTTTTCTGACTCTAGATTAGCCTTCTTCCTTACCTCCATTGTTTTGTGAAAAGTGACTAAAGGGCACCAGGGAGGACCCCTTCCCTCTTCACTGTTGATCTTCACTATAGATTAACTTCCCTCTTACCTTTCTCAAACAAAGCCTTCATGACTATCACACTGCCTTAATGTTAGGAATGGAAGGAATGTTAAATGGACTCTTAAATTGGAAAGGAAATCAAAACAGGCTGTACAGAAAAGAAACCAAACTGTAACAAATTAAACTGTTGTCACTCGTAAACCATCCTTGTGTGGAATATGTTTTAATCCTACCAGATAACTTTGTCTTCTACCTATGTAAGCAAGACCTTAACTTCTAACTTGGGAGCGCTGACCCCATTTTTCTAGAGTCTGTGTTCCCTGGACGGTTATTCCCAGCTTTGGGCTCTAATAGACTCTTAATCGTATATCTAATATACTTCATCATATTTTCTGAATTTCGTTATTTAAGGTTGCCAGCACCTAAAAGAGAGCCTGAGGCTGTTGCTTCCAGTTGGTTCAGCTGTGACGGGAAGCAAGATTGTTTACTTTCCAGTGTCCTCCGCTGGAGAAATGGAGTCACAGACTTCACTGCTCAGGACTTGGGTGAGGTCTGAACGTAACAGGCTTTTAAACCATACACACATGCCCATGAGTGCACATACACACACAGCCAGAGCGGGGAGGGACTATTCATTCTATAGGCCAGTGACTAGCAGACTGTGCCAGACACTTAAGCACAAAGACCGGGTGTACTGGGGCACAGGTACCACCACACCCAACCACTCTGCACCTCCTGGTCTGGGTTTCTGAGTTAGGGAGACATTAGCATACTTCCTTGATTAAACTTTAAGAAGGAAAAAAAAAAAAAAAAAAACCGTTAAGGGACAAAGAGATATAACCTGTAAACATTTTAGCAGCTGCCACCTCACACGCTGACAAATGTGGCTTCCAATTCCCTTTGCCATCACGGGAACCCTAGGAGTTTATGTGCGATCATCTCTGATTTTAAAAGCGAGGAAACTGGGTGAAGGTGAGTGCCTTGACTCAAGCCACACAACCAGGACAAAGCCAGACCAGCCCAGCCTCCCCATAGCCAGTCCATGTTCTTACTCTTCCTCCAGCATTCCTGTTTAAGTCCTAGGTCTGATCCTGGATGTCAAATCCAACTGGATCATAATTATAGGAAACACGTTAAATGCCTTACACATATTAATCCACCCAGTCCTCACAACTATCCTATGAGTATGGGCTATTATTATCAAACCATTTACTAGATAGGAAAACTGAGGCCAGCAAGTCTGTAATTTGCCCAAGGCACACAACTAAGTTAGGGGTAGAGGTGGGATTGTACCCAGCACAGTGTGGCCCAGAGTCCCCATACTCCACCTGACACTGACTGCACCGTTCACACAGGACTTCTTGCTCCACAGATGGCAAGGGCCTGGTGCTCGCACTACTGAGGCAGCCTGGAGCGGGAAGGCAGGAAGGCAAGAGCCCTGTGGCTCTTGATCTGGTCCCTTGGCCCACTGGGCTTGCTTGGTCTTGTCAAGATCACAAACCCACGAGACTTCACAAACACAACCCCACCACCCCTCACAATAGTAGAGCTCAATATGAGCAAGGTGCTTCCAGCCTTGAGTGTCTCTCCTTTGCCCTGTCATGCTTTGTGGCCTTTAAAAAGGCCCATCAGGCCTGGTGGCTCACGCCTATAACCCCAGCACTTTGGGAGGCCAAGACAGGAGGATCACCTGAGGTGAGGAGTTTGAGACCAGCCTGGCCAACATGGTCTCTACTAAAAATACAAAAATAAGCCTGGCGTCATGACATGTGCCTGTAGTCCCAGCTACTCAAGGAAGCTGAGGCAGGAGAATCAGTTGAACCCCAGGAGGCAGAGGTTGCCGTGAGCCAAGATCGCGCCACTGCACTCCAGCCTGGGTGACAGAGTGAAACTCCATCTCAAAAAAAAAAGCCCATCAGAATTGACTGTGACCAAAGCTGGGACACAGATGTCACAGAGCAGGAGCAGGTCTCTTCCTCAAGATCCCACCATGGTCTCTGGTGGCAACACAGGGATGGAGGCCAGCCCTCCAGAACCCTCCACCCACATGCTTCCTACACAGGCCGTGAAGTGCCACTGCTCTCAGAGGTGAGGAGAAATGAAGCACCTTGCTTACGATAACACAGAGAACTGGTTTTAGATCCCAGATATACTCAGCTAATTGGCAGTAAGAATAGACAATGACTCAGTGGCCAAGAGAAAAGAGGCTAATGCAGAGGGGAAGGCCAGGGCTGGGACAAAGGTCATGAAAAGCAGTTGTGACCCGCATGGGAAGGGCATTTAATGGAAGAGTGTGACATACAAAAATGTAGTGGAATTCCATCGGGGGAGGTATTACTTAGGGCTTAGCTATAAAAAGCAAGGTTTTATTCATCTAGATGGGCAGTTCCTTTACAGATTTTTCTCCCGTTTGTCTTGCATGTAATGTGTCTACATGAGAATGTAAAAGAGAAACAAGATGACAGCTCAAAAAAAGAAATCTTTTAATAAAAATTACTCATAAAAATCCCAATAAATTTTAAAGAGCAAGATATTCCTTATTACATTTATAAAAGAACATTTGGTCCTTTTACAAAAAGATCCCTTTTAATTTAAATACACTTCTTATTTACAGATTAAACATAAAATATCATCTAAGTTGCAAAGCATATTGCACATTACAGAGAGAGAAGCATTTGTGTATTTCAGTAAGTTTTCCCCGAGTTTCCAACTCTATACTTTTTTTGTAAAAAGATTTACCTTTCTTATGCAAAATAAATAAAAATGCAGCTTGTGTTCTGCTATTTAAAACTAAAACAAAATAACCTTTAAAAATACTATTCCTCTGCCTTGAAGAAAGAAGGAAGAGGGTATAGAATCAGGGATTTCCACAGGTACTTGACATTTTTACCAGATTCACGTCCAGATTCAAGCGGGAGCCTAACTCCGACCCCTGCGAAACCTGGGACACACGGCCCAACCCGCCCCACCTCCTCGCTTTCCCAAGGTGTCCCTGCCCTGCAGGGAAGAGGCACTAGAATAGGAGCTGGATGCTGAGAATGGACAGGAAAGCTCAGAAGTTTCTTCTAAAGTTCCTGCTCAGCCACCCTGTGGCTAAGGTAATCACTCAGCCCTACCTTTACACCAGCACTAAATTTGAAAAAAGATTTTTGTTTTTGTCAACAGACAAAAAAGAAATTTTTCAAAGAGAAAGGCCTCTGGTGCCCTCCAAAAGCAGAAAGGAATGTCTCATGGTGAGTCTACACAATCCAAAGAGGAATTACAGGTGGCAATCATTCAGTAAACCGAACTAAGAAATCATTAAGAGGGATATCTTCCTTTGGTGGGGAGAAGAGGGAAGAGGAGGAGGAAACAAGGCCCTCAGATTGCACAACTGCGCTGACCAAACCAGATGCTTCCTACAGACGCTCCTCTAATAGTCATGTGCACAGATAACATCCTGGTGCATTTTTCTTTAAATACGTAGAAAATTATTTAAGTGTCATGTGCACAGTCCATGATCTAAAACAAGAAAAGCCCTGAGGATTCAGTTACAATGAATAAGTTCTGGCACAAGAGCTGCAGAAAAAAAATTTTTTTAAATGAACGGAAGATTTGAATACAGAAGCTGGTTTTTCACAATGGCCAGTGCAAATGGAGAGCTAGCAAACCCTTCCTTGCCAACTGTTCTTCCAGAAGGGATTCCTCGGTCACATCAACTAAAGTAGCTAAGCCTCCCCTATAATGATTTGAAAGTTTGTTGTGAGAGAATTACGCTTCATCAAGCCAACTATAAGGCAGTTTTCTACAACAGTTCTGCAAAATGCTTCCACCACACTGAGCAAAGCTGACACTAGACACTAGCTACACGTGGTAACAGGAAGATGGGCCAGGCTCAGAGCTGCCACAAAGGATGAAGTCCACTCAGATTTGAGGCATTCCTGGGGCAAAGCACTAAGCAAAGCAACTTCTCTGGTAATCTCCTCCTCATCCATTCTCTACCCAGTATTTCAGAACATAGAACAGAAGAAACTGCAAAAGCCCGGCAGGATATATCACAGTTGTTAACATTCTGACTTTCAAAAAGAAAACAAGTAACCTTTGAAACTGGCTCAAAGAACCTTCTGGCATCCGGCCGCACAAACCACTGACTACATAGCATCAAACTTCAGACTGGGTAGTCTGGAAGCTCAACAACCAGGATGAATATGTACTAACTCACTCACCCTCAGTCTCACCTACTGGTATTAATTCCAGTACCCAAAAGTCAAGAGGGTTTGGGACTTAACATAAAACACGTTTCCTGACAGCCTGTGGCCCCCGAGAAGCACCTGCAGCACTCTGTACTCTGAAAGCATGAGATCCCTATTCCCTATTCCAGGAGCATGAGGAGGAAGCAACATCCGGGCTTGCTCGAGTGACAGGCAAAATGCCTCATTAAGATAACACTGGAGTGCTTACCCACCACTGCCACCATAGAAGCCAGAGTGGGAGAGGAGGGAAGCGCCAAGAGAAATCACAGGCACGAAGAACTCACCTCCTTCTCTGAGATGCTCTATATTCCCAAATGGGTCACTAACAGTCCTACCTCTGTTTGCCCAGAGACACAGGTACAAGTATGCTCGTGTATGTGCGTGCATGCATGCGTGCGTGTGTTTAACATTTTTAATGAGTCAGTGAAAACATTTAAAATATATATACTATTCTCAAAGTTTTCCATTCAGTAGATGGGACATTGTTGATAAACAGAATAATGCTTCTGAAATGAAAAAAGGTAAAATAGAAGCATTTTATTTTTTCTATTTTAAAACAATTGATGTAATAAATGTTTAAAAGATAGAGATGGCACGTTTATTACTGAAAATCCTCTTTTCAAAAATCTCAAAGAACTGAACTATATATTTTTAAAACCATAACGCTTAAAAATTTTAAGAAGGAATAAGATTTCTCCCTTTTGACTAAAAATGCAACATAGACAGTGTTTATTTCTAGCTTTGAAAAGATGCACATGAAATCCTTAGAGGTGGGCAAACAGTGACAGGTGAGAACCGTAGTATGTGAGGCTGGAAGTTTTAGGGATTTCCTACCCTTTTTAATAGAATGTGTTTCCACCCATGACGCTTCATGGAAGCCAGACTAAGAGTCAACCCTGCTGCACTGTGTAAGAGTAGCAGGTGTGTATCAGTGTGGGATCAAAGAGAGATGTTCTGGCTAAGAAAATAAAACAAAAAAAGAAGGCATTTTAGCACAACTTCCTCTGTCTACATGCTTACTTTTACAGGTTGAAAGGCAAAGACTGGCCAAGCAATTTCCATCCCCCTTTCACCATGGTCTCACCATGTGGCTAAACAGGCCTCCAGAAACCGTATCAGTAGCTGTGACATCCAGTGGCCCTAACCAAAACCAATATAAGGCACTAATCTAAAGCCTGTATTACACAGAGAAATGGCTCAAGGATGCTAGAAAGTCATGTGATCATTTCTTTCTCCCTGATTTAGCTAATTGGCACTAGACATAGGAAACAAAAACAAAACAGAACTTTAACCCAAATATGGTCAGAACTGAGAATCCTTGCTTAGGAAATATGAGAAAGATGGAAGCTCAGACAACCTTAGGTATTGTTCTCTTCCTAAAAAGCACCTGATTCTGGAACTATGGGATTTCCTCAGGTAAGTTCATACTCAAAATGCAAAATACCATCCAAAAGATCTGTCAGTTAACCTCTTAGACCATAACATAATAACTTAAGAGACTCTGTTAAGAATTCTGGCTAAGACCATTATTCTTAAGCAAATAATTTGTAACACTGTAAAGATTACTTGAGGCATACATGAAAAACTGGATGATTTTTTCTCCCATGTGATCCAAAATCATGGTTGGATATCAGGGGAAGAGTCCAATTATCCAATAACAGAAAGGATGACATTTTCAATGCAATTAAGTAGGGATACCAAATGAACCACAGACCCTTTTGCAGAAATTTCATTCTCAATCCTCTAATAAAGAAGTAGCTAGCCAGGTACAGAGGTGCTCACCTGTAATCCCAGCTACTCGGGAGGTTGAGGCAGAAGGATCACTTGAGCCCAGGTAACCCTGTCTCAAAAAAATATCAAGACCCTGTCTCAAAAAAATAAAAGTAATAAAAAAAAATTTTTTAAGACATAGCAATACTCCAGTATAGCAGGTGCCAGCAAAGTAAAGAGACTTAGGTTCTAAAGTATAAAGCTATGAACATCAATCCAAAGAATGCCCAATCTATTGTGCTCATAACATCAACATGTCATAAAAGGCCAATTTCCATGTACCTTCTCACTTCAAATTATATCCTTAATAGGGCATTTTATTGAACAAGAGAGAAACACTGAAGTGTGCAAGGATTAACCAGATGTGGTGAGGTGCTGCACAGAAATTCCTACACCATCACGGACAGCGAGACTTCTGTCCCCTTCCATTTCAGACTGGACTTTGGCATGGTCTGGGTTCGGTTGTTAAGGTCTGGTTCAAGATGAGGCCTCACAGAGAGCAGATCAAATCAAGCCAACCATCTGGTCAATCTGTCGCATGTAGATGCTCTTTAAGGGCAGGGAGTACCTCCTCTCATCAGGTACACGATTGCACTAGAAAGACAAAAACGAGGGAATATTAAAAACTCATACGTTGATCTCTCAGAAAATGTGACTGGATGACTTAATCCAGGGTTTCTCAGTCTGGGAACTACTGACGTTTGGAAGTAGGTAACTGTTGTGGAAGCCGCCTGTACACTGTAGGACGGTCAGCAGCACCCCTTGCCTCTCCCAGTAGGTGCCAGTGGCAACTCCTATGCCTCAGTTGTGAAAATCAAAAACGTCTCCAGACACTGTTCCAATGTCCCTTGAGCAGCAAAATCACCCTCAGGTGAAGACCACTGACATAATTTAATAGCCTCACTCACTTTATAGATAAAGAAATGGCAGATCCGGGGAGGCTAAAAGGCATCACAGCAACTACTTAGTGGCCAGGACTGAAAGCCACATCCCTGGGGTCCTTAGGACACCCAGAATTTCAGAAAACATTTCTGCTATTTGAAAACAATGTGTTTTTCTGAGCTATGTTTTTCTCATTCACAACTAAACTCTAAATGCTTAAGACTACTATTTTTTTTTTTAATTAAAGACCTCCGCACCACATTTTTTCCTCAAAGGAGATGCACATCTTGAGAACTAACCAACTGTGATATCCCTGGAAGCAGTTGTCTAAATACATCCATTATCTGCTTCATCTCCAAAGAAACATTTTCCCCATGCCCTGTAGTTGAACTAACTACACCCTGCTCCTCATCCCCGGCAAGATTAAGACTGGCAGGTCCTTCCATTGGTCCCGACTGCCCCCCAAGCCCACATCTCTGTGCTTTTGCAGGTGCTACAGCTTCTGCCTGAACATCCTTTCTGGGATACCCCTTCTCATCCTTCAAGGATCTCTAGCAAGTAACCTCCTCAGGGAATCCCACCTTGATTTTCTCTGGAGATTAGTCCCTGCCCTCTGTGTTTCAACAGCACTACGGACAAACACCTAGGATGGAACTGGATTCCCCACTAGGCCATGCCCCTATCCAGAACTGGGAGTCCTTCTGAGGGCCTGAATCCCTGGTGCCTGGAATCATGGGATCAGATCTATTAGCGAGTGTGGCAGGTCAGAGATGTCTCCTTCCTAAAAGAGAAGACACTGCCTGGGTCCAAATCCTGGCTCCACTGTGGGATCTGAACCTCTCTGTGCCTCCCTTTCTTCATCTGTAAAATGGAGACGTTAAAAGTACCCGCCCCTCACAGGGCTGTTGGAGAAGTAAACAGGTTAACGTACGTCAGCGTTTAGAGTGGTGCAAAGGTTAACCCTGGTACGTATTTGCAAGTGCTGGCTGTTATTAACTTTCCCCTCACTCTCCTTCCCCTTCCTCCCGATTATGCTTTGTCCACTCAATCAGCGCTCCATGACTGATGGAAATGGGGGCAGAGGTGGTTATCTACACTCTGGCCTATCGATTTACTTCACAGACTGATGGCGAAGACCTTTACTGGGGCATTAATGGAAAAGCACTGAAGCACAGTCTGCAATGAGAGGGTGCCCCAATGCCAAGGCAACCCATCTGCAGGGAGGCTGCTGAACTCCTGACCACTGAGGCCCTGGGGGATAACGAGATTTGAAATTTCGACTGATCTACATTTCCCTATCCTCACTTCCAAACCATCCTATTTGATTCAAATCAATATAACTACCTGATACTTTCACTAGGGATGCAAGGACTTCCATTTTCAAATTTTTTCTGCTGCTTCTCAGGACAATCTAGGCATGTGGAGTAAAGCCCTACTTCAAATGAATGTGGGTGTTTGCTGCACTTCGAAGAGCATCTTCATTAGGACCATCGTGACTATCACTGCTTTTTTCTCTTCTGCTGCTGGTAGATGATTTTGCTGAATGTCTTCCATCTGCCCCTCCAGGTCCACTGATGGATTATATCAACAGGCTCCCTCGGCCTCCAGCTTCTGCCCCAGGCAGCCAAGAAGATGCTCCAGCAGGCAACTGGGGGAGCAGGGAGGGGTCACATGTTGACTCTTCCGGCTCCCTCCAGGCAAGGCCACAAAAGTCAGATCTGAGTGGTGGCTCCTGCTGAGTGGCTGCTCCTCCCACAAGACTCCCCTCTTCCAGGAACCTGTGGCCACTCTCTCCACTGGCACCTGTAGCCAGCAGTGATGATGCCACCGCTGCTCCTGTGGTTTCCCTACACTCTGACAACATCTATGTAAATGGCGTCTTTAGGAGGTGTTTTCTTTTTTTTTTTTGAGACGGAGTCTCGCTCTGTCGCCCAAGCTGGACTGCAGTGGCCGGATCTCAGCTCACTGCAAGCTCCGCCTCCCGGGTTTACGCCATTCTTCTGCCTCAGCCTCCCGAGTAGCTGGGACTACAGGCGCTCGCCACCTTGCCCGGCTAGATTTTTTTGTATTTTCTAGTAGAGACGGGGTTTCACCGTGTTAGCCAGGATGGTCTCGATCTCCTGACCTCATGATCCGCCCGTCTCGGCCTCCCAAAGTGCTGGGATTACAGGCTTGAGCCACCGCGCCCGGCCAGGAGGTGTTTTCAAATCTCCCAATCTGCGTACACCATCAATTTTCCATCAGGAAGTCTGAACAACTAAGGAACTCATAGTATTTTCTCTTCCTATATACGCAAATCACCCCTGGAAAAAGCAACTCACGTTGGAGCTGGAGTTGATGACTTTTAACTCGTGAGGTTTAGGCCTGTGCACAGACTTTCCCCCTTGGTCCTGCCCTCCCTCTTCAGAGAAGAATTCCTTCCATGGCAATTCCCGAAGATGCTCATCCACAGATACAATGTGTCCCTCTGTTGTGAACATGTATCTGGTTCCAGACTTGTGTACTGGATTGTCTTCATCAAACAGCTAGAGGGAAGGGAAAAAAAGATACAACCAATAATTGTAGCACACTTGGAACTGAATCATGGGGGAGTGTCCCAGCTACTCAGGGAGTAGAATTTGCTTGGACCTCATGCTTCTCAGTGACAACTGGGTGAAAAGGAATTGACTGACAACTGTGGTGCCCAACCCAGGCTGCAAGGCAGAATCACCTGCTTCATCTAAACTCAGATACCTAGACCTGCCTCTTCCCTACACATATCCCGCCCCGACACAGAGACTCAGAAATTCCAAGGCTAAGGCCCAAGCACAGGTAGTCTATAAAAGTTTGCTGGATGATTGCCATGTGCTACCTAAGAGTTCTCCTGCTGGAATTCTAGAACTACACCCAGCCTCACAGACACCTAGTCCCTGAACTGTAAATGCTGGCAGGGAGGAACCAAGTTTTATCCATCACCATATCGCCTGGGCCTAGCACAGAGCCCAACACATCTGCCAACATTCAGTTCATTTCTTGCACAAGGGTTGGGCTCTGAAGACGCAATGGCCACAAGGCACAGTCCTTTCCCACAATGGTGCATGTGACATGGAACAAAAGAGCATCTAGAAAGAACATCTAACCCAATATGGGATGCAACAGTGCAGGAGAAGGCAAGTGTTCTGTGAATGTTGAATGAATGAATACCTAGAAATTCTTTGAAACTGTATGGGTCACCTAAACTATTTCAAGATGAGGAAAAATGAGATTCAGTGCAGCTTGTCAATGTTTACACAGTAACAAGAGAAGAACAGGGCAGACCACAGGTTTTCCTCTCCCTAGACTCTAGGTTCTTTCACCTAGCACACCCTACAGGGTCACCTTCCTTTTACTCTAAAACTTGCCCTGTTAACGTCCTTCTGACACTACTGGCTGCTGGATGGAAATACGCAGCTAGGCTCTGACCAGCCTGATTTAGCAGACCTGAGCCACCTGCATGGACAGCAAGAACCACTGCACACACAGGAATCGACAGCAGGACAGCTGTCTTCCCACTAGACAGACCACATGCGCTGCTGGTGGACATACCTCTGAAGTCATCTGTGAAAAGACACCAGACACAGAAGAGTATCATCTTAATGGATTAGACCAGCAGCTCCAAAATCTGGCTCACGTGAAACCACTGAAGGCACTTGTCAAAATGACAGATTTCTGAGAACACTTGTTCTAAAGATTCTGACTCAATATGGCTGTAATCTTAGCAAGGGCCCCAGGGTGATCTGGACCCAGCTAGCCCCAGGCCTAGGAACCACGGAACAAGATAAATACAATTTATCACAGCTGCTTCTATCTCTGACCCTCTGCCCAAGTTCTCAGTTGCCATCCTATCTTCTAACCTGGAAATCCTGCCCTCGTTTCTATGTGGCCATACTGAGGAAAGTGGCAGGAGGGCACGAGAGCGACTGTATGCAGGAGGAAGAGCGGTGAGGTGGAAAGATCACCAGACAGGGAGTCAGGACCACAGTTCACATTTCAGCTCTGCCACAGCCACCCCCATACTACGGACAAGTCGCCTGACCTCTGTGTAGGCTGTAGTTCTTGTGAGGGAAATAATGAACATATGAACATTAGGTAATACCAAAGGTTTCATCCAGGTCCAGAAATTCTCTCTCTACACACACACACACACACACACACACACACACACACACACACACAAAATATCAAGTGCCTGAGGATGTGTATATGGACAGAGACAAGGCTGAGCTGCAGGTCTTGGCCAAGATCAGACACATCAAGAAAAGTGAGAAGCCATTATGAACGCAGCTCTCTTCCTCAGAGGCATCTTCCCCCTACCACCACACTAACGCTGGTTCTGTATCAATCATTACCAGCATTTCCCACCTAGCACACCCTACAGGGTCACCTTCCTTTTACTCTAAAACTCACCCTGTTAACGTCATAAGTTTGTAATCATAAGTTCAATTCTTGGTTTACTTGACAAATGACTTTTCAACAAGGTTGGAAACCATGAAAGAAGATAGTAATATCCTTTGGTTCTGACAGCATTTGCATCCTGGGAATGCACAATGTCCAGCATGTAGCTGTGCCCAGTAAGCATCTGTCAGATAGAAGACTATGTGAATGCTCGCTCTAAGCAATACTAAATATTCCTGGGTTCATCTTGCAACACACATACCAGATACAAGTATTTACAGGTCTCACTGAGAAAGAAGCTCTCCATCCGGTCTTCTGTGGACTTGTCAATGACGTGATGCAGCGTGGCGTACCCACACCTACAAAACAATCGTCAGGTCAGTCCTGCCTCTCTTCCTTCCCACCTGCTGATTCACTTAAGAAGCAGAAACATTCTCTTATCAGAATAATCAACCAGTCATCCAGCACCATATGAAACTATGTTTACACTGTAGGGCTCTCCTTTTTTATAGTCTGGATTGTTTGCAAATTTACTTAGCAAGTGCTTTTGGCTGCTAAATTATCAGGTGAGTTACAGGGTGTGGGGGTGGTGGCAGGGGGCTGGCCAGAAGCGTAACACGGCACCAAGAAAATGATTGGCAACAAATTTAAAAGGACTAATTTAAATGTCTAGTCCTAATACTTGTAGAATTGACTTATTATTGAGAATTGACTTATTATTTAAGATAGCACTTTAAAAAAAAAAAATATGATATAGCGGGTTAAAAAAAAAAGCATGTCACAAAATTGAAACACAGTATGTTTCTTATATATACATATATACACACATCATATATAAAAATATATTTAAAAGATTATAAGTACATACATTTCAATACTGACTACAGTTTTCTCTGTATGTGGAGATTACAGTGATAATATTCTACTGCTTTATATTTTCTGTACTCCCTAAACATTTTAGTGTATGTGTTATTGTATAACTAGAGGAAAGAAGTTAGAATGAACACCCATAATCTGCTAGAACCTCACGGAAAAAAAAGGGCAGGTCTCACTACAATGGAAAGGTTCTACTACACCAAAAGGTAAGCAATTTCCCTGTAAATGTAACATTAATGACCTGGTTCTATAAATTAAAATGCAAACTAGGATAGTTCCCCAAGACAATTTGAAATAAAAGTGGCTAACAGAAAAAGGAAGGAACTTAGAAAACTGACTTGACTTTTGTGTACTTTTCCAGACTCTGCAGAATATCCATTCCTACATGGAGGTAGAAGGGATTCTTGGTTGCCTAGAGAGAACACGAGAGAATGTGATCCAGCATGGGCTTGGAAGACATGCCATCGACAAACATCACGGTGACTGCGGGGTGACTGCGGGGTTTCCCCATGGAGACGAGTCGCCAGCCAAAGGAAGAAACAGGGCCCAGGTCATTTACCTTGCAGGGTCACAACGGTTAGAGGACTAAGGTATTCCATCAGTTCACATCAAAGTGTACCTGTGACTTGTTTAACTTTAGCCAGGGGTAAGACCATCTGTTCCAGGGTAGAACAATACTCTACTTTGGTTCCCATCATGATTAGAAATAAAACAATGCCCACCCTGACAGCACCATATCTGAGAACAAATCCAATTTCTATCTTGCCTCTGAACTCTCCAGAAACTTAAGACACAGGCACAGGAAACAGGACCTTGCCACCATTCCAGTTATGGCACCATGAGGAAAGGCTGATGGGAACAAGACTTTCCAAAGTGTAAAAGGAGGCCGCCACTCTCTCCTCTCTAGTCACCCTGAGAAATCAGTCCTCAGTTGCCTACTCTTCTCACACATGCTCTTAGATGGTTTTACTAGAGAAAAAAACTTCTCTGGGAAGATAAGCCTTTATCCAACAAACAGTTTAAAAGGTGGGGATCTTTAATTCATGCCTAGCACCAGATTGAAGCAACAAAGAAAACAACAAAGTTAGCAGTCTCCAGATTAAAAGTGCACAGGGTGTGGCTTCAGAGGGTAAAGCTGTAGAGTGCAAGACATCTCTGTCAATGTGAAGGAGAAGCTGAAAACACGAAAGAAGCAGTGAAAGAAACAAAGAAGAGTAAGCTCACAGGCTACAGGACTAAGTTTAAGAGGAGAAATCAGCCAGTAATTGGCACACCATCCCCCATGTACAGCCTTGCTCTACTGGGCTCAGAAAGGCCAAACAGGTTTCTACCATCTTTTTCCTTTTTTGAGAGGTTATCTAAAACTCAGGAGGTCCCTTTTTAGGCATGAGGACTACTACCAGTTTCATAGGATTTCTTTCCCCTTTTTTCATCTGAAGCAAATGGCAAGGATTCGGTATAAAAAAAATTGTTGAATAAATAAATTCAAACCTTAGTGTTAGCCCCACTACCAGAGTTTCTAAAACTCAGGCTCTGCTTGCTAGGGCTGGTCCATGGTGGGCATCTGTTACAGGCCTACTGAATTTCACCAAGGCCAGTTTCTCGGTGAGTTAACCACTTGTGCTGCTGTGCATGTGAATGAAGGAGAACTCTCTGCGTGTACATATGTATGGCACGCACAGAAGTATAAATATCTGGCTTCAACTGTCAGGAAGAAGACATTTCACAGTTAAAGTCACATTCCCTCTGCCACTGAAGTAATTTCACAAAGGATGAACACTAGTTTATATACATATATAAACAAAAACAGGCATCCAGATGAATCCCAGATGATTTCCTTTACAACCAAGAAAATGAATTTTCTTTTTATCTGAATAGTTGTCACACAGACCAGGGCTCCACAGTACACTGGTGCAGAATTGTATCCTAAAAACGGGTCTTCTGGTCAAATACATTTGGAAAACACCTTAGTACAAAATCTTCCTCATGAATATTTAAGGATGTGAGATATAAGTCCTACGGTAAAAACACGATTCAGCTTTGTAGAATATGAGGTTAAAAACATATTTCACTGCAAATGCCTTCTCTGTCCTGTGAAGTCACGAATAACACTGAATACTAACAAGACTACAGATAGGGGGTAACTCGATCAGAGTCACTATGAAACAACATAACCCTAAATCATTCAGCAAATGTTCATTAACAACGAACTGCTGGGGTCAGGGGAGGCAGTGAAAGAGAGAAAAAAAAAACAAAACTCTAGTACCTGGTAGAGGAGATATGTGGATTCCACTAACTCTGGTCTCAGTGGGTAGAAGAGAACATCAGGGGCCTGCAGCTGCCAGTTATATCTCTCAGGAAGGGCACCATATCGTTTCCATATGGCATAGTAGAAGGCATGAAGGCAGATAGCATCTTCCACATCTCCTATCAGCACCTAAGGAGAGGACACAGGTCATCAGGCTGAGATACCATTCCTAGAGTGACAAGACATGCCACAAAGGGCCTGCCTGGGCTCTCCTCTACCCCCGAGTTCCTACTTGACCTACACATATGGTTAAAGACAAAACCAACCCAAAAGTGACAACCCAGACAAATAAATGCCCTCCCTATCTGGTCACTAATGCCAAATTGATGTGAACTGCAAACAGAAAAACAGATTACGTGTACTAATGAACAAGGAATAAACAACTGAGCGATAATTATCCAAAACTCACACACAGCCCAGCGCAGTGCCTCATGCCAGTAATCCCAGCAATTTGGGAGGCTGAGGCGGGCAGATCACCTAAGGCCTGGAGTTCGAGACCAGCCTGCACAACATGGTAAAACCCCATCTCTACTAAAACTACAAAAAACTAGTCGGGTGTGGTGGCGGGTGCCTGTAATCCCAGCTACTCTGGAGGCTGAGGCAGGAGAATCTCTTGAACCCGGGAGGCGGAGGTTGCAGTGAGCCGAGATTGTGCCACTGCACTCCAGCTTGGGCAACAGAGCAAGACTTCATCTCAAAACAAAAACAAAAATCATACACAGTCACTTCTCAAGCATGGTTTTGCAACTGTGTGGAATGGCTCTGTTCAATATTCTGGAGACTAATTTCACAAACAGAGAGATGAAGACATATAGTGTTAGTGACCTCCCAAATCCAAAGGAGACAGAGAATGCTCAGGGTATTAGAAAAGAAAGAAAGGAAGGGAGAAGCCCTTTCCGGTGATTGGTTATTCTTAGGAAATCTGACTGCAAAATACCTGCAGTCCAGGGAAAAAGGCCTGCAGAGAGTCAATCCAGGTGTTCATCAGCTGCCCACTGAACATGTTCACGTTGACATAGAGTGGGGGGTCTCCTTCTCCTTCATTGCAGGCTTCCCGCCTACAAACCCAAGCAGCACATTCACTGGTGAAAAGAAAGCTCACTGACAGATCTCTACCTCTCCAGCAGCCGCTGGTAGTTTCATTTAAATGGAATTAACATTAATTTTTTCTCCTAACTCATTCCTTAAACCTTTGGAAACAGACTGCCTTTAACTATCTACATTAGACTCTAGCAGAAGATAATATTTACCACAGGATCAAAGTTCCTAATGCAGCCATTATAATATGTCAGGATTTCACAGTATTCTGCAGAAAGCACTTTGAGCTTTGTGTTTAAGAGCCCTGCCACATAAGATAATTCAGTATATAGCATGGGCCTATGCTGGATTTCACCTGAGCAGAAAAACTTGGTTTTGGTACAAAGAGTCTCTTCTCTAGTGATGCCCTATAGCATGGGCCTGGAGAAATGCATCAGAGCAAGACCCTTGGGGATTACTGCTCAATTTAGTTTGTGGCTTTGAGAAGCAAAAATAAATAAATTCCACCCAAAAGGCCCCTTACTTAAACACAGCACATACAAGTGGTTCCTACAACAGCAATGTAGAAATGGACCCAAGAAAATCCTACCAAGCTGGAAGCTCAGTAGCTATCACTTGCACTAAAACTGGACACTTAACATAGAAATACATACAAAGAAAGATCTGGGGGCCAGGTGTGGTGGTTCACACCTGTAATCCCAGCACTTTGGGAGGCTGAGGCAGGCAGATCACGAGGTCATGAGTTTGAGACCAGCCTGACCAACATGGTGAAATCCCATCTCTACTAAAAATACAAAAATCAGCAAGGCATGGTGGCACGTGCCTATAGTCCCAGCTACCCAGGAGGCTGAGGCAGAAGAATCGCTTGAACCTAGGAGGCAGAGGTTGCAGTAAGCCAAGATCGTACCACTGCACTCCAGCCTGCGTGAGAGCAAGACTCTGACTCAAAAACAAAAAAAGACAGACCTGGGATAAGAGAGTGACACTAGGTAGAAGCCATTGTAGCTTCAAATGGCTCTCTCTCTCCTGTCATCCTGGATGCATAACAAAAAATAGTGAATAACATTGTTTTAAACAAACTCGGAGAGAAAAAAAAATGTGGTAATTGTCCTTTCTATCACCAAGTATAAAGACCAATCCTCACAATTCTTTGGAAAGTAATAGAACCAAAACATTGTCCTGCAAATAACTGTCCTGCATTGCAGATCTATCTGCAATTAAAGCCACAGTTAAACACTGGGATGTGTCAGCCCCTGTAGTAGCAACAAGTCTCTAAGACAGCCCCCGAGAACCTCTATTCCTGTGAGTCACACCCTTGCACAGCCCCCTCCCACACTGTATGTATCAGGGTTGATCTGGGTGACTAACGGTCTGGCAGAAGTATTGGTATATCATTCCCAGATTAGTCATGAAAGCACTGTGGCTGCCATTTTAGCTTCTTTCTCTCTTTTTCTCTCAATCACTCATTCTGGGGGAAGCCAGTGGCCATGAGCTACCTACAAAGAGGCCCCTTGGCAAAGAACTGAGCCCTCCAGCCAACAGTCAATGAGGAACTGAAGCCTGCCAGCAACCAAAGTGAGCCTGGAAGGGATCTCCCAGCACCATCAGGTCTTGGCATGGCTGTGGCCCTGGCCACCAGCTTGACAACAACCTCAGGAGAGATCCTGGGCCAGAGTGACTGCCTCAGCTGCTCCTGGATTACTGTCCCTAAGAAACTTCATGAGATGATGCTTGTTGTTTTAAGCCACTAGGTTCTGGGGTACTATGCTATGCAGCGACAGAAAGCTAACACAGCTCTTTGCCCCCAGATGACTGACAAACCAGGAGAGGTGGTAAGGTGAGGGCAGAGATAAAAGACCCTGTGATTGTATGTTAAAAAAATACAAACACTTCAGAATGCATTCTATTTGCTTTACAAGGCAACAGAGGAGGTGTTAGGGAGACATACCCTCTTCTTAAGTAGTTCTGAATACTCTGATATGCAGCATTAAACATTTCTAGGTCTTCTTTTTCACCAAAGAGAATGTAAGATTTCAAGAGGTATTCATAGAAGGAGTCCAGCCCGGCACCCAGGCCACTCTGCTTTCCAACCCAATGGCCAGTCTGAATGTTCACGACATTGCCTGCAAAAATAAACAAGGCACTTGAGGTCCCAACTGTCTCATCAGGGAGGACATGGATGGGGACACGCCTCCTACTCCAACCACACTGCTCCTCAGCACCTTTATCCTTGGCATACAGGAGGAGTGGCTGCTTGGACCTAACATTTTTGTCAGTCTTATCACTAAGTTAGCCCAGACATCTTTCTAAATATATAGCGTTTACTGACACAAACATGGGGATAAACATTTAATGCAAAATAAAAATAGGTTTGTCATTTTGCTTTTCCAGACTGATGATGCATTTCAAAACTCAAGAGTTTTTCACAGACTTTTTAACCCAGTACTGCCATTCCTGGGAATTTATCCAAAAAAAGATGATTTTAAAAAGAAAAAGTAGCCAGGCATGATGGTTTACACTTATAATCCCAGCACTCTGGGAGGTCGAGGCAGGTGGATCGCTTGAGTTCAGGAGTTCGAGACCAGTCTGGGCAACATGGTGAAACTCTGTCTCTACCAAAAATACAAAAAATTAGCTGGGTGCAATGGGGGGTGCCTGTAGTGCCAGCTACTCAGGAGGCTGAGATGGGGGGTTCACTTGAGCCTAAGAGGCAGAGGTTGCAGTGAGCAGAGATGGTGCCACTGCCATCCAGCCTGGGTGACAGAGGGAGACCCTGTCTCAAAAGGCAAAAAAAAAAGAAAAGGGAAAGGATAAATTTTTTTTAATAATAAAAACAACAACAAAAGTGGTAATTATGAAAGCAAGGCACCAACTTGGAAACAAATGATCTGCCATATTCAGACAGAATCAAAATATTTGTTTATATTATAATGAAAAATATACAAAAGTTACACATGCCAGGCTGAAAGGGTCTATGGAAACCTAAAAAAGTTGACAATCTGAAGCGACACTGGTCAACTATTGGTGATAGGTTGACAATTTGAGTGACTTCTTTATTTCTATTGCTATTGTTAAATACAACAAATGTATACATAAATTTCAGAACTTAAGACAGTTATATGAGTTAAAATAATACCCAGGCCGGGCACAGTGGCTTACACCTGTAATTCCAGTACTTTGTGAAGCCAAGGTGGGAGAAATCGCTTGAGCTCAGGAGTTTGAGACTACTCAGGCAACATAGTGAGACCCTATCTCTACATAAAACACACAAAATTAGCTGGGCATGGTGACACACACCAGTCATCTCAGCTACTTGGGAGGCTGAGGCAGGAGGATCACTGAACCCGGCAGGTGGAGGCCGCAGTGAGCCAAGATCGCACCAGTGAACTCCAGCCTGGGTGACACAGTGAGACCCTATCTCAAAATAAATAAATAAAATAACACCTTGAGTTTGTAAAACACTGATAATTAGTGAAGATAAATGATGCATACATAGGGGTTATTATTCATCATACTTTCTCTCTACTATACTCTGAAATTTTCCATAATAATTTTTAAGTAACATCTTGATCAAACATTCTCAAGGGAAAAAAACCCACCTCATACAGGTTTAATCTGGAGTTTCAGTCTACTACCACAGACCCAGATTTTTTAAAAGGAAAAAGCTGCTCCATCAGTAACTCTAAATTCCTTTATTTAGAACCTTATATTGAAGCAATAAAATCTGCCTCAGAGGCAGTTCTTTTTATGGCATTTCCATTAACAATAATTTTCAAGTGGAATATACCAGGGGATCCAAATCAGAAGGAAGCCCTCAAACACAAAAACTTTATTCTTTTCCATCAGACCATGTAGCCCCTCTGCAAACGGTCACATAAAGAAATTAGATACAGCTGACACAATTCTTTCTGAGTTGTCAGATGAGTTAAAGAGTGAAAAAGGGGCAGAGCCCAGAGAATATGAAAGGCAAGGGGACCAAGCAGTGTGCAGTCCCAATGGCAAGTAAAGGTGCCACACCTAGTAATCCCGTATCATTGCTCCGGAGGTTCCAAAGGGCTTTCACTGCTCGCCTGGCCACCCACTCAAATGTGGAGTCCCCCAGCAGTCGACTCAGAATCCCGAATTCCACCAGGAGGGAACCGGCTCCTGCTGTGCATGTCTCATTATTGGTGTCAGGAGGAACTCCTGTCTTTAGATTCACCTGGGGATGGGAAGAGACAAAGACTGTGACAAAACTCAAGGAATCCGCAGGGCTGAAAAGCCAGGTCTCAGAGACTATACTCAGCTAATAAAGCAAGCTTACCACGGCGAGTCAGCCCTCTGCCTTCCAAGATACATCTGAGGTGAATATGGGAATTAAATGTAAAAGACACAAACAAGAAAGTAAGAACAGCAGAGCCTTGCTTTATTAATAAGGGCCAGTCTTCAGGGAATGGCTATAACACTTCACTAAACCTTCTCTTTCCGGCGGTTTTCTTCATGGTAACACAAGCACCAGGCTTTAGAGTTAGAGATAAAGCAAACTACAGAGTTTCTTCTAAATTTTAAATAAGCCACTATGAACTCACTCCTGCTCAGCACCTAAACAAACCTCAAACCGGGAGAGAAAGGAGGCACTACCAGAATATGACAGCCAGTTTCATCATGAAGGCTCTGTCCTCTGGCAGTTCTCAGCCAGTTACCTAAAAGGCTAACTCAATTACCAGAGGAGTTCTGGGCTTGGCAAATCAGATGTCACAAATATATAATCTAATTCCAGATCCTGGCATTTAAATCAGCAGCTAACTTGCTGGTCTGTGCAGCCCTTATTTGACAGATCCACGTGAAGCAATGAAAAGCTCACTCACTGAGCTCCCACAATACCCACGTGAGGATCTCTGGGAAAATAGACCCAAATCAGAGATGAAGACAAACGCCCTACACTGCTTTGTGGCAGAGAATACAAATCACACATGTAAATGAACTTAAGAATACTGAACTTCACAGAACATCAACTCTTTAAGGGGAAGGACTAAGTCAGATACATCACTGTCTGCCTTTCATACAGTGGATGCTCAGTAAATGCTGAATGAATTTTAAAATATTTACATCATATTTAAGGCCAAATTCTTCTAAGGACACTGCTTTTCTCATCTACCTCCATCCCATTCCTTCTCCCAAATAAATTAATAAACAAAAAATTTTAATTCAGGAAGACAGTGAATTGTCAAACACAAAGGGTCAAACCAGTCTACCCACCCGAGGATACGGGATCCCTGTCTTGGTGTTTTCAAAAGCAGGGAGGAGCCGCACCGCCAGGTCATGGGCCATGTATAACAACTCATTATCATAGTCCTTAATTGTCATGTCACCAAAGGGCTGCTTGGAGTCAGTTATTATTCTGTGAGCAGAAAGGAGGCTTCCCAGGACCCTAATGACAGGAAGAACAAAAAGATAATACAATCATGTTGCTTGTAAATGCACATAATCCAATTCAGAAAGATAGAAGTATGTTCACATCCACAGACTCAGAACTGCCTGACATCAGAGAGACCTGACTTAATGGCCTCTTGAATTCCTTTCTAGCTCTAATAATACACGATTGATTTTTGTTAACCATATTACTAAAAGAGAGAAAGGGAATCATTTATCCGAGACTACCAAAAACAATACTATTTAAAATATTAACAATTTTGGTAATCTAAATCTTAGGGCATTAAGAAAAGGGAGTTGGCTAGGTGTGGTGGCTCACGCCTGTAGTCCCGGCACTTTGCCAAGGGAGATGCATCTCTTGAGGCCAGGAGTTCAAGAGTAGCCTGGGCAACAAAGCAAGACCCTATTTCTATTAAAAATAAAAAAAACTTAGCCAGGTGTAGTGGCACACACCAGTAGTCCCAGCTACTTGGGAGGCTGAGGCAGAACGATCTCATGAACCTAGAAGTTGAAGGCTGCTATGATCATACCACTACACTTTAGCCTGGTAACAAAGCAGGACCCTGTCTCTTTAAAAAAAAAAAAAAAAAAAAGAGTATACTAATTGTTCTCAGAATAAATATTACTTATTAGTATTATTACTCTTGATTTATTTCACTTGGGGAAAACACTCATAAAAAAACAGAAGCTGGGCATGGTGACATTTGCCTGTAGTCCCAGCTACTTGGGAGGCTGAGGTTAGAGGATCGCTTAAGCTCAGGAGTTCAAAGCTGCAGTGAGTCGTGACAGCACCACTGCACTCCAGCCTGGGCAACAGGGCAAGACCCTGCTCTAAAATGAAAAAAAAAAAAAATGTAATTTAATTCAATTAAAAAAAAACCAGAAAGGTAAGACAACAAATACTAAGTAATTTTTGTTGTTGTGGCTGCCAAGCAGCTTCCCTAACACCCTAACATCTGGTAAAGAGGCAAGGTGAAGAGGAGGAGGAAAAAATGACCTACTAGGAGGCAGCAGGCTACCAGCTTATACCTAAGTCCTTGTAGACCCATGAAGTCCCATTCTAAAGATCTGAAGTAGACTGTGACGTATGTCAGAACAAAGGTTTTCACAAATTTAATTTTAAATAAGTATTACATCTGTGAACTGGAATGTTATGCAGTTAATACAATTTTCAAAAAATGTAAACAGGAAAATAAGCACAATATATCAAAGAAAGCAATATACAATATACTAGGTATAGAGCATGATCCCAATCCATTAAACAAAGAGAGAGAGAAAAAGAGAGAGAGAGAAATAGAAGTGAGAAATATACCTAACAAGGAAATATACTAAAATGCTAAGCAGTGATTTTCTGTGGGTGGTAAGATGGGAAACTCTCATCTCCTTCAGAAATATGTAGGGGTTGTCCTAGGACACGGTGAAAGGAGGAAATGAAATCAGACTATAAAGGGAAACCATGCAATTCTGTACTAGACAGACACCTATTTTACACCCCCGTTAAAACATAAATGTGCCCAGACATGGTGGCTCACGCCTGTTATCCCAGCACTTTGGGAGGCCAAGGCAGACGGATCACTTGAGGTCAGGAGTTTGAGACCGGCCTGCTCAACATGGTGAAATCTAGTCTCTACTAAAAATACAAAACTTAGGTGTGGTGTGTGCCTGTAATCTCAGCTACTCGGGCGGCTAAGACACAAGAATACCTTGAACCTGGGAGGTGGAGATTGCAGTGAGCCAAGATTGCACCACTGCCCTCCAGCCTAGGCAGCAGACTCCCATTTCAAAAAAAAAAAACAAAACAAAACAAAATATAAATGTGTCTTTCCCTTCAGTCCGGGATGTGATTACTTTCAAATAATTGTTCCAGTTTTGGTAAATATGATATGAACATGAAAAATGCACACTGCACCCATAAAGCCCATATGGACTCCCTGCCTGGATCTTGGGGTGAAAAGAGCCTCACAGGTGTTTTTCTCTTTAAACACATAAAAAGAAGTCTCCAATTCATTTTATGAATATTCATTATTTTACCTTATTGTGGCCTCAAAGACTTGGACAGTGGAATCTTTGTCAAATGAAACTGTGTTGATCACTAACTTGACTGCTTTCTGGAACTCAGATGAATTTCCCATTACCTTTAAAAACAGGAACACAGGTTATTACAGCAACTTGAAATGAAACTGAGGCTGTATCATCACAGCAGCCTAGTCATGTCACCTAAACGTCTGTATGTGGTTTTGCTACCATAGAAGAAGAAACACAAGAGATAGAAAAGCAGTTATTTCTTAGAATATATTACCAGCACATGGCAGGCCCATTTCCTCCAACTCAAGAGCCCTATCTCCAAAGGACAAAACTGAAAATAATTCCTTGTAAAATCATTGGCACTCCTCATCTTCCCAACTCCACTCTCCAGCAAACTTCACTATGATCTTATTGAACATGCCAGGCACTGTGGTTTCTAAAACTTCTGGCAGGTACACAAATAAATCAGAAAACTGAAGAAACAAAAATATGTCTTTGTCTCTGCTCCTGAAATAAATCAGCGGCTTGAGTGCTTGGCTCCCAGGAGACCAAAACATCTGGAAAATTGAACGAACTTGTTTGTTATCCAGATGTCTAAACACTTTGAGAAACAGGGTAATATCTTTTGGAGCACAGGATAAAACCAGTGACTGATTTAAAGGAAACAAAATATATGAATACTCAGCTCTATGTCCTTTTTAAAAAGTGATTTAGAATTATGATTCTTATTTTGGGTGTGTAGACACGATGTCGCACTAAGCTACTCTCTCCTATATGAAGCACAGTTGGGCATCAAACTTTCTAGATTAACCTGAATCAAAATTATTTCATTCCACTCAAAATTTTATGAAATCCTGACACTATAATGACATCATAAAGACATACTGTGAAAGAAAAATAAATTGCTAGGACCTCAAAATCACTAAGCCAAAGGGAAAAGTCAAGCTGGGAACTGCATCAGGCAAACCTGACTCCCATTTTATTCCTAAATAAGATAGCTACATAGATTAAAAAAAAAAAAAAAAAAAAAAAAAAAAAAAGCTATATATATATCCCTTACAATTTATCTAGAAGGAAATTCTTTGTGGGCCTCAAGATCTTCACTCTAAAACAATTCTGCTGAATTTCACCCTGGCAATGTAAATTGACAGTTTATCTTCACAGGTAAGAACAAAGGACAGAACTCAGTCATCCCTCTGCTCACCTGAAAAAAATGCATATCTGATTGCTTCCTCTGCCCTACTGTTTATGTAAAACTGCAGATTCACTAAGCCAGGCAAAGGCATAAGTGACTATTCCTCTACCTTTGTCACAGGTAAATTCTGTATTCAGTGAAAGGCTAATCAGAGAATCAAAAGAAATGCAACCAGCTGGACACCGTGGCTCAGGTCTGTAAGCCCAGTACTCAGGGAGGCCAAGGCAAGTGGATCACTTGAGGTCAAGAGTTCAAAACCAGCCTGGCCAACATGGCAAAACCTCATCTCTACTAAAAATACAAAAAATTAGCCAGGTGTGGTGGCACACGCTTGTAATCCCAGCTACTCAGGAGGCTGAGGCACAAGAACTGCTTGAACCCCTGGGAAGGCGGAGGGTGCAGTGAGCGAGATCTCACCACTGCACTCCAGCCTGGGCAATAGAGCAAGCCTCTGTCTCAAAAAAAAGAAAAATTTATGAAAATGTAACCATTTGTCTTTTATCTGCCCATGACTTAGCAGTGCCCACTCACCCCACCTCGAGAACTTCAAGTTGTCCCACTTTTCTGGACTGAACCAATGTATATCTTACACATACTGACTGATGTCTCATGTCTCCCTAAAATGTATAAAACCAAGCTGTGCTCAACTACCGTGGGTGATGTCATCAGGACCTCCTGAGGTTGTGTCATGGGTGTGTCCTTAACCTTGGCAAAATAAACTTTCTAAATTAACTGAGACACTACTTCTTTCTTCATCAGACATTACTACTTTCAAGTATGTATTACTGTATATTATTATATATTATATAATAACAAATACTATTTCCTAATATTTATTGGTCTGCTACATTTTTTCCACCTCATCGTTATTTTGCTGTAACCTACAGAGTAAGTACAGACATTTCTAGCTTTCAGTTCTTTCTCTTTAGAAGATGATGCAATAATGCTGCAAGTTGCATCCAATGGTCAGGGGACTGCTATCTTCACAATGTTTCCCTAGCACATCTGTTAAAGCCTGTTTAAATGTTAGCAAAAGAAAAGGAAAACCTCAACAGAAGTAACACCTGAAAAATAAGCCTGAAGCACTAAAGGCCGGATATTCTACAATGAAAACCACAGAGATGGGTCTGTTTCCTTACAGACATTTACCAGCAACAATATCTGGTGAAGCTGCAGGTGCTGACATGAGCTCAAATCAAGTGAGGATGGTGAAGGAAGTCAACAACTCTTATTGTAGTTTACCATTATGGTCAGATAGCTACAGAACCCTGAGTAACTAGGGTCTGAACTCACTCACTCATGTTTGAAAAGGCTGAATGGGACAGAGGAGCTAAATGGGTTTGTTTATTTGACTGTAGGACTTCTCAGAGTCTTTAAAATGCTGATGGGCACTGTGGCTCTCTAACAGTGGGACCAGACATACAGAATTTCTCAAGTCCATTTGGAAACAGAACTCTTCTTTCAGGGAGTAAATATCTTTAGAATCTGTGTTGGGAAATGCTTCATTAGTTAGAATTCATTTTTTGAACAAACATTTGCACTGCTACTATGCACCAGACACCATTAAGTGTGGGGGAGACTATGGTGAACAACAGAATAGTAGGCATGGTAGGGGGATAAAAAAACAAAATGGGGCAAAAAAAAAAAAAGCCAGCAACTCAGGAGGCTGAGGCAGGCAAAACACTTGAACCCAGGAGGTGAAGGCTGCAGTGAGCCAAGATCACACCACTGCACTCCAGCCTGGCAACACAGCAAGACTCTGTCGCAAAAAAAAAAAAAAAAAAAAAAAAAAAAAAGAAGACGACGACAAAGCTCTCAGGGAGAAGGAGTAAGCTTTCATGAGTCTTAGGACGTTTCCTTTAAGCAACACTTGTAGGCTGAGTCAGCCTCAGGTATCATCAACAAATTAGCTCTAAGGTCGAACATACTTGTCTGGGCACATTTTGATCAGTGATGGTAAATGACCGAAACACAGCAGCAATAACTTCAGAAGGAGATATTGGGAAACTAAGTTGCTTTGCAAGTTAAATTATACTAAATCAGTACCCCAGATTTCCTATTAGACCAAGGGCCTAGTCCTATTTCTACTACTTAATTATAAAATGAGGATGTAGAATGATCTCTCAAGCTCTTTCCAAGTTCTGGTAATTCTACTACTAGCAAGATACTAGAAAATCATAATGCAAACTTGGCTAGCACATTACTCAATTCGTGTGTGTGTGTGTGTGTCTCCAGAGATGCAGTCTCACTCTGTTGCCCAGGCTGGAGTGCAGTGGCACAATCTCAGCTCACTGCAACCTCTGCCTCCTGGGTTCAAGCATTTCTCCTGCCTCAGCCTCCTGAAGAGCTGGGATTACAGGCACCCGCCACCACGCGCAGCTAATTTTTGTACTTTTAGTAGGGAAGGGGTTTCACCATTTTGGTCAGGCTGGTCTCAAACTCCTGACCTGAGGTGATCCTCCCACCTCAACCGCCCTAAGTGCTGGGATTACAGGCATGAGCCACTGTGCTGGGCCCCAATTCTAACTCCTAAGAGACAGCTTTAGACTCTTCTATGGAATGTTAAAAGAAACAGGAATAAATTATTAAGTACAAGATTTGGGCTAGACTGCAATAAGAAATTTCTCATGGTAAAGACTTGCTGGACAATGAAGGAAAGCAAAGAGGTTGTAAAATCACCTTTACTAAGAAGGTTTTAAAACAACACTATGCTGGAATACAGTCCCCTGGAAACTGCTTTAATGGCAAAAGGTGAAGCAGATGAAGCACACAGACATGGCACCACACACCAAGTGCCACACTGCTTTCAAGGTGCTTCTTCATATCTGCTCAGAGGTCTCCAGTTCTCCAGAGTCAATGAGCAAACCACAGGATAAGGAGGTAATGTCAGCACCCACGTTGGCAGCTCAGGCATGGAGTGTCCACAAAACAGGAAGTAGCAAATAAAAGAGAAGGGTTTCTAGGGAGCCCCACATAAGGACTGGCACTATGACTCCAACTTGCTCTTGGGGGAGCCAGTAGCTAGATGATATTTCAGGGTACCTGCCGACCCTGAGATCTTCTCTCTTTTACTCCTGGAATAGCAACTACTGTAATTATCAATATTAATGAGCTTCTCTATGGGTTCTTTTAGGGAATAAGATAGAAACTGGTTTAAAAAAAAATAGGTTCCCTAAAATCAATCATACATTTCTTCTCCTTTTTTCAATGGAATCACATTTCCCCTCATGTAACCTTCAACACATTTCTTGCCCTCCCCATTAAGGTCATTAAAATAAATAACAGTTATCAAAGCTAATGATACATTTTGAATTATCAGGCTCCCTGGAATTCCCATTGCTGAAGGGAACTAGGGATAATCCACTCTAAAACATCTTATCTTAATTAACTTTTTTTAAAAAGGTGAACACTTACTGCAAGTGTATCCAATGCATCAACAAGAGTCAATGAGTAGTTCCCTAGTACATCATTGATGTTCAGATTTGAACTGAAAAAGAAAATTAAAATTAAACAAAAAGACGTTATTTCAAAAGAGAAGACAATAAAACTAAACACCCATCAGAAACTATAATTGCCAGCGACTCTTATTTATTCAGGAACTAATTATGGGTGAATTAATACGGCAAAGGTCTTTCTACTCCAAAAGCAACACTTTCTATAGTGTCCATAAGTAGAATCGAGTTACAGAACTGCGGAGACACACTCGTACCAGAGTGGAAAGAATGTTCATGGGAAGTCAGGAGGTGAGTTATCTCCTCTCTGAGATTCAGGTTTATCACCATATACAATCTCTTTGGTCCTGTCCAACTTTCAAAAGCTCTCTTTTCATAATCATTAGGAACTAAAGGAGAGCCCTTGTCATACGACTCACCTGTAACACTTTAATAAAGACATTCGACACCACAGTCTATTACACACAAAGTAAATACGTTCATTGACAGTGTCAATATTACTCATCTGCCCTATGGTTGGGGGGTATAAATTAACTTCTTTACACCATTTCTTCATTAATAACTCATCCAAAGGGTCTTCATTATTTCCATTAATTCTGAGATATCATTTAACATGAACCAAAGCAGGAATTGAGGCCTTTCTCCCTTCTTAACTGGAGCTACAGAAACGTTTCTGCCACACAGCTCTCACCCCCATAATCTACAGCAATTTTCCATTCTGAAACAACCTTAAGAAACCAACTTCAGGATGACAACAAAGGTGAAGCTCCTCAGGTGCTGTATTTCCTTATAACATTAAAAAAAAAAAAAAAGTCAACAACAACAAAAAAACTAATACATCTGGGAGAACAGGGATGAAGAACTAGTAAAATAAAGGACAGTTTGAGAAATTCTGGGGACTTCATTTATTTATTTGTCCATTCCCAAAAACCCAGAAAATAAGTGCAGAAGCTTGGAAAAAATGATAGTAAGAGAAGACATAAGACAACCGTTTAAAGATTTTATTAGCAACCAAAGCAAAAAAGCTCCAGTTTTCTTTCCAGCAAGATTCATTGATATCTGCAGTCTTCCATCATATCCCAGAGTACTTTATCTGCTCCTTGGATCACCCTAATGGGTCCTTATCTCACTTTCCAGTGAGAGAAGCTTCTGGTGTACAGCACCTCTGTGTTGTGATGGCTTGCTGTGCTCTCTGAAAGGCCTATACCTCAGCTGCGGGGAAATGGGGCTTATGTGAAAGAGGCATAACAGCTCCAACGTCTGATTTTATTTGAACCCTCCAGTTGCCTTGTTTTATGCTGTTATGCCACCTAATCTAAAGCAAAGAATTTATAGTAAAATTTTAGATACTTTTTTTTGAAACAAGATATATATGGGGGCTATAGTCTAGGAACTAGGGTTATCTCATTTCCTACAAGCTGGAAAGTCAGAAAACTGCTTGGCTGGAAAATTGCACCTGTTTCTTCTATTTGTTGATTCTCTGGAAATAAACTTATGCAATAGCAAAAGGTCCCCTCAAAGCGAGAGCTGTGGATTCAAATACGCCTCTCAAGGGCAAGTGACAGCCAAAAAAGATACAAAAAGTGCAAGGGTTGCAGGAGGGGCTCAAAGGAGACAGGGAGATCCTCATGCCCAATTCTGCCAACTCAAGAATGTTCTGCTGCGTGTAAATATTTCACTATGTTGCTCTGCTGCTTAGAAACAGAGTGGGCTTTAATAGCCCGCCTCATCAGAAAGTAGCTCCCTCATCATGCAGCATCCAAGCTAGATGGTAATCAGGAGAACCACATGTAACTCCCCTCTCCTGACTCACACCCAGATCTGTGGCATGTGTCACTCTCTCCACTTGCACAGGCCCATGGAAGGAAGGTACTCACTGTGAGCACTGAACTCCTTTCCATGTTTTATCGTGCTTTGCCTTCTAATCTGTAACTAAAATAGACCCAGTTTTAAAATATTTCTTTTACAATTCCCAGTCACTAAAAATTGAGTTGCAACAGTAAAAAAAAAAAAAAAAAAAAATTATTTGCAGTAACTGTGGGGTTCCTTCTCTCCACTGAGTAGTCAGACAAATCCTCTCCAAGATCTGGGGTATTCATTAGAACGCTTTTAATTCTTTCTTACCAAATAATTGCTACATCCTCTTTCAAAATGTGCCAAAATAAGAGGGAAGTGGAAGTGAGGATGAAAGAAAAAAAAATAAACACCATAAAACTCTCCTAGCCTAACAGCACGGAATTATTATGACTCCATTTATGCCAGCCCACTATGCAGGTAAGACTCTGGATTTGTTCTTCGTAGATATTCTTGTCAATGTCCAACCTAAGCTGATATCTTTAAGTGCATCAAGCCAAGAACTCAATACCTTTCCCTGTAACCAGCTGGCTGAACCGCACAACTAAACGCTCCACTTACTTCACCAGGTACAAATGTTCATGGCATTCACCCCACTGTAAATTTTTAAAGTTCACCTCAAAACAGAAAAGATGGAGAAAACCATGGCCTTTGACAAAAAATTTCTGATTATGTTAGCTAACAAAATCAAACATATGTGTTTTTAAAAATTCCCACATATACTTAGCCTGTAACAGCTGTTCAGAAATCTACCTGGTGTGGTGTAGGCACAGAAATAACATAAGAAAGAGTCCCTGCGTTCAAGGGATTGATAATCGGGAGAGACAAGACAAAGGGAAATGAAGGTGAATGCACAACAGTACTCAATTCTCAAACAAGGTTAAAATGTGGAATCGCAGCTCAAAGGAAAGGAATCAAAAGGAGAACTGAGTAAATAAAGGAGAATCATCTTCAGTTAGATGGCGTCACGGAAACAAGACGAGCCTGACTCTGAAAGAGGGCAGGATTTTCCAAAGAAAGAGGAATGCAGAGGAGGCCATCTTAAGCTAGGAGTACCTAAGCATTTGAGGGGCCAATATTTGTTTGGCTTAATTTGAGATTTGCTTTGTTGTTTTAATAGCAATACAGTTGAGAAGAAACTGAGAATGGTCACATGCCCAAAAGCCAGAACTATAGTTTACCATTCACAGGATTACAAAAATATAATGTCCACATTTACTCAAAGAAACTTTAAGTTTGGATCCTCCGACCCAAATTGAGGATGTGAGAAGAACTGACTTTGTATAGCTTTCTGTAGACAGAAAGATTTGCTCTTTTTAGAGTGTTCAGGTTTTATTTACTTCATGTTAACCCCTTACCTGACACCTCCCCAAGAACAAGTCACATGTACTTGAGGCAAGAAAGCTTGGAGCACACATGACTACAGAGAAAAGGTAAGAGTGTTTAGCACCGATATTTTCTATGTGTACTTTTTACATAATACTCTAATGGCAAATTCACTCTTGTTAAATGAATCATTAGAATACATTTGATTTTTTTAAAATCTGGAAGATTTTTGGCTGGGCTTGGTGGCTGACACCTATAATCTCAGCACTTTGGGAGGCCAAGGTGGGAAGACTGCTTGAGGCCAGGCGTTCGAGACCATCCTGGGCAACAAAGTGGGACCCCATTTCTACAGAAAAATTTTTTTAAAAAATTAGCCAAGCATGGTGGGGCACAGCTGTAGTCCCAGCTACTCAGGAGGCTGAGGCAGAAGGACTGCTTGAGCCCAGGAGTTCAAGGGTGCAGTGAGCTATGATTGTGCCACTGCACTTCAGCTTGGGTGACAGAACAAGACCCTGTCAATTAAACAAACAAACAAAAAATATGAAAGATTTTTATCATAGATTATTTAGTTTGGGGATGTGAAGTACCCTCCTGTTTCAAAGCGGGCATGACAATATTCTGGTTCTAAACTTTCCTCAAGGCCTAGTATTCGATAGCATAACAGGAGGACTACGGTCAATAATCGTACATTTTAAAATAACTAAAAGAGTATAATTGGATTGTTTCTAACACAAAGGAAAAATGCTTGAGGGGTTGGATACCCAATTTTCCATGATGTGATTATTACGAATTGCATGCCTGTGCCAAAATCTCTCATGTACCCTATAAATATATACACCTATGTATCCACAAAAATTAAAAATAAAATTTTTTTAAATATTAAAACAAAAATAGCAAAGCCTGAGAGGAGTTAAAGGAAGGAGAGTACAAAAAATTAACTTTTCCATTCTCTGTAAGAGGCAAGTGTGAGGAGTCTGCGCAAGGTTTCTATGGCCTCCTCAAAGACAACAAAGGTTTACCAACCAACAGGTCTACCCAGCTCAGGGCACAACCCTTCCCTAATGCCATCCACACCTCCTCAATACTTCTAACACCCTCTTTACAATAACACATCTGTCTCAAAGCAACCTGACCTTAACTTACACATAACCAAACCAATGCATAACCAAACCAAAACACTCATCAGCAGCCTTTCATTCTGAAATAAAAGCCAACGGCACACATGATACCATGAAGACCAGCAAGTTAAATCAACCACCACCTCACTTGCTGGGAAGGGACTCTTAAGGTTCTCCAGAAGCACTCTTAAGGTTCATTAAGAAAAACATTAAAATGTCATCAACTCACTCTCCAAGCCATCATATTCTCAAATGAAAGTGTTATCACAATTCCCCGTTAAACTGTTTTCAACTTGACTCCACCCGATAAAAGGTAATCTGAGAAACAGTCTGTGAGCAAGAATAAAGGTACTTATTGAAAGTGCTCTCTCCCTTCTTGTAATACCAAAAGCACTAGTGGAAAACCACAAATTAAGATCCAAAATATGTACACATACTATGATTGCCTATGTACAACATGGGTAGACATATGGGCAGGAACTAGTGGCAAAGATAAATTTAAAATAACTGGTGGAATTTTATGATGTTTTTCAAAATTTAATGATGTTGATTTAAAAAGAAAAAACATTAAAGCATGATGTAGGCTGAAAAAAAAAACACAAAACCGCAATTTAGTGAAGTTTATTCCCCACCCCAAAAAAAACTGAGAAAGAAAATACATTTATAGGTATAAAGTCCCCTCTAGTTAAGTGAGCCAAATCACTCATTGCTTAAAATCTGGAAAGGTCATGGCCGGGCACGGTGGCTCAGGCTTGTAATTCCCGCAATTTGGGAGACCCAGGCGGGTGGATCACGAGGTCAGGAGGTCGAGACCATCCTGGCTAATACGGCGAAATCCCGTCTCTACTAAAAATACAAAAAATTAGCCGGGGCATGGTGGCACGGGCCTGTAGTCCCAGCTACTCGGGAGGCTGAGGTAGGAGAATCACTTTAACCCGGGAGGCGGAGGTTGCTGTGAGCGGAGATCACGCTACTGCACTCCTGCCTGGGCGACAGAGCGAGACTCCGTCTCAAAAAACAAAAAATCTGGAAAGACCAAATACTTTTTTTTCAAAATTTAATATTTTTTCTCAAAAAAAATTGAGATAGAATATACATTTATACATATAAACGCTATGGTTAAGCAAGAAAAACTCATCAGTTTCCTAGAATTATGAAAAGGCTCAGTCCTTTGCCTGGGATGTCCCCTTGCTTCGGTAGAAATCATGCTCTCAAACTGCAATTTAAAACATAAATGTGTAGATAACCACATCATTTTAAAAACCCAAGTCCGTTTAGTCTATTGGCTTCCTTATCAGAACCTAAGGACTGGACTCCACTGCTTTCCTCCAGGTGAAGGAAAACGCTTGCCCCAGACGGTGCCAAGACACTGAGCAAACCAACTCCTCCACTCCCATCCAGGGGAGGGGAGTCACCTATTTGGACTAACAGGGTCTATGGCAATGCACACTCCTTCCCTACAGGTAAGAGGTCCTTAGCTGGGTGTACTGCCCTCTTGGACTTTGATGTCAACAGCGGTGAACCTTGGAGCTCAGCCTTTGCAAACAAGGCTGGTGGACAGGGAGGGCTGGCTGACCTTCCCTGACAACCACGCCACCAGAGTGGGGGGGATTTATAGGACAGATCGCACAGGGTAATGACGTTGACAATTCAGCATCCAATAAATTTCACCTCAAGTATCTGGACCCCAAATGTGGGCCACATAGCTTCCCTCCCCACCACCTATCCTCAGCGTAAGCAGCAGCCCCTGTGAAGGAGAGACTGTAACCCCGTTCTGCCTCAAACTCAATGGACGGCTTTGGAGAAGTCAACTCTTGGCTTTTTACACAGAAAGGACGTGGGTGTGGCAATCTGATGGAGGTGGGGGTACGGGGTAAAGACTTGTTCTGAAGCTGCGTTTACACGGGGAGCATGGAGATTTCATCTAGAGTTTATGTTCAACCGGAGGAGGGGCTCGAGATGGAAGTGGAAAGCCCTCCAAGCCAGCCCTTGGCACTGCCACTGTCCCTTCTGGTCCTGGACCTCAGTTTCCTCATGTGTAAGACACTGAGCTGGACAGCAGTTCTGAAGTTTGGAGATTGCGGGAGAATCAGGAGAGGAAGGCCACCGGCCCACCCCGCACCCTCAAGCTCGGGTGTCTTCACAGGGACTCAGGCGGGACACGGCGCGGGGACGCTGCCCGGGACCCTAACGGCCCTGGCGCCCTCGGGGGCCCCGGAGGACAGACGACTGCACCCTGGAGCGGAGGGCGGAAGGAAGCGCTTGGGCGCGCGGCCCCGGGTGGCGGGGGCTACTCACGGGTCCCCGCGGTCGGGCCCACGGCCGCGGCAGTGGATGGGGTTGAGCTCGTCCTGAGGGAAGGCGTGCGCCATGTAGTTGTCATAGCCAAAGACGAACATCCCCCGTGCCAGGTCGCGCATCTGGGCGCGCAGCTGCGGAGGGAAGGCGCCGCTGTAGCGCTTCTCGTACTCGTCCGGGCCGTGGTCCCGGCCTCCCAGCACGTAGCCCCAGTGGGCTGGGCCGCACACACCCGGCTCAGGACGCCGCGGAACCTTGCGCGGGCTCTGCGTCGCCCCGGTCCCCGGCGGCTGCAGCCACGACGGTCCGGATAGCCCCCCAGGCCGGCCCACGGGCCCGGAGGCGGGCGACGCGGGGCCGTCGGGGTTCCTCAGACGCTGGAAGCCGAAGCTGAGCGGAAAGCGCTGATAGAAGCCCATGCTGGGCCCCAGCCCGAAGACGAGCCACAATACTCCATGGAGGCCAAGCCGGAGGAGCACCAGCCCCAGGACAAGCGCTCGCCATTGCATGGTCGCGCGGGCGCGGCGGGCATTATTTTAAAGCGCGGGGGCCTCCCCGCCGACCACCGCACCCCGCGCTCGCCTCGTAGCCCGGCTCACTTCCCCTTTAAGGAACTCCCCCGTGACGCACCAGGAACTAGCCCATTGTCCCCAACCCCCAGGCTCTCCGGCGGGCCGGCCAGGCCCAGCATTCGCCCGCCCGGTGGCCCGGGATTGGCCCGGCCAGGGCCCGGCCTCGCGGGGCGCGGCCCAGGACTCCCACCCACGCCGTAGGCCGCCGGGACGTCCGCGACGCCCCGAGGCCCCGCCCCTCACCCAGGCCCCGCCCCGTCCCTCCAAGCCCCGCCCCCCTGGGCGGTCGGTAGCCCGACGGGCTGGCGTGGCGAGCAGGAGCCTCGCCGGCCCAGGCGAGGGAACTTCCAGCCAATGGGAGAGCGGCACGGCAGCGCCCGCCGGACGCTAGACACAGACGTGGCCCTAGGCCGCCTGGCCTTGGGTAGATCGGGTCTCTCTCTGGGCAGAGCGTTTGTCTGGCAGAGCTGGGACCGGAAAAAACCACTCTAGGTCTAGGTTAGGAGTGATGACAGTTAAAAGATACATACTGAAAAGAAGGAAAGGATCATTTCTGTATAAAAGGAACTATTTTTGCATATCGAGGGCAGAAGTTTTATAACTTAGGTGTCTGTTTATGGAGGGGGTGGGATTACTACCTTTTAGCTCAAGGAGTGCACAAAACAGTTAACTGCAGGCCACATAAAGATCATAAATCTTTTGATTTAAACACCCAATTTTTAAGAATCGCTCATGATGCTTGTAAAACGCATATCCCCAGATCCCTCCCTAGACCTATCCAACAACTCCAGTGGTCTCGGGAATGTGCGTGTAAGTACTTTTGGGCAGTTCTTAGAAACCGGCAGTTTCAGGAAATACTAAATTATGTTATATTGCTTTAGTCTCGGCAATAGGATTTTTTTTTAAAAGGGGGGTGCGGGTTGGGGGTGGGAATCAAGGCTCCCACCACCACCAAATTATTAACCAGATATATCTAAACATGTCTTCTCTTGTCCCTCCCATCCCACCATCTCTCCTGTGCACCCGCAATTAACGACCTAACCTTTGAGGTGTGGGGTAGACTCCCAGTTAAATCACTTTACCCTTCTATATCTACTTCCTATAATTAAGAAGGTTGCAAATGTTAGCTCTAAAGGGCTATGGCTTTCACATAAAGATTCAACGGTTTAGACGTTTTATTTATTTTGCTTGCTGCACTTGGAGTTGGCTGTAAGGTTTGCTCTAAGTTTAGACCCTATGCCTGTTTCATCAGGGTTTCTGAAAAGCTTGGGAAGCAAGACCTGACCAGACCCCCAAATCAGATATTGGCTGAGTGGCCGACCAAGGGAGTGCATAAGAAGGTAAGTTGTCATGTGGCACTCTCAGCACATTTTCAGGGTAGAGGACTTTTTGAAATACAGAGCAGGTGTAAGGGGAACTAAGAAAACACTTGATTACAGCACATGGTAGCTGGCACATAGGAAGGTCCTTACTATTGGCTGAGCCTTGTTCTTTCCCAACATTGAGACATTGAGAGCAGCCCAAGCAGCAAAAAGATTACGAAGACAACTTGAGTCAGGATCTTAAGACTACATAGCTTCTGCTTTTTCCCCTCAGTAAAGGATGCCTGGGGACTGTGCTGGCAGCCCAGCTCCAGCCCTTGATCCTGAACTTATGCCTTCCCGGAACTTGCAAACTGAATGTGAATATTCAGTTGCGTGTTGTATGTTTCCTTCCAGGGCTACTTTATTGCAAATTTTAACTTAAACTTAATCTGGTTAACTGCAGGCCACATTGAGGGCAGCTCCTGTCTTGATGTTAGAGAAAAACTCTTATAAAAATAAATATTTTAATAACCAGAGAAAACCATCCAACTCCTGAAAGATGCTTTTCATGGTAAACCTGATGGTTTTCAAAACACTTTGACATGTGTGCTCATTTAATCTTCATAGAAAACATTCTAAGGCTTATTCCACAAGCCATAACGGAAGAAATCAGGTTGGGGGCTCAATTCTCAGAGCCTGTTGACTCTAGGCAGAAAGAGAGTTACTACACTTTAGGGCAATTTGCACTTCAAATAGCTGGCCCTTGAGCAGACAGGTCCCTCAGCTCTTTCCAAGCCATCCAAAGGCAACACATCCAAAGGCAACAGTTTTGACATTAGCGCCCTGCAAGGCATAGCCTAGGCATTAGGATCTAGGTTCAGAAAGTGTTTCCTTCTGGAATGAAACTGAAATGAAAGAAATGGGTTATTTTGTGCTAGTCCTTTCGATTAGGACTCCCCTTAAGGTAAATACAGCTGATATTGGGACAACACCCATACCTAATCAGAAAACTCCACCTTAAAAATCAACTCTTTAAGATACAGTTTGATTTGTGACAGGTTTTCCAGTAATCTCACAAGAGCATCAGGGACTGATAAGGAGGCACTTTTCCCTTTACTCTGGGGAATGCTAAAGAGATGACAACTAAGAACTCACATTCAGAAGTCAGGTGTTCAAATAGTAGCTCTGCCCTAAGAGTGACCTTGGGAAGTTACTTTTTTGGACTTGTTTCCTCATCCATAAAATGGGTGAGTGATGAGGACAATGTTTATCACAGTTGTGAATTACATCGTGTGTGTGTGTGTGTGTGTGTGTATAGTACTTACACCGTGCTATATAGTGAGCCCTATTGTTAATACTTTTCAACTCTGAACCTTTTAAAACTAGCACCTGACTGGGCACGGTGGCTCACGCCTGTAATCACAGAACTTTGGGAGGCCAAGTTAGGCAGATCACTTAAGGTCAGGAGTTTGAGACCAGCCTTGCTACAATGATGAAACCCCATCTCTACTAAAAATACAACAATTAGCCAGGTGTAGTAGTGGGCGCCTGTAATCCCAGATACTCAGGAGGCTGAGGCACGAGAATCACTTGAACCCAGGAGGCAGAGGCTGCAGTGAGCTCAGATAGCGCCACCACACTCCATCCTGGACAACAGAGTAAGACTGCATCTCAAAAAAAAAAAAAAAAAAGACATTTCAAAAGCAGGGGTTTTGCAAAGCTGATGGCCTAAAAAAAAAAAAGTGTATTATTATAGTTCAAACTTATTTGATGGGCAGAAATCCAAGTTTGTCAACATGCTCCGTGAACAAAATACAGGGTACTCCAGAGGCTGAGGCAGGAAGATCCCTTGAGCCAGTAGCTTGAAGTTGCCTTTGCTATGATCATGGCTGTAAATAGCCAATGCAATTAATTACCTGGGTAAACAGTGAGACTTCATCTCTTTTTAAAAAGGCATAGGGGACAGGGATTGGTAAAAACAAAAACTAGTACTTCTCCTGTGAAGGGCTATTTGGCAATTCCTAGTGTCAGAAAAAATTACAGCAAATTTACTTACAGATCTAACTGGCGTTTATTCATAACTTATGAATGGGCCAGCCTCCATTCTACAAAATAGAATGAAAGCTCCCAATGACAAACAGCAGAATAGTGGGTTTTGTGAGAGTAAGGAAACAAAACAATGAAAAATAACTGATTGGTTAACATTGGGTTACTTTTTTTTAAGGGTTTAAGCAGAAGGGACTTCCTTATTATTCCGATTCAGACAGAGTGGGATTTTCTGTTTTCAGGAAAAACTGATTTCTGTAAAGTTTCCATTTTACTGTGTGGCATTTAATATATGTAACTACTTTGATCTGCTAGAACCTAGTGCAGAAACTCAATTCACAAAAAACGACCCCCCATAATTTTTGTTTAACATTAGCACAAGTCGCCGGGCGCAGTGGCTCACACCTGTAATCCCAGCACTTTGGGAGGCCGAGCCGGGTGGATCACTTGAGGTCAGAGTTCAAGACCAGCCTGGCCAACATGGTGAAACCCCATCTCTCCTAAAAATACAAAAATCAGCTTGGCATGGTGGCTAGTGCCTGTAGTCCCAGCTACTTGGGAGGCTGAGGCAGGAGAATTGCTTGAACCCAGGAGGCGGAGGTTGCAGTGAGTCGAGATCGTGCCACTGAACTCCAGTCTGATGACACAGCGAGACTATCTCAAAAAAGAAAAAAATATACTGAGATTCCCTTCTAGCAATTCTAATACCAAACCACTGAAACAAATGTATCAACTATACATCAAAAATATTCATCATGCACATGCCCATACCATGCTCTAGCCTTTAGGTTACTGATGCTTCCAGAGAATGTCGGAATTCTATAAATCCTTAACCCTTCTTTGAATGAGAGGGCTAGCGCTTTCATAAATTAGCTAATAATGTAACAAATAACAGCAATTTGAATTTTTCTTACAGAATAAAATATACAAATGGAAGAGTTATCTAATTCATGTATTAGGTAGCAGTAGGTAGAAATGGTGAATTCTCTTAAGCCACAGAAACAAGATAGCACATTGTGTGATACACATTGTACAACACTGAGGGTAGGCCACAGTTGTAGATAAGAATTGGTTAAGGGAGATGCTATAATTAGCAAGTGGTTAATGTTCTACTTCCCATGTCCAAAAAGGGACACAATGGTTTTGTTGGTCCTCCAGCCCCTTTCCTTTGAAGAGTAGTTGTTTCTAACCATTCCAAGTTTCTCCAAAGCTCTAGATAAATTCTAGCAGAACTTAGCTGGCCGGGCATGGTGGCTCACGCCTGTAATCCCAGCACTCTGGGAGGCTGAGGCAGGCGGATCACAAGGTCAGGAGATCAAGACCATCCTGGCTAACATGGTGAAACCCCATCTCTACTAAAAATACAAAAAATTAGCCTGGCGTGGTGACGGGCGCCTGTAGTCCCAGCTACTCGGGAGGCTGAGGCAGGAGAATGGCATGAACCCAGGAGGCAGAGGTTGCAGTGAGCCGAGATTGTGCCACTGCACTCCAGCCTGGGCAACAGAGCGAGACTTCGTCTCAAAAAAACGAAAAACAAAAAAACCTAGCAACACAGCAGTTATAAAGGGTTAAACCTTAGCTCTAAACCACTTACCCTCAAATTTGTAGTAAGTACATAGTTTTCCAGAATGCATACCAAATATTTTCTGCAGTCTGGGGCAAATGTTCTAAAATTTGTAAATGCCCTTCAAAATATAAGCTATATATTTACAGAATTTCCTTTAAACAAAATAAATTTACTGTATCATTCTGTAAAATGTCTGCAATCTCCAGCTCTTGTGCTAAAATTTAAAGTTATAACATGTAAATATTTCTGTATTTTTGGATTACCTTCCATTGAAGGAACATGTAATATTAACATATTCACTAGGACAAATGGGTGTTTTTGTATCTCTTCTCTTTTTAGCCACCAAGCAAATCTCTAGGCTGCTAGAATCAGCCCATCAGTGGCAGAAGTTATGGTTAGAAATCCTCTCCTCTTCATTTTATAAATGGGAAAACTTAAGGAGCCACTAGGGAGTTCTGCAACTCACCAGTCACACAATCAGTTAATGGCCAAGAACCCATTCTCCCAAATGCCAACCCAGTACTCTCCACAGAATTAAGCTGTATTAGCATCGCAAGCTAAAAACTCTTTCCCTACATCCCTACTGTAAGCCCCAGTAAAATGAGGCTAAATTATCCACCCACCTCCCCAGCCCCGATTCCTATTGGGAAATCTGCATTACCTAAATGCCAGATGTCTTGGGATTTCAAAATAGAATTATCTTATTGAAAAGAGGCTGGTTAACAGAATGGAATAATAAATGACTACTGCTGTGGCTTAGATTTTTGATGACAATGACCTGCTTTGGTTTCCCTAAGAACACCCAAGAGGAGCAATGACAAAAGTACACATTTTTATTAATAGCTGAATTTTAAACAGCGAATGTGTGGAGGTTATTTACTAACCAACAGGAAACACCTGCAGCAGGCTGCATACTTGTAGAGCAGCAAACTTAAGGGAAGTCTGTACGGCTTTACTGTCTTCCTTTTCAAGTCTCTTCACTGCTATGCACATAGTTGAGGGCATAACCTTAAAAGTTTGTAACGTAACGAAAACATTTTAAACATCAAACATTGTGCTTTCCCTACTGTGGCACATTTTTAGAGTAAAGCATTTGGCCAACTGGATGTTACAGCACAATGCCTGCTACATTATGTTTAAGCTTCCACTCCAGTTCTGAACCCACCTGACCCCTGAACAGCTGGAATTACCAAATCAACAGGATATCAGTGTAACTCAATCTTACGTGGAGAGAATAGACAAAGCAATTAGTTCCTCAAACACCCAATTTACTTGACAGAATCAAAGACCAACTTTAGAAGTTTAGAAGTTTTTTAAAGCAGACACACATTTAGAATTAAGCTAAATGTGTACCCTCAGTGTTCCCCCATCCTCATCCCCAATTCTCACACACCCCTCCTTTGGTAGGAGAATGGTGAGAAGTGGATGAAACTTGATGCTTGACTACATGGCTCCACTAATTTAGTTAAACAAAAAAAACAACAAAACAAAACATAAACGTGGGTAGGGAAAGAAATGCTAAATCATACATCCAATTAGCCACTAAGGGTTGGCTATACAGAATTATAGTACGGATATGAAGAAAATGCTAATTGAACTTTTCTAAACAAATAAACATATACAAAATTATTTCTCCAATAGCTTTGATAAGTATTGACTTATTTTATGGGCAGATGATACCAAACTAGCAAAAAGCTTTATGCTAAAAATGTGCCTTTGTGGGAAAACCAGCATGTTTGGTACTTAAAATATTTTCATTCTGAACTGAAGTCAGTAAATAGGCATGTCTTGTAACTTCATTTGCTTAGCAGGGTCTTGGTTTGATTTTTTAAAACTGGATCATAAAATGTTTTACTAGCGCTTGCCACTTAAAAGTCCTAAATTTGGTGTGTATTGTAACCGTTGACAAGTAGTAGCATTTCCCCCACCCCCAAAAAATCACAATATCAATTCTGTGGATATTTTAAAAGTTTATTTCTATTTTAACTAGCCCACAGACCCAGTTCTTTGAGGGCTGAGCTGATTTCTGACAAATGGTCTATAGACCCTCCTCTTGGAAACTTACTTTCTATCACCTTCCAAAAAAGTCTGCACCTTCCATCATGATGCACATTTTAAGTTAAAATTGCCAATACAACCCTTAAAATGCAAGTTTATTGAATAAAGCTGAGAAGAGCAGTAAACAGACAAAAAATGCATCCACCTAAATAAAAAAATTCACATATTTACATAGTTCAGTAACTGTTAAAAGTTTTCACATGCAGAAGTTAATGCACAGGAAAATGTTGGTAATAGCGTCTGGATGTCTTGAAATGCTTAAAGCAATGTATAGACACACAAACACATTAAGGTTTAGCTATAGGTCAATTAATAAACCTATGCAGTCCCCACAAAGTCACACATTCTAGTTCCAATTCCTCCTTTTAGGCACAAGCAAGTTGCCACATTCTTTGTAATGGTTCAGACTGACCATGAATGGTGTTGAACAACAGTAGCAAGTTTAAATATCCCTTCATTTACAGAACCATCCATCTCACCAGGGAAGTTTGCAACATGCTTCAAAGGATAAGAAGAGAAATTTAAAAGCCCAGATTCTACTCATAAAAATATGAATGGAGAAAAGCAAGTAGTGTCTGTGCAACACAGTGCAGTATATTGTACAGAATATATTTAAGGCCATGGCAGTCTATAAATTAAAACTGGTATTCATTAAAAGAACGTACTGTTGACTACACTCTGAGTGCTCAACACATTTGGAAATGCAGTCTACATAAGTGCTGCTTAACAAAAGAAACAAAATCACACACAGTGTGAGGCAACACATAAGCAGGTGTACCATAGAGTTTTATCTACTACAGTGGTCTATATGAATAATAATTTACAAATGAACCAGTATTAATATGTCCCTTTATGTATACGGAAGTTGCTAAACTACAAAACATATCCATTTGAAGTTTTTAGACATCTCTGTATCATAGAAGCAAACAAACAGCATCAGTTCCTCAGTTCTCTGTGTGACTGATTATTAAACAACCTGCAGACGCCGAGCATGATTACATTAGATAGAGCAGGCAGGTCTAGAGTTGTCACAATAATCAAGATGTCTAATGGCACCAGTCAAAAGAGTGCCAAACCTTACATCGATAAGAGAGAAAAATAAAAAGTTTTTATTTGTTTATAAGTATCTGTTGTGCTGAAAGTCAACTTTATGACTGGATATAAAAAGTCAGGAGTTAGAGTGTCATGCAGCAGCACTGATTTAATGACTGGAGATAGAACAAACAGATGTTTGAACAAAGTCTGACATTCTTAACAGGTTTTATTATATTGGGTGGAATGCTCTAAATTCATGAAAGCTTTTGGAAAATCTTCAATTCTCAATCCCTTAAAAAAGTATCCTGAACCGGGAAGAAAAAACAAGCGACAGAAATAATGATCTGGACAGATACAAAACAGGATGCTTTAGTTCCTCCCATATCCCAACTGCCATCTGGTGATAAAGAGTTCTCAGAAAGTAGAATATCTTTAATATTCATCAGGTAGAATCTCACCAGTGTAAAGAACCAACATTGATCTGGTGCCTCCGCTCACTCTCTGCAGACCATTTTGGATTCCTAGGATGTAATTATACATTTCACATGCATTTGTGAGATAAAATAAACATTATGTTTATATATATCCCACATAAGTCATTCACGCTTAAAGGTTTTCTAAATACTGTGTGTGGCACTAGAAACTTCATGCTGTATCAAGTCAGTGTCAGTACTAAGCTACTGGACTCTATAATGAAATATTATAGATAGACATTTACTGAAAACCAATATAAAAATCTGGCCCAGAAAGACCAGAATGGAAATATGCAATTTTCTTGATTTAAGATGGTCAAAAGTGTATGGGGGTTTGTTTTGTTTTGTTTTGTTTTGTTTTAAAAAGCTCTACACATGGTTTAAGACAGGTATGTGTAAGAAGCCTTTTTGTGTGTGCTGACTTTATCATGACAACTCTAGCTGATTCTTTATGAAGGATTAGGGATACTCATCTTCAGCAGTGCACATGAGAAATAAACTCTGAAAAAGGCAATTTCTTGGGTTTAGGAAGGACCGTATTCTGGGAATTACTTCAGAGGAACGGACAATAATTCTAGGATTATAGCCAAGAAAGACTGGAAGACTTCAGGAGATGCTTCAGCTTCTTCTAGATTTTGAATGCTGAATAAGCCACTGAAGTGTGATATCTAAAGATAGAGGGGAAAAGCGAAGACATTAAAGTTAAAAAACTAAACATCAAACAAGACAATATTTAAAATGCTGCTAATTCAAGGCACATACTATGCCTGACCTCTTCTGCTTTTCTGCCATCTGTATTCCCATACTCCATTACCTGAACTTAAAGAGAATACGAGGAATTATCAGAGACTGAAGGGTCTTCTGATTTAAAAATTAAGTTGTGTATAGGATGGCTGGTGCCATCTTTTATGCGTTGCCCATACGATTGCAAATTGCCAGGAAGGCAAAAAAAAAAAAAAAAAAAAAAAAAAAAAAGGAAGAACCCCTGTCTGGCCTCAAGGAGCTTTTAAGTATAATACACAGAAAAGATGCAGTAATTATTGGGGCTTGGGGGCCACCCCACAAAATTCCAGGTTAAAAAAAAAAAAACGGCACAATTTTAAAAGGCATGAAACATTGTGGAGCTCTGGATGGATTCTGAGTGATACAACGTGACTAAAGCAGAGGGATGGGAGAGAAGGCTGTCACTGCCAAGGCTAGTGCAGGATTCACATCATGCCCTTTCAACATCTGGGGCTGGATAATTCTTGTCCTCACTTCTTCAAAAGGGTACATGAGAGTCTATTAGAAGCACCACTCAATTCTCCAAGCCTGAAAGATGAGAGTAAATTCACTACCAGTTTCCCAGCTAATATCCATTAACGAAACAACACAGGGCTGAGCTATGAACAAACGTGACCTGTTCACCACTATGGAAACAATGATTTCACTCAACTACTGAAGAAGCACCTCTGCACCTTAAAATGGGGACAACAGTGCACAATAAGAGCAAAGTCACACTCATTGGAACTGAATGGGAGAAAGGTAAATCTGAAGTGAAATAACCAAATTTAAATATTTAAGAAATTCACGGCTGGGCACGGTGGCTCACACCTGTAATCCCAGCACTTTGGGAGGCCAAGGTGGGTGGATCACCTGAGGTCAGCAGTTCAAGACCAGCCTGGCCAACATGGTGAAACCTCGTCTCTACTAAAAATACAAAAATTAGCCGAGCATGGTGGCGGGTGCCTGTAATCCAAGCTACTCGGGAGGCTGAGGCAGGAGAATCACTTGAACCCAGGAGGCGGAGGCTGCAGTGAGCCAAGATCGTACCATTGCACTCCAGCTGGGTCACAAGAGTGAAACTCCATCTCAAAAAAAAAAAAAAAAACAAAAAACAGAAATTCACTAAAGAACTATACAAAGCCTCTGTGGATACTGATAGAAGTTCATATCCTAAAGACAAATGGATCTTTATGAATAGGGAAAAAGACAAAAGAAATAAGATAATCAGATGAACCGATTTATAAAATACTTATTTCGAATCTTACTAGACTGGATCTTATTAGACTGGATCGGTTTCCTTGGGCTTGATAACATTTTAAGTGAGTCAGGAGTTCTAAAATTACTACTGAGCTATTTAGCAAACTACTAAGATCAGCCTCAAATAGCGAAAGAAGTCCTCACAGCTCTACTGCACTTCCATACATGAGCCCATATATTTTTTTTTTCAGGAAAGTATCCAACTAGTTTGTAACAATGGAAAAACAGAAAACATATAGGGAGTAATGGATTTACAAAACAGCACAATGGACTAAAAATTACGGTTAGTGTGACAGGATTTCTCAACCTTGCCACTACTGACATTTTATGTTGGATAATTCTTTGCTGTGGACGCTATAGTATGTTTACCTACATCTCTGGTCTCTACCCACTACAAGCCAGCATCACCCTCCTAGTTATGACAACCAAAAATGTCTCCAGATATTGTCAAAAGTATCCTGGGGGAAAAGCTCCCCATTGAGAACCACTGACGTAGAAATAAATGCTCTCATGGAGCACATCTTAAATTTTAAAAAGGGTTTTCCCCGCCACTTAGAGAAAAAACTTTTAAAAGTAACCACAAGTGCTTGACAAGTCTGTTCTCAAATAAACGCTCCCAATGTAACAAGTGAATTATTCTGTCCATTTATAAAGGAAAATTTGTGTATATCAGCTGTTACTAGGGCTGAGACCACCCTGGATGGTCTTTAAAGGAAGCCCAAAATCAGTCAGAACAACTATCCACACTTTAAGCTGAATAAAGCATGTTTGTGGCTGGGCATGGTGGCTCATGCCTGTAATCCAGGCACTCTGGGAGGCCAAGGCAGGTGCATCACGTGAGGTCAGGAGTTCAAGACTAGCCTGGTCAACATGGTGAAACCCTGTGTCTACTAAAAATACAAAAATTAGCCAGGTGTGGTAGTGGGCACCTGTAATCCCAGCTACTCAGGAGGCTGAGGCACAAGAATCACTTGAACCCAGGAAGTGGAGGTTGCTGTCAGCTAAAATCTTGCCACTACACTCCGGCCACAGCAACAGAGTGAGACTACATCTTAAAAAAAATAAAAAAAAAATAAAGCCATGTTTGCAGGAGGGGTGGAAGGTGAGTTAGGGAAGGACAGACTGGAATACAAAAGCTAAGGAAAAAATATCGGCATAAACTTTGTAAATATACTATTTTGGTACTATTTATTACATTTTATTCCAATACATTCATGTATCAAATCATCTCACACCAAATTAGTTAAGAAACTGAAGTTGAGCCATAAATACCTATTCTGTAAGGATACTATGCTAGAATGTTTAGTGTCCCCCTAAAAAGTCATGTCCATCCAAAACCTCGGAATGTGACTTTTACTAGAAATAGGGTCTCTGCAAGTTATTAGTTAAGATAATGTCATACTGAATTAAGGTAGGCCGTAATCCAGTGACTTCTGTCCTTAGGAAAAGATAATACACTGACACAGAGACAACTACAGGGGAGAAGCATGAATGTGAGGCAGAGGCTGGAGTGGTACATCTACAAGTGAAGGAATGCAAGGATTGCTAGCAACCACCACAAGTTAGAGAGAGGCAAGGGGGGATCTTCTACAGTTTTCAGAGAGAACACGACCCTGCTGACAACTTGATTTTGGACTTCCAGCCTCCAGAATTTTGAATGACTTAAGTTTCTGCTGTTCCAAGCCATCTCGTTTGTGGTACTTTGTTATGGCAGTTCTAAGAAATTAATATGGGCACTGAGTAAATGAAAGGTATTTTGGGCTTATAATTCCAATAGAGTGCTAACATACTGCAGTAATATACTGGTTCAATAACTGAAAAATTGTTGTAGTGGCTGTAAACTGATTTTTGTAAAGTCTTATTCCATAAATGCCATTTTGTTATAAAGCACAGCTGGATACTAGCTCTGCAAAAATTAATACAATAAATTGGTATCACATAATCTTAGCCTCAAGACTTTATTGCATTTTCTTCTTTAAATAGCACAAAGAAGATTCAGGATGTTATACATTAAGTCCTCACTTAACATCATTGACAGGTTCTTGGAAACTGCCACTTTAAGTGAAACAGTGTATAACAAAACTATTTTTTTTTCTCATTAACATTGTAACACTGAACAAAATGAGGGCCTACTGTATGTCATTTCACTTAAAAGTACAATTTCCTCTTTTTAAAAAATGTTTTGCTGTTCAACAGTTTGACAACATATAGGCCGGGCTCACACCTGTAATCCCAACACTTTGGGAGGCTGAGGCAGGTGGATCATTTGAGGTCAGGAGTTCAAGACCAGCCTGGGCAACATGGTGAAACCCTGCTGCTATTGAAAAATACAAAAATTAGCTGGGCGTGGTGGTGCACGTCTGTACTCCCAGCTACTCAGGAGGCTGAGGCACAAGAATCACTTGAACCCGGGAGGCAGAGGTTGCAGTAAGCCGAGATCACACCACTGTACTCCAGCCTGGGTGAAGGAGTGAGACTGTCTCAAAAAATATATATATATAAAATATATGTTATATATAGTATATTTTATATATAAATATATATAACATAGTACATATATTATATATTATATATTACATATATTTTATATATATTTATATGAGAGAGACAGAGAGATAAAACTGCAATTTCCAAGAAGCCATCAATAATGTAAAGTGAAGATTCACTATATTTGTTGTCAAAAGGTACAACATCTATTCTTTTTTCTCAAGCAAAAGCAACAGTATTCTGTTAAGTCACTTAATGAGAAATCGAGATAATAACCTGTAAGAAGCATAGACATTCCTTCCAATTATACCCATTTCTTCCAAAATTACCAGTCATTTCTTACCTATATTATCCTTTTCTTTGCAAGAAATTGAATAGCAGCAAATTTCTCTATCCTGAATAGCAGACAGATTCCTATGAGAAGAGGAGGATAAGTTTGTGCTTAGAACAGCTGTCATACTTATCACTTTGTTCAATTTTACTCATTAGTTTTATTACTATACTGAAGAAATCATTGTAGCAATCCTAAAATGTTAGGATTCACTTCTCTGATAGGCTAAAATTTATCTATCTAAAAAATATGGCTATGATCATTAGGAATAACATAACAAGTGGGCAAAATATGGTAATTTAGAAGCAAATTATTAAAATAGCATATTCAAGACATACATTTTTTCAATTAGCTGTTTCTCATCCAAGGCATTAGGAAGATCTCTCTTGTTTCCAAGCACTAGCACCTTTAAAAAGAAAAGATATTAAGAGCACACTTTTATGTAAGAAAAAGTCACAGAAGTTTATCATCTTGATATGTGAAGACATAAAATGAAGATGTTAACACATTCCACAATATTAAGGCATTTTGTGGTGGCCTATCTCATTCATTTCATTGCTCATACTGGTATTCGCTTAACTCCTACAATGTAAGTGCCCTTAACTTAGTATGTGGCTGCCAACTTCTATTTAAAATATTCTGAGTCTATGCTATGCATTCTGCTATTCTTTTTATTATTATTATTATTTTGAGACGGAGTCTCGCTCTGTCATCCAGGCCAGAGTGCAGTGGCATGATCTCGGCTCACTACAAGCTCCACCCACCAGGTTCATGTCATTCTCCTGCCTCAGCCTCCCGAGTAGCTGAGACTATAGGCACCCACCACGCCTGGCTAATTTTTTGTGGTACAGACGGGGTTTCACCGTTGTTAGCCAGGATGGTCTCGATCTCCTGACCTCATGATCCACCCATCTCGGCCTCCCAAAGTGCTGGGATTAAAAGTGTGAGCCACCGCGCCCAGCCACATTCTGCTATTCTTAATACAGGTTTAGTATGCCTTATCCAAAATACCTGGGAAGTGTTTCGAATTTTGGAAATTTTTTTGGATTTGTATTATATACTTACTGGTTGAGCATTCCTAATCCAAATGTAAATTCCTAAATGTATTCTAGAGACTGGCCTCTTCTCAGTTTCCCACTTCCTCCCACCCAAAGGCCTTTGCCTGGAACTCTCTTCTCCTCCAACTGTCATATACCTCACATTCGTATGTATCCCTCAGATCACAGCTCAAGCATTACTTCCTCGTGAATCCCTCCTTCTTCCTGCAAACTAGATCAAATCTCCCCTCTAAATTACAACTCTCATAGCCCCTTGCACCTTTCTTCCTAGCACTTAAAGCTGCATTATTCAACTGTTTTCAGAGTATCTACCTTTCCCACTAAACCATAAGGTCCATGACATCAGGGAGAATGTTTCTATTGATTTCTGTTCATCACTCTATCTCTGGGCCTAAGCACTGCTCCTGCTGCACAGTAGTTTAGTAGATATCTGGTTACGAGATTCATATTTACCACAATGCCCAGTATATGGCAGATACACGGTAAACAAGTCTTCCAGATTTTAAAAAAGAAGATGTTACTGATTTCAAACATAATTAATATCATTGTATAATTACCATAATTAATATCATTATATAATTACAATGTAAAATAACAAGTATTCCGTACTTACTGGAATTCCTTGTAACTGTGGTTTATCTAGAAGATTATGTAGCTCATTTCGGGAAGCTTCTATCTTTTCACGATCTGCAGCATCTATCATGTAACTTAAAAAAATGAAGTGATCTCAACATACCTTCTCCATATGACTTGATGACAACAACTAGTATTACTGATTTTTAATGTTCGTAAGATTTACATTATTGAAATTGTTAACCAAAATAAACTATGTCCTAAAGAAAGGCTCAGCACTCTTTAATACTTTTTAACTAGACTGTTTTTAGAGACTAATACATGACAGTAAAACATGTATACCCCTTAGCTCTTAGCTCCATAAACAAAAAACATAAAGATCTTATTCTATGATTAATTTTTTTAAATCCCATGTTAATGGACTTGCACTAGGATATTAGCTAAGAAAGACTTTCATTTTCAAGATAAAAATTGAGCCTCCAGAAATACTAAAATAAACTTTCTTCTTTGATGCCTAAATTGATTTAAAAGCAAACAAACAAACAAAAAAACCACTTACACAATAGCATTGACTCCTCTGCAATACCGCTCCCACATGCTTCGAAATCGGGGTTGTCCTCCTATGTCCCAGATCTTTAAACCAAAACAAGGCAATTCTTAATAAAGATATGTTAAATAAATGATTGAAAGAAGAAGTAACAGAAAATGAAAAAGATCAGGAAGATACACTTATTTCTACAACGTTAGAGGCAAAGTGCTCCTGAAAAACTTGACTTCAAACAAGCTCTTAATATGGGAATTCTTGGGGCCACTTCTAAACTTGAAGTCCATATTTAATACATTTACAATACATCTAAAATTTTGCTTGAGCAAAGATTTGGTTTATGTGCAACAGTTTGCCTGTTAACTAATATACTTCTATTACTGAAAACATGTCTTTACAACAATTTAAAAGTTACAGGACCATGCACCATCCAGATTTGAATGCCAAGACAGAAAACAGAAATTCAGAATCTATTAAAGCTTAATTGTCTGATTTGTTCTACATTAATGCCTAACCTTTTAAAATTATCCTGTAAATAAGTAGCCAACATTTCCACATAGGTGTTTTTCTTATATAAAATTATTTTGGTTGGGTGTGGTGGCTCACGCCTGTAATTCCAGCACTTTGGGAGGCCAAGGCAGGTGGATCACTTGAGGTCAGGGTTCGAGACCAGCCCACCCAACATGGTGAAACCTCATCTCTACTAAAAATACAAAAAATTAGCCAGGTGTGGTGGCAGGTGCCTGTAATCCCAGCTACTCGGCGGCTGAGGCAAGAGAACCACTTAAACCCAGGAAGTGAAGATTGCAGTGAGCTGAAATCACACCATTGTACTCCAGCCTGGGCAACAAGAGTGAAACTCCATCTCAAAAAAATAACAATTATTTTATCCATATGAAAACCACCATCCATAATCATTTTATTATTGTGTCTACTCCATAGGGCATCACACTAGACACTGGGCTACATCAAAGTCTCAAATCATGGCATTTATCTTCAAGAGGTTTCCAATTTAACTACAGAACTGGTAACGAGCATAAAGAAACATGCACATGACTAAATCTGGAACTTCATTAGATGAGCCACAGAGAAAGTGAACAGCTTCTGTGAACCACAATAATTGGGCAAAATGGACATTAAGCCTCCAGGCCATAGATTTTATTTTTGAAAAACAAAATAGATTAAAAATCTATTCTTGGCCAGGCATGGTGGCTCACGACTGTAATCCCAGCACTTTGGAGAGGCTGTGGCAGGCAGACCATTTGAGGTTAGGAGTTGAGACGAGCCTAATAGACATGGTAAAACCCTGTCTCTACTAAAAATACAAAAAATTAGCTGGGTGTGGTGGCACAAGTCTGTAATCTTAGCTATTCTGCAGGCTGAGGCAGGAGAATCACTTGAACCCGGGAGGCAGAGGTTGCAGTGAGTGAAGATTGTACCACTGCACTCCAGCCTGGGTGAAAGAGCAAAACTCTGCTTCAAAAAAACAACAACAACAACAACAACAACAACAACAACTATTCTTTTGAAACATGCACATTCATTACTGAAAAACTGCAAATTTTCAGTAAAAACACAGAAATTAAACAGAATAATTTCTAGGTGTCTATGCTAACAATTTAAATTGCATATGGCAAGAAATAACATACCTTTATTGTGACGTTACCTTTAGTTACCTTCCTCATGTTGAAGCCCACTGTGGGTATCATATCTTCACTGAATTGACCTGACTGAACAAAATAAAACATATGAAGTTAGACTAATCAACATTTATAATGACACTGCATAAACTTCTAATATCAACATTGCATTTGTACCCATTTTAGTAAATATTTTTTTACCATTGGTAACAATCCACTTTAAGAATATGTTCCTTATGGCCGTAATTCTTGAAGAGATGCATTATTTTTGTCCCAACAAAGATAAATTCTCCCATCTAAAAAAGATATTTTTGAAACTAATGTAATTTTTCACATATTTCCTTATGCTAAAAAATTTTTTATATTACACATATGAAAATTTATAAATGTGTTCACCTGATGTACATTTTCACACACAAAGTAGATGAAATCAGATATCAAACTTTCAGCATTTAAATTATTCTGACAATAACTATTAAAATTCATTGCTAAATAGCATTTCCAAGTCGGTCTTTTAATAAGGCTTATAATATATTTTGCCATACAGAAGTTTTTCCTTTTATGTAATCAATTTTGTTCTCTTTTTGGTTTCTAATCTCAATGTCATAAGATCAAAATTAAATTCTTCTAATACTATGTGATTTTTTCCAATTTAAAACATGTATCCAACTGGAGTATGACGATACACAGTACTAAAGGAAAGTCTCTTTTTCCATATAGATAACCAACAATCATCCCACCACTAATTAAAAAATCTGTCTTTGGCTGGGCGTGGCTCATGCCTGTACCTCCAGCACTTTGGGAGGCCAAGGTGGGTGGATCACCTGAGGTCAGAAGTTCAAGACTGGCCTGGCCAACATGGTGAAACCCGTCTCTACTAAAATACAAAAATCAGCCAGGCATGATGGCAGGTGCATGTAATCCCAGCTACTCGGGAGGCTGAGGCAGGAGAATCGCCTGAACCCAGGAGGCAGAGGTTGTAGTAAGCTGAGATCACACCAGTGCACTCCAGCCTGGGTGACAGTATGACATTCCAGCTTAAAAAAAAAAAAAAAAAAAAAAAAAAGGTCTGTCCTTTACCAACTAATTAAAAATTATATATCAGGCCGGGTGTGATGGCGCACACCTGTAATCCCAGTACTTTGGGGGACCAAGGCAGGTGATCACTTGAGGTCAGGAGTTCAAGGCCAGCCTGGCCAACATGCTGAAACCTTGCCTCTACCAAAAATGCAAAAAAAATTAGCCAGGTGTAGTGACATGCACCTGTAATCCCAGCTACTTGGGAGGCTGTGGCAGGAGAATCACTTGAACCTGAGAGGTAGATGTTGCAGTGAGCCGAGATTGTGCCACTGCCAGCCTGGGCAACAGAGTGAGACTCTATCTCCAAATAAATAGATAATAAGTGATATGTCAAACACCATAGACAGACAGTTCTGTATCTGGGTCCTCAATTCTTTTCCATTACTCTGTTTATTCCTGAATAAACACTGGATTTATTACTATAATTTATACTAGGTATTATTCTATATAGCTGATTAAAAATTTGAGATATTTTGGTATTATCTTTATTCATCACCCACATTCCAAATAAACTTCAGAGATTAATAATTTTGTTAAAATACTGACTGGAAGTACACTAAATATATTAATTTGAGAAAAATCACACTTAACTCAATATGTAACTACTATCAGGTCTTTTCATTCAGGCACATATTTGACCAGTTAGTCATCCCAATCTTTTATATTCTTCAGTAAAGTATCACAATTCTCTTATGCCTTACCATATTCTTGCCATATTCTCTATTTTGACTGCTCTTGTGAAGTACATCTTAATGAGTCACAATTAATACTGATTTTATGCATTTATATTTTAGTTACGTTAGCAAATTTCTCAGTTTATTTCTCAGTTGAGTTTACTATTAAATTTTAGGCTAACAACCCAGGATTAACAAACACCTCAACAACGGACTGGTTAAACAAACAGGACTATTTTCATGGCCTTAACACCAGGCAATTGTTTGCTGTGGCCTCATGCTAGCCACATACACATGTATTCCAAAATTGTCTTAAGTCTTGAGCATAATGAATTCCAACTGTACAAACAACTTCCTCTATAGAACTCGAATTCTGCCTCTTTTAACCGTTCAGTGCAGTTTTATTAATATCAGAAAAAATGTTAACACAACTGTAATCACTAATTTCACTTATATAAGACATTATAATTCTCTGGACTTTCATGTATGTGATTATACGTGAAAATCTAGTCATTATATCAAAACTCGTTGTACCAAAACTAAGCCATGATAAAAGATAAACGGCCAATAAAGTCATGAAAAGATGTTCAACTCACTAATCATTAGGGAAATGCAAATCAAACCCACAAAGAGATACCACGTAACATCCAGTAGGATGGCTACTATTAAGAAAAAAAAAAAAAACACAGAAAGTAAGCACTGGAAAGAATGCAGAGAAATAGGAACTCTTGTATACTGCTGGCAAGAAGATAAAATGGTACAGCTAATATGAAAAATGGTACAGCAGTTCCTCAAAACCTAAAAATAGAATTATCATATGATCCAGCAATTCAACTTCTGAATATACACTCAAAAGAAATGAAGACATTTTGCTAAGTGAAATGAGCCAGAAGTCTCTCTCTCTCTCTCTCTCTCTCACACACACACACACAGACACACACACTGTATTTCACTTTATGAGGTACCTAAAATACTCAAGTTCATAAAGACAGAAGATACTCATTTGCTTAATGGGTATCGAATTTCAGTTTGAAAAGATAAAAAATTTCTAGAAGTAGACAGTGGGATGGTTACACAATGTGAATGTACTTAACACTACTGAATTGCACACTTGAAAATGATTAAGATGATACATTGTGCTTTGCATATTTTACCAAAATTTTTTAAAAACTAGTCATGATATAGGGAAGGACAATTATCATTACCATTTTATAGAACAGGTAGTAGAGTCCCAAGGTCACATGGCTAAATCATGATTATATTTTTCTTAAATATTTTCATTGTAATTATATTTATTGTGATAGGCTTTAATCTCTGAGGAGAGATCTACGTGAGATAATGCTCATTTATTTCACATCTTTAGGTGTTTTACTTAATGAAAATGCAGGAAATAGTAGCTAAACTTTTTAGGTACCAAACTTTATAATTAGCTTGCATAGAAAGCTTTCTAAAAGGCAATACACACCTGGCTAACTTCCCACAAACAATCTATAGAACATGATTTCATGTGTTCTCAATGTTTCAGGGTCATTTTATCTATTGCAAAACAAGAAAACTAAATTAGACAACACTCAAGGGCCCTCCCTATTGGAAGTAAAATTTTATGATTATGAACATCAACTACAGCACCCCTTTGTAATGAAACAATGTAGGGGCTGCCGTTACACTGGAGTACCCCTGAGCTTTCTCAGGGGTTCATTTATCTCTTTTCTTTACCTCGGCCGACGCTAACAACTTTCCTGTAATTCAGCTGCTACTGCTAACATGCAAAAACTGAAAATCAGCTAATCAAGTCCTTGTTGACCCCAAAAAATCTTGAGTACAGCAAGATATTCAATAACTATTTGTTGAACAAAGTAAGAGTTATTAGGGCCGGGCATAGTGGCTCAAGCTTCTAATTCCAGCACTTTGGGAGGCTGAGACAGGCAGGTTGCTGCGGCCCAGGAGTTCAAGACTAGCCTGGGTGACATGGCAAAACCTTCTCTCTACAAAAAAACACAAAAATTAGCTGGGCATGGTTATATGTACCTGTAGTCCCAGCTACTAGGGAAGCTGAGGTGGGAGGATTGCTTGAGCCTGGGAGGTGGAGGTTGAGATCTTAAGAACAATATGACTTTAAGCCAAGATTGTGCCACTGTACTATGGCCTAGACAACAGAGTGAGAGCATGTCTCAAAAAAACAAACAAAAAACCATAGGCCATGAAGGAGGAAAATGATGGAACTCTTCTGCCAATAAAGTGCTTAACTTTGATGAATGAATTTTGTGCAATAATTACTTTATGAACCTGGAAATATTTTCTACTTCTTTCCTAGTGTCCAATCTTAATCATCACTTTTCGAAGCTTGCGTTGAACAACTATAACCACTCAGTTGGCAGTTGGGCAATAAATACCTGAGAATTTATGTCTGAGCTGTCAAGAAGCTGCTTAATTAAGACTATAGGTTTGGGAAACAGATGTTTAGAAAATACTACTTAGTGGTGTATCATTCTATTTATTTTAACAAATTTAACAAACACATAATACTAAGCACTTAATACTCATCAGCATAGTTTACTCCTTATGACAACCCAGTGAAATGAGTAGCATTATCTTCATATCTCAGATGAGAAAAACAAGGCAATGTCAGATTAAGTCACTTGCCTAAAGTCATATTGTTCTTAAGATCTGGATAGTTATGAGTTAATCTGACTTGGGGGGAAGAGTAGAGAAATAAAAATAGTAGTCCCTCCTTATCCTTGGGGGATACATTCCAAGAACCCCAGTGGATGCCTGACATCACAGATAGAACCTAACCCTATGTACACTATGTTTTTTCCAATACATACATACCTATGATAAAGCTTAATTTATAAATTAGGCACAGTACTCTTCTGCTTTGGAGTCATTATTATTTCAGAGGTTGATCATATGTACTGAAACTGGAAAGCAAAACCACGGATAAGAGGGACCAGTGCATGCTTTCATGCCTGCCTTCTTAAATGCCATGATCACACGTGGCACTCGCTGTGATTTTGTGATGGTAGATGGAGCTGTCACTGTCACAATGCTTACCCTCCTATAAGACAAACTTGCAAGGTAGTGTACCTGGAATTTGGTTGAACAAAATGAATCTGAAGCAAAATAAGATGGTGAAAAGAAGACTATTCTCAAAGTCAGGGCATCTTATTACCAATTATGCTACTTACTAACCAGATGCAAGTCATGTGACGTTGGGATTCAGCTTCCTTATCTAGAAAAAGGACATTGGAAGAGTATCTCCAAAGTCACTTCCAGACCTAACATTTATGGTTTTATGTTCTATTCATAGGCCGTTCATTTAAAATACAGGTTAGCAAGGAGATGAATGTTACAACAGCAGAAAAATGTGGCTCTTCCCAAATTCATTAGCATACCAAAGGCTAAAGCAGACCTTGTCCCAGAAAGTTCTATCAGTGCCAACTCCACTTTGCAGCACTCACCTAAATTTTCTACTAGAGATCTCAGAAATGAGACAAATGGAAAATGGTGAAAAACGTACAGAGAGCAACCAAAATTAACAGCAGGAAGACTGAAGACATGAGGTGGTGAACCTCTAATAGTGAAAAGACACTTTACTAAAGATACCTTAAGACAGCGGGCGTAGTGTCTCACGCCTGTAATCCCAGCACTTTGGGAGGCCAAGGCAGGTGGACTGCCTGAGCTCAGGAGTTCAAGACCAGCCTGGGCAACGTGGTGAAACCTCACCTGTACTAAAATATAAAAAGTTAGCTGAGCATGATGGAGCATGCCTGTAGTCCCAGCTACTCTGGAAGCTGAGGCAATCGCTTGAACCCAGGAGGGGGAGGTTGCAGCGAGCTGAGATCGCACCACTGCACTCCAGCCTGGGCCACAGAGCATTACCAAAAAAAAAAACAAAAGATACCAGCCAGGCGTGGTAGCTCACGCCTGTAATCCCAGCACTTTGGGAGGCCAAGGCGGGTGGATCATGAGGTCAAGAGATCAAGACCATTTGGGCCAACATGGTGAAACCCTGTCTGTACAAAAAAATACAGAAATTAGCTGGGCGTGGTGGCGCGTGCCTGTAGTCCCAGCTACTCGGGAGGCTGAGGCAGGAGAATTGCTTGAATACAGGAAGTGGAGGTTGCAGTGAGCCGAGATGACGCCACTGCACTCCAGCTTGGTGACAGAGTGAGACTCCGTCTCAAAAAAAAAAAAAAGGATACCTTAAGACAATAGAAATGGGTGAGGGGTGGATGCAACCATTCTTTGTAAACAGGTTAATATACCAGAGATGTACTGTGCACTGACTGCTTGTAAACAGTGATATCTGACACTGGAAAGAACACAGTGAAATCCTCTTCATATGTTTTAATGCTTTCAAAGTAGAGTAGTACTAAATGGATTAGGTTAGATTTTACAATTGCTCTTTTAAATGAAGACATGCAGAAAGCAAGCTGTTAACAACAACATGGGAAATGAAGTTTCTCTTTGCTTGACCTGTCCATCTATAGCAGCGGTTCAATCCAATACAATAAACTTAAAAAGACAAATAGAAAAACACCTACTTTAACAAACATCTCACAGTTTTTTTTCTCTAAGAATCATTTTTTTAAGGGTGTGGTTATCAAGCCACTTTATGAAGACAGAATGAAATATGGAACATGACAAAGCCTCATAATTTTTTTCTTTTGGTACAGTACAGAAGAAGCTACTATTCACATGCTAAGCAGAGTGGTCTTTTCTTTTTAAAACAAAACACACCAGGACTCAATTGTTTAATTCCAAAATTCACACACTGGGCAAGCGAGAGGATATGACCAACTAAATACCCCAATTAGTCGTTTTTCCTTCTAAGAACTTTTAATTCATACATGAAGTCACTATAATTACCAATACTCATTTTTCAAATTATTATGCTTTCTATATTTCTGTAGTAAGTAGAATTTTGTATTTCAATTTAGTAAGAAAAAGACTTACAACCAATTTTTCTTTCTTTTTTTTTTTTTTTTTGGCTGGGAAAACACTTAAAAGGAAGTTAATAAGATATTCATCTAGAGGGAAATTTTGATGAAGAGCAAGAAGTTTCACAGTCTGAAAGTATATCCCCCACAAACTGATCATTAGTTGCAAGATGGGAAAAACTAGTAATTATACAATGGAGAAATCAGGCAACACTTTGTGTGATCACAATTAACATCTCAATGCTCAGATTAACATCATGTGCCTATAGACACGATACCATTAGAAGGACACAATATCCCCTATGTAGTATTTCAGCTGAGTATATATAACAGAATCTAATCATCAGACAAACCCAAAAAGAGGAACACTCTATTTAAAAGAAGGGTCACGTGTGAATTTTTCAAAAATGTCAATGCCAGAAAAAGAAAAGCTGTAGAAATGTTTCAGATTAATAGAGGCTAAAGAAACATGACAATTAAAAGCGGTACATGATCCTAGACTGCATCCAAAAGGTACATGATCCTAGTTGGATCCTGTACTGAAGGACAAAAATGGCTACAAATGATATTATTATTGGGTCAACTGACAAAAATGGAATAGATAAAATCTATGAAGTATCAACTTTTAAATGTACTAAAGTTGGTAACTTAACTATACTCATGTAAAAGAATATCCCTAATCTTACAAACTACATACTTAGAGAACAAGAGTCTCACCCTCCAATGTTTAAAAAAATTGAAGGCTGTAAGGTGATAATCAGAAAGCAAATGAAGTAAAATGTTAACCACAGTTTGATTCTGGAAAGGGGTATGAGTGCTGTTTGCAATGCATTTATTTCTGCAACTTTTCTATAAATTTTAAATGGTTTCCAAATAAAACAAATTTTAAATAGAAATAATCAAATACTACCTTACTCTTTATTGTATCAAGTGCATCTGGAAATAGAAGATAAATTAGTCATGCCGCTACCACCTATTACTTACTACAATAATAAATAATAGTAAAATTCATGAACAGAATCAATCATAAAGAATTCTCACAATTAGTTCAGGAAAAAGTAGAAGAGTTATAACTAAAGTTAACCCTTGAACTACATAGGTTTGAAGTGCATATAGGTCCACTTACACATGGATTTTTTCCAACCACATGCAGATCAAAAATACAGTATTCATGGATTCAAACACCTAATATATGGGGGATGTGGAGCAACTTTTCATATGTGCAGGGCCGACTGCAGGACTTGAATACATACAGATTTTGGTAAACAGAGGGGGTCCTAGAACCAACCCCTCTCATATACTGAGGGACAAAGTATAATCATATTCTGTTTTTTATCTTCCTCTTCTTTACAGTAGTTATTGCAAACACATACATCATATTCAAACATGAGATTCCCTTTACAGCACTCTCTTTTTTTCCTCCCAAGACGGAGTTTTGCTCCTGTCACCCAGGCTGGAGTGCAATGGCACAATCTCAGCTCACTGCAACCTCTGCCTCCTGGGTTCAAGCAATTCTCCTGCCTCAGCCTCCCGAGTTGCTGGGATTACACGCGCGTGCCACCATGCCCAACTAATTTTGTATTTTTAGTACAGACGGGGTTTTGCCCTGTTGGCCAGGCTGGTCTCGAACTCCTGACCTCAGGTAATCCACCCACCTCGGCCTCCCAAAATGCTGGGGTTACCGGCATGAGCCATGGCACCCAGCAGCACTGTCTTTTTAAGGTGCTAGAAAACATGTTTATAATCATTCACTACAGTAACATTTCAAGAATCATATATACAATGTTCATTTTCTCCCAATTTCAGAACACTGTGGACAATCTTTCCTTAAATAATTTCCCAAAGATCAATAATTTGATTTGTTTTATATGCAAATTTGGATTTACTTCCAACCACAGACATAACTCCTTCTCAAAGGATTTTAGTTAAAAAGTACAGGTTAAAAGATTCAGCGATACTAATACAGAAGCAGAAAACCAAAAACTGCATGTTCTTAACTTGTAACCGGGAGCTGATCAGGTGTGGTGGCTCAAACCTGTAATCACAGCACTTTCTGAGGCTGAGGCGGGTGGATCACCTGAGGTCAGGAGTTCGAGACCAGTCTGGCCAACATGGCGAAACCCTGTCTCTACTAAAAATCAAAAATTAGCTGGGTGTGGTGGCACACACCTGTAGTCCCAGCTACTTCGGAGGCTGAGGCAGGAGAATCACTTCAACCAGGGAGACGGAGGTTGCAGGTGAGCTGCTATCATGCCACTGCACTCCACCCTGGGCAACACAGCATGACTCCGTCTCAAAAAAAAAAAAAAAAAAAAAAAAAAAACAGGAAAAAAGTGAGCGCTAAACACTGAGTACACACAGACATAACGATAGGCCCAACATGGGAGACTCTGAAAAGTGGGGAGAGGGCAAGGACTGAAAAACTATCTATTGGGTACTATGCTTACTATTTGGGTGACAAGATCAGTAGAAGCCCAAACCTCAGCATCACACAATATACCCATGGAACAGACCTGCCCCTGTTCCTCTGAATCTACAATAAATATAAAAGATTCATTTGAGCAGTTAAGTTTTATTACTAAAGAATAAAGTTTCTCAAAACTTCAATGGGTTTATTTTTGTTTGTTTCTAAAGAAAGTGCTCTTCTGTAATCATCACAGTGAATTAAGAAGTAGCATGCAAAAATTTTAAACTCATACTTCAAAATTCCTTAGGGATATAATTAATTAAGGCTTCCTTTACCTGATGGCCCAAATTCTCCCCATGGGCCAACATCCCAGATAAACCAAACTCAGAAATTATTTCTCTGAAGCAAATCAAATAAAACCTTCTGCAAAGTCATAACATTCCAAGATTATCATTTCAAAACTGACAATGTACAACAATACAGACTCAAACAAATCTTCTAACTCTTCCAAAAACACTAGCCAGAAAGATAAAGGCAACCTTAGATTCCTGCTAAGAACAGGCACCCTGTGTAGACTGTGGCCTGGATGCCAACGTTTCATCTAGTTTACTAATCCAAATGGACTCCAACCTGCGTTCATTGAGTGACATTCTTTTTAATCTGTGGCATCTGTATAGATGAAGAAGTGGCTATAGCTTTCATACTATGCATTTATGAACTCTGGCTCTCCTCGTTCTAAGGTAGGCAGGCCAATTGTAAAAGACTGCTACACAAATGATCCAGTCCAGTAGCAGCCTATTCACACAGCTACGTTCTGTGTACCTTGACAGCACACAGATAACAAATCTATGCTATACTGATTTATAAACACCTATTGCTGTTCACTTTTTCCTGTGGTCTTATAAAAACTCTTAAAGCTACTTTGTCTCTGCCTCTATGTACTCACTTAGTCATCAGTCAGTAATTCAACAATAAAAAGAAGAGAAACTAGGAAACGAATATACAAATATCACCTAATAAATATATGCCATGCAAAACAGAGGAAACTGTATGAGGTGACTGAGTATCCAAGAAGGCCTTTCTTGAAGTAGTGACATTTTAAGCCCCTAAATGTCTAGGGGCTTAAAAGGACTAACTTAAATTAACACATAACAATAGGAATGTTTCTGTAGAGTGCCTACCCACTTTGTTACTTGAAAACGAGTTAAGAAATCTAAATTTCAGTCCTATCTATGTCACTTTTGATTATATTAGATACAGAGAACTCTAAACCCTCTTAATCAGAATGCAAAGGTATTGTCTCCTTTCTCCCTACTGCCACTTCTCCTAAGTGCCTATATTAGCTCAAACCTCAAGTGTTTACTGCTGGCTTTGCTTCTTTGCTTCTTTCCTGCTCCCGAACAGCTGGCCTTTAGATGAGGCCTTTGCCTCACCTATAAGGCAAACAGACCCACTCAAACCCTTAAGATGAAATATTTAACTCTTAACTGCTATACTGTTTTTTGCAAACCACGCAAACATTGCCTCTCTGATGTCAGTGGGGCTCTTGATACGCTTTGGACTGAGGACCACACCTGAAGGCAAGACTCCAAGTTTCAGTGTTAATATTGCTGGGTTTTTGTTTTGTCTTTTTTTGACGTTGTTGAGTTTATGGTAATTTGGCAAGCAATCAGATTTGCCTTAGGGGACAGGGGCTGAATTATTTTTTCAAGATAACTAGTGGTAAAGGCCAGTGCAGTGCCTCAAGCCTGTAACCCCAGCACTTTGGGAGGCCAAAGTGGGTGGATCGCTTGAAACTAGTCCGGGCAACAAAGCAAGACCCCGTCTCTACAAAAAATACAAAACTTTGCCAGGTGTGGTGGGGTGTGCCTGCAGTCCCAGCTACTTGGAAGGCTGAAGTGGGAGGATGGTTTGAGCCTGGAAGGCAGAGGTTGGAGTGTGCTGAGATGGTGCCACTGCACTCTACAGATACCGGGGACAAAGCCAGATCCTGTTCCAAAAAAAACACAAAAAACAAAAAACTAATGGCAAGTTTTATTTATCCTGTCAGGATACATAACATCCCAAATAGTAGCAACACGGAATTTTTTTTTTTTTTTTTTTTTGGTTACCTCTGTGCCATAGAATGATTTTATGTAACAATTAAAATTATTAATAACATACACTAAAGTCATATCAGAATTACAGCAGTTTCCCATAATTTTGGAACATATACCAATAACACATTTATACAAATACACCTGAGCAACATGGATTTTTAAATAGTTCTTTTTGAATGGGAACAACGAAACTTAGTGAAAAACTCATTACATTTTCTTCAGCATTATGCTATGAAAATCGAATATAGCGGACAAAAATTCTCTAGAAAATGTTTTAATTGTTTTTATTACAGGGGATCAACTGGTCATATCACATCTAGATAACTTTCTATAAAGCATAATGGCATAGGAACTCTCCAACCACTAACTACATGCTGTCGTTCCAATTCTAACTCACTTGAAACAACTAACTCTACTGCCTGCAATAATAGAAAGGGAGCTACTATGCAGCAACTTTCTTTACAAAAACAACTCTTGAGGATTAAAATGTTCTCCAAACCACAATTTTATTTAGGAGCCTGAAAACTCATTCTTGCTAACCTCTATTCCCGAAAAATAGTCATTTTAAAAGGTCTCTAAAGATTATTTCATATGATCACTATACCTTTAACAGCATTCTAATAATGGTGCCACTAAATTTATATCCAAAAAACTGCTGAATAGAAATTCAACTTGCTTGTCTGTGATTAGTTTGCTAGTGAGTATCCATTGTCAACCACCCAGCAGTTCCACTCAAATATTCAGAAACATTGATGAGCCAACAGCAAAATAAAAATAGACACTAAAAGAAATCTTAGTGCTAGAGAGCTCAAGCAAATAACATTATTTTTCAACTTGTGAAGTCACTAAAGTTATCTGGATATATTTCCCGTGAAAATCAAAGGTCCACCATAATCCTTAATAAACACCTGCATCTTTTTATAAAAAGATTACCGTTTGCATGCAGGCTGTGTAGGGTTCTAAAGTAGGAAGCACGAGTGTTGAGGTTATTAGTATACCAGTCACATTTTCAGGCCTTGATACTATTGTACTGGTTGGTCTCTAAACATTTGCACTACTTTTTGAATGTTTGCATTTCTAACATAAAAACTTTTTAAAATTTAGAAAATAACTTTATTTAGAAGTTCCTTTTCTTCTTTCTGGGGAAAACTGTATATTTGGGGAACTAAAACGAGAAAAAGACTTGTCACTATATGCCCTTCTATGGGTACAAATGCTGCTTGTTCAAAAAAAAAAAATTGTAAAACAGTTTATATTTCTAGGTTTCTTAATGGAGATTTCTAGATTTCTAACTTAGTAAGATATGCATGTAACAAAAGTCCTTCAGTCTTTTCTCCTTTTTTTTTTTTTTTTTTTTTTTTTTTTGAGACAGAGTTTTGCTCTTCTTGCCCAGGCTGGAGTACGATGGCATGATCTCAGCTCACCCCAAACTCCGCCTCCCAGGTTCAAGCGATTCTCCTGCCTCAATCTCCCAAGTAGCTGGGATTACAGGCATGCATCACCACACCGGGCTAATTTTTTATTTTTAGTAGAGATGGGGTTTCTCCATATTGCTCAGGCTTGTCTCGAACTTCCGACCTCAGGTGATCCACCCGCCTCAGCCTCCCAAAGTGCTGGGATTACAGGTGTGATCCCAGCCTGTAATCCCACCGCACCTAGCATTTTTTTTTTTTTTTGGAGACAGAGTCACTCTGTCACCCAGGCTGGAGTACACTAATGTGATCATGGCTCACTGTATCCTCAACCGCCTGTGTTCGGGTGATCCTCCCTCCTCACTCTCCCATGTAACTGGGACTACAGGCACACACCACCACACCTGGCTCAAATTTTGTATTTTTGGTACAAAATACAAAATTCAAAAATGAGCCAGGCGTGGTGGTGCATGCCTCCAGGCAGGGTTTCGCCATGTTGCCCAAGCTGGTCTCGAATTTCTGCGCTCAAATGATCTTCCAGCCTTGGCCTCCCAAAGTGCTGGGCTTACAGGCATAAGACACCACGCCTTGCTGTCCTTCAGTTTTAGAAAAACAAATCCCTTACGGAGGAAGACTTCAGCATATACTACAAATTTATAAGCCATAAACAACAGAATGAATTTCATATTCATTAAAATTTTTAAAGCCTAATCTTTATCAAGACCTATTAAAGTAAGACAGAACCCAAGGACTAAAATTTTAAATGTCATTTATAAAGCCTACTAAAATAGTAATGCTAAAATAGTAATCACATAGCTGATAAATAACTATTTCAGTATAACATAAAGAGTTTCAGTGGCTCTAGAATTACCCTAAGAGACTCTGTTCATTTTTTCAGGTAATAAATGTTAAAACACAATGATACACACGCAGTGTTATTCTGGTGGTTATAATTGGGACTCTGGTAACAGTCACATTAGGTAACAACTCTGACATTACCTCTTGCCTACCGATGTGCCCTTCTTACACATTCCTTAACTTTGTAATGCCTTTCTTTGCCCAAATATAAAATGGAGACAACCATAGTCTCTACCTCACAGAGCTATTTACAAGTAAAATGAATTAAAACACATACAGCATTTTGAACAATGCTTGGTACAGGAAAAGCATTCAATGTTTGCTACCATCATGCAGGGTCCATGAGACGTGACATTACCTATTCCTTCCACGGAAAACCATTACCTGCTCCTTCCACTGAATACAACTAAAACCCTGGACAGAATGCATGCCCCAGGCTGGGCATGGTGGCTCACACCTGCAATCCCAGCACTTTGGGAGGCCGAGGTGGGAAGATTACCTGAGGTCGTAAGTTTGAGACCAGCTCTGGCCAACATAGTGAAACCCCATCTCTACTAAAAATATAGAAATGAGCCAGGGGTGGTGGCGAAGTGGTAAGCACCTGTGATCCTAGCTATTTAGGAGGCTGAGGCAGGAGAATCATTTGAACCCGGGAGGCAGAGGTTGCAGTGAGCTGAGATTGCTCCACTGCACTCCAGCCTGGGCGACGGAGCAAGATTCCATCTCAAAATACATTTAAAAAAAAAAGCTATATGAGGACTCTGAAAAGTAAATGGTAGCAGACAGATTTGAGAATGGAACTAGAACTTGAAGCACAATCAATCTGGTGCTCTTTCCTACTTTTGTCTGTTTTCTCCCAATCTTCCAGTCTGGATACAAAGGCAGCCCAATTGCTAGAAATGTGTACCAGTCATGAAGAGATAAAAGCTCCAAGAGGAGACTTCTCTTTCTGGTGTAAGGTGTGTGTGTGTATATGGGGGGCAAGAAGGTTGGGAGTGTGAGGAATACAGTACAGTGAGAGAAATCCGTTATTTCCACCCTCTCTCTTGCCATTGCACCCAGACAAAACCAAGCCCGGAAGCTGTGGCACACCTAAAGCAGCTATGGACCAGCTGTACCCACGAAGAAGAAAATCCTCTCTGACCAGAAAACTATGGTCTAAATAAAGTGCTTTGGGGAGCGGAGGGAGTAGAGTGCTATGGAGAAAGAACTTGTGTTGCTTTGGGTTTTTTGTTTTGTTTTGTTTTGTGATTTCCTTCTCCTACCTCGTGGCCCCTGATACAAATTCAACTGAGGGAAAGGCATGAGCCTCAAGCTTTCCAGGCAGAGGACCAGGAAGTGGAGATGGGAGAGAAAGACAGTATCAAGGACACTCAGAAGGGAAGGAACTAGAGTAACACATCTGACAAAAGTTGTGTATGAACTCCTGGGCTCATCCCCAAGCTGTGACATATGGATCTCATCCCAAACAGTACATCAAAGGCTTTGAGAACTAAACTATAAGGTAGACCGTCACCCAAGTTCCTGGTTGACCCCTGGGTAGCACATAGACAGAAATGACCCAAATAGCACCAGCAAGGCTTTGAAAACTAACATCATATTAGAACCAAAGCCCATAGAAGGTGGGTTGGATCTTGTGGCCTAAACTGAGTTAACTGCCTGCTGTAACAAAACAAAATAACAAATCAATACTCTCCACAGGATTTAAACAAAATCTAGAGTCTCGCAATACTCAAAGTATACAAAACAACTGAAAAATGAAGAAGAATAAAAGAAGAATACAAAAGTATCCAAAGTAACTGAACATATGAAGAATCATGGCTGGGCACAGTAGCTGGCTCATGCCTGTAATCCTAGCATTTTGGGAGGCTGGGGGCGGGGAGGGGGGACAGGGATCACTTGAGGTCAGGATTTCAAGACCAGCTGGCCAAATTGGTGAAACCCCATCTCCATTAAAAACACAAAAATTAGCTGGGCATGGTGGTGAATGCTTGAATTCCTATTTGAGGCCAGGCAGTGGTGGCTCAGGCCTATAATAACAGCACTTTGGGAGGCCAAGGTGGGTGGATCACTTGAGGTCAGGAGTTGGAGACCAGCACGGCCAACACGGCAAAACCCCATCTCTACTGAAAATACAAAAATTCACTGGGCATGGTGGCGTGTGCCTGTAATCCCACCTACTTGGAGGATGAGGTAAGAGAATCGCTTGAACTTGGGAGGCAGAGGTTGCAGTCAGACGAGATCGTGCCACTGCACTCCAACCTGGGTGACAGAGTGAGATGCCATCTCAACAAAAACCAAACAAACAAACAAACAATGAAAAAAAAAAAGGCAGTAAACTCTGGGGAAGGGGGAAGAGTCTGATTTCCAGGGTTACCACATTATTAGATTCAAATTTCCAGTTTTCAACAAAAAAAATCACAAAGCGTAAAAGAGACAGGGAAGTATGGTCCATTCAAAGGAAAAAATATTAACCAACAGAAACTGACTCTGAAGAAGACCAGTAAACAATTATCTTAGGCCAAGTGCAGTGGCTGACACCTATAATCCCAGCACTTTGGGAGGCCGAGGCAGGCAGATCACTTGAGGTCAGAAGTTTGAGACCAGCCTGGCTAACATAGTGAAAACCCCATCTCTAACAAAAATACAAAAATTAGATGGACATGGTGGTGTGCACCTGTAGTCTCAGCTACTCGGGGTGCTGAGGCTCAAGAATCGCTTGAACCTAGGAGGCAGAGGTTACAGTGAGCTGACATCGCGCCACTGCACTCCAGCCTAGGTGACAGAGCAAGACCCTGTCTCAAAAACAAGAACAAAACACACACACAAAGAAAACAATTATCAACAAAACAACAAAAACAGAGAAAAATGCAAGAAAACTATGTACAAACAAAATAGAAATACCAATAAAGGAGTAGAAAACTGAAAAAGAAGCCAAAGAGAAAGTGTTTAAAGAGTACAATAACTCAAATGAAAAATTCACTAGAGGAACATAAAGGCTGATTTGACCAGGTGGGGGTGGGGGGCATGGGAAATCAACAGACGTGAGGATAGGACAAATGGAATTATTCAGTCTGAGTCAGAGAAAGGGAAAAAAAATGAAGAAAAGTGAAGAAAGCCCAAGGGACCTATGGGATACCATCAAGAAAGCCAACATGCATACTGTGGAAATCCTAAAAGAAGACAGATAATAGGAGGCAGAGACATAATTTGAAGAAATAATGATCCAAAACTTCCCAAATTTGGTGAAAGACATGAACATAAACATCCAAGAAGCTCATCAAACTCCAAGTAGGATGAACTTGAAGAGATCTATACCAAGACAAATTATAAACAAGCTACTAAAAGATAAAGACAGATATAATCTTGAAAGCAACAAGACAGAGGCAACTCATCAAATATAAATAATCAAGAGTAGTAGCAGATTTCTTATCAGGAACTTCAGAATTCAGAAGGCAATGAGCTAATATATTCAAAGTGCTAAATGAAAAAGCCAAAACTGTTAACCAAGAATCCTATTTTCAGCTAAAATGTCCTTCAAAAGTTGGAGAAAAATTAAGATATTCCCAGATAAAAGCTGAGGAAATTACTACCAGACCTGATCTGTAAGATACGATAAGGGGAATTCTGCAAGTTGAAATGAAAGGATAGTAACTTGGGCTAAGCACAGTAGCCCATGCCTGTAATCCCAGCACTTTGGGAGGCTGAAGTGGGTGGATCACTTGAGGTCAGGAGTTTGAGACCAGCCTGGCCAACATGGTGAAAACACGCGTCTACTTAAACACACACACACACACACACACACACACAAATCCACTGGGCATGGTGGCATGTCCCTGTAATCCCAGCTACTCAGAAGGCTGGGACAGGAGAATCACATGAATCACATGAATCCGGGAGGCAGAGAGCCAAGACTGCGCCACTGCACTCCAGCCTGGGAAAAACAGCAAGACTAATCACAGACAGAATGTAGAACAGTGGTTGCTAGGATGGTGCTGGGGTGAGTGAGGAGTTACTGTTTAATGGGTACAGAGTTTCAGTTCTACAAGATAAAAAGAGTTCCTGGAGACGGATAGCAGTAATAGTTGCATTCAATGTGAAGGTACTTAACATCACTGAACACTTAAAAATGTTGAAGACACAACCTGGCCAACATAGTGAAACCCCATCTCTACCAAAAAAACACAAAAATTAGCTGGGCATGGTAGCGGCTGCCTATAGTCCCAGCTACTCGGGAGGCTGAGGCACGAGAATCACTTGAACCTGGAAGGCAGAGGTTGCATTGAGCCAAGACTGCACCACTGCACTCCAGCCCGGGCAATACAGTGAGACCCTGTCTCAAAAAAAAAAAAAAGTTATTTTACCACAATAAAATTAAAAAAAAAAAAAAAAATGAACAAAACTGTGAAATGAATAGGATCTGTGGGACAATATAAAAAGGACTAACAATCATGTCAAAGTCCTGGAATAAGAGAGTAACTCAGGAATAAATACTTGAAAAAAATGACTGAAATTTTCCAAAATTTCCAAAGACAAAATTACAGTCAAGAAGAACAACAAACACTAAGCAGAGTAAGCAGAAAGAAATCCATATCCAGATATATCACAATTAAACTGCTGTAACCAAAGACAAGAAAATATCTTGAAAGCAGCCAAAGAAAAATGATGCATGACATTAGAGAATAACAATTTAAATGACTACAACTTTCCCATCAGAAACAATCAAAGCCTCCTCTGAAGTGCTGGAGAAAAAAAAAAAAAAGACTACCAGTCTGAAATTCTATATTCAGCAAAAATATCTTTTAGGAATTAAGGTCATAAAGACATTCTCAGATGAAGGAAAACTAGAAGATTCTGTAGCCAGCAGATGTGCTCCACAAGAAATGTTAAAGGAAGTTCTCCAGGCATAAGAGAAACTACCAGAGGGAAAGCTGGGACTTTAAAAATAAAGAGAAATCAAAAGAAATGGTAAATACCTGGGTAAATATAATAAACTCTTCCCCCCTTAAATACTTCAAAATGTTTGATGGCTGAAAGGAAAAAAATTTTTTTCAAAGAAAAGGTAAAATTCCACATTGGTGTGGTTTTCAATTTATGTAGGTGTACGTATTAGTACATTTTCGCACTGCTGATAAAAACATATCCAAGACTGGGTAATTTACAAAAGAAAGAGGTTTAATGGACTTAACAGTTCCACATGGCTAGGGAAGCCTCACAATCATGGTGGAAGGCAAGCAGGAGCAAGTCACATCATATATGGATGGGAGCAGGCAAAGAGAGAGCTTCTGTAGAGAAACTCCCATTTTTAAAACCATCAGATACTATCAGGAGAACAGCATGGGAAAGATCCGCCCCATAATTTAATCACCTCCCACCGGGTTCCTCCCATGACACATGGATCAAAAAATTAGCCCCCATGTTCCCTCTCAAAGAAGAAGAAAAAGAACCTAATAAAAAGCCCTCACCCAGTGAAAGGCCCTGGGACCCCCTATCATGCACGCCCCCTCCATACATCTCACAAAATAGTGGACAGCAAGATCAAGGGACAGCAGGAGGGTTAGAGGAAGACAGACCTGGAGACCACAGGAGCGCCAAACCAACTCCTCCTTTAAATCCTTATCCAAATTTAAGAAAATAATTAGAACAGTGTCAGAGGGATACTGAGAACTTCCCTATCCCTTCCACACAGCAGGAATCTAGCAATGTTCCCTCTTAGGGAAGTTCCCATGGGACTGGGAGACATTGACTTTGTAAATGCTCCTCTTACAAGTACTGAAGTTAGGAATTTCAAGAAGGAAATGAAATCACTCCAACAAGATCCCCTCAGTTTAGTAGACCAGCTGGACCAATTCGTAGGACCCAGCTTTTATACCTGGGCTGAAATGATGTCTATCATGAATAGCCTATTCACAGGAGAAGAAAGGGGAATGATTAGGAGAGTGGCCATGACCATCTGGGAGAGGCAATATCCTCCTGGGCAAGAAGTCTTGCCAGCTGAACAAAAATTTCCAAATGTGGATCCCAAATGGGATAATAATAATCCCAGGGACCAAGCCCAAATGCAGGACCTCAGAGAATAATTAAAGGGATCAGAGAGTCCACTCCTAGGACACAAAATGTCTCAAAGGCACTCGAGATTCAACAAGAAAAAGAGAAAACTCCCTCCACATTCCTGCAGAGGCTCAAAAATCACATGAGAAAATTAGATCTGGAGAACCCGGCAGGGCAAGGCCTTTTGAAGGTTAACTTTGTAACATAGAGCTGGCCTGACATTACAAAAAAATTAGACAAGATTGATGGATAGAATAAAAAACTGATTAAGGAATTATTCAGGGAAGCTCAGAAGGTCTTTGTAAGGACAGAGGAAAAGAAGCAGAAACAAAAAGCAAAAATCATGGTTTCCACTGTGGAAGAGGTAGTCAGAAAAACATTAAATCAAAATACCCCTCGAAGGAGAGAAGGGAATGATACGTTCTGACACAGAGAAAGAAGGGAAATGCAGGAAAAAATTCCTAAGACTATGAGTGGATGTTACAAGTGTAGAAAGCCAGGGCATTTTAAGAGAGAATGTCCTGAATAGAAAAAAAACCACAACAGCAAAGACTTGGCACCAATCCAAATGTCCATCAATGATAGACTGGATTAAGGAAATGTGGCATATATACACCATGGAATACTATGCAGCCATAAAAAAGGATGAGTTCATGTCCTTTGTAGGGACGTGGATGAAGCTGGAAACCATCATTTTGAGCAAACTATCGCAAGGACAGAAAACTAAACACCGTGTGTTCTCACTCATAGGTGGGAACTGAACAATGACAGCACCTGGACACAGGGTGGGGAACATCGGGGCCTGTCGTGGGGTTGGGGGAGGCATAGCATTAGGAGATATACCTAATGTAAATGACGAGTTAATGCTGACACCAACATGGCACATATATACCTATGTAACAAACCTGCATGTTGTGCACATGTACCCTAGAACTTAAAGTATAAATTAAAAAAAAAAGAAGAAGAAAAGGTAATCCCCCTCATGACCATTAATGAAGACTAGTGGGGTCAGGGGTTCCTTCTGAGTAGGTCCCACTAGGAACCCTTGATAAATTTGAAGGTGGGACCTGAGGAAAAAGAAGGGACATTTTTGGTTGATACTAGGGTGGCCTGCTCCTCCCTAATTCACCAACCAAGGGGTACAGAACTAAGGAAAAATTGACAGTATCAGGGATTAAAGGGTAGAGATCTCAGGTTCTAGCATTCAAGAAAATGTTAATTAGATTGGGACCAGAACAAATTGAGGGGTCACTCTTATATGTTCCCAAAGCAGGAACTAATCTCCTGGGTGGAGACCTGATTGTGAGATTGGGTTTAGAATTAGGAATACAGGCAGGACAAATAAAAGTAATAATGGGCCTCCTAACAGAGGAGGAAGAAAGACAAAATAATCCCCATGTGTCAGTTAGAAAAAGGCAACAGGGGAGGCTTAAAAATCACACCCTTACAGACTGAACTAAAACAACCAGGAGAAGTAGTTTGCAGAAAACAATATCCCATTTCTACTGAAGAGAGAAAAAGGCTCCAACCAGTAATAGAGGGATTAATTAAAGATGGACTATTAGAACCCTGCATGTCACCATACAATATTTCAATTCTCCCAATCAAAAAGCCTCTTGGGTCGTACAGATTGGTGCAAAATCTAAGGACTATAAATCAAATTGTCCAGACCTGCCACCCTGTGGTACCTACACCCTCCTTCGTAAGATGCCCTATGAACAAAAGTGGTTCAGTGTGGTGGATCTAAAAGATGCATTCTGGGCATGTCCCCTAGACCTTAGGAGTAGGGACCTCTTTGCCTTTGAACAGGAAAACCCTGTAACTGGGAGAAAACAACAATACCACTGTACTGTGCTGCAAGAAGGCTTCAAGGAAGCCCCAAACTTATTTGGTCAAGTCTTAGAAAAAGTCCTGGAGGAATTCCAACCTTTCAGGGGAACCCAGTTGTTACAATATGTTCATGATCTTTTAATTTCTGGGGAGAGGAGGGCCAAGGTATCAGAAATCACTATAATAATTTCCTAGGAGACAGGGGATTACAAGTCTCTAAAAACAAATTGCATTCTGTAGAAAAAGAAATTAAATATTTAGGACACCTGATTAGTGAAGGAAAGAGCAGAATAAACCCAGAGAGAATATCAGGAATAGAGGGTCTACCTTTTCCTAAGACAGAGAGAACTCTGAAAATTTTTAGGTTTAACTGGCTACTGTAGGTTATGGATTAACTCATAGGCTCAAAAGACAAAGATTCTGTATCTGAAACTACTAGAGGAGGAACCTGATTCCTTGCAATGGTCCCCAGAAGAAATTCAGGCAGTGAAAGAGCTAAAGCAGGCCCTCATTACAGCCCTGGCCCTAGTCCTCCCATCTTTAGAGAAATCATTCCATCTGTTTGTAACAGTAGACCAGGGCATGCCCCTAGCGGTGCTCACTCAAACCTGGGGAGGGAAGAGGCAACATGTTGCTTTTGTCTCCAAGCTTCTTGATCCTGTCTCTCTTGGGGGTGGCCCAAATGTGTGCAAGCAGTAGCTGCCACAGCCCTGCTGGTTGAGGAGAGTCGAAAGCTATCCTTTGGTGGGGCCCTAATAGTAAGCCAGGTCAGGAATATATTAAATCAAAAAGATGGCTACTGGATTCTCGGATTCTAAAATATGAAGCCATACTACTAGAAAAAAAAGATTTGGTCATAACAACAAATACTTGCCTGAATCCAGCCAGTTTCTTGTACAAAGGAGAGGAGAACAAAGAGTCATCAGATCATAACTGCTTAGATATTACTGAATATCAAACCAAAGCTAAATCTGCCCTTAGCAAAGCTCCACAACATGATGGGACAAGGCTGTTTGTGGATGGGTCTTCCCGAGTGATAGATGGCAAGAGACATAATGGTTATGCTGTCACTGATAGAAATAAACACTCCTTATCTGAGAAAGGTAGATTACCTAATGGTTGGCCCAAACCTGTGAATTATATGCTTTTAACCAGGCTCTAAAGCTCCTTGAAGGCCAAGAAAGTACTATATTTACTAATTCTAAATATGCCTATGAGGTGGTACACACTTTTGGAAAAATCTGGACAGTGCAGGGCCTAATAAATAGTAGGGGGAAAGAATTGGCACATGCGGAACTGGTCAAACAGGTTTTAGAAAGCCTCCGGCTTCCAGCAGAGGTTGCCACAGTTCACATAAATGGTCATCAGAAAGGTAACACCATAGAAGCCGTAGGAAACAGGCTTGAAGATAAAGCTGCTATGCAAGCCTCCCTGAAGGAAGAAATTAGACTATTTAGCCTGATCCCAGACATCCCTAAGGTAGTATTAAGGCCCCAATTTACCAGAGAGGAGAAGGAAGAATTAGGATAGGGGTCACACAAACTGAAAATGGGAAATGGGTACTTCCTGATGGGAGAGAAATAAGTAAACCCCTGATGAGAGAACTAATGTCTATATTACACAAAGGGAGTCATTGGGGACCCCAGGCTCTGTTTAATACAATACATAAGAATGATGAGTGTATAGGGAGTTATACTTTCGATAAACAAGTACATGGAAGCTGTGTAACTTGTCAAAGGATACACAAAAAGGTGATTAGTAAACAGGCTACAGGAGGAAGACCTCCCAGACTAAGACCATTTCAAAGCATTCAAGTAAATTTCACAGAAATGCCCAAAGTAGGAAAACTAAAAGTATTTACTGGTGATCATAGATCACCTTTCTGGCTAGGTCCTGGAAGTCTCTCCACTCCCAACAGCCACTGCCGGGAATGTAGTCACAATAAAATTAGAACAGAATGTACCTAGATTTGGCCTAGTGGAAAATATTAATTCAGACAATGGGAACCACTTTACCTCAAGGGTGTTAAGGGGAATTATGGAAGGTTTACAAATTAGATGGGATTATCACACTCCTTGGTATCCCCCTTCCTCTGGAAAGGTAGAAAAAATGAATCAAACTCTCAAAAAGCATTATCACCAAACTAATATTAGAAACCAAAATGCCTTGAACGAAATGTCTCCCAACAGCACTCCTCAGAATTAGGACAGCCCCAAGAAAAGACTTGGGACTATCCCCCTACAAGTTATTATATGGGCTCCCATATTTGGGCAGAGCTACAGATCTTCCTACTTTGGAAACCAAGGATCAATTCTTAAGAAATTACATACTGGTCATATCCTCTACCCTGTCATCCCTTAGGTTAAAAGGACTTCTGACTCAAACTCTGCCTCTTGAGTTCACAGTTCACCACTTCCACCCTGGTGACTTGGTGCTGATTAAGACTTGGAAAGAAGACAAGCTCCACCCAAGCGGAGAAGGTCCCTATGAAGAAGTGCTCTTAACCACTGAGATGGCCGTGCGAACAGCTGAACAGGGGTGGACCCACTGTACTCAAGTCAAAGGACTGGTAAAAGAGACCTCGGAAGGGAGGGAAAAAGACCAGTGGAAAGTGCACAGGTCACCGGAGGAACCCTTAAAGTTAACTCTGAGAAAAATCTAAAAAGAAAACATGGGCTGGCCCCATTTCTGGAAATGAATATAGCTGAGATGGCCTACCACACAAAGAGCAGAAGGTCAAAATGGAAACTGGCAGGGGATTCCTCCCTACCCAATCAGGTTTGTAATCTATGTAACCAAGATGGTAGCACCACAGATTATAAGATTTGATGCCTGCCAGGTCTCACCTTGTGGGAATTTTGAAAATCAGAGCTCTCTCTTGCAGGTGAATAAATATCTTTGCCCTGAACCAGATACAGATTACAGTAGGGCGTTACCACGCCCCAGCTGGGATGATGTATGGTGAACCACACAATTCAGGGTTGGACAGTAAACACGGGGTAGGTAACTCCAAGCTGAAGACACTTAAAGAATAAACTACATCTGTCCAACGGTCCCTTGCCAAATGACTGCCAAAATTTAGAATGCAATCCTATACTCATCATCATTAGCAATCCAGCCGTTCTAGGCCAAGAACCAAAAGTAGCGTCTCAGGTATATACGTTAGGGGCAGACATCACAGGGAAAGACCCCGTAGGGTGATTAGTTCTCAAACTAATCAAAAACTCAATCTCCCATTTGCCTGGAACTACTCCAACTCCAGACCCTAATAAACACTTTAGTCTGCCAAATAATAACCCTAAAAGGGTAAAAATAAATTGAAGTAAAGGATTTAAGGCAAACTTTAGAAATTGAGACAGGGTACAGGAATGTAAATGCCTGGGTCAGACATATCAAACTTTCGGTACAAGCCCTCAACAAGAGTGACTGCTATGCGTGTGCTGCGGGAGGACCTCAGGCACAGGTGGTTCCATTTCCCCTAGGATGAGATACCAATCCTGAAGAAATGGATTACATGCTGGCTCCATACCAGGACAAGGATGCATGGGAAAATAAGGTTTGTAAGAGTCTGTCACTGCTCTGTCCCACGTTGCAGAGGCCAGATCCCAAAGCAATCCCCTCATTCTCTCCAGGGAATATGAACCACTCCTCTTGCCTCTCTAGATAGGGGGCAGAGTTCAATAAGCCCATGGGAAAACTCTCAATTTGTACCCACATCCTAAATATCACTGGTAAGTCAGGCAATGGCAATCACTCAGCTCTCCATATACCCCAGGCTAACCTCTGGTGGTATTGTGGGAAAAGGAACCTCCACAACTTGTTACCATCCAACTGGACCGGGACTTGTGCTGTAGTCCAAGTGGCCATTCCCTTCTCCCTGGCATTCCATAAGACACCCGAAAACACACATGGCCACTGACAGCAGAGAGATATGACAAACTCTCTTAATCCCAATATATGTGTTGACTCAATAGGAGTCACTGGGGGGTGCCGAATAAATTTAAGGCCCAAAACCAAATAGTTGCTGGGTTTCAGTCAGCACTCTTCTGTGGTCAACTATTAATAACAATGTGAACTGAATTAACTACATCTATTATAATCAATAGAGATTCATCAATTATACTCAGGATGCCCTCAAAGGGGTGGCTAGCCAGTTAGACGCCACCAGCCGAATGGCCTGGATAAACAGGCTTGCACTGGACATAATACCAGAAAAAGGGGGTGTATGTGTTACGCTGGGTGGGAAACGTTATACTTTCATTCCCAACAATACTGCCCCAGATGGGACCATCACAAAAGCTTTACAAGGACTGACAACTCTAGCCAATGAACAGGCAGAAAATGCTGGAATGAATAACCCATTTACGGGTTGGCTAAAAGGTTGGTTTGGAAAACGGAAAGGCATGGTGGCTTCAGTCCTTACATCTCGCATAATTGTAGCAGGAGTTTTAGCAGTGGGATGTAGTATTATCTTGTGTGTAAGGGGACTAGCACAGAGATTAATTAAAACAGCTATTAATAAGCAAATGCCAGTAAGTTACCAGCAAAATAACCTGCTACTATTAGAAACCAAAATAAACTCACTCTCATATAAGGAAGAAAGTAAACGACTTCTAAAGCAATTTGAGGACCAAAATGGTTTAAATGAAAATGAGACCAAAGGAAGTAAATAGAAAAGGAAGGAAAAGAAAGAAATTTGCGAGAAAACATTTTAAGTGGTCCATTTTCAAGGCATAATAAATCTAAGTACTGTAAGTCAGCCTGTGGATGTAACAAACCACACAGCTCATGCACCTAGAAGGTTATGATAAGCGAACAGAATGTAGGGGAGGGGTCAGCCCCTAAAACGGGAGAAAGTTTCATTATTGGGAAATCGAAACTGAAGTGGGGAAAGGGACCAGGGTATAACCTTATAAGGGGGATAATAAAACTTTAGGCAATGTCCAGGAAGACTGTAACCCCACAGTACTCAACCAGTGAGGAACAGGGGGAGGGACTTGCGTGCTAGGAAATAAATTAAATGTTGTAACTGTCCCCAGTGTGACCGCCTACCAAACACCAGATCTTGCAAGACCGCCATCAAAAGTCTCGCTTCCGCTGTTCTTCATGTCTCCGAGTCCAGTCTTTGGGTTTGGATGGGTAAATGTGTGTTTCTCACAGGCATGAACCAACATCCCACCAGAATGTTATTGGTGGTAACCCGTCACGGTTTCTTTGAGCCCCAGGAACCATTATTATAGCCTAGAATTTTCAGATTACAACAAATCACAGCTCCACACATACGGCTGCACACATAGGTCCCTCAGGGCATATTTTCCCTATGGACTGTACCCCCAGTTCAGTTTTAAGCAATCTGGAAACCTGCTCCAACATTCACTAGAGAATTAAAGACTAATGTGTTGAAATTTTGCCAAAAAAAAAAAAAAAAAAAAAAAAAAAACAAGAAGGTGTATTAGTCTATTCTCATGCTGCTAATAAAGACATACCCGAGACTGGTAATTTATAAAGGAAAGAGGTTTAATTGACTCACAGTTCCACAGGGCTGGGGAGGCCTCACAATCATGGCACAAGATGAAGAAAGAGTAAAGGGGCTTCTTAATGGTGATGGGCCAGAGAGAAATGAGAGCCAAGCGAAAGGGGTTTCCCCTTACCACGAAACCATCAGATCTTGTGAGACTTATTCACTACCTCAAAAACAGTATGGGGAAAATTATCCCCATGATTCAGCTCTCTCCCACCGGGCCCCTCCCACAACATGTGGGAATTATGGGAGCTATAATTCAAGATGAGATTTGGGTGAGGACACAGCCAAACCTTATCACAAGGCTTTGTTCCCTATGAACCAACAGGAGAGCATTATTTTTAAACACTGCCACACATGCTCCCCAAAGTGAGGAACAAAAACGAATCACATCCTGTGTAGTGAGAAGCTATCCTGACCACTGCTAGCTCTGAAAGAATATAACAGAAAGACCTAGGAGCCCTGCAAGCCTTGCACTGCATACCACCCTAATTTCTTTCAGACAGGACACCCTGCAGGAATTGAACTGAATCATTGAGAATTCCCAGATCCAATATCATCCATTAACTGCTTCTGCTTCCCGTTCAGCTCCATTTCTCTAAGGGAAATTACATAGAGTTCTTCTGGGTCATGAAGAAATACAGCTGATGACAACCACTCTACAATATTCTGGATCTGCATCATTCTACTTCCAGGGAAATAAACTTCACTGCTTACTGAAACTGCAGCGTCCATCAGTGGCCATTTAGGTCTGCAACTAAACAAATGTCAAAGATGTTACTGAGAAATTACCCAGAAACACTTGTCTGCAAGGCTCCTAATGACAATCAGATCCTTTGGATTAAGAGTAAAAAAACTTATAAATGTGACCAAGGATTATAGCGTATAATGCCAGGTGACAACATCTCCATAACCCCTTATCAGCTCTTTTCTACCTGGAAGATAAACGAAGCCCCTAAAATTCTATTCCACAGGTATATCATAAGATAAATAGGTAATCCTCCCTTTAAAGACTATCTTTAAAGACTGCTAGCCAAAGCATAGCAGAGGCAAGAAAATGTTTACACACACTGTTTTGCCTGTTAGACTCTGGAGGAAGCAAACCATGGCACCTGTCATTGGATACATTAAAGCCAAGATTTTACCTTCTTAGTCCTTTAGTGCCTACTTTTAACATTCTGCCTCACAATTTTGCAACTTCACCTCCCGAACTAATAGTATCATATGGATTGTCTTGTGTTCCCCTCCACTGTAAAAAATTCAGTAACACTTTACTTTTTAAAATATTATTAATAATACCCTAAAATCATTTTAAACTACAGTGTATGGAATCTTTTAGCTGTTTGCTTATTTATCAGTAGAGACATCTCTGCTTCCACCCTTCTCAGGTGATCCTGGCAGTACAGTGGAGTGGCTGCCGAGAATGCCATGGGCTGAATACATTCCTTCAATGGCTCTTCCACACTGCAGCTCTCTGTGGGTATTACTGAAGAAACAGTAAGCACTGTAAAGCCATTCCATTAGCCCAGTCAGTGCTTTCGACATTGTTTCACAGTGAAACTCAACTCTTAAAATGATGGACAGTCATAAAATACTGAGTCACTGTGCACTTCTCAGGTTCCAAACTGCAGTGCCTTCTAGATAGTAAACTCATTATTTATTCAGCAGCTGCCTAAAATTCCACTTACTATCATCAGGGTGGGGAGTTTGGCAGGTGCAGTAAGCGCAGTAAGAAGCTGGAGTGACAAGAATGTTTTTCAATCACATGTGATGACTGCATCAATAATACGTCCTTATTATTTGCTAGGCTATATGTAATTGGCTTACACTATTTAAAAATAATAATGATAATGGCTCAACATTACTCATTTTACTCTGGCCTCGTATTACAGAAAAGAAAACTTGACGTCAAGGCCACAAGGTCACATACACACAGCTAACTAGTGGCAAAACTGGAATTTGAACCTAAGTTTAAACTTAAAAGCCCTAAAAGTGATTTTCCACTTTAGTGTAATGCCTCAGGCATTTGGCAGTTATTTGCTGGCAAAAGAATGAGAGTCATTAAGCTTGAAGCCAATGTTAGACTGCTGAACAACAAAATACAAACTCCATGATAAATTGAGAGGTTGTAAACAGATGCTCTGCTAGTCTTCTACTCCAGTAAAAAAAAAAAAAAAAAAAAAAACTTAGAGCAATCACCATCTCTTCCACCAAGCCAAAACTATTAACTACAACCAAACTTATCAGCAGAAGAAAAACCCAAATAAACCAGCAAAATTTTCACCAAGTGCCCCTAACATCCTAGCACATCTAGGATGGGTTATGGCAAAACAACAACAACAACAAACTGTCATTTTAGTTTCTCTCTCAGAATGACACAAAACCTTCAAGAATTAGAAACCATTAAAAAATCACAAAAATAAGCAAAGAAAGGAGATTTAAAATGAAGAAGAATCAGAATCAGAAACCAGGCTAGGCACAGTGGTTCATGCCTGTAATCCCAGCACTTTGAGAGGTTGAGGTGGGAGGATCACTTGAGGCCAGGAGTTTGAACCAGCCTGAGCAACATAGTGACATCCTGTCACCACAAAAAATAAAAAGTTTTTAAAAATTAAAAAAAGGGCTGGGCATGGTGGCTCACGCCTGTAATTCCAGCCCTTTGTGAGAGGCCAAGGCGGGTGGATCATTTGAGATCAGGAGTTGGAGACCAGCCTGACCGACATGGTGAAAACCTGTCTCTACTAAAAATATAAAAATTACCCAGGTATGGTGGTGCATGCCTGTAGTCCCAGCTAGTTGGGAAGTTGAGGCAGGAGAATTGCTTGAACCCAAGAAGCAGAGGTTGCAGTGCGCCAAGATCGCACCACTGCACTCCAGCCTGGGTGACAGAGTGAGAGTCTATCTCAAAAAAAAAAAAAAAAAAAGAGAGAGAGAATTAAAAACTGGTCCCTTGTGCCCAGTATACTTCTACTCTGAAACTCAGGAACCTTTCATTACCTTCTGAAATTGAACTCCTACTCAGTGCTCACCTGAAAGGTGAGGGGGTTCCACTTCATCTAGCATCCAGTAGAGCACATGATCCCGCCCTAACCCCCGAACATCACATCAACCTACCACCTACCACCTACCACCATCACATCAACCTAGTACACCTAAGGAGTACTCATTCTATGCTAGTCACTGTGCCGACTGTCTTACTTCACCCTGAGCTCATGAGGAAACTGAAGCTTTGAGGAGGTCATAGAATCCTGGCATACCCAGAATTTAAATTTAGGCCTGCCTGATCCCACATACTTAAACATTACCCTATACTACTTTACTCTATTTAAGTCAACAATGACAGAGTAGTAGGCACACTGCTTCATTTAAAGGCCATAAATACTGAAAGGGAGGTTGTAGTCTGAAGGTAGAGACCAATGAACAGATTATTTGCACAAATAAATATAATTGTGATCAAGTGCTGTAAGAAGAGTTAGGGCAAAGTTATACGGACCTGGGACCTGAACGATGAGTAAGACAGTGCCATCTAGGGGGAAAGGAGTAGCAATGGACAGGTATCATAGGCAAAGAAAATCAATTGGTATCTTGAGCATCTCGTTCTCCAACATTACCACAGTCTAATATTTACTTCAAAGGCCTACTTCCTCTATCCTTCTGCCCACAGTCATTCTGCTGTAATTTTCACTAGCTAATTTAAATCCTGTTTCCAAACCCTGCCAGAAAAAATACTACAATTTATAAATATTCCTAGGAAAGAAAACATAGGGTAGTACTAAACAGCCAGTACAGCAGACTTAAAACATCTGGCACAAAGAGCCAAAGAAAGCAAAAAAAAATGCACATGGAACACCACAAAGTCATGCCCAATTTCCAAACTAATTTCAGTTACAGGAGGCAGAAGAATTAGATTTATCAGGAGTCAAAGCAAGATCCTAAAGGATTTGTAAAAATGGAACCCAGATTCCTCATAACTCATCTATTTTATGGAATAGGACACTTCAGGCTGAATTGGAAATGAATTTCAGACCCAAATGACAATTAACTGTGTCACTTAATCTTTATCTTATATAAATCAATAAATATCTACTTAAAACAAGGGGGTCAAAAGAATAATATAATGCCTTAAGTGAAAACATTGTATAAAATAATCAAGTTCACTTGAACCCAGGAGGCAGAGGTCGCAGTGAGCCAAGATCATGCCACTGCACTCCAGTCTGTGCAACAGAACAAGACCCCATCTCAAAAATATATATAATAATAATAATAATAGGCCAGATGTGATGGCTCACGCCTGTAATCCCAGCACTTTGGGAGGCCAAGGCGGGTGAATTGCCTGAGCTCAGGAGTTCGAGACAAGCCTGGGCAACACGGTGAAACCCTGTCTCTACTAAACTACAAAAAAATTAGCCACGCAGGGCAGCATGTGCCTGTAATCCCAGCTAATCCACAGGCTGAGACAGGAGAATCGCCTGAACCTGGGAGGCAGAGGATGCAGTGAGCCAAGATCGCGCCACTGCACTCCAGCCTGGGCAACAAAGCAAGACCCCGTCTCAAAATAATAATAATAATAGGCCAGGCACAGTGGCTCATGCCTGTAATCCTAGCACTTTGGGAGGCCAAGGTGGGCGGATCACAAGGTCAGGAGTTTGAGACCAGCCTGGACAATATGGTGAAACTTCATCTCTACTAAAAATACAAAAATTAGCTGAGCTTGGTGGCGTGCACCTGTAATTTCAGCTACTTGGGAGGCTGAGGCAGGAGAATCATTTGAACCTGGGAGGTGGAGGCTGCAGTGAGCTGAGACTGCACCACTGCACTCCGGCCTGGGTGATACAATGAAACCTCGTCTCGAAAAAAATAATAATAATAGTAATAATTAAGTGAGCCAGGCACAGTGGCTCATGCCTGCAATCTCAGCACTTAGGGAGGCTAAGGCAGAGAATTACTTGAACCCAGAAGGCAGAGGCTGCAGTGAGCCAAGACTGCAGCACTGCACTCCAGTCTGGGCAACAGAGTGAGACTGTCCCAAAAAAAAAAAAAAAAAAAAAGATCAGGTGTGTTTCATTAATTAAATGAAATAATTTTTACTGAATGCTCTTTGTATTGGAAATGGGAGGAAACGATGATTACATAAAATAGGATGTCTAGGAACTAACTCTATGTTAACTAGCCTAAAGAACAACATAGTAGGCCAGGCGCGGTGGCTCATAGCTGTAATCCCAACACTTTGGGAGGCTGAGGTGGGCAGATCACCTGAGGTCAAGAGTTCGAGACCAGCTGGCCAACATAGCAAAACCCCGTCTCTACCAAAAATACAAAGGTTAGTCAGGTGTGGTGGTGCGTGCCAGCAGTCCCAGCTACTCTGGGAGGTGAAGGCACGAGATCACATGAACCTGGGAGGCAGAAGTGGAGGCTGCAGTGAGCTGAGATGGCGCCACTGCACTCTTGCCTGGGAGACAGAGCGAGACTCCATCTCAACAGAAAGAATGACATAGTGAAGGTGGAACAGCCATTTCCTAACTTGTTTTATGGTAATGTCCACGTGTTCCAAAATGAACTGCTATCTGTGAGCGATATAAATCCATTATTAGACTGCTCTGAGTCTCTAAGCAGGTATCAAAGAACCTAACTGGGCTATGAGGGCCAAGGATCACACTTTGTCTTTTCAACCACACAGTAAAACAATCAGTAATGTAACCTGAGTAGAAGAAAAATGATACTCTAACACTATCTACATGTTTACCTGGCACCAAAGAAAAATCCCAACTTAAATCTCAAGAAATCAAATATCCTTTGGGTTTAAAGCACACAAATTACACCTAGAAATTTTCTCTTCAGTGGAAAGTCACTTTACAAACCTAAGCCAGGCACTTTCCAGAAATAGAAAAATTACTCTTTGAATTAGATAGCAAAGGTTTCCCAGCCTGCAAATGAATCTGAGCCACTCTGAATATACAGCCTTCATCCCAGCTATTAAAGACCTCTTCTGGGCAGCCTGCATTCTGGCCACAGATTAATGTACATGAGTACCACAAATAAATCAAGATAGCCCAACAGCAATTCTGAGGAGTGGAGAACATTCTGCCTAGTCCTTGTGTCCAAAACATTGGCAAAATGAGTAATCAGCAGGGTACGGGTAAGTGACAGCAATCAGTAGAAATAAAAGATCCCACAACTCACTTTTTTGAAGAGAAACTAGGAATGGATCTCAACTACTTCCCGTATCTCTTACTACTCCTGAAGACAAAATTAGGAGTTGGATGAAATATTAATTCTCAGTTTTTGTACCACTGAACTTAAATACAGCATTCATAGCCTGTCATTTCCAACCAGCAATCCCTTTATATCATAATTATGTAATACTTTTTTTTCCAGGGGGGTGGAGGGTGGTATGCAGCTCAGGGGAGACCTGGTCTCACTCTGTCACCCAGGCTGGAATGCAGTGGCACTATCATGGTTCACTGCAGCCTCCTGGACTCAAGCCATCCCCTTACTATCTCAGCCTCCCCAGTAGCTAGGACCACAGGCACGCAGCAGCACATCCGGCTAATTTTTTTTATTTTTTTATTTTTTGTAGAGACCAGAGTTTCACTATGTTGCCCAAGAGGGCCTTGAATTCCTGGGCTCAAACGATCACACCCTTCTCAGCCTCCCAAAGTGCTGGGGTTACTGACATGAGCCACCATGCCCAGCCTATAATACAATTTATACTCAAATAATCCCTTTTTCTTCTAAACCCATTCTTTCTTCTCCACCCTATAAGTGCTATTTGCTGATGGCACAACCATATTCCCCATCATTCAATCAAATCCTTAAAAGGGTCTTTGCAAATTCCCCTTTGTCCTGTACATCTGACTTAATTGCTAATTTATACTCATCCTACTTCCATAATAATGTGTGCCTTTCCCCTCCTCCCCAGCTGCCTCCCTCAATGTCTCTCAACCAGACCTCTGTAATAACCTTGTAACCAATTTCCTTGTGGATGGTCTCTATTGCTGCTAAATTAATCCTTTGGAAACACAGGTCTTATCTCATTCCTCTGAATAAAAACTTTCAGTGGCTCTCCATGCCTAATGTCATACTCAGTCAAGGCCCTGTGGGAGCTGACTGAATCTACTTTTCCAGTCTTTGTTTCTTTTTCCTTCACTAAGGTTACGCCTAATCCAACAAAAAAAATGTATTTCCCTCAGCTGTGCCTTTGCTTTTCCCACTGTTCCTGCTTGAATGTCTTTTTTTCCCCACATGATACCGGAAATTCCAAAAGGGCAAGAACATTGTCTGCTTTGCTCCCCATTATATTCATGCTGCCCAAAACACTGCTTGACATATCTGTTGAATAAATGAAATTCCTCTACTCTTACAACCCAGCTCAAAAGCCACTCCTGCCACTGTCCAATCAAAACTTAGCAAACAGCCTTACTAAAGAAAACTCCTCCAATGTCTTAATGGGGTGGGGTCAGGGGAGAATTCCAAAAGCATTTTGTATCAATCTTAAGGCACTTAATATTCCTATCCTATACATGGCACATACCCTACCACAAATGACCATGTCTAGTACATTTATAAGTTAGCTATCACAATGCCTTGCACACAGTTTAAGCATGCATAGAGTAGATACACTTCGCTATTATTATTCATTCATTCATTCATTCATTCAGTATCTAAAGAGCCTGTCATGTGGCAGGGACTGTTCTTAGCACTGGCGTACAGCATTGTAAAATATGATAAAGCCTTGCCTCTGTGAAAAGGGACAAAGAATATTAGAAACGAGAGAACAAGATAATTTCTGATGGTTAAAAATAATGAGAGGGGCCGGGTGCAGTGGCTCATACCTGTAATCCCAGCACTTTGGGAGGCCGAGGTGGGTGGATCACCTGAGGTCAGCAGGAGTTCAAGACCAGTGTGGCCAACATGGTGAAACCCCCCGCATCTGTACTAAAAATACAAAAATTATCTAGGCATGGTGGCACGTGCCTGTAGTCCCAGCTACTCAGGAGGCTGAGGCAGAAGAATCGCTTGAACTTGGGAGGCAGAGGTTGCAGTGAGCCGAGTTCGCGCCATTGCACTCCAGCCTGGGTGACAGAGTGAGACTCTGTCTCCAAAAAAAAAAAAAAAAAAATTTTTTTTTAATTTTTTTTTTTTGAAATAAGATAGAAATAAGAAAGCCCAAAGCTAGAAACGAAATACCTAAATTATGAAGGTGAGAAATGTAGGTTTCCTTTCTTTTCCTAGATTTTCCTCTGATAAGAACTATTTACAAATGATGAAGCCCATGTATTGGCATTAAAACATTCTCTGGACAAAATGAGCTTTCAAGAAAACAGTGGCCAGGCACGGAGGCTCACACCTGTAATCCCAGCACGTTGGGAGGCTGAGGCGGGCGGATCACAGGAGTTTGAGACCAGCCTGGCCCACATGGTAAAACCTCATCTCTACTAAAAATACAAAAATTAGCTGGGCGTAGTGGCGGGTACCTGTAGTCCTAGCTACTCAGGAGGCTGAGGCAGGAGAATCACTTGAACCCCCGTGCCACTGCATTCCCAGTGTGGATGACAGAGTGAGAGACTCTGTCTCAAAAAAAAAAAAAAAAAGAGTGAAGAAAAGGCAGGCAACGTATCTAATCTAGATTTTAAGCAACCTCATTCTTAACATTATGCTACATTTTGCATACTGAAGTAAGAATATAGGTTCATAGGCTGGATATGGTGGCTCATGCCTGGGCTGAGGCAGGCAGATCACTTGAGGTCAGAAGTTTGAGACTCGCCTGGCCAACACAGCGAAACCCCATCTCTACTAAAAAATACAAAAAATTAGCCAGGCGTGGTGGCGCACACCTGTAATCCCAGCTACTGGGGAGAGGCTGAGGCAGGAGAATCACCTGAACCCAGAAGGCAGAAGTTACAGTCAGCTGAGATCACACCACTGCCCTTCAGCCTGGGCAACAGAGCAAGATTCCATCCCCTCACCTGCCCACCCCCCACAAAAAAAAAAAAAAAAAAAAAAACACAAGCAAGCAGCATCCCACTATAATAGGTCCAAGATTAGGTAAGGATTATATTGAAACATATCAGGGTTATGGAATATGCAATCTACCAATACTTTTAAAACAAAACAGTAGCATGATAACTAAAGGGGATAAGCTATATTTATATTTACATGGCTTCCCTGGGAAGGTCAACAAAAAAGAACTATGGTCTCAGGGGCAAGCATGGTGGCTCCTGCCTGTAATCTCAGCACTTTGGGAGGCTGAGGCAGGAGAATCTCTTGAGCTCAGGAGTTCCGAGACCAGCCTGGGCAACATAGTGAGATCCAGTCTCTACTAAAAAACAAAAAATAGGGCCAGGTGTGGTGGCTCACGCCTGTAATCCCAGCACTTTGCGAGGCTGAGGCAGGTGGCTCACGAGGTCAGGAGATCGAGACCATTCTGGCTAACATGGTGAAACCCCGTCTCCACTAAAAATACAAAAAATTAGCCGGGCGTGTTGGCAGGCGCCTGTAGTCCCAGCTACTCGGGAGGCTGAGGCAGGAGAATTGCTTGAACCTGGGAGGTGGAGGCTGCAGTGAGCCAAGATCACACCACTGCACTCCAGCCTGGGTGACAGAGCAAGAGTCTGTCTCAAAAAAAAAAAATAATAATAATAATAATAATACTATGGGAGGCTGAGGCAGGCAGATCACCTGAGGTCAGGAGTTCAAGGCCAGCCTTGCCAACATGGTGAAACCCTGTCTCTACTAAAAATACAAAAAATAGCTGGGTGTGGTGGCACGTGCCTGTAGTCCCAGCTACTTGGGAGGCTGAGGCAGGAGAATCACTTGAACCCAGGAGGCAGAGGTCACAGTGAGCCAAGATCATGCCACTATACTACAGCCCAGGCGACAGAGCAAGACTCCGTCTGAAAAAAAAAAAGAGAGAGAGAGAGAGAGAAACAATGTGGAAAATGTGGCCTCACTATGTTGCCCAGGCTGGTCTTAAACTCCTGGCCTCAAGTAATCCTCCTGCCTCTGACTCCCTAAATGCTGAGATTACAGACATGAGCCACCACACCCAGCAGAAAAAATCTTTTTTAAAAAAATTAGCCAGGCAGAGTGACATACGCCTGTGGTCCCTACTACTTGGGAGGCTAAGGTGGGAGGACCTCTTGAGCCAGAGCCCAGCAGGTGGAGGCTGCAATAAGCCATGATCATGCCACTACACTCCAGCATGGGCAACAGAGGAAGAACTTGTCTCAGAAAGAATTATGTTCTCTATAGTTATCAGTCTTGGCAGTTGCTGAAATATAAAAAGGAACTTCTTAAAATGCATTAAACACAAACAGAGCAGTAGCTAATAGGATAATTTTTAAATACTGCTTTACTTCATCAACAAAACTATGTATGTCCTAAAAAATACCAGAGGACAAAGTGCTTAACCAAAGTCCAACTTTATACATGAAACCTGTTCAGAATTAGCTGGGTGAGGTGGCAAAAGCCTGTAATCCCAGCTACTCGGGAAGCTGAGGCAGGAGAATCGCTTGAACCCAGGAGGTGGAGGTTGCAGTGTGCCAAGACCGTGCCACTGCACTTCAGCCTGGGCAACAAGAGCGAGACTCTGTCTAAAAAAAAAAACAAAAAAAAACAAAAAAAAAAAACCAAACAAACAAAAAAAAAAAAAAACAAAAAAAAACCAAAAACTGTTTAGACCTTCTCAGTGGGAGTACACACTTTCTGGAAAGCAATTTGGCCATATGACATAATATGCATTTTTGACCCAAAAACACCAACTCTGGAATGCATCCTCAGGAAATGCAGATCAAATTGAGTACAACAGGAAAACATAAGAAATCGCTCAAATGTCCAATGAGGGAATTACCAAATAGGGTATATCCACAAGACATACCACAATGGAATAAACTATGAAGACATGAAAAATGTTTTAGATAGAAAAATGCATACACTGTAACAATTAAACCAGAATATAAAACATTATAAGTAATATTATCCCAGAACTTTTAAAAAGACATCTGGATAGACATATTAAAAAGATAAAAACAAAATGCTTTTAATGTTCATAGTAGTTAATCTTGGATGGTAGAAATAAGTGGCTTCTTCTACTTTATACTATTCTTTTCTTATCTCCACTAATGAGCCTGTATTGTTTTGGTAACACAAAATTTTCAGAAAAAATTTTTTTTATAATATTTGAGTAACTTTTTTATAGGTTCATTGTATTTTGTATCCATGTTCAGTAACCATCTACTTACTATATCTTTGAAAAACTTAAAAAATCCATTAACTTATGAAATATCTAAGACAGTCATTTAGAATGCATTATTGCACTCTAACAGCTTCTTAATGAGAACATTTGTCTTTCAAGATTCTTGGTCTGCAAGGAAAAACAAATAACTGGAGAGGGGATGAAGGGTAGAGTACTTTATGGAAGGTAGAGATGTCCCTTTGTAACACACCTCATTTTCCACAACTTGGAATCTATACTTGAAAACCACCTTATTGGAAGACTAGCTTCTCCAGTAAGTTTCAGATGTGTAAAACATCTAGACTTGAACCACAGCCCATTTTCTTTAAAAATGGTTTTTGCCATTCTTACCTCCCAAGAAATTAAATAATAAGCAATACAATCAAATACAAAATTATTTCTGCTTTTGGTTTTTTTTCTTTTTTTGAGACGGATTTTCACTCTGTGGCCCAGGCTGGAGTGCAGTCGCCCAAATTAGGCTCAATGCAACCTCCGCCTCCCAGGTTCAAGCGATTCTCTTGCCTCAGTCTCCTGAGTAATGCCAAGCTAATTTTTGCATTTTTAGTAGAGACGGGGTTTCACCATGTTGGTCAGGCAGGTCTCAAACTCCTGACCTCATGATCTGCCCATCTCGGCCTCCTAAAGTGCTGGGATTACAGGCATGAGTCACTGCGCCCAGCCCTCTGCTTTTTAAAGATATTAAAGGTACTTCAACAACTCAATAATGTCTGCGAGCCAGTTATTTAAATATCCAAACATAATATTCCACTCTTACTTTCCACAGATTATCATTCCTTCTCCTAATTCATGTTCATAGATAAATATACAGTCTTCAAATGTTAGTCAATATGCTTAAGATGCCTGGATTTAAAACTCTCTCTGGCCGGGCGCGGTGGCTCAAGCCTGTAATCCCAGCACTTTGGGAGGCCGAGGCGGGTGGATCACGAGGTCAGGAGATCGAGACCATCCTGGCTAACATGGTGAAACCCTGTCTCTACTAAAAATACAAAAAACTAGCCGGGCGAGGTGGCGGGCGCCTGTAGTCCCAGCTACTCGGAGGCTGAGGCAGGAGAATGGCGTAAACCCGGGAGGCGGAGCTTGCAGTGAGCCGAGATCGCGCCACTGCACTCCAGCCTGGGTGACACAGCGAGACTCTGTCTCAAAAAAAAAAAAAAAAAAAAACTCTCTCTACTTTCTAGAGTGACACATAGTGCTCATTACGTCTGTATTTCTGACTCTATAAAGCAAACATTTTATATACAATACAAAAAGTGCAGCTGATTTTTTAAATTAAATACAAAAAAGATGTTTAATGGATTAAGATCTCCCAATTCACAGTTCTATGGTTCTAACCTCAGCTGGATCTAAAGAGGTGGGAAAAGTAGAAAGTACACTGGTCCCGGATTCTAATTCTATCCCTGCTACTAATTAGCTTTGTTGCCTTAGGAATTCCACTTAACCTCACTGGATCTGCTAGCCACATCTAAAAACTGAAGGTTAAATTAGACTACTTAATTAAGGTTTCTACAAACTCTTTTAAAAACGATTCTAGGTTCATATTTCCACAGTCTTCCCAAATATCTTCTTTTCCTAATTCTCAGCAGTAATAAACTTTTCCTTGGATTAACCTCAGATATTAACAACGCGCAAATGTGTAAACAAACTTTTATACTTCCATTTAAAAAATACGCAATGTCCATAAGATTTATCCCGTATTATTTTGGTAAATCCTATTTTTTTAATAACTATAACATGTCTAAGAGCCCCAGTTAAAAATAACGATTACTCAACATACATTACACATGTAGGCACATGACTTATTGTGCAATAACTGCCAGAACAGTTAGCAATGGAAAATACTTCATTCCCTGACACTAATCAGAAAATTAAAAACTAGGGTGTTACTTTTTTATAACGTCCAAAACAAAAGAGAATACTACATATATCCAGTGTCTCTACATAAAATTGGATTAAATGAGGTATCATTTCAGTTTTAAAATCCTAAGGAAAAGCATTTTAAGTCTGAGCATTCTGTAACTAAACAGCATTATCTTTTGGACTTAAACCAAACCCTACATATAATAGTAATTCAGCTTCATGAACCTTTTGAGTAAGTTAAATGACATCTATTAAATCTTCCTTAATGTTTAAGGCACATGTAGTGACCTTTTAATTTGTTTACAAAATGTTGATTTTTACAAAAAGAAAACTGGCTTCAGCTGAAGCTTTTCATACCTGAGAAATTGCTTCTTAAATTTGAATGAATAAATGGTCAACTTTCTAGAGTGACATGTAGTACTCAATACCTCTGTATTTCTGATTCTATAAAGCAAACATTTTACATACAATACAAAAGGTGCAGCTGATTTCTTAAAAGGCTAAGCTTACTATTTTGGACACATTGTTTCTACCTAAGAATCTGTAAAATCATCTTTAATCACTAACTTGGATTTTAATCACTACATCCTCAATATATTCTATAAGAATCAGGGGTTAGGTTAGAGCCTTGAGGTTAAAAAGTATGAAATTTATTGAGGTCCTCTTTTCAGCATCTTAAAAGCATCAGTGAATTACAGCTCAGATTTTTTTTTTCTTTTTTAAATTAGTATTACTTTTAATTGACAAATCATAACTGTATACATTTATGGAATACAAGATGTTCTGATACATGTTTACCATGTGTAATGACTAAATCAAGCTAATTAACACATCCATCACCTTATCTTTGTGACTTTCTTTTTCTTCACTGAAGCTACCCACACCATTACAGTTTTTAAAAGGATAGTCTAATGATAACAGTGGGCCAGGCACAGTAGCTCACACCTGTAATCCCAGCACTTTGGGAGACCAAGGCAGGCACATTACTTGAGACCAGGAGTTCAAGAACAGCCTGCTCAACATGGTGAAACCCCATCTCTACTAAAAATACAAAAATTAGCTGGGTGTGGTGGCAGACACCTGTAGTCCCAGCTACTCGGTAGGCTGAGGCACAAGAATAGCCTGAACCCAGGAGGCAGAGGCTGCAGTTAGCCAAGATCACGCCACTGCACTCCAGCCTGGGCAACAGAGCAGGACTCCATCTCAAAAAAAAAGAGATAATAGTGGAGCCACTGGTTCACTTTGACTTCAACAGCTTTGCATTAGTTTTGTTGTCGTTAAGCATAATAATCTAATGGGGGGGCGGGGGAACACATGATGCGATCACTTTCCACAATCCATAAATCCACTACTGCAGCCCACATCTGGATAGTGATTCAAAGTAGAAAATGATACTACCTGAGTCCCTTCTCAGTATTTTTCAAGCCATTGTTCCTGCATTCAATGGGTACACCTAATTACAAATAATAACAACAGTTACCATTTACCTATCCCCTTCTGTGGGCCAATATGAGTGCTAGCTACTTAACATTTTTCATGTCATTTAATCCCTAGAGTAACTCTGTAAGAAATATATCATTACCTCCATTTAATAGATGGGAAAGTAAGGACTCAAAGAGGATATAAGGCTGCTAAGTGGCAGAGCCAGATTTCAAATCCAGGGTTGTCTGACTTCAAAGGTCATGCTCATTAAGCTACACTGTCTACTGAAAACAGAAGCATGAAAATCAGCAAGAAGTTTCTCAAAGATTTGCTCAACTTTTCAGACTTCCCATGCATAGCGACCTAACTGCAACAAATACAACTGGCTGTATTAATACACCTATCTACATGATACATTAATTCAATGTTGTCAAAGGAACAAGATTTACAAGATGACTCCAATTCTCAGCTCAAGGGGATATGAGAAAATTTAGTTAACTGAGCTCAACTTCACTCAAGCTTACGCCTCATCTTTTCCACATTATATAAAAGTTCTAGCAGGATGTGATGTTTCAAGCCTATAATCCCAGTACGCTGGAAGGCCAAGGCAGGAAGACTGCTTGAGGCCAGGAGTTCAAGACCAGCCCTGGCAACACAGCAAGAGCCCATCTCTATAAAAAAAAATTTTTAAATAAATAAATAAATAAATAGCCAGCCACGGTAGTGGCACATGCCTGTAGTCCCAGCTACTTGGGAGGCTGAGGCAGGGAGGATCACATGAGCCCAGGAGTTGGAGGCTGCAGTGAGCTACGACTGCACCACTGTACTCCAGTCTGGGTGAAGATCCTGTCTTCAAAAAAAAAGAAAAGAAAAAAATTCTAATATAAATATGTAACCTGAAGTTCATTTTTCCTCATTAATTTTAGTGATATTAGGCCAGGAACAGTGGCTCATGCCTGTAATCCCAGCACTTTTGGAGGCCAAGGCAGGAGGCTCGATTGAGCCCAGGAGTTACAAGGCTGGCCTGGGCAACATAGGAAGATCTTGTCTCTACCAGAAAAAAAAAAAAAAAAATTAGTGGTATTAAATACACATTCCACTCTTCTATTCCCGTGGAAGCTCAAAAAATCATAATATTACAATAGGCGGCCAGGCACGGTGGCTCACGCCTGTAATCCCAGCAATTTAAGAGTCCAAGTCGGGCGGATCACATGAGGTCAGGAGTTTGAGACCAGCCTGAGCAACACAGCAAAACCCGTCTCTACTAAAAGTAATTAGCTGGCCGTGGTGGAGGACGTCTGTAATCCCAGCTACTCAGGAGGTAGAGGCAGGAAAATGCTTGAACGTGGGAGGTGGAGGTTGCAGTGAGCTGAGATCTCGCCACTGCACTCCAGCCTGGGGGACAATGCGAAACTCTGTCTCAAAAAAAAAAAAAAAGTAATAATAATAATATTAGAAAAGGAGCCGAACAACAAGCAGGTAAAGCTTCCTTATACACACCATTCTTCAAAGGACGTTGGGGTTTCTGCTAATCTCTTTTTCTCCAAGACTTACTCACTCCTGTTGCTTTATTACTGCAAGGACTAAGAATCACAAGTTACCTATTTTCTCAAACATGAAAGCTGTGTTTGAATTATTCTTGTGTAACCTAACCAGTCGGACAGCTAGTCTTCAGGATTTCAACAGTCATTGAAAAGGTGGAAGAACTGCTGCCATCTCTCTTCAGAACCGTTCTAAAACTCCCCTGGCGTGTACAAGCCACTACCAGCTAAAACTGAGTCACAGCAACTCTTGGGCTCTAAATAAAGATCAAGGAGAAATCTTTCACTCCTATTTCTTTCCCAACCAACCAAACAAGCAAAACGAAATAATCATCTTTCTACTCAATCACTGATGAACACCACATTCTATGTAAGTCCTCCGTGCAATTTTCCTTCCACCCATTCCCTGCGCCTGCTAAGCTGTGTACCTGCCCAGTACCTTCTTTTCTCTTCAAGTGAAAAACACCATTGAAAGACCAACCCCTTTTTCGCAGGGTAGTTAACTTTATGCTGACTGCAGATCCATCTTATCTACTCTCTTAAAACAATTAACTTTTGGCTTCATAAATACTATGTATTGTGGGCTAGCTGGAGCTCAGCAATCAGCTTGGTCTCCGCGCCTGGGTGACGGGTGAAAACAAGTAACTGAATTAGATGGGGCGAGCTGCCCACAAAATTCAGGAAGGCGCCCACACTGGTCTCCTGCTTTCACAATGGGGCTATTGGTCCAAAGTGGCAACTTAAGAGAGGATCTTCATGCTTACGCTTTCTCATAGGGCTGACGGATTTGCCAAATCCCACCCTTTGGGAAAGTGACAGACTGGACTTAACTCTTTGGCTGCCCCTACTGGGCAAACTCAATGGAAACCCCAATCCCCCAGTGCTTTAAAAAATGTGACAAGCCCAATTTAACTCTTTCCGAGCCCCCGCGGCATTGAGGACACAGCCCTTGGAAAATGTCTACATAGACTTAACCCTTTCGCTGCCGATCTCAGTGCTACTCCCCGCGCCGCCAACACGCGGGAAATTCCAAATTCTGATCCTCGGGAGGTGACAGGCCCAGCTTCGCACGCCCCCCCGCCATCAGTCCCATCGCGCCGAGGGCCTTCTAGACTCAGGCCTTCTAGAGGCGCCGGGCCGGACTCCGGGCTGCGGAGCCCCGGGCGAGAGAGTGGGCGGGCACTCACCGCGATGACATTGACGAAGGTGGTCTTGCCCGAGTACTGCAGCCCCACGAGCGTTAGCTCCATCTCCTCCTTCCAGAAGAGCGAACGGAACCAGTCCAGCAGGCGGGAGATGAGCGCCAGCATGATGGCGGCCGGGATCGAGGACGGACGAGAGGACGGACGAGCAGCGGCGTCGACGACTTCCACACGAGCGGGCCTCCGCCCAGACCCCCCAACGGCTCCTCGGTGCCCCGGCGCGACACGGGCGCACACCGGCGGGCAGCAGCGGCCAGAGCCAGGAAGCTAAGCAGGTCATATGACTCGCCCTACCCCCCACGCCCGTCCCGGCGCCGCCGTCTGCACCCACGGCAAGAGCGGCGCGGCCCGTCTGACCAGGCCCCCCGCCGCTTGCAGCGCCACCTGGTGGGCATGCCCCGCAGCACAGCGTACCCGCGGGCCCCCTTGAGGCTTTCTCTCCATTTATTCACTGTTGGTTCTTTCGTCATTCATCCACTTATTCATTCGTTAATTCATTCATTCATTTTTTTTCTATAATCGTTCATCAGCAATCTACTCTGCAGGAAGACTTCAAGACTCTGGAAGAGTTAGCGTGGAATAAAACTTCCTGTCCTACATTTCTGGTAGTAGCAAAAATAGTGTTAACTTAAAAATCACACAGTTTATAAATTTAGAAAGGAGAGCTTTATTTCTTAAGAAGGGGATTATAACCTGTAGGCAGGAAGTGCAGCCTCAGGCTAAAAAAAAAAAAAATAAGCACTTTGAGAGAGGGAAGGGTGCAACAAGAATTTGTATTGAAGGGTTGGCCAACTAAACATATTTCACTTATGGAAGGAGCTATTAATATATATGAAGGTGGTGGTCTTGACACATACATAGTGAACAAATCTGTATGGTTCATATGACCTTGTTCATTTAAGGGTGGCGACTTAATATTTAAATGTATTATAATCAGGCAGGGTGTGGTAGCTCATGCCTGTAATCCCAACACTTTGGGAGGCCAAGGCGGGCAGATCACCTGAGGTCAGGAGTTTGAGACCAGCCTGACCAACATGGTGAAGCCCCATCTCTACTAAAAATACAAAATTAGCCGAACGTGATGGTATGCACCTGTAGTCTCAGCTGCTTGGGAAGCTGAGGTGGGAGAATTGTGTGAACCCAGAAGGCGAAGGTTGCAGTGAGCCGAGATCATGCCACTGCACTTCAGCCTGGGTGATAGAGTGAGACCCTGTCTCAAAAAAAAAAAATTAATAAATAAAGTAAATGTATTATAATCAGGTCCTCCAAACAGAAAGTGAATCAGGGACCAGAAAGGCATTCAACTGCTTGGCCTCTGTAAAACCAGCCAGAACTGAGCTGGGCATGGTGGCTCACAGCCTATAATCCCAACACTTTGGGAGGCTGAGGCGGGTGGATCACGAGGTCAGGAATTTGAGACCAGCCTGGCCAACATGGTGAAACCCCGTCTCTACTAAAGATACAAAAAATTAGCCCAGACCAGGTGCAGTGGCTCATGCCTGTAATCCCAACACATTGGGAGGCCAAGGCAGGCAGGTCACCTCAGGTCCGGAGTTCAAGACCAGCCTGACCAACATGGTGAAACCCCGTCTCTACTAAAAATACAAAAATTAGCCAGACATGGTGGCATGCGCCTGTAGCGCCTGTAATCCCAGCTATGCCGGAGACTGAGGCAGGAGAATTGCTTGAATCCGGGAGGCGGAGGTTGCAGTGAGTGAGATCATGCCCCCGCACGCCATCCTAGGTGACAGAGCAAGACTCCATCTCAAAAAAAACAAAACAAAACAAAAAGCCAGCCAGAACCAATGCATGGATGCATAGTAAGCTGTCTCCTAACAGGAGAAAGTTACAGAAGTCAGTTTCTTGTCTAATCAAAGCCACAGTTAGGCTTGTGGAACAGATCAGTTAGCCTGCATCTGGAAGAGAGTTGTAACTTCCAGGCCAGTGCTGTGTTTATTTCCAGGCCAGTGCTGGTTTAGCTGGTAGAGAAAAAGAAAAACCTTGCAGTTAGTCATTTAACCCTTGCCTAGTACGGCCTTAGGTCCTGTTTATAATTTGCTATCTAATTGTCACAGAGTCCGTTCTGTCAGTCTTATGATCTCTATTTTAACGTTAATGTTGGTCATTTGTTGTTTCTAAACCACATAAAGGAGGAGGTATAACCAGGTGTGACTGACTTCCCATCTTGTCGAGGGAAGGAACTCAGTTTCTAAGATTTTCCTAAGATCTCTTTGTCCAGGAAGGGTCTGTGTAGTCACTTGAGGGAGCTCAGTTTTTTTGTTTATTTGATTTCGAGACAGAGTTAAGCACAGTTGCCCAGGTTGGAGTGCAATGGCAGATCATAGCTCATTGCAGCCTTGAATTCTTAGGCTCAAGTGATCCTCCTGCTTCAGTCTCTCAAAGTGTTGGGATTACAGGCGTGAACCACCATGCCCACACCCAGTCCAGGAATTTTTTTTTTTCTTTCTTTCTTTTGAGATGAGTCTCCCTCTGTTGCCAGGCTGGAGTGCAGTGGCGCAATCTCAGCTCACTGCAACCTCAGGCTCCTGGGTTCAAGCAATTCTCCTCCCTCAGCCTCCCGAGTAGCTGGGACTACAGGCGCGCCACCAAGCCAGGCTAATTTTTGTATTTTTAGTAGAGATGGGGTTTCACCATGTTGGCCAGGATGGTCTCAATCTCTTGACCTCATGATCCACCCACCTTAGCCTCCCAAAGTACTGGGATTACAGGCGTGACCCACCAGGCCCAGCCCAGGATTTTATTTTTAGTTTACAATGGGAAGCAATGAGTGTCTATCAATAGGGAATTGATTAACCAGGATGTGTCCCCAGAAAGGAATACTATGCAGCTGTAGAAAATATATATATATATAAGAAGAAGAAAGTTATCTGTAAACTGATAAGGAATGGTGATCAGGAAATATTTTCAAGAGACAAAAAAATCAAGGTTCATGGCTGGGCACAGTGGCTCACACCTGTAGTCCTAGCACTTTGGGAGGGCAGATCACTTGAGGCTGGGAATTTGAGGCCAGCCTGGCCAACATGGCAAAACCCCATCTCTACTAAAATTACAAAAATTAGCCAAGCGTGGTGGTGCATGCCTATAATCCTAGCTATTCATGAGGCTGAGGCAGGAGAATCCCTTGAACCCAGGAGGCAGAGGTTGCAACGGGCTGAGATTGCACCACTGCATTCCAGCCAGTCCAGATTAAGACTGTCTCAAGGCCAGACGCAGTGGCTCATGCCTGTAATCCCAGCACTTTGGGAGGCCAAGGCGGGTGGATCACAAGGTCAGGAGATCGAGACCATCCTGGCTAACACAGTGAAAACCCATCTCTACTAAACACACAAAAAATTAGCTGGGCATGGTGTCGGAAGCCTGTAGTCCCAGTTACTGGGGAGGCTGAGGCAGGAGAATATTGTGAACCTGAGAGGCGGAGCTTGTAGCGAGCTGAGATTGCGCCACTGCACTCCAGCCTGGGCGACAGAGCCACACTCCCTCTCCAAAAAAAAAAATAGACTGTTTAAAAAAAAACAAAAAAAGTCAGGGTTCAGACTTTGTACATAATGATATTTGGAATGTAAGATGAGAAAATAATAACGCATATGATTATACATATATAAGCATATGTGTATGGTATCTGCATAAAGACATACTGGGAAACTAATAAAAATGATTTCCTATGGGGGTAGGAAAAACTGGATGTCTGGTGGCAGAAATGGAAATGAGACTTGTCCAGATAACTTTTATACCACTTTGATTTTTCTCTTTTTCTTTTATGTATTTATTTGTCCTATTTTATTTTATTTTTATTTGTTTTTGGAGACAGAGTCTCATTCTGTTGCCCAGATTGGAGTGCAGTGGCACAATCTCAGCTCACTGCAACCTCCACCTCCCGGGTTCAAGCAATTCTCTTGCCTCAGCCTCTTAAGTAGCTGGGATTACAGGCATGTGCCATCACGTCTAGCTAATTTTTTTGTATTTTTAGTAGAGACGGGGTTTCACCATGTTGGCCAGTCTGGTCTCCAACTCCTGACCTCAAGTGATCCGCCCACCTGGGCCTCCCAAAGTGCTGGGAATACAGGCGTTAGCCACTGTGCCTGGCCTATTTTAGTTATTCTATAACATGCCCCTAGAGGCAAACTTTGACTTTTCAAACATGTTAATGGGTCGTCTGTTCAAAATACAATTTACTTTTTGTTTTTTTGAGATAGAATCTTGCTCTGTTGCCCAGGCTGGAGTGCAGTGGTGCGATCTCAGCTCACTGCAACCTCTGCCTCCCAGGTTCAAGCGATTCTCCTCCCTCAGTCCACTGAGTTGGAAGTATAGGCACATGCCGCCACACCCAGCTAATTTTTGTATTTTTAATAGAGATGGGGTTTCACCATGTTGGCCAGGCTGGTCTCGAACTCCTGGCCTCAAGTGATCAGCCTGCCTTGGCCTCCCAAAGTGCTGGGATTACAGGCATGAGCCACCATGCCTGGCCACAATATAATTTACTTTAACATATATTTAAGACTTTAAAATGAAAAAAAAAATTTCTTCCCTCATGGAGCCTACAATCCAGTGGGGGAGACATATACTAGAATAAACAAATTAAGAAATGAGGCCTGGCGGCTCATTCCTATAATCCTGGCCCTTTGGGAGGCTGAGGCAGGGAGATCACCTGAACCCAGGAGTTCAAGACCAGCTTGGACAAGATAATGAGACCCTGTCTCTACAAAAAAACTGAAAAACTTAGCCAGGTGTGGTGCGCATGCCTGTAGTCCCAGCTTCTTGGGAAGCTGAGGCAGGAGGATCGCCTGAGCCGAGGAATCAGAGGCTTCAGTGAGCCATGACTGTGCTCCAGCCTGAGTAACAAAGTAAGGCCCTGTCTCAAAAAAATAAAACAAACAAATAAATCTGAGACATAATAGCATGTAGTAAAGGAAGCCGAACAAGAGAAGGAACAGGAGAGGACTGTTCTACTTCGGATCAGGTGGCCCTGGGTGGAAAGACTTAGAGGAAGTGAGAAAGAGATCCGGGCAGACATCTGGTGGAAGCACATTCCAGGCAGAAGGAACAGCAAAGATCCGGTTTGGGAGGAGTGCAGAATGCTCTGGGCAGAGAAAGACAGTCGGCGTGGCTGGCACAGATTAGTGAAGCGGGGTGTTGGAACAGATGTGGATGGAGAAGGAGGAAGGGAGCAGATTGAAAGTTGGCATGGTAGGCCTACCTTGGATTTTACTCTCAGTGTGATGGGAAGCCAGGAGACTGATCCAACTGATATTTTTAGTTCGTTTTTCTGTGTCTATTGATTATTTAGAAAGAAAAAAGAAGCAACAGCAGCTCACTATGGCACAACTGTGGCAAACTGACTGTAAGGGGGTTTTAGGGGTTGAATTGTGTCCCCTCCCTCCTTAAAAAAAAGACATATTGAAGGCTGGATGTGGTGGCTCCTGCCTGTAATCCTCGCAGGATTTGGGAGACCGAGGTGGGAGATTGCTTGCACTCAAGACTTCAAGACCAGCCAGAGCAGCAAAGTGAGACGTTGTCTCTAATTAAAAAATAGAAAGGGAAGGGAAGGGGAAAGGGAAGAGGAAAGGGAGGGTGAGGAGGAGGGGGAGGGAGAAGGGAAAGATGGGCACGTGGTGGCTCATGCCTATGATCCCAGCACTTTGGGAGGCCAAGACAAGTGGATCACCAGAGGTCAGGAGAGAGAGGGCGAGGGCAAGGGCGGGCGGGCGGGAGGGAGGGAGGAAGGAGGGAGGGAGGGAGGGAGGAAGGAGGGAGGGAGGGAGGGAGGGAGGAAGGAAGGAAGGAAGGAAGGAAGGAAGGAAGGAAGGAAAAGAGAGAAAGGTAGGAGGGGAGGGGAGGGGTGGGAAGAGGAGGGGAGATATTGAAATCCTAACTCCCAGTATTTCAGCATGTGACCTTGTTTGAAACAGGGTCACTATAGATGTAATTAATTAAGATGAGATCATCTTATACTGAAATAGGGTGGTTCCTCCATCCACTATGATTGGCATCCTTTTAAGAAGAGGAGAAGAAATACCGACACATGAGAGAGAATACCATGGACGACCAAGGCAGAGATTGAGTTGTTACAGCTGCAAGTCAGAGAACACTGAGGATTGCCAGCAAACCACCAGAAGCCAGAAGAGGGGAGGAAGGATTTTCCCCCAGAGCTTCAGAAAGAGCATGGCTCTGGGGCACTGTGATTTTAGACTGCTAACCCGCAGAACTGTGAGACAATAAGTTTCTGTGGTTTTAAGGCACCCAATTAGTGGTACTTCATTACAGCAGCCCTAGCAAACAAATACAAAAGAGTAAAGAGGTTTTTGGATTTTTTTTTTTTTCTTCTTCTTCTTCTTTTGTGACAGGGTCTTGCTTTGTCACCCTGTGCTGGAGTTCAGAGGCATTATCATGGCTCACTGCAGCCTTGACCTCCTGGGCCCGTGTCATCCTCCCCTCTCAGCCTCCTGAGTAGCTGGGGCCACAGGTGTGCACCACCATACCCAGCTAATTTCTTAATTTTGTGTACGGAGAGGGTCTTGCTATGTTGTCCAGGCTTCTATTTCTTTATGAATTTTTTTTTTTAGACAAAGTCTCACTCTGTCACCCAGGCTGGAGTGCAGTGACATGATCTCAGCTCACTGTAACTCCTGCCTCCAGGGTTCAAGCAATTCTTATGCCTCAGCCTCCTGAGTACCTGGGATTACAGGCACCCACCACCACGCCCAGCTAATTTTTGTATTTTTAGTAGAGACGGGGTTTCACCATATTGGCCAGGCTCGTCTTGAACTCCTGACCTCGTGACCTGCCCACCTTGGCCTCCCAAAGTGCTGGGATTATAGGCGTGAGCCACCACGCCTGGCCCTTATTTATTTATGATTTTTTTTTAAGACGGGGTCTATATTAGGCTATATTGCCTAAACTGCACTAAAACTCCTGGACTTAAGGGATTATCCTACCTAAGCCTCCCAAGTTACTGGGACCTACCACCGTGCCCAGGGAGAGTTTCTCTTATTTACAAAAATGAGAACATGTAAGCATTACTCAATAGCTCCCTTTACTCACTCAACGTACAGTTAAATACATTTTATTAAAAATAAAGGCAGGCCAGGCACGGTGGCTCATGCCTGTATTCCCAGCACTTTGGAAGGTGGAGGTGAGCGGATCACCTGAGGTCAGGAGTTCGAGATTAGCCTGGACAACATGGAGAAACCCCATCTCTACTAAAAGTACAAAAATTAGCTGGGCGTGGGGGCCAGTGCACGTAATTCCAGCTACTCGGGAGGCTGAGGCAGGAAAATCACTTGAACCCAGGAGGCGGAGGTTGCAGTAAGCCAAGACCACTGCCATTGCACTCCAGCTTGGGCAACAAGAGCAAAGCTCTGTCTCAAAAAATAATAATAATAATAATAAATAAAAATAGGCTGGGTGCAATGGCTCTCACTTGTAATCCCAGCACTTTGGGAGGCCGAGGCAGGCAGATCACCTGAGGTCAGGAGTTGGAGACCAGTCTGACCAACATGGCGAAACCCCGTCTCTACTAAAAATACAAAAATTAGCAGGGTGTGGTGCTGGCGCCTGTAATCCCAGCTACTCAGGAGGCTGAGGCAGGAGAATTGTTTGACCCCGGGAGGTGAAAGTTGCAGTGAGCTGAGATCATGCCACTGAATTCCAGCCTGAGTGACAGAGCGAGACTTTGTCTCAAAAATTTAAATTAATTAATTTAATTAATTAAAAAATAAAATAACAAATAAAAATAAAGGCAGCCAGGAGCAGTGGCTCATGCCTGTAATCCCAGCACTTTGAGAGGCCAAGGTGGGAGGATTGCTTAAGCCAGGGGTTCAAGACCAGCCTGGGCAACATAGGGAGACCAGTCTCTAAAATAAATAAGTATATACAGGCAATAAATACTAAAAACTCATCATTTCCTAATTATTTTGCTGTAGCTTGCTATTATCTGTGTTCCTGTAGCTATTTATGGGTAGTGCATCTGTATAATGGAAACGTCATGTAATGGAGAGCTACTGAACATCTCAACTCTGTGTTCACTGATGTCACCCTGGTAGCTTGAAATTGGCCATAGTGGAAATATTTACACCACAGAAACTGGCAAACACTTCAAATCAGTATTTCCTGTCCCCTAGAGAGTTGATTGTTAGACATTTACCACCCCATCACTGATAATACCTAACCTACTGTTAGAATGGTGAGTAAATAAACTAAAATTATAATTCCAGCCATGCCAGCACTTTTTTTAAAAAATTACATTAAATAAAGCAAGAAAAAGCAGGATGATAGAGTTATCCTGAATATATATGGTCTACATAGTTAAAATGACTGATTTTTATACCAGCTTTTCTTTTCTTTCTTTCTTCTTCTTTTTTTTTTTTTTTTTTTTTTTGAGACAGAGTCTTGCTCTTGTCTCCCAACTATAGTTCAAAAGCTCACTACAACCTCTGCCTCCTTGGTTCAAGCAATTCTCATGCCTCAGCCTCCAAAGTAGCTGGGACTACAGGCACGTGCCACCATGTCTGGCTAATTTTTTGTATTTTTAGTAGAGACCGGGTTTTGCTATGTTGGCCTAGGCTGGTCTTGAACTCCTGGCCTCAAGTAATCTGCCTGCCTCAGCCTCCCAAAGTGCTGGGATTACAGTCATGAGCCCCCGCACCCAGCTTTATACCAGCTTTTCTACCTAGCAGCTGTATGAACTGTGCAAGTTGCTTAACCTCTCTGTGCCTCCATTTACTATAAAGGAGAAAACATTGTTATCTGCCTCATAGGATTATTGTGAAGAGTAAATGAAGGAGTTCACATCAAGCTCTTAAAACGTAGCCTAGCATAGCCCAGGCTTGGTGACTCATGCCTGTAATCTCAGCACTTTTGGAGGCCCAGGTGGGTGGATCACTTTAGGTCAGCAGTTCGAGACCAGCCTGGCCAACATGGTGAAACCTCATCTCTACTAAAAACACAAAAATTAGTAGCCGGGCATGGTGGCACATGCCTGTAGTCCTAGCTACCTCAGGAGATTGAGGCAGGAGAATCATTTGAACCTGGGAGGTTGAGGTTGCAGTGAGCCAACATTGCAACACTGCCCTACAGCCTGGATGACAGAGTGAGATGCCATCTTTTTTTTTTTTTTTTTTTTTTTGAGGGTTAGTCTCACTCTATCATCCAGGCTGGAGTGCAGTGGCATGATCTCAACTCATTGCAACCTCAACCTCCCGGGTTCAAGCGATTCTCCTGCCTCAGCCTCCCGAGTAGCTGGGATTACTGGTGCTCATCCCCATGTCCGGCTAATTTTTATGTTTTTAGTAGAGACAGGGTTTTGCCATGTTGACCAGGCTGGTCTCGAACTCCTGACCTCAAATAATCCACCCTCCTCAGCCTCCCAAAGTGCTGAGATTACAGGCGTGAGCCACTGTGCCCAGCCAAGACTCCATCTAAAAAAACAAACAACAACAAAAAAAACCAGCCTAGCACAGTATTAACATTCTCTAAATACTAGTCATTATTTCTGGAACATAGTGAGTTAGGATATATGATCAACAATTCAGGGGCTTAGTTTCTCATCTGTAAAATACGGGTAGGGTTACCACCCTTATCAGATGTTTTAACTGAGGAAGTATTTTCTGCTGAAGTCACTGGAGTAGTGTACAAAGTCATGTGGGTGGCTATTCCCTTTGAACTTTGTCTAGATTTCAGTTACAGGAATGGGAACTGAGGATCACGTGCTGAGACACATGGACCCATTCATGCATCCTTTATAAGGTCAGGAATCCCAGAGCCCTGGGAATGTGGATGGGGAAGGACAAGGGCGAGAGATAAGATAGACTCATGTATTTGCTTTGTGGCTGTTGTGTAAGAAAGGTAGAATTTTATGGCATCACACCTAGATGAATCCCTCAATACCATTCTAGTTTTATTTATCGAAAAGCTGAGGACAGAGAAGGGATATATTACAGTTAGAGATGTGAGTTTAAGTCATAATCTTCATTTATTGACTGATTGATTTTGCGACAGAGACTCACTCTGTCATCCAGGCTGGAGTGCAGTGGCATGATCTTGGCTCGCTGCAACCTCCACCTCCACGTTCAAGCAATTCTCCTGCCTCTGTCTCCCAAGTAGCTGGGATTGTAGGCGTGCACCACCATGCCTGGCTAATTGTTGTGTTTTTTGTAGAGACAGGGTTTCACCATGTTGCCCAAGCTGATCTTGAACTCCTGACCTCCAGGTGATCAGCACACCTCAGCCTCCCAAAGTGCTGGTATTACAGGCATAAACCACCATGCCTGATCTATAAAGGCTATTTATTTATTTTTTTTATTTTTTGAGACAGAGTCTTTCTCTGTCACCCAGGTTGAAGTACAGTGGCACAATCTCGGCTCACTGCAGCCTCTATCTTCTGGGTTCAAGCGATTCTCCTGCTTTAGCCTCCTGAATAGCTGGGATTATTTGTACATGCCACAACACCAAGCTAATTTTTGTATTTTTGGTAGAAATGGAGTTTCAACATGTAGGCCAGGCTGATCTTGAACTCCTGACCTCAGGTAATCCACCTACCTCAGCCTCCCAAAGTGCTAGAATTACAGGCATGAGCCACCATGCACAGCCTGTAAAGGTTATAATAAAGAGAGAATTCTCATCTCTATCATGCAGGAATCCCTTCCTCTTATCTCATTTCAGTCAGGTTGCTATGCAATTGGAAAGTTTTAGAGATAAAAGGTTCTTAGATTTTATCTTATCCAAACCCTTCAGTTCATAAATAAACTGAAGCCCGGAGAAAGGAAGTGACTTGCTGAAAGTCACACAGCCGTTTAGTTTTCAAAGCCAAGAATTTTTTTGAGACAAAGTCTTGCCCTGTCGCCCAGGCTGGAGTGGACCCCCCTGCAGTGGTTCGATCTTGGCTCACTGCAAACTCTGCGTCGTGAGCTCAAATGATTCTCCTGCCTCAGCCTCCTGAGTAGCTGGGATTACAGGCGCGTGCCACCATGCCTGGCCAAGTTTTGTTTTGTTAGTAGAGACAGGGTTTCACCATGTTGGCCAGGCTGGTCTTGAATTCCTGACTTCAGGTGATCCGCCCACCTTAGTCTCCGAAAGTGCTGAGATTACAGGCGTGAATCATTGCACCCAACCTAAGAACTCTTTAATTCAAGACATGGCTTTTCTTCCAGCAGCATGGTTTTTTTATTTCCTGCACAGGACTCTTCGCACCACCCTACTTTGCACTAAGTATCTGTTTTCCACCTAGGGAATTCTCATATGATTGGTTATTCTTAGAATGGGGGTGACTAGCTCAATTTTTAAATAATGAAGAGGCGGAGTCTGGTGGCTCATGCCTGTAATCCCAGCACTTTGGGAGGCTGAGGCATGAGAATCACTTGAACCCGGGAGGTGGAGGTTGCAGTGAGCTGAGATCACACCACTGCACTCCAGCCTGGGTGACTGAGTGAGACTCTGTCTCAAAATAGAAAGAAAAGAAAAGAAAAGAAAAGAAAAGAAAAGAAAAGAAAAGAAGAAAAGAGAGGAGAGGAGAGGAGAGGAAAAGAAAGAAGGAAAGAAAGAGAGAAAGATGTTCCTTCTAAAGAGAATGTCCTAATTGAGTCTTGCTTCCCTTTTCCTGAAGGCCAAAACTCTTCCTTTAAAAAGATGGAACTGACATTCTGCAAATTTTGAGGAGCACCTGTAGTGACAGCCATGGCTAATGAAAAACTCTGGCTCTTTAACTGACTTGGCCCAATGCAGAAATGGCCTGTGGATAAGGCGCAGGTGCTGTCACTTTCAGATGCTACTAGTTGATAATCAGGTCCGTGGGATCTATGCAATGTGTCACACTCATTTCATTCTTTGGAGTCAAAACAGTGATCACCTTAGACAAATACAAAGGTAATCAAACAAATGCCTGAGAGATGAGATTTCAGGTTCCCCATGCTGGCTCACTCATTTAAAATGATTTTAGTAATTTAAGTAGAAATGGTTACTGTCCTTAAGAAGATTATGACTTAGCTGGGTGCGGTGGCTCACGCCTATAATCCCAGCACTTTGGGAGGCTGAGGTGGGCGGATCACGAGGTCAGGAGATTGAGACCATCTTGGCTAACATGGTGAAACCCTGTCTCTACTAAAAACACAAAAAATTAGCGGGGCGTGGTGGCACGTGCCTGTAATCCCAGCTACTTGGGAGGCTGAGGCAGGAGAATCCCTTGAATCTGGGAGGCGGAAGTTGCGGTGAGCCAAGATTGTGCCACTGCACTCCAGCCTGGGCAACAGAGTAAGACTCCGTCTCAAAAAAATAAAATAAAATAAAATAGCCTTTGTATTTTTTAGAGAAGTTTCAGATTTACAGAAAATTGAGCAGATAGTACAGACGGTTCCAATGTACTCTTCCTCTCACCCCCACAGCTTCCCAACTTACATTTGTCTTAACTGAGGAACCAATATTTCTACCTTATTATTAACTAAAGTCTATAGTTTACAATGGGGTTCAGCCTCAGCATTGTATATTCTATGGGTTCGGACAAATGTATAACGTTATGTATCAACAATTACAGTGTCATGAAGAACCATTTCATCTAAAAATTCCCTGTGTTCCACCTACTCATCTCTGTTATTTTTAATTTAATTTAATTTTCTTAATGACGAGGTGGGTGAATCGCTTGAGGGCAGGAGTTCAAAATCAGACAGGGTCTTGCTGTGTCACCCAGGCTGGAGTGCAGTGGCACGACCACAGCTCACAGCAGCCTTGACTTCCCAGGCTCAAGCATTCCTCCCACCTCAGCTTCCTGAGTAGCTGGGACTGCAGGCGTGTGCCATGACACCCAGATCCTTTTTTGTAGAGATAAGGTCTCACTATGTTGCCTAGGCTGGTCTTTTTTTTTTTTTTTTTTTTTTTTTTTGAGACGGAGTCTTGGTCTGTCACCCAGGCTGGAGTGCAGTGGTCGGATCTCAGCTCACTGCAAGCTCCTCCTCTCGGGTTCACGCCATTCTCCTGCCTCAGCCTCCCGAGTAGCTGGGACTACAGGCGCCCGCCACTTCGCCCGGCTAGTTTTTTTTGTATTTTTTAGTAGAGACGGGGTTTCACCGTGTTAGCCAGGATGGTCTCGATCTCCTGACCTCGTGATCCGCCCGTCCCAGCCTCCCAAAGTGCTGGGATTACAGGCTTGAGCCACCGCGCCCGGCCGCCCAGGCTGGTCTTAAACTCCTGGGCTCAAATGATCCTCCCGCCTCAGTTTCTCAAAGTACTGGGATTATAGGGTGAAGCACTGTGCCTGGCTGCACCCACACATCTCTGAGATAATGCTCTTTCAATTTTGATAGTCTATGGTTTTGAATATTTATAGGAAACAAAGGCACATCAAGTGGCATAAACACTAAGACAAGGGTCATCATTGTAACTAGAAACACCTACGTGACTATTTAGCAGAGGAGAAAGGTTTCTGTGTTATTTTGGTGGAGTGCTCTGACTGATGTGGACCTGAAGCTGTTCTGAATTTTTCATTTAAATGACTCCATTGGCTAGGCGCAGTGGCTCACACCTGTAATCCCAGCACTTTGGGAGGGCAAGGTGGGTGGATTGCTTGAGGACAGGAGTTCAAAATCAGCCTGGCCAACACGGTGAAACCCCGTCTCCACGGAAAACACAAAAATCAGTCGAGCATGTTGGCGCATGCCTATAATCCCAGCTACTCGGGAGGCGGAGCAGGAGAATCGCCTGAACCCTGCAGGGGGCAGAGTTTGCAGTGAACCGAGATTGGGGAACTGCACTCCAGTCTGGATGACAGAGGGATACTCCATCTCAAAAAAAAAAAAAAAAAAAAATGATACCATCAATCTCTCTCTAGTTAGTTGGATCTGCATTCCTGTCAAGTGCACTGGTAAGGATCCTGTCTAAAAGAGATCTAAGTAATCAAAACACAAACAAGTCTATCTATGAAAGAAACAAAGTTAGGAAAGTGAAAGAAAATACAGAGAACGATAGAAAAAGGGAACACAGAGGTACAGGATAGAAACTTTTTTTTCAAGTGGGCAGCTTCATGGTTGCTTGGTGGATCTGATTATTGGTCAGTTGTGTAGGGTTGGTTTGTTTGTTTGCTTGTTTGTTTGTTTTGAGACAGGGTCTCGCTTTGTCACCCAAGCTGGAGTGCAGTGTTGGCTGTCTGCAACCTCCACCTCCCAGGTTCAAGAGATCTCCCACCTCAGCCTCCCAAGTAGCTGGGACTACAGGCGAGAGCCACCATATCTACTAAAACATACATACGAAAATTAGTACATACATGCTGATTTGTTTATTTTTTGTAGAGACGGACGGTCTCACTATGTTGCCCAGGCTTGTCTCGAACTCCTGGGCTCAAGCAATCCTCCCACCTCACCCTCCCACACTACTGGGATTACAGGTATGAGCCGCTGCATCCACTGTCAGTGGTGTAGTTTGATGGGTAAAAGCATGCATGCATTTTGACATCAAGCAGGTGTGCGTTTGCATCTCAATTCTCCCACTTCTGACCTTTGATATATTGCTTCACCTCCCTGAGCCTAAAATGGGAATACCAATATCTACCTCTTGGGGTTACCAGGAGAGTCAAATGCAGCAACATAACAAAATCTCCCAGCACAGTGCTCTGCCCATAGAAGGGGCTGTTTAAATGATGCTGTTCTTTCCCCTCGCATCTGAGATTCCAATGCCTAATGCATAAGCTTCCTTTCTGTGTTCCCTTGACAGGCGTGCTACCCAGAAAACGACCTACGTAATCCGCTCCTTCTGAGAGTTTACAGTCTACAACAACAGGCCCTGGGAATCCACCCTGGGCCCTTCTCACCCAAAGTTAAGGAGTGCCTCGTGTGCGTCCTGCGATTAAAATATCAAGGTCAGGTTTTCTCGACCTGACACTGTTGGCATTTGGGGCGGGACAATTGTGTGTTGCTGGGAGCCATCCTGTGCACTACAGGATGCTGAGCAATATCCCTGGCTTGTATCCACTAGGTACTGGTAGCACCCCATCCCACTCCTAGATGGGACAAATAAAAATATACCCAGATATTGCTAGATACCTCCAGGAGGGGGAGAGGGGATGGTGGGGTGGGGCAAAATAACCACCAGTTGAAAACCGCTAGATTAGACAATAATTTTTTTTTTTTTTTATCTTTTTATATTTTCCCCTGCAATGTCCTTTAAACCCTCTCTGTGGCAATGGTGTACCAAAGAGGTAGGGAGTGGTGGGAGCAGCATCCCCGGCAGAGAGGAATGTGTTATCACTGACAGGGTTCAATACTGCCAGCATAGTGGTGATAAAAAGTAGATCTGGAGGCTGGGCACAGTGGCTCATGCCAGTAATCCCAGAATATTGGGAGGCTGAGGCAGGAGGATAGCTTGAGGTCAGGAGTTTAAGACCAGCCCGGTCAACATGGTGAAACCCCATCTCTACTAAAAATACAAAAATTAAGGCCGGGCATGCTGGCTCACACCCGTAATCCTAGCACTTTGGGAGGCCGAGGTGGGTGGATCACGAGGTCAGGAGTTTGAGACCAGCCTGGTATAGTGAAACTTCGTCTCTACTAAAAATACAAAAATTGGCCAGGTTTGGTGGCAGGTGCCTGTAGTCTCAGCTACTCGGGAGGCTGAAGCAGGAGAATCAGTTGAACCGGGGAGGTGGAGCTTGCAGTGAGCCGAGATTGCACCACTTCACTCCAGCCTGGGTGACAGAGCAATGTTAAGAAAACACTGACAAACAGAGCCAGTAAAGACCATGAAGAGAGGGTTCTTATTCTTGTATGCCTGATAATAAAAGAGACTCTACAAAAACTACAACCTCACACAAGGCCATGTCAACCTGACACAAAAAATACTCCTGCAAGGACATCTGCCCAGTAACTACCTGTCCAGCCTCAGACTGGCATCACCCTTGTTATTGATCTTTGTAGCCAAGGATGGTTCTTTCAAAACAATTATGTAATCCTCTTCATTTCTTTCCTTTAAAAACCTTTTTCTTCCTTTACTTCTCTAAATACACACACAGTTTACTTTGGCATGTATATTTCCATCCCGATGCTCTATTCCCAAATGCCTTTTTCCTTTGGAGAGCCCCTCTCTGTTAGGTTGGCAGCATTCGGGTAGGAAGCAAAAGGAGTCTTCATTCATATACACAGTAGCTTCAGATCTATTCGATCTTGTCTCCATGTAGGTTCTAGAGATGGGAAAAAATGACATTGGTTATCAATACTACCGTGGCCATATTTGTTACCACAACGTCTAAGCTTCTGTGCATGACCATGCACTCAAGACTTCAGAAGTGTCTATTTTTTAAGAGATTTCTGTGTATAGAGGCAATTGTAAAATATTTACTGAAGAATCAAGCTCACTTTTAGGCTTAAGACCAGGTTCTTTGTAAAAATATTGCCTGATAGCAAAAAAATATGTTTTAAATGTGGCTGTTCTGATCCATTTTTAGAAGATATTTACAGAGTGAATATTAAATTTTTTGTGAATTTAATGCAAGACAGCTTCTAGTTTTCACCTCCCAAATACTTGATTTACAGTTTTGGCTCCTTCACATTTTTCATTTTTGCCTTCTTTCTTTCTCTTTCTTTCTTTCTTTTTTTTTTTTGAGATGGAATCTTGTTCTGTCACCCAGGCTGGAGTGCAGTGGCACCATCTCAGCTCACTGCAACCTCGGCCTCCCAGGCTCAAGTGATTCTCCTCCCTCAGCCTCCCAAGTAGCTGGGATTACAGGCACGTGCCACCATGCCCAGTTAATTTTTGTATTTTTAGTAGATACGGGGTTTTGCTATGTTGGCCAGACTGGTCTCCAACTCTTAACCTCAAGTGATCCGCCTGCCTCAGCCTCCCAAAGTGCTGAAATTACAGGCGTGAGCCACCACACCTGGTTTTCATTTTTGCCTCTTTAATGTCAAGATTGGTTATTTTATCTTCAAAACAGATTTTTTTTTTTTTTTTTGAGATTGAGTTTTGTTCTTGTCACCCAGGCTAGAGTGTGATGGCGCTATCTCGGCTCACCGCAACCTCCGCCTCCCCAGTTCAAGTGATTCTTCTGCCTCAGCCTCCCGAGTAGCTGGGATTACAGGTGCATGTCACCATGCCTGGTTTTTATTTTATTTTATTTTATTTTATTTTATTTTATTTTATTTTATTTTATTTTATTTTATTTTATTTTTAGTAGAGATGGGGTATCGCCATGTTGGCCAGGCTGGTCTCAAACTCCTGACCTCAGATGATCCACCTCCCTTGGCCTCTGAAGTGCTGGAATTACAGGCATGAGCCACTGCACCTGGCCAAAACAGATGATTTTTTAAAATTATAAAATGTATTCAACATATGCAGAAATACAAAGCAGCATTTTGAAATTATTTGAGGTCAACAAAATTCTACTCCTTGAATGCAGTTTAGCTAAATGAATTGGGTGCTCTTGTTGAATGAAAATAGATGACGGGAAATGCCTACCATTTGACTTTATGAGGATAAGCAAGAGTTACTCACGATGCTTGAACTTGGGGGTAAATGCTATTGATAATCCATCACTGCCCTGGCACATATCAATTACTACATAAAAGGTCACATGCAATGCTAAATCCAAAGCCTTGGAGCAAAAAAGTGTTTAGTTCCCAAGAGAACAGTGATCGCTTAAAAACGTAAAATATCTAGGTATAAAAGTATTAAATGAGTACCGTGAAAACAATACATTGAGGACTTGCAGTAATACCTGGAAGTTCCTTCTGATGTACATATAAACAAAATTGTGGAAGCTTTTCATTTTACCTGTTTTATGGCATTATAGATTTCATGAACGAAATGGAAATTGAATCTCTATTCCACATCTCATCCTTTATCTCTAGATGAGACAAAATCAATACCTTTCTTTTTTTTTTTTTTTTTTTTTTTTTTTTTTGAGACAGAGTCTCTGTCACCCAGGATGCAGTGGAGTGGCATGATCTCAGCTCACTGCAACCTCCACCTCCCAGGTTCAAACAATTCTCCTGCCTCAGCCTCCTCAGTAGGTGGGATTACAGACATTCACCACCACACCCAGCTAATTTTTGTGTTTTTAGTAGAGAGGGGATTTCACTATGTTGGTCAGGCTGGTCTCCAACTCCTGGCCTCAAGTGATCTGCCCACCTCGGCCTCCCAAAGTGCTGGGATTACAGGCATGAGCCACCATGCCTGGCCTCAATTCTTTCTTTCTTTTTTTTCTTTCTTTTTGAGGCAGAGTTTCTCTCTTGTTGCCCAGGCTGGAGTGCAATGGAGCGATCCCAGCTCACTGCAACCTCCGCCTCCTAGGTTCAAGTGATTCTCCTACCTTAGCCTCCCGAGTAACTGAGATTACAGGCACAAGCCACCACACCCGGCTAATTTTGTATTTTTTTAGTAAGGATGGGCTTTCACCATGTTGGTCAGGCTGTTCTTGAACTCTTGACCTCAAGTGATCCACCTGCCTTGGCCTCCCAAGGTGCTGGGATTACAGGCATAAGCCACTGCGCCCTGCCTCAATTCTTATTTTTTAGGCAGAGTTTTAGTGTCCATATTTGTTAAGCCACATACAAGGAAATCACGTCTTAACTAATTTTGGATGTTTCCTGTCTTCATCTTGTACATGAAACTCCAGCAGATGTACTATTGGCATTCATCATATTGTCAAACCCTTCACACATTCTTCAAGCCAATCAAATTTATGGTTTTTGTTGTTGTTGTTTTGAGATGGAGTCTCACTCTGTTCCCCAGGCTGGAATGCAGTGATACCATCTCGGCTCACTGCAACCTCCGCCCCCTCGGTTCAAGTGATTATCCTGTCTCAGCCTCCCAAGTAGCTGGGATTACAGGCATGTGCCACTGTGTCCTGCTAATTTTTGTATTTTAAGTAGAGACAGGGTTTCGCCAAGTTGGCTAGGCTGGTCTTGAACTCCTGACCTCAGGTGATCTGCCTGCCTTGGCCTCCCAAAGTGTTAGGATTACAGGTGTGAGTCACCACTCCTGGTCTCTTAACAGTTTTTATGTCAATAAAATAAGGTGTGGGATTAGTAGATTCGACGAAAACTTGTTTTTTCTTTGTCATGTTGGACTTCTAGATGCCATTTAAAATGGATTTAGAAGATGGGACATATAGATGTTTCTTGGCCTGAGTCTCCTAACATTAGAGGTGGGCGAGATAAAGCAAGACTAGGAGGAGACTGGCTGCTGACTCCAAGGCACTGCCAACCACCTTGGTGGTGGCGTTAGCTGGATTTGTGGCCACTGAAGTATTCCGGGAGGAGTTATTTGAAGATGTTTTAACAGTTGTATGATTTGAATGAATCTTTGTGTGTAGGAGCAGTGCCAGAAGCAGTAGTCCCAGCCCGAGCCTGTCCACCATTACTCTGCCGATACCCCCTCCTTCAGTGTGGTGGCTTGTCTCACTGGATGCTGGGTGTGTGTACAACTACTGACTCCTAACAGATGTCCACCTGGTCACTCTTAGGTAACAAAACATCCTGCTGTCACTTTAAATCACTACACACATTTCAGGTTCAGTAACAAATGGTCTTGTCTTCTGAAATTAAAATGCAGGCCGGACGCGGTAGGTCACGCCTGTAATCCCAGCGCTTTGGGAGGCTGAGGTGGGCGGATCACCTGAGGTCAGGAGTTTGAGACCAGCCTGGCCAACATGGTGAAAACTGGTGTCTACTAAAAACACAAAAATCCAGGCATGCCGGCAGGGGCCTGTAGTCCCAGCTACTCGGGAGGCTGAGGTAGAAGAATCGCTTGAACCCAGGAGGTGGAGGTTGCAGTGAGCCAAGATTGTGCCACTGCACTCCAGCCTGGGTGACAAGAGCGAAACTTCATCTAAAAAAAAAATAAATTAAAATGCAGCCATAAAAAAGGACACATCATATCCTTTGCAGCAACATGGATGCAGCTGGAGGCCATTATCCTAACCAAATTAGTGCAGGAACAGAAAACCAAACACCACGTGTTCTCACTTATAAGTGGGAGCTAAACTGGGTACTCATGGACATAAAGATGGGAACAATAGACACTGGGGACTACCAGAGCGGGAGGGAGGAAGGCAAGAGCTGAAAACCTAACTATTGAGTGCTATGCTCACCATTTGGGTGATGGAATCAATTGTAACCCAAATGTCAGCATCACGCATGTAGCCATGTAACAAACCTGCACATGTACCCCCTTGAATCTAAAATAAAAGTTGAAATCATTTTAAAAAAGACATTTAAAAGACCAAAAATTGCATTTCAGGTAAAATATTTCCCTTAGCCCCCAGCTGGAGCCAGCTGCAGATTGGACATTTGGGAAGGGACAAAGTGCAAGCTCGGCTGCTTCTGTTTCCTGATGTATTCATTCACTAGGGCTGCTGTCACAATGCACCACAATCTGGGCGGCTTAAGCAACAGAAATGTATTGTCTCACCATTGCAGAGGCTTGACATCCAAGATCAAGAGGGCAGCACCCTTGTTTTCTTCTGAGGGCTGCAAGGAAGCATCTGTTCCACGCCTCTTCCTTAGCTTGTGGAGTTTGCTGGCAGTCTTTGGCGTTCCTTGGTTTGTACATGCATCACCCAATCTCCGTCTTCATCTTCACCTGACATCCTCCCTGTGTGCATGTCTCTGTGTCTGAACTTCTCCTTTCTGACATCATATTAGGTTAGGGTGCACCCTAATGACTTCCTTGTCATTTGCTAAGACTCTATAAAGACCCTATAAAGACCTTATTTCAAATAAGGTTACAATCTGGGGTACTAGATATTAGGATTTCAACATATCATTTTGTGGGGATACGATTCAACCCATTACACCTGCCTAACCAGCTACTCCTAGCCTTCCATGTGGAGGATGAACATGTAATTTATCATCCAGAATGGGACTCTCTTGAGATTGAAAGGGGGTGCTATTAATAATTACCTCAGGACTGCAGATGTAAATCAGAAGTGTCCTGGGCAGGCCGGGTATGGTGGCTCACACCTGTAATCCCAGCAGTTTGGGAGGCTGAGGCAGATGGATCACTTGAGGTCAAGAGTTCAAGACCACTCTGGCCAACATGGTGAAACTCTGTCTCTACAAAAACACACACAAAAAAATTAGCCGGCTATGGTGGCGCACGCCTGTAGTTCCAGCTACTTGGGAGGCTGAGGCAGGAGAATCCCTTGGACCCAGGAAGTGGAGGTTGCAGTGAGCCAAGATCACACCACTGCACTCCAGCTTGGGTGACAGAGCGAGACTCCATCTCAAAAAAAAAAAGTGTCCTGGGCAAACTGGGGCATATGGTCACCCTGCCCATGAAGCATCAGATCTAGTGGAGGTAGGAAGTGGGGTGTAGGCTACGGAGTAGTTAGTGGGGCCAGGAAAGTGTTGAGTTGACCAACGCTGCCATGATAGATGCTGGTGCTTGCTGGGCTTGGCGGATGTTTATGGCTGGCTCTTTCTTTCGTGGGGCACTGGAAAGATCTCACCTGTTATTCACTGAATTCAGGCAAATATCCCGCTATTCCAGCTGGTGGCTTGAGAATTTCCTTTAGAACCCAGAGTATCTAGTTTATCTTATTTCTGCTGACTTCTCCTCACCCCACCAGAAGGTCTCCATGGACAAGATCTAAGGCAGCTCCACCTCAGTTCTCTTTGGCAGGCCATCCACATATTCCTGTTCCTGGGAACAGGAACTTTTGCCCCCACAAACCATGGGGACAGGATGACCCCGCTATGGCAATGTCTCTTTGTTCCTTAGTCGGAACAGTTAGCCAGCCCTGGTACTACACATTTTATTTTGTCTTTTTATTTTATTTTATTTTATTTTATTTTTTTTTTTTTGAGACGGAGTCTCGCTCTGTCTCCCAGGCTGGAGTGCAGTGGCCGGATCTCAGCTCACTGCAAGCTCCGCCTCCCGGGTTTACGCCATTCTCCTGCCTCAGCCTCCCGAGTAGCTGGGACTACAGGCGCCCGCCACCTCGCCCGGCTAATTTTTTGTATTTTTAGTAGAGACGGGGTTTCACCGTGTTCGCCAGGATGGTCTCGATCTCCTGACCTCGTGATCCGCCCATCTCAGCCTCCCAAAGTGCTGGGATTACAGGCTTGAGCCACCGCGCCCGGCTTTGTCTTTTTATTTTTTTAGAGACAGTTTAACTCAGCGGCATGATTGTAGCTCACTGTACAGCTACAGTGATTGGGCTCTTGGACTTGAGCAGTCCCTCCTGCCTCAGCCTCTAGAGTAGCTAGGACTACAGGCTGCGCCACCGTGCCTGGCTAATATTTTACTTTTAAAACTTTTTCTGTAGAGACAAGGCCTCACTGTATTGTGCAGGCTAGTCTCCAACTCCTGGCCTCAAGCGATTCTCCAGCCTCAGTCTCTCTAAGTGCTGGGATTGCAGTCACTGTGTTTGGCCTGCAACTTTTAGATTACTCAGACAAGAGTCCACTGTGTCCCCAGACCCTGTGAGTGATTCCTTTATAGCCCCTTTGTCTGGGTTTAAGATGACAGGCTGGCACCCCCCTATCCCCCACCCTCCTCACTGCTGGGGGGAAGGTGGGGAAAGGATCAACTCATCATCAACTCCTTCCAAATACTGTCTTTTCCTGTAATGTTCCTCTTTCAACCCTTTTCATACCCTCAGTGGGGGCGAAGGGCTCAGCATCTCAAAACCAACCCTTTTGCAAGCCCTGCATGAGGATCTCACACATCTTGCTGATATGTGACATCTGTCTCTGTGTTTCAGCCAAAAGCAGAACAAAATGCTTCCATTCCAACCCTGCCTTAATGTATCATTATTAACTAGAACGAGGCCCTCTGAAGGTGGGGATTGTCTTACTCAAGGCGGCATTCCCAGTGTCCCGAGACTGACCCCTGGCAGGAGGTCTGTAAATGTCTCCCAATGAATGGAGGAATGGCTGGTTTCCAGTCTTCTCAACGTTTGGACTCCTCTCCTTTGACAACGCTTCAGTTTGATTTTATGAAACCCCTAGAGCAATCTTTGATAATAAAGAGGCCTAGAAAAGCGAGCTGTAAGTGAACTCCAGCCCAGCTTCGGAGGGCACGCCTGTGACTCCCCTCACCCCCATCCCCCGCTGCCTAGGGAAGGTGGTAGGTCGGGCGGAGCTGAAGCGCGCCGCAGCCCGGGCTCCCCTTGGGCTTCGCGCCTGCGCGCCGCCTTTTGGTTCCAGCTGGTGGCCGCGGGGCGCACTGCAGGGGCTTCTGCTGGCAGGAGGACGCGGGAGCAGCGCTCTGACGCGCAGCGGGGTTGTCTGGGGATGTTCGCGGAGGTTTTCATCCGTTGCCAAGTCAAGTTCAAAGCCAGAGTGGAAGCTTTCAGGATAGACACAGTCATCCAAAATACCCTTGGCGTTGACAAGGCCGAGGCAGGCGGTCTGCTCTGCCGATGTGCTAGGGGAAAACGGATTCAGAGCGTCCAAATAAAACGCTGTTGATAACATCGGGTTCTTCACGCTGCTCTGGGGCCAAAAATAAGCTATGGAATACAGGCACTGGAATAGATCTTACAGATTTTTTTTTTTAACGCGTTCATTTTATTTTAATGGTTGCTTGTGGGAGAAAATAAAGGCATTTGGGGAAATAAATTTTGATAGGAGAGGGTGTTTTGTTTTGTTGAGATGGAGTTTCCCTCTCGCTCTTGTTGCCCAGGCTGGAGTGCAGTGGCGCCATCTTGGCTCACTGCAACCTCCGCCTCCTGGGTTCAAGCGATTCTCCTGCCTCAGCCTCCCAAGTAGCTGGGATTACAGTCATGCACCACCATCCTCGGCTAATTTTGTATTTTTAGTAGACATGGGGTTTCACTATGTTGGTCAGGCTGGTTTCGAACTCCTGACCACTCACCTCGGCCTCTCATGAGAGGGTTTTTATTTTTACTTTTAAAATTTTTAGTAGAGACAGGGTCTTACTATGTTGCCCAGGCTGGTCGTGAACTACTGGGCTCGAGCAATCCTCCTGCCTCAGCCTCCCAAAGTACTAGAATTACATGAATGAGCCACTATGCCCAGCCTCAAAAGGTATTTTGATTTTTATTTGTAAATACAGACAGGATCTTGCTATATTCCCCCGGCTGGTCTTGAACTCCTGGACTCAAGCAATCTTCCCACCTCAGCCTCCCAAAGTGCTGGGATTACAGGTGTGAATCACTGCCCCTGGCCTCAAGAGGTGTTTTTAAATAAAACGCCTTTTATAACATGTAATGGAAGTGGTGTCTGATTGTTGTAAATGCATGGAAGAGCCCAGATGTGTATAATGCAGACAATACCAATTGTCATCCCCTCCCTTACCTCTGGCATCACTCCCTAGAGGTAATCACTGTTGACAGTTTAATGAATTGCTCTTCATAAAAATAATGACAATAATAGCAAAAAAATGGATCAAGTACTCATTTTTGTATCAGGCATTTTTGTATTTTGTATCCTTTCTTTGTGGTAGATGCTTTTTTTTTTCCCGAGATGGAGCTTCACTCTGTCACCCAGGCTGGAGTGCAGTGGCACGATCTTGGCTTACTGCAACCTCCACATCCTGAGTTCAAGCGATTCTCCTGCCTCAGTCTTCTGAGTAGCTGGGACTATAGGTGCACACCACCACACCTAGCTACATTTTTGCATTTTTAAAGCAAAGATGGAGTTTCACCGTATTGGACAGGCTGGTCTCAAACTCCTGACATCGTGATCTGCCCACCTCGACCTCCCAAAGTGCTGGGATTACAGGTATGAGCCACCACTCCCGGCCTGTGGTGGATACTTTTAATACTCTTGCTCTACAGATGTAAAACCCAAGTCTTAGAGCAAGTGGTAACTTCCTGAGGTGATATTGCCTTTTATACATTTTTCTCATACATTTACAAAATTACATTATGTGAGTACATCTGTATGTGTTTATCTATACTTTGAATTAATGCGATTTTCTAAAATGAAGTTATCTATAATGTACTGTTGTGAAACTTGCCATTTTGCACTGAATATAATGTAGACACCTTTATGTAACAATTTATGATTGTGTTTCATTCCACTGAGCAAGATGATCTCTATAAACTTCAGTCTCCCTGTAGTTTCCCTGTTATTATCAACATGAAAGTTAATCTATGTATGTAAAGTTCCAGGCTGGCACATAGTAGGTGCTCAAGAAATTACGACTATTAACATTACAATTAGCATTTACTAGTTAAGGTGCAGGTGAATCACCATAGAAAGAGATGCTTTTTGTTTGTTTTAATTTAATGTGGTTGTCCTAATGCAACTAAAATCCACTTGTTTCAAACCACCTGCCAGCTCTCTCTGGATGTTTTACTTTGAGAGTTTGGTTACTGTGGGCTCAAAGAGAAAAGAGAAAAAATAGACAGCTGTGAACGGATGTTTAAGGAACTGTCTAAAGAGGTTCAGAAAAGCAAACAGAAAATGCAAAAACAAGTGAAATCCCGAGAAGAAATCTGACAACAGGAGATCAAGTCTGAAGGCCTTTGCCCTGTCTATATCTCTTGAGATCATTCCCTGGCTGTAGATGAGGTGTGCTCAGAGCCCATCATCTTAGTGAGCCTTTAATGAGAAGCTGTCTCACACAATTTTTTTTTTTTTTTTTTTTTTTTTTGAGACAGAGTTTCACTCTTGTTGCCCCGGCTAGAGTGCCATAGTACGATCTTGGCTCACTGCAACCTCTACCTCCTGGGTTCAAGCGATTCTCCTGCCTCAGCCTCCAGAGTAGCTGGGATTATAGGCATGCGTCACTACACCCGGCTAATTGAAACCACTAATTTTTAAGTTCCAACAGAGGTTTCCGTCATTACAAGAGGCAGGGATTCTGGATGCTTCTAAGTAGAAAATAAACTTGATTTTTTTTTTTTTTTTTTTTTTTTGAGACAAGGTCTTGCTCTGTTGCCCATGCTGGAGTACAGTGGTGCCATCTTGCCTCAGTGCAATTTCTGCCTCCTGGGCTCAAGCGAACCTCCTGCGACTGGGACTATAGGTGTGTGCCACCACAACCAGCTAATTATTTTTTTTGGTAGAGAAGGGGTTTTGCCATGTTCCCCAGGCTGGTCTCAAACTCCTGAGCTTAAGCAATCCACCACCTCAGTCTCCCAAAGTGTTGAGATTACAAGTCTGAGCCACCACACCTGGCCAGATTCAATATATCCTGTTAATTTCTTCTAGCCTCTGCTAAAATTAAACAACAAACTTGGAATCCTTTGAAATTGTAGTTTTGTTTAACTAACATTTATTGAGCACCTACTATGTGCCAGATAGTGTTGTAGACACTTGTGATATCAGAGAACAAAATGGAAAAAAATAAAAATAAAAATAAAAACCCTTGGTTTCTACCCTAGCGGTCTGAACTTCAAATGGCCAGGAAAACAACAGCTCCTGTTTTCAGCAACACAACCTTTCTGCGGCATACATAGTAATTTAATAAAAATAATAATTCCTTATGCTGATTTAACCAGTATGAATTGCCTCATGATCCCTGGGTTAGAAGAAATTTTATGTCTTTGTTTTTGAAATTGAATTAGAACCAGCTCACAGCCCTACATTTTAGGATTGGAAGGGAGTCTGTTGTTTGTCTCTCAGGACATTCTCCCTACCTTGGTATGTCAGGAATCCTGAGGGGACCTCAGCATCCAGGAAGGATGTCTGCTAGGCTTCCCCCAGGAAGGGTGCTGGTCCCCCGGTCCAGGGTTTACTAGGGCTCTAATGTTCCAAACTTCTGCTCAGTGTCATTGCCAGAAATTAGTCACCCACTTCCTACAGGTGTGATCCAAACTATTTAACCATCAGTATAGCACAGGCGCCAACCAATCAGAAGACAAGCCAGCCATAGTGCTGGTGTGGGGTGCTGGTACCTCCACTGTGCCTGGCATTAACCTTTCATCACTGGATCATAGGATATAGGGAGGAGGGAAACAAGTGAGTAGCCAGGATAGAGGGGCCACTTAGGAAAGGAAGGATTGAGGCAATGGTTATTGACCAATCATTACAAAAGTATTTAAGTGTGTTGACTACCCATATAGCCACACCTTTGTGTATGGGTAAATACTAGCCCTGCCACGGCTTGCCCATGAAGTGGGGCTGCTGGCTGTGGGAGTGGGCACTTGCTTGCCCAATTCCCTGCTCTAGACAGTAGGCCCTTCGAAGAAAGGGGGATCATGTCTATTCCTTTCCTTTCATGGCAAGCTGGACCCAAAGAGCTCTTCGCTATACTCCACCATCTTTTTTTAGAGACAGGGTCTCACTCTGCCACCCAGGCTGGAGTGCAGGTGCATAATCATACCTCCCTGCAGCCTTAAATTCCTGAGCTTAAGCCATCCTCCCCTGTCTCAGCCTCCTGAGTAGCTAGGACTACAAACAGGCGCTACCACATCAGGTTCATTTTTTAATTTTTAATTTTTTTTTCTTTTTTTTTTTGAGATAGAGTTTCACTCTGTCACCTAGGCTGGAGTGCAATGGCATGGTCTCAGCTCACTGCAACCTCCACCTCCCGGGTTCAAGCGATTCTCCTGCCTCAGCCTCCAGAGTAGCTGGGACTACAGACGCATGACACCACAGCCGACTAATTTTTGTATTTTTAGTAGAGACAGGGTTTCACTATGTTGGCCAGGCTGGTCTCAAACTCCTGACCTCATGATCTGCCCACCTCAGCCTCCCAAAGTGCTGGGATTAACCACTGCGCCCAGCTAATTTTTAATTTTGTTAGAGACAAAAATCTTGCTATATCGCGCAGGCTGGTCTTGAACTCCTGGCCCAAGTGATCTTCCTGCCTCAGTTTCCCAAAGTGCTGGGATTATAGGCATGAGCCACTGCACCCAGCCCACTCTATAATCTTTGAACCCAGCCTTCACAGACATCTCTACAGACATCCTCCCATGAGGCCAATCCCTCCTTAAAGGGACTGCCCCTGTGTGGGCTCAGTAGGAATCTGTCCCCTGATGGAATTGACAGCACTTGCCAGCATGTCCTTTAAGTTCTTGGATATAAAAGCCTGATCCCACTCTGGCCTTCTAGGTAATGGTGTAGACTCCACCCCTTCTAAGAATGGCTGTTCTAAAGTCCTTCAGGCACAGGGTATGCCTACGTCCTATACACACACAGTACACCCTTTGAAGAAAGTTACCTGTATTACAGTGGCTCTCAATCTTCAATGTGCACACAGGTCACCTGAGGGAACTATTAGAATGGAAAGTTTCGGGGATTCACCCTTAGAGATTCTAGTTAGTTAGGTATCCAGTGGGACACAGGTTTTAAACAAGAGGTCCCTTCAACAGGTGGATCTAATGCAGATGGTCAGAGGGAAATAAACAGCAGGTGATTATTAGCAGGAATTTCAGCTCTATTGGTAAGTCACTTTGTGTTTGCAAAGTAATGACAGATGTGTTGCCCTCTCAAAGCCCTAAGTCAATTACAAAACGTAACTTTGGTTGTTATATTTCACTCTATTACTCTGTTTTCCTTCAGTCATCCACAGCAAACATGGCCAGAGATTCCTTTTAAGATTGGCAATACCTCAAAGTTATCTCAAAGATATAATTAGAGGTAGCATGGTACATTTTCCCCAGTCGTGCGGTCCCATTGCCTCCTAGTCATTGTTTGATCTCTAGGAGTGACGGATTCAGAGTGAAAATGGCAGTTGGAAATGTTAACCTTTTAGTCCTTCTGTATGGCTAAAATTGTGAGCACATGGGGCAGATATCATCTTTATTTTTTGTTTGTCTAGAGGCACCCTCACCCCCTGCCCTTCAAGCGTCCCCTTGACGTTTTCTATGCATGCCCTTTTCCTCTGCTTTAGCTGTTGCAAACTTTGTCAGGGTTCAAATGACTGCAGCTCCCATGTGATAGTCCCTGAGATCACATGTAAAGGAATACCTATCCTAACCGTTAGAAGCCACTGAAGCGAATCTGGTGGCTGACTGTCTTCCTTATATGCCACCCTGACCTTTCTTGTTGGGCATGAAAGGCAGGACCAGAATGAGGCCACCTTACATGACTTTTTTTTTTTTTTTTTTTTGAGACAGACTCGACTTTGTTACCCAAGCTAGAGTGCAGTGGCACAATCTCGGCTCACAGCAACCTCCCCCTCCTGGGTTAGAGTACTTCTCATGCCTCAGCCTTCTGAGTAGCTGGGACTACAGGCATGTGCCACTATGTCCAGCTAATTATTATTATTATTATTTTTGGAGAAATGAGGTTTCCCAATGTTGGCCAGACCGGTCTCGACCACCTGGCCTCAAGTGATCCGCCCACCTCGGCCTCCCAAAGTGCAGGGATTACAGATGTAAGCCACCGTGCCCGGCTACATCACTCTCATTCTAAGGAATTCGTTTAAAAATGTGAAGCCCACAGAAAGTTAATAATAAAGACATTACTGTTAGCAAGGAACTTTCGTCTCTGTCACCCCCTTCCCCCTCATTTCCCATATATGACATAGACTTCCTGTTCCTATGAGGAAACTTCCTCTAAAGCAAGGTTCTCAACCCTGTGAGGGCACTGAGGTACATTTGGAAATATGTGGAGGCAATTTTGGTTCAGTGACAGGCCTACCATTCAGAGATGCTGAAGAGTTTACAATGCATACAACAGTCCAACCAAGACCTGTCCTGCCCACCATACTAACAGCAACCGTTAAACACCCCACTCGGCTGTCATTCCTGCCTCAGATCCTTTTCCTCCCAACCCCAGGGAAGGAGTAACTTCTCTAATTGGTGTCTTTGGGAGAAGGAATGAGCAGCGCAGCTTAGCCCCTACTGGGATGTGTTCTTCGGCATCTGGAAACCCAAAGAGAGGGTGAACTAGGGCCTGCTCTTTGCTGGGTGGTCAGCTGCCCAGGTAGGCTCTGCTCTGTTGGGAAGACCTGAAATCCATCTATACCAGACCCTGGTGGGAAAATCTATTAATGGCAGTGGAGTGTTACCAAGCCTTTTGGATCACAGTTCTGAAGTCATGTTTCCAGTCCCTTTTATCAGTGACAGAGATGACATTTTCATCTCCATTTGTTTGTCTCCCATATCTTATTGATCAATTGTTTTGAACTAGGAAGGGAATCAAGGAACGCTATTTAATTGGCTCCAACATGTAAAAAAATGTTTGAGAGTAAAGAGAAAATATCACTGTATGTAAATGTTAGTAGGCTCTAGATTTTCCAGTGATTTTAAGTTTTTAAAATATGTCACAACCACTTAGATTTATGTTATTCATATGGATTTCAGGACATCTAAATGCTATTTTTATTTTTTAAATTATGCCTAGTTTAACTACAAAACAGAATTAAGGCTGCTTTTAAAGAATGCATACAATTTCATCAGATTTTTTCTTACTTAAAAATATAATGGAGTAGGAAAATAAGGATCCAATAATAAGATAAAGCCAATAAAGTATTAGTACACTAAAATGCATGCTCTTCAGTCTTCCACATTTATTAAAAGTAGGTGGCGAGCTAAACACTAAACTTCCTGGTGGACAAAGGAAAATCGAAAACACAATTATTTTCAAGAGTAACTGGCCAGGTGCGGTGGCTCAGGCCTGTAATCCCAGTACTTTGGGAGGCCGAGGCGGGCGAATCATGAGGTTAGGAGTTCAAGACCAGCATGACCAACATGGTGAAACCCTGTCTCTACTAAAAATATAAAATTAGCCAGGCATGGTGGTAGGTGCCTGTAATCCCAGCTACTCAGGAGACTGAGGCAGGAGAATCACTGGAACCTGGGAGGTAGAGTTTGTAGTGAGCCATGATCATGCCACTGCACTCCAGCCTGGGTGACAGAACGAGACTCCATCTCAAAAAAAAAAAAAAAAAAGTAACTTTGCCCATTGAATATAAGATTAAAGTATATTTTAACTAATTATATATCAGTGTACCAGTCCTCAGGAGAAAGTCAAGGGGTATTGGCTAATGTCATGTATATAGCTCCAAAAACATCCCTAAAGAAAATGGAACAGCGAGTTAGCTTCAGCTCTTTCTTACTGGTTCCTTCAATGCAAGCCATGAGGATCATGCCAAATCATAATCTAATAGAAGGGCTCCTTCAGGGACCAAAGCAATCCAAGACAATTGCCCTCTGATGGTCTGGCTTGATGCCCAAACTTACAAGATCTAGATTGTTTTGCCTTTTACAAACATTTTTGAATAGCAGCTATTATTTCCTGTATATGATAAATGTTTAGATTCTATGCTGCCAATACCCCATCATCCATACTAACAAGGTAATGCAAAGACATAAATCATTCCGAATATTGGGCTTTAAAACATTATTAACAAACACTAGAAAATCTTCATGTTTTTGGCTTTGGATTGCACTGCTTACATTTTTTTTCAACAGAAGTAACTTACTTCCTCTATTATATTTTTCTTGGTAGTCTAAACCCCCAATGGATATGGAATAATTTCCACTGGAATAAGGCAATAAGTCATTATAACTTTTATTTATATTTAGTAAAAAGAAATTTTAAAAAGAAAAAAAATGAAAAATAATAAATAAAGCTTTTCCCTTGCTCAGTACCCAAATGACCATGTAGCATGTGTGGTATAGGAGGTACTCAGAGAGAGTTCCACAATGCTTAAGGATTGGAAAATGTACCCTTTTTGTTGTTGTTGTGGCTGCTGTTGTTCATCTGCTGTGTCAGACACTTCTTGAGCACCTCTTCAAAATTTTCTTGGCCCACTAAGTGTAGGGAGTCAGCTCCAGCCACTGCAGTGGGACCAGTATCATGCTGGCACTAATATGGGCCTCACTGTACATCTCACTCTTCTGCTCTGGGACTTGGGAATCCCCTTTGAGTAAGCAAGAAGAGCAGGAGTGTTTATGCCCATGAAGCCATTCTTGACCAATGGGACACAGGAGCTGATGGATAAATGCTTCTTTTTTGTCCTACAGACACATATTTCTGAAATGAACTCTGTGAGGCTCCCCAAAATATCCCAGTGAGATAGAGCACTAATCACCCTTAGCTGGGGTCATGGAGGGCAACTTGGGAACAGGTTCTTGTATGGGTTTTCCATCCTCTGTTTCACTCCCCTGACCTGCATTTTTATTCCTTGTGACCGTATTCCCAAATGAACTATCTGCAAAGAAGACTTTACACTGGCCTGCACTTTGGGTGGGGTAACCCAGCTAAGATATCTGCTTTGGTCATACTTTACTGTGTTCCCATGTATGTGGATTTACAGATTCTATCCTTCAATTTTAATAAAACTAACTTTCATGTAAAGAAAAATGAACCTCTGAAGATTCCCACAGCAAAGCTGCTGATTGAAGATAAACCAGGAATGTAAGCACAAGATGACGACAAGAAAATCACAAAGCTGATTCTTCTCTTACTCAAAGGATGAATTCCACACGAGCTACAGAGAAGAAGAAATAACTGGTGTAGCCTTAACAATAAATTAAAATAAGTTTTAAATATTTTTATCTTTATTTTATTCTTTTAAAATTCCATTTAAAAAACAAATTCCAGGTCGGGCGTGGTGTCTCAAGCCTGGTAATCCCAGTGCTTTGGGAGGCTGAGGTGGGAGGATCACTCGAGCCCAGGAGTTTGAGACCAGCCTGGGCAATGTGGCGAAGTCCTATCTCTGCAAAAAATACAAAAATTAGCCAGGCATGGCAGCCTGTACCTATAATCCCAGCTACTCGGGAGGCTGAGATGGGGGAATCACTTGAACCCAGGAGTTCAAGGCTGCAGGAAGCTGTGATCATGCCACTGCACTCCAGCCTGGGCAATAGAAACCCTATCTCAAAAAACAAACAAACAAACAAAAAGCAAAGAAAATGAATTCCATATATTTTTAAAGTTCACAATGAGTGAAGTAGTCCATATATAATTTCTAAATAAACAAATATGCATATATGAGGAGCATGCACTCAACATTTTTTACTGATAGCTTGGAGACCACTGGTCCAAATAAATTCAAGGCTGATCTGAGTGCAATGGTGTTTACAACTAATGAGTCACAATCAGTTACAGATATCTTTGTTCCTTCTCCATTCCCATTGCTCCACTTGACTAGCCTTAAAACATATATAAAAAGTAAATGAAATTTAAAAAAAAAATTTAATTCAAATGATCTTACCTTTGCAGTTTCCTTATCAGCTTTGATTGGGTATAATAGGAGGTGAGCAAAACTGAGTCATTCATAAAAGTTTCCCTCAATAATCCACACTGATGAACAGAGCAGATTCATTGATAGATAAACAATTTCTTTTATTTTGCATATCTGTAAAAAAATTTTTTTTGTACAGACATTGAGCTGTGATCACACCACAGCACTCCAGCTTGAGTAATAGAGCGAGACTCTGTCTCAATAAAACCTAAAAAGTGAATAATAAATAAATATAAAAATATTTGTCAGTGTACCTCTAAGAATGCCTTTAGTAAATAAAAGGTAAAATCATAAAGTTTTTGGAGGCAAATATAGAAGAATATCTTCAGGACTCAAGGGTAAGCAAGAGTTTCTAAGGTTCAGAAGGCAAAATCACAAAAGAAACATTTGATAAATTGAAATTTGTTTAAATTAAAAACTTCTGCTCATCAAAAGACAATTAAGAAAATGCACAGGTGGCCGGGCACAGTGGCTCTCGCCTATAATCCCAGCACTTTGGGAGGCCGAGGCAAGTGGATCACTTGAGACCAGGAGTTTAAGACCAGCCTAGCCAACATGGTGAAATCCTGTCTCTACAAAAAATACAAAAGTTAGCCAGGCGTGGTGGCACATGCCTGTGGTTCCAGCTACTGGTGAGGCTGAGGCACAAGAATCGCTTGAACTCAGGAGGTGGAGGTTGCAGTGAGCCAAGATTGGGCCATTGTACTCCAGCCTGGGCAACAGAGAGAGAGACTCTGTCTCAAAAAAAAAAGAAACAAAAGAAAAGAAAATTCACAGGCAAGCTACAGACTGGGAGAAAATATTTGCAAAACATACCCGTGACTAAGGACTTACATCTAGGATATACAAGTAATTCAATAATAAAGACAACTAATCCAATTTTAAGAGGGCAGAAGTAACATTTCACAAAAGATATAAAAATAGACAATAGGTCAGGCCTGGTGGCTCATGCCTGTAATCCCAGCACTATGGGAGGCCAAGGTGGGCGGGTCACTTGAGGTCAGCAGTTCAAGACCAGCCTGGCCAACATGGTGAAACTCCCATCTCTACTAAAAAAATAATAATAATAATTTTTTTAAAAATTAGCCAGGCATGGTGGTAGGTGCCTGTAGTCCCGGTTACTCAAGAGGCTAAGTCAGAAGAACTGCTTGAACCCAGGAGGCGGAGGTTGCAGTAAGCCGAGATGGTGCTGCTGCACTTCAGCCTGGGTGACAGAGGGAGATTTTGTCTCAAAAAAAAAAAAAAAAAAAGCAATAAACACGTAAAAACGATGAGTGATTTATTCATTCATTCTACAAGCATTCACTGAGTATTATACACCAGGAGTTGGGAGCAGTTTTTGTGTAGGAAGGGGAGGGTGCCTGCTGTTGAGCTGGACTGCAGGAGCTGGGGTAAGAGTTAGCAAAAAGAGGAGGGGCACACTGTCATACCCACAGATCCATTAAGTCTGATAGGGTCTTGGCTGGGTCTCTCTAAGAGTGCGGACCTGCGTCCCTCCCTCCCCTTTGGGAGGTGGCGAGAGATAGAAAGCCCCTCATCTCTCAGCCGGCCTGAGCAGGGACTGGTATGTCTTCTAAAGGGCGAAGTGACTTTGACCCTGGGTTGCCTCCAGCACAACCAAGCAGGTGGCTGGACAACTGGAGGATGAACAGAGAAGCCTATCCCCCACTGACCCGGAAACGGCCACCTTCAAAGTCCAAGACCACCGGTCCCAGGAAGACATGCTGACTTTGGTGGAATGCATGAAGAATAGCCTTCCAACCAATAACAGTTACAAGTTCAAAACCACCTAATCATATATGGGAACAAAGTAGCATTTAAAGATTTCTGGAGACATGACAAGTTCAATGGGTAGAAATTTCTTTTTTCTTCTTCTTCTCCTTCTTCTTCTTTTTGGCTTTGTTTTGTTTTCTAGACAGGATCTCATTCTGTCACCCAGGCTGGAGTGCACTGATATGATCATAGCTGATTGCAGCCTCAAACTCCTGGGCTCATGCAATCTTCCTGCCTCAGTTTCTGGAGTAGCTGGACCCACAGGTGTGAGTCATCACACAGGGCTAATTAAAACAAATTTTTTTTGTAGAAATGGGGTCAGAAATGGGTGTTGGCCAGGCTGGTCTCAAACTCGCAGCCTTAAGCATCCTCCCACCTTGGCCTTCCAAAGTACTGGGATTACAAGCATGAGCCTCTGTGCCTGGCCTAAATGGGTGAAAATGTATAACAAGGTGAGGAAGTTGTGCACTTTGACAGAATTGATCCTCAAGGCCAGAAACATGTTAAAAATCCTTAAAAAGTTTAAACTCAAAAAACTCAAACAACACCCAGACTTCCCAAAGAAGTCTCTAATCTCTTATTTCCACTTCTTTATGGAGAAGCAGGCCAAGTGTGCAAAAGTCCACCCTGAGATAAGTAACCTGGACTTCACCAAGATTCTGTTCAAGAAATAAAAGGAGTTTCCCGAGAAGATGAAAATGAAATACATGCAGGACTTTCCAAGACAGAAACAGAGTCTGAGTAAAACCTGGCCCATTTCAGGAAGGATCATCCCAACTTAATCGAGAATGCCAAGAAGCCAGACATCCCCAAGAAGCTCAACTCCCCGACCCAGCAGCTGTGGTACACCCATCAGAAGAAAGAGTTTAGTGTGTGTTTTTGGGTTATGTTCTAAGACAAGGTCTCATTCTGTCACCCAGCCTGGCCAACATGGTGAAACCCCCATCTCTACTAAAAAAAAAAAAAAAAAAAAAAAAAAATCAGCCAGCCATGGTGGTAGGTGCCTGTAGTCCCAGCTACTCGAGAGGCTATCACGGCTCACTGCAGCCTCAACCTCTCAGGCTCAAGTGGTCCTCCCACCTCAGCCTCCCTAGTAGCTGGGACTACAGGCACACACCACCATGCCCAGCCTATTTTTAAACATTTTGTGTAGAGACAGGATTTCACTATGTTGCTCAGGCTGGTCTTGAATCCTGGGCTCAAGCGATCCACCCACCTTGGCCCCCCAAAGTGCTGAGCTTACAGGCATGAGCCACTGTGCCCGGCCAAGAAGGCGTATCTTAAAGTGTGGCCAGATGCCCCTACAAGGAGGTGAAGGACTTTCTGGGGAAGTAGTGCTCTCAGCTCTCAGACAAAAAAAAAAAAAGACTGAAATGGATTCCTGAGGCTCCAGGAGCAGCGGAAACAGTACAAGGAGATCATGCAGACCTATATCCAGGAGCACCCTGAGCCGAACATCTCTGAGGAGGGCCCCATCAAGTCCACCCTCACCAAGGCTGAACACCAGCTCAAGGACAAATTTGATGGGCGACCCACCAAACCACCGCAGAACAGCTACTCACTGTACTGCGGAACTCATGGCCAACAGGAAGGACATGCTTAGCACGGAGCGCGCGATATGCGGTGGGGCCAGCAGTGGAAGCTGCTCTCCCAGAAGGAGAAGGGAGCCTATGTGCGACCAGAAAACAAAAGATTATGAGGTGGAGCTGCTGCGTTTTCTCAGGAGCCTGCCCCAGGAGGAGCAGCAGCAGGTCCGGTGGGAGGAGAGGGTGCTGAACATCAACAAGAAGCAAGCCGCCCACCCAGGCTCCAAGAAGCCAGCCCAGGAAGAGGGTAAGGAAGCCTCTGAGAAGCCCACGTGGCTTCTCGGTGGATGGAAATTGGCAGTCATCTCCCGGAGTCAGAAGAAATACTACAAAAGCTGGCCAATGAGCAGCAAAAGCGTGTAAGGTGCACCTGGACCCCTGGGTTAAGGGTCTCTGTCCCCCAGTGGGCCATGTTCATCTGCCCCCGGGAAAAGCGGCGGCAGCTGCAGGAGGAGCAGCCTAGGTTCTTGGAGAGCAAGCTGGCCTGCATGCTGGCCCGAAGGTGGAGTGACTCGTCTGAGAAGGGCAAGTACAAGGCCAGAGAGCAAGCCGGGCAGGGAGTGCCAGGAACTCAGCAAGCCGCCTGAGTCACCCAAGACAGCACAGGAGATCTGGCAACAGAGCATCATCAGCAACTACCTGGCCTGCTTCAAGAACGACCGGGTAAAGGCCTCGAAAGCCATGGAGGTGACCTGGAATCACAAGGAGGAGAACCTGATGTGAATTGAGAAGGCAGCCAAAGACCAAAAGCGATGAGAGAGCTGAGTGAGATGTGGGCACTTCTAGCTGCTACAGACTTTTCCAAGATGATGAAATTCCAGGGAGGAAGCAAGAAGCTTCGTGAACCGGTACCAGAAATTCTTCCAGGAACTGCTGTGCAACAGGGAGCTGAAACACCTGCCACAGATGGAGCGCACGGTGGATGGAAATTGGCAGCCCTCTCCCGGAGCCAGAAGGAGCACTACAAAAAGCTGGTCAATGAGCAGCAAAAGTGTACAAGGTGCACCTGGACACCTGGGTTAAGGGTCTCTGTCCCCAGGACCACACAGCCTAGAAAAAGCACATCTCCAATAAATGTAAGAGCGTGACCAAGCTGCGGACTCGAACTCCTCTGAGTCCAGACAAATGATCCTGCAGTCCAAGTCAGAGTCTTAGGAGGATGATAAAGAGGATGAGGGCCTTGAGGACAAGGATAGGGAAAACGTGTGAAACCTGGCCCATTTCAGGAAGGATCATTCCAACTTAATCAAGAATGTCAGGAAGTCAGACATCCCCAAGAAGCTCACCCCTCCCCGCAACCAGCAACTGTGGTACACTCATGAGAAGGTGTTTTGTGTATATGTGTTTTTTTTTGTTTTGAGACAGGGTTTCTGTCTGTCGCCCAGGCTGGAGTGCAGTGGTGCAATCATGGCTCACTGCAGCCTCAACTCCCAGGCTCAAGTGATCCTCCCACCTCAGCCTCCCGAGTAGCCGGGACTACAGGCACATGCCACCACGCCTGGCTATGAGAATGGGGACTCCTCTGAGGATGGCAGGAACTCCTCTGAGTCAAGCAGCAAGGATGGGGATGAGAATGAGGAGTATGATGAGGATGAAGATGAGTCCATGGGCAGCAGCTCCAGCTCCTCCTCTTCAGGAAACTCCTCAGACCCTGAATCCAGCTGAGGCTCAGCCCCACCCTGGGGCAGCCAGGGAGAGCCCAGGAGCTCCCCTCCCCAGCTGGCCACCTTTGTTTCTCCCCCATGTCTATCCCCTCCCCACTGGCCTCCCCGACTTTCTTTCTTCCTTTCTTTCCTTTTTAAACAAAATGGGGTTGGAGGCTGGAGGGGTCCAGGCCAGCACTCTGCAACCTTAGAGACATTAGCCCTGGGGCGTCCTCCAGGGAGTGCAACCATTAGACTGAGCCAGTCCCAGACCAGCTGGGCCCACCCCACCCACTTCTGCACTTGTGGTTCCAGCATGGACAACAGATGGGGGAATGGGGTTGGAGGTGAGTGTGTCCCAAAGAATTCAGTGAGCCCCTCCACACCTGCAGCCCAATGCAAGATGGGGTGGAAGCTTGGGGAGGACTCCTTTCTTCCCCAAGGAGCCTGCCACTGAGACCCCCAAATTAGAACCGGAAGCAGGGAACATGTGGGAAGAGGAAGGAGGTGTCTTTGAGAAAATAGACACTGTCCTGATGTCCCTCTCCCCTACTCCCTGGGGAACCACTCATGGGAGAGGGGGCAGAAGTGTTTTTTGTATAGGTGTATGTATATATTTTGTAAGCTCTGAGTCATCAACGAGACATTTCCTACCAAGTATATATACACACACACACACATATATACACACATACATACATATACATACTATACATATATATACACACACACACCAAGTGAATAAGACAACAACTGTGCTCCTAAGGGCCTCATTGTTTGGTGGGGAGTCAATTAAACAGACTCCTGAAGCACAGTGATGAGCGCTATTATAAACTGCTGTATAGCTTTTCATTTACACATACCTGCACATACATCTCTACTCACATATGCATGTACACATACTGTTTTTTTCTTTTTTTAATTTTATTTATTTATTCATTTATTTTTGAGACATAGTCTCACTCTGTTGCCCAGGCTGGAGTGCAGTGGCGCGATCTCAGCTTTCTGCAACCTCCGCCTCCTGGGTTCAAGCAATTCTCCTGCCCCAGCCTCCTGTGTAGCTGGGATTACAGGCGCACGCCACCACGCCTGGTTGATTTTTATATTTTTGGTAGAGATGGGGATTTCACCATGTTTGTCAGGCTGGTCTTGAACTCCTGACCTCGTGATCTGCCCGCCTTGGCCTCCCAAAGTGCTGGCATTACAGGCGTAAGCCACCGCTCTCAGTCTTATTTTATTTTATTTCTGAGACAGGGTCTCGCTCTGTCACCCAGGTGGGAGTGCAGTGGCACAATCACAGCTCACTGCAACTTCGACTTCCTGGGCTCAAGCAGTCCTCCCACCTCAGCTTCTCCAGTAGTTGGGACCACAGTCACACGCCACCACGTCAAGCTAACTTTTGTATTTTTTGGTAGGAATAGGGTTAGTTTCACCATGTTGCCAACAGGCTAGTCTCAAACTCCTGATCTCAAGCAGTGTATCCACCTTGGCCTCCCAAAATGTTGGGATTACAGGCATGAACCACCATGCCTGGCCTCTTGGCACTATTTTGACTGGGATGGAACTCAGGGGAAAATTATTTGGTGCTAGAATGTTCTAAATACTTGATTTGGGTGATTACATTATATTTGATATTTATGTTTATGGTATTAAATTAGACCTCAGTAAACATTTTTAAAAGATAAGTTGCACATGCTTCTGCTCTCATGAATATTATAAAGTCGTTAAAAGTACAGCATGTTAAAATTAACTACAATAGAAGGCGAAATACTTTCAAAGTGATAGACTTAAGAGAAAGTATGGCTAAGGAGATCTTGGAGGCGAAACCAGCTCCTCATCCAATACCTACGTGAACTTGGGCATTGCTTTGTTTCTGTAAGCCTCATTTCCCTGCTCTATAAAATGTGAGTCATGGTGCTTGCCTGCCAGGATTGTAGTGAGGATTAGATGGAATCCCTTATGGAAGGCACTTAGCGTAGTGCTTGGCACACAGCAGAGTTGAGCAAGTTTCAGCTCATATTATAATTATTCCTAAAAACCCTAACTCCATGGTGAGTATAAATCCTCACAGCCACAATAGTCCACAAGCCTCAAGTGAGGCTTTCTTCTTTTTATTTTTAATTTTATTTATTTATTTATTTATTTTTGAGACAGGGCCTTCTATGCTGCCCATGCTGGTCTCCAACTCCTGGGCTCAAAGGATCCTCCCGCCTCAGTTTCCCAAAATGCTGGGATCACAGGCATAAGCCACGGCACCCTGACCATAACTGAGCCTTTCTTTATTTTTTCCATATGTCAACTTACTCTCTGATTGAGCCCTTGTTTGCTGTGTGGCAGAAAATAATTTTTTTTTTCTTTTTGAGACAGAGTCTCTCTGTTGCCCAGGCTGTAGTGCAGTGGCACGATCTTGGCTTACTGCAACCTCCACCTCCCAGCAACCTCCTTCTCTCTGAGGCAGAAAAAACAATTCTTCTGCCTCAGTCTCCCAAGTAGCTGGGATTATAGGCATCCACCACCATGTCTGGCTAATTTTTGTATTTTTAGTAGAGATGGGTTTTACCATGTTGGTCTTGAACTCCTAATCTCAAGTGATCTACCCACCTTGGTCTTCTAGTGAGCCACTGCACCTGGCAGAAAATAAAATTTTGTTCTAGATTTTCTCAATCATTTCAGGCTTAAGCTCAGTCACTTCATTGTTTCTACTCCCCAGAGGCAGTTTAGGTTGTGCTGTGGAACTGGGGAAGCGGCTGGTGCTTGCTGACAATTGACGTGCTGTCACTCATTCCATAGAATCCTGTCCTGAAAGGATCTCAGCAATGTCAACCCTTTGGGTTGGCACTTACCAAGAGCAATGGGTTGCCCCAGGCTCCAGCCAACTTTTGGATGCATGATCACCACCACTAAAGATGTAGGCATGTTTAAGCTTGGCAGAAGCTAAATGCTCTCTTCATTTAAAATAGATGATAGACATTGTAAAATAATCTTAAGGAAATGCTAGATCCTGCAAAACAGCTATCTTAGTGTTCACCCATGGGAGACACTTCAGTGATCTAAATCCTAAATTGCTGCTTTACCATCTGCTTCTCACCACTAATCTCTCACTGGTTGCCCAGTGATTCCATCCTCCAAAACCAGCTACCAAGAAGGTGATCCATAAACATTTTAATAAATCAAAAGCTGGATTAGCACATCACTAAACACTTTTTTCTAAACACTGATTTTTCTGCATAAGAGAATCAAAAAAGTGAGTGGTGCAAGGTGAATGTGGGAGGTAAGGAGAAAGGATGATAATGATAACAGTAATAAAAGTTAAATTCATAATATACTAGGCACTGTACTAAGAAGTTTTCATTCATTAGCTCATTTAATCCTCACAATGACCAAATAAGGTAGTGCAATAATCATCTCCACTTTATAGATGAAAGTAAAGAGGGTTTTGTTTTGTTTTTGTTTTTGAGACAGAGTCTCACTCCGTCACCCAGGCTGGAGTGCAATGGTGTGATCTCTGTTCACTGCAATCTCTGCCTCCCGGGCTCAAGCGATTCTCCTGTCACAGCCTCCCAAGTATCTGGGATTACAGGCACACGCCAGCATGCCCAGCTAATGTTTTTGTATTTTCAGCAGAGACAGGGTTTCACCGTGTTGGCCAGGCTGGTCTCGAACTCCTGACCTCAGGTGATCCACCCGCCTCAGCCTCCCAAAGTGCTGAGATTATAGGTGTTAGCCACCGTGCCTGGCAAGTATAGAGGATTTTATGTGAGCATGAAACACTCTGCTGCTGTTTAAGCTACCTTTATTTGGGGTCTCTATAGCTCACAGCCAAATCTAAACTATTTGACACAGTAATATGATGTTGATATTGATGATCTTGTTTTTACTAGCTAGACCCATTGTCTTCTGTATCTTGTCTTGATTATGCTAGCTAGATTCATGTCTTCTCCTTTGTCGTCATTATGATGCCATTGTTGCTCAGCCTGCGTCCAACAGGTGTACATCAATCACGGAAAAAGCACACTCAGCTGGGATTTTTTAAAAACTAACTTTTAAAAAAAAGACTGTTTTTTAGAGCATTTTGAGGTGCACAGCAAAATTGAGTGGAAGGTACAGAGAGTTCCCATATATCCCCTGCCCCCTACGCATGGCCTCCACCACCATCAAGCAGAGTGGTACCTTTGCTACAATCAATGAACCAACATTAATACATCATTTTCAACCAAAGTCCATAGTTTATATCAGGGGAAACTCTTTGTGTTATACATTCTATCAGTTTTGACAGATATATGATGCCATGTATCCACCAATATAATGTCATACAGAATCATTTCGCTGCCCTAAAAATCCCCTGTGCTCCACCTATTCATTCCTCCTTCCCTCAAACCCCTGGCAGTCACTGATCATTTTACTGTCTCTATCTTTTTGCCTTTTCTAGAATGCCATATAGTTAGTATCATCAGCTAGGACTCTTTTTTTTTTTTTTTTTTTTTTTTGAGACAGAGTCTCACTCTGTTACCCAGGCTGGAGGTGCAGTGGTGCAAACTTGGCTCACTGCAACCTCCGCCTCCCGGGTTCAAGCGATTCTCCTGCCCCAGCCTCCCGAGTAGCGGGGATTACAGGCATGTGCTATCATGCCCAGCTAATTTTTGTATTTTTAGTAGAGACAGGGTTTTGCCATGTTGCCCAGGCTGGTCACCAACTCCTGACCTCAAGTAATTGGCTTGCCTCAGCCTCCCAAAGTGCTGGGAGTATAGGCGAGAGACACCTCGCCTGACCATCAGTTAGGCTTTTTAAAGAGACTTTAATAAGTAAGTATTTACAGGAAGTGTGGGCAGGACTAAAGGAAGCAGCCAGGGATGCCCAGGCACCCAGGGACTAGTAAGTGGAGAAGCCATCACTACCCCCAGGCCCCCAGGCCAGAAGATGTAGCCAGAATCTGGTTAAGAGTCAGTTCTATGCAGAGGATCCATCCCATAGAGGCTGAAGCCACAGAGGGTTGCAGCCACTGCCCAATCCAGGCCAAGTCATGGAAGACACAAGAAGAAGAAATATCCAGACCCATCTCTTTCCAAGCTTCAACCTCCTGCTGTTGCCTACCATTGGCCAACCAGAAACCAGTCCCTAGAGATCAGCCTCCCAGGGTGCACAGCATGGTTTACACAGGGTTTGCAGAGAAGAGAGCTGGGGTTGGCCGGGCGCGGTGGCTTATGCCTGTAATCCCAACACTTTGGGAGGCCGAGGCAGGCGAATCACCTGAGGTCAGGAGTTTGAGAGCAGCCTGGCCAACCCTGTCTCTACTAAAAATACAAAAATTAGCTGGGCGTGGTGGCAGGTGCCTGTAATCCCAGCTACTTGGGAGGCTGAGACAGAAGAATTGCTTGAACCTGGGAGGTGAAGGTTGCAGTGAGCCGAGATCATGCCACTGCACTCCAGCCTGGGCAACAAGGAGCGACACTCTGTCTAAAAAAAAAGAACTGGGGTTGTGGAGGGGGTGGAGAATTGCCCACATGACAAGCAACAAGCATTCCTTGTTCACATCAGTTGATTCACATACAATTTGTTCAGCACTAAAGAAAAAAAATTTTTGAGACAGGGTCTCACTCTGTTACCCAGGCTGGAGTGCAACTTCCCAGACTCAAGCGATCTTCCCATCTCAGCCTCCCAAATAGCTGGGACAACAGGCCTGTGCCACCATACCTGGCTAAGTATTTTATTTTTATTTCTGTAGAAATGAAGACTCACTACAAAAATAGCAGTCATTGCCCAGGCTGTCTTGAACTCCTGGGCTCAAGCAGTCCTCCCACCTCAGCTTCTCAAAGTGCTGGATTACAGACATGAGCCACCACACCCAGCCAGCACTAAAAATTTGGTTCATATTATGAACCCAACTATTTGGCAAAGGAAGAAGTATGTTCCTATTTTTTTAAAAAATGTGGCCTCCATTTTTAATCAGTTACTAGTATGAAGACACTTTACAGTAAATGTACATTTCAGTGTTTGCTTTGAAAGCACAAGCCAGTTAGCCTTTTCCCCTGCTCTGTTGGTTTTTTTGTTTGTTTGTTTTGGGATGGAGTCTTGCTCTGTCGCCCAGGCTGGAATGCGGCGGCACAATCTCGGCTCACTGCAACCTCTGCCTCCCCAGGTTCAAGTGATTCTCCTGCCTCAGCCCCCTGAGTAGCTGGGACTACAGGCACCCACCACCACGCCCAGCTGATTTTTGTATTTTTAGTAGAGACAGGATTTCACCATGTTGGTCAGCTGGTCTCGAACTACTGACTTCATGATCCTCCCTCCTTAGCCTCCCAACGTGCTGGGATTACAGGTGTGAGCCACCGTGTCCGGCTACTCCTGGTCTGTTTATCAAGAGTTAAGTGTGTCTCTGTATAAAGATACACTGCAAGCCGCTTTGACTTTTCTGCTGGTTCTCATATTTAGAAGAAGAACCAAAACTAGCAAAAGGAGCAGGGAACTACCATGTAACAAAGAGATTTTGTTTGTTTGTTTTGCATTTGGGGAACAGATCAGAAGTGACAGTGAGGCAGTAGGGATGGGGGAATTGTCTGTCTCAGGATGTGTCTGTCATACAGCAGGATCTCAGACTCTTAGAGATGAAAAAGACCTTTCAAGAAACACACACACATGCTCAAGTCCTGTGTTTCTCAAGCCCTTTTAGCTGTGAAACGCCTTGTTCACACACTTAAAAAAAAATTTCTTCTTTTTTTTAAGAGACAGGGTCTCTCTCTCTGTCACCCACCCAGGCCAGGGTGCAGTGGCAACGTCATAACTCACAGCAGCCTCAAACTCCTGGGCTCAAGAGATCCTCCCACCTCAGCCTCTACAGGCAGGTGTGTGCCACCACATATATATATATAAATTTTTATAGGGACAGGGTCATGATTTATTGCCTAGGCTGGTCTTGAACTCCTGGCTTCAAGCAGTCCTCCCACCTCATCCTCCCAAAGTGCTGGGGTTACAGGCATGAGTCACCATGCCCAGCCTAGAAGAATATTAATAGTTCACATTTATTAAATACATGACTATGTGCCTGGTATTGTGCTTCGTACTTTACCTGGATTATCGCATTTCATCTGGACCACAGTCTTACAAGAGAGCTTTTCTTACTTCTTCCATTTTACAGAGGAAGATACAGGAGGTCAGAGAGATGGCCCAAGGTCGTAGTGCCAGTGACCGTGGGAGATAGGATTTGAACTCAGACTTCCTGACCCCTCAACCTGTGTCTCCACTTTCAGATAAAAGCCAAATTGCTTTGTTAAAGCAGAGGGTAGATCCTCAGAATCCTGGTCACTCTCTCCTTAACCATGGCCTTGTTCGTGGCCACTAGGGGCACAGTCTGAAAACCCATCCCGTCCAACACTTCCTCCGATAACTTAATCGATTAAACTGATTGATTCAATAAATAGAAAAACAATCACACAGTTCTCAAACACTACCCATCTCTTATTTTTCTCTCCTCCTCGATATAATTAGACACCGTTTTTCATAGCTATCATCAATACACACATGTAATTTCATCTTGGGCTCTTTTTAACGTAAATCTATTTTCTGTAAACATTTCATGTATAAACCCAGACATTAAACTTACCAATTTTAACCACTGCTTATTACGTTAATGGAGTACTTGATGAGAATTTCCTAATCTGTATTCCATGAAAGCCTGCCTGCAGGTGATATGAATAAGTATCTGTAATAAAAAGGGGTTTTACACACTTTTACATTTATATTATACATTATATATATATATAAAATAAGTTTGGGGAACAATACACATACTCTTCCCACAGTTACTCCCTTTCAATACCCCCACCAACATACACATTAGAATATTAGAAACACTGAGAAGTCACACAAGAAAGCAACTGGCATAAACAGGCTTAGCAAACTGATCTGATGGTGAAATCTTTTTGGAGACACCCCTACTGAGCAGATTTACTGCCCAATAGACTCCAGTTGATGGCATGACACCCTGCGCCAGGTTTGCTGGATCCTTTCTCCATGCATATGAGTGCCCTTACTTTACGGATGAGGAAGCTAGCACTCAAGTCACCCAGCCAGCTGGCAGCACTGGTTAGGACCATAACTCAGGTCTGCTAACTTTTGCAGAAATCCATGTGACAACGTTGTCTGGGCTCTTGCAGGTTGACACATGCTCTGATATTTCACAATTTCTGAAGAGCAAGTGAGCACAAAGCCCAGTTCATGATGGATGGCTCAGGTCACATGGTAACTTGGCAGCTTGGAGTAAAGCATTCAGTCTCCCCTTAGGTCCTGTAGCAAACCCAAAACGGCTTCTCAAAGGGTGAATATGTAGTGCTCTGCAGAGGACACAGCTTTGCTCCCAAATCCTGAGGTTCCATGCTGATCCACCCCTACCAGCAGCTCCAAACAGCATCTCTCAGCCACAGATACTTCAAGCCGCATCCTGTCTTTTGAGTTGTAGGGCTCAAGCAGGGAGCAGCTTTCACAGCAAGCTGATCCTGTTGTAACCTTCTCTTATTCTATGCCCTTCATTTAAAAAGGCCACTGTCGGTGGGTTAGGAACGAAGATCTAGGCTCAGGGAAGGAGCCACAACCAATGTGCAATGAGGCGGGGAAGAAGGCGGGTGTAAATATCAGTTATGACCATGTGACCAGTTGCAGGAACTAGGTCTGTTACAGTTATGGGGATTTCTTCCTGATTTTGTCATGGAGGCCGATGCAGAAGGATCACTTGAGCCTGGGAAGTCAAAGCTTCAGTGAGCTATGATTTCGCCACTGCACTCCAGCCTGGGTGACAGAACAAGACACCACCCCTCACCCACCTCTCATAAAAAAAGTGTTAATATTTAACCTTATATTTCAGTATTTAAGTTACAGGATATCAAAAGGGCAGTGTAGCTCAACTAGAAGAGGAATGAACATCACCCAAAAATAGTTAAGGAGGTTTGGGGTCCCTTACTGGGGGAAAGTTAACATGTTTACAGATGCATGAGAGGTTATCATATTATTTTTTTTTGTTTTGTTTTGTTTTGTTTTGTTTGAAATGGAGTCTCACTCTGTCGCCCAGGCTGGAGTGCAGTGGTGCGATCTTGGCTTACTGCAAGCTCCACCTCCTGGGTTCACGCCATTCTCCTGCCTCAGCCTCCCAAGTAGCTGGGACTACAGATGCCCGCCACCACGCCCGGCTAATTTTTAATATTTTTAGTAGAGATGGGATTTCACCGTGTTAGCCAGGATGGTCTCAATCTCCTGACCTCGTGATCCGCCCGCCTCAGCCTCCCAAAGTGCTGGGATTACAGGCGTGAGACACCGCATCTGGCCCATATTATGTTTTGACCCATAGTATTTCTTCTTGTTAAGGTGCCAGCTATCAAAAAAATACTGAGTATAAAATGGGAAAGAGATTCAGGGGAGTCTGGTCCAGCCAGTCCACATATGAATTCAGAAATAATACTGTATTTGTCCATGCAACAAAGTTCAGCATCCTTTTAAAGCAAGTGTACCAACAAGGGTGAAGGAAATCGATGTCTTAGAGGGTGAATAACCACACGCCACTTGGGGGAACTCATGTTCTCTTAGTCTTCTCAGAACTTACAAGCTGCAGAGACATTTTGTTGATACTAAGAGATGGGTTAGTGTGTGTGGGGGATTCTGAGCAGAAATGGCTTTTGGTGCCAGGTGACTCATGTTTCAGCAACTTCCACATTCAGCAGATGGTGATAATGCCAGCACTTAGCGATGGGGCTGAGTAAATCAGGACGGCATGTTTCCACACTTCTCAGATGCTTATTTCTAAACATTATGTAAAAACCATGTCTTCCAGCGCTTCTCTCAGCATGAAGGGATGGAGCCTAGGTGAGGTTTCTGTCCTTGGAGTTCATCTTGCCCTCCCATTGGAAAGCTATCATGGGCCACACTATGGGAACATGAAGAAAAGGTGACAGACATTCTCACCTTTCAGGCACTGCAAACATCAGACCACAGAGTATACCAACCACACTACCACAGATATTGTCTGTCTTCATCATTTCTCACAACAATATGGCCATATTGAAAGGACATTCAAGACCGGGCGCAGTGGCTCATGCCTGTAATCCCAGCACTTTGGGAGGCCAAGGTGGGAGGATCATCTGAGGTCAGGAGTTCAAGACCAGCCTGACCAACATAGAGAAGCCCTGTTTCTACCAAAAAAAACCACAAAATTAGCCAGGCATGGTGGCGTATGCCTGTAATCCCAGCTACTCAAGAGGCTGAGGTAGGAGAATCGCTTGAACCTGGGAGGCGGAGGTTGTGGTGAGCCAAGATCCCACCATTGTACTCCAGCCTGGGCAACAAGAGCAAAACTCCATCTCAAAAAAAAAAAAAAGGAAAAGGAAAAAGAAAGAAAGGACCTTCAAGTCTCCGATAGATTCCCATGTAGTAAATTAAATTAACAATTTAATTTAAATTGTTAATTTAACAGTTAGATTATAGAACCTTAGAATTTATGGAATAGAAGACACTTAAGGTCATTGAGGCTGGAGCAGAGATAACTAACTTTTCACCAAATATTTTGCACGTCCTCTTCCATGGTATGGAGTTGATGCTGAGAAGTAGCTGCCTAGGGAAGATATACATTTCCCAATCTCCTTACAACTATGCAACGCCACAGGACCAGTGCTGGCCAATGAAACGTGAGCAGAAAGGGACGTGTGTCACTTCTGGGCCAACGCAGTTAAGAAGAGGGTGTGCCTTTCTTCTGGATGCAAAGGTCTCCAAAGCCCTAAAGGATGGCAGAGCCGTAAGATGAGACAAGCCTGGGTCCCAGAATCACCACAAGGAGGAAACCCAACAGGAACACCATCAGATTGCAACATGAGTAAAAAATACATTTGTACTGTGTTAAGACACTAAAATTGGGAGGTTAATTATTATATTAGCTAGCATGTTCTTTATTAATACAAAGACCAATCTCCCTCAATCTACTGTTTAAATTATCCCATCTCCCTCCCATTCTCTTCCCTCAATCTACTGTTTAAATTTTCTTTATAATTCTTCATAGGGAGATTAGTAGAAATAACCTGAGACAGTTTGTGTAATGGTCAAGATGACCAACATTGGTGTCAGGCAGACTAGGGCTTGAATTTCCTTGTCAATATGAAACTAACAATGTGCTCTTGGGTGAGTCATTTAACTTCTCTGAGCCTTGATTTCTTCATCTGTAAAATGCACATAATCGTAGTACTTATGTCAAAAGGCTGTTGAGAGAAGTAAGGAATTCATCCATGTAAGGGACTAAGTTTTCAAGAACTAGAGGCTTCTGTTCTTATTGGCATCATCCTACAGGGACTCATCCAACGTATGACAGTGGTAATATTAAGGAGGTTGATTTGCGAGGCTTTGTGGTGAGATGAAGAAGATTGATCTGTGGAGTTTGTTGTAAATAGGCCACTTTCCAGAGGGCCAGAGGAACTTATGGATACAGACGACTTTCCTAATTAGGTACCAGAACCCTGGAAAACAATGTAGGGTTGTAGAACTGGAAATGTAGGTCCTTGGAGACTCTGGCACCAGCAACACATAGAGAATAAGCCTCAGAATCCCTGGACACTAACACATCTTAGCAGTACCCAGGTCCTTCAGGGGCGAGGAGATGGGAGCTGTTGTTTCCAAGATGTACAGGCGAGGTCACATGGGATGTGAGTGAATCGGGAACTCTCAACACAGGGTGGTTCTCTGACGGGGTCTTGGGAAATGGGACTCTCTCCTGTGGTCTCTAAGGTAACCCTAGACTGGCATAGAGAAGAGAAGTCACCAGGAGAAGGCTCACGAGGCATGCTGCTGAGAGCACAGGGCAGAGATGGAGGAGAACCAGACAGGGGGCCTGCAGGATCTACGGCAGCTTCCTGCCTGCCATTCCTACACCTGCTCCTCCAGTTCCACTGTGGGGCCCCCTGCACGAAGGGCCTGGGGCCCCCTCCCTTTCTCCTCTTAACAGAACTCCAGGGTACCAAGCAGAGTTTCTGCTGACCCCTCTGTCACCCCACTGCTTCATTTAGCATCAGGAATCTGGAAGACGACTCTCTTTCCTTCTTTTGCCCAGATGTGGAGAATTGAAAAAGGAAAAGCAGATGTTTGGCCCAAAATTGCTCCAAATATGCAAACAGCCTAGTTTCTCCTGCTCTTGTGGACAGCAATAGGGAGAGGGACAACTCAGACCCTGTTCCTGTGCCTAGTTTCCAACATTCTTTCAGCCAAGCCATCAAAGCAGCCTTCACGAAGCCGGACCCAGCAGCTACTTCCGACCCCTCTCTGAAGAAAAAGGAGAGGAAAGAAAAACGCGTACACAACAGCTCCTGTTCTGCACCTCAGGCGTCCACACCAAGTGGCACAGCTGACCCGGGCTGCCTTCTCCATTGGGTTTTCTCTTTTCTGTGCTTTTATTTTGCTGCAGTAATTTTTAAGTATTTGCATTTTTAATAGTGATGTTGCACACATATAATAGTGATCAGATCAGGGTAATTAGTATATCCATCATCTCAAAACTTTATCATTTCTTTATGTTGGGAACATTCAATGTCCTATTTTTGAGATGGAGTTTTGCTCTTGTCACCCAGGCTGGAGTGCAATGGCACAATATGGGCTCATTGCAACGTCCGCCTCCAGGTTCGAGCGATTCTCCTGCCTCTGCCTCCTGAGTAGCTGGGACTACAGGCACCCACAATCACTCCTAACTAATTTTTGTATTTTTAGTGGAGATGGGTTTTCACCATGTTGGCCAGGCTGGTCTCAAACTCCTATTTGAGACATCAAGTGATCCGCCCTCCTTGGCCTCCCAAGATGCTGGGATTACAGGTGTGAGCCACCGCACCTGGCCCTGTTAATATATTACATAGTTTCAAATAGCTAGAAGAAGGATATCGAGGCTGGGTGCGGCGGCCCACATCTGTAATCCCAGCACTTTGGGAGGCCAAGGAGAGCAGATCACAGGGGGTCAGGAGTTCAAGACCAGCCTGGCCAATATGGTGAAAGCCATCTCTAAAAGAAAATACACAAAAATTAGCCGGGTGTGGTGGCATGCACCTATAATCCTAGCTGCTCAGGAGGCTGAGCCAGGAGAATCACTGGAACCTGGGAGGCAGAGGTTGCAGTAAGCCGAGATCATACCATTGGACTATAGCCTGGGCAACAGAGCGAGACCCTTTCTCAAAAAAAAGAAAAAAAAAAAAAAAGACTGGGCACGGTGGCTCACACCTATAATCCCAACACTTTGGGAGTCCGAGGTGGGCAGATCACTTGAGGTCAGGGGTTCGAGACCAGCCCGGCCAACACAGTGAAACCCCAACTCTAGTAAAAATACAAAAATCAGCTGGGCGTTGTAGCAGGTGCCTGTAATCCTAGCTACTTGGGAGGCTGAGGCAGGAGAATCGCTTGAACCTGGAAGGCAGAGGTTGCAGTGAGCCGAGATCATGCCATTGCACTCCAGCCTGGGCAATAGAGGGAAATTCCATCTCAAAAAAAAAAAAAAGAAAGAAAGAAAAGAAAGAAAGAAAAGAAAAGAAAGAAAGAAAGAAACTATGTAACGTATTAACTAAAGTCATCCTACAGTGGCATAGAACTCTAGAGCTTATTCCTCCTGTGTAGCTGTAATTTTGTATCCTTAAACAAATGTCTCCCTATTCTTCCATTCCCCTGACCCTTTAAGTATTTGAATTTAAACAGATTAGCTCAGGAACCAGGAAAATTTCAAATACAATGTACTTTCTAGATTTCTGTGTTTACACCAAAATAAAGTGTTGACACTGACAGAAAAAGGAAGGAAGGACACTTCAGGGTAAATAATTTTTTAAAAAATCTGTAAAGATGGGCCTCACTGTTTCCCAGGCTAGTGTTAAATTCCTAGCCTCAAGTGATCCTCTCACCTCAGCCTCCCAAAGTTCTGGGTATACAGGTGTGAGCCACGGTGCCCAGTTAGGAGTAAAGATTCATCTTGTGTTTATATTGTATACTGATTTTCAGCACCCCCAAGACTGATCACCTTGAAGAAAATGAGGTCATGAGTGAGAATATAAGTGACTCTTTCCCCTCAAACACACAGCTGAGTCTTCCAGCTTTGGACATCTCTGCTGAACATTTTCCTTTTTACTAAGCCAAATTTATCTCCCTGTTTTTTTCCACCCCTGCCTTGGGTCCACATAAAGCAAGTCTAGTCTTTCTTTCACTTGTAGAAGTCCACAGTGAAGGCCTGCTCCATGTAAAGACAGAGGGCAAGGGTGGTCCTTGTTGAGGATGAGTTTCTCCATGGGGAGCTTTCTCCTTTGAGGCAGTAAGAGGCAATTTCTTCTATGGTTGTATTTGAGGGATACTCAAGAGCCCTCAGCCCCAAGTTTTCCTTCCAAACTCCAACATTGGCCTAACTCTTTGAGGGTAACCTTGCTCTCACTTAATGTTCCCATGTGCAGAGCAGAGGTTTGAAGGAATGGGACTCAGTATAGACATTGTTTGGGGTCAGGGCATCAGACTTGATCCAGTGCATGCAGGAGTGCAGCAAGAGAGCACCAGGGGGAGTGAAGAAGCAGTTAGGTGGGAGCAAACCGTGGGGCTTCCAATGAATACCCCAATCATGCTCAAGAGGTTAACATCAATCAGTGCAGAGACACAACTACCCATTCTCCACAGTGGGACAGAAACAGGAAGCCCCGAAACACCTCCCCTCAATCAATCCTGTCCCAACATGTATTACTTAGCCTGGCTTTCCCTGATACACTCTCGCCTTTGTCTGTTCTCCTGTTTTCTAACTTGCTCCCTCCAACAGCTATTCCAGATGGTGGTGCAGATGAGAGGAAAGATTCAGGAGAAGAGAAAAGAGAGGACGTGGTATATTTATTCTGGAACTTGAACCCTTAAAGTCTGGTTATTTAAGAATAACTTAATATTCTAGGTGCCTCAGCTTTCTACTCATATCCTCCCCAGATGACAAATGTTGCTTGCCCATCCCCCATCCCTTCTCTCTCTCTCTCTCTCTTTTTTTTTTTTTTTTAGAGACAGGGTCTTGCTCTGTCACCCAGGCACACAATCATGGCTCACTGCAGCCTCAACATCCCAACTCAGCCTCCCAAGTGGCTGGGACTACATGCATGTACCACTATGCCTGGCTAATTTTGTTAAAATTTTTTTGTAAGGACAGGGTCTTTCTATGTTGCCTAGGCTGATTTCAAACTCCTGAGCTCAAGAGATCCTCTTGCCTTGGCCTCCCAAGGTGCTGGGATTACAAGCGTGAACCAACACGCCAGCCCCGTTTTCCCTTCTCACGGTAACAGTTTTCCTCTGTTAAGCCACCCATCTCAGTCCATGTGGTTCATTTGAGATGGACTGCACAGAACTCACCATTCCAGAGATGAACGAAAGAACAACACCTGGTGAATGAGAGTTAGTGGTTGGATTAGGGATGGAAATGTGGTGGGAATCATACCATTCTGGGCTTTTGCTGGAACCATTGTGTTTTTCCAGCACATTTTTTGCTGGAAAAATGGGTGGGGTTTGCCAAGCAAATAGGAGGTAAATCTGGAGCTGCTGATAGTCATGGAGTGCGTGCCTGAGTATGAATCCAACACTGAGGGGAGAAGTACCAAGAGATGGAGAAAGATAGGCTTTGTCTGAAGTTGTTTGTCTCTTGCATCCAAAAGAATTCTGATGCATACTCTATCCCAGTGCTCTCGACCTGTTTTTGTTTTTTTGAGATGGAGTCTTGCTCCCATCATGCAGGCTGGAGTACAGTGGCACGATCTTGGCTCACTGCAACCTCCACCTCCCAGGTTCAAGCGGTTCTCCTTCCTCAACCTCCCAAATAGCTGGGATTACAGGCAGGTGCCTCCACACCCGGCTAATTTTTTTAATTTTAGTAGAGATGGGGTTTCATCATGTTAGCCAGGCTGGTCTCAAACTCCTGATGTCAGGTGATCCACCCACATTGGCCTCCCAAATTGCTAGGATTACAGGTGTGCAATCCACTGTGCCCAGCCAACCTTTTTGGTTTCCGGACCCCTCTGCACTTTTAACACTTGTTGATGACACCCAAGAGCATTTGTTTATATGTATTATTTTTGTTTGTTTTTGAGACAGAGTCTTACTCTGTCACCCAGGCTGGAGTGCAGTGGTATGATCTCAGCTCACTGCACCCTCTGCCTCCTGGACGCAAGCAATTCTCCTGCCTCAGCCTCCCAAGTAGCTGGGACTACAGGCATGCACCACCACATCTGGTTAATTTTTGTATTTTTAGCAGAGACAGGGTTTTGCCATGTTGGCCAGGCTGGTCTCAAACTCTCGGCCTCAAGGGTTCTGCCCGCCTCACCCTCCCTAAATGCCAGGATTACAGGCATCAGCCACCGTGCCCAGCCGATGTGCATTATTTTTATTGATATTTACCAATCAGAAATTAAAATTATGAAGTGTAAAAAAACTGCATATTAAAACTAATAACAAATCCATTGTACATTGATAGAAATGCCATTTTATGAAACATAACTGTGTTTCTAAAACAGTATATTTAGGGAATAGTGTTTTGCTGTTTTACATTTCTTCAATTCTCTTGCAATGTCTGATTTATTTGAAGATAGCTGAATTCTCATATATGTTTCTGCATTAATATATTGCCATATGTTGTTTTGGTTACAGTCTGTGAAGAAAACCCAGCGTCACAGAGATATGTATATTTGGAAAAGAGAGAGGTATTTTAATAGACTTCTCAGCAAGTTGTGTATATTCTTTTTTGATACTACCACAAAACTTAACAAGTGATAGTTACTTAAAGGCTTGTTACAATGTGAAATCAGAAACTATAAACATGAGCTTTTCATATTTTGTACACTCATGAGAGAGTAAGAAGTATAAAAGGCAAGATATCTTTATATGAATGTGAAAACAGTTTTGGTCTTCTGGATCCCCTGAAAGGGTTTCAAGCACCTCTGAGGGTCTCTGGACCATTCTTTGAGGACCACCGCTCCACCCTAATTCTCATCAACTCCGGTGCTCTCTCTGTACATTTTTCTCACGTATTTATTTATTTGTTAACTCCTCTCACTTTCATGCTCAACAATTTTCATCTATCTATCTATCTATCTATCTATGACAAAGTGTGGCTCTATTGCCCAGGCTGGAGTGCAGTGGCGCAATCCAAGCTCACTGCAACCTCCACCTCCCAGACTCAAGCCATCCACCTCAGCCTCCCAAGTAGCTGAGACTACAGGTGCACATCACCACGCCTGGCTAATTTTTGTGTTTTTTGTAGATACTAGATTCCTCCCTGTTGCCGAGGCTGGTCTTGAACTCCTGATCTCAAGCGATCCACTCATCTCAGCCTCCCAAAGAATTGGGGTTACAGGCGTGAGCCATCACACCCAGCCTCATTTTTCTAATTTAAAGAAAGATCTGATTTAGCTCATTCAGCCACTCTTCAATAAGAAAATCCCTATTAGTTATTCAACAAATACTATTAGGTGCTCCCTGTGTTCCAGGCATGGTGCTAGGAGTTAGGACTGCAGCAAATCTTCACATAACATCATGTCATTCAATGTCTTTTCATTATTATGTTGGTGAGAAAAAAATGTCAGAGCCACTGTCGGTGTGGAGTTTGCATGTTCCTTCCATGTCATGGGGTTTCTCCAGGTCTTCCAGTCCTCCCACACCCCAAAGCTGTGCACATGGGGTCTACATTGTCCCAGTCTGAGTGAGGGAGCGTGTGTGAGAGTGCACTCTGCAGTGGGATGGTATCCTGTCCAGGATCGTTCCTGCCTTGCACCCCGAGCTGCTGCAACAGGCTGCAGCCACTCACCACCCTGAATTGGAACAAGCAGACAAATAATAATCTTAACCTTTTTTTTATTAATCTTCCTTGGATGTATGTGTAGCTTATATTTATTTCAATATTTAATATTAGGAGCATTTGGAGTCTTTATTTAGAAGTTTGATGATTTGTTTGTTTGTTTGTTTTTGTTTGTTTTGAGAAGGGGTCTCACCCTGTTGCCAGGCTGGAGTGCAGTGGTGCGATCTTGGCTCACTGCAACCTCCACTTCCCAGGTTCAAGCAATTCTCCTGCCTCAGCCTCCTGAGTACCTGGGACTACAGGCACGCACCACCATGCCCAGCTAATTTTTGTATTTTTAGTAGAGACGGGGTTTCACCATCTTGGACAGGATGGTCTCCATCTCTTGACCTCGTGATCTGCCCACCTTGGCCTCCCAAAGTGCTGGAATTACAGGCATGAGCCACCATGACCAGCCGTTTTTTGTTTGTTTTTGTTTTTTTTTTTTTTTTTTTTTTTTTTTTGAGACAGAGTCTTGCTCTGTCACCCAGGCTGGAGTGCAGTGGCACGATATCGGCTCACTGCAACATCTGCCTCCCGGGTTCAAGCGATTCTCCTGCCTCAGCCTCCCAAGTAGCTTGGATTATAGGCATGCCCAGCTAATTTTTGTAATTTTATTAGAGACGGGGTTTTGCCACATTGGCCGCACTGATCTCGAACTCCTGACCTCAGGTGATCTGCCCACCTCGGCCTCCCAAAGTGCTGGGATGACAGGCGTGAGCCACTATGCCCAGCCAATGATATTTTTGTGACCAGAAATATATCATAGGAACTTAACTCTTGTTTATATCAATTAGCCTACAGTCAAATTGGTTTTACTGTAGATCATTTCATTTAAAGTTACAGTTTCCAAGAACTTATTGACTACGTTCTATGAGGACTTACTGTATAATGGGGAGCAAAACTGCAGCAGTCTGACTCCTAAGTTGCCTGCAATCTAGTCCAGTGTACAGACACTAATTAAACAGTGACTCATAGAGGTTTACAAATTGGGGCAAGTGCTGTGAAGGAAAGCTACAAAAAGCATCAAGTAAGAGAGTGGCAAGGGATTTGTTCCTTAATGAGCTGACTTTCAGACAGAGATCAAAAGGATACATAGCCGTTTGCTGGGCAAACGGAGAAGAGGCGTGAGGAAGCGGAGAATGTAGATTGTTCCTGGTAGAGACCGTAGCCTGTGAAATGTCTTAGGGAAAGGAAAGCTGCAGGAGTCTGTGTGGCTAGAAAGCAAAGGTAGAGTCTGGAGAGGTGAACAGACATTCTCCATTGGACAGAGCGCTTGCAAAAGGCTGCCTTCTGGGCTGCTGGTTGACCTAGAGAACACTGCCTTTGAGATAGGTGCCCATCCCTAGTCTAACAAGCTGGAACCCCAGGTGCAGGGTCCTGTGGCAGCCCATGCAAAAGGCACAGCTCCAAAGGGATTGTGGGTATGGCGAGCATTCCCAGAGGAGTCATAAACTCCTCTAAAAACCCTATTTTGCCAGGCTCAATGGCTCACGCCTGTAATCCCAGCACTTTGGGAGGCCAAGGCGGGAGGATCATGAGGTCAGGAGTTCAAGACCAGTCTGGCCAACATGATAAAACCCCGTCTCTACTGAAAATACAAAAGTTAGCTCGGTGTGGTGGCACACGCCTGTAATCCCAGCTAGTCGGGAGGCTGAGGCAAGAGAATCGCTTGAACTTGGGAGGCGGAGGTTGCAGTGAGCCAGGATCATGCCACTGCCCTCCAGCCTGGATGACAGGACGAGACTTCATCTCAAGAAAAAAGAAAAAAAAATCCTATTCCATCTCTCATTGCCTCACAGTTGCCTGACACATGGCCATTCTCCCACTGGGCCACCTGGAAGATCTCTTGAGTTTGCCGGTTCATCCATGCTCAATTTTCAGTGGGAATATTGTCACAGGTGGGGTTCCTGGGAGGCAGTTTCTGTGAAGACTTGCAGCAGGATGCTTGTTGGGAAGTGCTCTTGAGGACAATGCTTGTGGAAGAGATAGGATAGGAGGATTAGAGACATGGAGAAGTTGGCCTGTCAGGCAGTCTCAACAGAGGTCTCAGGCAACCCCACAGGCAGCTCTGAAACTGTGCTGGCCCTTCCAAATTGTTTCAAGTCAGGCCGGGGGCGGTGGCTCATGCCTGTAATCCCAGCACTTTGGGAGGCTGAGGCAGGTGGATCGCTTGAGGTCACAAGTTCAAGACCAGCCTGGACAATGTGGTAAAACCCCATCCCTATTAAAAATACAAAACTTAACCAGGCATGGTGGTGGGCACCTGTAATCCCAGCTACTCCAGAGGCTGAGGCGGGAGAGTCGCTTGAACCATGGAGGCAGAGGTTGCAGTGAGCCGAGATCATGCCACTGCACTCCAGCCTGGACAACAGAGTGAGGCTCCATCTCAAAACAAAACAAAAAAAAATTGTTTTGAGTCAGAAGTCTTCACAGAAGCTGCCTCCCAGGAACCCCACCTGTGACAATGTCCCTACTGAAAATTGAGCATGGATGAACCAGCAAACTCAAGAGATCTTCTAAGTGGCCCAGTGGGAGAATGGCCATGCGCCAGGCAACTGTGAGGCAATGAGAGATGGAATAGGGGGTCAGTCATTAAGCCACCACATCTGCCAGTCATTGGATGTGGGGAAAGAAACACAGCCCAGGGCAAGGCAGTTTTTCTTTAGCTAATGCAATCCCCAAAGTGGGCTGGCAGCAGAGGGTTGTCTTCCAGCATCATTCCCAACACCTGGGGAAATTGTCTGTCTTTCCCAAAGGGGGAGGGATATCAGCAGTGTCTCTCAGAGCCCACAGTGTCACTAGATCCACTTAACAAGAATCACAATGGCATTTCTGAGAACATTGGTGGCCAGGAAGTTAGAGGAATTGAGTTCTAGTTATGGATTTCCAAAAATCAAACAAGCATAAAAAATCATGTGGTTGGTGACTTGGGTCTACACTGTTGGTCTCCCCAGCCTTATCTCATATTCCCTCTCCCTCACTCAACCTACTCCATCAACACAGGTTTCCACTCTATTCCTTCAACCCTCCAAGCTCACATATACCTAGGGCTTTTGCACTGTCAATTGGAATTATCTTATTTGTGTGTTTGATGAGAACATATACTGCGTGAGCATGGAAGCCATGTGTTCACTCATATGTCCTCACGACCTGGAACATGACGTAAAAAATACTTGCAGAAAAATGAGTGACTGAGTACCAGGCGGAGTGGATGTGTGAGTTTTCTAGGGCTGCCATAACAAAGTGCCATGGACTGGGTGGCTAAACAGAACGTACTTCTCACAATTTCTGGGTTGGTTTTTTTCTGAGGTCTCTCTCCTTGGCTTGCAGATCACTAACTGTCTTTTCCCTGTCTTCACATGGGCTTCCTTCTGTATCTGTGGCTAAATTTCCTCTTATTGTAAGGACACAGCTCATATTGAAATAATGCTGATTAATCATAATGACCTCATTTTAACTTAATTACTTCCATAAAGACCGTACCTCCAAATATATTCTGAGGTACTGGGAGTTAGGACTTTGACATATGAACTGGCAGTGGGCGGGGGGAGCACAATGCAATCTATAACAGTTGGGTGGGGACACAAAAAGTCTATGTCCTGGGCTTTTACTTTCAAGAGCATAGCTATACTGCACTAAAGAAGGCTGACTCACAGTAGCCACTATTTTTTGTTTTGTTCTGTTTTGTTTTGTTTTTTTTTTTGAGTCTTCATGACATACCAGGCACTGTGCTTAGTTCTTCATAGGCATTTTCTTTTTTTCTTCATAACAATCTGTTGAGGTGGGTAGCATTATGTCCATTTTACAGAGGCTCAGAGCTGTTAAGTCACTTGCTCTAGGTCACACAGTGGATAGGTGGAGATGTTAGAACTTGAAACCAGCCAGGTGCAGTGGCTCACACCTGTAATCCTAGCACTTTGGGAGGCTGAGGCAGGTGGATCACCTGAGATCAGGAGTTCGAGACCAGCCTGACCAACATGGTGAAATCCCATCTCTGCTAAAAACACAAATAATAGCCGGGCATGGTGGCATGCACCTGTAATCCCAGCTACTCAGGAGGCTGAGGCAGGAGAATTACTTGAACCTGGGGGTGGAGGTTGCAGTGAGCTAAGATCACGCCACTGCACTCCAGCCTGGGCAACAGAGTGAGATTCCGTCTTAAAAACAAACAAACAACAAAGACAGGAAATAAAAATCTTGAAATCAGATCTCCTGACTCAAAATCCACACAGTTAACCATTTCCAGAGAGTGTCTCTTGTCTGTCTTTACAGCTTCCTAATCCCATAATTTGAAATGCTAATATTCTGCATCGACAGAGCCATAATTAGTTTAACTACATGATATTTTGTGATGTGCTTTCTAAATCACCTGTAGCCCTCTCCAAGGAGAAGGGAACCATCTGGGAAAATAACAGAAGCCCAGATGTTCTCAGCATTCAGGATAGAAAAGCATGAACAAACGTTTTTCTCTGTTCACAATATTGTCAAAGCTAACGCTATGGTCCCCTCCCTGAAACTTAAGCCAAAATCAGAACTTACTTCATTCTCTGTTTTATTAGCTTGGAATTGGCCCAAGGTAAGTTTAACCAATCAAAGAGTCTGAGAAAACTGCAACCAATTGCCCTGAAAAATATGCTAAGCCTGAACAGATTTATTCAACTTTGCTTAGTGGGTGGCTTCACTGGATGAAGGCCAAGATTTATCATCTGGTTGGCTTTGCCTTTGATTATTCATTGACTGGGATGACTTTCTTCCCATAAGCTGATACAGTCTCCCATCTCAGAGAGAGGGGGAAAATACAAAACACCACATTGTCTGATTCCTTCCAAACAGAATGTTTCTAAGACAGCCAGACCTGTGCTACTAATGCATATTCCCTGTTTTTCCTTTCGAATTCACAGCAGTAGATTAATGAAAAATTTAGTGATGGGTGGAGGGGTGCAGGTGGAATGTTCTACTGATTCCATTGGGTGTCTATTCAAACATATATTTCTTTTGCTTTTGCTTTGTTGAGACAGTTTCACCCTGTAACCCAGCCTGGATTGCAGTGGCGCGATTACGGCTCACTGCAGCCTCTACCACCTGGTCTCAAGTGATCCTCCCACTTCAGCCCCCCAAGTAGCTAGGACTACACACGGGAGCACACCACCATGCCCGGCTATTTTTATTATTATTACTTTTTGTAGAGGAGGGGTCTCAACATGTTGCCCAGGCTGATATAGAACTACTGGGCTCAAGTGATTCCCCCTGCCTCGGCCTCCCAAAATTCTGAGATTACAGGCATGAGTCACACAGCGCCCCGCCCAGTTCATACTTCTGACAAACTAGAAACTTCTTTCCGCCCTGAAGGGTGTGTTGGAAAATGCTAAGAAATGACCAGCAGGTGGTGTGCATGCCCCATGTCTCATAGACATGGACTCAAGGCTCTGCTAAGAGCTGCTTGCAAACGCCAAAAACTTGTTTTGCTGTAAGACGTAGCCTATGTATAATATCAGACTTGTGCATTCTTTCTCTCCCTTTCCTCTCTTTAAGTTCTTTTTCTCATCACTCAAAAACCTTTGCAATAAAGGTGTTTAAAACCTGGAAAATATCGCCACCATCCAATGTCTGCTCCCATGGCTTTAAATATACCTATATGTTGATTACTTTGAAATATATTAATACATCTCCAGACTAAATTCATTCCTGGAACTACAACTGCCTACTTGACACCCAACTTAAGTGTCAAATATGCTTTTCAGAATGAATTTAACCAAAAAGGAACTCTCAATTCCCTGACCCTTCTGCCTACCAAACTTGTTCTTTGCCATCTTCCCTATTTCTATAAATAGGATTACTTTCCACATAGTTTCTCAGGCATGAATCCTAGGTGTCATGCTTTAGTGATCCCATTCTAACACAGACACACACACACTCGTGCACACACACACGCACACATCACTCCATCAGCAAATCCTATTGGTTCTACCTCCAAAAGACATCTTAAATCCACTATTTCTCCCCATCTCCACAGCACCTCCGTCATCCAAGTTGCCATCCTCTCCTGCCTGGACACTGGAAATGGCTCTGATCTGGTCTCCATGCTTCCACCTGGATTGCCAAGCAGGCTTTGATGGGATCATTCTGTATTTTGGTATGTAAATTCTAGCACCAAAAAAAGATATGGCTTCAAGTTCTCGTTTTTTGTTTTTTGTTTTTTTCAGACAAAGTCTCACTCTGTCGCCCAGGCTGGAGTGCAGTGGCGACAGTAGTGCTTGGTGTTTGTGTTTATATTTAAAAAAGAGTTAGGATCTAGGTTCAAAAAATAAGTTTTTTTACCTGCACAAGTGTCTGTAAAAAAGAATAATTTCTTTTTTTTTTTTTTTTTTTTGAGACGGAGTCTCGCTCTGTTGCCCAGGCTGGAGTGCAGTGGCTGGATCTCAGCTCACTGCAAGCTTGGTCTCCCGGGTTTACGCCATTCTCCTGCCTCAGCCTCCTGAGTAGCTGGGACTACAGGCGCCGGCCACCTCGCCTGGCTAGTTTTTTTTAGTAGAGACGGGATTTCACCGTGTTAGCCAGGATGGTCTCGATCTCCTGACCTCGTGATCCGCCCGTCTCAGCCTCCCAAAGTGCTGGGATTACAGGCTTGAGCCACCGTGCCCGGCCAAGAATAATTTCATTTCCTTAACACTGTGATTCTTAGTCTGGTCACAGCCCCTATACAGAGTCTCACTCTGTTGCCCAGGCTGGAGAGCAGTGGTGCAATCTCAGCTCACTGCAACCTCTGCCTCCCGGGTTTAAGCGATTCTCCTGCCTCAGCCTCCTGAGTAGCTGGGACTATAGGCACGCACCACCATGCCCAGCTAATTTTTATATTTTTAGTAGAGACGGGGTTTCACCATGTGGGCTAGGCTGGTCGCGAACTCCTGACCTTCAGTGATCTATCCGTCTCTGCCTCCCAAAGTGTTGGGATTACAGGCATGAGCCACTGTGCCCAGCCAATTTCTTAAAACAAATGTTTTCGTAGCATTACCTTTACTACCCTGCATTGAACCTGATAGAAACTAAAATCTACCGATACACATAATTTCTAAAAATCAATATAGTCTTGGCTGCCATATGAAGGAGAAATAAATGAAAATAACTTATAGTACAATATGTATTTCAGTATGAAAATCTTCAAGCATGACTATGACTATACAGGAAGATGGTGAAGTAGTCAGATGTTTGCCTCCTACTTTAAATAAGTGCATCTGAATTTCAGAGGAGTGAAACAATATTCAACAAAATATTGTTGACCCTTTTACTTTAAATCTGCTATTTCAAAATAATGGTTAATTAGGCATACATAAAGTCTCCATGAATGAAATAGCTATAAGTGACGACTGGTACAATTGCATGGCACTATCAGCTCAGATTCCAAGGGTGGTGCTGTTGTCAACGACATCACTTTCCAAAATGGCAAACAAGTCATGGTAAAGTCCAAGGGCCTTCCTTCTAATCTCGCAGTAGCAGCATTCCTGGGAAGCTTGGTATTTGTGTTTATATGGGGGAAAAAAAAAAAAAAAGAGTTAGGATCTAGGTTCAGAAAATGAAAAAGAAGTTTTTTATCTGCACAATGTCTTGTAGGACGTTTCAAATCTTGGGGCATTCAAGTCCATTTTTGCCCCATAAGCCGGTTCCTCACTGGCCCTCAAAGCAAATAGGACATCAGACTTCCCCATCTCCACCCCCACACCCCTGCAATCCTTGTGACAACCAAAAGTACCCTCACGAGTAAACATTCCCTAAGGATGGTACCATCCTCTTTGAGAAACACTTCCTTGAAGTCATAAGTCGTAGGAGAACTTCAGGTCTTTCAATAGCTCCTTGGGTTACCACAAACCCTACCCCATACCCTATCACTCAACTTGGAATCAAAGGGTTAGCAGCAGGCGAGTGGAGACGACTGTAAAGACTGGTGGATACCTCCAGGAAAGAAAAAAACAACAAAAACAAAACAAAACAAAAAAAACTGCCCCTTTGAGCTATGGGCTGAGCCTCAGGCACTAGGTGAAACTCCAGCTCCAAAGAGCTCACAGTGCTAGGGAAATATACTATAAAAGGAAGAAACTAGGCAAAGAGATGAGTGGGACAGAGAGGCCCTGCAGGACACAACAGGGCATGTAAGAACAGGAAGGTGAGCTGTAGCCACAGGAAAGCAAGGGGTATAGAGCAGGGTTCTACTCTTAACACAAGGCCCCAGTTATAGAAGAATCACAGTCTCAGGATACTTCCAGAAATTCAGAGAGAGAGAAAGAGATGGGTGGAGGAGACAGAGAACATTGGCTGAGAACCTGGGCTTTGGGGCCAGGCATGGTGGCTCATGCCCTATAGTCTCAGCACTTTGAAAGGCCAAGGCAGGAGGATTGCTTGAGCCCAGGAGTTTGAGACTAGCTTGAGCAACATGGTGAGACCCTGTCTCTATAAAAAAGTAATAAAACATATTTTAAAATTTTATAAAGAACTTGGGCTATGGGATCAGATGGGATCCGAGAGGTTCAAATTCCAGCTCCACCACTGATGAGAAGTGTGACCTTGGGCCCACTGTATTTTTTTCGACGTGAAGTCTTTCTCTGTCACCCACGCTGGAGTGCAGTGGTGCGATCTCGGCTCACTGCAGCCTCCACCTTCCAGGTTCACTAGATTCTCCTGCCTCAGCCTCCTGAGTAGCTGGGATTATAGGTGCCCACCACCAAACCTGGCTAATTTTTTTTCTCTTTTTTGTAGAGACAGGGTTTCACCATGTTGGCCAGGCTGGTCTTGAACTCCCGACCTCAAGTGATCTGCCCACCTTGGCCTTCCAAAGTGCTGGGATTATGGGCATGAGCCACAGTGCCCAGCCAGGCCCACTGTTTAACCTCTCTTTGACTCATCTTCCTCATCTATACAATAGGCACAAATAACAGCCCAGACTGAATACAGTTGTTGCAAAGTTTTAGTGAGATCACAGGGAAGGTGTTCAGCATGGGTGACCGGTAAGCCACTCAGGAGCAGGATCCTCTCTAGTTTTGCTCACCTTTGTACCCCTAAGTTCTTGACACCAAGTCACACAATCAACTTTAGTTGAATGAACTGATGAAGAAGGGACCTATGGAAAGTAGCCGTTCTCATCACTATGAATGAAAACAAGATGGAGAACCTGTTACTGGAGCTGGGGTAGGAAGTGGGGACTTGGTTTCTTTACTGGGACACAAGATCATGGGCAGTACTAGTTGCAAGAAGAGGAAGCCAGATCACCAGAGTAACTGAACCAAGGCTTCTGAAATCTCTGAGCCAGGAAGCGCTGGGATCAGCACATGGGAGTGCAGCTGAGCCCCTGGGAGAAAGCCACAAAGCCCTAGCAATGGTTAGAAGAGACCAAAGGAGCCAGAGAGCTCCTGGGCACCAGAAATCCCTGGGAGGAGGGCTCAGGAGCACTCCCATGGGAGCACTCCATTGACATGAAAACCTGTGGCCCCATGACAGGGAGGGCAGGCCTGCTTCCTCCCCTCTAAGAATTGGACACATAAGAATTAAAGAGAAGCAGGCCGGGTGCCATGGCTCACACCCGTAATCCCAACGTTTTGGGAGGCTGAGGTGGGTGAATCACTTGAAGTCAGGAGTTCGAGACCAGCCTGACTAACATGATGAAACCCCATCTCTACTAAAAATACAAAAATTAGCTGGGCGTCGTGGCACACGCCTGTAATTCCAGCTACTCAGGCAGAATCACTTGAACCAAGGAGGAGGAGGCTGTAGTGAGCTGAGATTGAGCCACTGCACTCCAACCGGGCAATAGAGTGAGACTTTGTCTCAAAGAAAAAAAAAAAGAATTAAAGAGGAGACACACAAAGTGAGAGGAAATTAGGCCAGCCTTGACTCCTGCAGGACACAGCAGGGCATGTAAGAACAGGAAGGTGAGCTGTAGCCACAGGAAAGCAAGGGGTATAGAGCAGGGTTCTACTCTTAAGACAAGGCCCCAGTTATAGAAGAATCACAGTCTCAGGATACTTCCAGAAATTCACAGAGAGAGAAAGAGATGGGTGGAGGAGACACAGAGCATTGGCTAGCCCCACACCATATCACTCTCCCCTTTGTGTTCAGAGCTTCAGCCACACTGGCCATTTCCTTATTTCTCAAAAATGCTAAGCTTCCCCAACCACATCCCCACCACCCATTCTTTGCCTGACTAATTTCTTCTCACCCTTCAGGTCCTGGCTCAAATATCACTTCCTCGGAGATGTTGTCCACGAACCCCCAGACTAGGCAGGGTGGCCTGCACTCACTCATCCTTATCTGTTGGAGGTGCCTCCTTCTTGGCATCTCTCACTGTGGTTGTTGGGGTAGTAATTTGTTCAGTGTCCATCTCTTCCTCTAGTCTGTACATGCTTGAGGGCAGGCACTATGTCGAATCCATGATCCCATATCCTTGGGGGTGTAGCTCTGTGCCTGGCGCAGGGTTAGCCCTCAGCGGGTGTTAACAGAAAGGAAAATGGATGGGAAGGGAGAAGGAGCCCACAACTTCACAGCAGGGATTACTGGGTTTGTCCTAAAAGATAATCAGATCTATAAACAAGCTCCACTCTTAAGAAAACCAGGCCACCGACATTCCTGACTGAATATTCATTTTGCAGCAATTTCTCACCCTATTTCAGGGCGTAGCTCACAGAAAAGGTTTATGTTGTCCTCCCCTCTAAGATGCGAAAGGCTGTGGTAGCGACTACTTTGATTTATTTTCCCCTCCTCCGTGCCATCCAGCAGGATGTCATGAGCCATGTCGGGCACAGGTCTGACTATTTTGTTCCATCTGTTTGATCTTGCTGGTGAGAAAATACATTTGGTACTAAATCCAAGGCAGAAATGGAAACCATAAAAAACAGATTTCTCCCTACCTCCTGTGTCCTAGACCACCTCACCCTCACCACCACCACCACCCCCACGCAAAACCCTGCCAAGCTAAAATCTACTAAACAAGATAGCTGAGCACCGTTTTCTGGTTCATGGGCAAGAAACCATAGTTTGTTTCTAGAGATTACTTCATTCTTTTTCCTTCCACATCATCATTCATGGGAAGTTCAGATTCTTTTAGGTGTTTACAGACAGAGCGGTTGATCCTAGAAAGCTAACTCTTCTTGAAGGTACGGAAATGGCTGTAGGGCCTATCTGAGTTTGCCAGCATTTTACTTCCAATAACTAATGATCACTTTCAGATTTTTTTTATTCTAACTAGTAGGCCACGTATCAACTTCCAATCATTGAGCCCTCACTCTGAGCCAAGAACTATATCCATGAGTCTATCTAATCCTACTCCCAACAACTCTATGGAACAGATACTTTTATTGTCTCCATTTTACAGATGAGAAAAACTGAGGCCTAACTTAAGTAACTTCCCAGACTCACCTGAGCAGCAAGAGGTAACAGTAAGAGTCAAACTTAGGTCTCTCTGCTTAGAGATCTTTGTCTGATCTCTAAGCACCACATTTTGTTGTAAGAATAATTGCTACTAATAGGGTATTTTGATGGTTGAATTAGTTAATGAATATAGTGACAATAGCAACAACACTATTGAGAATAATTACAGCAGTGTTTAATGACTGTTAGCTGCTGTTATTATTGTTGTCGTTATTTTATTACCCCTGACTTAGAAATATCATCTAAGAAGGGAGAAAGAGCCATTCCTCTAACAATTCTTTCTCTTTGGCCTCTGCCCAGGGTCTGATCACAGAGGCAGCTGCCTCTGTGACTTGGGCACCTGTCTGCTGAAGTGGCTACAGCCCAATTGCTCAGTTCTCCCTGGGTCAAGGATGTACCATCACATGGGCCCCAAACAAACACCCAAGTGGGATTTGAAATGCAGCCGTGAAGGTGACAAACCCCAGCTTCTATTACTGGTTCTTAGAACAAGGCTGTTTCCCCACATTGAGTCCTGCTATGATTCATACAAAATGAGAGCTGAGTGACAAGTTAAAGTCTTTCTTTTTTTAAATATACCGACCTGAAGAGACCTTGGGAAAATGGATGGGGCATTTTTAATAGCAGAAGACTACTTTAGAAAACTCAAAACTATTTCAGAGAGAGGGAAAAATAATTCATATACATCTATATCTGAAAACCTGCTTATAATATCAAACATAATCTTCCCCTCTCCTGACTTTTTAAATGTGTTAATTCTCTGTTATAAAGAAGCTGGCTCTCCACGTGGAAGGACACACAGGCACGGGGAATAGTGGGATCAGCAGCATAAACTAAGGGAGGCAATTCGTGGGGGAAGATATTCATGGACGGAGGCAGCTCTGAGTGTAGGGCTACTCAGATCCAGGTTCAAATCCCAGCTCCACCACTTACCACCTGTGTCACTTGGGGCAAATCTTTTTAATTTCTCTGAATTGTTACGATTGAGTCATATCATATCCACCTGGTAGATGTTTCATGGGGACCTGAAAATATAATTGAGTTCTTTACGTGATCAGAGGAAGTAGGGCACAGGAGTTACGAGCTTTATGCTTGCAACCAGACCTGAGATAAAATCCCAACTCTGCCATCTCCTTGTGCCTTTGGACACGTTGCTGCCATAAGCTTTGGTTTACTCATCCATAGGAAAATCACCTAACTCTGAGGGTAGGAGTAAGAATTATGTGTGATGATGTAAGTAATGTGCTTAACCCAGTGCCTGGTACTTAGGAGGGCCTTGAGAAAGGGTAAAGCCACCTAGTAGGTATGGGCGAGACCCGCGACAGGGCTTCTTTACTTTTGGTGTTTTGTCTTCTTTGCTTGTTATGAAATAGAGATGGGGTTTCATTATGCTATCCAGGCTGGTCTCAAACTTCTAGGCTCAAGCGATCCTCCCACCTCAGCCTCCCAAAGTGCTGGAATCATTGGTATGAGCTGTGGCACCAGCCTGGGCTTCTTTATGACCTGGCCAGAGGTCTGAAATCAAGTGCCCAGCCTGGCATTGGGCAGCAAGCCGCTCCATGCAGACTGAGGGATTCAACTTGGAGGTCAGCTCAGCCGTTGGTGAGCACTTTGTCTTCTACCCCGGAGCCTCCTGAGAGCTGCTTGCCACATTTCCTCACTCCAGCCCACCAACTGCATTCTTAGATGTGGGCTCTGACAACATTTGCCAGTGCATCTATCAGCAAAGGCTGAGGGAGAGATTGAATTTTATTTATGTATGTATGTATTTATTTGTTTGTTTGTTTTATTTGTTTTTGAGACACAGTCTCACTTTGTTGCCGAGGCTGGAGTGCAGTGGCACCATTTCGGCTCACTGCAACCTCAACCTCCCGGGTTCAAGCAGTTCTCCTGCCTCAGCCTCTCCAGTAACTGGGATTACAGGTTTGTGCCACCACACCTGGCTAATTTTTTGTATTTTTAGTAGAGACAGGATTTCACCATGTTGTCCAGGCTGGTCTCAAACTCTTGATCTCAAGGGATCCACCTGACTCGGCCTCCCAAAGTGCTGGGATTATAAGCATGAGCCACCGCACTCAGCCACGAGGGGTTGAATTTTAAATTGATGCAAATTTTTCTTATGGAGATGAGGCTAACAAGAAAATTGGTGGGGAGAGAATCACAGAGGATTTTTGCCTCGACCCTGGAATAATACAGAGTTGCTTCGAAGACAACTTGCCTGCATTCCTTTTAAAGGTAAATTTAGTCCTGGATAAAGTTGCAGATTAACACACCTGCTCTTTTTTCCTCCCACAAAGTGAGCACTGTCCCTTGTTATAAAGGGATCTTTGACTGACGTCAGTAAGGGAATTCGGTGATCAGCCAATTTGATCATGGAAATTCTATTTATACCAGGGCTAATCCTTGATTAACTGAAAGTGGGGATTCACCTCTTCCTTTGCCTTCCCCGGAGGATTTTTAAAAATTGATTCTGACATTCCATTCTGTAATTGTAGTTGCTGCACAGAGAGTCAGGCCAAGAGTAGCAAGCAGGACTTTGGAGTCAGGTAGACCTCTATGTGTCTTCTGTCTCGTTTCTTATCTGTGAAACAGGACAAGGACCTACTTCATAAGTTTATGTGATGATTCAGTGAGCTCAGACATGTGCGGCAGAACGGCTTTCCCTCTTGCCTCCCCACACTCACTGGGGATAGCAGATACTGCTAGTTTCCTACCCAACTGCAATTCCACACGCCTACTGTATTAAAAACAGAATTCCAGTTTGGTTCACTCTCTTTTAAGTGACCATGTCCTTTATTTTGTAGGGCTACCCTCCTAGGCAGTCCTAGAGAATAAATCTTTTCTCATTTAAGCCAGTCCTGCAGGTCTGAATGCTGTTAAGTGGGTAGTTTAAACAAGGGCATGTGATACAATTCTGGCCAGGGAGACAAGAAGAAAATTGGCTGGGAAGCCTCTAGAAAGGTTTTCATTGTTTTTTTTTAAAAAAAAAGAAAACAAGGGCTGAGCATGGTGGCTCATGCCTGTAATCCCAGCACTTTGAGAGGTCAAGGCGGGTGGATTGCTTGAGCCCAGGAGTTTGAGACCAGCCTCAACAACATAGGGAGACCCGTCTCTAAAAAAAAAAAAAAAGCCTGGGTGTGGTGGTGCAAGCCTGTAGTCCCAGCTACCCAGGAGACTAAGGCAGGAGGATCACTTGAGCCTGGGAGGTCAAGGCTGCAATGAGCCAAGATTGTACCACTGCACTCCAGCCTGGGCTACAGAACCAGATCCTGTCTCAAAAAAAGAAAAAAAAAAAAAAGAATGAAAGAAAGAAAAGAAAACAATATAGATATGTTTCCCTTTCTATCCCTGGATGTTGTCATCTTGTTAGCAGTAGAGAATTCATATGGGTCTGCAGCAACTCGATTCTTGCCTCCTCAGAGGAAGGAATTCAACCAAAGGGCATAAGGCAGAGGGAGAGACTGAGGCAAGTTTTAAAGCAGGAATGAACGTTTATTACAAAGTATTAGACCAGGAACAAAAGAAAGTAAAGTACACTTAGAAGAGGACCAAACGGGCAACTTGAGAGATCCAAGCACCTGCTCATCTGTCCCTTGACTTGGAGTTTTATACATTGGCATGGTTCTGGGGTTTGCATTTCTTCTCCCCTAATTTTTCCTTAGGGTGGGCTCTCCACATGCCCAGTGGCCTGCCAGTACTTGGGAGGGGCTGCATGCATAGGCTGTTTACTGAAGTTATGCACATGCTCATTTGAGGCATTTTTCCCTTACCAGTCAAGTGTTTCTAGAGGAAGGTCATATACCAGCTAAACTCCGCCATTTTGCTTCTTAGTGTACATGCTTGAGCCGACTTGCCCAACTCCTGAGATCTTATCAGGAAGCTGGTGATCATCAGCTTCAGGTGTTTTCTGTCTATTGAGAGACTCCTTTTCCCTGGCACCTGCTCTGACCAATTATTATTTTAGAGATGGTTTAACAACCACCTGACCAACACCTGATGGTTGCCTTACATTCCTGGGGCAGGGGCCTCTCCTGCCCTGCTCATGTCTGCCTAGCTATCTACTCTAACAATCTCTACATGACACATGAAAGAAGGCAGCCACTTCAGACCATGAAGAGAGCCATCCTATGAGGTTAGGGCAACAAATTGAGACTGGGAGGACAGAAAATTGAAGGAACCTGGGTGCTTGATGATATCATTAGGCCAGTGAATGAACCAAGCTGGCAAATGTCCAATATAAGATAATAAATATCCTCATTGTTTTAGTCACTTCCAGACAGATGTTTTGTTACTTGCCATCAAAAGTACCCTCAGAGCGGTTATCAGGAAGGTTTGCAAATATTTGCATTCTCTTTTTTTGGGCACACGGGAGGTGTATTAGTCTGTTCCATTCTCACGCTGTTAATAAAGAGACTGGGTAATTTATAAAGGAAAGAGGTTTAATTGACTCCCAGTTTAACATGGCTAGGGAGGCCTCAGGAAACTTACAATTATGGCAGAAGGTGAAGCAAACACACCCTTCTTCACATGGCAACAGCAAGGAGAAGTGCCTAGCAAAGGGGGAAAAACCCCTTATGAAACCATTAGATCTTTTAAGAACTCACTCACTATCATGAGGACAGCATGAGGGTATATGCCCCCATGATTCAATTACCTCCCACAGGGTCCCTCCCATGACACATAGGGATTATGGAAACTACAATTCACGATGAGATTTGGGTGGGGACACAGCTGAACCATATCAGTAGGATTACACGTCCTTGTCTTCTTTGAAGTAAGGTGCAAGTATTTGGCTTGCTTTGGCCAATAACATGTGAGTGGAAGTGGTGTGTGTCTTTCCAGGTGAAAGCTTGTATGTGCCAGTATAATTTTCCAAGCCTTCCTTTCCTATCTAAGCCATCAAGGATGTGTAGATGAAAACGCTAGCAACTTGGATTCCCCAGGGACTACAATAAATAGAGTCCTCTGAAGCCCGCATCATATATATAGTGTGAATAAGAAATGAATTTGGTTGTGTTAAACCAATGAAATTGGAAGTTGTTACTGTAGCAAAACCTAGCTTCTCCTGAATGATACACACCTTAGCAAATATATTTAAATACGGGGACAGAGACTCGAAAAGAAGGAGATGGGAGGTATAGGAGATTTATCAACAGAAGGCAAATCTTTGGTGTGAAAGTCTGATTGATTTCTTTCTAGATAATTTACTCTATTTTTAAAAAAATAAAAGAATTTCTTTTTTTTCTTCTTTTTTTTATCATAGAGATAGGGGTCTCGCTATGTTGCTCAGGTTGGTCTCAAACTCCGGGCCTTAAGTGACCCTCCCACCTTGGCATCCCAAAGTGCTGGGATTACAGGGGTGAGCCACTCCAAATGGCTGATAATTCACTCTAAAACTAGACTACAGTGCAAAATTATTATCCCCTCCCCACATTGCCTTTAAGATTCAAGCCTCAGGCTGGGAACAGTGACTCACGCCTGTAATCACACCACTTTAGGAGGCCAAGGCAGGTGGATTGCTTGAGCCTAGGAGTTCGAGACCAGCCTGAACAACATGGCAAAACCCTGTCCTGTCTCTACAAAAAATTCAAAAATTAGCTGGGCAAGGTGGCACACGCTTCAGTCCCAGCTGCTTGGGAGGCTTAGGTGGGAGGATCACTTGAGCCTGGGCGGTGGAGGTTACAGTGATCCATAATCACGCCACTGCACTCCAGCCTGGGCGACAGAGTGAGACTCCATCTCAAAAAAAGAAAAAAAAAGTAAGTTAAAATTAAAAAAAAAAAAAAAAGATTCAGGCGCCATCTAGTAGAACTAGACAGAGAAGCCACTCTAGACATTAAATGAAAGAAAAGGCTAGACCCTACATGAAAGGAGGTGGGTAAAGAAATTGAATAGACTGGCTGGGCGCAGTAGCTCACAGCTGTAATCCCAGCACTTTGGGAGGCTGAGGCAGGCGGATCACCTGAGTTCGAGACCAGCCTGGCCAACATGGCAAAACCCCATCTCTACTAAAAATACAAAAGTTAGCCAGACACAGTGGTGTGCACCTGTAATCCCAGCTACTTGGGAGGCAGAGACATGAGAATCGCTTGAACCCCGGAAGCGGAGGTTGCAGTGAGCCGAGATCACACCACTGCACTCCAGCCTGGGCAACAGAGCAAGACTCCATCTCAAAAAAAAGAAATTGAATAGACTGAGGGGAGCATGGGATATGAAGAGAAGAAAAGGAAAGATTCAAACAACAGAGAGAGGTCACATTGAGCTCCTAGAGTGCTGAGACCCAAGGCCTTGCACTCACTGAAGTGGCAGGAAATGAATGGACTAGAGTAGAGAAGTCACTCCTGAATTCCTTACCCCTGATTTAGAATTAGCCACTGAAACCCAAAGTAAACAACTTTCTAGTTCTGATCTGTGTAGCTTGGCTAACAGTGAGTCCATTTACTTATGGATAGTATATTCATTTCCTAGGGCTGCCATAACTAAATACCACAGACTAGGTGGTTTAAACAACAAACATTTATTTTCTTGGAGTCTGGAGGCTAGAAATCTAAGATCAAAGTATCGGCAGGGTGGGTTTCCTCTGAGGCCTCTGTCCTCGGCTAGGGCTTCCCTCTGTGTGTGTCTGTGTCTTCATCTCCTCTTTTTATAAAGACACTAGTCATCTTGGATTAGACCCACACATATAACCTCATCTTACCTTAATTACTTCTTTAAAGGCCATGTCTCCAAACACAGACACATTCTGGAAAACTGGGAGTTAGCACTTCGACATATGAATTTGGGATTGGAGGGACATAACTCAGCCCATAACAGAGCCTTCCTTTTCAAGATAAGGGTAATAGTGCTTAGATTACATATGTGAGGGCCTGGGCCTCAGGACTTCCAATAAAAGGGAAGTAATACTGTTTCATTGTTAACCCACTACAGGATCATAAATTCCCTGAGGCTGGGGATTATGTTTGTGTGCTTCTTTGTGACCTGCAGGGCCCAACATTGTATCATACACTTGGCACTCAAAAAATACAACACTCACACTCTGGCTGTTGTAGGAAAAAAATTACAGTGCTGTGGTTAAGAGTATGGGCTTTAAATTCAAGCACATTCAAGCTCACTCTTTTTTTTTTTTTTTTTTTTTTTTTTTTTGAGATGAAGTCACTCACTCTGTCACCCAGGCTGGAGTGCAGTGGTGCGATCTCAGCTCACTGCAACCCCTACCTTCTGGCTTCAAGCGATTCTCCTTCCTCAGCCTCCCCAGTAGCTGGAATTACAGGCACCTGCCACCACACCTGGTTAATTTTTGTATTTTTTTAGAGACAGGGTTTCACCATTTTGGCCTGGCTGGTCTTGAACTCCTGACCTCAAGTGATCTGCCCTCTTTGGCCTCCCAAAGTGCTGGAATTACAAGCATGAGCCACCACGCCCAGCCCCAATCTCAAATTCTAGCGTTACCATTTAGTAGCTGTGTAACCTTGGGCACATCACTTATATTTTCTATGACTGTGTTCTCCTCAGTAACTTAGTTTTTGTTTGTGTGTGTGTTTGTTTGTTTGTTTGTTTGTTTGTTTGTTTGTTTTTGAGACGGAGTTCCACTCTTGTTGCCCAGGCTGGTGTGCAATGGTGCAATCTCGGCTCACCACAACCTCCACCTCCCAGGTTCAAGCGATTCTCCTGCCTCAGCCTCCCAAGTAGCTGGGATTACAGGCATGCACCACCACGCCCTGCTAATTTTACATTTTTAATAGCGAGGGAGTTTCTCCATGTTGGTCAGGCTGGTCTCGAACTCCCGACTTCAGGTGATCCGCCTGCCCCGGCTTCTCAAAATGCTAGGATTACAGGCGTGAGCCACCGCACCTGGCCAGTAACTTGAGTTTTTAATATCTACCTCTATTCATTTCCTATTGCCACTACAACAAATTACTATGAACTTAATGGCTTGAAACAAGGCAAATTTATTATTTCACAGTTCTGGAGGTCAGATAAAATTAGTCTCACTGGTCCAAAATCTACGTGTCTGCAGGGCCGTGTTCCTTCTGGAGGAGAATCCACGTTCTTGCTACCAGAGGCCACCTGCATTCCTTGGCCCATGGACTGCTCTCATCTTGAAATTCAGCAACAATTGCATTGCTCCAACCTCTGCTTCTGTCATCACATCTCCTTCTCTGCCTCTGACCCTCCTACCTCCCTCTTTCACTTGTAAGAACCCTTGTGATTACCTTGGGAGCGTCCAGAATAATCTCCCCTTCTCAAGGCCAGATGCATCACTCATTCCATCTGCAAGCTTAACTCCTCTTTGCCATACAACCTAACATATTCACAAGTGCTAGGAATAAGATGTGGACATCATTCTAGGGGAACATTATTTTACCTACTATACTACCTCTCAGAATTGTTGTGAAGGCCAAATGAAATAAACTATGTAAAGGTAGGGAGTGATTATTCAGCACAGTGCATAATCAATAATTATAGCTACTATTATTGACTTACATAATGTTCTTTGCTTCCTAAGAATTCATTCTGTGAAATTACTCCTTGAAGGTTAATATCATTTAGAACATTATAGGCCTGTGAAAATGAGAGTTACTCTGAAATTCAGACAGAATTTGTCTTTGTGTACTGATGTCTGGAATCATAGCATCTTCAAGCAAACAGATATTATACATCATCAAAGCCAGCTCTCTAATTTTACCAAAGAGTTAACTGGGGCCTGGAGATGTCTATAAACGGCAGATCAAAGACTAAAAGTTAGATTTTCTGTATGACACAAATATTCAATGGCTAATCATGAGGCATTATTTCAATACTTATCTTCTACCATTTTTCTCCCCATAATCCAGAAAGACTGGAATCTGTATGATGCTCAATTCTGTCAATAAAATCATAATTTCTTGCATTTTATGTAGCTTTGCTTTTCCAATGAAGTCAAAGACCCTTATGAAGAACCTTCTTCTGGAAATGAGGTGCCTGGTTATTCATGCATAGTGACCATTTGTTTTGTGGTCTTATCAACAATATTTTCTTTGAGCTCCATCCCTCAACCCATTTCATATTAATATATTCAGTTCATTACCCCCAACCTTCACCCAAAGGTGGTCACATGACCCATTGACCAATCAGAGGCTTCCCTGGGACCTTTACTACAGCTATTCAAAATATCTCTTTTTTCCTCAAATTGTAACACTGGGGCCACCAGCAGCCATCTCATTTATTGTATAGAATTAGAGAAGCATGATTAAATCATCTGTTCCCCTCAAAAGACCAAATATTTAGGGACTCCTATTTATAAGAACCCAAATAAATCTTTCTGTTCTTATTGCTTAAACCAGTTTCATTTGAATGCCTGCAATTTGTATCTCAGAGTCCCCACTAATGCAACTGATATCAATTAAATTAAAAATGTAATCTTTAATAGAAAACAACTTCTAAACTTGAAGATTCCAGTTTTTTGTAAATGATTCATGAAACAATACTGAAAGAATATAGGAAATCATTTATTTTTAAAACTTTGTTTAAACTTTAAGTGTGGTAATCCTTAGCAAACTAAAGAACTGTTTTTTGTTTGTTTGTTTGTTGAGATGGAGTCTTGCTCTATTGTACAGGCTGGAGTACAGTGGTGCAATCTCGGCTTACTGCAATCTCCACCTCCTGGGTTCAAGTGATTCTCCTGCCTCAGCCTCCTGAGTAGCTGGATTACAGGTGCCGCCACTGGACCGACCTAATTTTTTTTTTTTTTTTTTTTTTTTTTTTTTTTTTGGTAGAGATGAGGTTTCACTATGTTGCCCAGGCTGGTCTCAAACTCCTTCCCCTAGGTGATCTACCTACCTTGGCCTCCCAAAGAGCTGGGATTACAGGCGTGAGCCACTGCACCCAGCCAAGAACTGTATTTTGATGTGAATGAAGCCTCTTAAATTGTATGACCTGGCCACATGAATATCCAATCAATTACTTTAAAAATATTTACTGTGCATGTACTCTAAAAACATTTATTGTGCAAAAATATTTATATGCCAGGCACAGCTAGGAGCAGGACAACAATCAAGACTCATTTTCTTCCTTCTTTTTACACAAGTAATTTATGCTCACTGTGGCAATTTAGAAAATACAGCCATACAAAAAGAACACTACAATAATTTCTAATCCAATTACTTAGAGAGCTATTATGACTATTCTGAGGTACATTGACCCAGACTTTTTTCTCTGTACATGTAATGATAAAAGCAATCACTTACTGTGTGCCTCATTCATGCCAAGAATTAGGTTCAGTGCTTCAGGTGGATTATTTAATTTGACATCACAATAGCTCTATGAAGTAATGACTCTTCATCATCCTAATGTTATGGCTTGAGAAGCTGAGATAAGTCAAAGTTAAGGAACTTGTACAAGATCACACAGCTAGTAATAGTGGTTCTGGGACCGAATAAGGGTAATCCCATTTTTATTATTTTAATGCAAAAATTAGGATTATACTCTTTCATATCTGCTTTTTTTGTTCAAAAATGTATCTTGAGGACTGTTCCATGAAATAAACCTATCACTTTGCTGTTAAGCGCTACAGTGAACACCAAGTCACTCAACCAAGTGCTCACTTTGGACGTTTAGGTCAGTTCTAATTTTCCCACAACTGTGATGCCCACAGTCCAGGATAGGCCTGGTGGGGTTCTATGAGCATCATTTACCACGGAGAAATACACAGCCCTTTATAACCCACTACTCACCTGTCCCTAGACTGTGAGTTCTACCTTCTGGCCACCCTCAGCTGCTGGCCCTTCCCTGATGAGGCATGACCCTTCACAGGGCTACATCTTCTCTCAACATGCAACATTCTTCCTTTGCTAAACGCCCCCTGTTCCATTTCCTGACCCTCAGAGAAGATGGAAGGCAGGACAAGCTTGCCGCTTGACAGACCAGCGTGTGGAGACTCGCATCGTGAACTTTTGCTCCAGAACTACTGCAGGAATATATCGGGAAAGTGAAGAGAATCCACAGACCCTCTGAAGGAAGCAGATTGCTCCTGCAGGACCTGGGAGACAGCCCAAATACTGTGCTGGTATCCACAGCTGAGACACTCGAGGACAGCTCACATCACAGGGCTCTATGCAGACAACCTCCAGTACCAGCCCAGAGCCTGGTAGCCCTCCTTTGTAGCTAGATCCAGAAGAGAAATAACAATCACTACCATTCGGCTCTCAGGAAGCCACATCCCTAGGAAAAGGGGGAGAGTACTACATCAAGGGAACACTCCGTGGGACAAAAGGTTCTGAACAGGTTGGGTGCAGTGGTTCATGCCTGTAATCCCAGCACTTTGGGAGGCTGAGGCAGGTGGATCACCTGAGGTCAGGAGTTTGAGACCAGCCTGGCCAACATGGTGAAACCCCACCTCTACTAAAAATAGAAAAATTAGCTGCACATGGTGGCACGTGCCTGTAATCCCAGCTACTAGGGTGACTGAGGCAGGAGGATTGCTTGAACCTGGGAGGCAGAGGTTGCAGTGAGCCAAGATCATGCCACTACACTCCAAACACTCCAATCTGGGCAACAGAGCAAGACTCGGTCTCAAAAAAAAAAAAAAGAAGAATCTGAACAGCATCCTGAGCCCCAGATCTTCCTCTGACATAGCCTACCCAAATGAAAAGGAACAAGAAAGACAATTCTTTCAAGCCAGACAATTCTTTCGAACCAGAAAGACGAAACAAGGTTCTTAAACACTCCCCAGAAAATCACACTAGCTCACCAGCAATGGATCCAAATTAAGAAGACATCCATGAATTGTCAAAAAAAAGAATTCAGAAGGTCGATTATTTAGCTAATCAAGGAGGCACCAGAGAAAAGTGAAGTCCAATTTAAGGAAATTTTAAAAAATGATACAAGATATGATGGGAGAAATCTTCAGTGAAATAGATAGCATAAATAAAAAACAACCATTTCCTGACCCCTGGCTAGGAGCTTCATCACCTGGGCTAACCACTTGGGGCGCCAGCAGTATAGACAAAGGCCACCCCACTACTCCACCCAGTACATTATACTATCTATATTTGTTCACATCTGTTGTTTTCTAAAGTTCAAGGCATTTCTTATTCATGTTGGAATCCCCAGTGCCAAGCACTACACCTGCCATATAGCTCAATAATTGCTCAATTAAAGGAAACTGAATTATTACTATTAATACCACCATTTGAGAAGTACTAGTCCAGTTGTCTGATATCAGATTAGGCATTGAGAAGCTTTTTTATAACACACTACTAGAAATATTTATATGATGCTTAGTATGAACCTGGAACCATTTTAAGAACTTTACACAAAGTAGCTCATTTACTTCTCACTACAATACTAAGTAGGTACTATTACCATCCCAGGCCGGGGACGGTGGCTCACGTCTGTAATCCTAACAATTTGGGAAGCCGAGGTGAGTGGATCACTTGAGGTCAGGAGTTCGAGACCAGCTTGGCCAACATGGTGAAACTCCATCTTTACTAAAAATACAAAAATTAACCAGGCATTGCGGTGGGTGCCTGTAATCCCAGCTATTTGGGAGGCTGAGGCCGGAGAATCCTTGAACCTGGGAGGCGGAGGTGAGCTGAGTCTGGGCCATTGGACAGTCTGGGCAACAGAGCAAGACTATGTCTCAAAATAAATAAATAAATACCAAAAAAGAAATAGGTACTATAACTATCCTTATTTTACAAATGGGGAAACTGAGGCCCAAAGAGGTTCAGTTATTTGTTCAAGATTGCATAAGTAGTAAGGGTCAGAGGCAGGATTTGAACCCAGTCACCAGAAACTACACTGCAGGCAAGACAAATGCCCACCTATTGTTGAGCTAGTAGGTTCTTTATTATAGTCAAACCCTCAGAAGACCCTGTCTCTCTGCAGCACAACCAGGGCCACTGTCTTCCTCTGAGCCTGTGGTGTCCAGATTTGAACCACTGACACACAGTACAAAGACTCTGGGCCTGAAGGCAATGCCGAATTCTGCCTCTGCTAATTGCTCTCAGAGAAACTGTTTGCAGTTCTCACAGCAGCTCTCCTCACATGGAGCAAGCTCTGAATATCAACCACGTTTAGGAGCGAGGGATTGAAGCATATGTCAGAGCCAGAGAGAGAAACTAGTGACAGCCTTCTTCAGGGAAGGAGTGTGAGGTTTTTTTTGCAGGCAGGGCTGCTTTTTAAGTGAACTTCTCCTCTTCATTTTTGAGTCCACCTGTTACCAGACCAGATGGCCCCAGCTAGCCTTTTCTTTCATAAGCTTCAAATAAAATGCAACACCCTCTGAGATTTAACCAAATTCCACCCACTGATACTAGCTCCCTCTTTAGCCAGGTGCTTCATGTTGAAGACTCTTAGAATCATAGAATTTGACACCTACACAATCCTGACATTTACGAATGGGAAAATGGAGGCCCAGAGTGGGTTCTCAGACTCTCAATGAGTCTATCAATACATACTCAATGTACAGAAGGAGCAGGATTGAAAATAATAATAATAAAATAAATAAATACTTAATGGGCTCTCCCTATGTACTAAGCATTCTGCTAGGTTTGTGGATACAGATGAACAAGGCAAATAAGGTACCTGGCCCTTCACAGAGCTTACAGTCTACTGGCCAGCCTAACTGTGATTATTCATTTTCACGGGGAGAAGTGCTTTGAAGAAGTTAGAGTGCATTGAGGGTGCGTACCAAAAAGGTCTGACCTACCTGCAATCAGGGAGAGCTTCACCAAAGAGGTGAAGTTGCAACCAGCAGGAAAGAGTAAGTACTGGCTCAAAAAGGGAGAAGGGAACAGGTACTCCAGAAGAGGGAACAACTTTTGCAAAGAAGTCCGAAACCTGTAAGAAACTGCCAGAGCCACGAGGTGAAGAGAGATGCAAAGAGCAGCTACGGAGCGAGGCAGATGCATAGGAGCTTGCTGGCCTTGGTGAGAGATGTGAACATTCTCTGGGGATACTGAAATGATCCAAGGAGAGGGGTGACACAGTTGGATCTGCCTTTTAAAAAGACACTTCTGGCTTGCAGCTCATCAGTAGCACAAGCAGATTTGGGGACTCGAATTCAAATCTCTTGTCTTCCTGTTCAGTGTTCTTTTTCACCAGCCCCTAAACTGAGGAATCCTATCCCTTGTATGTTTGTTTGTTTGTTTGTTTTGAGACAGAGTCTTGCTATATCACCCTGGCTAGAGGGCAGTGGCGCCATCCCGGCTCACTGTAGCCTCTGCCTCCCAGGTTCAAGCGACCCTCGTGCCACAGCCTCCCAAGTAGCTGGAATTACAGGCGCATGCCACCACACCCAGCTAATTTTTATGTTTTTTGGTAAAGACAGGGTTTCACCTTGTTAGCTAGGCTGGTCTCAAACTCCTGACCTCAAGTGATCCACCCACCTTGGCCTCCCAAAGTGCTGGGATTACAGGCGTGAGCCACCGCACCCAACCTGTTTGTTTTTTCGTTTAGAGACAGGGTCTTACTCTGTCATCCAGGCCAGAGTGCAGTGGTATGATCATATCTCACTGTAACCTCAAACTCCTAGGCTCAAACAACCCTCCTGCCTCAGCCTCACAAGTGGCTAGGTCTACAGGCATGCACCACCATGCTGGGCTAATTTAAAGTTATATTTTTTGTAGAGATAGGGTCAGGGGAGAGGCATTTTCACTATGTTGCCTAGGCTGGCCTCAAACTCCTGGCCTCCATCCATCCTCCAGCCTCGTCCTCCCAAGTAGCTGGGATTATAGGCACGTGCCACCACTTTCAGCTCCCCTGTTCCTTATTTTTTTATTGTTGTTTAAACTTGACCCATTTCCCCATCTTCTAAATTGCCAGAGGTGACTGAGAGCTCAAAATGTGGGCCCAGATGGATGACCTGAGCCAAATCCCTTTCCCACAACTAGGGCTGCTAGCTGCCATGTGCCCCAGAGGCCAACACGGAGAGAAGTGAGATGAGCAGAGCCAAGAGTCAGACAAAGAAAGAGAGTCCGGGCAGCCCTGGGTTGCTGGTTCTAGTCCCGGAGGCCATGGCTGCTGTACTCTGTTTTCCAGTTCTGTGAACTACCACAACAGCCCTGCAGGCTTCTCAAGTCACTTAAATTCATTCTTGCTTTAGCCACATTGAGAGGAGTTTTGACACTTGCAACCAAAAAGAGTTCTGACAAATACACAAGGTCACAGGTAATTCTGAATCATCGACTTGGAGCCCCAAATTTCAAAGAGGCCTCAAAAGGTCATCCAGGCCAGCGGCTTAAAAAACAACAACAACAACAACAACAAAAACCCTCTTATTTTAAATAGCTAAATGTTCAAATCTTCAGGAACCCAAATATATAAAGCAGTCAAAAGAGGAAGTGCTGTGGTAACTGTAAGAGTGTGAAGACCCCAAGCCCTGCCCACCACCTCCTCTGTATCCAGCCGAAAGCTGCTCATCTGGTCCACCTTCCTACATCAGGAATCACTTTGACCACATTTTCGACACCTGGTCACCTAGCCTCAGCTTGAACACATCCACACGGGCAGCTGAGTAAGCCTTGAGGCAGTCCCCTTCCTTTTTTTGACTTCTCTGATAGCAAGACATGGGTCTTAGTCCTCCAGGGTGAAACAGTGTGAATTAAAAGCACCTTCCCTATGGCAGCCCTTCCTGATGACGATGATCATGTCCCAGTTAGCTCCCAGCTTACACATCCTCACTTCCTTCTGATTGTTCCTCATGGGACATCATGTCCAGCTGGTGAGATGCCTAAAATAGGCAGGCTGCTGTTCAAGGTGTGATTTCAGGAGGACCATAAAGACAGAAGCCTTAGAGTTAGAGAACATGCTTATTTTAAACACACACACATACAACACACACATGCACACGCACACATTGCACGCACACATGCAACTCTCAGAGGTTGATAGTAACCCCTTTACTTCCTATGTGCAGCATTTCCCCTGTGCCAGGCACTGTGCTCAGGACTGTCCACTCCACTTGTGCTTTAGCCTTAACAACATACCAATGTTACAAGGCATCATGTTCATCCCCACTGAAAATATCCGTGGAGGAGTTCAAGTAACTGGTTCAAGTACAAGTACTAACATGCGGTGGGAGTGGGATTTGAACCCAGGATGCACCTGACTCTAAAGCTGGAGTGGCTGGGTATATTTCTATGAGACTACATGGCTCTCTTTGCTACTGACCCCCTAGCCCGGGAGGATGAAAAAGTGGAGCCCAGGAAGGATATGATCAATGCAGTTAATTTTTATACGACTGTGGTCAAGACACAAGGCGGGCACCTCCTTTGTATGCGAGCCTTGGAAACACTTCTTTTTAAACATAACACAGTCATTGCGTGTTAGAGATGATTTAATCTGTTAGTTGAGTGAGCAATCAAGGAAGATGTGGGTCTTTGGGGTTCAAACGAGGAGGCATGACTGGCTGGTGACCAAATTGATTGCAGCGAGCTAGCTTCCCTTTTCTCTTGTCTGTAGAGACACTCTCATCTCTTTTTCCATCCAACCCCCACTTCTGGATGCCATTGTTCCCTAGAAGGAGAATCTGGTGACCAAAAGGGTGAAGGAACCAGCCTTGGCCACCCTGGAGCCCGTGATGTTATCAGAAGGGAACTTGGCCCCTGGTCTCTCCCTCCTGCACTCAGGGGTACATCCATGTTCCACGACTGTGTCTGATGTTTTCTTAAAATGTTCCCGGTGTGAATTGTAACAGTAGTAATAGCAATCATATTCTTGATAACTTTTATTGAGCAATTGCTATACACAGGCATATACATCATTTCATTCGACCCATTTCATCACAATCTGCCTCCCTTGTGACTATTACTCTTAGCCCATTTTACAGACATGGTCATTGAGCTCAAGGGAAACTGGGTAACATATCGAGGTTTCCTGCCCAAAGTCACCCACTTATAAACAGCATGACTGATACTTCAGCTTTGGCAATTTGACCTAGAACCCAGCTATCTTGATATATTAAGGAAGAAAAGAGGTTTCAAAACAGTACAGGATACTACAGCAATGAAAAGGAACAAACCATTGATATGCACAGTGACACGGATGACTCTTGCCATAGTTACGTGAGGGAAAGAAGGTACGTTTTAAAAGCGTACAGATTATGTGATTTCATATACATGATACATTCAATTTAAAAAATTCTAGAAAATGCAACAGAAAACAGATGGGTGGTTGCCAGGCGACTGAGAGGGCCAGGAATGAGGTGTCACAAAAGCATGAATAAACTTTTCTTTTGAGACTGAGTCTCACTCTCACCCAGGTTGGAGTGCAGTGGAGCTATCAAGGTCACTGCAGCCTCGACCTCTTGGGCTCAGGTAATCCTCCCACCTCAGCCTCTGCAGTAGCTGGGACTACAGGTGTGCACCATAATGCCTGGCTAATTTTTGTATTTTTGTAAAGGCAGAGTCTCGCTATGTTACCCAGGCTGGTCTCAAACTCCTGGGCTAAAGCAATTCTCCCACCTCGGCCTCTCAAAGTGCTGGGATTACAGGCATGAGCCACGGTGCCCAACCCAGCATGAGTAAATTTTGAGGTTGATGGAGTTCTTTGCTCTTTGATTGTGGTGATGGTTTCCCAGGTGTATGCAAATGTCAAAACTCATCAAATTGTAGATTTTAAATGCATGTCATTTGTTGTATGTCAATTATATCTCAATAAGGCTTAAGAAACAGTATTATGCATGATTACGGTTTAGGTTTTTTAAAATTATTTTTAATTTTTTTTTTTAGTGGGACTCAAACTGGTTTGGTTTCTTTTTTTTTTTTTTTTTTTTTTGAGACAAAGTCTCGCTCTGTCGCCCAGGCTGGAGTGTAGTGGCCGGATCTCAGCTCACCGCAAGCTCCGCCTCCCAGGTTTATGCCATTCTCCTGCCTCAGCCTCCCGAGTAGCTGGGACTACAGGCACCCGCCACCTCGCCCGGCTAGGTTTTTTTGTATTTTTTAGTAGAGACAGGGTTTCACCGTGTTAGCCAGGATGGTCTCGATCTCCTGACCTCATGATCCGCCCGTCTCGGCCTCCCAAAGTGCTGGGATTGCAGACTTGAGCCACCGCGCCTGGCCCAAACTGGTTTGGTTTCTAAGGAAAAATTATATAGATACACATATGTACATACATTTATACATATTATAGGTAATAGATTCACATGTAAAATTACATATGATAAATATTAATGTATAACTAAAATATATAAATTATATATAAAATATATGTTTTATATTTATGTATGACAACATGACTCACAAAGCCACTGTGTGGTCTAGCCCCAGACCCCCTCCCCAGTGTCATTTCTCACCACTGCCTACCCCACCCTCCAAGCTGGACCACAGAATATCACTTTCATTTCCTCCATCGCCTCATGCGTGCTCTGCTTCCTGACCTTCTCATTGCTATTGATTTCATCTGCCTGGAACACTCTCCCACCCTTCCTTGATTCTTCAGGCCTCAGCTAAGGTGTCCTTTCCTCCTTCAACCCAAAGTACTTCCCCTTTGGCACCCAGTGTTGTAATTGCTTAATACCTTTTTTCTATTGTTACCCTGTATGTTTCATGAGGGCAAGAGACCCTGTGTCTTTTGCTTATAGAGGTATTCCAAATACATAGCACAGAGTAGGTATTTACTAGAGATATGTCAAATGAAAGACCAATTTTTTTTTTTTTTTCCAAGACCGAGTCTTGCTCTGTCACCTAGGCTAGAGTGCAGTGGTGAAATCTCAGCTCACCAAAACCTCCACCTCCAGGGTTCAAGTGATTCTTCCCGCCTCAGCCTCCCGAGTAGCTTGGATTACAGGCACCTGCCAGCATGCCCAGCTAATCTTTTTTTCTTTTGGAGATGGAGTCTCGCTCTGTTGTCCAGGCTAGAGTGCACTGGTGTAGTCTCAGCTCACTGCAACCTCCACCTCCCGGGTTCAAGCGATTCTCCTGCCTCAGTCTCCCAAATAGCTGGGATTATAGGCGCACACCACCATAATGGCTAATTTTTGTATTTTTAGTAGAGACAGGGTTTCACCATGTTGTCCAGGCTGGTCTCAAACTCCTGACCTCGTGATCCGCCTGCCTCAGCCTCCCAAAGTGCTGGGATTATAGGCGTGAGCCACCGCACCTGGCATTTTTTTGTATTTTTTAGTAGAGATGGGGTTTCTCCATGTTGGCGAGGCTAGTTTTGAACTCCTGACCTCAGCTGATTCACCCACCTCAGCCTCTCAAAGTATTGGGATTATAGGTGTGAGCCACTATGCCCAGCCCAAAACAATATTTTAAAATCTTAACCACTACCAGTATATACTAACGTATTATGATTTTTTTTTTTTTTGAGACGGGGTCCCACTTTGTCATCCAGGCTGATGTTCAGTGGCATGATCCACGGCTCACTGCCACCTTGACCTCCTGGGCTCAAGAAATCCTCCCACCTCAGCCTCCCGAGTGGGACTACAGGTGCATGCCACCATGCCTGGTTAACTTATTTTTATTTTTTTGTAGAGATGAGGATCTCACTATATTGCTCAGGCTGGTCTTGAACTCCTAGCTCAAGTGATCCTCCTGCCTCAGCCTCCCAAAGTGTTGGGATTATAGTCATGAGCCACCGTACCTGTGTGTGTGTGTGTGTGTGTGTGTGTATGTGTCAGGATTTTGCTCTGTCACCCAGGCTGGAGCGCAGTGGTGTGATCACGGCTCACTGCAGCCTTGACCTCGTAGGCTCAATTGATCCTCCCACCTCAGCCTCTCCAGTAACTGGGACCACAGGTTCACACCACCACACCCAGCTAATTTTTGCATTTTTTGTAAAGACGGGGTTTTGCTATGTTGCCCAGGCTGGAATTGAACTCCTAGGCTCAAGATCCTCCTACCTCAGCCTCTCAAAGTGTTGGGATTACAGGCGTGAGCCACTGCATCCAGCCATATTATAATTTTTAAAAAGCACATGGGTCAATATTCTTCCAGATGCAGGCTAGCATAATGTTAAGAATGATTATTAAAATAACATGACGCAAAGTGGTTAAGAATAAAAAAGAGTCATTCACGGCTGGTTCTACCAGTTGCCAACTAAGTAACCTTGGGCAAGTTACTTTATCTCTCTGAATCTCCGTTTTCTTCCCTGTGTAATCAGGACAGCAATATTCCATCACGGTTGTAAAGTTTCAGTCAGATAACACACAGGAAGTGCTTCGTATGGAGTGCACGCTGTAGGTTATTATTGTACTAGTGTCGTCATTCAGATCAATTGAATATGAACTGTTAACCGATCCCTCCCATTGATCTGGAACTCTCCATTTTACAAAGCATTTCTCATTTAATACCCCAATTATGCCTCACAGGAACCCTGTGGGGAAGGTGACACAGATGTCATTATTACCCATTTCAAAAGGAAGCTGGGGCCCAGAGATGCTAAATGACTTCACCCAAATGGTAGAAAAGGTGAACAATGGCATCAGGACCTGACCCTGAGTAATGTAACTGCTCAGGGCTCTTTACCAAGGATGGGGTCTTGTCTGTTCTTTGAAGCATAGAAATGACTGAAGGCCCCTACCTACCTCCTAGGCTAAGTCTAAGTGTTTCTGGAAGTTCCTGGGATTTGGTGTTCTTTCAGTCACCAGGCCTGTCCTGTTCCTACCATTTTATCTCAATGGCATCTCATCTCAGGCAGCTGATAACTTTTTTCTTTAATTTTTAATTTTAATTTTTATTTATTTATTTATTTATTTTGAGACAGGGTCTCACTCTGTCAGGCAGGCTGGAGTGCAGTAGCGTGATCACAGCTCACTGAAGCCTCAACCTCCTGGGCTCAAGTGATCCTCTCACCTCAGCCTCCTGAGGACTTAAAACTATAGGCATGCACCACCACACCCAGATAATTGTTTTTTAATTTTTTTGTAGAGACAGGGTTTCGCTATATTTGCCCAGGCTGGTGTCAAACTCCTGGGCTGAGGTGATCCTCCTGCCTCAGCCTCCCAAAGTGTCAGGATTACAGGCGTAAGCCACCTCGCTGAAGCTGATATCTTCTGTCTGCTCAGCTCCAACATGGAAATGGTGCAACACAGTTCCTTTCCTTCAGTCTCCACCCCTACACCCCCAAATCTCTTTCACCTAACAGAAGCCCAACTCCTACCCCTGCCTTCCCCGTGCACACACACAATTTTTTTTTTCTTTTTTTTTTTCCTTTTTTTTGAGACAATTTCACTTTTGTTGCCCAGGCTGGAGTGCAATGGCATGATCTTGGCTCACTGCAACCTCTGCCTCCAGCATTCAAGCGATTCTCCTGCCTCAGCCTCCCATGTGGCTGGGATTACAGGCGTGCACCACCACACCCGGCTAATTTTTTGTATTTAGTAGAGACAGGGTTTCACCCATGTTGATCAGGCTGTTCTCAAACTCCTGACCTCAGGTGATCCACACACCTGGGCCTCCCAAAGTGCTGGAATTACAGGCGTGAACCATTGCACCTGGCCCCCACACACTATTTTTAACTAGGAGTGATCTACTAGCCCCCTTCTTCTTCAGGCCCCAGTCTCCTTCCAAGTTCCTTGACTCTCCTTTCTCTCCCTCACAATTTTTCTGCTCCTCTATTTCCCAAGATTCACCACACTTTGGGCTGCTTCTTTTGCACAAAAATACTCAAATCTCTCTTTTGATTAGACAAAGCATTTGACTTTCCTACACTCTCCTTAGGAATGGTATGCCTTGGAGAACATCAGCGCTCAGTGCTTAGCTAAAGAAAGGCTCACCTAACCCCGTTCTTACCCTTTGATCTCAGAACTTGGGAGATTGGCTTTGTTTGTCCCAGCACAAAGTTTGTGTGTGTTTCTCCTTCCTTCCTTCCTTCCTTCCTTCCTTCCTTCCTTCCTTCCTTCCTTCCTTCCTTCCTTCCTTCGTTCCTTCCTTCCTTCCTTCCTTCCGTCCCTCCCTCCCTCCCTTCCTTCCTTCCTTCCTTTTTTTGATGGAGTCTTGCTCTGTCACCCAGGCTGGAGTACATTGGCAAGACTTCTGCTCACTGCAACCTCCACCTCCCTGGTTCAAGCAATTACCCTGCGTCAGCCTCCCAGGTAGCTGGGACTACAGGCATGCTCCACCATGCCCGGCTAATTTTTTTTTTGTATTTTCAGTAGAAACGGGGTTTCACTATGTTGGTCAGGCTGGTCTTCTCAGGTGATCCGCCTGCCACAGTGTCCCAAAGTGCTGGGATTATAGGCGTGAGCCACCACATCTGGCCTCTCTTCTCTTTTCTCTTTCCCTTCCCTTCCCTTCCCTTCCTTTCCCTTCCCTTCTGTTCCCTTCCTTCCCTCCCTCCCTCTCTCTCTCTTCTTTCTCTCTCTCTTCTTTCTTTCTCTCTCTCTTCTTTCTTTCTCTCTCTCTCTTTCCTTCTTTCTCTCTCTCTCTTTCTTTTTTTCTTTCTTTCCCTTCCTTCCTTCCTTCCTTCCTTCCTTCCTTCCTTCCTTCCTTCCTTCCTTCCTTCCTTCCTTCCTTCCTTTCTTTCTTTCTTTCTTTCTTTCTTTCTTTCTTTCTTTCTTTCTTTCTTTCTTTCTTTCTTTCTCCCTCTCTCCTTCCTTCCTTCCTTCCTTCATCCCTCCCTCCCTCCCTTCTTTCTCTTTTTTTTTTGAGACCGAGTCTCACTCTGTCACCCAGGCTGGAGTGCAATGGCACAATCTCGGCTCACTGAAACCTCCACCTCCCAGGTTCAAGCAATCCTCCTGCCTCAGCCTCCTGAGTAGCTGGGATTACAGGCATCTGCCATCGCACCTGGCTAATTTTTATATTTGTAGCAGAGATGGGGTTTCACAAAGTTGACCAGGCTTGTCTTGAACTCCTGACCTCAGGTGATCCACCCGCCTCAGCCTCTCAAAGTGCTGGGATTACAGGCGTCAGCCACCACACCCGGCCTTCCTTTTTTTCTGGAAAGATGGGAGTCTCCCTATATTGCTGGTTGTCTTGAACGCCTGGGCTCAGGCAATCCACCCACCCATTTTGGCCTCCTAAAGTGCTTGGATTATAGACATGAGTCACTGTGCTCAGCCTGATTTTCTTTTTGACATTTAAAAACAAAACAAAACAAAACAAAACAAAAAGGATACATTTCACATATAACCCTGGTTCCATGCTTCTCTCAAAAAATGGGAAGAGTCAACAACTCAGTGTGTTCAATCAAACATGGCGGCAACAAGTTAAAGTTGAGTAACTGAGTAATGGCTGCCCTCTTTGGCCAGGCAAGATAGCTTGGCCCTCTTCTTCCCCAGAATCCACCAGCCTCTCTTGTTTGTGTGACCACTCTAGCTGCTGGAAGCTTTTGAGTTTGTAATCCCTTGTTTGGCAATGTAACCCCAAAATCAGAGGTTTTACAATGTCAGTCTTCTTTCTTCCCTTTCATAAGTGGAAAGACCCAGTATAGAGATTCATTTTTCCACTGACATAAATTATACTACCACCCCAATTTAGATTGCAGATGCAGTTACAAAGAGTTTGGTTTTAAATATATTTTCCACCTCACTGCAAAAATGTTATATGGCATATTTAGAAATCCTGCCCCCACCCCCAGTAAAGGTTTTTTTATGACAACTGAAATTCCCACCATTCAACTATTTACCATGCTTTGAGATTTGGGGATGATTCTAGCTGATTCCAGAATTACAGCTGAATAAGCATAACACCTGTCTTCTGAGTAACTTTCAGCAATGCAGCCCCTAGCATATCTAATTTAATGCTTATTAAAGGAATTGCTTTTTTGTTTGCTGTTTGAAACTCAATGAATATTTTCAAAGCCAGCTCCAATTTCTCTTAAGGCCTGACACCATTTTTTTCTACTTCTCCCACTTTGCAAATTAACTGACCCTCAATTTCCTTCAGTGGTCCTTAGTCCCAGCAGAGAGGAACTGGTCCTAATTGCATAAATTCTCTCCCTCATTGCTGAAATTGAAGAGCCATCTGATTTGTTTTCACCTGAGAGGTCTCAGGCAAGCACCATCTCAAAGGACAGGGGAAAGTCTAGAGCAGGGGTTCTCCAGGTGTGGTTTCCAGACCAGCAGCATCAGCATCATTTGAGAATTTGTTAGAAATACAGCCTCAGCCCTGCCTCAGACCTATGGAATACGAATCTGCACTTTAAAAGGATCCCCAGTTGATTCATAAGCACATTCAAAGTAAAACAAGGTCAACCAGGTATGGTGGCTCACGCCTGTAATCCCAGCACTCTGGGGAGCCTGAGGCAGGAGGAATGCTTGAGCCCAGGAGCTCAAGACCTACCTGGGCAACACAGCAAAACCTGGTCTCAAGAAAAAGAGAAAAAAAAAGGAAGGAAGGAAGGAAGGAAGGAAGGAAGGAAGGAAGGAAGGAAGGAAGGCAGGCAGGCAGGCAGGCAGGCAGGCAGGCAGGCAGGCAGGCAAAGTAATGTCTTTAGTAAAAAGAACTGTGAAGTAAATAAAAAAGGTACAGCCATGCGCAGTGGCTCACACCTGTAACCCCAGCACTTTGGGAGGCTGAGGGGGGGTAGATCACCTGAGGTCAGGAGTTCGAGACCAGCCTGGCCAACATGGTGAAACCTCGTCTCCACTAAAAATACAAAAATTAGCTGTGTGTGGTGGCTCACTCCTCCCAGCTACTCGGAAGGCTGAGACAGGAGAATTGCTGGAACGTGGGAGGCAGAGGTTGCAGTAAGCCAAGATCATGTGACTGCACTCCAGCGTAGGCAACAGAGTGAGACGCCGTTTAAAAAAAATAAAATAAAATAAAATACAAGAGGGTGATATTGCAGTGATTGTGAGGAGGCATTTTACATAGAACAGCTGCTCTAAAATTTAGTGGTCTCAGGATCATTTATATTCTTTTAAAAAAAACTATTTTAGACCAGGCGCGGTGGCTCACACCTGTAATCCCAGCACTCTGTGGGGGCCAAGGCAAGCAGATCACTTGAGGTCAGGAATTTGAGACCAGACTGGCCAACATGGTGAAACCCCATCTCTACTAAAAATACAAAAATTAACCGATGTGGTGCTGCGTGCCTGTAGTCCCAGCTACTTGGGAGGCTGAGGCAGAAGAATTGCTTGAACCCGGGAGGTGAAGGTTGCAGTGAGCCGAGATCATGCCACGGCACTCCAGCCTGGGTGACAGAGCAAGACTCTGTCTCAGAAAACAAACAAACAAAAATTTTAATTATTTGTAATTCAATTATTTAAAAATTATTTTGTAATTATTTTTATTTTTTTTATTTTTTGAGACGGAGTCTCGCTCTGTTGCCCAGGTTGGAGTGCAGTGGCACGATCTCGGCTCACTGCAAGCTCCGCTTCCCGGGTTCACACCATTCTCCTGCCTCAGCCTCCCGGGTAGCTAGGACTACAGGCGCCCACCACCATGCCTGGCTAATTTTTTTTTTTTTTAGTAGAGACGGGGTTTCACCATGTTAGCCAGGATGGTCTTGATCTCCTGACCTCGTGATCTGCCCGCCTCGGTCTCCTAAAGTGCTGGGATTACAGGTGTGAGTCACTGCGACCGGCCTGTAATTATTTTTAATAATTACTTAAAAATTATTCGTAATTCCATTTGTAAATTATTTGTAGTTCATTTAAAAATAATAAACCCTTATATATTTACATATGTTTTATGAAAATAGCTGTATTTTCTAAAATGAACAACAACAAAAAATGAGTGAGAAGAATGGCATAGTTTCAATTTTTGCAAATCTCTTTAGTGTCTTCCTTAATAGAAGACAGCTGGCTTCTCATATCTGCTTCTGCAGTCTGTCTATTGCAGCGTGGCATGTCATGAGGTCTTTGGAAAACTCCACCGTGCACACAGAAGAGAAAGAGTGAAAAAGGCAAATATCCTCTTAGTATTGTTATGAAACTAGTTTTGAGTTCACATACTCCCTGGTAAAGGCTTGGGGCCAGGAACCACACTTGGAACTGCTGCTGGGATGCAGTGATGGAGAAAGGGCTCACAGGAGCACAAGGCCTCGGAGAGAAGGAGTAAACTATGTGAAGCCTCCTGGCTTTAAAAAGCGTGGAGATTGTTGCTGGGTGCGGTGTTTCACACGTGTAATCCCAGCACTTTGGGAGGCCCAGGCGGGTGGATCACTTGAGGTCAGGAGTTCGAGGCCAGTCTGGCCAACATGGCCAACCCCTGTCTCTACTAAAAATACAAAAATTAACTGGGCATGGTGGCCCAGGCCTGAAGTCCCAGCTCCTTGGGAGGCTGAGGCAGGAGAATCGCTTGAACCCAGGAGGCGGAGGTTGCAGTGAGCTGAGATTGGGCCACTGCACTCCAGACTGGGTGACAAGAGTGAAACTCCATCTCAAAAACAAAAGAAAAGCATGGAAATTGTACGGTGTGCTTCACTGCGAATTCTGGTCCTGACTTGGTCTTAGAATAGCTCCGGGACTATGGACAGGTACCCTGCCCTCTCTGAACCTCAGTTTCCCGGTCTGCTTTATGAAAAGGGTGGCCTCTAACATTCCAGGCCGCACCCCTCCCCCAGCCTTCCCCAAGCCTCTGGGAGGTTCCAGGAGGAATTTCAGAGCAACTCTTCCGTTTGCCAGCAGAAGGCGATGGAGACCAGCCTCGGCTGGACTACTTCCTCCCCAGAGGCCCTTCACCGCCTCCCCATCCAGACCCAAGGTTCCCTAGTGGTCCGGACGGTTTCCTTGGCATCGCTGGCACCAGGTATCTCAGGCCACCCAGGTTGTCCCAGGGAGGGGCTGGAGGCACCGAGAGCCCTTCATATTGACCCAGACACGTGGCCAGGTTGGGATGCTGGGATTCTCCCAAACCCAGTCTGGGAGGAGCTGAGGAGAAAGAAGAACGGGTTTGGGCAAAGACACTTCAGCCCCTCCCCACACACACCCCGCTGAGCCTTTCGGTGGGAAACCACCCAGGAGCTGTTGACTTCTCACAGGGAAAGCCGGGCGGGGGTGGCCGGAAGGGAGCAAGACGGAGAGAGAGCTGCGCCAGCTCCCCGGGGACCGCCTGCCTGCAGGCGCGAGGCGGCGCTTGCATCAGCGCCTGCCAGGGCAGGGCCAGGGACCGCGGCCACCGGCGACGTCAGTCTCTTTCCCAGAAGAATTCCACTTCCTGCGGCCGGGGCCCCGGCTGTGAGGGGGCGGAGGAGTGGTGGGTTGGTGTCGCAGGATGACACCACTGGTTTACTGCATCTTCTCGGTCACACACTGTTGCCTAGGAGACCAACAGCATCCTGGCCGCCTCAGTGAGGCTAACCCGCCCCCGGGAAGTGACCCGGGGCACGGCCCACTCAGGAAACCACTGGCTCTAGGGTGCAGGCCCCAGGAGACTCGGCCACCCACTACGGGTCCTGGATTCTGCCCTGGAGGCATCCGGTGGCCCACCTTCCATATTGTACCTGATTGTCAAGTTTTCAAAGCACACTTGCTGGAGGATGTTAGAAACAAGCCAGAGAAAACTAAAGCCCAGAGAAGGGCCCTAAGATAGCCTGTAACTGGGAGAGCTGACTTTTCAAGCCTCTGTGATTTGGTTTGGTTTGGTTTGGGTTGGGTTGGATTGGTTTTTTTTCTTACCTTTCTTGCCATAGATCAGTGTCTCACAAACCTCTTAAGAGTCAATGGCCCATCCGCTATCAGTGAAGCAATGTTTGTTTTATTTTGTTTGTTTGTTGTTGTTTGAGACACAGTCTTGATTTGTCACTCAGGCTGCAGTGCGGTGTCTTGATCTTGGCTCACTTCAACCTCTGCCTCCCTGGTTCAATCCATTCTTTTGCCTCAGCTTCTCCAGTAGCTGGTATTACAGGTGCATACCACCACACTCGGCTAATTTTTTTTTTTTTTTTTTTTTAGAGAGACAAGGTTTCACCATGTTGGCCAGGCTGGTCTTGAACTCCTGACCTCAAGTGATCCACCCACCTTGGCCTCGCACAGTGCTGGGATTACAGGTGTGACCCACCACACCTGGCTGCAATGTTTGTTTTAATTAATTTTGGCAAGTATTTCCTGAGCACCCCGAGTGTGCCAGGTGAAGAGACAGAGAAGGATAATAACAGTGCTAGCCAACATATATTAAGTCTTGCAGAGCTGCACAGGCATGAACTTGTGGCTTAAACACAACCTTATGAGGTAGGTGTTATCCCCATTTTACAGAGTAGAATACCCAGTTAATGTGAGATCAGCTGGGAAGTAAAATCAAATCTGAGTCCTAAACTAGAAGTCTTTACCATTACCAGGCAGCCTTGCAGAATGTCAATTAACATGGCAGACAGGGCCCTTCTTCTTTGGAATTGATGCATTTTTACTGCATTTTAAGACCGTGCATTTAATCTTCAATTATGTGTTAATAATGTGAGATGAGGATAAAAGTAATTCCAAATAAGAAACATGTGATAACATCAATGCAACTAGCATTGAGGCCTACATTGAGGTATGCCAAACGCTGTGCCAAACCCACTACCATTATTACCTCATTTAATACAACAACTCTATGAGGTCAGTTATATCACTTTGGTCCCTCCTTCGCAGATGAAGAGACTGAGGCACAGAGGTGAAGTATGTCATCCATGTCCCAAAGCTAGTAAATGAATGCTTAGTAATTAACGGAATAGTGTCCTGGTCCATGTAAACACTTAATACACTTGTACTCTGCTTTGGAAAGAATGGAGAAACTGCAGTGTATACAAACATCCCGGGAAAACCTCATTCATTTGGACCATTTCCATCTAGATTTTACTATAATTTGAAAGGAGCCTAGGGTCGTGTTTTGTGTGTGTGTGTGTGTGTGTGTGGGGTGTGTGTGTGTGTGTGTGTGTGTTTTCCTGCTTGCGGGGAAAAGCTAAGCAAATAGTACAAACAAAGTAAAAACATTTTTGTGGGGCATTTTAGAATTTAGAAGAGCTAGGGTGTGTTCAGGGTGGTATGGCGGTAGACACATTTTAGGATGTATAAAGCACTTTGCTACCCAGGAGTTAACTTTATCTTCACAGTCCCCCTGAGAAGTCATTAGAACTGGCCATCTTAGTCCCAGTCTGCAGGTGAACTCTGAGAAACTTTCTAAAGAAGAATTTCTAACTACTAAAGAGAAAAAATGATCTTTAGGGACTCAAAAGTAAACTACCCACAATAGCTAAGATGTGAAAACAACAAATGAATGGATAAACGAAATGTAGTATGTACATACAATGAAATATTCAGCCTTAAAAAGGAATGAAATTCTGGTGAGTGCTACAATATGGATGAACATTGAAGGCATGATACTAAGTAAAATAAGTCAGACACAAAAGCACAGTATTGTATGATTCCACTTATATGGGATACCTAGAATAGAGAAATTTATAGATACAGAAGTAGAGTAGAGGTGCCGGACTGGAGGGAGAGAGAAATGGGGAGTTCTCATTTGATTAGAATTCAATGAACAATTTAATTGATATGAATTGAAGGGATGATGAACAAGCTCTAGGAATGGGTAGTGATGGTTGCACAACACTGTGAATGTACTTAATGCCTCTGAATTGTGCACTTAAAAGTGGTTAAAAGGTGGCTCATCCCTGTAATCCCAGGATTTTGGGAGGCTGAGATGGGTGGATCACTTGAGCCCGGGAGTTCGAGACCAGCCTGAGCAGCATAGTGAAATCCCATCTCTCCAAAAAATAATAAAAAAAAAATAATTAGCTGGGGGTGGTGGCAGATGCCTGTAGTCCCAGCTTCGTGGGAGGCTGAGGTGGAAGAATTAATTGAGTCCTAGAGGGTGAGGCTGCAATAAACGGTGATCATACCACTGCACTCTAGCTTAGGTAACAGAGAGGAAATTCTGTCTCAAAAAAAAAAAAAAAAAAAAAAAAGTTAAAATGGTAAATTTTGTGTTATGCATATTTTACTACAATGAAAAATTTTAAGAAAAAAAAAGTAACCCACATAGCAATCCCCATTCTCATCCAACTCTTTCTTTAAAAGGAGACTCCTGGGTACTTATTAAAGCAGAAGGAGCCTTAACTCAGGCCTGCACTTGAAAGCAAGAAAACACCATGCCTTTAAAAAATAGCTCACGAGTGTGTGTTTTCACTAAACACAGGAGGCTGGTATTCCCCTCAGGTATTCCAAGTGAACAAGATATGGCTGGTAGAGTGGAGAATTGGGAGGTGAGTCACTGGTTTGGCAGGTGACGTCACCATGAGGTGACCGTCTGCGTGGTGTGCCTCCCACCTCCCATGTCTCCCATTCTCTCCACTCAGGGGCGGCCAGGTCACCAGCTGGCTCAGCTGGAAGTCTATCTGTTCTGGTGTGATGTTTAGTGGGAAACATTCCTCTTTATGACTCAGTGACTCAGTATCCCAACAGATGGGTTCAGGAAGGCTCCAGGAGCTATAAAGCCAACTCCGAGGTGGAAACCTGGATGGCCAAGGAGGAGATGAAAGACATAAACCCTTGGGAAGGGAGAGGAGAGAGCTTGTTTTCTGTTTGTTGGAATGCTAAATATCTAAGAAGTAATGGAATGATTTAGGATAGTAATTATTATCCTAAGACAACTCAGGAGACTGGCACACGGAAGGGGACAGTAAATATTTATTGAATGAAATATTCATTGATTATTATTTCAGAGGTATTCAACTGCAAGAACAATCCCAAACTATGAGTGAAAAACATAGATTCTCGACCGGGCACAGTGGCTCGCACCTGTAATCCCAGCACTTTGGGAGGCCAAGGCGGGTGGATCACTTGAGGTCAAGAGTTCGAGACCAGCCTGGCCAACGTGGTGAAACCCTGTCTCTACTAAAAATACAAAATTAGCCAGGCGTGGTGGCACACACCTGTAATCCCAGATACTCAGGAGGCTGAAGCAGGAGAATCGCTTGAACCCAGGAGACAGAGGTTGCAGTGAGCCAAGACTGCACCACTATACTCCAGCCTGGGTGATAAGAGCGAAACTCCACCTCAAAAACAAAAAAAAATGGAAAGAAAAAGAAAAACATATATCCTTACTTATGTCTCACCAACTCTAGTTTTCTCAAAGGGGCACCAGAAATGGAGCTTGACACACTTTTGTGGAATTGACACAGGTTTGATATGGACAACTATGATATTGACACAAAGAATCATGATGTTTATGCAGGTAATGAGGTCATTAATAAGTAGTAATGTGAAGAGATTGTCTTGGACATGTTTGTACACTCATCTAGCAATTGTTAGCAGAGGTACCATATCTATATAAGATGAAAGGAAGTGAGGAAGAGAAAGTATTTGCTTTATTTGTTTTTCCTTTTTTCTCTTTAGGCTGTATACTGTTGAGTCAATCTGGGATGGTTTAAGGTACATGAGCCTCAGTATCAGACAAGCCTCAAATGAGTCAGTGAGGACTCTTAGTTGCAAGACAGAAATTGGATTCAAATTAGCTACAGGGGGAAAAAAAATCCAGCAGATGGCTTCAGGCATAGCTGTTTCCAGGTGCCCAAATGCTAGTGTTAGAGATTTGTTGGTTTTTTAAAAATCTTTCAGCTCTGTCTGCCTATAAGATGACAAGGAATCATCCCAGTAGCTCTAGTCTTACCTTTTGTGAGCCTAACAACCTCATTAGAAAGAGATCTTTCTTCTCAACAAAAATATCAGGGTTAACTCTGGCCGGCCTCGCTTGAGTCACATATTCCTCCCTAGACCTGGAGATGGTGTTAAAGCCATAAGATGCAGTTTCCAGAATAAAAAGGAATGGTTGCTGGGCAGGCAAAAACAATAGGTGTCACTCCCTGTGTGTAAATGTATGCCTGTGGGAGAGAGGGTTTATAGTTCATGTGGCACTTTCCTGATTTGTCACTACCTAGTGAGTCAGTCTGATGTGATGGAATGAGTGCGCTCTGGACTCAACAGGCCTGAGTCAAAATGTTGGCTCTTCATTAGCTGTGTGGCCTTGGGCAACTTACTTAAAAGTAACCATGCTGATAACTACCATGTTTTGAGCACTCGGCATGTGCTAGGTGTTACATATATTATCTCATTACTCTACATAGTCTTCCACAGCTCTGCAAAATGGTTATTATTTTCTCCTTCTTATTGATGAGGAAGCTGAAGATCAGACAGATTAAGTGACCTGCCCAAGATCACTAAGCTAGTTAGGGACACTCCAACCCAGGGTGCTCTGACTCAAGGCAGCCTCTCTGGCCCTCCCTCTCCATGCCTGAAAAATGGACATGACATGGAGAAGAAGAAAGTGGCAGAAGAGGAGGAAAAGGAAAAACGCTGAAACAGTAAAATGCCCATAACATATTAGGTATGCAATAAATCTAGTTCCCTTCATCTGTTCTTCCACTCACTTCTTTCCCCACTTTTCTCCATCTTTTTCTTTCTTTGGGCACTTCAAAAGGTCCTAACTTTCTCCTTCCTTCCTTCTCTCCCTTTCTTCTTTCCTTCCTCTCTTCCTTCCTTTTTTTCCTTCTCTTTCTTCCCCCCACCTGCCTCCTTTTTTTTTTTTTTTTGAGACAGAGTCTCGCTCTATCACCCAGGCTGTAGTGCAGTGGCGTGATCTCAGCTCACTGCAACCTCCACTTCCCTTGTTCAAGCGAGTCTCCTGCCTCAGTCTCCCGAACAGCTGGGATTACAGGTGCCCGCCACCACGACTGGCTAATTTCTGTATTTTTAGTAGAGACAGAGTTTCACCATGTTGGCCAGGCTGGTCTTGAACTCCTGACCTCAAATGATATGCCCACCTCAGCCTCCCAAAGTGCTGGGATTACAGGCATGAGCCACTGCACCCGGCCCATTTTTCCCCCCGCTTTTTGAAGTCCTTACCTGGTCCAAGGTGATATTTCTGAATCACAAGAGGATAAATACTGGGGCTTTAGTCATTTTTAAAGCACTCACCCTCATAAACATGACTGCCACCCCTAGAGGAACCCCCAGCCGTGACCCCTACATCAGCACTCTGGCTTGACCAAGATCATGTTCTAGCTCACTGGGAAGGGGGAAACCAAGGCACATGGGATTCCTCCCACTCCAGTTCACACCTCTGTATCCACCAGTCTCTGCATGAAGTTTTCCTAATCTATTTAACTCACATGCCAGCTCTGACTGAGGTGGGGTAGTGGCAGGGGCACCCTTTTCTCTCCACACTGTTTCGGCTTCAGCCCTCGCCTGACCTTTGTTTCACCCTCTCCTGCCTACTTGGGGAATCTGCCCAAGCCGTGATGAAAGGCAAGGGAAGTGAGCACCGTGCTGAGCCGTGGGGTTTGGAGATAAGCACCTTCCATTTTGGACATGTTGGAACTAGAAATCAAGAGGAATTGGCACTCCAAAGGGAGGGTCGGGCTTCTCCCAGATGCTGGGCTGGTGTGGGTGGGGGGGTCCCCTGGGCAGATGGAAGGGTGAGACTGCACAACATAGTCTTGCCAGGTGAGGAACTTGCCGAGGGTGACCAAACGGTGAACCTCTAACTCCTTAATGATTTTTCTAGAATGATCTGGCCTTGGGAACAGGAAGACCTCCTAAGTGACAGAGCCACCACTTCACACACACCTTGCACAACGTGTGAGTCTGTGCAGGTCATTCTCCACATGGCCACATGCCCTGTTTGGTGTGGGAGCCGCACCCCACACCCAGGCCCCTCAGGCCGCTCCACGTGGGTTCTTCCACCCAGGTGGGCACTGCAGTTGGGCTCAGGGTCTTCCTTCTTGGGGTAGCATCCCTGGTAGCAGAAACTGCCTCCTGTTCACCCCATCCTCAACCTAGGGCACAACATTAAGGAAGTCTGATTCCAGGAAGGCTTTTGTGAAATAAAGGGGGAGCTGTGGCCAGAGAGGAAAGGGGACATGGCGATGAGTTCACACTTATTAAATACCATCAGCCCTGAGAAAGAGTATGAATAATCCCCATTCTAGAGATGGGAAAACTGAGACTCGAGTTAGTTAACAGGAAGATGCAGTGTCTACCAACAGAACAATTTCATTTTATGGACTTGAGTCACTCCCAAGATGCCTGGCCCCTGAACACTCTGATTTCCTCACCCAGTTCTCAAACTACAATGTGCCCACAAATTCCCTGAGAGCTTGTTTAAAGGCAAATTGTGATTCAGAGGGGCCCGAGATCCCACCATCTGACAAGCTCCGCTGCTGCTAGTCTGAGACAACACTTTGAATAGCAAGCGAGGCTCCAGGTTGAGGCTGTCTTTTTACAACAGCATGCGCTTAAATTCCTCACTCGGGCAGCAGGGGTGGGTGGTCTAGAGTTGCACTATCCTAATTGAGATGTACTGTGAGTGTGAAATACACACCAGATTTTGAAGATGTTGTAAGAACAAAAGAATATAACATATCTCATTAATAATTCTTTTTATGAATTACATATTGAAATAATATTTGAGGTAAAATCAAATAGAGTTTTAAAAAATCTTTTTCAACTGTGTCTTTTTACTTTTCTCATGTGGCTACTAGAAAATGTAAAATTATGCATGTGGCTTGTATTATTATTATTATTATTTTGAGACAGATTCTCACTGTCACCCAGGCTGGAGTGCAGTAGCATGATCATAGCTCACTGCAGCCTCAACATTCTGGAGTCAAGGGATCCTCCCTCCCATCTCAGTCTCCTGAGTCGCTAGGACTACAGGCACATACCACCATGCTTGGCTAATTGTTTTATATTTTGTGGAGATGGGGTCTCTGTTACCCACACTGGTCTCCGACTCCTGAGCTCAAGTGATCCTCCTGCCTCAGCTTCCCCAAGTGCTGGGATTACAGGCATGAGCCTCCATGCCTGGCCACGTTATATTTTTAGTGAATAGCTCTGGTTTAGAGCAGTGGTTCTCAACCAGGCAGGGGTAATTCTGGCACCCCAGGGATATTTGGCAACGTCTGAAACGTCTTTGGCTTGGTTGCCATAAGTAGTCGGGTTGCTACTGGCATGTAATGGGTAGGGGCCAGGGATAGTGCTAAACATTCCATAGTGCCCAGGACAGCCCCTTATCACCAAGAATTTATCCAGCCCCAAATGTCAGTAATGCCAAGGTTGAGAAAGTCTCATCTAGAAACATCGCCAGCATCTCTCAGATTATTTTATTGACTTTTTAATTTGTCCAATGCCTTCATCCCTCTACTAGAACATAAGCTCCATGAAATCAGGGACTTGCCTGCCTGTGGCTGCTAGAACAGTGCCTGGCACAAGGCAGCATTCTGTAGTACACATTAAATGTCCCTCTATCCACTTGAGCCCACCAAGTGGTTTGAATTTGCCCATGCAAACTAGCAGAGTCCCACCAGCCAAGGGCCTCAGAACACAGTGAGACCACTCCATTCTGAAATCAAGCTAAGACAAGACAAAGTCTAAATCCACAGGTCTTGACTAGTTGTCCTCACAACTGCACATTAATCAATCTATCCACAGGCAGGCATTCACCCCAGGGAGCAGAGATAGGAATTGCCTCTGAAGGGCTTGTCAGGCCTCTGTGCACAGCTTGGCCCAGCCCAGCCCTGGCAGGCCTTTCATCCCGGGCGGGGTCACCTACCAAGCTGCCACAGACCAAGCTGCTTTCGTTTCCAGTGATTTTATTCACCACCCAGTGGTGGTTTCAAAGGGCTGGCTCCAGCCCATCTGATCTGCTGCCTTTTCTGAGTTGCTGGGCCCTGTGTGGAGCCCAAACCTGGGCTTTCTAAGGGAGAGTTGTCTCCTAGCCTTCTCCTTTCGCAAGCTGGTGGGTGGGGTTAGGGTGAGGCCAAAAGAACAACTTGGGTCCACCCAGGGCGTGCGAGGGAACGGAATCAGGGCAGATTAATTTCTCTTGTTGAGATAACTCTTTAATCTTCAATATAAAGTCGTGAAAGCCACTGTTCTGGGCCTTCTCCCTTTCCCTCTTGTCACTCCCTGGGGTGCGGCCCTGTCCTGGTAGGAGTCCAGAGACCTGGATTTGGCCCCAGAACTGGGCTGTGTGACCTAGGGTAAGGGAAGAAAGCCCTTCTGAGCTTTTTAAATTATTATTATTATTATTATTATTACCGAAACAGTCTCACTCTGTTGCCAGGCTGGAGTGCCGTGGTGCAATCTCAGCTGACTGCAACCTCCATCTCCTGGGTTCAAGCAATTCTCCTGCTTCAGCCTCCTGAGGAACTGGAACTACAGACGCGTGCCACCACGCCCAGCTAAGTTTTGTATTTTTAGTAGAGATGGAGTTTCACCATCTTGGCCAGGATGGTCTTGGTCTCTTGACCTCGTGATCCACCTGCCTCGGCCTCCCAAAGTGCTGGGATTACAGGCATGAGCCACCGCGCCCGGCCTCTGAGCTTTCTTCTAAATGGAGGAGAGGAGAGAGGAGTAGCAGTTATACTGATCTTTAAATCTTTTAGCCTTTCAATCTTGCCTCTAGTCTTTAAGATAAAGCCCGAGCCCCTTAGCATGACCCAGCTTCACTCCTGTCCACCTTCCTGCCTCTAAGTTGGCAGTCCAGCTCCTTGCCCCATATGGTGAATACATCCCACTTCAGCCACAGTGGCCTATCTTCAGTTTTGTTAATGTGCCTTGCTCTCTTTTACCTTCTAGTCTTTGGACATGTCATTCTGCTCTTCCATGGAGTTTTCTAGGGTAATTCTTAAATCTATATAGGGTAGATCACATGACATCTGTTCACTGTGTGTTCTTGGGCAAGTTACTTAACCTCTCTGTGCTTCAGTCCCCTCTTGTAGAAAAATGAGAATAACACTGGTCCCTAATTCATGGGGTTATTGTGCAGTTGAATGAGATGATGCTTGCAGAGTTGTTTACAGCAATATCTAACACCCAGAAGGCAACAAGGGAAAACATTCCCTGCCATCATTATGATCATTTCTGGAATGTGTTCATACTCAACTCTCAGGAATCAGCTCAGTTGTTACCCTCTTTCAGGAAGGCTTCCCAGGTTTCCACTCTCCAACTCCGGTGTCTGCCCCTCCTCTGCCTCCTGACTCACCCTGGGTCACTGCTGTCATCGCCCTTATCACTAGTGTGGTAACTGCCTGTTTACTTGTCTAGCTCCTCTCAATAGATTGTCACTTCCTCAAGTCTAGAGATTAGAAACAGACCACATGCTGGCCCAAACCACAGGTGTGCTTTAGCTGGACTGGGGGCAGGAAGTCTGGAAAACTTTTAATAAGGTGTATTTTTTTAAAATCGAAAACAAATCGGTTATTTTAAAAATGGGATGATTTCACATAAAAATCTGAGTTTCCTGCTTCTCTTGGAAAATTAGAGACTCTGCAAATACAAGCCCCTATCATCACCTGCACCTGCGGGAGCATTGGCTTCAGGGGGCAGGTGCTCCTGGCTTACTGTAGGCTCCACCCAGCACGATTACTCACATTCTGCCCCCAAAATAAGGTGATGACATAAGCCTGTCCTCTGAATCAGGACACCTTTGAGAGTGAAAGTGATATGTTATTAATAACCACAAATAAACCAGACAGATCAGGGAAAACTGGAAAACAGACTCCCCCTAAACTACAGAGTCGGGGGCTTTGTCATCTCTGGGTCCCACACGACACACTTCCTGCCACATACATGCTCAATAAATGGTCATCACAACAACTAGGGCATCTTGAGCATTTGCTTAATGCAAGCTTGTCCAATCCATGGCCCGCAGGCCTAGGACAGTTCTGAATGTGGCCCAACACAAATTCGTAAACTTTCTTAAAACATTATGAGGCCGGGCGCGGTGACTCACGCCTGTAATCCCAGCACTTTGGGAGGCGGAGGCGGGCAGATCATGAGGTCAAGAGATTGAGACCATCCTGGCTAATATGATGAAATCCCGTCTCTACCAAAAATACAAAAATTAGCTGGGTGCGGTGGCGGGTGCCGGTAGTCCCAGCTACTTGAGAGGCTAAGGCAGGAGAATCGCTTGAACCCAGGAGGCGGAGGTTGCAGTGAGCTGAGATCTCACCACTGCACTCCAGTCTGACAACAGAGCAAGACTCCATCTTAAAAAAAAAAGAAAAAAGAAAAAAAAAAAGGAGTTTGAAGTTTTTTGCATTTTTTTTAAAGCTCCTCAGCTATTGTTAGTGTTAATGTATTTTATGCGGGGTCCAAGACAATTCTTCCAATGTGGCCCAGGGAAGCCAAAAGATTGGACTCTCCTGGCTTAATGTATTAGCTCGACAGTCCTCCCAGGAGCCTTATGAGGTAGTGACTGTTGTCTGCATCTTGCAGATGAAGAAACTGAGGCACAGATATATTTAATAACTGTAACCTGTCTCGACTGCACGGCTAGGAAATGGGAAACAAGACAGTTTGGGTCTAGAGGTTGTGTGTTGGCAAAATCAATCATTCGCTCTTAGAGTCCTTCCCACCTCTACAAACTTCGGGTTCTTTTGATGTTTTTCCTCTTGTTTTCTCCTTTCTCAGGTCTCTCTTTTTTTTCTTTTTTTTTTTTGAGACGGAGTCTCACTCTGTCGCCCAGGATGGAGTGCAGTGGCCAGATCTCGGCTCACTGCAAGCTCCACCTCCCGGGTTCACGCCATTCTCCTGCCTCAGCCTCCTGAGTAGCTGGGACTACAGGCGCCCGCCACCTCGCCCGGCTAGTTTTTTTGTATTTTTTAGTAGAGATGGGGTTTCACCGTGTTAGCCAGGATGGTCTCGATCTCCTGACCTCGTGATCCACCCGTCTCGGCCTCCCAAAGTGCTGGGATTACAGGCTTGAGCCACCGCGCCCGGCCAGGTCTCTCTTTTTGTCCTTTCCTCCTTTCTCTCTCGTACTCTGTCCTCTTCGTCTCCCTCTCGCTCGCTCTTTCTGTTCCACCCACTCTTGCTCTCTCTGTCTCTCCCATCTTTGTCTCTCTGTGTCTCTAACTGTTGTTCCTGCTCTTGGGAACTCTCTGTTTCTGTCTCTCTGTATTTCCCTTGACATCTTTTTTTTTTCTTTTCTTTTTTCTTTTTTTTTTTAAGACAGAGTTTCACAGTGTCACTGAGGCTGGAGTGCAATGGTGTGATCTTGGCTCACTGCAGCCTCAACCTCCCAGGTTCAAGTGATCCTCCCACCTCAGCCTCTCAAGTAGCTAGGACTATAGATGTGTACCACACCTGGCTAATTTTTGTATTTTTTTGTACAGATGGGGTTTTGCCAAGTTGCCCAGGCTGGTCTCAAACTCCTGGGCTCCAGCGGTCCTCCTGCCTTAGCCTCCCAAATTGCTGGGATTGCAGGCCTGAGCCACTGGCGCCCAGCCATGACTCCTTTCTTGAAAGACTCTGTCTCTTTTCTTGCCATCTCTCTGCTCTTCCTTTTTCTGTCCTCCCTTTTTCCTCCTCCTCTTTCTCCTTCTCTCTGTGTCTCTCCCTCTCTCTTCCGCACATGATGCATTCTCACCAACCATGACTAAACACGTATGCGATAGAAGAATATGTTTTCAGTAACTCACTGTGGGTGCTGGCTTGTAGAAATCCCACAAGCCAGGCCCTGTGCCTTCACTACACTTTTGGTGAGAACTTCTGTGGACAGAGGCACAAAAGCCTCAAGCTGTGAGATTCAAAATCCAGTAGTTTAGCCAGCCCCTCAGCACTCCCAGCTTGTGCCTCCATCCTTGTTCAAAACAATGAGTTGGAAAGTGTCTTGATGACTTTCAGCAGACAGACCTGCAAAGAAGAGAAGCTGGTCTGGACTCCGGCCTTCCTTCACAACACACTGACAGGTAAATAAAATTAATGGCATGTGTCTCTTTTTTGCAAGAGAAGGATAACCACAGTATATCCTTTACAACAAATATGTATGTTCAAAGCACATGAAATGAATGTCTCTTGAAGGACAAAACAGCCTTGGAATATCATTTTGAAGCCAAGGAGAAAAGTAACTTTTTCTGGCTGGGTGCAGTGGCTCATGCCTGTAGTCCCAGCACATTGGGAGGATGACTCAGGAGGATCTCTCAAGCCCGAGAGTTTAAGACTGGCCTGGGCAACATGGCGAAGCCCCCATGTCTACAAAAACACAAAAATTAGCCAGGCGTGGTGGCGTGCACCTGTAGTCCCAGCTACTCAGGAAGCCGAGGTGGGAGGATGGCTGGAACCCAGGGTGTCAAGGCTGCAGTGAGCTGAGATTGTACCACTGCACTCCAGCCCAGGTGACAGAGTGAGACCCTGTCTTGGGAAAAAAAGGTAACTTTTTCTTAACATGTAAACAGGGAGAAAAGTAATAGAAAAGGAGAAAATGGTACTCCTCAGCAGTGAAGTGAGTGAAAAATTAAGTGGGGATAGCAGAGAGGGAAAGAGAGGGGAAGGGAAATTAAGCAGAAGTCACAGTAGCCTGAGGAATGAGACAGAGGAGGATGAGGGGGAGGAGAGGCAGAGGAAGAGGAGGAGGAGGCAGAGGCAGAGAAGGAGGAGAAGGAAAGGAGGAGGAGCTGAGATTGGGGGAAGAAGGTGACTGATCTTAACAAATTTCAGATGAGACTTCAGCAGCCCCAGCTTAGGCAACTACCTGGTTGGCTCTGCCCAAATGAATGTCCACTTACGGAGGGAGGGAGAAGGAGGAAACCTGGAGACCAAAAGGGTCCCGGTGAAGTAGATAATCAGTCTCAAATCCCAGACTGGGCTCCACCCTTTTGTTCACCTTGGTTTCCGAATGGGTGTCCCTGTGCTCTGGAGGGGAAGTGTTCAGACAAAGGCTCACTGGTGGCGATGAGTCAGGGCCCCACCCAGGCCCTACCAGCCCCAGGAGGCCTCTCCTTGCCCATAGGCCTGACAGCGGCTGGGTGTTATCAGGAGAAACCAAGAAACAGTAGGGGCATGGCAAGCCATTCAAAGTCACTCCAAAAGACCTGCTGTGGCCATAGGGTCTAGCTGCCAGAGCCCTGTAGCTGGGGTGGTTCCATTCATCCTGGCAATTAATGGTGAGTTGGCTGGCCAGTGTTTGCCATTTCAATGTCAACAGCCCAAGGGAGACAGCCCTGTGGAGCGGGATCAGCCTAGCTATATGATCTGTTACTTGGCCTGGCCGGATGGCTCAAGCCTGTAATCCCAACACTTTGGGAGACCGAGGCGGGTGGATCACTTGAGGCCAGGAGTTTGAGATCAGCCTGACCAACACAGGGAAACCCTGTCTCTATTAAAAATACAAAAATTAGCTTGGCGTGGTGGCGCACATCTGTAATCCCAGCTACTCGGGAGGCTGAGGCAGGAGAACTGCATGAACCCAAGAGGTGGAGGTTACAGTGAGCCGAGATCACACCACTGCACTCCAGCCTGGGTGACAGAGCCAGACTCCATCTCAAAAAAAAAAAAAAATCTGTTACACACTATTTCCACCATCAACACCCTTCCTTTAGCTGTAAGACCTGAGAGGGCAGGAGACCTGTTGTAGATCCCACAGCATACCCAGCAATTGACCTACAGACTGGTATGCAGCAGGTGCTCAATAACTGAACAAGTTAGCATGCATTCAACTCTCCCTGCTGCCACAGACCAGCTGTGTGACCCTGCTCAACTTCCTTAACTTGTCTGAGCTGCTACTTCCCTTATCAGTACACAAGAGAGTGCCAGTGAAAGCATAGACTATTGCCTTCCCACCTTTGTGAGATAAGAAAGCCGGAGCATCCAGTCCATAGTTGTCATCAAAATATGGTGGGGGTGGAATGGAGGAGCTCCTTTCCCTTTCCAAAAGTCTGCAGCTTCTGTTGCCGCTAGTTCCGAGGGTGTCGTACAGATGTTACTTTTTAGAAAGACGGTGTGGGGATGTGGTTAAGTGCTCATGATCTGGGGGCTGAGTACCCGAGTTCAAATGCTACCTCCTCCACCTGTCACTCCGTGGTGGCCACCAGCAAGCCACTTCATCTCGCTGAGCTTGTTTTCCCATGTGTAAAACAGAATTGTCAGGAGGCTCACGTGAGATAAATCCCACATCCCTGGCACATAGTAGATACTCCATACACCTTAGCCATGATCACCAGTTTCCACCTCCCAACCCTGTGATGGAGATGTGACTCTCCCCAGGGTGCAAAAGAGGAAACCAGGGCTGGCCAGGTGGAGAGGCCCTCTCCTGACAGCAGAACCAGAACCAGACACCCTTATCCCACCCACCCAGGCCCACCACAGCTGCCAAACATGAGCTGATGAGACAGCCCTCGTGGTCTCCACCCACTGCCCTGGTAGAGAAGTGAAACATGAACCCATCAGTGCAAGACAGAGGAAGAGGCACCAGCGAAGGTAAGAAGAGTCGGGTGGCCATGAATTTTGTTGAAGGGACAGTCCAGGACAAGGTCAAGTCCAGGGTGGCAAGAGGGTGGAGGCGGTGGGAGGATAGTATGACAAGAGGGGTATGGGGGCTGAGTCGGCTGGCGGCCAGGGGTGAAAAGCTGGTCCCGAGAATGAGGAAGGAAGCCTTTTTATCAGTGTTAACAAGAACAGAGAGGGAAGTTCTTTGCATCTGGCCAGATACCTCAGCTGTGACCTCCTGTCTTTCAGGAGGGGGTCCCTGCAAGTTTTGCTTTCAAAAGTCTCTTGGGAGAAAACACAAGTCCCTGATTCTTAGAAGCTGCCTTCATCTTAACTAAAGAAATCCCTCAGTGGCTTTTTGGTCAGCACAACAGGATTAGCCTTTCTGACTGGTGGGCTTCCAGCCTCTAAGAATAGCTGGATTTCCCTTGCTTTCACCTACCCATTTGCAGGTGAGAAAACTGAAGCTGGAACCTGGCCTCCAGTCCTGTCTCTGCCATTAGCAGCCCTGGGATCTTAACGCCTCCACCAGCTGAGCTTCAGTTTTTCCATCTGTAAAATGGAGGGTTGAGGCCACATCTTCCTTTTAGTCCTTCCCCTTCCCTTCCCTCCAGAGCAAGCGATGTGGAATTCTAAGGCCAAAGTCACCCTGATTGAATGGTGTGGATTAGTCAAGAACCCAAGATGACCCAAGGATATGAGATTCCAACCTCCCGCAGGCAAGCAGAAGTGCTCCCTCCTACATAGGGCCGCCCTCCTTCCTGAGCAACTGGGCTGATTTGTGGAAGAAACAGCTGTGCTTTCTGGTGAGCTCCAATGCCAAACATGTAGGCCTTGGAGGAGGCAGGACGTTCCATCAACAGTCATTGTTCACACCTGTGCTCTATGGGCCAGGCATCAAGCCAATAGTAACACCTCATTTCACCCCACAACAACCCTGTACCAAGCACACACCCATTTTACACCTGAGGAAGCTGAGGCTTGGAGAGGCACTGCACCCAGGGTCATGTAACCACAGGTGACAAAATGAAGATGCAAATGCAACCTGAGTGATTCCTTTTGACGGAGCCACACCATTTAAATCAATGCTGGGTGATTGGATTATATGTAATTTCTTTTTAATTAAAAACTTTTTTTTTTTTTTTTTTTGGCCAGACACAGTGGCTCATGCCTGTAATCCCAGCACTTTGGGAGGCCGACGTGAAGTGGATCACTTGAGGTCGAGAGTTCGAGACCAGCCTGGCCAATACAGTGAAACCCTGTCTCTACTGAAAATACAAAAAGTTAGTAGGGTGTGGTGGTGGGCAACTGTAATCCCAGCGACTTGGGAGGCTGAAGCAGGAGAATCGCTTTAACCTAGGAGGCAGAGGTTGCAGTGAGCTGAGATCGCGCCACTGCATTCCAGCCAGGGTGACAGAGTGAGGGATTCTGTCTCAAAGAAAACCCAAAAAACAAAACAAAAACATTTTTTTCCCCCATAATGAACAGGATTGCTTGTGTTTTAAAAGGGAGTAACCAATCACAGCACTTGCAAAGAACATTATATGTTGCCTGGAATCTGATTTAAACTATTCCATGGGGGTGGTGGTGCAAAAATAAAGCAAAATTATCTGTGAATTGATAGCCCTTGAGGCTGAGTATTGGGTGTGACGTTCATTATCCTGTTCTCCTGTAGTGAACGTGTTTGAGAAGTTCCATGGTATTAAAAAATTTTTTGATTTAAAATTTAATAAGTCTAAATTCAAGATAAATGAACTGGCCTGGGAATGCCCTGTCATGGGGGTAGCAGTCCTTCGCCCCACCCCACAGCTGAAAGCATTTTAAGGTCGGCTTCAAGAAGGTATTCATTAAGGCCTCCTGGTTCTGCTCTCCCTGAACCACAATGGCTCTCTCTGCGTCCGGGAGAACAATCTTCCCCCAGATTGCTGGCCAAGTCGAGACTGCGCATTAGGGATCCCACAGCCAAGCTGTGGTTTTATGACAGAGTTTGGAACCATATGTGGTTCACGCTCACTCTGTCCAGAGACTTGGGGAATCTCTCATAAATATTCTCAGCAAAGCCACATCCTGGGACACCCAGAAAACTGGCAAAGATGAGACCTCTGGCTTCCACAAGATGGCCAAGCATCTGGGAGTGGCCCCTCTGCACTGGCCCCCCTCAGGCCCAGCACATGCTGCTTCTGCCTGTCCCCAGAGTCCCTGGGGAGTTTGACTTGTCTTCCCAGACCCCTCTGAAATAAGGAGACCTCGCCATGTACAGGCCTTCCCTGTCCTCAGACAAGTGGAATCACCTGTCCACTGGCCTGTATTAGATTGAGCTATAGTCATTCATTTAGTCAGTAATTATTTATTCAATTATTATTTATTGAGCATCAGCTATATGTACAGCCTTCCGTGTCCTCAAATAAGTAGAATCACCTGTCTAATGGCCTGTATTATGTCGAGCTCTAGTCATTCATTTATCAATAATAATTTATTAAGCACCTACTATATGCCCTAGGATTCTAGCATATAGCAGAGAGATGGCCTAGGTAGCATATACAGCATATAAAAGACACAGTCCCCATATTCCAGGAGCTTCTAATTTCCTAGAGGAGAAAGGCAATAATCGATAATTAATACTATTAATCGTCTCATTATAATTCTGACAAATGCTTTAGAGAAGTACAGGCACTGTGAGGGCATCAGGAATGTGATCTGATTGAGTGAGAAGGAAGGGAGTGGAGAGGATTCAAAGAAGGCTTCATGAGCCTTGGCAACACAGTGAGACCCCACCTCTATCAAAAAAAAAAAAAAAAAAAAAAAAAGTCAGGTATGGTGCCCTGTTTCTATCGTCCTAGCTACTTGAGAGGCTGAGATACGAGGGTCTCTTGGGCAAAAGTCGAGGATGCAGTGACCTGTGACCGCGCCACTGCACTCCAGCCTGGGCAGCAATGCGACACTCTGTCTCAAAACAAAACAAAATCAAAGGCTTCTTGGAGAGAATCAAGTTTAAATTGAGATCTGAACATTTGAGGCATTAGCCAGCCAATCAGAGAAAAGGGGGTTATTCTAGAGAGAGGAAGCAGCATATGCAAAGATCAGATGGACCATGGCTCCTTCAAGGAAGTGAAACTATACCGTGTGGACTGTGTGGTATGAGGACTATGACAGGGAAGGAGATGGTAGAGATGGCAAAGAAGGAGCTGGGGGCAGGTCACGAAGGAGCTTGAAGGCCAGGTTAAGGATGATGGAGTGCTCATGAGGTAATAGGTGTGTGTGGAGGGGTGAGTAAATTGTACCTAAAATGAGTGCTTTCGTAGCTGGGGAGCTGATTGGGTCAGAACAAGGTAATGTGGATGCTGCAGGGACTAGGCCAGCCCACACAGCACATTTGTAAGAATTAGGAGAAGGTGCCCCTCTGGGAAGATGCAGCCCCATAGGCTCATGCTTAGGAAAGGGACCTGACCTGAATTTCAGCCCCTCTATGCCTAAGCCAGCACCCTTGTGCAGTCGGCAACCTACACAACTGTATACAATGGCCACAGATGCCAGGGAATAGTCAGAAGGGTATAACATTTGTTGACAAATCTGTCTCCTCCACCTTAAGCACCATGGGTTCTGAGTTCTTGAGCTCCATATCCATATTGTAACCTCAGTACACATAGGAGATGCTCCTATTATTTGTCAAACGGATTGTTCTTTGGCTACTTGTTTTTTCTTCAGACTTTCTGTCTTCCTGTCCTTCTAAATTCATAACGGCTTCCTCTCAATGCACTCCTGCTAGGGTTAGAAAGCACTGTGTTGGCTAGTTTAAGGTTTTTTTTGTTTTTTTTTTTTAAAGACAGGGTCTCGCTCTGTCACCCAGGCTTGAAGTGCAGTGGTGCGATCTCTGCTCACTGCAGCCTCCGCCTCCCAGGTTCAAGTGATTCTTGTGCATCAGCCTCCTGAGTAGCTGGGACCACAGGCATACACCACCACACCCAGCTAACTTTTATATTTTTAGTAGAGATAGTGTTTCGCCATGTTGCCCAGGCTGGTCTCGAACTCCTGGCCTCAAGCAATCCACCTTGGCTTCACAAAATGCTGGGATTATAGGCGTGAGTTACCACATCTGGCTCACTTTGACTTTTTAATCCTGACATCTTACCCTCTGTCCATTCAACAGAAACTTGGCTATGGCCACACAGCTAGGAAGGTGGGCAAGTGGTGCTGGGTAGGAAACTGTCAAGCCCTGGGGGTGTGGTCCAGGCTGGATTCCCTACCTTCTGGTGGGGATTCTTGTGGCTTAATCTCCGTACTTTGGATCTGTGAATGTCAGAGCTGAAAGGAACCCTTTAGGGCCCCGTTTTACAAATGGGGCAACTGAGGCACAGAGAAGGGCTGGGAATTACTAGAAGCCACTGAGTAAGAGCCAGAGCAGAACTGGAAACTAGGTCCCTTGACATGTTTAGAAGAAGCAGCTAGCTAGCTATCAGGAGTGGAAATTAGAAGAGAAAGACCAAGGAGGAGAAATGGCTCTCTGAGGAGGGTGTCTGATTGTGATGGCTGTCAGTGGGGCTACGAGGGATTAGAGCAGGATTTGGGAGAGTCCTTGATCACTGTTCAAAGGGAAGAGAGGGCCAAGAAAATAGGACTTCACCAAGGAGTGGACAGCCCTCTAAACTGGAATCCATTAGGATCCAGCCTGGCCATAGATCTCCAGACGCTAAACAGAATTTCTTGTTCTGGGCCTGGTCAGTTTGGAAGTCCTTGGTCAGTAGCATTTGGCTGGGAGCAAGCTGCCGGATGGCCTGCTCTGAGAGCACTTTGTGAAATCAGAGGCAAGGCTTGGTTCCCCTTCCCGGGAGCCTGCACTCCAGGTACCTCTGTGAGGCCCCACTCCAGTTCTCTGTCAGCATCTGCTCGGGGCTTTCCTCCTTCTAGGTCTTCATCACAGCTCCTCCTATGTCACATTGCCTCGGGTCCCACCAACACTGCCCTGAGCTGGAAAATCCCTCTGAGCCCGAGCAGCCCGTGACCATAGAGGCAGGAAACTATGACACTCGAGGCACACAGGGTGTGAGGTTTATTCTTGGTATGTGGTTGGGAAAGGCGGGGTTGAATGGGGGTGGGGTGGGATGGGATCCTCAAGAGAGATAGAGAAATCCAAAAAGAAGGAACCCCTTTGAGAATATCAGAGTAGTTTTCTTTTCTTTTCTTTTCTTTTCTTTTTTTTTTTTTTGAGACAGGGTCTCGCTGTGTCACCCAGGCTGGAGTGCAATGATGTGATCTTGGCTCACTGCAATCTCTGCTATCTGGAGTCAAGTGATTCTCCTGCCTCAGCCTCCTGAGTAGCTGGAACTACAGGTGCACACCACTGCACCCGGCTAATTTTTGTATGTTTTGTAGAGTCGGGGTTTCACCATGTCGCCCAGGCTGGTCTCAAACTCCTGGCCTCAAGTGATCTGCCCACCTCAGCTTCCCAAGGTGCTAGGATTACAGGCATGAGCCACTGCACCCTGCCTCAGAGTAGTTTTCTTTCCCAGCATGTTCCCTTTATTTCAAGCCCCAGGGATTGTCTCTCTTCCTTGGGGTAGCCTCTGGAGGTGGGGGAAGCAGGGGGGCATTTTAGGATCAAGGGTTCAGTCCCTCAATCAGGGACCCCAACCTATAGAGTTTAGTAGTAGCAATTGTAGTAACATAGGGAATATTGTAATTAACTGATCACTTTCTAGATGCCGGGTTTTAAGTATCTAGTACAGTGCCTGGAACACAGTAAGTCCTCAATAAATGGTAGCTTGATTGTATGATTGTAATCCACCTTAAGAAGTGGCATGAGGCCAGGCACGCCTGTAATCCAAGCCCTTTGGGAGGCCAAGGCAGGCGGGTCACTTGAGGTCAGGAGTTCAAGACCAGCCTGGCCAACATGGCGAAACCCCATCTCTACTAAAAATAGAAAAATTAACTGGACATGGTGGTGGGTGCCTGTAATCCCAGCTACTTGGGAGGTTGAGGCAGGAGAATCTCTTGAACCTGGGAAGCGGAGGTTTCAGGGAGCTGAGATCATGCCATTTGCCAGCGTGGGTGACAGAGGCAGGAATCCCAATCTCATTTTAGAGATGGGAAAACAGATTCAAAGACCACAAGTCATTTTTCCAACATGGTACAGCTGGCTATTCATTCGCCCACTGATTCCATAAGTATGCATGGAGTCCTTGCTGTGTGGCAGCCACTGCTCTAGATGAGAGGAATGGAGCCCTGAACATGGCCCCCGCCCTCAGGGTTCATCTGTGTGTGTTCTACTGAAGGGAGTCAGGTGGTGAACACATAGCAAGTCAATAAGGAAGGGAATGGGAATCGCAGATCGGAATGGAAAACAGGCATTGCAGGGAGATGTGGAAGAAGTGAGAACATGGCAGTGCTTTAGAAAGGAAGAGAAAGGAAGGCTTTTTAAAAATCTTTATTTTTTGTAGAGACGGGTTCTCTCTCTGTTTCCCAGGGCTCAAGTGATCCTCCTACCTTGGCTTCCCAAAGTGCTGAGAGTGTAGTCATGAGCCACTATGCCCAGCCAAGGGAAGGCTTTTTAAGGGAGGTGACACTGGAGCTAGGATTTGGTAAGTGTGAAGGAGCCAGGGAAAGGTTGTTTACAGTAGAGGCAAACCAACAGCAAAGGCCTTGTGTGGGGAGAGAGCTTGGTTGGTTTTCAGGAGGTTCAGGGAGGCCAGTGGGACTGAGGTGAGCAAGGAGGTGCATGGGAGGGAGGGAGATGAGGAAACCGGTGGGACAGGGACATACCGGCCTTTGGGGCCACGGGAAGAACTGGGGCTGTCAGTGGCAGAGACTGCCACTCTGGATTTTAATCCCTCACTTCAGACCTCCATGGCCAGCCCAGGCTCTGCCCCTTTGGCCCCAGTCCTGACTCTGAGCTGGGCTTCGGCGGGTGTGACTCCCCTACGTCCCCGCTGACCACAGCCCCCTCCACTCGCAGTGTGTCATAGGACAGGCAGGGCCACTCCTGTTTCCCGGCTCAGAGCCTGTCCAGGCCTGCAGATTCCCCACTGAGCAACAGAAACAACCCCTCGCTGATGGGACAGCCAGCCCTAGAGGAGGGAGCAGCTGTCCAAACCCCAAACACCTCCCTACCAGCTACCTGCGAGGCTTCTGGGCCTTCCCCCTTCCTCCACCCACCCTTCTCTCACACGTCAGCTGACCTGGGTTCAAATCCTGCCTCTACCTCCCATAAACACTAGGGCAGTAAGCAAGTTGGGTTTTATTTTGTTTGGTTTGATTTGGTAGAGGTGGGGTCTTGCTATGTTGCCCAGGCTGGTCTCGAACTTCTGGGGTCAAGCAATCCTCCTACCTCTGCCTCCTAAAGTGCTGAGATTACAAGCGTGAGTCACTGTGCCCAGCCTGAGCAAGTCATTTAATCCCTCACCTGTGAGGTGGGATAACACCTATCTGCTCTCACAGGGCTGTCAGTGAACATGAAATATGATAAGAGTAATATCAGTTAGCACTGAGAGTCTACTCTGGGCCAGGTATGTGCCACTTGCCCTATACACTTTAACTCACTTTCCCTTTCTCCTCATAACAACAATATTGGGGAGTATTGTGATCAGAGCCAGCTTCATGAGCATGTGGCCTATGCAGTCACAGAGGGCCACCCCATACTTAGAAGGCCCCCACACTTGGTTTAATTCTCCACCAATGCTGTCTTGAAATTCTTCTTCTTTTTTTTTTTTTTTTTTTTTTTTTTTGAGACAGAGTTTAGCTCTTGTTGCCCAGGCTGGAGTACAATGGCACGATCTCAACTCACCACAACCCCCACCTCCCAGGTTCAAGCGATTCTCCTGCCTCAGCCTCCCAAGTAACTGAGATTACAGGCATGTGCCACCACGCCCAGCTAATTTTGTATTTTTAGTAGTGATGGGGTTTCTCCATGTTGGTCAGGCTGGTCTTGAACTCCCAACCTCAGATGATCCACCTGCCAAAGTGCTGAGATTACAGGTGTGAGTCACTGAGCCCAGACGAAATTCTTAATAATTTTTTTTTTTTTTTTTTTTTTTTTTTTTTTGCGATGGAATCTCACTCTGTCGCCCAGGCTGGAGTACAGTGGCATATCTTGGCTCACTGCAACCTCTGTCTCCCAGGTTCAAGCAATTCTCCTGCCCCAGCCTCCCAAGTAGCTGGGACTACAGGTGCCCGCCACCACACCCAGCTAATTTTTGTATTTTTAGTAGAGACGGGGTTTCACCATGTTGGCCGCGCTGGTCTCGAACTCCTGACCTTGTGATCCACCTGCCTTGGCCTCCCAAAGTGCTAGGATTACAGGCATAAGCCACCACACCTGACCCAAAATTCTTAATAATTTTTAAAACAAGGTCCCTGCATTTTCATTTGCACTGTGTCCCACAAATTATATAATTGGTCCTGGTTACTGCATTAGCATCTATTATTGGCCATGTGCTGTTTAAGGCACTGTAGAGATAGGAGTGCACAAAACAGAATTCCCTACCCTTGTGGAATTTACTTTGCATCACTTCCCTCAGATGAGGCAACTGAAGTTCAGAGAAGGTAAGTTACCTGCTCAAAGTCACACAGTAAGTGGGTGTCCAAGTTCCAACTCAGAGCTCTTAACCGTGATACAATTCCCCTCTTCTGACTGAGGCTGCAAAGTATTTAATATGACATCAAGCAAAGAAATAGCGAATAGTGTTCTACACACTTTAACTGGGTTAACTCATTTAATCACAACTGCCCCATTTTAGAGATGAGAACATGGAGGCTCAGAGAGGTTAGGTACCTTGCCCAGAGTCACACTGCTATGAAGAAGCAGAGCTAAGACTAGGAACCTGGGTGTCTTGCTCAGAATTACGTTTCTAGCCATGCCAGCATGTTGCCTTCTGAAGGAATCATTCAGAAAATAGTGGCTTTTGCAATTCGTTTTAATCACCGTCATTTTCATTTTTGTCATTTTTGTCTTGTGTCTGGAGCCCCCACGCACAAGGCCTGACCCAAATTAATATGTACGCAATAAAAGGATTAACAAATGAATGAGCAGATCGAGGCATAAACCTGTGTGGTAACGGCTACAGTTGCCCCCACCACCACTACCACAACCACCCAAAAGCTGACATGACGTATCACCAGGGCCTGACACCCAGCTTCTCTGTCTTGCCTTAAGTCAGTGATGAAATCTGTCATCGCTCAGGATGTAAAAAACAGGGTCGTGTCTTCCAGTAAACAGGCCAGGGCTGGAAGGTAGGTGGTGGGGAGGGGTGCCGTGTGGAGGAGTCGTTCACAGTGATGGTTATCAATGAGTAACAAGCTTTCCTTTTCCTCCCGAGGTGATGACAGGGCTCGTGACAGGGCTTGTAGATGTCTCCCTCCCCTAAAGGCTGTCGCTCTTTAGAGGGTCTCATCCTCCATGCTTGGGCTGCCATGCTTGGGCCGACTTGAGGAATTTATCAGTTAGGCAGGCCTTAAGTGCCAGGTGATTTCTGGGGTTTTGGGAGAGACCCCTGCACAGATTAGCACCTCCCATTCTCCTCACTGATGTCTGACACCCCGATTCATTCATTCATTATCCAACGAATCGTTATTGCATGCCTACTATGTGCCAGACACTCTTCTAGGAACTGAGGATACGGCAGAGAATGAAACAGATACAAATCTCTGGCCTCAGGGAGCTCATATTCCAGTCCAAGGCACTTCCCCTGGGAATTCTTTTGATTAGATGGTAGACATTGGGAACTTTATCTTGTTGGACATTGGATATGTTTGTACTCTTCTAAAAGCCATTGAACTTTGTCTAGGACAGAGTTAAGGTACTTTTTAATTGTTTCAGATGGGAGGGTAAATCTGGCACCTGTTACTCTATTTGGCCAGAATCCAAAGTTCTCTTCCACAGGTTTTTTTTTTTTTTTTCTTATAAGAAAGTCTTTAGGCCTGGGAGAGGCCAGACTTGAAATACCATCAGTCACTTATAACTTTTTGTGAATGAGTTTATAAGAGCCGTTTTGAGGCACGGTGGTAATAGGAAATGAAGACCTGGAAGACACCGAAATAATATCTACGGTTCAGGAAATTAAATATTCACATAGCCATTATTTCATTTGAATTCATCTCATTCTTAGAAATATTCAAGCAAGAAAAGTGCTTCAATTTCCATGTTATGGGTGAGGAAAGTGAAGCTTGGAGAGCTTCACTGGCTCAAAGTCACACAGCTAATTAACACCCAGAGACACTGACCTTTTTAGAGATGGGGGTCTCACTTTGTCACCCAAGCTGCATGTGCAGTGGCATGATCATGGCTCACTGCAGCCTTGACATCCTGGGCTCACTTGATCCTCCCACCTCAGCCTCCCAAAGTACTGGGATTGCAGGTGGGAACCACCACTCCCCACAGAGCCTACTAACATTTACATCAGAGTGCATTCTAACACAGCTTGGGGCAGGGATCACCATATGGGAAGAGCAAAGGGCACCTGTGATCCCAAATACTTGTGCTGACTTGGTTGTTTTGCACGCCGCTGGACTTGCCCCTTTGGCTTTGGGCCTGTCTGCGGAACAGCATCAGCTTCCTGGGGACACAAGTCAGTACTGCTTGTTCATGTGCCCTGAGTAGCAGCTATAGGTTAGGAAGACACACAGGACCAATCTGAAGATACTGCTAATTCCACAAGGGCAGGGACCATATCTATTTGGATCCCCACTGGGACCTCAGCACCTAGAACAGCACCTGACCCCTAGTAAGTTATCAAGGAATATTTGCTGAGCAGCAATAACAACAAAACACGTGAATAAATGAATCTGAGGGGTAAGCAGACGAAAAGGAATACCTACCTCAGTTGCTTCAGCTATAAAATGGGAGACAATAATCTTTTGCCTTTTAATGTTATTTTGATTTCACTGAAAGCAGGGGTTTTTGTCTGTTTTATTTATGCCCTATCTATCCCCAGCATCTAAAACAGGGCCTGTCACATAGTAGGTACTTAATACATGTTTGTTGGATAAACAGATGCAAGCAAAACATCTAGGTTTTAGTGAATATGTGTGCCTAAAAAGGACCTAACATAGTACTGTGGTTAAGGGTGAGGAACTTGAAGTCAGGCCTGGGTTTGACTCCTGACTGACACTTATTAGCTGTGCGACATTGAGAAGGTCTCTGAGCCTCTGTTCCCTTGGGACATATAGTAAGGAGAGTCATCATATCTATACTAGGGTATCCTGAGGATTAAACAAGGTCATGTATATAAAGTGCTTAGCATAATTCCAGCAGCAAATAAAATGCTCCAAACTTATTAAAGTTCTAATGTGTCTAGGGGCAGGGTGCAGCAGCTCACAGCTGTAATCCCAACACTTTGGAAGGCTGAGGCAGGAGGATTGCTTGAGCCCAGGAATTTGAGACCAGCTTGGCCAATATAGTGAAACCTCATCTCTTTTTGATAAAGAAAGAAATTTTTATATAAAAATAATATGTCTAGGAGTGAGGATGCATTTTTATGGGCCATTTTTCTCCCTTAAGGAGTTTTATCCCTAGGACTCCCCCAAAAGATCCCAGAATTTGTTCTCCTAAAAGATGAAGATGGATGGAAAATAAATACCAATCTAATCTCCCATTGGCAATTAAGATTCCCCTTGAGCCTGCAGGCAGCGCTCCATCCTACCCTGCACCTGCCTGAGCCTGATGCAGCTAGATTCACTTGGGGGGCATGAAGCTCTGCTCAGCTGCCCTGGTCTTCGGCAACCCTTTGAAGTTGGGATGTGTCTTTTCTTGTCTTGTGGTTGGCCTGGCCTCAAAGCTAACATGCAGCCCGTCCCTGCCCCAGGGTGAAATGGGTGCTCTCAAGATCTTCAGTGGAGATAGTGAAATCTAGCCCTCCAGCAAAAGCAGGTAAAGAGAATTCCCCCAGCTTTGTCATCTGCCCCGAGGCCTGTCCACCTGCATCCTTGGCTCTGTTCCAAGCCTGGATCTTGGCCAACTCAGATCCTGGACTTTTGGTCTCTCTGGCCTCAACTCTTTGGGCCTGTGGACGCCATAAGCATGTGTCCATTTTTGCCTTGGAAACTTGGTCATTATCAAGGGAAGATTCTGTGGCTTTGCAAAGAACACCCCACGAGGCTGACCTTCCTGTGGACTGCAGGAGATGAGGGGAGAGTGGTTTAGGAGAGTGATTAGACAGGCCTTTGACACCCTAACACAGAGAGGGCAGAAAGATTCAAAGATAAGTAGGCAGGGTGTGGGGCACAGGGAAAGCTCTCAATTCATTCAGAGAAAGCTCTCAAAGCAATTATTATGTTGATTTGAGTATATGGAGATTCCAGAACTAAATGTGCATATCTCTTTTCACATTCAAAAGTCCCACACAGATTTAAGGCTCATGGCATCCCACTTCCTTGGAGAATTTTCTGGAGCTTAAATTTCTCCAGGCTTCACAACCCTGTAGCTCTCTCCAGTGAAAGCTCTCCTGAAATGTATGTGTATGTGTATTCCTGTAGCTAGCAGATGTGCTTTCATTCATTCATTCAATCATATGAAGATAGGCAATACAGTCTAAGGTCAGGAGTGCACTTGAGGCCAGAAGGCTGGAGGTCCCTCTGACATTTACTAGCTGTGTGAGCTCAGAGAGGTTACTCTGCTGTAGCCCTCTCATCTCTAAAATGGGCATAATAGTCTGGAGGCAGTGGCTCATGCCTATAATCCCAGCACTTCGGGAGGGTGAGGTGAGATGATCACTTGAGCCCAGGAGTTTGAGACCAGTCCTGGTAACATACTGAATCCTGTCTCTACAAAAAGTAGAAAATAAAAAATTAGCCAGGCAGTTCCAGCCACTTAGGAGGCTGAGGTGAGAGGATTGCTTGAGCCCAGGAGTTTGAGGCTGCAGTGAGCTATGATCATGCCACTGCACTCCAGCCTGGGTGACAGAGTGAGACCCTGTCTAAATCAATCAATCAGGCATAATAGTACCAACATTACAAGGCTGGGTGAGGGTTACCTAAATGAATACCCATGAATCACTTAAAATAGTGCATGGCACATAGTAATCACTCAGTAACTAAGACGTTGCTTTTATTCTTTTTCAGCAAACATCTCTTAAGCACCTAACTTATGCCTGACCTTGTGTGTATAGTGATTACTGGGCTTATAGAGATAAAAGGTTGTGCTTACCTTCCTGAATTCGCACTTCAGGCTCTGCACAAACCTTTGGTAATGTCTCTTCTTTTTTTGTAGGGAAACATTCACTGATGAATTCATGAATGAAGAATGATTACTTTTTCCCTGATCAGGGCTTGGGCTGCTGTTTCACGTGTACCATCTTAAGGACTGTGAGGCCCAAAAAAGGCTCTGCCACTTAGATACAAAGGCATTTCTCCTCCTCTGAGCCTCAGTTTCCTCAACTGTAAGACTGGGGTGGGGGAGATTTAATTCCTGACTTGCAGGGTTTGCAAAGTGAAACAAATGTGGCCAGGCTCACAGAGGCATGGTGAAGACTCAAGCACCTCCTGTAGTGTAAAGAGTGAAGATGGCCTTTGGCTCCATGAAGGGTTTCCTAAGAGGGCAGGGACAGCTTCTTGGTCCCTGACACAATAGCACACACTAGGACCAAGAGCAGGGTTTCATCACCTCACTCATAAACAGTGGCTGAGGTTGACATGGGGGATCCCTGTAGGAATCAGAACTCCTAGGACTGTAGGTGACAGAAACTCCTCTCCAGCTAGCCTAGGGGAAACTGATAAATGCAGGGTGAAGAATGTGTGGGTAGGGTATCTCCAGTAAGCCCAGAGGAAAGGCAGAGATGCAGCAGGGCCAGGGAAGCCAAGGGGCTCGCTCGCACTCTCTCTCTCTTTCTTTCTTTCTCTCTCTCTCGCTCTCCCCTCCCACCTTCCTTCCCTCCCTCTCTCTCTCTCTCCTTCCCTCTTGTCTCTCTCTGGGTCAGCCTATCAGCTCCATTCCCTCACGTCAGCCCTCTCTATGTAGCAGCAAACATAGCCTCCAAGAGAGAAACTGCATTTTCTTCCTTAGCTCCTGACTAAAAAATCCAGGGAAAGATCCTGACTGGCCCAGCTTGGGTCATGTGTTAACCCCACCCATCCCCAGACCTATTAATTATGGAGTGGTGGGGCGGGTGGAGATGCACACCATAGAAATTGTATCTGGGGTCCCACTAGACTTCGAGACCCCCCATGAGGGAAGCCACCACTTTAACCCTTCAGAATGTCTGACATTGTACACTTCACACACTTAGCACTTTCATTGTGCAGTGGCCCGAATGAATGTCATCTCCCCAATTAGACTATAAGCTCCATAAGATCCACAACTGTGTCCAATGCTATTTTTATTCTTTTCTTTTCCTTCGCACCGGCTCACCACACAGGAGACAGCAACACAGAGCACACTACTAGTCACATGGTCACAGAATGTCCTAGATAAGGGGAGAGATCGAAGAACTAAGGCACAGAGACAGACAGCCATTTTCCCAAAGTCACACAGCTCAAATGAGGCTCTAGGTCGCCTGTGTACCCTGCTAGCTTCTCCTTTCTCTTGAGGTTAAAGGCTCCACATCTACCCCTACAGGGAAGCCCCTGCACAGCTCTAGTCACTTCCTGCCTCCCCAGGCTTATCTGGTACACTCTACACATCTTCAAGGTGGTTGTTTTTATAGCTATTTTAATAGTCGCCTGAGGTGCCCACACTGATCTGCTTCCCTGTCAATCTGGATAAAGGAATTTTTGACTCTGCATTCCAGCCAGGGTGGCCTCTTTTCTCAAACCCACCTCCCCTCCCCTCACTTCCAGGGCTTTTGCATGTGCAGTTCCGTCTGCCTGGAACACTGAGTTTGTCTGCTAGGGCTACCTTGACAAAAGACCACAACTGGGGTGGATTAAACAACAGAAATGTATGATCTCAAGTTCTGGAAGCTAAAAATTCAAAATCAAGGTGTCAGCAGATTTGGTTCCTTTGAGGCTGTGAGGGAGCATCAGTTCCCAGCTTCTCTCCTAGCTCCTGGTGTTGGCTCGCTATCTTCGGCATTCCACGGCTTGTAACAGCCAACGTCACCCTGATATCTGCCTTCATCTTCACATGACATTCTTCCTGTGCACATGTCTGTCTCCGTGTTCACATTTCCCCTTCTGATAAGAATACCAGTCAAGATTAGGGCCTACCCTAATGACCTCACGTTAACTTGATTATCTCTGTAAAAACCCTATTTCCAAATAAGGTCACTATCTAGGTACTCGGGGTTAGGACCCCAATGTGTTTTCCCCCATCTCAACGAGACAATGCCCACTTACCCATCTATCTCAAGCAAACCTTCCCTGAACACCCCAGACCACTCCAGGCACTGTTGTCTGCTCTTCTGTGCTCTTCCTGCATATTGATACTGGATTGCTGGTATCTATCTGTGTAATTACCAGGTTGCTATCTGTGTCCCTCTCAGACTGTCAGCTTCAGAAAGACAGGAGCATGACTCTTCTGTGCACCATTGTAGCCCCAAAGCCCAGTACCTGGCATGTAAAGGTACCAATAAATAACTGTGTCCTGAATGAATGAATTATTGAGAGGTTAATCTTTGCTAATTGCAAAAATGAATAGGAGGTTCTAAGTAAGGGCCTCAGAAGCAGTGAGGTTAATGTTTCCTCCAGAGAGAATGAATTTACTGTGGGATCCACGAGGGCTAAACCCCTGCCCTCACACACCCTCACCACCCTTTGACTAATGGTCATTGCCTCTTCCTCCCTCCCACCTGGCCACCCTAGGGAGAATCCATATCAGCCTGGCCATGCAGGGGAGGCCTCACAAAGCCCTGGGAAGCCAGAGGTGAGTCAGAAGGGATGGTAAGGTGAACAGCTCTGAAACTGGAACCCTGGCATATAGCTGGGGGCAGGAGGGTTCACCGAAGGTAATGGTGCTTGCTTTAAAATTCAAGGGGCCCAAGGGAGCATCATCTTTCAGGAAGGCACCACTAGTTGATAAGAGGCCAAGTGTGCCTCATGCTCCAGGTACCTGAGGCTGCTGCGCTAGCACGGCCTGTGAAAGATGCCAAGGGTGGACTTGACTTCATAAGTCCTCTCCTCATCCCCCTCCCCATGATTGGGCACAACTGTAAGGGCCATAAGAACTTACCCTCTGTGGCCTTTACTTTTGCTTATATGAGCAGGGGGAGGTGGAGAGAGACCAGGTGGGCACCTTGAGGGAACCTCATTTGGCTGAATTGCAGCAACTCAACCTGCCCCAAAAGAATTCCAGCCCCCTTGCTTCCTAGGGACCCTTGGGAATACCTCATAGGCAGCCGAATCCCAAAGGGAAAAATGAAGGTCTCCCCAAACCCAGCCCAGGACAAGGGCCAAGTTGGAAAAAATGACTTGGAGACCAGTCACCACGTTTTTCCCCAGTGAAAGGCTGACTCATTGCAACAGGCCTGGGCTGGCTGGGACTTGAGCCGGTGGCTTGGAACATGCTTGGACAGTGAGCGCCTTGTCTGAAGGGCAGACCATGAGGAGCCACGGGTCAGGGGAACCAAGGCCACTGCCCTAAGAAACACCCCTCACACTGCCACGTGAGCCCCAGGGGAAGAAGGGGCCAGGTGGGTGTCCATGCTGCCTCCCTCTCAGACTCTGGAGACCTAGCCTCACCTTGCTGGATAAGGTCTAGAGAGGCCTTAAGCCCCAGGGCAATTAAGCGCTAAGGTCCTGAGACATGAGTATTCTGATCCTTCCTCCCCATACGAAGTGCAAACTGAAAACACAAAGCTTAAAATAAATTTAGAGAAACCCTAATAAGGCCTCGATTTTAATCATAAGATGATCTCCATGTTTTTCTTTGAAATATCAAAAAGAAATTATTTTCCGATTTTGGGGAAATAGAAGGGAGCTGGGGCTGTTTTCCCAGTGTTTTGAGCACACACCAGGTCTACCTGATGGGTAATTCAGCAGTGTGCACAGAGTGGGGAGCTTATCTCTGACCTTCTTCCCTCCTCATGCCTCTGTCCATTTTGACATCCTGGGCTCTTTCAGCAAGGACTTTTGAGTCATATGTTGAGTTAAATCCTGTCTGTGCCATCTGCTTGCTGTGTGACCTTGGGTGAGTCACTTAATCTCACTAAGTCTCAATTTCTGTAAATGTAAAAATGGAGATTGCACCAGATAATGCATGCATAGTGCCTAGTACAGTACTTAGCACACAGTCTGATTGATATATATATCAGAGAGATCTCATATATACACCACACACATATGTATATATTTACACTTTAGAGTGAATAAGTTCCTATAAATGTCATTGTTTCCTTTCATTTATTTTTTTATTTTCTTTTATTTTTAAATTGAATTAAATTTTTATTTTGAGATGGGGTCTCACTCTGTCACCTAGGCTAGAGTGCAGTGGCGTGGTCATGGCTCACTGCAGGCTAAGATCCTCTCACCTTAGCCTCCTGAGTAGCTAGGACTACAGGTCCATACCACCATGACTGGCTAATGTTTTAATTTTTATTTGTAGAGACAGAGTTTTTGCTATGTTACCCAGGCTCCTTTCATTCATTCAATCAACAAATGCTTGAGCACCTACCACATACCTGATTGTAGCTAAATGCTGTATATTCTACATTAGGATTTCTTTTCATCCTCACAGCAATCTCTACAAGATCACTAATATCCCCATTTGAAGGATGAGGAAACAGATTCAGGAAGGTGAAAGAACTTTCCCAAGGTCACACAGCAGAGTCTGGATTCACTTGTTTATTCAGGAAACATTGACTAAATTTCAGCTTTGTTTCAGGCTAGGCACTGGGAGCACTGCAGTAAATGAGTTAGGGCCCCCATCCCAGGACCCTCACAGCCTATTGAGTGTTCTTTGCACCTTTTTCGAACCCCTTTTCATTTCTCTAATTTTTTTTTTAAATTAATTAATTTATTATTATTATTATACTTTAAGTTCTAGGGTACATGTGCATAACGTGCAGGTTTGTTACATATGTTTACTTGTGCCATGTTGGTGTGCTGCACCCATCAACTCGTCAGCACCCATCAACTCGTCGTTTATATCAGGTATAACTCCCAATGCAATCCCTCCCCCCTCCCCCCTCCCCATGACAGGCCCCAGTGTGTGATGTTCCCCTTCCCGAGTCCAAGTGATCTCATTGTTCAGTTCCCACCTATGAGTGAGAACATGCGGTGTTTGGTTTTCTGTTCTTGTGATAGTTTGCTAAGAATGATGGCTTCCAGCTGCATCCATGTCCCTACAAAGGACACAAACTCATCCTTTTTTATGGCTGCATAGTATTCCATGGTGTATATGTGCCACATTTTCTTAATCCAGTCTGTCACTGATGGACATTTGGGTTGATTCCAAGTCTTTGCTATTGTGAATAGTGCCGCAATAAACATACATGTGCATGTGTCTTTATAGCAGCATGATTTATAATCCTTTGGGTATATACCCAGTAATGGGATGGCTGGGTCATATGGTACATCTAGTTCTAGATCCTTGAGGAATCGCCATAGTGTTTTCCATAATGGTTGAACTAGTTTACAATCCCACCAACAGTGTAAAGTGTTCCTATTTCTCCACATCCTCTCCAGCACCTGTTGTTTCCTGACTTTTTAATGATTGCCATTCTAACTGGTGTGAGATGGTATCTCATTGTGGTTTTGATTTGCATTTCTCTGATGGCCAGTGATGATGAGCATTTTTTCATGTCCCTCACAGCCTATTGAGTGTTCTTTGCACCTTTTTCGAACCCCTTTTCATCTCTCTAATTGTTAAGATCCCTGTTAAAAGCTCCTATGTGCATGTGGGTAGGGAGAGCCTTCTCCAGATCTTCCATTCACCCTTTTAAGGGAGTTGCCTTCTTCCCAGGGTGTAGGGTTGGCCCTGCCCAAGGCTGAGCTGGCAAAACCAAAAAAGCATCCTGCCTCTCCTTTCTACATCATCCCCTTGGACTGCTGGGTGCAAATGTCCATGACAACCTTGAACTCCATTCTCGTCCCCCACTCCACTCCTCTTGTGGCACTTCATGATAGATGTTACAGAAATACCACATGTTCATTATAAAATTTTTTAAAAAAGGAAAATATAGAAAAGCAAAAATCTTAAAGAAACAATAACCAATAATTCTAAATCCTGCTAAGGTGGTTAAAATTTTATTGTATTGCCTGCCAGACCATTTTCCTCTGTAACTACGATACAATTATTAAAATAATAATAATAATAACACTAATTTTAGCTAACTGACATGGAGCTTCCTCTGTGCCAGAGACTGTTCTAAGCATCTCAGACACTGAAACTCATTTAATCCTCACAACAACTCAGTAGGCTAAATACTATTGTCCTCTTTTTACAGTTGTTCAAAGTGAGGCAGAGAGAACATTTAGAAGCATACATATTATTATTTTTTAAAAATGGGACCAGTCTGAACATACTATTTTGTGGCCTACTTTTTCTCCCTTTACAACAAATAAACAATAATAAATTTACTTTCCTAACATAATTTTTCGTGACTATAAGGATTCCAGTATTTGCATATATTGTAAGTTACTCAACCAGTCTCCTTCTCAGCCGTTTTTCTGATTTTCTTTTTCTTTCCTTCCCTCTGTCCCTCCCTTTCTTCCTCCTTTTTTGTTTTACCTATGAATGGCACAAAGATGTCCAATCTTGTAGCTTAGTCTTTGAAAACCTGATTAATAACTTCTTGGCTGGGCATGGTGGCTCAGGCCTATAATCCCAGCACTTTGAGAGGCCAAGGCAAGAGGATTGCTTGAGGTCAGGAGCTTGAGACCAACCTGGTCAACATAGCAAAACCCTGTCTCTATTTTTTATTTAAAAATTAATTAATTAATTTTAAAAATCGTATTTAGGATAACTCCTAGAAGTGGAATCATTTGGTCTCAAGTTATACATGTTCTAAGCTTTCTGACATCTCTTGCAAACTGCCTCCAAGAGAGGCAACAACATTGGGTTCTAAAGGGGGATGACCTGTGTCCCACGGAGCGATACCCATCAGAATGACAGATGCTCATGACGTTGACCCAGCAATTCCATCTGGGAGTTTACCCCATAAATATTGTTAGAGACTTGCAAAATGACATGTGTATAGAATTACTTATTGCAACTCTGCTGGTGATAGCAAAAGATCAAAAATAATCCAGATGTTCATAATAGGGAACTAGTCAAGAAAATTATAGGACATCTATCCAATGAGATACTGCGTAGTTGTAAAAAAGAATTAAAAGCCTTTCTATGTATTCATGTGGATAGCTCCTCAAGACATACTAAGTGCAGAACAGTGTGAACAGCATGCTATTTTTGTGTGGAAAAAGGGGACAAATGATAGCCCACATCCATATTTATATGCACAGGCATAAATAAACTCTATTTTAAAAAACATTATTATTTTTTGAGACAGGATCTCACTCTGTCACCCAGGCTGGAGTGCAGTAGCAACGATCATGGCTCACTCCAACCTGGGCTCAAACTATCCTCCCACCTCAGCCTCCTGAGTAGCTGGGGTTACAGGCATGCACCACCACACCCTGAGAAGTTTTTAATTGTTTACAGAGATGGGATCTCACCATGTTGCCCAGACTGGTCTTGAACTCCTGGGCTCAAGTAATCCTCCCACTTTGGCCTTCCAAAGTGCTGAGATTACAGGTATGAACGAACATGGCTGGCCAATAAACTCTAAAGTAGTTAAAACAGTGCCTACTTGCCTACTTGTGGGTGAGTTTGGTGAAGGCATAGAGACCAGGATGATGGACAGGGACAGGGAACAAATTCTTTTTTCTGATCACTTTTTATATTTTTAAAATTTGAAAACAATCTATATTCTTATTTAGAGAACTAGTCTAAAAGACTGCCTTTTTATACTGTTAAATATCTTTAGATGTGATAATATTATAGTCATTTTTATAACACTTATCTTTTAGAGATATATACTAAATATGTTAGAAATATTTACAAATGAAATTATAGGATATCTGGATTTGCTTCAAAATAATACATGAGCAGGGGAAGTGGATGGGTATATATTACAGATGAAACTGACTTGGACATGAATTAATGACTAATGAAGCTGGGAGACTGATAAGTGGAGGGTTCATTATGCTATTCTGTCTACTTAAAAAAATTATTGAGGTGAAATCTACATGTAAGTAACCATTTTAAAGTGAACAAGTCTATGCCATTTATTACATTCACAATGTTGTGCAACCCCCCCTGCCCCATGGCTAGTTCCAGAATATTTCTATCATTGCAAAGTAAAATCCCTGTACCCATTTTATTCCCATTTTCTCCCTCCCTCATCCCTTGGCAACCATCCGTCTGTATTGTGTCTCTATGGATTTATTTATTCTGTATAGTTCATATGAGTGGAACCATATAACACGTGACTTTTTGCCAGGCTTCTTTCCCTTATCATAATGTTTTTGAGGTTCATCCATGTTGTAGCATTTACCAGTACTTGAATAATTTTTTTGCAGCTCTATAATACCTCATTGTATGTATATACCACAATTTGTTTATCCATTTAACTGTTGATTGACATTTAGGTTGTTTCCAACTTTTAACTCTTGTGAACAGTGCTATGAACATACGTGTCCATGTATTTGTTTGCATTCCTGTTTTCAATTCTTTTGGGTATATAACTCTTAGAAATGGCATTGGGTAATATGGTAATTCCATATTTAACTTTTTGAGGAACTGCCAAACTTTTTTCTATAGTGGTTTCATCATTTCACATTCCCACTGGCAATATACAAAAGCTTCAGACTTCTTCACATCCTCGACAACATTTGTTATTTTCCATTGTTTTGTTGTTATTATTATTAATATCATACCCATCCTAGTGGGTGTGAAGTGGTATCTCATTGTGGTTTTGATTTGCATTTCCCTGATGACTAATGACATTGAACATATTCTTATGCAGTTATTGGCCATCTGTATATCTTCTTTGGAGAAACATATATTGTTGTTTCTACTTTTGAATATGTTTTAAATTCTCCATAGTAAAAGAGATACAAAATATTAGATATTTTATTGAAAACTTTAAGAAACAGGTTTTTTTTTCCCCATCTGAGAAGAGAGTGGTTTTTCCCTCCTTTTTCCCCTGCTTGAATTCCCCTGAGACCCTTGCATAATTCCCACCCCCGCATCCCCATCCGTAATTCGGTTTCAAAAAAACATATTTGCTCTTCAAACAAATAAGCACAAGTTTCTTCCCTTTTGCCTCCTCAAAGGTGGGTGCAGGCGTGGGAGAACAGGGCCGGGACTTAGGGTGAGCAGAGGCTGGCTGCCCTACTTCCTTTGGTCCTAGCCTGAGGCTGGCCCCCCTACCCAGCAGCCTTGTGACACCCTCATGTCCCACCTCCACATTTTTGCCGAGAATCCCCAGGGAAGGGAGGGCCCCATCTATAGTGGAAGAAACCTTCTGGGCCCAAATCCAGCCACATCACAAGACTGGATGGCCCAGCCGCGAGACGAGCGTGTCAGTGGCTTCCATGGCCAATGGGAGAGGCTTCACCCGGCTCATGTTCTGCTGTGGTTGTCGGGCCAAACAGATGGCTGGGGATAAACAGGGGGTGGTGCTGGGGGGAGTGTGTGTTGGGGTGGCTTTGAATGGCCTCAGCCTCCCTCTGGATCCTAGGGAAAGAGGCAAGTAAGGTGAAGGCAGTGCCTGAGGAAGGGGCTGTCATTTGTGGCCTTCAAAACTTGTTTGTGATGTCTTTTCAGCAATAAAACTCTTGTTCAAACAAACTATTACAGAAGTAAGACAGAAAAAGGAAGCTGTTCCCGCCGATGAAGGGTGAGAAACCTGGAGCCTTCCCTCCCTGCCCGCCACGTGGCAGATACCTCAGGGAATGCTGGGTCTCAGGAGAACACGCGGGTCCCGTTAACACACAGTCTTCCTATGAAACCATGTGGGAACTCAACACGTGCTGTCTCCTCTCTAACCTGAGATCCTGGCCCCCTTCCACAAAGCGAGGCAGTCTCTTGTATACCCCGCACCGGCCAAGTACTGGGATGGTGGCCAAAGGGGAGAGACAGGCCAGGGTGTGGGTGGGCCAAAGAAATCTGAGAGGGACAGGAGCTGTGGTGGCCTGGTCTCTAAGCCTGCAGAGGCTCCCTTCCAAAGAGAGAGCTTGGAACTCAGTCTCTGCCCCCCTCCTTCTCTCCCTTCCTCCAGCAGAACTGCCCTGCCCCAGGTGGCTCATACCTTGCTAGTCCCCTAGGCTTATACCTTTCCTAACCTTAGGAGAGACATGAGTAAAGGAATCTCTCCCCTTCCCCACAGAATCCTTTTTGTTTGTTTGTTTGTTTGTTTGTTTGTTTTGAGACAGGATATCTCTGTCACCCTGGCTAGAGCACAGTGGCACAATCATGCTCACTGCAAGAGTGTTCCTTCCACCTCAGCCTCCCAAGTAGCTGGGACTACAGGCATGCACCACCACACCGGGCTAATTTTTGTATTTTTTGTAGAGATGGGATTTTGCCATGTTGCCCAGGTTGATCTCAAACTCCCAGTCTCAAGTGATCCTCCCACCTAGGCCTCCCAATGTGCTGGGATTACCGGCATGAGCCACCGTGCCTGGCCCACAATACTTTGATATAGTTTCTTCAAGCCCAGATTCTGGTTCTCAGCACAGTCAACCTATGGCATGCCTCCCCTGCCCCCCCATATTCCGTGATAGTCATGCTGGGTTAGTTTCTCTAACCAGAGGATGGGCCCATTCTTCGCTGTGGGATGGTGTGTGGGGACATTGGTAAGGAACAAATAAAGACTTGGACAAATAACTTTATTATGAGGTTGTTTATCTCATCCACAGGCTGAGCATGATGCTCAGTACCGATTCCGCAGGGCTGTTTGGAGGATTAAATGAGATAATGTGTATCAAAGCCCAACATCATAGGAGCTCCATGTAGAAGCAGTTCCATACCAGAAAATGGGATGGCTTTGTCCCTTACATGTTGTGTTACCTCAGATAAGGCATTTCCCCTCTTTGAACTCCAGTTTTCTCATCTGTAAAATGAGCATGTTTAAAAATTTTTTACTTAAAAAAAGAGGCATATTAATATCTACCCTTCACAGTTGCTGTAAGTAGAGGCAATTCACATGAAGTGGTTAATACCTGGCACAAAGAAAGTACTCAAAACAGGATAGTAATAATTGTAATTATTACTACTTTTACTACTATTAACTTAATTAGAAGGGCAGTGTGGTTTTATAGTTAAGCAAACTTCGCAGCCAAATTTCCTAGGTTTAAATTACAATTCATCACTGGAGCTGTGTCACTTTAAGCAAATTACTTAACCTCTCTGTGCCTACAGTTCATTAACTATATACTAATTTACCTATCTCATGGACTTGCTGTGATAATTAAGTTATTGTATGTAGAGCACTTTGCAGAGTGCCTGGCAAATAGTAAATGCCACAAACACATTTGCTGTAATTTTTATTAGTAATAAATATCCATATTTGTATTATTATAGTCATTAACAACTCGACTCTGTGAAAGCCTTCTCCTTGGATCCAATTAGGAGATCTACAGACCAACAGATCCACCATCCTACAAAACGTTTAGCCCCCTCAGAAGCTGTGTGACCTTGGGCTAGTTACTTCTCCTCTCTGAGCCTGCTTTTATTTATCTACAAAATATGAATTGTAATAGTACCCATAATGATACTTCTAGGTTGTTTGACGTGCATTAGTGAGCGATGACCCGTGGGAAGTTTCTAGCTTCTAGTTAATTAAGCCCTGGTCCCCGTGCTCTGCCTAAATCCAGCTCCCTACCCCACCCCGCCCTCCCTCCCACCCCTGACGGGGAGCGCTCGAATTCCCTCCTGCTGGGCGCGAGGGAGGGGGGGCGTCCTGCGCCCGCTGCCAGGCCCTATTTCTGGGGGCCGAGCGATCCCGAGGCCTTGCCAAGCTTCCCCGGGGATCAGGTTTCTGCTGACGCGGTGCCAGGCACGTCTGCTTCCAGGAACCGGCAGCCGCTTTTAGCCGCGGGCCGCACATGAAAGGGCTGCAGTCGGAAACGTGACGTTGTGTCAACAGGCGAGGCAGGTCAGCGCTGGGTGAGACCATCCCAGCAGGCCCGGCGGATCACGCCCTGTCTGAAGGCGGCCAGATCTCCAGCCTCCGCTCCCCTGCCTCCTGCCACCTCTTCTTGGCCCCGGAGCCAGCGCTTCGCCCCCTGAAACTCACACACCCCGCTTTTTAAACAGAAGTCCTCTTTGTCCGCAGTGGGCATTAGGCTGGGGTGCACGCCCCTCCCCCGCACCTCCCTCTGAGCGCACTTGGATGCCGCTAAAACTGGGCTAGAAGAAAGGTTAAGGGCGAACTGGAAGCAGAAAATGAAGTGGAGGGACAGCTGCAACTTTAGGGGCTATTTGACAGGGGCAGGTTCCCATAGGGGGATTCTGGGTTGACTGCGTGGAACCCTCAAATATTTTTTTTTAGTTCAGGTTGCTCCAACCACTTCCTCCTTTCCCCATAGCTACTCCTCCCGCAGTGGCCTAGGAAAAAGAGAGGGTCATGCAAAAAGAGTTTGGTCTTGATTTCAACCCCCGGCTGTATCACCAGGATAAGTTTGATTTGTTGGGGTTTTTCCAAAAAAGTCTAGCTAGAGAGGTCTGGCAACTCATGGAGCAATTGAGGTGTTTCACAGGCATGAGACCTGGAAGTCCAGGCGCTGAGCTGGGAGAAAGAGTGGCACACAGAATTTGCCATCTGCCTGCTACAGGACTTGTGAGAAGGGCTCGGAATTCTTATTTTATCTAGTCAAAAACAGGCGTGGAGAGGGAGGTGAGAGACCACCAGCTATCGATGCCAGGTTTCCAACTCCTGGTCCCGGCTCCTTGCACAACGGCCTGTGTGGCCTGGGGACAGTTATGTGCATTCCGTATGCATCTAGCACAAGCAGAAAATGCTCACTTTCACCTGCGGGCCCGTCAGGAGACAGGGAAGGTGACATGTGAAGCAGTCTCCATGGTCAGCTGGAGCCTCTGCCTGACTGAGAAATCCCTAGGGGCAGCTTCCCCGCTGTGCTCCAGACAACCAGGGGGTTCTGGCAGCTTTGGGAGCTGGAGCCCGTTGAGTCGCTGGCCATCAGGGAGTATCCCACAGGAATGTTGCAAATCAAGGCAAAGGAGAGAGGCAAAAATACACGACTGGGTCATTTCCCACCTTTCCCATGGAATTTTTTTTTTTTTTTCAATAAGAGCACTTGTCTAAGGAACACCCAATATTCATTCACGCACAAACACACCGGAGAGGAAGTCCAGGAAGGATGTAGAAAATAATTATGGAATGTTGCCTCCAGCAGGAATAAGACAGGATATGGCAAATCCATTAGACCTTCATAGATTTGAAAAAGCTAGACTGCTTTGGCAAAGAGGTGCTATCCCAGCATCAATTAGTATTGCATAATAATCCAGTAAATCTTTTCTCAATGTGCCTCTCCCTCCAGCAGGCTCCCCAGACACTGCAGCCCACGGTATCATACCTTGGTTTTCTGTCAAGTTCCAAGGACCACGATGAAAGCAGGCGGGGGAAAATATGCTTTTTACTTAACTCTGGAGAGGTAGAGGATGATCGTGTACCCCTGGCAAGGGTTAAAAAAAAAATTAAACCAATATTTACCTGCCAAGTTGACTAAGCTTATTCTGATTGAATACAAAGCACATGAAAAGCTGAATGAAATTACACTGAGATTAACTGGTATGCTTAAGCCAAGAAGGAAGGACATGGGAGTCAGCCATATCACACCAATTGAGTTATTTAAAAAAAATTCAGGAGACCATCTTTCTCTTCCACAGGAAAAGAATTATTTTATTAAGTATTTTAAAACAACTACTTAACATTTACTCATAGATAAAAATATTTACAATTTTACACCTTCAGGAAGGCTCCAAAATATAAACACTGTACCTCTCCCTAGAGAAAAAAAAAATTATTCTTCTCTTCAAAAACAGGAATACATTCATTTTTTTCTCACTGTGTGAATCAAGTAATTATACAAATAAACATCTGAAACATTTTCCTTTTTTAATATATTTATATAATATATATTTATAACAGCTTTACAAATAAAGGCAACGACTTAATACCGAAATAAAAACAGGAAAAGAAAAAGTTAAAACACGATCAGCAATCAGGCATAGTGCATTTTGAAAAGCTGCTGCGGGGCTAGCTGGACACATCGGGAAAACAAGTACTCTGGACCAAAAATAAAACTTCTTTGAAGGAGACAGAATCCTTTTTAGCAATAAGGACACTCCATATGCCGTTGGGCAAGAGGAATTAGCCTACAGAAAGGATCTGGCGGTGCCAAGGCTTGGTTAGGCCTTTGAGAAGCTAAGCTTGGTTAAAAGGAGTTTTAGGATGGAATTGAAAACTGAGTCTAGTTCTGTTTGAAGGCAGCAGTTTGTTACTCAGCTTTGTGCACTTTGGGGTGCTCGCTCGGGGTATCTGTGTCTCTCAGACCTTGGTTTGGATCCCTGAACAGTAAGTACTAATGGTGAGACCTAGAAACAGGTGCCAGAAGCCCAGGGAACTCCTCCCTCCCTCCCTCCTGGGCAGCTCAGCTTGTACAAGGGGGCCACTTTCAGTTCCTTAGTAAGCTAATCACTACGAAAGCCTGAGTAGGGAACTACATTCTCTTTATTCCTCCGAGGCAGGGGTGGGGAGCAGACCTGCAGAAACCTCCCCAAACCACTACCGTGCTATGCCAGTGCCTGCTACCTCACCATGTTAGCAGAAAGCTCGGTCTGACTGCTCTCTCCCCGTCGTCTGGTGAGTCACGTCGACAATAAAGGGAAAAGGGTGGGGTCCTAACAGCTGGTTGGGAGCTGAGCCCTGGAAAGCCCTCTTTTGAAAGTACCTTCTGCTCAAAGCCACAGACCCAGCTCCCAAACTGAAGAGTGACTCACAGACCAAGACTTTGAAGCTTTTGAAAATCCAGCTGATGTGTATCAAAGGGGGCTATTCTCTGGGTGGGGAAAAGCCCAGAAGTCTGCTACAATCCCCCCAAGTCTCCTGATGTCAAGCAATCCTTCGTGACTTCCCTATGCCAAAAGGAGCTTTAAAGTCCTAGACCAACAGGCAGGCACACATGTGCACGCACGCGCACATACACACATAAACACACACACACACACACACACACACACACACACACCCTGAATCTTCTCTCCATGCCTCAGATTATCTCAGTATACACAATGCAACAATCTTGCAGCATTCACAAAAACTTTTTTGTTGTTTTTTAGGAAGTAGCGAGGAAGGAAAGCAAAGCAGTAGGATCCCCTCGAGAGTTTAGTCTTTGGTTTCTAAGTTTAAAGGGGGGATCGGCTTCAGGGCTTGGAGCAAGACAGAAGAGTCGACGGAAGGATGAGCTGGCAAGGGAGAAGGGAGTCTCTGGGGCATGAGCAAGGGAGCCGAGATCTTGTCTGGGTTCATGAAGCTAGAGAGGGCTGCAGCAGAGGCGTTGAGGCCTGGGTATAGCACTGGCACTGAGGTGGGATACCAGCACTTCTCCAGCATGGGCAGGTAGGCAGTCGCTGAAGGTGGGATCAGGTAGAAGGGCAGGCAGAAAGGAGGCTGGTGTGGGTGTGGGCCCAGGAACGGGGAGCTGATCACGTCACTGCTAGTGAAATGGCCTTCATCATCCGAAAGCTGCATCCGGTTCTTTTTTGTCGGGGGTTCTTCGGATTCTTGCTTAATTGCGCTGATCCTTTCTCCCATGGTGAACCTGCGTCCGTGGTCGCTTTTGAAGCACGGCTGCTCACTGCGCAAGTCGCCCTTCTCTGATTCTCCTCCGTAGCCACTGTCTGTGTCCGTGTCGCTGCCACTCTGCTCCCCACTCGAGTGAGCGAAAGTCCGCTGGATGACTGGCACGCAGTTTTTCCCAGGACCTTCCGAGCCTTTGGCCGGAGAGCTGGGTTTTTCCTTGAAGTCCATCACTTTGGGAGCTGGGTCTGATGGCTTCCTGGAGGTACCACCCTGCAGCAGCTCTGAGACCACCCGGTGGAGGTGGGTGACAAGCTGCGAAGACTTCAGGTCCCGAGTGTTCTCGTGCTTGGCCAGGTACTGAAGCACCTCCCGGGCACAAGTCTGGAAACCTGAGCAGAACATCTCTTGACCTGTTTCAACATTTCTCCCTGACAGCTCACCTAGGGAAACAAAAATCCAAAGGAAAATGTTTCAGAAGGCCCTGTGGTGTACCTGGATACCTATACTCCAAAAAACCAGGTGCTTTCGTTTTTGTTAAAAAAAGAAATCGCATTTACTGATTTGTGTTCCTAACTCCAAAAGTAGTATGCTCAGAGAAGAATTACACTGAAAAGTATAAATAATTAAATTAAAATAATCCATATACTAACACTCAGATAAAATATGATTTTTAATGTTTGCATAATATCCTATCATGGAAATAGACCATAATTAATAGAGATGAGCTGTTTCCCCTCTTTTGGAATGTATAGGTGGTTTGTGAGTTTTCCATGTAAGTGAAGCAGCAAAGAACATTCTCATGTATTCATAAACCTGAGTCAATGCATACAACATTGCACCGTGGCAAAATGGGCAGAGGCCAGATAGTTATCAAATGAGGAAAAGAATGAAGAAACAATCACCACCTATAAGTAAACTTATTTTCAATGACTTGTAAAAGTTGCAGTCATGCTGTGATCTTTAATTAGGCTATTTCTATATCTTTTCCACATATTCTATCCATGATCCTCAAGACATTAGGTATGACCATCTTCCTATTTTTAATGAGGAAACTGGCAGAAGCATTTGCTGGGTTTTTGCCATTTTCATCATACGAGCCTTGGAGAGGAAGGCAGAGAATGAAATGAGGGAGTGGGTAGAATAATTCTCCCCAGTGAGTACAGTATTATTTGGAAGAAGTGAGACTAGAAGGTTAGGTGACTCCGATTATCTGGAAGTCTGTGGAAACGAATGATGAAACTTCAGTGGTTTCGCTAGATTGTGCAATTCACCAAGATACCTAGTGGCTATTCAGGGAACCACATGAAATGCAGGAAAAACTCCTGCTGTATCCTGCCAGGATCACACCACACACCAAGTGACAAGGAAGCAAAGAAACAGGAAAACACTGGGGCATACCCACGATTTCTTCTCCAATGAAAGAGGGCTAAGAAGACCAACTGTAAAACACCCACAAGGCAAATTATAGGTGCCTTGGCATTTTAAAAGAGAGTAGGGAAATCTCCCAGAACCCAGAGACTCTCAAGCTAAAATGCCACAGGAATATCTTATCATTTCACTAATACGTATTCATGCCAGGTGGCACACTGCCATTTCAAATGAAAAGTCTGACCTTTTAGGAAAGATAAAACTGCATCTCCCCCAATGAAGGTGCATAAGCAATTTGTTGCAGTAATGTTTATTCCATCAGATGTTGAGCCCACAGGCTCTCTATTTGTGCTCAAACTCTTAAAGAGAGGAGAGCCAGAATCAGCACTCACCAGCTTGTAAACCGCTCTGCAGGGCAATGATTTTCTGCTGCTGCTGATCAATTAGGTTTGTTAGTGCTTTCACATGCTTCAAGGTAAGTTCAAGAACCACTGCTTTTTCCAAGTGACCCAAAGTCTAGAAAGAAAAGAGCCTTAGTCAGCGGTGAGGTCAGAGAAGTCCCACCTTTGGGACATTTCTTAGCAAAGAGAAATGTCTCTAAAAGAAAAAAAAAAAGTGGATAGTCTTTCTTCGTTAGCTGTTCTAACACACATATATATAAAATATATATGATTAAATAATTTTAAAAAGGGTGCCATCTATCTTTGGAGGCATTTTGGAAGCTGCAACTACCTCAGGAAAATGCTTGGACAGATAAATTTCTCCAGCAGCCTCTGCTGACCTTAACTCAGGGGAATCCAGAGATAACATTTTTCTGCAGGGGTGTCAACTCAGAGAGGGACCTCTATTATGTCTGGCAGCCAATAGGCTTTCCCTACTTCTTTCCTTACACCCTTTCAGAACTTCCAGCTCATTCAGGCTTTTTTGTTCCTCCCGAAATACTTTTTTTTTTTTTTTTCCATTTCCCCAACCAAAGGCTGCCAAGTAGCTGAGGGCTACTGTCCAGAAAGGACAGGCCGTAAAAATCACACACCAAAGCAAGTCCCCTTATTTAACAACAAAAAAAAATGTGGGGGGAGTGGTGGAGGGAAAGGGGTAAATGTGTGTGGTGCTTGGCGTGTTCCTTTAAGTTAGAAAAACTAGGGAATCCTGAAAATCACCAGAAGTTAAACTCTTGAAAAGGAAGGCCAATTGGTGTTGGAGCCAACTTGGAGAGGTCCAAGCGGTTCTCGCCTCATTTGCATGAGTCAGCCAGAAAACGCCAGGACTGTGGAGGAGGACCCCACCACAGAGCCACCCGCCAGCTCTGATCCGCCCGTCTGGTCTGCAGTTCCCCGCGGAACCTGCAGGCGGCGAGTGACCCCCGCCCGCCCTCTGGGCAAAGGACTGGGTTGGAAAGGGGCCAGCTTCTCACTTACTGTAAGTTTGAGATGTTCTGGTAGGAGATCCTTCAGCTGGGCGATGCACTCGTTAATCCGGTCACGTCTCTTTTTCTCGATGAGCCGGTGCGGCAATTTGTAGGTCTCCTGCAAGACGCACGGGGAGGCGGTGGGCGCTTGGGGAAGGAGATGAGAAGCCTATCCTCCCAGCCCCGCAGCACGAGTCCGGCAGAGGAGCAGAATAGCACCCAGAACCATCATCTGCCCTTTCTTTTCCAAGTCACTCAGAAGAGACACCGAGCCCACACCCTGCATCCCCTCGCCAACCTCAAAGCGAGAAAACTTTTCTTGGAAACTCAGCGCGCGCGAGGGGCTGAGCGCAGGGTCCCCAGGGGTGCACTTGCTTACCTTGCTGTCCTCGCTCCGCTTTATTCCCCGTCTTGACTTGTACACTTGGTACATGTGGGCAAAATCCATCCTGCAGGAAGAGAGACCAGGAAGGGTCGTGACTGCTTGCGCACGGCTGCAGGCGTTCTGCCGGGCAAGAACCCCCTGGTGCGCCCGGAGCTGCTCCAAGTTGAGAGTGGCGCATAACATGGGGCTGGAGTTGAGGCTTGAAGGGCCAAGGAGTGCCAACTTACCCTGGTAGGTCTCCGTGCTCCAGTCCCGGTGCTTTGGGCAGGCAGGCGGGGGGTGGTTGCGCGCTGGGGATCCGCTCCATGGTGCGGCGAGCCGGGGCCACTGCGCGCTCCTGTCTGCACTAGCGGAGCGTCTGGATGAGGACTGTCCTGGAGCGGGCTTCGGGGGTCTCTCCGCAGATGTTCCTCTGAGTCTGAGCTCTTTGAAATCCCCTGGGCTGCTGGAATCTTCGGCTTTGAGATGCAGCTTCAGTTGGGGGCGTGCATGGCCCGGTGTCCCCGCGGCCTCTGGCTCCGACTCAGCGCACAGACTGGCGGTGTGTGCTCCCTGCGCGGTCTGCGCCGTGCGAGCCAAGTGAATGAGAAGTGGGGCGGGCGGGGAGGCGGGAGGGAGCGGGTGGGGGGGGGCGGTTAGGGCGGAGTGGGGGGGTGGGGGGACAAGCCGAGGAGTAATGGAGAGGCTGCGGGCTGGGTTAAATGGGAGCGAGTGGGTGGGTTGGAGCTACGTGTTCTACCCTGTGACTCCAGGCACGTCTGGCCACTGCCGGGGAGGGAAGGAGCGACCTGCCCGCCCTCCCCCGGCTTCATCACATGAGTCTCACGTGTTGGACAACGCTCCGGCGGCTGCTAGGGAGCCCCCACCCCCAGCCCCGGCCCCCAGGTGTCTGCGGCTGCGGCCGCCTTTCCCCGAAGAGGGGGTGGCAGCGCAACGTGGGTCCTGCCCAGTTGGGTGGGGGGCACGGAAGCTGGAAGGGACGGGGGTGCTGGGGGAGGGGGAGAGTTGGTAACGTGGGCGAACCTGCCCCAGGGAAATGAAGTAAGTTCCCGTCTCCTGGGAGGGAACGGGGGAGGACGGATCCGCCCGCGTCTGACTCAAGCCGGGAGAGGAATATCCCCTTGCTAGCTCCAGCCCAGCCCTCTTCCTCCTCCCCCGCCCGGCCCGCTTGGAGGAACCGGCGCGCAGCGGAGGGAGTCGCCCGGCCCCCCAGCCTTCCCCAGAGGCTGGGGTTTCTTTCCGTCCTGGCTTCCCTGCCCCCACTGCTCACCCTCGCGTCCAGGAATTGCCCGCCTTGGGGAGGGACCGAGGGGCGGGGCGGATGTCACCCCATGGGAAGCGGGCAGACAGCCAAGCGCAGGGGCAGCTGAGGCTGCCGCCGAGCACGCCGCGCGCACCTGACCGTGGAGGGTGTGAGCCGAGGGCCCCTTGCTCCCCAGGAGCTCCGCTCCTGGGCACAGCCTGCGGGCGGGCGGGCACCTGGTTGCGCAGCCCCCTGGGTGCCCCAGTGTCACCCCCTTCCTCCCGGCCAGTCAAGCACAGAAAGATACCGGGCGCGGTGCCCGGTGTTCCCTCCCTCCCCTGCCCCCTCCAGAGCAGAGGCGCCCGGGTCGCCTCCCCTCCGGCTGCAGCGTTACACAACCGCGGCGGCGGCGCCTGCCCTGCAGCAGCGCAGGGCGTGACGCTTCACGTGGCCGGGGCTCAGGTCGCAGCGCCGCGGACCGCGAGCCCCTCTGCGTTGACCCAGGGACTGAGACCCCGGGGACGTGGTGTGCCAACCCGGATCGGCCCTCTCCCTGCCTGTTGGGAACTTCGGCGGCGCTGTTTGCGGTCTGCACCCAGGGCAGGAGGGATGAGAGAGACAAGAAATAAAACCGCCTGTTACACAGTGAAATCTTAGCAATCATGCAGTCGACACATATTTGTTGAGCCCCCTACTCTGTGCTAGGCGCTGTGCTTGTTGATGAATCCGACACGGATCCTGCCCTTGAACTTACAGAACCTCTAGGAAAAGGATAAATTGAGCAATAAAGGAAAGGCAGCCCTGGGAAAATTGTATCGAGGCCACTGGCTGACAGAGGGAAAAAAAATGAGAACTTGTGTTGCTTTGTGTTTTTAATTTAATTTAATTCTAACCAAGATGCCTAGGTAGAGAAGCGGGAGAGAAGCTAACCCAAAGTCCCGAGCCCGGGGCGGAAAGACCTCCTCCAACGGCCCCAGATCTCTGCAATCTCACTTAGGCTGCCGGAGGGCCCCACCCACCTCCCCCGGAAAAGTCCGGGCTCTGTGACCTTCTCACTCAGCCTGGAGCAGGGAAAACAGCTGAAACTCCAATCCCGCGTTGTGAGCAGCGCTGATACAGTCAGAGGAGGGAGCCAGTGGAAACTCATGACTAAAATAAGGCCTGGCTGGGGATTTCACTGACCTCTGCCCTCCCCTGCCCTGCAAATTCGGGGAGTTGAGAGATGACTGTAAGCCTTTCCCACTGCGCTTTGGGTCAGTCACCGCGCTGCTGGGAGTGACCTGGCAGTGGGAAGGATTGAAAAAAAAAATGGGGTCACTGCTGAGACTGGGTGAAGAGTAGCCTCGGGTGCAGTTAGGGAGTCAGTCTTAACTGGCAGTGTCCTTGACGACCTAGAGAACTGGCATTCACAAGTTGACCAAACTGGGAGTGTATTTCCTTCAGGTCGCCTTGGAGAGCTCCCACTTCCTGTTTATATTTCACAAGCGTCAAACTCATTAGCAAGTGTGAGAAATGCCTCCTTTTCTAACTGCTAACTGGCATGACCTCACTTCGGGGCTCAGAGATCCCTCCCTGCCAGAAGGTACTTTTGCTGGCCAAAGGCAGGAACCGGAGTCCGCCCTGGAAACGTGCTTTCAATCTTGGGCGACCTGCTTCATTGTGTGACTTTAATAAGGATAAAGAGTTGTCATGACTGCGTCAAAACCACGGTTCCACTAGGAAATAAACACTGGGAGAGGAAAGGACAGACACCCCCTTCCGCTGACACCCCTCACCCGATGGCAGGAGTGAGCCCAAACCCTGCAGCTTCCATGGCTCATGGCTCATGACAATATCATTCTTAAAATTCTTTGAGTTTATCAACACATTTTGCCCCTACCTGCCCTACAACTGTAAATAGCAAAATGTATGCATTTCCTACTTTTTATTTGTTCCAAATGTATTCTCAAGCTTCAAGAACTGTTTACATCCTACCAGAGTTCCACCATATCCGGATTAAAAAAAAAAAAAAAAATCTGTTGTTCTCTCCATAGCTTATGGCTTTTAAAAAATAGTAATTTGAACAAACAATTCCTACCTGGCATGTATCTTTCCATCCTGGAGAATGTTACTATATCGGTCTGTCATCTTTTGTAGATATTAAAAACCTTTCATATGTCAATTTCTTTGCCCCTCACCACCACCTTATAGGCAGGTATTCAATTCACACATATTTATTGTTATTCAATGCCAGACACTGAAATAGAGCCTAGGGATGTATAACATATTCTGTTTGGAAAACTAAGGCTCAAGGAGGCTAAATAACCTGCCCCAGGTTATATAGTCTGGGATTCAGTCTGAGACAAGGCCCCGGGTTTGTTGGACTCCAAAGCTTGTGCTCTTAATCACTATACCTATGGTTGCCTGGTAGGGTTGTTTGGGTTGTGCACCGCTCAACTCCAGGGGGAGCTACTCACATTGCAGTCTGTGTGACAGCACCCTCTGGAGTAGTGCAGTGTGGCACTGAGCAGCTGCACTGGGTAATCCTGCCATTTTGTAGCCATCCCTGCTGTTTTATCTCTTCTAAGTGGGGAAAGAACATAATTTTGTACAAGAGAATGATGGGATCTTTCTTTTCTTTCCTATTGGGACTCAGCTTCTTGGTGGCCTTACACTGTGTGCTGAATGAGTCAATACTCTTACTATCTATAGTAACTCCTGGGCCCTTCCTGTGCAAGAATTTAGAGCTCCAAGCTCCCCTATACATCCCCACAACTTGCTTGCTCAGATACCACTTTTTACGTGCTTATGAAACCTCAAAAATTTTTATCTCTACTCACAGTAAGAAATGCATTTTACATCATGTCTCAATACACACACGTGTGTCTCTATACACATCTTAAGTATATTTAAGCATAGGGCAGCCAAGGCTTGGTTGGGCTATAGCAATAAGTGACCACTACCCTCTCTCCTATACTCCTGAGTAACCACTGCTCTCTTAAAAAAGGAAAAAAGAAATTAAGCCACTTAGAAAGAAGTCAGTCAGGCCGAGTGTGGTGGCTCATGCCTGTAATCCCAGAACTTTGGGAGGCCAAGGCGGGTGGATCATCTGAGGTCAGGAGTTCAAGACCAACCTGGCCAACAGGGTGAAACCCGAGCTTTACTAAAAATACCAAAAATTAGCTGGACATAGTGGCAGGCGCCTGCAGTCCCAGCTACTCAGGAGGAGGCTGAGACAGGAGAATTGCTTGAACCCAGGAGGCGGAAGTTGTGGTGACTGAGCGGAGATCACACCATTGCACTCCAGCCTGGGCAACAAGAGCAAAACTCCATCAAAAAAAAAAAAAAAAAAAAAAAAAAAATCCAATGTATTTCAGACAAAAAATTTCACAGAACAATATTTCACTCTTATTACATGCATTCTGATATTTTCTAGTTTAGTCTCATCTGTTTTATTAAAAGAAAAATATTCAGGTCTTGACTTACTAAGTTGATCTCACCACCCACCAATGGATCATGACCTGAAATTTAAAAATTTGCCTCCGGGGCACAGTGGCTCACGCCTGTAATCCTAGCACTTTGGGAGTCCAAGTCAGGTGGATCGTGAGGTCAGGAGTTCAAGACCAGCCTAGCAAATATGGTAAAGCCCCATCTCTACTAAAAAAATTAAAAAATTAGCTGGGCATGGTGGTGCACGCCTGTAGTCCCAGCTACTCGGGAGACTAAGGCAGGAGAATTGCTTGAACCCAGAAGGCAGAGGTTGCAGCGAGCCGAGATCACGCCACTGTACTTCAGCCTGGGTGACAGGGTGAGACTCCATCTCAAAATAAATAAAAAATAAAAACTTGCCTTACTCTAGGCACAGTGTTGTATTTTTGGCTTGGCCCCACCAGAAACAGATCACTGGCATCTGCACACTTGAAGATCTTCCAGATCACTTATAAAAGTGTTAAATAAAATTGCTGATCCTATTTGGACTTAATGGTATAGAGGTCTCCATTCAGGAAAATATCTGTTAATTCCTACCTTTGTTCCCTATTTATAATTACCCTTCTCATTTTCCGCTCTTTTAAAAAATAATGGCGTTTAATTCTTTAATTGAGAGGTAAACATAAAATACAGATCTTAAATGTTTGGTTCATGATTTTTGGTAAATGTACACCTGTGTAGCCACTGCCCCACACAAGATACAGAACATTTTTTATCACCCCAGAAAGTTTCTTTATATGTTTTTCCAATCAATCCCCCAACCGCCACAATTACTTTCTGATTTCTATCACTGTACATTAACTTTGTCCACTATGGAGATTCATATAAATGAATGTACTCTTCAGAGTAAAGTTTCTGTCAGTATAGTTTTGAGATCCTGCCATATTGTCACGTGTATTAGAATTTTGTCCTTTTTTTAATTGCTGAGTGTATTTCATTGTACACAGATAGCACAGTTTATCTAGTTCCGTGTTAATGGATATTCAGGTTGCTTCCAGTATGGGGCTGTTATGAATGAAGCTGCTATCAACATTCATGTACAAGATTTTGGGGAATGTATATTCTCATTTATGTTGGATAAATATTAGGAGTGGAATTCTTGGGTCACAGATTAAGTATATGTGAACTTTATTATAAATTGCCAAACAGATCTCCAAAGAGGTGTTACCATTTTACAATACCACCAACAATGTATGAGAATTCCAGGGGCTCCACATCCTCACTAACGTTTAGGGTAGACAGATTTTTAAATTTTAGCCATTCTAATGGGTATGAGATAATTTTTTTTTGTCATTTTAATTTGCATTTCTCTGATAACTAATGAAGTTGAGCACTTTTTCATATTATTATTGGCCATTGGTGTATCTTATTTTCTGAAGTATTTGTCCGCATCTTTTACTTAGTTTTTAAATTGAATTACTTGCCTTCATAATTGTGGTATATAGAAATACAATCCAATTTTCTATATTGACCTTGTATCCTGCAACCTTGCCATTATATTGTTGACTTTTAGGAGTTCCTTATATATTTGAATTACAAGTACTTTGTCAAAACATGATTTTATTAATGATGTCCTTTATGAGTAGAATTTTTAGTTTTGATAGAGTCCAGTTTATCAGTATTTTCTTTTACAGCTAGTGTGTGGGTCTTTATCGAAAAAATTTTGCATGACTCTAGTCAGAAAGATATTATATTTTTCTCTGGAAACTTTATAGATAAGATTTTTGTACTGAGGTCTGTGATCTGTCTTGAAATAATTTTTTGTTTATGGAGTGAAAGAAGAGTCAAGATTCAGTTTTATGTTCCAGCAACACTTAACGAGACTTTCCCTTCCCAATCGGATTGACTTCAACACTTTGTTGAAAATCAATCAACCATATGCGTGTGGTTCTATTTATATACTTTCTGTTTTGTTCCATTGGTCTGTTTGTCTAGGTTTCAACAATGCCACACTTTCTTGATACTGGAGCTTTACAGAAATCTTGAAATTGGATGGTGTTAATCTTCCAACTTTGTTCTTTTTAAAGATTGTCTTGGCCGGGCACAGTGGCTCACGCCTGTAATGCCAGCTCTTTGGGAGGCTGAGGTGGGCGGATCACATGAGGTCAGGAGTTTGAGACCAGCCTGGCCAACATAGTAAAACCCAGTCTCTACTAAACATACAAAAATTAGTCGGTCATGGTGGTGGGCACCTGTAATCCCAGCTACTCAGGAGGCTGAGGCAGGAGAATCACTTGAATCCAGGAGGCGGAGGCTGCAGTGAGCCAAGATCGCGCCACTGCACTCCAGTCTGAGCAAGACCATATCAAAAAAAAAAAAAAAAAAAAAAAAAAAAAAAAAAAAAAAAAAAGATTGTTTTGACTATTTTAGGTTCTTTGCATTACCATATAACTTTTAGATTGAGTTTTTTCTTTCTTCAAAGAAGCTTGCTAGGATTTCTATGGGAATTGCATCATATCTGTAGATCAGTTTAGAAAAAATGAACATTTAAACAATATTATGCCTTCTTATCTATGAATATGGTATAGCTTTCCATTTTTTTATGTCATCTTCATTTCTTTCAGCAATATTTGTAGTTTTCTGTGGAGAAATCTTACACATCTTTTGTTAGATCTGTTCATATTTGATTTTTTAAAATATGTCTGTAAATTTTAAAACATTTCCCAATTGTTTATTGAGTGTATATAGAAATGCAGTCAATTTTTTTATCTATAACCTTGCTAAATTCATTTATTAGTTTGAGTAGTATTTTTGATAGGGTTCTTCACACACGCAAACATGTTGCTTGTGAATAATGACAGCTTTACTTCTTTTCTGATCTTTTAATTTATTTTTTGCCTTAATACTTTATCAGGATAATGCTGGTCTTATAAAACAAGTTGAGAAGTATTACTTCTTTTCTGAAGGAGCTTGTGTAGGATTGGTACTATTTCTTCCTTAAATGGAAAAGCCACCTGAGCCTGAAGTTTTCTTTGGGGGAAAGGTTTTTTTACTATGAATATAATTTTATTAACAGATATTAGGCTATTTAGTTTTTAATTTCTTCTTTCATTAGTTTGGTCATTTGTGTTTTTTAAGACATTTGTCTATTTCACTTAAATTTGCCAATATATTCGTATAAAGTTTTATCAGTTTCAATGTTTATAGTCAGTAGTGATAAACCTCTTTTCACTCCTTTTAAAACTTTTTGTTAATTTATGTATTTTTCTTGATTATCTTGCTAAGGGGCCTATCAATTTTATTAAACTTTACAAAGATCTAAACTTTGATATTATTGATTTTCTCAATTGTTTGTTCATCTTATATTTCATTTTCTCTTTTATTTTTTTCCTTTTTTTCTACTTATTTTGGATTTAATTTGCTTTACTTTCTCTGGTTTCTTGTGATGCAAGGTAATGTGATTTTAAACCTTTTTTCTTGTTACTTTTATTTATTTATTCTTTATTAGACTTTAAGTTCTAGGGTACATATGCACAATGTGCAGGTTTCTTACATATGTATGCATGTGCCATGTTGGTGTGCTGCACCCATTAACTCGTCATTTACATTAGGTATTTCTCCTAATGCTATCCCTCCCCCCTCCCCCCACCTCACGACAGGCCCTGGTGTGTGATGTTCCCCGCCCTGTGTCCAAGTGTTCTCATTGTTCAATTCCCACCTATGAGTGAGAACATGCAGTGTTTGGTTTTCTGTCCTTGCAACAGTTTGCTCAGAATGATGGTTACCAGCTTCATCCATGTCCCTACAAAGGACATTACCTCATCCTTTTTTATGGCTGCATAGTATTCCATGGTGTATATGTGCCACGTTTTCTTAATCCAGTCTATCACTGATGGACATTTGGGTTGGTTCCAAGTCTTTGCTATTGTGAATAGTGCTACAATAAACATATGTGTGCATGTGTCTTTATAGTAGCATGACTTATAAACCTTTGGGTATATACCCAGTAATGGGATGGCTGCGTCAAATGGTATTTCTAGTTCTAGATCCTTGAGGAATCGCCACCCTGTCTTCCACAATGGTTGAACTAGTTTACAGTCCCATCAACAGTGTAAAAGTGTTTCTGTTTCTCCACATCCTCTCTAGCACCTGTCATTTCCTGATTTTTTAATGATCACCATTCTGACTGGTGTGAGATAGTATTTCATTGTGGTTTTGATTTGCATTTCTCTGATGGCCAGTGATGTGAGCATTTTCTCATGTGTCTGTTGGCTGAATAAATGTCTCCTTTTGAGAAGTGTCTGTTCATATCCTTTGACCACTTTTTGATAGGGTTGTTTGATTTTTTTTCTTGTAAATTTGTGTAAGTTCTTTGTATGTTCTGGATATTAGCCCTTTGTCAGATGGGTAGATTGCAAAAATTTTCTCCCATTCTGTAGGTTGCCTGTTCATTCTGATGGTAGTTTCTTTTGCTGTGCAGAAGCTCTTTAGTTTAATTAGATCCCATTTGTCAATTTTAGCTTTTGTGGCCATTGCTTTTGGTGTTTTAGTCATGAAGTCATTGCCCATGCCTATGTCCTGAATGGTATTGCCTAGGTTTTCTTCTAGGGTTTTTATGGTTTTAGGTCTAACATTTACATCTTTAATCCATCTTGAATTAATTTTTGTATAAGGTGTAAGGAAGGGATCCAGTTTCAGCTTTCCACATATGGCTAACCAGTTTTCCCAGCACCATTTATTAAATAGGGAATCCTTTCCCCATTTCTTGTTTTTGTGAAGTTTGTCAAAGATCAGATGGTTGTAGATGTGTGGTATTATTTCTGAGGGCTCTGTTCTGTTCCACTGGTCTATATCACTGTTTTGGTACCAGTACCATGCTGTTTTGGTTACTGTAGCCTTCTAGTATAGTTTGAAGTCAGGTAGCGTGATGCCTTCAGCTTTGTTCTTTTTGCTTAGGATTGTCTTGGCAATGCGGGCTCTTTTTTGGTTCCATATGAACTTTGAAGTCGTTTTTTCCAATTCTGTGAAGAAAGTCATTGGTAGCTTAATGGGGATGGCATTGAATCTATAAATTACTTTGGACAGTATGGCCATTTTCAGGATATTGATTCTTCGTATCCATAGGCATGGAATGTTCTTCCATTTGTTTGTGTCCTCTTTTATTTTGTTGAGTTGTGGTTTGTAGTTCTCCTTGAAGAGGTCCTTCACATCCCTTGTAAGTTGGATTCCTAGGTATTTTATTCTCTTTGAAGCAATTGTGAATGGGAGTTCACTCATGATTTGGCTCTCTGTTTGTCTGTTATTGGTGTATAGGAATGCTTGTGATTTTTGCACATTGGTTTTGTATCTGAGACTTTGCTGAAGTTGCTTATCAGCTTAAGGAGATTTTAAGCTGAGACAATGGGATTTTCTAAATATACAATCATGTCATCTGCAAACAGGGACAATTTGACTTCCTCTTTTCCTAATTGAATACCCTTTATTTCTTTTTCCTGCCTGTTTGCCCTGGCCAGAACTTCCAACACTATGTTGAATAGGAGTGGTGAGAGAGGGCATTCCTGTCTTGTGCGAGTTTTCAAAGGGAATGCTTCCAGTTTTTGCCCATTCATTATAATATTCGCTGTGGGTTTGTCATAAATAGCTCTTATTATTTTGAGATATGTCCCATCAATACCTAGTTTATTGAGAGTTTTTAACCTGAAGGGCTGCTGAATTTTGTTGAAGGTCTTTTCTGCATCTATTGAGATAATCATGTGGTTTTTGTCTTTGGTTCTGTTTATATGATGGATTATGTATATTGATTTGTATATGTTGAACCAGGCTTGCATCCCAGGGATGAAGCCAACTTGATCATGGTGGATAAGCTTTTTGATATGCTGCTGGATTTGGTTTGCCAGTATTTTATTGAGGATTTTTGCATCAATGTTCATCAGGGATATTGGTCTAAAATTCTCTTTTTTTGTTGTGTCTTTGCCAGGCTTTGGAATCAGGATAATGCTGGCCTCATAAAATTAGTTAGTGAGGATTCCCTCTTTTTCTATTGATTGGAATAGTTTCAGAAGGAATGGTATCAGCTCCTCTTTGTACCTCTGGTAGAATTCAGCTGTGAATCCATCTGGTCCTGGACTTTTTTTTGGTTTGTAGGCTATTAATTATTGCCTCAATTTCAGAGCCTGTTATTGGTCTATTCAGGGATTCAACTTCTTCCTGGTTTAGTCTTGGGAGGGTGTATGTGTCCAAGAATTTATCAATTTCTTCTAGATTTTCTAGTTGATTTGCATAGAGGTGTTTATGGTATTCTCTGATGGTAGTTTGTATTTCCGTGGGATCAGTGATGATATATCCCCTTCATCCTTTTTTATTGCATCTATTTGATTCTTCTCTCTTTTCTTTTTTATTAGTCTTGCTAGCGGTCTATCTGTTTCGTTGATCTTTTCAAACAACCAGCTCCTGGATTCATTGATTTTTTGAAGGGTTTTTTGAAGGATTTTTAGAATTTTCAGCTTTTCTGCTCTGGTTTCTCCCCATCTTTGTGGTTTTATCTACCTTTGGTCTTTGATGATGGTGTCCTACAGATGGGGTTTTGTTGTGGATGTCCTTTTTGTTGATGTTAATGCTATTCCTTTCTGTTTGTTAGTTTTCCTTCTAACAGTCAGGTCTGTCAGCTGCAGGTCTGTTGGATTTTGCTGGAGGTCCACTCTCGACCCTGCTTGCCTGGGTATCAGCAATGAAGGCTGCAGAACAGCAAATATTGCAGAACAGCACATGTTGCTGCCTGCTCCTTCCTCTGGATGCTTTGTCTCAGAGGGGCATCCAGCTGTATGAGGTGTCAGTCTGCCCCTACTAGGAGGTGTCTCCTAGTTAGGGTACTTGGGGGTCAGGGACCCACTTGAGGAAGCAGGCTGTCTGTTCTCAGATCTCAAACTCTGTGCTGGGAGAACCACTACTCTCTTCAAAGCTGTCAGACAGGTATGTTTAAGTCTGCAGAAGTTTCTGCTGCCTTTTGTTCAGCTATGCCCTGCCCCCAGAGGTGGAGTCTACAGAGGTAGGCAGACCTCCTTGAGCTGCGGTGGGCTCCACCCACTTTGTTTACCTAGTCAAGCCTCACCAATGGCAGACGCCCCTCCCCCAGCCTCGCTGCCACCTCGCAGTTCAATCTCGGAGTGCTGTGCTAGCAGTGGGCAAGGCTCTGTGGGCATGGGACCCACCGAGCCAGGTGTGGGATATAATCGGGTGTGCCATTTGCTATGACTGTTAGAAAAGTGCAGTATTAGGGCAGGAGTGTCCAGATTTTCCAGGTACTGTCTGTCTCAGCTTCTCTTGGCTAGGAAAGGGAATTCCCTGACCCCTTGAACTTCCTGGGTGAGGTGATGCCCTGCCCTGCTTCGGCTCACACTCTGTGGGCTGCACACACTGTCCAACAAGTCCCAGTGAGATGAATCCAGTACCTCAGTTGGAAATGCAGGAATCACCCATCTTCTGCATCACTCAGGCTGGGGGCTATAAACTGGAGCTGTTCCTATTCAGCCATCTTGGAACCAGTCCCCGTTACTTACTTTTAATAAGGCGTTTAAAACTAAAATTTTTTCATTGAGCACTGCTTTCATAGCATACCACAATGTTTGGTTTTTTTTTTTTTTTTTTAATCTTTTAGGTCAAAATATATTCTAATGTTTTTTGTAATTTTTCATTGATTTATAGTTTATTTAGAAGAGTGTTGCTTAATTTCCAAATATTTATGAATTTTCCAGGTAACATTTTTCTTTTTCTTTTAAAATAATTATAGGCTGGGTGCTGTGGCTCATGCCTGTAATCCCAGCACTTTGGAGGCCAAGGTGGACAGATCGCTTTAGGCCAGGAGTTTGAGACCAGGCAGGGCAATATGGTGAAATATTGTTACTAAAAAAATAAAAATAAATTAGCCAGATGTGGCAGCACGCACCTATAGTCCTGGCTACTCAGGAGGTTGAGATGAGAGGATCACTTGAGCCCAGGAGGCAGAGGTTGCAGTGAGCCGAGATCATGCCACTGCACTCCAGCCTGGGTGACAGAGCTAGACCCTGTCTCAAATAATAATAATAATAATAATAATAAAATCAAAAGAAATTACAAACATAATACAGAGAATTTCCACGTATCTTCCCTCAGTTTCACCCAATGGTAAAAATCTTACATGACTGTAATACAATATCAAAACAAGGAAATTGACATTGGTGCAATGCACAGACATATTCGTATTTCATCAGTTTTACATGCATTCACTTATATGTAGGTTTATATATAGTTCGATGCAATTTTATCACAGGTGCAGACTAGTGTAATCACCACCACAATCAAGATGCAAAACTGCTCTATCACAGTAAAATTCCCTCATACTACCCCTCCATAGTCATACCCATTCCCTTCTTCTCACCTATCCCACAGCCCTAGCAACCAATCTATTCTCCATCTCTGTAATTTTCTCATTTTAAGAGTGTTATATAGACCAGGCATGGTGGCTCATGCCTATAATCTCAGCACTTTGGGAGGTCAAGGTAGGAGGATCACCTGAAGCCAGGAGTTTGACAGCAGCCTGGACAACATACAGACCCTATCTCTATATTAAAAAATTAAAAATAAATATTAAAAAATTTAAGAAGAATGTTATATAAATAGAATCACATCATATATAACCTTTGAGATGGACTTTGTTTCACTCAGTGTAATTATCTTGAGATTTATCCAAGTGGTTTTGTGTATCAGTAGTAATTTCTCTTTTATCATTGAGTAGTATTCCATGATATGGATGTACCATAATTTGTTTACTTATTCGCCCACTGAAGACATTTGAATTGTTCCAGTTTTGGGCTACTACAAACAAACCTGCTATGAAAATTTATGTACACATTTTTGTGTGCATATAAATTTTCCTTTCTCTGAGATGAATGCCCAGGAATGCAATTACTACATCATTTTGTAATGGAGATTTTCTTAAGATGCTGATAAAGTGTTTGCCAGCATAGCTGTACCATTTTGTATTTCCAGTTGCAATGCATGAGAGATCTAGTTTCTCTGCATCCCTACTAGTATTTTGTATTGTCATTATTTTTAATTTTACATGTTTAAATAGGTATGTAGTGCCAGGTATCTTTTAATTATTGATTTCTAATTTATTACTATTTGGTCAGAAGATACACTCTATTAGATTTTAATTTTTTGTTTTTGTTGTTCAGACAGGGTCTCACTCTGTTGCCCAGGCTGAGTGCAGTGGTACAATTATGACCTCAGACTTCTAAGTAGCTGAGACTACAGGCATGTGCCACTGTGCCCAGATAATTTTGGTATTTTTTGTAGAGATGGGATCTTGTTATATTCCTCAGGCTGGTCTCGAACTCCTGGACTCAAGTAGTCCTCCTGCTTCAGCCTCCCAAAGTGCTGGGATTACAGATGTGAGCTACCACGCCCAGCCAGATTTTAATTTTTAACAGTTATTAAAACGTCTTTCATTGCCCAGCATATAGTCCATCTTAATGAATGTTTTATGTGGGTTCAAATACAAACAAATGCGTATTCTACATTTGTTCGGTATAATATTTTATAAAATCAATTGAGTCAAGTTGGTTGACAGTGTTGCTCAAATATAATGTATCTCTATTGGTTTTTTGTCTATTCATCCTATCAATTACTGAGACAAGAATGTTAAAAATCATTCCATTATGATTGTAGATTTGTCCATTTCTTTCTTTTCTTTTCTGTTTTTTTTTCTTTTTTCTTTTTTTTTTTTTTTTTTTTTGAGATGGGATCTCACTCTGTCACCCAGCCTGGGGTGCAGTGGCGCAATCATAGCTCACCATAACTTCAAACTCCTAGGCTTAAGCGATCTTCCCACCTCAGCCTCCCAGGTAGTTGGTACTACAGGCATGTACCACTATTCACAGCTAATTGGGTTTTTTTTATGTTTTGTAGAGACAGAGTCTCACTGTTTTGCACAGGCTGGTCTTGAACTCCTAGCCTCAAGCGGGATTCTCCCACCTCGAGCCTCCGAAGGTACTGGGATTAGAGTGTGAGCCACCACACCCAGCCAATTTGTCCATTTCTGTCAAATTTTGTTTTTGCATTTTGGAACTCTTTTTTTTTTTTTTTTTTTTTTTTGAGATGGAGTTTTGCTCTTGTTGCCCAGGCTGGAGTGCAAAGGCACAATCTTGGTTCATGGCAACCTCCACCTCCCGGGTTCAAGCGATTCTCCTGCCTCAGCCTCCTGAGTAGCTGGGATTATAGGCATGCGCCACCACGCCCAGCTAATTTTGTATTTGTAGTAGAGACAGGTTTTCTCCATGTTGGTCAGGCCAGTCTCCAACTCCCAACCTCAGGTGACCCACCCACCTCAGCATCTCAAAGTGCTAGGATTATAGGTGTGAGCCACCGACCCAGCTGGAACTCCATTCTTAACTGCATACACACTTAGTATTGACAGATCCTCTTGATGAATTTTTCTTTTATCATTAATACTTTTCCTCTTTATCTCTAGTAATATAATTATTCTGAAGCCCATCTTAATATTAATATAACCATACTTGCTTTTTTATACTTAATGTCTGTGTGGTATATTTTTTCTACCCTTGTGCTTTCAAACTATGTCTTTTTATATTGTAGTTATTTTCTTCTGTTTTTTATAGACAGGTTCTTACTCTGTTGCCCAGGCTGGAGTGCAGTGGTGAGATCACAGCTCACTGTAACCTTGAACTCCTGGGCTCAAGTAATCCTCCTGCTTCAGCCTCACAAGTAGCTGGGACTTCAGGCATGTCTCACCATACCTTGCTAAGTTTTAAATTTTTGTAGAAATGGGGTCTTCCTGTGTTGCCCAGGATGGTCCCCAACTCCTGGCCTCAAGCAGTTCTCCTGCCTTGGCCTCAAAGTGCTGGAATTACAGGCATGAGCCACTGTACCTAGCCTTAAACTATGTCCTTATAATTTTGTATTTGTCAAGAGCATATTGTTGGATCTTTTATATCAATCTGATAATCTCTGCCATTTAAGTGTTTAATATGTTTATATTTGATATAATTATTATCTGAGTTAATTCTCCCATATTGGTATGATTTTCTACTTGTCCCTTTTTTTTTTTTTTTTTTTTTGAGACGGAGTCTCGCTCTGTCGCCCAGGCTGGAGTGCAGTGGCCGGATCTCGGCTCACTGCAAGCTCTGCCTTCCCGGGTTTACGCCATTCTCCTGCCTCAGCCTCCTGAGTAGCTGGGACTACAGACGCTCGCCACCTCGCCCGGCTATGTTTTTGCATTTTTTACTAGAGACGGGGTTTCACCGGGTTAGCCAGGATGGTCTTGATCTCCTGACCTCGTGATCCGCCTGTCTCGGCCTCCCAAAGCGCTGGGATTACAGGCTTGAGCCACCGCGCCCGGCCCTCTACTTGTCCCTTTTATTCTTTGTTTCTGCTTCTACTTTCTTGCCTCATTTTTTGTATACTGCATTCTTTTTAATTAATTTTTCTTTGAAATGGGGTCGTGCTATGTTGCCCAGGCTGGTCTTGAACTTCTGGCCTCAAGTGATACTCCCATGTCAGCCTCCCAAAGTCTGGGATTGCAGGTATGAGCCCCTGTGCCCAGCCCATATTGCATTTTTATTTTTATTTATGTATTTTTTTTTTTTTTGAGACGGTGTCTCATTCTGTTGCCTAGGCTGGAGTGCAGTGGCACGGTCTCTGCTCAATGCAACCTCTGCCTCCTGGTTTCAAGCAATTCACATGCCTCAGCCTCCCCAGTAGCTGGGATTACAGGTGTGTGCCACCACACCCAGCTAATTTTTCCTATCTGTTGTAGAGATGGAGTTTCACTGTGTTGGCCAGGCTGGTCTCAAACTCCTGGCCACAAGTGATCCACCCACCTCAGCCTCCCAAAGTGCCGGGATTACAGGCATGAGTCACAACACCTGGCCCCATATTGCATTTTTTAATCATTCCATTTTATCTCTTGTTTTTAGCTATATTTCTTGATAGTATATTTTTAGTGGCTGTTCTAAAGCAATGGTTCTTAAACTTTCCATACATTAGGAACACCTAATGCTTTTATTAAAACATAGATTTTTGGGTCATACTCCTAGAGCTCCTTATTTAGTAGGTATGTGATATTGCTCAAAAATATGCATTTTTAGTAAGTTTTCAGATGATGCTGGTGATATATGTCTGGGAACTACATTTTGAGAACCACTGTTCTAGAAATTATTCTCTGCCTTTACCTTCAAATAGTATACTAAAAAAAAATTATTATGCAACTTCACAAATAGTGCAAGAACTTTACAACAGTATAATTCTATTTCTTCCCCTACCAACCTTTTGTGCTCTTATTATCTGACATTTTACTCTTTATTCCCAAATATGTAATAAACCTCACAATATATTGGTTTTTTTGCTTTAAACAATCAATCATCTTTTCAAATATTATATGCACACACATACATAAATAGAGAGATATATAAATATTTCTTCATAAAAGATCTTTAACGTCTTTTTTTGTTTTGTTTGTTTGTTTTTTGAGACAGAGTTTAGCTCTTGTTGCCCAGGCTGGAGTACAATGGCGTGATCTCAGCTCACCACAACCTCTGCCTCCCAGGTTCAAGCGATTCTCCTGCCTCAGCCTCCCGAGTAACTGGGATTACAGGCACGTGCCACCATGCCCAGCTAATTTTTATATTTTTAGTAGAGACTGGGTTTCTTCATGTTGGTCAGGCTGGTCTCGAAATCCCAACCTCAGGTGATCCACCTGCCTCAGCCTCCCAAAGTGCTGAGATTACAGGCACGAGCCACTGCACCTGGCCTTTTTTTTTTTTTGAGATGGAATCTGTCTGTCACCCAGGCTGGAGTGCATGATCTCGGCTCACTGCAAACTCCACCTCCTGGGTTTAAGCCATTCTCATGCCTCAGCCTCCTGGGTAGCTGGGATTACAGGTGTACACCACCATGCCCAGCTGATTTTTATATTTTTAGTAGAGATGAGGTTTCACCATGTTGGCCAGGCTGGTCTCTAAGTCCTGACCTCAAGTGATTCACCTGCCTTGGCCTCCCAAAATACTGGGATTACAGGCATGAGCCACCATACCTGGCTCTATCCATTTTTTAAAACCCTTTCTAGGAGTCTTAAATTCTTCCTACAGATCTGGGTTTCCTTCTGCTATCTTTTCTGTTCAGTCTGAAAAACTTATGTCAGCTTTTCTTGTAGCATGGGTCCACTGGAGATGAATCTTCCCAATTCTTACCTGTCTGAAAATGACTTTATTTCTTTTTTTTTTTTTTTTTTTAAGACAGAGTCTCGCTTTGTTGCCCAGGCTGGAGTGCAGTGACATAGTCTCCCTCACTGCAACCTCCGCCTACCAGGTTCAAGCGATTCTCCTGCCTCAGTCTCCCGAGTAGCTGGGATTACAGGTGCCTGCCACCACACCCAACTATTTTTTTGTATTTTTAGTAGAGATGGGGTTTCACCATGTTGGCCAGGCTGGTCTCAAACCCCTGATCTTGTGATCTGCCCACCTCAGCCTCCCAAAGTGCTGGGATTACAGGTGTGAGCCACCATGCCTGGCCTTTGCCTTCATTTTTAAAGTATGTTTTCATGGGGTATAGAATTCTAGTTTGACAGTGTTTTTCTTTTAGTGCTTTAAAGATGTTCTATTGTCTTCTGGCCTCCATTGATTCTAGTGAAAAGTCATCTGTTATTTCTATCATTATTCCCTTATATTTATGTCTTTTTCCTCCTTTGATTGCTTTTCAGATTTACCACTTACCACTGCTTTTCAGCAGTTTGGCTATGATTTGTTTAGGTGCTGCTTTTTCCATATTTATTCTCCTTGTGGGTGTGTTAAGGTTCTTGGTTCTCCTCCCACCCCCAACCCTCCCCTGACACACAACATGGATGTAGAACTTCTTGATTCTATGAGTTGATATCTTTAATCAATTTTGGTAAGTCTTGACCAATAAAGCTTTAATGATTTCTTCTGCCATGCTGTCCCTGTTCTCTTATTTTTGGGATTCCATTTGCACATATGTTGGGTTGTTTGAAATTAACCCAAATACTGTCAGATGCTCAGTTTCCTCTGCTGTTGAGTCTGCTACTAAGCTGCTACTAATGAATTTATTTTTGATATTGTGTTTTTCATTTTTAGCATTTCCATATGGTTCTTTTTTTCTAGTTTCCACCACTTTTTTGAAATTCCCCATCTCTTCATGAATGTTGTCCTCTTTTCCATGAGGTCCTTTAACATTTTTATATTATAGATTTTTTTATTTTAATATCTCAGTCTGATAATTTTAACTTTTAAGCTAGCTCTGGATCTGATTCTGTTGATTATTTTCTATCTTAACCATGAGACCTATTTTCTTGCTTTTTCACAGACCTTGAAATTTTTTATTGCACACTGAATACTTTAAAAGAAAAATAGAATGAATACAAAATAAATATTTACCTTCAAAAAAAGAAAAGAGCAAGCCCCTTCTGCAAGGAGCTGAGTCTATCTGATCTGTAATTGATCTGGGTCTGGGCATTGTTGTAGCTTTAGTTTAATTTAGTTCACAACTGTTCTCAATGTTTTGAGGGTGGGATTAAGACTTTGTCTTCAGCAGAACTGGGTATTTGAGCACTGGTGAGATTCTTGAGATCGGCCTGTATTTCAAAAGTGAGCTGACAGACTTCAGAACCGTGGGGGATCGCAGCCTGCTTTACAGCCCAGCTGATAGCTTTTTTATTTCTCGTTGCCCTTTGCTTCCCTGCATTCTGTACCTCTGGAGAACTCTTTCAGCCCTTTGGCTCCTCACTGGCCCTAGCAACTTCCTAGACTCTATGAAAGCCCAAAATGCCTCAAGGAGTTTCCCCCTAGCCATTGTTTCCTGCCCCCAGCTTTGGTGAACTATTCCCAGCATGATGTGAAGACTCCCGAGAAAGAGGAGGCAGGCAGGTGCAGACTCCCTCTGTGGCTGGGGCTCCTCCGCCCACAGGCAGCCATTCCAAGCTTGTTAAAATTGCAGCTGAGTTCTCATCCCTGCTGTTCACAGACTCGTATTCCTTCTGCCATTCCCCCAGAGGTGACAATGACCATGAGTCTCTCCTCTCATATGTAGAGCTTGTGACTTTCTTGAGTTTGGTTCATTTAGGTTTCTTTGCGCTCTCAGTTCTCTGATGCGTTTTAAAAATCAATGATTGTTTTGAGCTTACCTGTCTTGTTTTGGTTGATAGGGTGAGAATAGTCTCATGTAACCCTGTACACCTGTTAGAAATCCCCTAGATAACTGCCTCTTACTAGCAATGAAAACTATGTAGGAATCAGAAGGCGGCAATCAATCACATAGGAATTGAAAATTTTAAAGCTGAAGCTAGTGCAGAGATTAAAAAAAAATAGACGATGGTAAAGGTTTGCATCGTAGTCTATCAAACAAGTGCTGAGGTGCTAATAACACACACACACACACACACACTCGCCCAAAGACTAAGGCAAAGAAGAGATGATCTGTGCACCTTGCAAGTGACATTTATTTTCTGAGATTGTATAGAATACGTAGCGCACTGAAGTGTGTTGTGTTTTATTTGGGTGATCGCCCACTCTCTATTCTGTCTCTTAGGGTAGTGAGTCTCACATTTTACTCTGCATCTGAATAAGCTGGGCATCTTGTTAAAATTCACATTCTTAGTAGGCCTGGGGTTGGGCTCGAGATTCTACATACATTTCTAACAATTAGATACTGCTAATGGTATGTGACCAGCAAGGTCCTAGAGTATGTATACCTTTATTTTTAGGTGGGTCATAGCAATGGAACTTAAAATCATTTGTGCTAAGGTGAGTTTACAGTATAAAGGAAACAAAATATTTAAACTGAATTAATAAAATCAACAATCTAAAACTCCCAAGAAATAGCTAGAATGTGGCTTATAGTCATGCAAGGTGCAGAGAAAAGTGACATTTCAGTGTTCAGGAAATCTAGTGAGAGACAGACCTGTAATTCATCAAACTGGCTTCTCTGGGGGTGGTTTAAGTTTTTCTTGAAGTGGGTAGCTGCCATTCTGGGAGCTGGGGCTGGAACTGGCATTCATTGCCATTCAGAACCAGGCCTTTGACAGCTCTGCTCTCTCACATCTGCCTGAGAGCATCAAGCACCAGTTCAGCAGGGAAAAAAGGATGGGGAAAGGCTGTGGGGAGAGAGGTTGGGTAACATTAGGGAGATGCCAAGAATCTGGCTATTCAAGACAGCATTCACAGCACCAACAATTGCAGAAAACATTCACTGAGTTATAAATTAGCACTTGAATCCCACTATCCTCTTTTTCAACTGCCAGATTTGTTTGTTTTTCACCAGAAGAGACTTAGTGATAGGAATTTTGTAATTGTGATATTAGCTATTCATCACAGGACTAATTAATGTACCCGTAGAAGAGAAAATAAATTCCCCATCATTTTCTGGGTTTAGCAAGGCAGTATGAATTTTAAACCGATGTGACTAGGGCATATGCCACCTTGTTAGGAAGAAAGCAAGGGAAATGATTATAAATCCACTAAAGGTAAAGACTTAATTTAATAAAACTTTACCACTCAAAGAAACACAGAGAGAAGTAGTCTAAAGTTTTGGTGACATTTAATGAAAGAAAATTTAAAAGATTTAATTCATTTATTTAATCAGAAACATTTACTGAGGGGTTTCTATCTACCAAACACATGCTGTATGAAAAAAAAAATTCATGATTGTGCTCTCATGGTGCTCGCAATGTTATTACTTTGAAGCATGTGAGGTACTTGAACTAGGCTAACAGATTATTGTATGCTATTCCCATAGGGCAACTGTTTAATGACTAGACAGGAATTGTTCAAAATTATCATGTTCTCTGCATACAAATAAGGACATTTTAACTGGAAAATAATGTGTTCTTTTAAGTACTTAGACCAAGTTTATTCAGTCATTATTGGCACTGTTAGTTTTCTTTTTCTCTCTCTCTCTCTTTCTCTTTTCTTGTCTTTTGTTTTTGAGACAGCGTCTCACTCTGTTGCCCAGGCTGGAGTGTAGCTCACTGCAACCTCTGCCTGCTGGGTTTAAGTGATTCTTGTGCCTCAGCCTCCAGGAGTAGCTCAGATTACAGGTGCGTGCCACCACGCCCAGCTAATTTTTGTATTTTTAGTAGAGACAGGATTTCACCATGTCAGCCATGCTGGTCTCACACTCCTGACCTCAAGTGATCAGGCCACCTTAGCCTCCCAAAGTGCTGGGGTTACAGGCATGAACCACTGCACCCAGCCACTATTAGTTTTCTTGAACAGTGCCCCTTTCCTACTTAAAGCCTTAGTTTGCTCAGCTGTAAAATGGGGCAACAATGGTATCTACCTCCTAGCATCATTGTGATTATCAGATTAAGTTATTTGATTAAAATACTTATCACAGTGTCTAGCATATGGTGATGACTTAATTAAGGTTTGTTGATAATATTTGTTTTTATTGGTAGAATGCCAGTAATTGCTTAGTATACCTGAGTATATAGTCACATAGATATAATTTGGCTATCAATAGCACAACCAGAATTTTCTCTGTAGAACGTGCTGAAGGTGAACTAAGGTTCTAAGACTGAATGATTCTTGTTGATTGTTCTTTGGCACCAGCAGCAAAGAAACGATTTAGGAGTCCTGAACTTTTTATCCAGAAAAAGGCAAAATTGACCTTCCCCAACATGAAGTTGCTCAGAATAACCTAATATCATTTTTTTTTAAAACAAAGAAAATTTAAGTTTTAGCTTACCATAAAAAGGAATGAATGGATGGCATTCACAGCAACGTGGATGGGATTGGAGACTATTATTCTAAATGAAGTGACTCAGGGATGGAAAACCAAACATTGTTCTCACTCATAAGTGGGAGATAAGCTATGAGGATGCAAAGGCATAAGAATGACACAATGGACTTTGAGGACTCGAGGGGGAAAGGTGGGAAGAGGGTGAGGGATAAAAGACTACAGATTGGGTTCAGTGTATACTGCTTGGGAGATGGGTGTACCAAAATATCACAGATCACCACCAAAGAGCTTACTCATGTAACCAAATACCATTTGTTCCCCAAAAACCTATGAAAATAAAAAAATTTAAAACAAACAAAAAAGCAAGCTATGCCCTGACCACTTTGGGCACATGTCCTCTGGAGATGTTCAGAACTTTGTAGATTTGTCCACATGGTGTTAAAACTTTTGAACAATTCAAACAACTGGCCAGTATTTTTTTTTTTTTTAAAGCTATTTGACAGATAAGCCTGGTTGGTTAAGACTTATGAACTCATGGCCAGCTGTGCACATGAACTTTGCCTGAATGTATCTTTCAGTACAGTTTAGCAATAATAAGGATTTGTGATAAGAGTACCAAAGAAAAATAGATAAGTTGTATTTAATAAAGCTCCATGTCATTTAATAAAGTTCCATGTCATAATGGCTTCACAAGTATAGTGTGAACTCCTGGCGAATGGATACTTAAAAAAATTATCCAGAACCACTCAGATTACAAAATGTAACTCTTGATTACTACAGGAGATTGTATATTCAGTCATTCATTCAACAAAGACTTAGGTGCTATATTGGTTAGCTCCAGGTGCCATAGCAAAATGCCAGACAGCATGGCTTAAACAAAAGGAATTTATTTTCTCACTGGAGGCTGGAAGTTGAGATCAGGGCACCAGCATGGTCGGGTTCTGGTGTGGGCTGTCTTCCTGGCTTGCAGTCAACTGCCTTCTTGTGTCCTCACTAGCAGAGGAGCACTCTGGTGTCTCTTCTTATAAAGACACTAATGCTATTATGAGGGGCACTCCCTCACGACTTCCCCTAAACCTAGTTACCTCCCAAACGTCCCATCTCCAAACACCATCACATCAGGGGTTGGGCCTTCAACATTAGAATTTGTGGGAGGACACAATTTAATCCACAGCAAATGCCTTCCTGTGCTTGGCATTGTGTACTGCAGGAATAAATCCAGTCACTGTGCTTCTAGAGGGGAGAAACAGACAACACACCAATAAACAAATAAATAAAAAATCAATTAATTTCTGAACATGATGGCTGTCATGAGGGAAATAAACGAGGTAGTGAGATAGAAAATAATGGGGCGGGATGTGAGGAGGCCACAAGATCCTTTTGATGATGGAACATTTAGGCTGAGACCCAAGGAATGATAAGGAGCGAGCCAGAAAAGCCAGGACAGGGGCATTCTGGGAGGAAGGACAGCAAGGACAAAGGTGCTGAGGTGGGAGGGGGCTCGGCATGTTCTCAGACCAGATACAAGATCAGTGTGATTTGAGGGTCATGATTGTAAGGCGAGTGACACAGACAAGATTTTAGTGGTAGCTAAGGGCTGGATTATCTGCAGTTTTGTTAATAGTCAGTAATACCTGGGTGTTTTTTGGTACATTGGCACTTGTTATAAGTTAAATTCAATTGCCTTCAATACTCTACAATGTGTGTTGATCATCTCACTTCCTCAATGCACAGTACCTACAGAAATATCCTCTGACACCAAGACACCTAACCACTTTTGGTCATTCAGGAAGTCTCAGGAGAGGGCAGATACCATCCCCAGCATGGAAGAAGTTAAGTCAAGTTGATTCATTACCTGGAGCAGGTTTTCATTATTATATTAATAATGAATTCTTAGACCATCTGACACCACACTGAAATCAGCTGGGGATGACCAGCCATACACAATAGTGTGACCAATTAAAAACACCTTTTTGGACTGGAGACTTGACCCTCAAGAGAGAGGATGCAGTGTGACTCACTAGAACTGAGGCAGTAAATTAGCCCACTTGGTGCTGAAAACTCATGCTGTTTAAGCCAACCCAAACCCAACAGGCATTTTCCCCCTCCTCATCCAGTACAAAAGAGCTTTTGTCCTGGCAGAAGAACCCGAGGAGGCCTTTGTATACAGACCTGATGTTGTGCCAACAACATCTTGGAAAGGTACAAAATATTTGCTTTGTGGAGCTTTTGGTACGTTTAATAGTTTCCCCCAATATCACTGAGTGTTTAGGAGTAGTGTTTAGGAGTAGAATCCAAGGTTCTCCTCACGCAGAAAAGATCTCTAAGTTCTCTCCTCTGCTTTCGTGTGTTACAGTGAAAGGGTTCCAAAAAAGCATACAAAGATAAACACAGGAACAGCGTGGAAAATTGGCAGCCTTTGATCTCTAGTGTCTGCAGTTTGGAGGGTAAGGTTTACCCTCCAACCTATATTCATCTTTGAGGATGCATGGTTCCTTATAGATTCAACCACTTGATTATAGAAATTATTAAATGTATTACAAGCATCTTATGTGCTGGTTGAAATGTTTTGTCATCAAGGGAAAAATAAGTATTGTTACTTAAAATGGTCTGGTCTAATGATATGCAAATACCGAAAAGAGATGGAATACTGAAAACGTTTCAGAGGAAAGATAAATTGATAATCTAATGGGATAGTGCAGGCATAGTCTCCATTTATACCAGCAAGTCAGATGAGGTCCTGAGAAACACAGAAAGATGTTTTTTCAGCTTTCTGGATCTGGAGTATTACATTTCTGATGCCAGTTCTCAGGAAACCAAATGATTGCCCAGGAAGTTTATAGATATTTGCCAAATACAGTAGCCATTTTAATTCTGGAAATATGCCCTTTACGCTTTTTAATTATTTAACTGGACTATGATATACAAAAATGGTATTTTAATATCAGTTGCTTGTAATAATTTAATTAGATTAATGACCAAACAAATGAAGCTTTGTTCATTATCTAATATTTCAGCATGCCATCTGAATGGGCATGGTTGTCATGCCAACGTAGTATTTAAAAACTATATATTCTACTACATTTATTTAGATTGAGTTTACCCTGAAATATTTTCACTAAGAGGAAGTGGAGTGGTTGGGCGCAGTGGCTCACGCCTATAATCCCGCACTTTGGGAGGCTGAGGCGGGCGGATCACCTGAGGTCAGGAGTTCGAGACCATCCTGGCCAACATTAGTAGAGACCATCTACTAAAAACACAAAAGTTAGCTGGGTGTGGTGGCAGGCACCTGTAATCCCAGCTACTGGGGAGATTAAGGCAGGACAATCATTTGAACCCGGGAGGCGGAGCTTGCAGTGAGCCAAGATTGTGCCACTGCTCTCCAGCCTGGGCGACAAAGCAAGACTCCATCTCAAAAGAAAAAAAAAGGAGTGGAGTCCCTAAGAGTTAAAAAGACACTGAACTCATGAGTATATTAAGTGCCCCTAAGTATCTATCACTAGTATAGGGGTGTCCAAGGAAGAGGATACAGTCATGGGTTCCTGGTTTCTCTTTCTGGTTGGGCCAGCAAAGCCCCTTCCTCATCCCTCTTTTCACTAGAGACAGAAACTAAAAACCACGGCTTCAGACTGCCAAAACCTAAAACAAAACAGAACAATAACAACAACAAAATAAGGCAGGCTGGACAAGCTTGCAATCCTTCAAGATGATTGTTTTCATGGATTTAAAGAAACGGGATAGCACTTTGGGAGGCTGAAGCAGGCAGATCATGTGAGGTCAGGGGTTCGAGACCAGCCTGGCAAACATGGTGAAACCCCGTCTCCACTAAAAATACAAAAATTAGCCGGGCGTGGTGGCACACACCTGTAATCTCAGCTACTCGGGAGACTGAGGCAGGAGAATTGCTTGAACCCAGGAGCTGGAGGTTGCAGTGAGCCGAGATTGTGCCACTGCATTCCAGCCTAGGCAACAGAGTGAGACTCCATCTCAAAAAACACAAAAACAAAAACAAAAAAAACAGAAGAAGTAAAATGGGTGAGGGAAAGAAAGAGAGTTTGCAGAGTGTACACACTTTCCTGAACAAACAGTTTTTTCTCGGGCTTCTTGCCCCACCCAGCTTTAGTCATTAGCTCTAAGATCAAACAGAACTTTACGTTGGGAGGGACATTAATGAGGAGACTGTACAAATGGAAAAACCCAAAGATCTAAGCAGAACATCCGGCTCAGAGGAGAGACTGCAAGGGAGGTCAGTTATTGCCATAGTGCAAAGGAACACAATTTAAAAAGAGAGAGATTCATATTTGTTTATTCTGTGATGCTTTTCCTGGCTCCTCTTCCATTTATTTATTCATTATTCATTCACTCATTCATTCAACTTACTGAGTGCTGGACATTGTCCTAGTCATTAGGGAATTCTTTATTGACTTTCTCTTAATCTCTATTGTTTTCAAGAATGAAGGGGGCCAGGTTCAGTGGCTCACACCTGTAATCCCAGCACTTTGGGAGGCTAAAGCAGGCAGATCACTTGAGGCCAGGAGTTGAAGATCAGCCTGACCAACATGGTAAAACCCTGTTTCTACTAAAAATACAAAAATTAGCCAAACATGGTGGTACCTGCCTATAATCTCAGCTACTGGGGAGGCTGAAGCACGAGAATTGCTTCAACCCAGGAGGCAGAGGCTGTAGTGAGCCGAGATTGCACCACTGCCCTCCAGCCTGGGTGATAGAGCAAGACTCCATCTCAAAAAAAAAAAAAGAAAAAAAAAAAAAAGCAGAAGAAGGAAAGGAAATTGAGCAACTGGCAACTTCTTCTGGTATGTGGAACAGACTCATTCCGTTTGGATTTCCTTTTCCTGAACCAGTCCGAAGGGGCAGCCTGACCCTGCTCCAAGCACCAACTGGGTTCCCGTGCCCTTGGCCAGAACTCCATAGAAGGCTCTGCCTTGGGGCCAGGGCCAGGAAAGGCCTCCACAACTCACAACTCTGAAGTTGAGGCAGAATCATGACAAAACAGGGAAAAAGAAGATTCAGAAATTTTTGTTGACATCTTCAAAATGATTACCCCTTCCTTGTTTGTAGAGTACTGATAACAAACAAACAAACAGAAACAAAATGATTACCCCTGGCCTGGGCCTGGGATGAGGCAAGGTGACCAGGGTGCAAAATGTAAGGAGACCAGTCTCAGGGTTGCGCTAGTGTTTTCGTGCAAGTAGGTACTTCCTTAAATTTTGCGCCCTAGCTGCCTCCTTTACCTTATTCTAGTCTTGATCCTGCAATTAATTCTTTTCTTTACTCCCTTCACTCCTACCCTGAAGGGTCCACTGTCAGATACACTTGGAAAATATCGCTTACCATGTGCAGTATATTCTTCAAACTACCTACAGCTTCTGGTTTATACACAGTGCACGCCAGTCTATTAAAGGCTCTGAGATCTCCTGCAGTAAGGAAATCCTATCTAACCCTGCATTTCCCAAATGTACTGGACTCTGGAATTCTTTCTTCTTTTTAAAGAAATACTTATTAACATCTCATGGGACATCCAGGGATGCTAGTTAAGAAATACTTTGAGTGGTTGTGTATGGAATGTACTCATTACTTTGAAAAGTTTTCCTTGCTCAATAATAGCTATTTTCTATTCTGGATGTAGATTTCTTTGCAAGTTTCATTAAGCTCTTCAGCATCTGAGAAAGGATTAGAATGTTTAGTCACACTCTCCAAATTCCAGTTTATCAGTTCATTGATTCATCAACATTGATTAAGCACTTACTATGTGCTGAGAATACAAAGGTGAGTGAAATGGAGTTCCTTACCCCTAAGGGGCTAAGGAGGAGCAGAGACTTGCACAACTTAAGTCCAAATGCAATTTGATAATTGCTGTAAAAGCACAACACAAACAGGTAAAGCAGCTAAAAAAAAAAAAAAAAAATCCTTTGATTTTTTCTTTCTTTTCTTTCTTTTTTTTTTTTTTTTTTTTTTTTTTTTTTGAGTCAGTCTGGCTCTGTAGCCTAGGCTGGAGTGTGGTGTTGCGATCTTGACTCACTATAACCTCTGCCTGTGGGCTCAAGCAATTCTCCCCACCTCAGCCTCCTGAGTAGCTGGGACTACAGGTATGTGCCACCACACCCAGTTTTTTTTTTATTTTTTGTAGAACAGGGTCTCACTGTGTTGCCCAGGCTGGTCTCAAACTCCTGAGCTCAAGCAATCTGCCCACCTTGGCCTCACAGAGAAATGGGATTGTAGGCATGACCCTTCACCCCTGGCCTATACTTTGATTGTTGTACCTCCAAACCAAATTAACTGCTCCTTAGGGAAAAGAGCTATTTGTGATATTTTTCAGTCTTTCCTATCACACCTAGTAGGGACTATGCACATAATAGATGCTGAATAACTATTCATCACATAAATATTTGAAGAAGAAAGCTGGCAACTTAACTGATGTACATTTGGTTATAATATCTATTAAGGATCATTCACAAAAACACTTTAAAAAAACATGAACAGAAGGTTGTACTAACCCCTCTAAGTTTCAGTTTCTCCATCTGTAAAACAACAACAACAACAATAGTCCTAATTTCATGGGGTTCTGAGAGGATTAAATGAGAATGTATGTAAAGCAGCTATTATGTTCCCTGGCATGTTAATGGGTGGCCAATAAACAACAGTAATTATGACTACAATGGACTGTGCTTTTTATCCACAATGGCACACTCTGATTTGATGAAAAGGTCACTTGGAGTTTTATTTGGCTCCATGAAACACTCTGTCGCTTGACAAGAATGTAATGAACACATGCTGGCCAAGCACCCTAGTTAAGACTACACACCACACACACACACACACACACACACACAGCACATCACAGCACACACACACACACACCCCCTCCCTTTCTTTCCATAAAAGGCATCAGCAGGAGGCCAGGCTCAGTGGCTCATGCCTGTAACCCAGCACTTTGGAAGGCCAAGGCAGGAGAATCACTTGAGCCCAGGAGTTTGAGACCAGCCTGGGCAATACAGGGAGACCTCATCTCTACCAAAACAAAAAACAAAAAACAAAAAAGTAGTGGGCACGGTGGTGCACCCCTGTGGTCCCAACTATTCAGGAGGTTGAGGTGGGAGAATTGCTTGAGCCCAGGATGCGGAAGTTGCAGTGAGCCACGGTGGGCGCCACTGTACTCCAGTCTGGGTGACAGAGTGAGACCCTATCTCAAAAAAAAAAGAAAAAAAAAAGGCATCAGTAGGAACTCCCCAAATGGTCTGATTTCCCCAGCTCTCCAGTGCGAACTTGCGGAAACACAAGGTGACTCTTTCCTTGGAAGGCACTGTTTTGAGATCCGAGCAGGCTTGATAATGAGGAGGGAGAACCCATGAGTGCCCATCAGCAAGACCCAGCGTCACCTTAGGACTGGTCAGCTTTCACGCCTCCACGAAGCTGGGAAGGGTTCTCTTGGTGCCCGGCACTGATTCCTGCTTCATAGTGTAATTAGCTCAGTTGCCTTATCCTTTTTCCTAATCTAAATGCTCCCTGAGAGATGGCTTTGAGCCACATTTACCTTGATACCCCTCCCTGCCCCTGCAGTGTTTTCCAAACCCGAACAGGCCTTCAAATTACCTGGGTGGCTTGTTAAACATACAGATTCTCTTGTCAAAACTTCTGGGAATTGGACCGAGAGAGCTGTGTTTGGAAGGCTTCTGGGGGATTTTAGGCAGCCAGTGTGATGTTTGGGAAGCACCGGGCCACAGCACTTTGCTCAAGGTTTTGCTCACAGTTGGCCTACCATGTCTATGGAAAGAATGACCAATGAGAGGGTAGGATCTTGAGCAAACAAGGAGACATTTGGTGGAGGGGCACATACACTTGCATATGTGCCATGTGGTTTACACAGTAGAATTCGGTCTATGACATAAGATGTTGCCTGTCATTTAGAAACAGAGGCCCCAGGAGCCAGAAGATCACCTTGAGGAACCCTGAAGCAAAGCCAACTGCTTCTCATTCTGCCTGCAGCTCACCCTGTGGAAGGGCACAGCTGTTAATCATAATAATCTGGATTCTTGGTGGAGCTCCAGATTGACATCATGCTATCCAAAGGATCCCAGGGGAAAGTAGTAGCATTCAGAAATAAATGAAAGTCTCCTGGCACCCATAAATAAGATACCAGGATAGGCGCCTGATTGGCCCAGCTAAGGTCCCATACCCTTCCCTGAGCCAATCACTGTGACTGGGGTACATTGTTGGCCAGGCCTGGATTACTTGCCCATCCTTTGGCCCGGGGACAGGGTCACATGATTGGCAACCACAAGAGAAGCACATGACTGAGGAGAGGCAGTTCCCTGAAGGTATGGTTGCTACTGCCAGAGGAAAGTATCTACTCCAAACTATGACCTTGACTTGCCCAAACAACTGAAGACACCAGCTAGCCCCAAAGAAAAATGTCCTATCGCCTAGGCAAAGCTTCTTAAGGCTCCGCATTGAAGGAGCCTTCTTGAAGTAACTTCGAAGATAGTGAGTTTTTATTTCCTGAAGGTAAAATCTCAAAGCAGACATATTCAGACCTAACTTTATTTTTTTGAAGTCTCTTGTTTCTAATTAAAACTAATACTCTTCCCGGACGCAGCGGCTCAAAGTTCTGTAATCCCAGAACTTTAGGAGGCCAAGGCTGGAGGTTCGCTTGAGTCCAGGAGTTCAAGACCAGCCTAGGCAACATAGGGAGATCCTGTCTCTATAAAATTTTTTTAAAAAAATTAGCCAAGTATGGTGATGCACACTTGTGGTCCCAAGCTACTCGGGAGGCTGAAGTGGGATGACTGCCTGGGCACCACTGCACTCCAGCCTGGGAAACAAAGACCCTATCTAAAAAAAAAAGAAAAAAAATCCCAAATTTTTATCTTGAAAAATTTCAAACCTACAGAAAAGTTGAAAACACAGTACCAACACTACTAACATTATCCTTAAGTTTCAACAATTGTTAACATTTTACTACATTCACTTTATTTCTTTCTCTCTTCACACGCATATATAAAAAGAGACACAAACAAAAATACATGTATATTTACTTTTTTTTTCTGAATCAGTTAAGAGTTAGTTGTAGGTATAATGACCCTTCACCCCTCAATACTCCAGCATATATTTTCTAAGAACAAGGACATTCTCCTACATGACTACAATGTAATTATTGTACTCAAGATGTTTAACATTGATGCAATGTTATTATCTAACATATAGGAACATTATGGAACATAATTTATATTCAGATTTGTCCCAAATGTCTCAATAAAGCGCTTTTTTTTTTTTCTTTTCTTGATAGGGTCTCACTCTGTCACCCAGGCTGGAGTGCAGTGATGTGATCTTGGCTCACTGCAGCCTCGACCTCCCAGGCTCAAGCAATGCTCCTGTCTCAGCCTTCCTAGTAAATGGGACCACAGGCGGGTGCCACCACGCCCAGCTAATTTTTGGTATTTTTTGTAGAGACAAGGTTTCGCAATGTTGCCCATGCGCTGGTCTCAAATTCCTGACCTCAAGCGATCCACCCGCCTCAACCTCCCAACATGCTAGGATTACAGGCATGAGCCACCACGCCTAGCCTCAGCAATGTCCTTTAAAGTGTTATGTTTTATTTCCCTACTACTCTGGTATCCAATCAAGGATGCCTCATTGCATTTAGTTGTCTTATTTCCTCAGTCTCCTTACTTTGTCTTTCCCATCGTTGATATATTTGGAGCCCAAGTTCCAGTTGTTTTGCCAAATGTCCCTTAATTTGGAACTCGATGCATTTTTCCTTATGGTTAGAATCAACATTTTTGTCTGGAATACTATATACTTCTCAGTGCATCCCCTCAGGGGCACACGATATGACTTACTTGGTAATGTTAACTTTGATCACTTGGTTATAATCATGCCTGCCAAATCCACCATTATAACACTATTTTCCCTGTATAATAAGTAATTCACATGAGATCATGTGAATATCCTGTTTTCCAACAACCTTCCACCCAATGGTGAGTTTTGTCTGAATCAGTTATTAGTATGGCAGTTGTGAAATGGTGGTTTCTATCCTTTCTTCTACATTTATTAGTTAGTAGTATTCTCTTAAAAATATCCCTCCACCTAACATTAGTTTTCACATTTTTAATAACAATTAGTAATAATAATTCAATGAATAAAAATCTATTACTGTCTTTATTCATTTTGATGTTTCGTATTATCTGAAATGTAGCCAAAGTACCTTCAGGCTGGCACTCCTGTCCTTTTAAGATAGCCACATCAGCTTTTGAAAGTGTCTTTACTGTCTGTGGGAACATGTTCCAGACTCACACTTGTACTTTCTTCTCCCTAACTCTGGAAACAGTCATTTCTCCAAAGAGCACTGATTCTTTATCATAGAAAATGGTATTTAGAAACCAAGGTATAGGTGGAAGGTGTGCTTATTACTGTTGGAACGACACTACTCCCAAGCTCTATAAGTAAACAGAGCCAGGGAATACTTGTCTGTATATATGCATGCACATACTGAGATATATCCACACATATCTACAACTACTTCTATATGTATCTATACATATTAAAACAGTGAGTTCATACTGGTAGCTCCAATTCCAATCCAACACTATAAAATTCATTCTATTTTTCTCACTTTCCATATTTGCAACTCAACAATGAGAAACCATTAGGAGAGAAAAAGTAATTCTGTAAACACTATATCCATAGAAGGTCGGTAATAAAAAGAAGTGAAATAATGCTCAACACACAACATGGATGAATTCTGAAAAATTATGTTGAGCAAAAACACTAGACATGTGAAATAATCAGTTACACATTACTGCATATTCCATTTATATTCCATTGATACAAGCAAAAGTAATTTATGAGAATACAAACTAGAAAGTGGTTGCTGTGGAGTGGGTGGGAGGATTGACTGGAAGGGAGTCAGGGGATTTTCTAGGGCAATGGCAGTGTTCTAGAGATTGTGCTCAGTGGTGGCTACACAGATATATTCAACTGTCAACATTCATGGAACTGAACACTTGAGAGCTGTACATCTTGTTGTACGTAAATTATGCCTTAATAAAAAAGAAAGACATAAAAATCTATAAATTGCTCTTAAATGGAACGTTATTAAGCTTAATTTGTAATAAGAGAATGCAAATTAAAACACTGAGACACCACTTTCACCTATATCAACAGCAAAAAATCAAAAGCTTGACAATATGCATTGTTGGTGAGACTGGGGGGGAATCAAGCATTCTCACCTGCTGGTGGGAATGCAAAAGAGAACAGTCCCAGTGAAGGGGAATTTGGTAATACCTAAAAATAGCTATTTTGACCCTTTGCCCCATCAATCTCCCTTTTGGGAATTTATCCTAAATATGTATCTAAAGCTAATTTTCCCTATATACTCAGATCTATTTCTTCACTTTTCATTCTTTTCTACTATTTATTCTCCAGTACCACATAATTTTAATTCTAGAGGTCTTATAGTATGTGTTCATGTCTATTACTTCTACTTCTTTGTCTTTTTTTAGTTTTTCTAGCAATTCTTGTGTGCTTAATTTTAAATAAATAAGTATATTTAGGTATTATATGCAGATAGGTATTAGATACATATTTGTATATATGTGTGTGTATGTATATACCCATACAAATAGATATAGATATTAAATAGGTACATATTTGTATAGGTGTATATACATACACACACCCCTATACAAATAGGTATATATACACACATACAAATATATGCATATTTGTATACATATACACACACAAATATGTGTGTATGTATATGTGTGTGAATATGTTTATATATGTATTTGAAGTTTTAAAACAAAAACATTGGTATTTTTATTGGAAATGCATTAAATTTATAATTTAAGGATAAGTAACATTTTTATGATAGTCATGCTTTCCGAAAACAAAGAATGTCTTTCCATCAAGTGTATACTTATATCTTTTAAGAATGTTTTACAAATTTCTTCATATAGCTTTTGCACATTTCTTATTAATACTTAAGTTTTTATCTTTACTCTTGTTGCTATTGTAAATGGGGTTTTTGCTTTCATTATTCCTTCTAACTAGTTGGTCATTGTTTGTGTATATGAAGCTATTGATTTCTGAAGGTTAATTTTATACCCTGTTATATTATTGAATTACTTTATTGTTTGAGTTAGTTTTATTTAACCTCTTGGGTTTTACAGGCATACCACCATATCATCTGCAAATATATATAGTTTTACCTCTGCTCTTTCAATTCTTATGCTTCAAATTGCTTTCTTCTGCCTAATTGCATTGGCTGATACCTTCTATACTGTGTTAAATAGTAGTAGATATAGTTGGCATCCTTGCCATATATCTGACTTTAGTGAGAATGTCACCAATTTTTTTCCAATTAAATAAAAAGTTGGCTTTTGACTTAAGTATTTTTATTATGTTAACCATGTATCCATCTTCCTATTTTATTGAGAATTTTTTATTTGAAATGAGTGTTGAAGTTTATCAAAATCCTCTTCAACATTTATAGAAATTATTATATAACTGTTCTTATGTTAATATGATGAATTATTTTAATGAATTTGCTAATATCAAACCATTCTTGCATTCCTGACATAAACTGTAGTTGATCATGATGTATTTCTAAATGAGGTATTAGATCTGTTTGTGAATGTTTCATTTTTTTTTTACATCAATATTCATAAGTTAGAGGCCAGGCACAGTGGCTCACGCCTGTAATCCCAGCACTTTGGGAGGCCAAGGCGGGCGGATCACAAAGTCAGGAGATCGAGACCATCCTGGCTAACACGGTGAAACCCCGTCTCTACTAAAAATCAAAAAATTAGCCAGGCATGGTGGCGGATGCCTGTAGTCCCAGCTACTCGGGAGGCTGAGGCAGGAGAATGGCATGAACCTGGGAGGCAGAGTGTGCAGTGAGCTGAGATTGCGCCACTGCACTTCAGCCTGGGCAACAGAGCAAGACTCAGTCTCAAAAAAAAAAAAAAAAAATTCATGGTTAGAATGATTTATATTTGTGTATTCATGCACTGTATTTATTAGGTTTGAGTATAAATGTTAATCTTGCTTTATAAAAAATTTAGAAGCCTTTTTCTATTTTTTATGCTCTGAAATAATTCATGCATTGGTATTATTTGAGTTTTGAAGGTTTTCTGGAATTCTCTTGTGAAACCATCTGATTGTGATGGCTTTTTATGGGGTAGTTCTTTGAAATGTTCTTTAACAATTCTTTGGAAATTTGTCTGCTTAAGCAATTTCTCTCTCCTGAGGTCAATTTTGTAAAACTGTATTCCTAGGAAGTTATCCATTTCAAAAGCTTTCACATTTATTTATTGTGCAACGTAGTGTCTCACGATTTAAAAAAATTCTTCCATCATAAAAGTTATTTGTCACTTTTCTTTTTTATAGATTTATATTTTCTTCTTTGTTTTCTCAATTTGGTTAGCTACTGTTTCCCTCTGCCCAAGGAACCACCATTTAAATTTATGTAGTTTTATCATTTTCCTGTTTTTATTTTAAGCCCTTTAATTTCTACTTCAATATGTATTATTTCTTTCCTTATGTTTTCTTTTGGTTGATTTCGTTGTGATTTTTCTAGCTTATTTGAGTTGGAGTTTAATTCACTTGTTTTCTTCCTTTTATTTTTATTAATGTAAGCATTTAAGGTTATGAATTTCCCTCTGATCACTAATGTATCCTGTAAATTCTCATATACAGTGCTTTCATTATTATTATTATTTATTAATGTTATTATTTTTCAGACAGGGTCTCACTCTGTCACTCAGGCTGTAGTGCAGTGGACCAGTCATGGCTCACTGCAGCCTCCACCTCCCAAGGCTGGTGATTCTCTTGCCTCAGCCCCCTGAGTTGCTGGGACTATAGGTATGTGCCACCACGCCCGGCTGATTTTTGTATTTTCAGTAGAGACGGGGTTTCGCAATGTTGCCCAGGCCAATCTCGAACTCCTGGCTTCAAACAATCCACCCGCCTCAGCCTCCCAAAGTGCTGGGATTCCAGGCATAAGCCACTGTGCCTGACCTCATTATTATTATTTTTTAGACATGCCACCATTGCAGTTTTTATTTCCACTTTCACCTAAGTGGTTTTTTTTTTTTTTTTTTTCTACAGGCTCATATCTGGCCAATCCTCAGTGTTGTTTAATAGACAGGATTTTAGTTTTTCACCTGTAAAAGCCTTTAAAATCTTTTGTAGTTTTATTGTATTGTGATAAGAATTATGCCTTATTTTTATTTTAATTTTTAGAAACAGGAGTCTTGCTATGTTGTCCAGACTGGCCTCAAACTCCTGGGCTCGAGTAATCCTCCAGCCTTAGCTTCCCAAGAAGCTGGGACTATCAGCACGTGCCACTATGCCCAGCTAGAATTATATTTTAAAGCACTTAACAGTTAAAATGTTCTCCTCCTAGAACGTTTAAGTGCAATTGACATAGGAAAATGTGCTGTACTCATCTGGTGGCATCTCATATCCTCTGGCCTACAACCACATATCCCTCACAGCATGTTCAGCATTTTTTGGGTCACACTTTTTAAAGAGTAAAATCAGTTCTTCTCATAATGTTCTAGTATTACCTTTTAAAAAATGGTTTTCATTTATTACGTATGTATTTTTTAAGAGACAGAGTCTTGTTATGTTGCCCAGGCTGGAGGGCAGTGCCTATTCACAGGTACAATCATAGCACACTGCATCTCTGAACTCCTGGACTGAAGCGACCTCCCACCTCAGGCTCCCGAGTAGCTGCGACTGTAGGTGCGCCACCACACCTGGCTAGTATTACCTTCTTTTTTTTTTTGAGTGGGGTTTTACTCTTGTTGTCCAGGCTGGAGTGCAATGGCACGATCTCAGCTCACTGCAGCCTCCACCTCCCAGGTTCAAGCAATTCTCCTGCCTCAGCCTCCCAAGTAGCTGGGATCACAGGCGCCCACCACCACACCCGACTAATTTTTTTGTATTTTTAGTAGAGACAGGGTTTTGCCTTGTTGGCCAAGATGGTCTCAAACTCCTGACCTCAGGTAATCCACATGCCTCAGCCTCCCAAAGTGCTGGGATTACAGGCATGAGCCACTGCGCCCAGCCAGCTAGTATTACCTTCTTATCAATATAATGATAGTGTTTGATTAAAGTGACCTGGATACATCAAACCACATGGTTCACTAAAATACCAACCTAAAAATGTATATATGCCTTCAATTTTCTCATGGTTCAATAATTTTATGAGAACCTAAATTCTTCTTTTTTTTTCCCACTTCACTGAGAAAATTTGATCTCATGCAGTGTTTGTTTTACTGTATACTAAAGGTCAACTAATGGGCTACAGTTCTACATTACGAGCAAAATGATGGCTGTATTTACCAAAACCTAGCATAAGACCTAACAGTTTATGAATGTTTAATGAATATTTTTAAAATTCGTAAGTGAATATTCTAATATAGATTATAATTTACTTACTTTTGTAAAATAACAGCACTTTGATAGATCTTTAAGTAGTTAAGTATGATTGCTTTAATCTTACTACTAAAAACCATTTTCTATCACATTTGTAATCTAAGTTTAATGGGTTGTAGTGCCTTTTAGCTTAAGTGCAGTGCATTGGAAATAGCGTTTTTAAGGGTGGGTATCAGAAGACCTAGAGTTTTCTCAAGCTAATGAAAGGAAGGAACTATTGTCTTTAAGTAATAAATCATAGTTTTGTTTTTTTTTAAGACGGAGTTGGAGTTTTGCTCTTGTTGCCCAGGCTGGAGTGCAATGGCGTGATCTCAGCTCACTGCAACCTCCACCTCCCGGGTTCAAGCAATTCTCCTGCCTCAGCCTCCTGAGTAGCTGGGATTACAGGCACCCACCATCACGCCTGGGTAATTTTTTGTATTTTTAGTAGAGATGGAGTTTCGCCATGTTGGCCAGGCTGGTCTCGAACTCCTGACCTCAGGTTATCTGCCCTCCTCGGCCTCCCAAAGTGCTGGGATTATAGGCATGAGCCACCATACCTGGCCAAATCGTGGATTCTTTAAAGTGATATTGAGAAGAGAATTCTTGAAAGGATCAAAGGATGGCTTCACAAGTCACTGAACATTTCCCTTAGGTGAGGGTCTCCAGACAGAATATGGAATGAAACACAGTTTTAATAAGCAAACCTCTTAGAATTGCGTGATGGTCTGAAACATTTGGTGGCCTCCAGTGAACCACGCCTCCTGCTACTTACACCCTTTCATAACACTCTCCCTTGAATCTGGTCTGGCCTTGGGGCTCACTTTAACCAATGGACAGTGGTGGAAGTGACGCAAGTTCTAGGCCTAAGCCTGTCAACTTCTGCTTTTCACTCTTGGAACCAGCCACCATGCTCTAAGAAGCCCAAGTCACACGAAGAGGCCACAGAGAGCAGTGCCAAGCCACTCCAAGAGTGAGCCATCTTGAATGTGTCACCTCAGACTGAGCCCTTAAATCATAGGTGGTCAAATGATTACTTCCACCGAAATCTGGTCCACCATCTGATTTCTGTTAATCAAGTTTTATTGGAACGAAGCTATGCCCTTTCATTTATATATTATCTATGACTACTTTCTCACAACAATGGTATAGCTGAATCATCATGCCAGTTGACCATATGGTCCACAAGGCCTAATATATCTGTGATTTGGTCCTTTATGGGAAAGTTTGCTGAGGCCTGCCCTAGCTGGCTGCAGCACCAGCTGACTTCATGTGACACAGAACTGCCCACCTGAGCCCAATCTACCCACAGACTCATGAGCAGCAATACAATGGATGCTGTCTTAAACCATTAAGTTTTGGAATGCTTTGTTATATAGTCACAATAGCAACAAATTATACAATCCAATATCTGAATTGTATAAGCTTGATGGTTTCATAGTTAAAATTTTTATGCTCTTTTCTTTTTTCTTAACTTTTTGTAAGCTTTATTTAACATTTTCTAAATTGCGTTATCCATGTGTCATTGAAACTTCTCTCACCAAGACAACCTTATCTTTGTTACATTCAGTGGAGGTTTTTCAGTCTTCACTTCATTTGACTCTTGACTAGCATTTGACACTGTTGACCACTTCTTGGTTCCTGAGATATTTTTCCCTTTTATTCAGTTACAGCATGATCTCCAAACTTTCTCTGGTTTTACAGGAAGTTCCTTTATCAATTTTCTTTTGGAAATTCTGCCCAACACTTAATGTTAGAGTTCCTCAGAATTCTATCTTAGATTTCATTCAATATTCAAAAGATATATTTTTAAATTCATAAGTGTATATTCTACATATGGATTATAATTTCTATAATTTCTATGTAGAAATATAAATTTTTTAAAATTATAATTTATATTTCTACATAGAAATTATATAAACTATGACATAATGTACTTTATACCAGGCATTTTTCTAGGTACATTGGATACCTTAATAAACAAAACAGGCAAACAAAAGTCATTCCAGTCCTTGGAGAAATTTTTAAATGTACACATAATAAAATTTTTGCAAAAGCTAGAAGTTGATAAGTATTTAGAAAAGAAAATCAACAGGTAAGGGGAAGAGAAGTAGGGAGTAGCACAAGGGAAGGGTACGGCAATGTAAAAAGAGTGCTCAGAATAGACTTTTTTGAGATGATGCTATCTGAGCAAAGCTTTAAAAAAGGCAAAAAGACCTGACATGTGACTATCTAGAAGAAGAGCATTTCTGGCGAAGAGAGTAGTATTTCAATGAGACCTGAAAGCAAGGAGCATGTCTGAAAGGTTTGAAGACAAGAAGGTTGTCCCCTGTGGTGGAATGGAGTGAACATCAGGAGATGAGGCTGGAGAAATCTCAGGCTCCTGGGGTCCTATAGGACCTTGTAAATTACAGTCAGGCTTTTGTCTCTTCTGAGTGAGATGAAGGGTCACAGGGGAAATTTGAGAAGAATGAAGTCATCCGATCATCAAAAGAATCACTCTAGCTGCTGAACTGAGAAGAGAACAAAGGTGGCAGGAAGGGCAATAGAGAGACCAGCTAGAAGCTCTGGGAGTGAGCAAGAGGGCAGCAATGGAAACAAAGAGGAGTGACCATCTCTGGACAGTCGTACAGACTAATGCTTCCGTGGTTCCCATTACCATTCACATGCTGATACTCCCAGGTCTACGTTCTAGCCCAGATCTCTCTCCTGAGTTTCAGACCCCCATATTCCAAATACCTGTTTGTCTTCTCTTTTTTTTCCATGTTCCATAGGCACTTCAGTTTCTACTCTTTCCTCTGAAGTCTTTTTCTCCTCCAATGCTCCCTCTATGTCACTACTAAAGCCATGCAGCCACACGTTTCTATGAAGGCATTATCTTTAAAAGGCCACTGTTAAAACGTATGTTAGTAGAGACTCTGTGCTGGCCCATAGACATTTTGGTTTCCACTAACACATCATTATGGTTTAGTTTATCAGCTTTTTTGCCTATAATGGTAGCTTGAAGGATTGGACATAGGATCAGTAGGTTTTAATTGGCATAGGAAGATGTAATGCTGCTTTAGAAGACAGTTCAGGGCAGGGTGTACCATGTTGGTTGGATACTGAACACCCTGAGGATGGAAGATGGGAATTACAGACAGAATTCCTTTCATTTCACAGTTTTACCCAATAGAGGCACTGCCATTGGAACACATAATTCTGAAATTGTCAGTTTTGTTACAAATCGTGCGTTTATCACGTAACCATCATGCAAATAAAATTCTTTATATGTTACAGAATTTTAATATGTGAATTCCATTTTCTTCCATCTCTCTTAGGAATTGTTTTGTCCACTTGCCATAATAATTTTAGAATTTTGCATTCATTCTATTGACTTGTAGCAAAGGCAATACTTTCACTCTGGAAAATATTTAGTCTGAAGGTTGTGCGAGTCCTTTTTCCATGATCTTTGTTTTTTCATAATTTGTGTGTAAAGGAGTTTACACACAAATATCTTAATCTTTTGTTTCTAACTCTTACAAGAGTTTTTTTTAAATAATAGATACGAAGGAAATAAGTTTTCCTAGATTATGTTTTACCACATCATACTTGTATGTGGGAACGAGTCTTGTAAAAATCATTAATGTGAAACTAACTAGGCCAAGGAGAGCTATTATTTTTTATTAGAAAATTAACTTCAAAATGAATGTTTAAATGCAAGCTTCACATAGTTAAAAATGCAATTAAGGCTGATTCCTTGACACTTGAAAGCTCTTTTCATATATTTATCATTTATTCAACAAATATTTATCAAAGGATTGCTCTGTGCCAGGATGCTTGCACTGGGGATGGAGCGTAAACAAAGACAAGGAGCCTGCACTGTGGAGCTTAATTCTAGAGGGAGAAGTAGACAAAAAATAAGTTAAAAATAAATTACTGCTTGCAAAAAGTGCTAGGAAGGAAATAAACCAAATGGAGAGAGAGAGAGAGAAAGAAGGAGAGGCTACTTGAAAGAAGGTCTTTCTGAGAAGATGAATGTGAGTTGAGACCTGAAACCACAAAGGTGAGGTTGAGTCAGTCACGAGAACATGAGAAATGCCTCCCAGCAGAGGGACCAGCAGGAGCAAAGGCCCAGAGGCAGGAAAGGCTTCATGTTCCAGAAACAGAAAGGAGGCCAAAGTGACTGCAGTGAAGTGACCAAAAATGAAAGACACAAGACAGGCTAGAGGGAGGGGCAGAAACCAGATCATGCAAGAGTCTGTAATCCTTGGGAAGGAATTTGGATTCTATTCTGAATGTGATGAGAGGACAATGAAGGGCTTATGAAAAGGGATGATTTGACCTGATGCTGTCCTTTTTGTTTTCTGTTTTGAGACGGAGTCTTTCACTGTCACCTAGGCTGGAGTGCAGTGGTGCGATCTCTGCTCACTGCAACCTCCGCCTCCCAGCTTCAAGAGATTCTCCTGCCTCAGCCTCCCAAGCAGCTGGGATTACAGGCATGCACCACCAGGTCTGGCTAATTTTTATATATTTAGGAGAGACAGAGTTTCACCATGTTGGCCAGGCTGGTCTCAAACTCCTGACCTCAAGCGATCCACCAGCCTCAGCCTCCCAAAGTGCTGAGATTACAGGCATGAGCCCCAATGCCCAGCCCTCTTTTTTTTTTTTTTTAAATTGTGGGAAAATACACGTAACATAAAATTTACCATTTTAACCATTTTTAAGTGTACGATTCAGCGGTATTTTTTACATTCTCATTGTTGTGCAACTGTCACCACCGTCCATCTCCAGTACTCGTTTCGTCTCCAACAGAAATTCTGTCCCTCTTAAACACTAACTCCCCATTCTCTGCCTCCCCTCCCACCCCATCTAATCACAATTCTACTTTCTGTCTCTGATTTGCATATTCTGGGTAGCTCCAATAAGTGGATCATATAATATCTGTCATCTTATCTGGCTTATTTCACTTAGCATCATGTTTTCAAGGTTCACTCATGTTGTAGCATGTGTCAGAGTTTCATTCTTTTTTAAGGATAAATAATATTTCATTGTATATACACACTACACTTTGTTTATTCATCTGTTGATGGGCACTGTCCTCTGCTTTTTAATGAAGGATTAATTATTTCAATGCTTTTTGTGGGAAGAAACAACAATGTGAAAAATAGTTGTTGAATGGGGTTTTGTCTCATAGGATTTATATTCAAAATAATAATTGTGTAAACAAGGTATCAGTTTGTTTTTCTCTCACATAGAGGTAGATGGTCCAGGACCAGTATGATGGCTCTGTGGCTGTCAGGGACCCAGAATCCCTTCTGGTTTTCTCCTCCATCATCTTTAGCACAAGGGATTCACATTCAAGGTTGTCTCACGGCCACATGATAACTACAACAGCTCCCACAACCATATGTGACCTCCAGGCAGCAGGAAGAAGAAAGAGGGTAATACAAAATGGTGGCCAAAGACAAAATGTGCTCCAACAAATTGAGTGGTATGCTTGTGTAATTTTCTTTTAGAGATGGGGTCTTGCTATACTGCCAGGCTGGACTCAAACTACTGGTCTCAAGCAATCCTCCTGCCTCAGCCTCCTGAGTCAAGTGCCACTGCACCTGGCTCTGAGTTATGTTCTTTAAAGAGCTCTCCTAGAAGCTCACTGGCTGCCCTCACCTGCAATGGAAGCTGGAAATCTAGTCTTACAGCCGTGCACCTTACCGCACCCAGCATTATCGGGAGGTCTCTTCGGAAGGAAGGAAAGAAGGCAGGAAGGATTTCCTGATTGTCTCAGAAATAACAGAAGTGTTCTTGGTATCTTGGCATTTTAGCTGCTTGTAATGGTTGAATTTTAAAACTATAGCAATGGCTCCATGGAAAAGACATCATTTTTTGTTTTTCTTTTTTTTGATATGGAGTCTCACTTTGTTGCCCAGGCTGGAGTGCAGTGGTGCAATCTCAGCTCACTGCAACCTCCGCCTCCTGGGTTCAAACGATTCTCCTGCCTCGGCCGCCCAAGTAGCTGGGACTACAGGCACGCACCACCACGCCCAGCTAATTTTTGTATTTTTAGTACAGACAGGGTTTCACCATGTCAGCCAGGTCAGTCTCTATCTCTTGACCTTGTGATCTGCCTGCCTCGGCCTCCCAAAGTGCTGGGATTACAGGTGTGAGCCACTGCGCCTGGCCGACATCATCTTTTTGAGAGGAGACAGTGTGTGGGAATTAAGTTGCCTTGCTGTTAACTTTTTAATTGGCCCATAGGCGATTTCCGTGTCCTATCTAATTGTATTTGAAATCCACTATTAAATGATAGAACTCAACAATAAGCACATGTTGTGCTTATTAGCTAAAGAAATCTTTTTGTTGTGCAGTTGCTGTTGGTTTTCTTTTCTTTTTTGTTAAAAATTTAAACTTAAAAAGGACTAAAGTCACTTCTGGAATTTCAGGAGTGGGTGGAGGTTTAAACAAACAACAACAGAAGAAATGAGAGTCAGTATGTCCAATCAGATGCACTGTCCTCTAATTAAAAATAAATAAAAATGCTGGGCGCGGTGGCTCAAGCCTGTAATCCCAGCACTTTGGGAGGCCGAGACCATCCTGGCTAGCACGGTGAAACCCCGTCTCTACTAAAAAATACAAAAAACTAGCCAGGCGAGGTGGCGGGCGCCTGTAGTCCCAGCTACTCGGGAGGCTGAGGCAGGAGAATGGCGTAAACCCGGGAGGCGGAGCTTGCAGTGAGCTGAGATCCGGCCACTGCACTCCAGCCTGAGCGACAGAGCGAGACTCGTCTCAAAAAATAAATAAATAAATAAAAATACTAGTTTTTTCACGTTTTCTTCACCCACTGAAGAAGCATAAAATACATTTTCTCTTTTATTTTTTCTTTACTTTTGTGTTAACGTATGGTTTACATAAAGTCCAAAAATCTTAAGTGCAAAGTTTCTTTGAATTTTTACATTTTACATTTACGTTATTCACCTGTATAATTGCCAACTGGATCAAAATACAAGAAATTTCCTGCATCTAGAAGTTTCCCTCAAACCCCCAACCAGTTTCCCCCACAAAATGCAACTACTCTTCTGGTTCTTATTATTATAAGTTAATTTTGTCTGTTCAATGAAATACATGTATTTATTTATGTATGTATGTATTTATTTTTTAGAGACAGAGTCTTGCTCTGTCATCTAGACATTACCTTGGCTCACTGCAGCCTCGATTTCCAGGCTCAAGTGAGCCTCCCGCCTCAGCACCCCCACCACCCCGAGTAGCTGGGACTACAGTCGCACTTCACTATCATCCCTGGCTGGTTTTTGTAGTTTTTTGTAGAGACAGGATTTTGCCATGTTGCCCAGGCTAGTCTCGAACTCCTGGGCTCAAGAGATCCCCCTACCTTGGCCTCCCAAAGTGCTGTGATTACAGGCGAGACCCACCATGGCCAGCCTAAAATATGAGTTTTCAAACTTTTTATTTGGAAGCTTGCAGAAAGGTTGCAAAAACAGTACAAAGAACATCCTTATTCCCCTTACCCAGATTTACCTGTTGTTAACATTTCTTTTCTTTCTTTTTCTTTTTCTTTTTTTCTCACCAAAACCAGGCTCTCAAACCTGTTGTTAACATTTTTCTCTCCTTTATAATTTGCTCCTTTTCTCTCTCTCCCTGTCTCCACCTCCCCTCCCTCCGGCCACACATACTTTTTTTTCTGAAGTATTTGAAGTATTGAGGTGTTTTTGTTTTTGTTTGTGGTGGAGATAAGGTCTCACTATGTTCCCTGAGCTGATCTCAAACTCCTGGCCTCAAGAGATCCTTTGACCTCAGCCTCCAAAACACTGAGACTACAGGCATGAGTCACCACACCTGGCTGCGATGTTAATATTAATGTAATATTTTCATCTAGTGTACCACCCATGCTCCAGTTTTGTCAATTGACTGAATAATTTTCTTTTTTTTTTTTTAGCATATTTTCCCCTTCAATACAGGATCTAGTCTAGGATCTGGCATTGTATTTAGTTGTTACATCTCTTTAGACTCCTTTAATCTGAAACAATTTTTCAGCTTTCCTTTGTCTTTTATAACTGTGACATTTTTGAAAAATACGGGGCCTTCTCTTTTTAAACAAGAGTATTTCTCATTTTGGTTTAGTCTGATGTTTCCTTGCTCTTAGAATCAGGGTCTCCACACCTAGCCATAATAGCACACATCTGCCCCATGCTGGTGATGTTAATTTTGATCACCTCGTCGAAGCTTTGTCTGATTTTTTCCACTGAATGCTTACTATTTTTCCTTTACACCTAACAATCTGTGGGTAGACATTTAAAGATCATGCAATTGTCCAGCTCCTCATCAAACTCACCCTTCTAGATTTAGCATCCATGAACAATTCTTGTCTGTATCAATATTTACTTTGTCGATTGCAAAAAATGATGATTTTCCAATGGCCACACTCCATTTTTAACTTCATCTCAAGATGACTTTAGGATTTAGAACATTCCAGAAAGAACAAACCAATGGCCAATTCCTAATTTCTCTTAGCATGGTCTCTTTATTCTGCTTGCTGCTATATATTTGAAGTTACCCTTCTCCCATTTATCTCTCTTTCCTGGTTACTTCAGCTGCAGATTTCATGATGGCAGATTTTACCTATGAAAGAATTTTCCAGGAATCAGGCTTTTGAGTACATCTGGGCATTTGATATCTGCTGTCTTTAGACCCTTGGAAGATGAAGTACTTCATCTTTCATTTAGAAAAATAACCACACACATTCCTATGATTATTATTCTGAAGATAGAAATCCAAATTATTGATTGGTGGTTCTTGGGGGAGGGGGAAGATATGGTTCCAATTAAATATGATGTTTCAGATAAACACTAGCATTAGAAACCACTATAACTGATGGGGAAAATATGATGTTGATGTTTTTAAATGGAAGCTGTTCTCATTAGAGGCAAGATATGCAAATTGCCAGTAAAACATCAGAGATAACAAACATTTTACTTGTTTTCTCAGTTATAGAAGGTTGCCTTATTTTTCTATTCCTTAAAAATATGAATACATTATAATTTTTCATAGAAATTCTCCCTAGACGGATATCTTTCTGCCCAGGGACAGCTAAAATGGCAACTCTAGTAGTTCAGTCCTTAAACCTTATCTTCATACCTGTAATCTAGACAGGAAGCCACTGAAGTGCAAGCTAATGTTTCTGGTTGGGGAGCAGTAGGAGGTAGTGGTTGGATTTTAAACCAGTTACCAGGAAACGATCTTCCTCATCTCAAAAATCAACCATGCCACTCTGGAAAAGAGTTCTGCAATTTTTCAAAAAGTTAAACATAAAACATATGACCAGCAATGCTATTCCTAGATATCTACCCATGACAAATGAAAACGTGTCCACAAAAAGACTTGCACATGAATGTCCACAGAAGCTTTATTCATAATAGGCCCAAACTGAAAACAACCTTATGTTCATCAACTGAAGAATAGATAGACATAATGTGGCTTATCTATGAATGGAATTATTGTGGCTTATCCATGAATGGAATTCTTTTCAGCACCAAAAAAGAACAAATTACTCACACATGCTACATCGTGGATGAACCTCAAGAATATTATGCTGGCTGGGCAAGGTGGCTTACGCCTGTAATCCTAGTACTTTGGGAAGTTGAGGCAGAAGGATCACTTGAGCCCAGGAATTTGAGACAAGCCTGGGCAACGTGGCAAGATCCCATCTCTTCAAAAAATAAGAAATTAGCCAGGTGTTGTGGTACATGCCTGTAGTCCTAGGAGGCTGGGGCAGCAGGATAGCTTGAGCCTAGGAGGTCAAGGCTGCAGTGAGCTGTGATTGCACAACTGCACTCTAGCCTGAGTGACAGAATGAGATCCTGTCAAAAAAAAAAAAAAAAAAAAAAAAAGAATATTATGACAAGTAAAGAAGTCAGACACAGGCAACCATGTATTGTATGATCCCATTTATATGAGATATCTAGAAAAAGCCGATTTATAAAGACAGAAAGTAGATTAGTAGTTGTCTGGGATTAGGGCTGGGAACAGAGATCACCTATAAATGGGCATGAGGGATCTTATTGCAGGGACGAAACAGTTTTTAAACTGATTTATGATGATAGTTGTACTGCTCAGTGACATTACTAAAAATAATTGAATTGTGCACTAAAAATGGGTGAATGCTATCCTATGTAAAATATATCTTAATAAAACTGTAGTATGTCACATAGTCAATATCCAGATCATCACCTGGATAAAGTGTAATATTTCCTGTTCTCTGGAAGATAAGATGTGTTTGGCTGGACCAATGTTGAAACATTTTAGCTGGGCAGAATGGGAGGGGAAATTTATTCAAAAATTACTGATAGGCCTGGATTTATCTGTGACAATTGTATTTTGAAAGGCTCTCAATATCTCTATTTTAAGAGGAATTAAACTTTCTAAAACCATTTTGAAAGCATAATTCTTTATGTTTTTTCCATTAATTGTGCATTCTTATTTCCGTTGTTTTCGCAACTAAGATATAGGATCTAAAATAATTTCTGTTTCCTGAACTGTTATATCCCTAAGTAAATTGGTTGTCCCAGAGGTTACTACTCAAGATTTCACTTTCTGTGGTAAAAAGGATTTGATGAATTTGTTTTTAGACTTTCAGAGAAGCATTTGTTCCTCAAATGGCTGAAAGGTTCTGATAAATATGACAGGAGAGGGAATTAGCCTTCCAGAGATCCCTTGGTGAGCATGTACTAAAGGCCTATGCTTGACTGTTTCTAAAGCTATCTTCAAATTAATTTTAGTTTACAGGTTATGATTAGGAAAAGAATAACTTATTTTACAAAAGTCCTTTTGTCAAGTGGAGCTTTAGGAAGAACTCAAGAATGAAGGTTAGAAAGACCCGGATCCCGGCCGGGCGTGGTGGCTCACGCCTGTAATCCCAGCACTTTGGGAGGCCGAGGTGGGCGAATCATGAGACCAGGAGATCGAGACCATCCTGGCCAACACAGTGAAACCCCGTCTCTACTAAAACTACAAAAAATTAGCTGGGCGTGGGGGCCTGCACCTGTAGTCTCAGCTACTCGGGAGGCTAAGGCAGGAGAATTGCTTGAACCAGGAAGGCGGACGTTGCGGTGAACCGAGATCGCATCACTGCACTCCAGCCTTGGCGACAGAGTGAGACTCTGTCTCAAAAAAAAAAAAAAAAAAAAGACAGACAGACCTGGATCCCAGGCCTGCACTGCTTTTTACCGGTGGTACATCCTTGAGTCAAATTACCTCCCTGTCTCTGCTTTCTCATCTGTACGCTGGGGGCAGTATCTACCACTCAGCAAACGTGAGGATTCAAGAAATAAATACATAAAAGCACCTAGGATAGTGACAGCCAGCTAGAAGTCACTCCATAATTTTTATTTTTTTAGATACAGGATCGTGCTATGTTGCCCAGGGTGTTCTCACACTCCTGGGTTCAAGCCATCCTCCCGCCTCCACCTTCTGAATAGCTGGGACTACAGATGTGAGCCACTGTGCCCAGCTTATAAGAAAGGGCCAAGAATGGGCTTTTAAAATAAGCCCTGAAGTCTCTGGACCACTCTAGTTCTTCATCCTAGAGCTTTTCTTAGCATGGTGGTCTTGAGACAGTGTTGCAAGAGGCAAATGCAGAAGTGGAAAGGCCTCTCGAGGCTCCTAAATGTGCATACGATCACTTAAGGAACATTCTTTTGATCAATGAGTATCGCCAGACCAGCCCAGACTCAAGGTATGGACAAACAGACTCTACCTATTAACAAGAGTAGATGCAAAATATTTTGCCATATTTTTCAGTCTCCCAAAGAAGGCAACATGAAGACCCTAGACATCTCTCCAAAGTTGGGATGGGGAAGAGAAAGAAGATTGCTAAGAGAAGGTCCAAAGACATGAGGGTCCAAAGACATCCCGTATCTAAAAAAATTAAAATTATGGAGTGACTTCTAGCTGACTGTCACTGTCCTAGTGGAGTGGAAAGAGGCCCAGACATTCCAGTTATCTCAGCAGAGCCCAGGGGAGTCCAGCCCAGCTAACCCACCAGCTGACTGCAGCTGCATGAGTGAGCTTAGATGAGACCAGCACAACCCACAGAATTGTGAGAAACAACAATTCATTGTTTTAAGCCACTAAGTTTTAGGGTGGTTTGTTACACAGAGAATATGTAAGTGAGACTCCTCCAAACTTCCCACGACCTCACCACTACCACCACCCCACAACACACATGCACACACACACCCTTGAGCAGCTCTCTGGCTTGCCAGTCGCAATCAGTGACCACTTTGTGTCTTACCCCACATTAAAACTCACCCTCTACTTTGGCCTGGCCTGCGAGAACCTTGCAGTCCATTAATGGGTTTGAAAGCAGACTCATACTTTGGTTCATACTGAGGTGTTAGTAACTGATGTTAGCTTAATGTTTTACATAACTTTCACCCAAAAGTCTAGTTCCCTTAAATGAGGAAAATTAGACCCCAAGGCAGGCAAAGTCCTGGGCAGAATGCTCCTTGTAAATGGCTGTATCTTTGACTTAGAGGTAGACCTTTATGTTTACGGAAATGAAAGAAGGTGCCTCCTAGCTTCAGACTCCTTTTACCTGCTGCTAATACTGCACTTTGTTTAAGAGAACAGTGGTTTCCAATGAGGGTGGAGACTTCAGGGCTTAGTTTAAAAGCCCATCCTTGGCTCTACCCACAGGGATGCTGAGATTCTGATTCAGTAGTCTTGGGTGTGGCCTGGTTCTCTGTATTTTCACCAGGTTTCTTAGTGATTCTGAAAATCTCTCTCTCTTCCTTTCTCTCTCTCTCTCTCTCTCTCTGTCTCTCTCTCTCTCTCTCTCACTCACACACACACACACACACACACACACACACACACACACACACACACACAGAATCCAGCTCAGCTGAACATAGAGTAGGCAGCAGTGGAAACAGCCCAAAGTTCACCTCCTGTGGTAACATGGTGGGGGTGAATGGGTCTGATTTTATAATGTGTGACTATCTTTTGTCACTGATTGAAAGAAGGGAATAATTATACCTTCCCACAAGAGGCAGAATGTGGTGTCTATACCAGAATTGCATCCTAGAAGTACTAATTTTCTAAGATCTAGGATGGAAAGGGAGATTTGAGAGATGATCTGATTATACACAGGGATATTCATATGGACCCATGGGAAAAAATAAGATATACTATTTTTAAAGATCCTCAAAGTGGGCAGTTTTAAAATTTGGTTTCAATTTCCACATCTGGAATTTGTCACCTTTTGTCATTAAAAATGAAAGCCCAGTAATTTATTTTTTTTAATCTTCCTGGATTTTTGGTTGTTTTGTTTTGTTTTTACAAATTCACATGGTACAAAATTCAAAAGGAACAAGAGTTTATACAGTGGATTATTTCCCTCCTATCCTTGTCCCCTAGCCATCTTGTCCCCTTCTCTGGGGCCCGAGGTTTATCAAAAAAAATGTTTTTTAATTGAGGTAAAATTCACATAACAGAATTCACCATTTTAACTATTTTAAGGTATTATAATTCAGTTGTTTTAGTATAACCACAGTGTTTGGCAACCATGATGCTTATCCATTTCTGAAATATTCCCATTACCCCAAAATGAAACCCCTTACACCCCAATTCCCCATCCCTTTTTCCTTAGCAACCACTAACCAACTTTCTAGCAGTATGGGTTTGCCCATTTTGCCATTTCATCAAAGTGGAATCACACAACACGTGACCTTTTGTGACTGACTTCTTTCGGTTACCATAATGTTTTCAAGGTTCATCTATGTTGTAGCAAGTATCATTTCCTTTTTATGATTTGATAATATTCCATTGTATGGATATACCACACTTTGTTTATCCATTCAACCATTGATGGACATTTGGATTCTTTCCTCTTTTTGGCTGTTATGAATAACATTGCTGTGAGCATTTGTGTACAAGTGTTTGTGTAGACATACATTTTCAATACTTTTGAGTGTATTTTCAGTAGAATTTCTGGATCCTTTGATAACTCTAATTTTTTTAGAAACTGCCAAAGTGTTTTCCAAATTGGCTGAACAATTTTACATTCCCATCAGTGATGTTGGAGGGTTCCAATTTCTCCACATCCTCACCAACACTTGTTATTTTGTTTTTGTGTTTTTATAGCCTTCCTAGTGAGCTGAAATGGTATCTTACTGTAATTTTTATTTGCATTTACCTAATGACTAATAATGCTGAGCATATTTTCATATGCTTATTGGTCATTCGTATATATCTTCTTTGGAGAAAAATCTATTCAAGTTCTTTTCTCATTTTTTGAATTGGATTGTTTATTGTTGAATTATAAGAATTACTTATATATCCTGGACCCTTATCCTAGACCCTTATCAAACATGATTTGCAAATATTTTCTCCCATTCCTTAGGTTGCCTTTTCACTTTTATGATAGTGTCCTTTGATCCACAAAAGCTTTTTAATTTTGGTCAAGTCCAGTTGTAAGTACTTTTTCTTTTGTTGTGTTTTGGGTGTCATATTTAAGAAATCATTACCTAAAGTCACAAAGATTTATGTCTAGCTCTCTTCTAACTATAAACATAGTTTATAACTATAGTAATTTTATAATAGTTATAGCTCTTACATTTGGGTCTTTGATCCACTTTGAGTTGATTTTGATATATGGAGTGAGGTAGGGGTCAATATTCATTCTTTTGTGTGTGCATATCCAGTTATCCCAACACCATTTGTTGAAAAGGCTATTATTTCTCTTATTGAATTTGCTTGGTGCTCTTCCCAAAAATCAATTGACCATCAAAGTATGGACTACGTTTCTCCTTATGCCAGTATAATACTGTCTTGACTATCATTGTTTTAAATTAAGTTTTGAAGTCAGTAAGTGTGACTACTCCAACTTTACTTTTCTTTGTTTTTGTTTTTTTGTTTTTGTTCTTTTGGCTATTTGGGATCCCTGTTATTTTTGTATGAATTTTAATATCTGTTTGTCCATTCAGCAAGTTAGAAAAAAGGGAAAAGGTAATTGGAATTTTGATATGGACTGCATTGAATCTGTAGACCAATCTGGAGAATATTGCTGTCTTAACAATACTAGGTCAGGCGCAGTGACTCACACCTGTAATCCCACTTTGGGAGGCCAAGGCAGGAGGTTTGCTTTAGGGCAGGAGTTTGAGAACAGCCTGGGCAACATAGAGAGATCCCATCTCTACAGAAAAATACAAAGTACAAAATACAAAAATAAAACAGTCTTTCAGTCTATGAACATGAGATGTCTTTCTATTTATTTAGGTCTTTTAATTTCTTTCAACAATGTGTTGCAGTTTTTGGTGTACAAGTCTTACACCTCCTTGGTTAAGTGTATTCCTAAATATTTTATTTCTAAAGGCATTACAAATAAAATTGTTTTCTTAATTTCATTTATTCACTGTTAGTGTACAGAAATATAACTAGTTTTTGTATATGTATCTTTTATTCTGCAACTCTGCTGAACTTATTAGCTCTAATAGTTTTCTGTGTGGATTATTTAGGAATTCTATGTATTATATCGAGTTATTGGCAGATAGAGATAGTTTTACTTCTTCCTTTTCAATCTGATTGTCTCATTTCTTTTTCTTGCCTAATTTCCCTGGTTAGAACTTTCAATACAATGTTGAATAGAAGTAGTGAGGATAGACATCCTCATTTTATTTCTGATCTTAAGAGGAGAGCTATCTGTCTTTCACCATCAAGTACGATGTTAACTGTGGGTTTTTTCATAGATGCTGCCTGAAGGTTTTTGTGTGTTCTTCCAGATGTAGTTTATTCATATATAAGAAAATATATTTTAACATAAATACCAGCCTATATATACTGGTCTGCACCTTGCATTTTTTACCTGACAATATATCTTGGGATCTTTCTAAGTCAGTAAAGAACTTTTTTATTTTTAGAAAATGTTGCTTAGTTTTTCATTTTATGGCTATACCATTATTTATTGAATGAATTCTCTATTGAAGGATAGTCTAACTATCAGCAGTATTGGTCACATAAATTCAAAGTCAGCGAATATTTATTTAATCTCCACTACTTATTTAACCCCTACTGTTGTATAGAGCACAATAAAACTTGTTAAAGAAAATAAGTTGGCCGGGTGCGGTGGCTCACACCTGTAATCCCAGCACTTTTGGAGGCCAAAGCAGGTGGATCACAAGGTTAGGAGCTTGAGACCATTCTGGTCAACATGGTGAAACCCCGTCTCAACTAAAAATACAAAAATTAGCTGGGCAAGGTGGTGCGTGCCTGTAATCCCAGCTACTGGGGAGGCTTAGGCAGCAGAATCGCTTGAACCCAGAAGACAAAGGTTGCAGTGAGCTGAGATTGTGCCACTGCACTCTAACCTGGGCAACAGAGTGAGAATTCATCTCAAAAAAAAAAGAAAAAAGAAAAAAGAAAGAAAGAAAATAAGGCCTAACTTTTATTCACTCCATTTTCCTACTTTCATTTATGGGAATACTGCAGCCAAAAAAGTTGTTAACACCATTTCTTCTAACTTTGAAAATTTCAACAGAAGAGTTGAAAGAATTGTACAAGAAAAATCAAGTAACAATTACTTAGATTCAAAAGTTTTTTAAATTTTGCCATCTTTATCTATAATGATGCATTATTTGCTTTGTTTGCTGAGCCATGTGAAAGGTTTTCTTCAATTAAAAAATTTTTTTTTCTTAAGATAGGGTTTTGCTATGTTGCCCAGGCTGGTCGAAAACTCCTGAGCTCAAGCTATCTGCCCACCTTGGCCTCCTAAGGTGCTAGGATTACAGGTGTGAGCCACCATGCCTGGCCTAAAAATTTGCATATAATTAGGGGATATAAGTGCAGGTTTCTTACATGCATATATTGTATAGTAATAAAGTCTGGGCTTTTAGTGATATGAACGTTTTAAATTTCAGATTTCTTGACATTTCACCCCAAAGAATAAGGATATTCTCTTACTTAACCACAATATCATTATCACACATATATTAATTTCCTAATAAAATATTATCAAACATCTGGTCCATATTCAAATTTTTCTATTTGTCCCCCAAAATGTCTTTTTTAGTTATCTTTTTTTAAAAACTAAAATTCAGTCAAGATCCACACACTGCATTTCTGTTGTTATCTCTCTTCTTTCTTTACCTACAACAGTTGCCATATCTTTTTTTAAAAAATAATATTGACATTTTGAAGAGACTAAACTAATTGGCTTTAAGAATGTCCCACATTCTAGATTTGTCTGATTGTTTACTCATGGTATTGTTAATCCTGCTTTTTTATTCCCAGGATCTGCAAATTTGGAGTTGAACTCTAATGGTTTGATTAAATCCAGGTTAAATATTTTTAGAAGAATATTTAGTAAGTGAAGCTATATAATTATAGCATCCTATTAGGAGGAGTATGACATCAACTTATTCCCCTACTAAGTTCATCTCTCAGTTTAAGTGGTCTCCACTAGAACTCTTCATTGAAAAGGAATTTTTTTTGTCTTTTAAGCTCTGAAATAGCCACTGCTTTAATGATGAGAGAATGTCAAAGACCTGGAATTGGAGGGGTGGGGTGGAATCCATTTGCTTCTTTTCTTCCTTATATATATCAACTCCAATTAGTGGTTTAGATAACTTTTAAATACAAATAGAAATTTAGATGCAAGAGTGTTGAGGAGCAGACCTCTATTTTAAAAAATAGATGCAAAAGTGTGATAGATCACATGGCCTTCTATAACTCAGAGCAGTAGGGCATGATCAGCTTATTACTCAGGGGTCCATGGAGAGGTCATTGCATTAGAAAGCCAAATCTGAGACCAAGGTTTCAGTCTCTAATCTGCCACTAACTAGCCATGTGATCTTAACTCATTTAACTTCTCTGGTCTCCAGTTTTCCTCCATGACTCGAGATGGTCATTATCATTCCTACAGCTTTGACAGTTCATAATCTTATGATTTCACTGAGTGAAAGATATTAGAACACATTTCTTAGATGCACAATGTGAGAGCTTTTTTTTTAAATTTAAAAATCACAACACTTGAGAATTTCAATTAATCCCATAATTAAGAAATGCCTACTCCATGTAGGTACTCAATAGATATTCTTGTAAACCAGGACACTGGTTTTCATGATTGCATTTTGCTATGTTCATAATCAATCCCTTTATTCCACAGGACCCTGGGAAATTGTTTGATAGCAAGGTCACTTTTTCTTTTTGTAAAGGGTTGAATTGTGTCCCCCTGCCAGACTGATATGTTCAAGTCCTAACCCCTATCCCTCAGTAATTCAGAACATGGCCTTGTGGCCTTATTTGCAGATTGACAAACTGGTTGTTGCGGATGTAATTAATCAAGTTAAAATGAGGTCATTATGGTGGGCCCTAAACCAATATAAATGGTGTCCTTATGAAAAGGGGAAATTTGGCTGGGTGTGGTGCCTTGCACCTGTAATCCTAGTTCCTCAGGAGGCTGAGGTGGGAGAATTGCTTGAGGCCCGGAGTCAGAAACCAGCCTGGGCAACACAGTGAGACCCTGTCTCTAAAAAAGGTTTTTGAAAACCCATCTGGACACAGTAGTGTGCACCTGTAGTCCCAGCTATTTAGGAAGCTGGGTCGGGAGGATCTGTTGAGCCCAGGAGTTCAAGGCTGCAGTGAGCTATGATTTTGCTACTGCACTCCAGCCTAGGAGCCTGGGTGACAGCGTGAGAGACTTCATCCCTTTAAAAAATAAAATAAAAAGATAAATTTAGACACAGAGACACATAGGAGGAATACCATGTGAAGATGAAGGCAGAAATTGGGATGTTATATTGTCTACAAGCCAAGGAACAGTAAAGATTGCCAGCTAAAGCCCCAGAAGCTTCCAGAGAGGCCTGGAACAGATTCTACCTCACAGCTTTCAGAAGGAACCAACCTTGCCAACATCTTGACCTTGGACTTAGCCTCCAGAACTTTGAGGCAATGTATTTAAGCCACCCAGTCCGCAGTACTTTGTTATAGCAGCTCTAGCAAACTAATACACTTGGTGTCCCTGACCTGGTAATCAATGCCTTGGGCAATTATAATATCCTGTAAAAAAGAGAAAAAAATTATAACATTCTATAGAAAGAAAAGAAAGCACAGGGTTACGCTTGTGTATATGTCAGAACCACAACTGCTATGGTTTGAATGTTTGTGTCCCTCCAAAATTCATGTTAAAACTTAATCCCCAATGTCCAGGCATGGTGTCTCACACCTGTAATCCCAGGACTTTGGGAGGCCGAGTCCAGCAGATCACTTGAGGTCAAGAGTTCTAGACCAGCCTGGTCAAAATGGTGAACCCTTGTCTGTACTAAAAATACAAAAATTAGCTGGGCATGATGGCACTTGCCTGTAATCCTAGCTACTCGGAAGGCTGAGGCAGGAGAATCCCTTGAATCCAGGAGGTGGAGGTTGCAGTGAGCAGAGATCATGCCACTGCACTCCAGCCTGGATGACAGAGCAAGACTACATCTCAAAAAAAAAAAAAAAAAAAAAAAGGTGGGGGGGCTTAAGGAAGCCTATTTAACCCTTTTTTGCCCTTCCATCAAGAGAGGACACAGCAGCAAGTTGCCACCTATGAAGCAGAGAGTGAGCCTTCACTAGACATTGAACCTTCTGGTGACTTGATCTTAGAATTCCTGTCTTCAGACAGTAAGAAACAAATTTCTGTTTCTTTATAAATTATCCAGTTTAAGATATTGGACAAAGGAAGGAATGGACAGCAGGAATGCACAAAGACAATGACCAAGTTGAAAAGGTCTATTTTTTAATTCCTTGCAAATTCTATATCAAGCCAGACACATTTTCTGAACTATTCATGGGATACTTTGCTGCTATTGTGTCTCTGGTAGGTTTTTTGTGCATATGTACATTGGCATGTGTGTGCACTCACAGGCACGTGTAAGTGAATTCTAACTCATTCTTTCAATAGATTACAACTCTTGATACCAAAAAGACAGACTAGAACTCATTATTCTCTAACTGAATTTAAATCTCTTAGCTGTTTCAGCATACATATGGTCACATCTACAATACACAAAAATTATATTCAGACTTTTGAGTAAAAATCTCAATAACTGTCACACTTCCTATATGGATATCAGGAAGATATCAATCATAGAAAGCTATAAAGGGACCCAGTTAAGTAGAAAAGGCTTCTGAGGAATATAGACACCTAAGATGAAGACTGATCTGCCAAAAATTTCCATTCATTTCTAGCTTTTGCTATAATCTTAGAATGTGGAACTCTTAATACATGATGCACTTCTATCATTTTTTTAAAAACACACAGATGCAAAAATACTTTTGTTTGGTTCAGATGCATGCTTCAGAAAACTATATGAATCTAGTAGTTTTACAAGAGCTGCTTCATCTATTCTAACAGTACACTCTTGTTCTTTGAAAGAATTTCCTCACCTGTGCCCTGATAATTTCTGTGGTTCCTTCCATTTATAAAATGCTATCAGTCTAATTTAAGTCATAGCATAACTACTCATTTCTTTAGGGATGCTTCTGGAATCATCGATAGTTATCTCACAATTATCATAGTGCTAGCATGAATTTTTCAAATATGACCCTTTTCAAGGGTGACATTCTGACATAAGCCTTTGGAATGGTTTGGCTCTGTGTCCCCACCCAAATCTCATGTCGAATTTTAATTCCCAATGTTGGAGATAGGGCCTGGTGGGATGTGATTGGTTCATGGGGGTGGTTTCTAATGGTTTAGCACCATCCCCCTAGTGCTGTCTCATGATAGAGTTCTCACAGGATCTGGTTGTTTAAAAGCATGTGGCACCGTCCTCCATTTCTCTCCCTCTCCTCTTGGCCATGTAAAGATATGCCTGCTTCCCCTTTGCCTTCTGCCATCATTGTAAGTTTCCTGGGGCCTCCCCAGAAGCAGAAGCCTGTACAGCCTGCAGAATGATGAGCCAGTTATACCTCTTTTCTTTTTTATATATATATATGTATTTATATATATATATATATATATATATATATATATATATTTTTTTTTTTTTTTTTTTTTTTTTTTTTTTGAGACTGAGTCTCACTACATAGCCCAGGCTGGAGTGCAGTGGCACAGTCTCAGCTCACTGCAACCTCCACCTCCCAGGTTCAAGTGATTCTCCTGCCGTGGCTTTCAAAGTAGCTGGGACTACAGGCACATGCCACCACACCTGGCTAGTTTTTTGTATTTTTAGTAGACACAGGATTTCACTATGTTGGCCAGGCTGGTCTTGAACTCCTGACCTCAGGTGATCCACCTGCCTCGGCCTCCCAGAGTGCTGGGATTACAGATGTGAGCCACCATGTCCAGCCTTTTCTTTATAAATTACCCAGTCTCAGGTGTGTCTTTTTTTTTTTTTTTTTTTTTCCCTTTGAGACAGAGTCTCACTCTTTCACCCAGGCTGGAGTGCAGTGGTGCGATCTATGCTCACTACAACTTCTGCCTCCTGAGTCCAAGCTATTCTTCTGCCTCAGCCTCCCAAGTAACTGGGATTACAGGCATGTGCCACCACACTGGCTGATTTTTTGTATTTTTAGTAGAGATGGGGTTTCACCATGTTGGCCAGGCTGGTCTCAAACTCTTGACCTCAAGTAATCCACCCACCTCGGCCTTCCAAATTGCTGGGATTACAGGCATGAGCCACCGCACCTGGCCAGGTGTATCTTTATAACAGTGGGAGAATGAACTAACACAGCCTTCATCAATGATTTCTAATAACAAAATCATCTTGCAAACCTATCGAACAAGTCTGGCTTTCATTATCAAAAATTTAACTTTCCATACTTCTGATTATATACTGTGATTAAAAACACAGAAATTAAGAGAAGATGAATAGATCTGAATAAAATGGAGACACTAATTAGTTTTTATGCTTATTAATGAGTAGAAATTTATGTATATGTGGATGTCTGCTATGAAAGTATATCTGGATGTCTGCTAAGCATAATGCATGTTTCTGCTTGAAAAGAAGGTCATCTTGAAAAGATTAAGGGTTTTTGCTTGTTTTGTTTTTTTGTTTTTGTTTTTGTTTTGAGATGGAGTCATGCTGGAGTGCAGTAGTACGATCTTGGTCCACTGCAACCTCTGGCCCCTAGGTTCAAGCAATTCTCCTGCCTCAGCCTCCTGAGTAGCTGGGATTGCAATGGGCACCATGACGCCCGGCTAATTTTTTTATTTTTATTTTTTTTTAAATAGAGGCATGGTTTTACCATGTTGTCCAGGCTCGTCTCAAACTCCTGACTTCAAGTGATCCACCCAACTTGGCCTCCCAAAGTGCTGGGATTACAGACATGAGCCATCGTGCCCAGCCCAAGATTAAGGTTTTAAAACAGTTCTTTTTTGCAAAAGGTAAAGTGACTGGCGATAAATGAGGGTCTTGTGTTCATTCTAAAGACAACTGTGGTTCATAATTAGATGCCATAGGGCCAGTGGCGAAACTCTTACACTTGTGGTTGCAATTACAGTGGCTTCCTTAGGCACATCATTTAGAGTGAAAAGTCGTTATACATAACATTCAACTTCTATAGTGGTAGAGGAAGAATGGAGACTTCAGATTTTCTTCTTCAGATTCACAGTGTTATAAAGACAAACAAATGAAAATCAAAATGAACTGCTAGGAGTTCAAAGGACATAGCTCTGACAGTATCAACCTGAAATACTGACTTCACCCAGCCCAATGGAAGTTCTAATAAACACCAGACGAGGCATTCATCCAGGAGTAAAATTTATCCCATAAAAATAGTGGTTTCTTTAGGGATGCTTCTGAAACTATCAACAGTTATCTCACAAACAGTTCAGAAAATGATTCCATAGTTTATAATTTGTCTTTTCAAGTGTACGTCCTAAGAGCCCAACTCTGGTAATTACATTTTCAAAACCCAGAGAGATGTAAGTAGAATTGTGACTTATGTCACAAAAGTGATAATAACCGGTGATCAAGTTTAATCTGATTCCAGATTTTCTAATAATGTTAATGGCATTACAGTGTTTGGCTTCAAGAAATGATGTAAATAATGCATTTTTTAAAAGCCAACGTTTTTATGATCTCATTTCATATCTGTCAACTCAGGTTATTCAAGACATCCATCACTGGTCCATTTATTTGATTTTGCTTAGATCCACGTGATTCTATTAAAACCTGTGCTGAGTTAGATTCTTGAATTATGACAGTGAATTTCTTAACATTCACACATGTGGCAAACAGAATTATTTTGATATTTATGAATTCATTTCTTTTATAATCTTACAGGTAATTCAGGCTGCCAAACGCAAGCTCGGTGAGACTTTATAAAGGCAGGGAAAGATGAACTATTTAATATCATTAATTATTCCTGTTTTGTTCACAGTGATAATCTGTCTTAAGACACCTCAAGACATGCCCTGAGTTTGGACTCTGCTATCTCCTTAAACGCTCCAATATTAGCAGATATGCAAGAACTCAGGAAGACAACTGTTGATAAAGTATCAGCTAGTATTCAAAAAGATCTAAGGCCCGTATGTATCTGAACATAATCACATCCTTCATCTCACCCTGCAGTAGAAGGAGTGCTCCTTTTGCATGCACTCACCTGAGGATGTGCTGTCTATATTCCTCTTTAAGGGTTGTGCCATGCTTACACTGTATATGTGCACTCCCCCTCCCAAACCTGGTATAGAGTGCCAGATGCTCTCCCCTTCCTTCCTTCAAACCTCAGCTTGAATATCACTTCTTCTGGGAAACCTTCTTTGACCATGCTAAGATGGGGCAGGGGTCAGGGCTGCCACATTGCACAGCTGCAGGGGACATCATTGGCATTGTGTTTCGAGTGAATCTTGACCACTCCTGGAGTTAGGCCATGGAGCAGCCCTCCCACAGGCCCTTCTTCTCTACCTTGGTAGACCTCTGGGTTTACTTCTTCAAGGGACTTCACTGCTAGATTGTAATTGCCTGTTTCCTTGTCTACCTCTCCTCAAGGGCAGGGTCTATATCATAGAACACTGAACTTGACGCAGATGGTGTGCTCAGTAAAAGCTCCTAAAGGACTGAACATGTTGTTGAGTTGGGTGGCCCTGGGTCCAGCATTTCCTGAGGGGCAGCCCTGATCAGCCAGTTGCTGTGGTCTTGTTTTGGAAGAGGGGCACTACTAAACCCATATAGATGGCTTCCTGTTTCTTGTTGCTTATGAATATCACCTACTGCCAGGCCCCAGGGCCTCGTGTACTTTCTCAGGGAAGGGGACCACACTGGGAGCTAGAATGGGAGAGAGAGGGGCTGAACAAATCCAGGAGTCCCAGCCCTCCTACAGCCCCTTCTCTTTAATGAGAGAGACCTATAAGTCCTAAGTTCAATTTTTAGTGGCAGACAATTCTCTAATCAGGAAGGGCTGACTTAATATTTATTTATTTAATGAGCATATAAACATATATGGAAGTATCAAAAAATCATTGAAATCAAAAAAGTTGGTTCTGCTTTGTGGAAAACAAATCCTTCTGCTGTAGTACATTTTTCCATTAAAAAAAAAGTTGATTTTCAGAGTCCTGCCAACAACATTCTAAATGTAAGTGCTAGATTTGCAAATAGGCTTATATTCATATTTAGAGAATATGCATATTCAGAGACTTATTATTCAGGAAATATTTGGTTATCTTCAGACTAAGTAAAACTTATGGCTAAAAATAAGAGGGGTAACATATAAATAGTGGGGAAAGTTAGGGAGCACGAACAGCAGCCATGGCAAGAATAGAATTGAGAGGAAGAGGTAGAGAGAACTGCGTGTTATTTTCTGTTTTGGTTTTATGTCTTCACCACTACCTAAAATTCCATTCCATTCCATTCAATGTAACAAACATTAGCTGGGTGCCTGGCATGCAGAAGATCTGAAAATGCAATTTTTGCCCCCATTCTTAGAGCTGGATGGGCAAGATATAATGGAATAAGGTTGCCTCTCCAACATCCTCTCCTCCACCATGATGAAGCCACTCTGTAGTTGTGGGGTTGGACTTCAGTTCCATGGGTAGCACTGACTGGTGTAAACCTGTCAAGGTAGCCCTACTCCCTGCCGGTGGTTGGTTCAGATACCCAGGCTCAAGCCTGGCATGGCATTCCTTAGGCCACAGTGGCTGGTTCAGGAATGGTGTGGGACTCCTTTTAGGCCAAGGAGATAAAAGGGAGTTTTCTGAGGAGTCCAGGGAAAGTTTCCTGGCTACAAAAATAGAGAAGAGACAGTCGAGTATTCTTCTTATAGTACCTATTGGGCAGGGATAGGAGGCCCTGAACCATTGCATCCTCTTGCTGTTTGTCTCGGGATAAACATCGTAAACACAAATCAGTAGAGTCAACAAAATCACAGAGAAATAGATCAAGAACTCTGATCCAACTTTGCTTGAACCTGCACTACTCCTTACCTCTTAGTTCTATGAGTCAGGAGATCTTTTTTCTCGTTAAGGCGGTTTGAATTGGCTTTTCTCATTCTAACTGATGCAAGTGGTAAGCACACTGGTACCTGCAATGCTTGTCAGAAGATGATACTTAATAGAAAGATTACCCAGGAAAACAAAGCAGGGTCTAACGGGGATGAGATCCTGAACCTAGGAGTAATAGAATGCAAATAATAAAAATATTATAAATTGAAAATTAAACTAGGCCCACAAATATGAATTAATATCTAACAAAACAAATAGCAAACATTAAATAAGAGAAACCTAAGTTGGAAATGAATCATAGAATTTGAGAGTGAGACAAGATCTCAGAGCTTAGATAGGAAAACCCCTAGATTTCCTGTACAGAAATAGGTTCTGAGAGGTTAAGTAACTTGCTGAAAATCACACAGCTAAGTCAAGCAAGGGTGAGGACCCAGCTTTCTTGAATTCCAAATGGGGTTCTTTCTGCTGCATAACATAGTTTCCTCTCTGAAGATATAAAATGAAATAGGAAAATGGTATTTCTAAATGTCAGCATAGGAAGAAGAGTGAGGAAAAGACTGCATTTTTATTTAACGGGGATTTGGGAGGCTCATAATAGAAATTTTGGATGTTTTTGTTTTTAAATAAGACCGTGGCCTTTACTAAAAGGTTGAGCATATGCTACAGTGTGGAACCACCTGGGGTAGCACTGTTGCTAAGCGCCCCACCAAAAGCAAGGCAGGGCTGGTTCAACCCATGCTCACCTCAAACTTGTAACCTGTCTCCAGCTGTTAATTAGCTGGCTGTTGCTAAAGTTAGACTCTGTACATTCTTTACAAGATCAAAAGTCAGTCCATAAGGAGTCAAACCAATAGCATATTCCACCTGGTGTCCACCCCAACACTGGCACTGTTTTTCTCTCTTTCTTCTTCTACATATTAAGTGAGGTAGGAAATTCCAATTGAATCACAATGCTAAAACAGCAATGAAACAGATCTCCAAGAACTGGATTCTGTCTCAGGTGTTCTATTTTAATTGCTCTAAGATCTCAAACTCGTTGTTTTATCTCAGAGCCTTCATTTCTTTGTGTATTAAATAACAAATGCCCTGCCTCCCTTCAGGGTTGCTGTGAAGATCAAAAGAGCTAATGATTGTGAAAGTAGTAGGCGAATTCTACAGCCCTACGATCTAACTTCAGGCCCCTCAGTTTAAAGACAAAGGAGCCCCAAGCTACTGATGGATTTCCTTAGGTCGCCCAGTCTCTTCGTGACAGGTAGAACTACCCCTTCCTAAGAGTGAGGAGTGACAACCTCCAGAACAGAGATTCATAATTACATTCAAAACAGCCACAAGATTTGCTAGATCTATTCAATAGCTGCCTTACAAAGCTATATGTGAATGTTGGATTCTATTCCCTTTTTTTCAGTGATGCCCCAAATGTAATAACACATTATATACAATGTCAAGAGAGATTGCTGTGAACAATCTAGCCCAATGACGTCCATTTCAAAAACAGTTTCCAGTGCTATTTTGCTTTCTGGCTAATGAAAAAAAAAAATTCTCAAAGAACAAACAGGAATTTTAACAAAGGAAATGGAACTATTCCTTGTGAATTTGCATTAATATTATAGCCATTCAATAAATTATCCTGTTCTTTAGAGCTTTTATAAATTCTCTTTTACCCTGAATTTGAGAGCGCTGCAGAATACCTGAGGGATTTGTTCACACTTAGAGTCTCCAGGGTTAACAATTTAAACAAGTGACATCTCTGCTTCACTAAAAAGGACTCTGAGATCTCACGGTCTATCATATTAACATTCTTTCTATACTTTATGTATTTGTCTGTTTGCGGCTTTCCACAGAGGGATTTGAAGCAGCTTATACAAATATAGGCTCTGCTTAAGAATAAAATAAACTGAAATGAGTTTGAGGAAAGAAAAAAAATATGGCTAAGAAAATATAGGCTGGGTACAGTGGATCACGCCTGTAATCCCAGCACTTTGGGAGGCTGAGGCGGGAGAATTATTTGAGGCCAGGAGTTTGAGACCAGCCTGGACAACATAGTGAGAGCTTGTCTCTAGAACAAACAAAAAATTAAAATTAGTTGGGCATGGTAACGTGTGCATGTAGTCCCAGCTACTCAAGAGACTGAGATGGGAGGGTGGCTTGAGCCCATGAGGCCACGGTTGCAGTGAGCTAAAGTCACACCACTGCACGGCAGCCTGGGAGACAGAGGGAGACCCTGTCTCAAAAAATAAATAAAAAAGAAAATATGATGGTTTGCTAGATAGATATATGTATATGCATATTTGAATATGTGTGTGTATACATATACATACATACCCAGTAGCCCAATTCACTTGCAAGCAGTGGAGGATTAAAAAAGACTGAGCCTCCTCACAGCCAGTGCAAAGACCAGTCATTGCTACCTGGTGATTGGCGTTTGGCTTATAGTCAGCAGCCTATGCTGGGCTAGAGGGAAGGGGTGGATAGCAAGCTTGACTTATAGCCAGAGCAGTGCATGCAGCCATATAGTGAATGCCTTCATTTGCACCCTTAACTCTGAATATTCACTTTTAAAACATCCATCCGTCATCCATCCAGTGAGCTCAGGAGAGTGGCTGCTTAACTTCTGGGGTGAGTAATTCATCTACAGATTCACCTACCCCAAGCAAAGTGGTTAATATCTAAATTCAAAGGCTGCATTTGCTCTACGGAAACCACTTGCAGAGTCAGCTGCCTTGGTAATGTATTGCCCTAGGCAACTGCTTGTTCTGACTCTGTTCTTTTCCCAGCTGGAGTCATTGTTCTGACTTATTTGTATGAATTAATGCTTCTTGGGTACCCAGAAACCTATTCCCAGAGCTCACTCATTAGTCAAGTTGTTTTTTTCACTAATCAATTGTGTTCTCTTTAAACTAGCTAATCTAAAGAAAAGCAAGTTAACTAATTTGGAGAAGGGTGTTTAAATCATTGTAACATAATGTTTTCATGAAAAGTACTTCTGTGAATGAGAGTAAGGTTGTGTGTGTGGATGATCCAAGAGGTCCTGGAATTTGAAGACTGAGTCCTTAACTGGTGTTCCCACATAGACATTTTCTTCCTTCCTTTCCTTCTTTTCCTTCCTTTCCTTCTTCCTTTCCTTCCTTTCCTTCCTTTCCTTCCTTTTCTCTCTCTCTTTCTTACTTTCTTTCTCTCTTTCTTTCTTTGAAACAAGGTCTTGCTCTGTTACCCAGCCTGGAGTGCTGTGGCAAGATCTCGACTTACTGCAGCATCCACCTCCCACACTCAAGCTATCCTACTACCTCAGTCCCAAGTAGCTGGGACTACAGGTGTGCACCACCACACCGGGCTAATTTTTTTTAAAAAATTTTTTATAGAGATAAGGTCCCACTATGTTGCCAGGCTGGTCTTGAATTCCTGGGCACAAGCAATTCTCCTGCCTCGACCTTCCAAAGTGCTGGGATTACAGGTGTGAGCCACCATACCCAGGCCTCACCTGGACTTTCTTTCCGTTTCACATGTTCTTCTTTGACAGCCGTGTCACATAAACAACTTCTGTCCTTGTTGAAAGAAGAAACTGTGAAATGCCAGGACAATAGGTGTGCAGGGGGTAGTGAGCTTGACATACATGAAATAGTCAAAGAATGGGCAGGACCAGCCGGGCAGCTTGATTCGGCAGTGTGTATAATCATTACTTTGTGATAATTTTTATAGTCACCATCTGCTTACTAATAATGTTTTTAAAACAGGACCTTAATTCAACCTCTACAGGTTGCTTGTGTTAAATTATTTGGTCTATCTCACAACTGGTGAGAGCTTTTCAAAGAAAATTTTTTAATTCATTTATACAGAGTTGAATGTTTAAATTAGATGAACATATCATCACTTTTATTTTAGTCACAGTTTTCTTCTCTTGTTTTGATGTGCTGTTTGACTTTTTGCCTTGCCAACCCGGATTCAGCTGTCTTCAAAGTATCTTCAGCTATCATTTAAAAAATCAGCTTTCTTTTCTTTAGATAATTCTGTAACGTGAAGAATTAAAACAATATTGTCTAGTTCTGCTGTTGACTCTTGTGCAATCTTCAGGAAGCTAAATCATTTTCATGTGGCTGCTTAGGTTTCAGAGCAAGGTTCCCATAAGCATATGCTCTTTTTGGGGAATGATGATAATTCCGTCTGTTTTTCTTTCCTATTCTTCGTGATATAGAAAATATAAGCTGTACGGAGGATATAAATTACTAGGAGTCTATATGCCTTTAAAAATGCATCTCCTAGTCAAAAGATTTGTATTATTTTTGTTGAACAGTACAGCTTAGGAAAATAAACTATAAATCTATAAAACTGATATCTATCAAAATATTTTCTATGGGTTCTAATTTTTTCTTGTCCATCTGTTGCCACAAACTTACTAATGAGAAATAGCAATTATTATGAAAACACAAAAACCAAAGAGTGCTTCCTTCCAGTTTTGGAATAGGTTATATTATTTTGTATGTCTTCATCTGAGGATGTAAAATATCAGTGGAAACCTCAGTGACTCTCTGAAGTAGATAATTTTATATTGTTTTGCAGATAAAGATAATGACATATTAAGAGGTTAATTAAGTCCTGGAATCATATTGTCACACCCAAAGGTGGATTTTAAAGTTCAAATTCAAGGATCAGAAGTACAATTTGCCACCAAACCACTTCAATAGGAATTTCCAGATTCTGACACCAAGGCTACATTTGACGTAAGGATCTGAAGGTTGACTGGCCAAAATTTTTCTCCATCTCTCCTGTCTTCCCTCCATTTAATCAAATACATTGTAGAATGAAAAATAGGTTTTGTAGCTGTCTTGCTCTCCCAAAAGTTTCATCTGTAAAACAGAGATTATAATACTAATACTTATCTCAGAGAGTCATTTTGAGGAGGAAATAATAACATGTAAAGAATGTATTATACACCCAGGAACTTAGTAAGTACTGGATAGTCAGCTCTCCATATCCCCAAGTCTTCATCCAAGGACTCATCCAACCTCTAGTAGAAAATATTCAAAAAAATACAAATAAAAAACAATGCAATATAACCCTATTTACATTGTAATAGGTATTGTAAGATTACTTATAATTTAGAGATGATTTAAAGTATATGGGAAGATGTGCATAGGTTATATGCAAACACTATGCCATTTTATAAAAGGAACTTTAACATCTTGGATTTTGGTATCCATGAGGGGGTCCTGGAACCAATCCCCATGGATACTAAGAGATCACTAGAAATGTTAACTATTATCATCATGATGATCAGCAAATGAAAGAATGAAATGAAGGGCGTGTAAACCTCTTACCTGCTGCAGGTTAAAAGAATGCTTGCTGGCTGGTGGGTGTGGGGATGCACCCTTATAGTACCAGCTACTCAGGAGGCTAAGGTAGGAGAATTGCTTGAGCCCAGAAATGTGAGGCCGGCCTGGACAACATAGTGAGAAAGTGTCTACTGTTGTTTTCAAAAGACTGGAAGGAAGAGGATACTCTTCTGTGGACATACAAACCTTGGAGCAGAAATTCTATCAATACTATTATTATTATCTGCCTACCTATTACCTAGCTAATATCTGTATATCAATTATCTATTATTATCTATTTTCTAGCTGTTATTTATTATTATTGCCTATTACCCTATTATCCAAGAATAAAGTTTTTATCCTGTAATTGTCCCATTTACCCATGGCCAATTGACGAAGACCAAAGACTTTATCACAGGGACACCAGAAAAAACACTGAAGTGGTAGCCAGCAACCACTTAAGAAATTGCCAATATTTGATGTCATTTTAACTAAATAAGCAGCAATTTCATATGATTCAGCCTAGTAGACCTTGAATCCAGATACACGCAGGCAAAGGATTCAAAACCAAAGCAGACAGTCTATTTCTACCATTTTTTCTCACTTCCAAAACGTGAAACAACCATGTAGTAAAAAACAACAGAATAGGAAATAGTGATTAACCAGAGCTGTTGGAAGTTTAGAAAGTGTTGATATAATTAATCCAATATAATTTCAGTTTGTTGCTTTTCCATTTTCAAAAACCATTTTAGATGTAGGAAATGACATTTTCTAAATATAAGTAAATATCACATTATTTTTTAAAAAAAATTATAGCTAGCTATTTCTAGCATGAAAGCCCATTCTCTCTCTCTCTGTTTTTAAGACAGGGTCTCACTCTGTCACCCAGGCTGGAGTGCAGTGGCCCAATCATAGCCTGGGCTCAAGAGATCCTCCCACCTCAGAGTTCCAAGTAGCTGGAACCACAAGCCCGTGCCACCACATCTGGCTATTTTTTCTTTTTAATTTGTTGTAGAGACAGGATCTCACTATGTTGCTCAGCCTGGTCCATTGTCTCTAAATGGGATACAGATATTTTAACAGTTTATCGTAGATCAGCTTTACTTTTACGGGACAAGGTTATTTTTAAATAAAATTCTCTGCTGCTTTAGACTATATATTCTTGTTATGTGTTAAATATCTCTATTTTTGAAGAGAATTTTAACAAGATATTTTTATACCTTCCTTCTCGCTGTTTTCTGCTTCCTTAATTGGTCACCTAGCTAATGGAGCTTTCTATTTGAAACATTGCAGCTTCCCCGTCAAGGGGACGGAGTCAACATGCTGTAATTATAGCTGTCTTCGAGGGTTGGATTATTATTCTGTCGATCTGACGTTCATATAAACGGAGCAGCTACCCATTGTAGTGTATGTGCACTGTTCACCCAAACAGAGTAAACTCAGCCTGCTAACGACATGACGTGCCCTCCAACACACAATTATATTTCACGGCAGTTCAGAGGTTTTCCGATGTAACATCTGTAATACAATTTTCCCTGCCAAAGTTTTACAAATCGCACATTCTGGCAAATGATCAACGATACGGAGTCAACACTATTATTCATAGCTGGATCTCCTCAGGAAAATAGGTTGGAATATTAACCTGAAGTTTTCTGAAAAGCTCCCGTGGTACTTTTGCTGAAGAGATGTTAAACGTAACAGCTCCTGATATGGAACCAGCGGTTTGAACTGTAACTCAGTTAGATAAGTTAATAGGGGAAGGCTATGATGTCATGATGCAGGAAATGACTAAATATATATATATATATATTTTTTGAGATGGAGTCTCGCTCTGTCACCAGGCTGGAGTGCAGTGGCACCATCTTGGCTCACTTCAACCTCCAACTCCCTGGTTCAAGCGATTCTCCTGCCTCAACCTCCCAAGTAGCTGGGATTACAGGCATAGTGCCACCATGCCCAGCTAGTTTTCGTATTTATAGTAGAGATGGGGTTTCACCATGTTGGCCAGGATGGTCTTGATCTCCTGACCTTGTGATCTGCCCGCCTCCCAAAGTGCTGGGATTATAGGCGTGAGCCACCGCGAAATGACTAAACATTACTTTGCAGTATTCCTGGAGTTAGGGAGGCAGTATGGATGGCATTTTGAGGGCAACGATGGTAACCCAGGTCAGTGAGACTTTAAAGGGACCATTACTTTCTCCTTCTTTCTAGAGTTTCAGGCATTAAAAATGTTAACTTGTGGCTGGGCATGGTGGCTCATGCCTGTAATACCAGAACTTTGGGAGGCCAAGGCAGGAGGATCACTTGAGCCTACAAGTTCAAGACAAAGCCTGGGCATCGTGATGAAACCCTGTCTCTACAAAAAATACAAAAATGATCCAGGAGTGGTGGCATGCACCCCTGTAGTCCCAGCTGAGAGGCGGGAAGATCCCTTGAGCCCAGAAAGTTGAGCTACGGTGAGCCATGGTGCTGCCGCTGCACTCCAGCCTGGGTGACAGAGCCAGACCCTGTCTCAAATAATAAAATAAAATAAAATCAAGTATTAACTTGTTCAAGATCCTGTTTCACAGCAGTCATTGATGAGACAAATGAAACATTTTGGGACACCTTAAAAAAAATCCCATCAGTGTGGCAGAACTAGTTTTATTATCTCACTTCCTGAAAAGCCATGAGACCTCATCAGCCATGGAAGAATCTATGTAAAGCTGAAAGAATTTGGCCCTTTAATGATGCACAAAGACGTGTGCATGGATTTTGCAAGTTCCTACTTTCACCTTTATAAATGCTGGGTTCCATCCATGTTTTAATTGATTGGAGTTTTAAACAAAATAAATACAGATACCATAGTATGTAATTTCAGAGACTTTTTTAAGTACAAAAATGTACTTGGGCCCCAAAATGTGCTAGGGCTATGTGCTGCAATTGATCTTTCACAGTATGAGAAATCCAGGCCCCAGCTGACCTGGGAGTTAAGAATGATTTTTTTACGTTTTTAAAGGGTTGTAGAAAAGGAAGAAGAATCGGCAGAGACCATTTGTGGCTAGCAAAGCCTAAAATATTTCCTAATCGATCCTTTGCAAAAAAAGTTTGCCCACTCCTGTAGTCAGCAGCTCCCCTACTGTGCACAGTCTGTGTGCCATCTCATCTAGTAAAGGTGAGTAAAACCATCCCTGCCCCTAAGCAATTTACAATCTGCATCTAAGGGGCAAGAGCCTAGTAAGCAAAAGGCGAAAGAAGATGGCGCCAGATAAGGGCTTCAAAGGAAGAGAGACCAGGCTTGGTGGGGAAATAGGGAGTGGCTTCTTAGCAGGTTTTCTTTAGATGAACTTTGAAGATAAAAAGAGATTTTGATGAATAAGGGTGGGTGAGATGGAGAGGGGTCAGCGCTATGTCCTGGAACTAGTGAGGGATTCCATTTCAGAAGCACCTGGGGAGGCTAGAGGGTAGATTCCAAGACTGGAAAGCGAGGAGAGGGTCCTAGGCTGGAGGCCATCATGAGGAGTGTATACAGAGGGAGAGGAGAGATTCCCGCACTTAGAGGCCAAAAGGACAACAGTTTGCATTTTACTTTGGTGTTGGAAAGAACCGTAGTCTCATATGGTTACCTGGAAGTGTTTTATGATAATCAGTGAAAAATGAGGAAAACAGTCTCTCTCAGGCTGAGCACCTAGGAAATGAGTGGCTCTTGGCTGTAAGCCAATGAACAACATTAATATATGCAGTTACCAAGTCACCATTAACACATAAAGCACTGCAGGGTTTCCATCTATTCATCAGAATTCTTGAAAGCCCTATTTTAAGGCAGTTCAAACAGAGGCGAGGCAGCTGAACTTGGTGAGGCTGCCAGGAACACTGAGTTCTGCCTGTGAATTTGCCCCTGACTCAGTGCCTGACCTTCGGCAAGAACTCAACGTCTCACTATCTCAGTTTCCTCAGCCATAAAATGGGGATAACAGACCTTAGCCACCTCATAGGAGTGTCATAAATGTCTACAAAAACCTTTCAAGGTAAGTGCTCCTGGAAACGGACAAGATGGGGAGGGTTCTTTTTCAATTGTCTAGGGGGGAAAATGAAGTTATCAAAATTAAAATGGGAGACTACTTTGTAAAACAGAAATGATTGTGGACGAATAATGCAAAGCCTACAGATGAGTAAAGGTACCCAGAGTCTACTAGTCAAAATCTCTGTCTGCTCAACCTTCTGGGCTCAAGGGATCTTCCCACCTCTCAGCTGAGACTACAGGGGTGCATGCCATCACTCCTGGATAATTTTTGTACTTTTTGTAGAGACAGGGTTTCACCATGGTGCCCAGGCTTTGCCTTGAACTCCTAGGCTCAAGTGATCCTCCTGTCTTGGCCTCCCAAAAAATCTCTGTCAAAATTCTAAATTAACGTCAGGACATCTTCTTTGTTATTTAAGGATGGAAGAGAATATTCAAAATCAGACAGGACCACCTTAGAGAATGTGGTCTCACATATCTGTTCTATCTGCATTTTCGAAGCCTGGAATATTCTGCTCAATTCTCCTGGGTATTATTCAGTTATAAAGGTGCAGAGGGAACCATCTCTCCTTCTGCACTTTCTTTACTCTGTAAATTTTCCTACATCTGTCCTAGAGAGGGACTGTGGCAGGGTCAGCAGACACAAGGGCTGTCTTGTAGCCAGCCATCTTTGTATGACCTGTGCCATTGGCCGTTGGTGGCCGAGGAAGACACTAAAGTCTCTCAAGAAAGCTGAAGACCCAACCCCGAGATGTGGCCACACTGCACCTGGAGCAGACAATTGGGCTAGAAGACAAGTTCTGCTCTGCTCTGGCAAGTGTGAGTGGTAAAATATTTCTTAGGATCCTACTGAGAACACTTGCCATTTTAACCTTCTTTTTCTCTCTCTCCTTTTCTTTCTTAAATAAATTTTCACCTTACAGTTGTCCAGAGAGGAAAGATAGGCCAAAATAGTTCAATATGCTGTCTTACTGGGAGGACAACAACTTAAGCCACAAAGCCCTGAGTTTGACCCTAGAACTCTGTGGCTACTGATGACTCATCTTGAAAATTACCAGATTGAATCTTCTCTACTGGTTTGATAACAACTGATGAGTGGAAAAAGAACGCCAATCAGATGCGCATGCTTAATAAGCAGCTCCTTATCCCCCTCTGCAAATGTGTTCTTTGGATCATCTACACTTCCCTGTATGTTGAAGAAGATATGCTATCCATGCAATCCTTGTGGACTGCTTGATTAAAAAGTGGATAAACCGTCTTCAGGCCCTTGGAGTCTGGTGCCTGTGTGAAGAGGGGAATGAGGCAGAAGTAGCAGTCAGTGGTGGCTGAAGTAGGAGAAAGTACTTGCTAATGAAATCTTGATTTTTCTGTGGCTTTTCTGTGCAGTTGGGTGGCTAAGTAGGAAAGCCATTGGAACTTCACTATATCAATTCTGCTTTTCTTGTTTTTTGGAACTCTAAGCCACCAAGGCTCCCTGCCACCCTATCCATCTATAACTTTTCATCACTTTTTCCTCAAAGAAAGAAGTATGTCCCAGAAAATGTGCCTTTGTGACTCAGCAACATTTCAAATCCATCTGAGCCTTCCCAGCGTTCCAAAAGAAATACTGATTTGAATTCAGCTGCTTAAAAAACCATTCTCTAAGCAGACAGCTTGAAACTTCCTTACAGCAATAGTTTAGGCTCTGGAAGGGAAATCGGTTTGTTTTCAATTGTTTTAATTTTTCAGTTAATTCATTCACCACCTGATTATATATGATCTTTTGAGCCCAATACTCTGCTAAATTAACCTTGACTTTCTCTTTCTCTCTCTCTCTTTCTCTCTTTCTTTTTAAGAGAACCTTGCTCTGCTGCCCAGGCTGGAATGCAGTGGCACAATCTCAGCTCACTGCAAACTCTGCCTCCAAAGTTCAAGCAATTCTCCTGCCTCAGCCTTCCGAGTAGCTGGAATTACAGGCACCCGCCACCATGCCCGGCTAATGTTTGTATTTTTAGTAAAGATGGTCAAGCTGGTCTCGAACTCCTGACCTCAACCTTGGCCTCTCAAAGTGCTGAGATTACAAGCATGAGCCACCATGCCTGGCCTTACCTCGATTTTTTTTTTTTTTTTTTTTTTGAGACAGAGTCTTACTCTGTTGCTCAGGCTGGAGTATAGTGGCTCAATCTTGGCTCACTGCAACCTCCATCTCCCGAGTTCAAGAGATTCTCCTGCCTCAGCCTCCCAAGTAGCTGGGACTACAGGTGTGGGCCACCACGCCTAGCTAATTTTTTGTATTTTTACTAGAGAGGGGTTACACCATGTTGGGCAGGCTGGTCTTGAACTCCTGACCTCAGGTGATCCACCCGCCTCGGCATCCCAAAATGCTGGGATTACAGGCGTGAGCCACCACGCCCGGCCCTACCTTTGATTTTTAAGTCAAGAGGGAACAAGTCCACATTTCTATTCAGTTAAATTATATACCTTTGGACATTGAATCACTTTTAGAACCACAGTAAATATCATGTATGAATGACCCACAATTTCACTCCAACAGGAAGGTGTATATATGTGCACAAAAACATTAAATTGTTCACATCAGCGCTATTCATAATAGTCAAAAACTGGAAACAACTCAAACATCCATCAACCGTAGAATAGATAAATAAATCATGATATATTCATACCATGGAACATAACAGTGAGAATAAATGCTACACACAACAGATATGAATTTCACAAACAGAATGCTGAGCAACAGAAGCCAGACACAGAAGGATATACATTTATGAATCCATTTGTATGAAGTTCATAAACAGACAAAATTAGTCAGTGGAGATCATTCTCATAGAAGTCTGAAGAGTAGTTGTCTTTAGGGAGAGGGATATAGTGACTGAAGTGGGTATAAGGGGTTTCTGGGGTTTGGTGATGTCACACAAGAATATTCACTCCGAAAATTCATTGAGCTGTGCAGTAATGATTTTTCAAACTTTTATATATGTATGATATGCTTCAATAAAGCTTTGCTTAAAAACATGCGTAGTCATTGCTATGGTGTGAATGTTTGTGTCCCCCCTTTCACCAAATCATATGTTGAAATCCTAACCCCCAAGGTGACGATACTAGGAGTTGAGGCATTTGGCGATGATTAGGTAATGAAGGTGGAGCGCTCATGAATGGGATTCATGCCCTTATGAAAGAGGCCAGGGGAGCTGGCTCACCTCTTCCGTCAAGTGAGGACACAGTGACAAGATGGCCATCTATGAACCAGTAAATGGGTTCTCACCAGAGACAGAATCTGCCAGCACCTTGATCTTGGGCAGCTCAGCCTCCAGCAGAGTAAGAAAATTAAATTCTATGTATAAGCCACACAGTTTATGGTATTTTACTATAGCAGCCCAAATGGACTAAGATAGTCATTATTATCAGGTATAGTTTAGTGTTACCACTCATCATCAGAATGAAAGTGATCAAATATTGTGTGAATGCTTATAAGGTGCAAATGACAGGAGACCCAACTCAAAATGATCGAAGGGATTGGAAAACTTTTCCTTTAAAGGAATAAATAGTAAACATTGTAGTTTCTGCAGGCCATGTGGCCCCTTGTCTTTACTACTCTGTATTGTTGCATGAAAGCACCCATAAACAATGTGTAAACAAATGAACATGCCAGGGTTCCAATAAAACTTTACCTTTAAAAACAAGTGGTGAGCAGGATTTGTAGTTTGCTGACCTCTAGTTTAAACAATCACTGAATTTATTACACAAGTAACAAGAAGTTCCAGGCAATGTAAGCTTCAGGGTTAGTTGATTCAGCAGCTTCACATCTCAATCCAGGAGCTCAATTCATTCTGTCTGCTTGCTCAACTTTGTGCAGGCTGTGTCCCCAGTCTTGGTCCCTCCCGGTCATAAGATGACCACAGTCCTCCACACATGTCTTCATGCAACAGGGTCCAAAGGCCACAAATGTCTCTTTCCTGTGTCCCCTTTCTAGGACCATGGAAAGCTTTCTCTTTCTTTCTTGCCCTTCCTTCCTTCCTTCCTTCCTTCCTTCCTTCCTTCCTTCCTTCCTTCCTTCCTTCCTTCCTTCCTTCCTTCCTTCCTTCCTTTTCTTTCTTTCTTTCTTTCTTTCTTTCTTTCTTTCTTTCTTTCTTTCTTTCTTTCTTTCTTTCTTTCTTTCTTTCTTTCTTTCTTTCTTTCTTTCTTTCTCTTTCTTTCTTTCTTTCTTTCTTTCTCCTTCCTTCCTTCTTTCTCTCTCTCTCTTTTTTCTTTCTTTCTCCTTCCTTCCTTCCTTCTTTCTCTCTCTTTCTTTCTTCTTTCTTTCTTTCTTTTTCTTTCTTTCCTTCTTTCTTTCTCTCTCTCTTTCCCTTTCTCTCTCTCTCTCTCTCTTTCTTTCTTTCTTTCTTTCTTTCACAGTCTCATTCTGTCACCCAGGCTGGAGTGCAGTGGCGTGATCTTGGCTCACTACAACCTCCACCTTCTGGGTTCAAGCGATTCTCCCACCTTAGCCTCCAAGTAAGTAGCTGGGATTACAGGCACCCGCCACCACAATCAGTTAATTTTTGTATTTTTAGTAGAGACGGGGTTTCACCGTGTTGGTCAGGCTGGTCTCAAACTCCTGTCCTCAGGCGATTGGCCCACCTGCAGCCTTCCAAAGTGTTGGGATTACAGGCGTGAGCTACGGCGCCCAGCAGGGAAAGCTTTTTTAGATGCCTCCTAAAAGACTTGATTCACTTTCTAAGACTGAGAAAGCAGGTGAGGTGTGTGTAAGTGGTTGTTTTTAGGCAGGCAACCCACATCATGATCTGCATTAGTTTCCTATTGCTATGTAACAAATTGCCACATAGTTCGCAGCTTAAAACAACATACAAACTACCTCCCGGTTTTTGTGACTCGTCCAAGCAAGGCTTGAGGTTCTCCACGCAGGGTCTCACAAGGCTACAATCAACATGTCACGAGGCTTTTCTTCTGGGGCGTGGAATCCTCTTTCAAGCCTATGTAGTTGTTGGCAGAATCCAGTTCCTTGCAGTTGTGGGAAGGAGGTCCCTGTTTTCTTGCTGGATGTCAGCTGGAGGTCACTCTTGGCTCCTAGAAGCCACTAACAGTTCCGTGCCCACCACACGCCCCTCACCACGAGACACCTCACTTATTTAAGCCCAGCTGGAGAATGGCTCTATCCAATTTGCTAAGAGCATCTCACATAATGTAATCTAATTGAAAGAGTGAAATGGATTATATTCACAGGTCCTGACTCCAGTCAAGGGAGGGGGGATTAAACAGCGCACATGAGCACCCCAGGAGACCCAACTCAAAATGGTTTAAGCCAGAGGCTGCAAACTTCCTACAAAGGGATGGATAGCGATTGTAAGTCTTTCAGGTCATCCAGCTTCTCCTCTCAACTACTCTGTGTTGTAGCACAAAAGCAGACATAGATAATACATAAAAGCAAATGAACACGGCTGTGTTCTTTTTTTAAATCATTTTTATTTTTTGAGACAGAGTCTTGCCTAGGCTGGAGCACAGTGGCACAATCTCAGCTCACTGCAACCTCCATCTTCTGAGTTCAAGCTATTTGCCTGCCTCAGCCTCCTGAGTAGCTGGGACTACAGGTGCGGGCCACCACATCTGGCTGATTTTTGTATTTTTACTGGAGACAGGGTTTTGCCATGTTGGCCAGGCTGGTCTTGAACTCCTGACCTCAAGGGATCTGCCCACCTCAGCCTCCCAAAGTGGTGGGATTACAGGCGTGAGCCACCGTGCACAGCAACATGACTGTGTTCTAATAAAACTCAAGTGAACTTGGAGGCCATCTCAGAATTCTGCCTACTGATAGCTCTCATCCGAAAAATTAAATCGGATAATCTAACAGTAGAACATTCCACACTTAGAAGATGAAATATGCTGTATTTGGCATGCTTCTTGCTTAGAGGATAGACATTTAAAACACAGCTCCTTAAAACACAAAGTTTTTTTTGTTTTGTTTTGCTTTAACATTTATTTTAGGTTCAGGGGTACATGTGATGGTTTGTTACATAGGTAAACTCATGTCCCTGGGGTTTGTTGTACAGATTATTTCATCACCCAGGAATTAAGCCCAGTACCCAATAGCTATCTTTTCTAATCCTGTCCCTCCTCCCACCCTCCACCATTGAGTAGACCCCAGTGTCTATTGTTTCCTTCTTTGTGTTCATAGGTTCTCATCATTTAGCTCCCACTTTTAAATGAGAACATGCGGTATTTAGTTTTTTGTTTCTGCATTAGTTTGCTGAGGATAATAGCCTCCACTTCCATCCACATTCCCGCAAAAGACATGGTCTCATTCTTTTTTATGGCTGTGCAGTATTCCATAGTATGTATGTACCACATTTCTTTATCCAGTCTGTCATTGATGGGCATTTAGGTTGACTTTGCTATTGTGAATGTAAAAAATGTTTTTGTTAGTGTGAAGAGTGCTGCAATGAACATTCATGTGCATGTGTCTTTATGGTAGAATGATTTATATTCCTCTGAATATATACTCAGCAATGGGATTGCTGGGTTGAATGGCAGTTCTGCTTTTAGCTTTTTGGGGAATTGCCATACTGCTTTCCACAATGGTTGAACTAATTTATACTCCCATGAACAGTGTATAAGCATTCCCTTTTCTCTGCAACTTCACCAGCCTGTTATTTTTTTACTTTTTAATAATTGCCATTCTGACTGGGTGCGAGATGGTATCTCATTGTAGTTTTGATTTGCATTTCTCTAGTGATCAGTGATATTGAGCTTTTTTCATGTGCTATTTGGCCACATGGATATCTTCTTTTGAAAAATGTCTGTTAATGTTCTTTGCCCACTTTTAATGGGGCTCATAAACACAAAGTTAATGTGAAAGTCCTGAAGAATCCATTTTTTAGTTTCGCTCTTGTTGCCCAGGCTGGAGTGCAATGGTGCAGCCTCGGCTCACTGCCTCCCAGGTTCAAAGGATTCTCCTGCCTCAGTCTCCTAAGTGGCTGGTATTACAGGCATGCGCCCCCATGCCCCGATAATTTTGTATTTTTAGTAGAGACAGGGTTTCACCATGTTGGTTAGGCTGGTCCCGAACCCCTGACCTCAGGCGATACACCCTCCTCGGTCTTCCAAAGTGCTGGGATTACAGGCACGAGCCACTGCGCCCAGCCTGGATTCTGGCTTTTATGCTATGCTTCAAAGCATACTCCAAGATTATATTTAAAGATTATCTGATGGCTTATTCTAGTGCTCTCATGATTTTATTTCCCCTTTGCCCTTTCTAAAAATGTTAATTCATCTGGAATTTATCATGGTGAAACATGTAAGGCTTGGATACAACTTTCATTTTTTTCCCCAGAGGGCTACTCAGTTGCTCTGACATCATTTATTGAACAGATCATCTTTTTCCATTGGTAAGTGGTGGCATTTTATCATATACTAAATTTCTTTTTGTATTTGAGTCAATTTCTGGACTTTGCATTTATAATTCATCGAGTTGCCTTGTCTATTCATATACCATACCCTTTTACTTGTTAGAGTTTTATACTATATTTTAATATCTGATACAACTAAGAAACCCTTGTTTTTTTATTTTCAGGATTTCTGAATATTCTTGCTCCTTTATTTTTCCATATTATAATGAGCTTGTATAGTTTTTACAAGTCCTTTTTTAAAATTGAGTGTTTTGCATTATAGATTGGGAATAATTGACATCTTTATATAGTTAAGTCTTTTTATCTAAAAATACATACATCCTTCCATTTGTTCAAGTTTTCTTCTGTGATCCTCAGTGGCATTTTAAAGTCTTTTCATATAGCTCTTGTTCACTTCTTAAGCCTAGGAATTTAACCTTTTTGTTCTAATATAAATACGGCCCTTCTATTTTTAACCCAATGTTGTTTCAACGATTCTTAAAAGCCAAAAAAACACATTTATTCTACCTTCATAAAGGAACTCTCATAAATATATAAGTAGCAACAGGACTTGCAAGTTAATTCTGTCCTAAATATTTCATTGGTAGGAAGAAGACAAAAACCTTTCCCAAATTCATACAAGTAAAATGATATTAGGAATACATTAAAATGTCTCTCCTTAAGATTGTTTTTTTGTTTGTTTGTTTTTTTGTAGAGACAGGGGGTCTGGTCATGTTGCTCAGGCTGCTCTCAAACACCTGTCCTCAAGCAATTTCCCCACCTTGTCCTCCCAACATGCTGGGATTACAGGTGTGAGCCACTGCACCTAGCCTTACGATTGGTTCATGACTGACTTTTGAATCTTAAAATAGGATCCATATAATTTTCTCATTCTTACAAGTCACTCACTGTTCATATTTTGCCTATTTTGCGTACACGTATTGTTTCTCAGGGTGCTCTATTAACTGTTTACCTTTCCCTAGGGGAAGGCTGGTAGCTTAGCTGTTCTGATTCTGTTTCACCTATATCTTAGGGCACAAATGTTTCTAGGAAGTAGAGCTCCCAAATCAAGCAGAAGAGGCAGCTGATGCCTCCCCTTCTTCCCCACCTGCAGTTCCCATCATCATAACCTGGCAAAGCAGTCATAGCCTGGGAAAGCAGTACTTACAGAGGAAATTAAAGCTCTACTCAGAATTGAGAACATTTCCAAGGTCAGCTACTAAGAAGAAAAGTGGAAGCCCTTTTAGAAGCCTCCCAGATTTGTAACCCGGGAGGATGCAGGATACAGGAGTGAGTTGTTCTGGGAGGGGAGCCTGGAGCTGGGAGAATACTGGTCTGTGTAGCCCTACGATGGAACAGCCTCATGAAATGAGTTTTCCTTCAGTGAGTGGCCATGTTGGAGGCTTGCATCTCATTCTTGGACCCGAGTTGCTTGGATCTGACTTTGGAAGAACAATTGATAGGGCGGGGAGGGATTAGAGGCTATAATCTCCTTTTCCTAACACCCCAAAGCCCCCTTGCAGGCAAAAATTCTACTTGTAACACTTTCTTGGCTTAATTGGTAGCATCTATATTTATTGAAAGGCAATCAAGAGGCCTTCTGCATAACAATACAGTATTATTAATAATAATAAGTAGAAAGGCCAATGTATGTGTAGAACCAAGCCCTGTACTCATCCTTTACCTGGATTCCCTTTTTTTTTTTTAATTTTTAATTTTTTTTTTTCTTGAGACAAAGTCTCAGGCTGCCCAAGCGAGAGTGCAGTGGTGTGACCTTGGCTCACTGCAGCCTCCACCTCCCGGGTTCAAGTGATTCTCCTGCCTCAGCTTCCTGACTAGCTGGGATTACAGGCACCCACCACCACACCCAGCTAATTTTTGTATTTTTAGTAGACACAGAGTTTCACCACCAGGCTGGTCTCAAACTCCTGACCTCAAGTGATCTGCTTGCCTTGGCCTCCCGAAGTGCTGGAATTACAGGCGTTGGCCACCACACCTGGCTGGATTCGTTTATTTTAATCCTCACAGCAGCCCTATAAATTTAGTAGTACAATCATTTCAAATTGATAGATGAGGACACTCAGGTTTAGGGAAATTTAATAACCCGTTCATGGTCACATAGCAAAAGGCAGAGTCAGGATTTGAAAACAAGTGCCTGACTTTGATGGTCATGCTTTTTACCACCACTCTTATGAACATTCATGGTAAACCTAGATATTTTGAAATAAGGGTGAGCAAAGGGCTTAAAGTTGTTTTTATATATTAAATACTCTGTCTTATCATTTTACATATTAATATATTTGGTTTAAAATGTATGTTTTACTTATATTGAGAGAGCTCATGTCTATGAGAGATATTGTAAACTCCATTCACAGGTATTTAATGCTTTTGCCTTTAAGTGAGTGATGTACTCATGTAGACACTGAAATATAAACAACCAATCAACTAGAATGTTTACTCTGCAGTGCTCCGAAGATTATTCTACTTGTGACTATAATTCTGTACTCAGTTTATAACATTCTTGCAGAGATGTCAGGATGTGTGTGTGCATGTGTGTGTTTATTATGAATAATATGATTTCCTTGTGGGTGTGAATTTCATCCTCTCTGTGATTCCTGTGCCCTAACCATATTGCTAGGCAACACCAAGCAACACGCATCCCACATTTTCCTAATTCCTTTTGATGTTTCACAAATGGACCTTTGCTTTTATCTGCAAGCAGAATAACACCAGTGGGTCTAGGATTTTGGCTTTTTAAGTAATCAGGTGTCCGGTGAGATCAAAGCTAAGTGACCATAACTATCAGAAACTGGCAGAAAAAAGGAAGAGCTGGCATGAAGCAAATGCACATATTTGTTTTAAGACTTTGGCTGATGATTCGTTATTGAAGTCTAATGTGATTTCTGCCATTCTGACTTTGTAGATGACATCAAGGACAGTGAGTAGGTGGGCTTCCTTCCAAGGACTTAAAGTCCTCCTGGGGCTTGGAGGGTAATTGCATATGAAATACTCTTTCTGACACTAGAAATGTTGCATACATATCATTTTCCAGATGAAAATCAGATGCCCATCTCCTCTGTCAAAACAGAAACCAATATTTTCAGGTCAAGATCCAGAATCTGGAAGGTGTAATGCACAGACATCACATCACAAGCTAAAGTGCATTTACAGTTGTCCTGCCTTCTATGTGTAGGGAAAGGTCACAGAGACGCCTCAGTGGGCATGGAGAATGCCAGAACTGGGCCTACAGTGGACAACGGCTCAGCACTTCATCACCACAAAAAAAGACCATTTGGTTTTTCCCCATCCACTCAAGCCAAGCCACAGAGAACCACAGGAAGCAAGACTGACGAGTTTCCACACTGCTGACTGACAGTATTTGAGAAGTTGTGCTGCCCAAGTCAGAAAGCCCCATGATGGCACTCTAAACTAACACTCAACCTGTAAAAGCAAATATATTATAATACCTTACTTGCAGGCTTGGGGAAGAGAACATTTTGCCAGATGGGAGATGAAACAGAAATGGGGCCACTGATAAGAAATGCACTTGTGGGAAAATATGATTGTATTAGTTATCGATGGCTGTGTGACAAGTCTCCTGCACCCCACCCCACCCCACAAAAAAACCCTGTTGTCAGTTTAAAATAATATTAAGCATTTACTACTTCACTCAGTTTCAACAGACCAGAAATGGAGGAGTGACGCAGCTTGGTGGTTCTGTCTCAGGATCTCTTACGAGGTTGCAGTCCAGATGTCAGCCATGGCTGCAGACATCTGAAGACTTGCCTGGGATTGGAGGAGCCATTTTCAACAGGGTTTACTCATGTAACTGGCAAGTCAGTGCTGGTGATTGGCAGGAGGACTCAGCTGCTCACCATGTGGCCCCCAAGCATCCTGGTAACATGGCAGCTGGTTTCCCCAGAGCAGACAAGCCAAGAGAGAACAAGGGAGAAGCCACAATATCTTTGACAGCCTAGTGTTGGAAGCCATGCTCCATCATTCCCACAATAGCCTATGGGTTCTACAGGTGAGCCCTACTCAGTGTGGGAGGAAACTACCTAAAGGCATGAATACCAGGAGGGGAGAATCACCAAGGGCTCTCTTGAAGGCCAGCTACAATAATGATGGAAACACTTCTGTGCATTCAACACTGAGAAGAAATTCATGTATTGGTTGGTGATAGATGGCACTCTGTCACGGGTCTCAATGCAAGCTGCAAGCCAGTGCCTGCATTGGAATCATCTGGGGCCACTTTTTAAAGCACTGGTTTCCCTGCACCCTTCCCGGAATATTCTGATTAAGTCAAGGATGATGCCCTGGTTTGGGAATGACTGGATTAGATGATCTCTAAGGTCAAGTCCAACCTTAACAGTCTTCCTCAGACTTACATGATCATAGGTATTACCCAGAGAATTTATGAAAAATACAGATTTTTTAGGCCCCACCTCCAGCTTCATGAATCAGAACATCCAGGGATGGGCCTCAAAATCTGTGTATTTATTTATTTGTTTATTTAAGAGACAGAGTCTTGCCAGACTGGAGTGCAGTTACTGCAGCCTTGAATTCCTGAGCCCAGGTGATCCTGCCATCCTACCTTTCTAAATAACTGGGATTACAGGCAGGTGTCACCACACCTGGCTCATTTTCAAAATTTTGTTGTTGTTGAGACGGAGTCTTGCTATGTTGCTCAAGCTGGTCTTGAACACTTGGACTCACGTGATCCTCTCACCTTGGCCTCCTAAAGCACTGGGATTACGGGCATGAGCCACTGTGCCCAGCCTGTGATTTTGCTTAATTTTTAAATTTTTTGACCAGGTCATACATTTAAAATGATGGGAAATTCCAAAAGATATAAAAGAGTGTCATTATAAAGTCTCTTTCCCAACTTTGTTCTCTCAGTATCCCAATTCACGTACCTGGAGGTGCTCAATGTTGTTGGTTTCTTGTGTATTCTTATGAATATATAAGACATATGAAGAATCACCTAGGGCTCTCTTGAAGGCCGGCTGCAATACTGATGGAAACATTTCTGTGCATACAACATTGAGAAGAAATTCATGTATTGGTTGGGTGATGGATGGCACTCTGTCACGGGTCTCAATTTCTTGTGTATTTTTTTTTAACTCAAGGCAAATAAAAAGGGTATGCAGTGAAAAACAAGTTTATTCCTGGTTCTGATCACCAGTTTTTTCCTTCAGATTCACTTTTACCAGTTTCCCGTGTGTCTCTTTAAGAGACAGGACGCTGTTAGTTTGTCAAGTGACTCAGGTGATTCTTATAATCTGTGGTTTGGGACACCCCAGTTCTGTAATGTAAGTTATAATAGAAGCTGAAACAGCTGGAAAACCTCACCTGGTTACACATGAGCTGCACGAAATGCATTAGATTCTATCTGGATGTCTTAGTTACATTTGTTCATGTAATCATTATTTACCAAATAATGATTATTTACCAGGCTAAGTCATTATTTGCCAGGCCAAGGCAACCATGAGCAATGAACCCAGCTCACGGGAGCTTGCTGTCTAACACAGAAAACAGCTACCTGCATCTGTAGAGGTGCGTACAGGGCGCTGCGGAAGCTCCTTGGCACCAGAAGTGAGTGGACGCTTCTGGAAGGAAGGGATTTCCACAGGGGTAAAAATGGTGAGGAGGTGGGGCTCATTGGGCAAAAGGAGATGACGATATTCCCGGCAGAGAGAAAAGGACAAATACAAAGTTCCCAGGTTTTGATCCGGTACGCTGCTCTCAGGCAACCAAAAAGTAGAGCGTTTTGGTGTTTGTGCACAGAAGAGGCTCAAGATAAAACGAGGTAAACTGAGGTCAAAATAAGATGAGGAAAAAACACGATGGCTCTGAATATCAGATATTAAGTTTGGGAATGATACGATCAGCGTGGGGGGGAAAATTGATGTGGGCGTAAAAAAAAATGGACTAGAAGGGGGCTGGGCATGGTGGCTCATGCCTGTAGTCCCAGAACTTTGGAAGGCCAAAGTGGGAGGATCACTTGAGCTCAGGAGTTCAAAACCAGCCTGGACAACATGGCAAGACCTCGTCTCTACTAAAAATACAAAAATTAGCGAGGCATTGTGGCGCACGCATGTAGTTCCAGCTACTCGGGAGGCGGGAGGATCCCTGGAGCCCTGGAGGCTGAGGCTGAAGTGACCAGTGTTTGCTGCACTGCACTCCAGGTTGGGTGACAGAGTGGGACCCTGCCTCAAAAAAAAAAAAAAAAAAAAAGAGAGACTAGAAAGAAGTGGTAACAACTTGGAGGTGGGAAGATAATTTAGGAAGTTGTTATCAAAATCCAAGAAAGAGACCGGAATAGCCTGGATTCGGTGGCCATTGTAGGGATGCACAGAACTGGAAACACTTTGAAGTTATTAAAGAGGTAAATTCACCTGGACTTGGTGATTGATTGAAAAGGGCTGCAACTGGGACATTCCCAAATTTCCAGCATGGGCAACCAGCTGCGTTTCAATAGGGAATACCTGCGAGAAAGTGCTCGGGGAGGAGGCACGCGGGAGGGTGAAGGTAAGTCTAACATTCTGAGTTTGAGGAAGAGAAAATACGTGGGTAAATTAAAGTTTAGAGTCCAATAGAAAAATAAGAGCCTGTTTGTGACGGCCCACGGCAGGACAGGCATCTTCTAATTTCTCTTTAAACCTTAATTAGTTTTCATCTCTGTCCCCCATCCCCACACTCTCTTGCCCACCATAAAGCAGATTGGCACTGACAGTCTCTTCAACCTTCTCCACGGGTTGCAGTGGAAGGGATGAACGAAGGTCCTGCCCTCCAAGCAGCTGCATTCACAAAATTCTGAAGCTGGCCAATAGTGTATTTGGTTCTGTAAAAAGATAATTTTTTTTTTTTTCCCTGAGGCAGGGTCTCATGATAGTGCCCAGGTTGCTCAAAGATAGTATTCCCAAGATGGTTATAAACAGTTTCATGTTTCCCAGAATCAAAAACCGGACTCTAAATTCACTTTATTGCTTTATTCTAGGTACTGATGAGACCTCTTTAGTATTACACTGACAACTGACTGCACTGCGGATATGTTTGGAATAAGGTAAGCCTGCAGCCACGGTTTTTATGGCTTTTGGAGTTTTGGCCAGAATGAACAGAGCTTAAGCAAATTAGATATTTGAAAATACCTTTGTTTTGTTCCATGAGCAACCGCCAGAGGCCTTTTAAATTGTGATGGTGACTAACAAAATAAGATCTTTGCTATTGTGCAGAGAAATCTGAAGAATTTTATCCATTCTTTCATTCTTGCTAAATGGTGCATTGTATGCTATCTGTGTGGTTTGGGTCTAGGACAGATTTCTCTCTGAACTTCACAGCATGGGTGGAAGAGAGTAATTTGGCCTTTCGTTTTCTCTGGCAGCCGGTGCCAGTCCATTTATATGGTATGTTCACAGGAGAGCTGACAAGTGTTGAGAGGTTTTATTTGATATGCATTTTTTTTTTAAAGTAGAAAAAAATCCGTAAAAATAGGTACTTGTTAGCTAGTTTTCCTAGTTAGTCTTCAGATCATAACCAAATGTTTCATTAAGGAGTTCCACCTCAAATAGACGAGCTACATTGACTTATCTGGGCTGTGTTTAATATTCACAGTGTAACCATTCATGGCATGGGCAGTTTTTAATGATAGAAATGCAAACCCACATTATTTTTCTGTGTAACTTGTAAAAGCCGTGCCTTCTAAAATGGGGCTGCTTATGCTAATTTGTTATAGTTAGTGAATTGCAGGCAGCTCTGTGAATTTACTTTTCTTGGCAGTTCTAGAATATCCTGCCATAACACATACTGAAAAACTGTTTGACGGGTTATGAAAATCTGGATGTACTAAAGGTACATCTTGTGCAAACCATAAAATAAATACATGATTACGTTTTTAAAAATCTGTTATCAGGTTAAGGAAGTTGTCATTATAACAACCCAAGGAGAATTAAACAGTTTTGAATGGATGATATACTTTTTCCACTTGTACATACTGTAAATGCTTTTAGTATCCAACCCTCGCTCTATTTTGCTGGTCTTTATGAAAAGACTGCCTACTGGAGGTAAACTGTATTTCATATAGGTCATATAGAACCTATCTTGGAAGTGGATAACACCTCATTGCAAAGGTTAATTAATATTCTCAGTAAAGCATAAAAATTGTCAGAATTATTTGATACAAAATATATTTTGAAATTTTTATTATTTTTAGTGAAGCCAGCAATGTTCTGTTACTTCAAGGATGTTGATTATGGGGTCTGTCAATATTAGTGTTGCCAGTGATGTGTGATTGCTTCATTCATGATAAATGAATTAAGTATGTAATTTGGTTCTATACTGTGCTAGCTATATACCAAACCAACTCCTTTGAAATGGTCTCTAATCTCAAGGAGCTTGTAATTGTAATAGATGTTAAGAAGACAAAGACAATTCATTTGTTCAACAAATATACTGCATAGTGAGAATTTACTATGTACAAGACAATTCATTATATTTCTTGGGGCATGGGGACTGTAACTATGGTGAATAGGAGAGATTTGGTTCCTGTCCTTGAATTCTACCAGAAGACAAACATGAAACAACAAATAACACAATTACTTAATAATTATGTGACGTGTTCCAAAAGACATCTACAGGGTGGACTGAGGATGTATAATGAAGTGAAAGAGCAAACTTTTTAAAAGGGAACTCCTGAAGGTTAAATTGTGTTTGCGATGAACTGGAATAAAACGTTAATCATGTCAAAGAAAAAAAGATTTCTTATTAAATACAAAGTAAATGAAGAGTCGAAAGATCGCTAAAAGAAATATGGTGTTGTTTGGTGAGAATCTTATACAGTCAGGAAAATATCCTTGCATGCACTGAAGACAACATCTTACCACTTGAAGGAATGATTTTTCATCCTAGGATAAAAGTAGGATTTTATATTCCACTTTAAGAGGAAAAATAGATAAGAAATGCAGATGGCCAATTAACTTCTTTAGTAGAACTTCATGCACGTGATAAAGAATGAAACTAACAAAAAAACTTTAACACGTTTATATGCTCATAAAAACTTCAAATTGATTAAAATTCTTCAGTGACAAGGTTAGGGTCCTTGATCAGTGAATGTTCTCACATATTTCTAAGCAACATAGAAGGGTTATATTTGAGTAGAAGTATAAAGACAGAATTATACAAAGAAAGCCTAAATTGAGTAAGAAGTGTCAAGAATATGATTAATTTTTGTAACCTACTCTTTCAGTAATGAATTTCAACCAAACCTAATTAATCTTACATTTCTAGCACAACATATGATTTTAGAGAATATGTCATTAAAGAGATACATAATCAGAAGTAAAGTAAATATCATCTAGGCTTAGATTAGGGAACAATATTGGTTTTGATTTAATTTTGAACAGGTTATATGCATATTATTGAAAATTTAAAAATTGTTTCACAACCCTGTTCCCCATCTACCTAGTTCCCAACCACCCTAGACACACACAGCTGCACACCTGACGTTCTTTTCTTTTTTCTTTTCTTGAGGTAGGGTCTCACTCTGCTGCCCAGGCTGGAGTGCAGTAGCAGTATCATGGCTCACTGCAGCCTCAACTTCCCTGGCTCAAGTGATCCTTCCACCTGAGCCTACCGAGTAGCTGGAACTACAGGTGTGCACCACCACGCGCAGCTAATTTTTATTTATTTATTTTTAAGGGACGAGGTCTTATTGTGTTGCCTAGGCTGATCTCAAACTCCTGGGCTCAAACCATCCTCCCCCAGGGTTGGCCTCTCTAAGTGCTGGGGTTTATAGGTGTGAGCCACCTGGCCCTGATGTTACTATGTGTACATGTAAGCATGGTTTGTTTAGCACATACCAACAAATCTTTTTTTCTCAGGTAGTATTGGGTTGATACAAATCTTAATACAGTGTTTCTTGTCTCTTTTTATGCAAAAGGTAGCATACTGCAGACACTGTTGTGCCGTTGCTTCCTCCCCCACCCACTTAATATTATTTATTTCTTGGAGATCTTTCTAAATCAGTACATGGACCCTTTGCCTTTCTCCTTATTTACAACTATATAGTATTCCACTATATGGAGCTACTATAATTTATTTAACTAGTCTCCAATTGATGAATATTTGTGTTGTTTCCAATAAACATTTCTGTAGTGAATAATCTTATGTAGGGTCATTTCACAAATATATCCGTGGAAGTAGAATTGCTAGCCAAAGGAATAATTAGTAATTTTGGTAGATATTGCCAAAATGCCCTACATAAAGTTGATAGTAACTTAATGCATTTAACAGTAATACATAACAATATTTTCCATTTGATGTCATCAAACTTTTTTTGTGTGTGTGAACAAATGAAGAAAAATGGTATCTCATTTTTCCCATTGTTTTTCTCTCCTGCGATTTTCTATTGGGCTCTTTGTGTTTTTCTTCTCAACTTAAGCTCTTTTGTATTCGGAAGATAAGACCTTTCTTAGTAGTATGAATTACAAATATTTTTATCTCATCTTATTTGTCTTTGACTTGCTTAAGGTGACTTTTGCCACAGAAATTTTATTTTTATGTACCTGAATTTACCAATATTTTCTTTTATGGCTTTTGGATTTGACTCATAATTTAAAAGGTCTACCATATTCAAGGTCATTAAGAAAGTATCCTGTTTTTCTCCTAGATCTTGGGTAGGTTTTGGTGTTTACCTTTACATTTTTTATTCATTTGAAATTTGGCCTGGTATAAGATAGGCTTAACCCTAGAATGCTGCCTAGGTAGCTCAGTATCAAATATTGAACTATCCCTGTTTTCATTCCACATGATTTATAATGCAATTTTTATCCCACATGTATTTGGATCTATTTCTGAACTTTCTTTTTTTTTTTAACATACATATTTTTACATGTTCCAACTCTTAGAAATGTTCCATTCTGTTTCTGTTTTTAGGCTCCTTTTAGGTACCTGCCGTGCTTAATTTTTTATTTTAAACATGGTTTTTCCTGTTAACAAAGTTTGCATTAGTTGCTTCCTTGAGCAACACCTTTAGAAATTTAAATGTGTTTGAAATGATGTGAAAATATTATTCATATCAGAGCTAATTCTGCAAAAGCTGAAATCTTGTGGGAAAAAAAAAATCTATTTCAAGCGAAATCCCCTAAATCCCAGGGAACCTCCGTATACTCAGACCAGAAATATTTTTTGATTCTACATAATGTATTTTAAAGGAATAAATGGATCAACTGGGCAGAGAGTTGGAAGAAGGTGTTTTAGCTCTGCTTCTGAATCTCCCAGTGTGATCGCCAGGACACTTCACCGTAAGTTGCATTTATTGTAGGGCAGTTTTGTCACTTAAAAAAATATTTTTAATTGGAAACAGCAAGCTGGTTATATAATTGTAATTGCAGGATTATAATGAAAATATCAGGCCTGCAGGTTTTACATAATCACATGCAAAGTCATGTGCGAGAGTGGAAAAAGGGAAGAACAGAGATATGTCTGATTATTTACTCTCTGTGGGGTGTACACAGATTATTTCTGGTACAATTTAATCTGGAAGATTATATAGCTGAGAATAAGAGATCAAATAGATATCCTTGAGACACCAGAATCTCATGAGTCAGTTGCAAACATCAGGCACGTAGCCTGCACTTGATACTGGATAACTTGCTCATGTTTTATTCCTGAGTTTCCTTAAGCAATGTCTGTTCGAAAAGCTTGAAATTAGTATTCGTTTAAACAGGGAAGCACTGGAACTAGCTGGCATTCTGTAAATGAAATCAGTGTAACGGGAACTTTGAATCGTTTTTTCCTTGATTATTTTGCTAGGTTGTCACTATAAATGGCCAAATCCTAAATCAACTCTTTCACTCTTCCCAAGGAGGTCATCAACACTAGCATTTTACAGTGTTTAATGATTTTCCAAACATACATTAAGTTTGCCGTAAACAAGGGTATTTATAAGAATATCATGACTATTTGACATTTAGGTAAGAGTTATGTAGTACTCTAGAAAAAAGAGAAAGCAATTTTAGTACTATTGGAACCTGGAGCAGAACTTAGTCTTGGGTGGAGCTTACATATGAAATTGAAATTAAAAAAGAAATCCAAGTTACTCTCCAAGTTTTGGACAGGGTATTTTTATTCTTCAGAATATCGATCCTGAAATTAGAGTGAATACATCAAAAGTGCGTGTTTAATTTCTTCAGTGGAAACATAAACTCATCCCTTGGGGAAAAATATTACTAATTGTACATTGAATAGTTTTTGCCCATAAATAGCAACATGTATAAATGCAAATACATGAAGTCAAAATTAATTTTAAATACTTCCTCAGTAAATGTATAGGTCTTTATTAATAATCTAAAAGAAGGAAAAAAGGCATTACTGAGAAAATCTCCAATTTTTTTAAAAGTTTATTAATTGTGAGCATTGAGTTACTTTCTTGTATGACGTGATTGACCCATATGTGAATTTTTTCTAAGAATAAGGAAATGGGTGAATCAAAATTGGGACTAGAAGGTTGGATGATTTAAATGCTATGCTTATTTAAATGTTCTATTCTCTCAAAATAGTACATCTTTGGGCTTGCTTGCACAATAGTGAAACAACCTACTTGAGGTAACTCACAATAATCCCAATACTTTGGGAGGCCGAGGTGAGAAGATGACTGGATCCCAGGAGTTTGAGACCAGCCTGGGCAATATAGCAAGACCCCATTTCTCCCCCCCCCCCCCACAAAAATCATTGGACTAAGGTGGAAGGAGACAGAGCAGCTGTAAAGTTGCTAGTATGAGGGACAAGAATTAATGTAATGGTGGGCAGCAGGTGATACTTCTGTGGCAAAGCAACAAAAGCAGGGATTACAATTTATTTCTGTTTATAACCATCAACGCCTAGTTTGGCTTTCATTGTTTGCTGATTTTGTTGCCTGGGCAGCATGAATCTCTGATTCCCTTTTAGTGGTTCTTCATGAAGCCTACATGTGAGAAATGAAAACTGAAAATACATTTTTTAAAAGGGAAAATAAAACTGGTATAAAATCAAATTACTCTGGCTCATGTATAATAAAATACAATTACATTAATCCTTTTCTAAGTATTTCATTCTAGGGTTTGTGGATTTTTTTTTGTAATTAATGAATTTACTAAGCACTTTCTATACTTAAGGGAATGACTTTGTCTCTATTTTTTAGGCAAATTATTTTGTGTGGGTGACAAAACGTATGTTCCCTTGCATGTAATATTTAAGTGTGTATTAAATGTCTAATATGACTCAGGTCACAAAATTTCAGACACAATGACAACATGAACTGTCAGCTCAGGAAAGTTTGTTTGTTTGTGTTTGAGATGGAGTCTCACTCTGTCGCCCAGGGTGGAGTGCGATGGCATGATCTCAGTTCACTGCAACCTCCGCCTCCCGGATTCAAGCAATTCTCCTGCCTCAGCCTCCCAGGTAGCTGGGATTATAGGTGCCCACCACCACTCCTGGCTCATTTTTATATTTTTAGTAGAGACGAGGTTTCACCATGTTGGCCAGGCTGGTCTCGAACTCCTGACCTCAGGTGATGCGCCTGCCTTGACCTCCCAAAGTGCTGGGATTACAGGTGTGAGCCACCGTGCCTGGCCAAGAAAGTTTTTCTGAAAGTGACTAGTCAGTTTTTTTCTCTCCTTCTACATATTGCCTGTATTTTTCCAGGAATCAGAGAATTGGATTATTCATGCTTAGATAGGGATAAAGGACAGGACTTACAGGATTCAGGAATTTTTTACTTAATCTCAGATGACTACTTAACTTGTCACTGGGGGCACTTTGAAGGTGTGGGGTGTTTGTGTGTGTGTTTCACACCAATCTTTTTTTTTTTTTCCTAGAACTTTTCTTTCCTGAGTTAGTGGCTGAAGATGCCATAGAGGGAAGCAGAGGTGGTACAGAGAAAGGCTGGGATTAGGTCTGAATGACAAAGCAGTGGTTTCAGAGGATTCACTGCAGCCTCTGGATCTGGGGATCCAGACAGGTGACAGCCTGTCCAGGGAAGCAATTGGAAAGTGCCATTCCTCTGATTCTTCTGTAGTTCATGAGCATGACGATTGGGTTTTCATGACATGTGTGAGATGTGCCACCCTCTGAACCTTGTGCCCACATTGGCACATTACCCATCTAATCTAAAAATTAAAAAAAAAGTTGCTCCTCTCAGGTGTGAATGCAGTTGAAATCAGAAGGGAAATCAATGTAGCAGAGAAATGACAAAACACCTTGGTTTTCCAGAGTAATGGGGTGAGGGGCACATGCTTTGAAGTCATGGTGAGATTCTTTCATCTCTGAATATCTTACCTAACAGGCTCCCTGGATTCTTTTTCTGCTCTTTGGAATCTCATGGTTTATGTCTGAGATTTCTTCTTTCCAACCATTACTAAAAGCACAGAAACAGACATTCTTGACTGCTCATTTCTAGTAATAATCTTTTAAACGAGAGCCTCTCATGTTCAGAGTCCAGTCTCCTGCATACTACTCACATTTCTGCCTCAAATGTCCCTCTAAAGTCCAAGGTACAACTCTGAATTCTAGGAATTCTCCGACCCTTTGCTGTATTTCCAAAATGAACATTTGCCAGAATCAATTCTCAGGTCAGTCTCAATAAATAAATATATTCTAAAGCACCCTATGAAAACTGTTACACTATGGGAATCTTTCTTCTAGATCTGGATTTTCTAGAAATGAATCTTTAGTAATGTTAGCAAATTTAGAGTCTCGAGGTGTCTGCCAAATCTTACCTATGTCGAGCATTTTATGGCTCATCTATTCATTTAATTTTTCTTACAATTCTTTTTTTTTCTAATTATAGCTGACAAGCTATGACAACGTGCTATGGTCAACATGTCATTTGACCCTCCTTTAATAAATATCGCAGTGCGAACAATGTGTGCATGGTGCTAATATATTTTATTCTTCCTCTGAGAAAAGTGTTATAATGACCTTACTTTTTGGGGGAGAAATGTGGGTTACTGCTTATTCAACATGCTTTTGGGTTTGACTTGCTATCACATGTTTTCTTCTTTTAATCTAGACTTTTATGTATTTTCTGCATTTTCTTCACTGACCATATATTTTTGGCATATATTACTATCATAAAAATCATCTGCATAAAAACATCTTGCCCTCACCAAAATCAACAAAAATGGAAACTTTAAAAGTGGTATATGAACACACACACATATAATTTTTTGTTTGTTTTGTTTTGAGACAGAGTCTTCCTCTGTCACCAGGCTGGAGTGCTGTGGTGCGATCTCGGCTCACTGCAACCTCCGCCTCCTGGGTTCAAGCGATTCTCCCATCTCAGCCTCCTGAGTAGCTGGGACTACAGGTGTGCGCCACCACACCCAGCTAATTTTTGTATTTTTAGGACAGACAGGGTTTCATCATGTTGGCCAGGATGGTCTCGATTTCTTGACCTCGTGATCTGCCCTCCTCAGCCTCCCAAAGTGCTGGGATTACAGGCATGAGCCACGGTGCCCAGTCACATAATGTAAGTTTTAAGTAAAGATTCAGAGAAAAGAAGTTTTAATAATAGTGAGAGCTGATGTTTGCCTAGGACTTTACCATTTGATAGTTGTTTTTTTAGATGTTATATTAGAAGTATAATAGTTCAGTATCTGAAGTCAGACAGCTCAAATCTTGGCTCTGCCACTTACCAGATATGGTTTGGACAAGGTATTGACCTTCTCTAAGCCTCAGTTTTATCTCGGTACCTGTTTCTAAGGTTATTATGAAGATTTGGTGGGACAATGCATAGAATGTGCTCATAGGGGCTAGATTATGCCAAATGTTCACTTCACATTACTTACTGTCTTTTTCTTTTAAACCAAACACTCTTATGAAAAAGTAGGGCATGTGGGATTATTTTTACTTATAGTGTTCAGAGAGATGAGGTGAATGACAAGTAATTCTTTCATTTTAAATTGAGTTTCCATTGCAGTCTTAATGGCAAGACTGGAAAAGGGAATCCAGTGAGTTCCCTGGGCCCTTTCCTTAGGGTGGAGCTAACACACAGGGAATGTGAAACACCCGCTGAGCCACTCTTGTGGGGTTAGAACCCCCAAAGATCTGGTACCGTCAGATATTCTATATAGTCACATAGCTAATGGCTTCAAGATCAACTTGAGCTGAATGTTAATAGGGTAGATTCAAATCATTTTTCACTGTTTTGAGGGGCTTGGAGTGGGGAGGTGATGAAGAACAATTGTAATAACTCCAGTAACTTTCTCATTTCTAAATGCAAATTACTTCTCTGAGAATTTCTGTGAGTAGGAAGCCTGTGAAAGCTACTTTCAAGGCTCAGCTTCCTTGGTTAATGTAGCTTTGCTAAAGGGGCATACAGGCCTTCACACCATACAGTGCTGGCTGGCCCTAGTCTTACTTAGCTGGGAGATATGTTGATCCAGTGGCTTTATATGAGGCTTATCTTTTAGAGCTACTTGAAAAGTAATGCCTCCCATCAGCCTGTAACAAAGATGCACTCTGCCATTTCTTCCTAGCAATTACATTTTCTGTTCTAAATTAATGTCACCTCACAGCATTCTTTTACCATTCTTTGGCATTTAATCCAATTTTCTTCTTCCTAACAAACAATTTTAAAAACAAACTCATTCCTTTTAAAATGAACTGAAATGTTCAAATGTTTCCTAGGAACGCATTCAGTCCTCATTCTATTGTTGTTTCTTGCAAAAATATTCCTGGATTGCTCAGCTTTGAGAGAAACTATGAAAATGAAAAATTCCCAATAAACAAAGGGAGATAATTCATTTTATAAAAGAATTCTTTTCTTTGCACTGGGATGTGTAATAAAAAGAAAGACATACAAATTCTTTACTCACTGATGGGTTCTGTTAGCAATACGTTTAATTTTCAGACACAAAATGTTAGGAGTCAGTTGACTACCAAAATCTCTGAAATCACATGGTTGAGGAGATAATTTAAAATGCAAACATTTGGTACATACCAAAGTTTTCAGTGATATAGCTATTTGGCAACCTTCAAGTAGAATCTACAGAGATAGTCTGGAAAGTCAATGTTAAAAGACTCGTAAAATCATGTCTTCGGATTTTGATGAAAACATAGTTTAGCGAACTTAATTCTAGAAGACAGTAAGCTGGAAAAGCAAGGTTTAAAAGCCAGACCACAGACAGAGAAGTACTTCACATAGGCACAATAATCTTCAAGAAATAGATAAATGTATTGGATATTTATTTTTATTTGTAATAAATCTAAGAAGTTATCCCATAACTACAAAATGCCACACAAGCATAGCAGCTTTTATCCAATTGCTATATGTCCTTGGGCATGTTTTTACAATAATAGAAATGTTAGTTTTGCTGTTCACATACAAACCCCAATGTAGCTAATTAAATTTCAGCCTTAATATGATTCTACTGGAATTAAAGAAAGATACTGCACACATTACTTCCTGCCCTGACCATTTGAGTGTTGCTGACAGCAGTTAAAAAGGCACCACATCCCTTTGGTATGGCATTGCCAGCTTTAAGGAAAACAATGCCAGGCAAACTGGGCAGAGAAGCTGGAAATCCTTCAGGAATGAGATACAACATGAGTGGGTATGTGCGCATACACATGCAGGTAGAAATATATGTTATTTACCCAAAACTTGTTACAGAGCACATACAACTAATTTTCTTGAAAATAAGTGGCTGTCAGATTAAATTCATAATGTCTCAACCTTGATGAAAATTCTATGTGTGTCAACTGCAGGCTATAAAATCTACTTTAAAAAAAAGGTTTACAAAAACAAAAATGATAGATTATCCACATTCTAACCTCCCCAGTTCAAATCCAGGTCCCTGGGGAGGGTGAGATGAACTGCACCCCCAAATCAAGACATGTATAAGGAAACTGAATTAATGTTAAGTGTTGCAATTGGCATTTTTTTAAAGCAATCAAAGCTGCTGGAATTAGTTTTTCTATCAAGTTTTATCCCTAGCATGAAATTCAGATGCAGAGTTTGGAACCCGGGCAAGGCAGGATTGTATTTTCCAAATATGGCAACAGCCACCTGCCCTTTTAACACTGTGATATGGGCACTCCTACTTCAAGAAGTGGGGCCGATAGTCCATTTTATTAAGTATGGGTGGATCAATGGCAAGGCACAAGGGTTGCTATATGACTTCCAGAGCATGTCATACAGTGCAATACATCTTCTTCTGGGATCACTTTCTTGGGAGTGTGTGTCTTGGGAGCTCTGGCCAACATGTAAAATGACTAGCCAGCCTGAAGCCACCATGCTGAAGATACTGTGTGGAAAAGCTCCATAGAGATGATAGAGATAGAGATACCTGAGGAACCCCACTGTTCTAGACTCCAGTTATTGAAATCTTTCACCACCAACCTCCAGACAAGAGAGAGCCAGTCTTCAAATCATTTCACTCCCAGCCTTCAAGCCAGCCCTAGCTGATGCTGAGGGCAGCAGACACCAGCCATCCTCATGACGCCCTGCTCAAATTGCAAAGTGGTGAGCAAAATAAGTAGTGTTGGCTGGGCACCGTCACTCACCTGTAATCCCGGCACTTTGGGAGGCTGGGATTGCTTGAGCCTAGGAGTTCGAGACCAGCCTGGGCGATATAGCGCAAACCTGTCTCTACAAAATAAATAAATAAGTAGTGTCATTCTAAGTCACCAAGTTCTCTGCTGGTCTGCTGTATAGCAGTAGATAAGCAGAACATTAGGATTTGGGAAAAAAAACTTTGTTACAGCCAAATGCTAAGTATAAGTGAATATACCCATAGAGTCATTTGATCCGCAAATTAATAAACTGTAATTTAAATAACAGCTTTATTGTTGGAGTTGAAGCAGAAAATTATGTTGATAAGAGCTGCTGACATACATGGAAGTAAGTGTTGGCTGACTGGGTCTCCTAACAAGACTTCTGAAACTTAACCATAGTCTTATGTCCTGATTTCTTAACTATGACCATCAAGTTAATAAAAAGGCAGAGGGTGTAGCAGCCTTTCCATTGCCTACTTCTCATGATTCGCTGGGTCAGGAATTGGGGTAGAGCTCTACTGGGTAGTTCAAGATGGCTTCGCCAGGCGCGGTGGTTCATGCCTGCAATCCCAGCACTTTGGGAGGTCAAGGTGGGTGGATCACCTGAGGTCAGGAGTTTGAGACCAGCCTGGCCAACATGGTGAAACCCATCTCTACTAAAAATACAAAAATTAGCTGGGAGTGGTGGTGCATGCCTGTAATCCCAGCTACTCAGGAGGCTGAGGCAGAAGAACATCTTGAACCTGGGAGGCAGAGGTTGCAATGAGCCGAGATTGCACCACTGCACTCCAGCCTGAGTGACAGAGAAAGACTCCATCTCAAAAACAAACAAAAACAACATAAAAAGAAGACTTGAACTCACTTGACTGCTCCTCTACATGGCCTCTCTGAGTCCGTGTGCTAGTCGCTGGTCTTATCACTCACAAGTCTAGCCCAAGCTTGCTTATTTATTTATTTGAGACAGAGTTTCGTTCTTGTTGCCCAGGCTAGAGTGAAATGGCGCGATCTTGGCTCGTCGCAACCTCTGTCTCTCGGGTTCAAGCGATTCTCCTGCCTCAGCCTCCCAAGTACCTGGTATTACAGGCATGCACCACCATGCCCACGAATTTTGTATTTTTAGTAGAGATGGGGTTCTCCATGTTGGTCAGGTTGGTCTCGAACTCCCGACCTCAGGTGATCTGTCCGCCTCGGCCTCCCAAACTGCTGGGATTACAGGCGTGAACCACTGTGCTAATCCTCCCCAAGCTTCTTTAAAGCATGGAGGCTGGTCCCCCTAGAGGGAGGAAGCGGAAGCTGCCAGACCTCTATGACCTGAGCTTGGAAGTCTCAGAACATCACTTTCATTGTATCCTTCCACTGCCAAATGAAATCATAAACCAAGTCAAGGGGAGGGAAAAGAGACTCCACCTCTTGAATTGTGTGACATTATGTGTACACAAGATGGGAAGAAATTGATGGTGGCCATTTTGGAGAGAAAAGGAAAGAGCAATTGCATCTGAGCAGGGAGGGAGTGGTTCTAATTCTGGTTCTGCCAATAACTAGCTTTGCGGTGTTGGCCAAGTCACCTGAAAATGCTTAACCGGTTTGCTCAAAGGACAGGTGAGCAAAATGAGCCATAAGCTCCAAGATTCTGTCTAGTTCTAAAAATTTGCTTCTAATCAAGGCAGAACCTACATTAGCCTAAAAGGTGCGAGAGGAAGGGAAGTCAATAGAAACACAATGTATGAATTATCCACTTGTGCTCTTCTGGGCTGCTATTTAACCTTTCACTGTGGACTGGTGTGACATCTCCCTCATCAACCATTACACAACCTCAGCTTTTGAGGCCTATTCTTCTATCTTTAGGACTCTGTTCCTGTTACAACTTATTCTACTTCAGCCTCACAAGGTGGGAAATCAAAATACTGTTTTTTTTTTCCAGCTAAGGTATTATCTTTTATAGGGAGTAGGAAGCTTTAGGTTACAAAACAAGTTGGGAGAAAGATCCTGGAAACAAGGCTTTGAGAAAATAATGTAGAACATCTCTTATAAATGTTGTGTCAAACAATCTGAATCCAATATTGCAAAATGAGACCTCTGAAGTAAACTGAAACAGATTTTGGTGGGGGGACATTTTAAAAACTCTTCAACCATGGGCTTTGTTACTTTGAAATATACAATTCTTTCAGCAAGTATTCTCAAAAACTTCATTGTAGGAGGACCACAAGTTGCCATAGGGGCCCCCTGAGCTAAGTCTTTGATCAGTAATTGATGAGATTCAATTTGTAGTATCTATGCTAGGTGCACGGGGTCTCTATCTTGAACTCATAATTCAGTAAATTAATCTGGTGTTTTTTAATTTGGGCGACTAAGTTAGACATAGCATTTGAGCCCTTATTGGCTGCATCCACTTGAGGAATTTCAGCAACAACCCCCAGGCTCAGGCCTCTGTATACCTGGTGCTAGCTAGTTACTTGTGTGCTACAGAGACACTAAAAGAACTGGAACTGAGATCTACCCCAATCCTAGATTATCTTTCTGTCACTAAGCTCTCAACCCCTCCCTATGCCCTTCCTACTCTATTGTCAAGAATTCTCAGGCCTCGTTTAACTAAAAAGATTCCCCAAGTGAGGACATAGTAATGTTTTTGGTAACCATAAATAATATAGAAATCCTTGTGCTCAAGAATGTAGCTTACCATTACTATGAAAACACAGAGGCCAGGCATGGTCACTCATGCCTGTAATCCAAGTACTTTGGGAGGCCAAGGTGGGCAGATCACTTGAGGTCAGGAGTTCGAGATCAGCCTGGCCAACATGACGAAACTTCATCTCTAATAAACATACAAAAATTAGCCAGGCGTGATGGAGTACTCTTGTAATTCCAGTTACTCGGGAGGCTGAGGTAGGAGAATCACTTGAGCTTGGGAGGCAGAGGTTGCAGTGAGCCGAGGTCATACCACTGCACTCCAGCCTGGGTGGGTGACAGAATGAGACTCTGCCTCTAAATAAACAAATAAATAAATCATAGAACATTGTTAGATCTGCCACTCACTCATTTAAAAAAATTCTTTCTCTAAACTCTTGTTGTTCTCTCTCCTAGCCAAGATCATCCCCTCCTTTCCCTAATACCTTGAGACTGCCTCCTCCCCAATTTCCAATGCATCCATTCTGCCAAAATTTCAATTTAGGCAATTCAAATCCAAATACAGGAAGAATATTCTTTCAGATGTTATGAGCAAAGATTTGAGTCAATCTGTGAACGGTCACTGAGTTCTAAAACTTTTGGGTGAGAGGGCGGCAAGGAGGGAGCAGCACTTGAAGATCTCCAATCAGTAAAGTTTTTGTTATCTGTTCAATTCTCATTGTTCCTTAATCCTCCCATTCTCTTTACCTTCTGATGATAATCTTCAGTAAAACTACCCACCATAAGAGGATGGGAAAAACAGGAGTAGCAGTAATTCCATATTAACGAGAAAGTGAAATTTGGGGGTTGAACAGCAGATCTGGAGCTACTTCCTTATGGTATTTGCACCCAGGAATCAACCTAAAAAAAATCCACAGGAACTCATAATCAAGCAAAACTAAATGCCGCCAAATGTGATAAATGTGGGACATATGTTCACTTTAGTCCTGTCCCAGGAATGCCCCATCTTACCACACTCCATCAGGACAGCTTCAAAGTAATGTAATGTTACGAACGACAATCACAAAAAACTTTGTGTTCTCAAGGAACCCATGGTTGTGCATGCTCGTCGAACACACACAACTCACCTAAGGCAGGGATTTTTTATTTTGAATATGGTGACACGGTCTGGATATAGACTTCTCTTTTCTTAATAAAACTACCCACCAGAAAGTTGCATAAGAATATCAGTAAGTGTCTGGGTGCGGTGGCTCTCAGAGCCTGTAATCCCAGTGCTTTGAGAGGTCGAGGTGGGAGGGCAGCTTGAAGCCAGGAGTTTGAGGCCTATCTGGGCAACGCAACGAGACCTCCTCTCTATAAAAAGATTTTAAAAAATGAGCCGGGCATGGTGCACGCGCCTGTAGTCCCAGTTACTCAGGAGGCTGATTCAGGAGGATTGTTTGAGACCAGGAGTCCCAGACTGCAGTGAGCTATGATCATGCCACTGCACTCCAGCCTGGGCAGCAGAGCAATACCCTGTCTCTAAAAACAAAAAAACAAAAACAAAAAAACCCCACAAGGCCGGGTGCAGTGGCTCATGCCTATAATCCCAGCATTTTGGGAGGCCGAGGCAGGTGTATCACCTGAGGCCAGGAGTTCGAGACCAGCCTGGACAACATGGTGAAAACCTGTCTCTACTAAAAATACAAAAATTAGCTGGGTGTGGTGGCACACATCTGTAATCCCAGCTACTCTGGAGGCTAAGGTGACAGAATTGCTTGAACCCGGGAGGCGGAAGCTGCAGTGAGCAGAGGTTGTGCCACTGCACTCCAGCCTGGGTGACACAGCGAGCCTCGGTCTCAAAAAAAAAAAAAAAATGCCCCCACAAACCTGTTAACTGGGTTAAGTTGATGTAAGAAATCTAAATATCAAAGTTCTAAGCATTCCTTAGCTTAGCCTCTAGAGCAGGTCACTGACCAGCAGGGTGGCCTTGGACACCGTCTCTCAAAGCCTGCTACTCAGCAGGACGACTGGGGCCCTGGCCACAGCAGTAGGTTCATAGATGATGCCCATGATTATCACAGCGGGTGCAGCACTAGTTGAGCTTTGGGGGAAGGAACTGCGAAGTTCCTGACATGATGGCGCAGGGGTCCGAGTCATTTGGATTTAACCATAAAATGGGAAAATCTGGAGCAGTATCTTGTGATTTCCCACTCAAGACGCCAAAGGGGCCGTATTGCGGCCCGTGACACCCACTTCCTTCCTTTTCCGGGGGAAACGCCCCCTCCTCCACCGAAGCCGGCCGCGGCACGCCGCCTTCCCACTAGAGCTTGCGGCCTCGGCGGCCTTGACCGCATCCCACCCCCAGCCAAACCCCCACCACGCGCACGCGCACGCGCACGCGGCGAAGCCAGAAACCCGGGCTTTTGGGCGGGCAAGCGCCCGCGCCTGCCGAGGGTCCCCGCTCCCTGCAGGGGGCGGGGCACGAGGGGGGCGGGGCGGTCGCGAGGCCCCGCCTTGCTCTTGGCGGCGCTGGGCCATGCGGAGGCCCACGTGAGTAGACTGCCCGCTGGCCCACGGGCCGGGGCGCGCAGGCGCCCGGTGGAGGGCGGAGGTGGCAAAAGGGTGAACGCGGAGGAGGGAGTGCCTGGGAACAGGCAGCATAAGCTTGGCGCGGTGCCTCGCAGCTGTCTGCGGGTGGGGCCGCCGCTTTCCCTTGCAGACGAAAGCTGCTGACGGGAAAACCACGCGGGAGGGGGAGCTTCTAGGCCTTGGCCCTTTCCCCTCAAAGGCCGCGGGAACCTAGGGCTGGGGAATCCTGGCGGAGGCTCTGCGCATTATTACAGATGGTCGTTGAGGGTCGCAAAGACCAGGCCTCGAGGCCCTCCTCGCCCCGCTACTAGCTGTGACCTTTGGAAAGTCACTTGGCTTGCGTCTCAGTTTCCCCTTTTCTTGAGGGCTTGCGGCCTGAGAGTGGCGAAGAAGAAAAGAGTTAATGTCGCAGTCACTACCTGCCTAGTGGATATTTAGATGCCCAGTCACGCCTTTGCTCTGGGAGCACTGCCGTGGATTTGTACCCTGGCTTGGGGGCCCCAGGGCAATCTCGGCCGCATTGCCTATGCGAGCTTGGCCCCAGTTTCCTTATCGGGGCACAGAATTTCCTTCAAAGGTAATGAAAAGAGGTGAAATCTGTCACCTTTAGTACCTGGCACATAGTGGGCTCGTAAACCCGGTTGCAGGCTTCAGGCCGCGCACAAGGCATGTAACTAGAGCTGATCCTTTCATAGGAGGGGAACGCAGACATCATGCCAGCCGGTTGTGCATGCCCGCCGAACAGAGGTCGAGTTCCACTCTGTCGGCTGGCCAGGGAGAAGGAATGCAATTATTCATTTATTAAGTACACTCCCATTGATCCCTGCCTTAGAAAAAGCTGCTCAGTCTTACTTTCCAAATCTTCCTAGTTTATTGTTTTAGAAAAGCTAAAGGAAGCATTTCATTGATTTTTTCCCCCTATATTTATGCTTACAATTAGTCCTTTTCTAATGATCAAGAAGGAAACGTGATTGATCTGTATTTGTGGAGGTTATTAGTGTATTGGAATAACATGGATAAAACAGTAATAGGAGAGCTGGCAAAACCAGATACTCTTCAACTGTTAACTGTGTTGAAAGCTTGAAAAGTATTCATGTTCTGTGCTGTGTTACACTCTGGGTTTTGGTCTCAAAAATACCTCTACCTCCATTGTCTCTAGGTGGTCCTTAAAAGCTGTTATTTTTTGTAGACGTTTGTTTTGATCTTAATTTCACCTTTTCCTACCAGTAACCACTGTCAGATCCTGTTGCTACAGGAGTTCAGAGAAAATCTATTTGTAATATTATTTAGAGGATAACCACACCCTGACTTCTACAGTGTTGAGTAAATCAAACTACTGTTCTTTCTGGAAAAAACCTGCAGCTGAAACTGGGATTAGGGATAAAGAAACTCATCTGGAGTTTGCCCCTAAGTGCCAGTGATGGTTTCTGTTTATGGTCTGTTTATCGCACAACATGTTTTACCAGGATGTGACTAGCTTTTTGTGAGCCTTTCATGACCACATGCAGTGTGTGATGCCATACATCTAAAATATGTACAAATATCTGATTGATCCTGACCCCCTTGATTAACTGTCGGATGTTTGCTAAAGTCAGTGATTTGCCCACACATAGCTCCTTGTTGGGAGAAGCAGCCATTTGATTGATGTTATGTATGAAAATTTAAAAATAAATTACTGAAAGCATATGAGGTCTAGTCAGATGAGATCCACAGGGGGAAAAATACACATATGAGGGAATCCAGGGTTTGACTTTTCCGTTTAACCAGTTTTTCATTTTAATATTTTAAACAGTTGCAGAGTTTAGCTACTAATGGTCCAGATTTTTGAAATTGGCATAAACGAGTTAGTTGTCCTTGGTCTTACTATTTCAGCTCAACATACATTATTTAACACAGTATAAATAACTACAGCAATCATAATAAACATTTATCGAGATTGTACCATTTATATTTACTATTTAAATATACCATTTATATTCATGATTTTATTTTACAGTTGACCCTTGAACAACATGGATTTGAACTATGTTGGTCCACTTACAGGTGGATTTTTTTCAATAATTTGAAAAAAATTAAAAAATAATTTCTAATAATTGAAATAATTTTTTTGATGTGTTAGAAAAATTTTTGGACATTTGTGACAATTTGAAAAAACAAACCAAGTAGCCTAGAAATACCAAAAAAATTAAGAAAAACTTAGGTCTATCATGAATGCAGAACATATATGTAGATACTAGTCTATTTTATCATTTACTACTGTAAAATATACACAAATCTATTATAAAAATGTAAAATTTATTAAAACATGTATACAAACATAAACCTCTTGGCACCATTTGTAGTTGATAGAAATATAAACAACAAAGATGCAGTATTAAATTGTAACTGCATAAAACTAACTGTAGTACATACTGTACTGTAATAATTTTGTAGCCACCTCCTGCCGCTATTGCCATGAGCTCAAGTGTTGTGCATATCCACTTAAAATGTCATGTGATGCTAATCATCTCTGCAGGAGCAGTCCAGTCCGTCTCTCCAGAAAATTGTGTATCACAGTAAAAAGTGATCTTTGAGGTTCTCATGTATTTTTCATTGTATTTAGTGCAATACCTTGCATAACACCATGGGCCCCATGCAATTCTGGAAGTGCTCCCAAGAAGCAGAGAAAAGTCATGACATTAGAAGAAAAAGTTGAATTGCTTGATATGTGCCATAGATGGAGGTCTGCAGCTGCAGCTGCCCGCCATTTCAGACACAATTCATCTTGTAAACTTATGGGGTTGATATTTACCGATAAATGTATTTTCCTTAATCACATTTTTTTCTCTCGCATACTTTATTGTAAGAATACTGTGTGTAATACATGTAACATACAAACTATATGTTAATCACCTGTTAATGTTATTGGTAAGGCTTGCAGTCAACAGTAGGCTATTAGCAGTTAAGTTTTGGCAGAGTCAAACGTTAAACTTGGATTTTTGACTGCACAGTGGGCTAGCACCCCTAATCCCTAGATTGTCCAAAGACCAACTGTACTATTTTGGATAATGGGGAATAAAACAATGTTTATTATATGCTCTTCCACCTCTGGAAAATCATAACATTGTTTTTACCTTTTTTTTTTTTTTTTTTTTTTAAGAAAAAAGAATCTTCCTGAAAAGTTATGCCTTTTAATTGTGGTATACATCCTGGCTATTTATAATATTTCATTGAGAAATTTTTGTTTCCTCTAATATTTTTGTTGTTTTTTGTTTGTTTCAAGTGAAATAACTAAATCTGAAAATGCTAATGTGGACTTAAAACAGATCTTTTGTTTAATAAAGGAATCAATAATTTTATTTTGATGCACAGCAACTATTTGAGAATCTTTTAATAAAATTGATATTGGATGATGAGGATTTTAAAACAAGGGTTTTAGACTTAAGAAAAAGAAAGGTAATTTGTATTTATCCTGTCCTTTATTAAAATAAATTTGAAAATGTAGGAAATTAGTAGTAGTGGAAAACACTGATGGATAAAAATAAGCCAATATACTTTGGCCACCATGGATTAGTTAAGGATACATATATGTATATGTTGAGTATCATTGTTTAATTTACAAAATGCTTTCATTTTATCTCCTATAATCTATTTCTCCTATATCACTTTGGTATAGGTATTGCTTAATCCCTTTAAGAAATGAAGAAAAAACTTCAGAGAGGCTGAAAAGAATTGCCCCAGGTTGTCTGAGTCCAAGTCCTATAATGCCTTACACAATAATAGGAATTTTGACATGGTGGATGATGAATATTTTTGACTGAGACCATGGTCAGTGTGGTGCACTGAGAGTCAATACACCCAAATTACACTATGCCATTGACTGCTTTGTTCTGGTTTGTGCCTGTTTCTAAGTAATAAGGATTACTGAATTTAACAATAGTGGGAACAGAGTGATGAATGAAATGAACAAGTAAAGCGGCCCCAGCTCTCATGGAGGTTGCAATCTAGATAGAGATACAGAGAGAAAAATAATTTCAATGTGTTAAGTGCTAGAAGATAAAGAGCACATAACCTAGATTAGGGTGTTATATAAAGCTTCCCAGGAGAAAGGATACCTTAACTAAAACCTGGAGGATAAGTAAAAGTTAGTCAAGTGAACACAGGAGGAGGTGGATGTTCTAAATAAAGGAATAGCAAGTGAAAAGACATGATGCAAAAGACAGCATCTGTTGTTCCAGGACTTGGGAAGCACAGCGTTAATTATTATAGATTTACGTGTGTATGTTGGGGCAGTGGCTTCAGTGAAGGAGGGAGTGGTGAGAGGAGGATAGATAAGAAGGAGCCAGAGGACTTTGTGAGTAGAAGTTTTGGGGAGTAGGGTACAAGAATGCTGGGAGCTTCAAAACTACAAGTAGGAGGAGCAACCATTAAGAGACTTTTACAGAAGTCCAGGTAAGAAATGATGGTTGCTGGAAAAGGCTAGTAACATTGCAGATAAGATGGGGAATGAAAAGGTAAGATATTCAAAAAAATATATAGGAGTAGAATTACTGGGGGTTTAATGATCAGTTGGATGGAGGGAGAAGAGAAGGTGGTTCCTGAATTTCTGACTTGGCAATTGGCAGGATAGTACTACTATACTGAGAGGAGAGACATAAAACGGGTACAAATTTGAAAGGAAGAATGTACAGGAGATGATAAAAAATTGAGTTTTAGACATGTTGAGTAAGAGGTACCTGTGAAACATCAAAGATATTAAGTAGACTTGGCTTAATGGGTCTGACAATGACTTGGGAGATTTTAGTTGCAGACAGATATTTGGGAATCATTGGGTGTGTAATACTTTCTTCTGTCTCATTAGGATTGGGAGAATAGAAATATCAAGTATATTTTTAAGTTATTTTTGAATAAAGGTATTATGTTTAATTTGCATGACAAATCTATAAGAAACCTCTAGGACAGGGAAACATTGCACATAGAAGTGGCTAGTGGCTTGAAGCGTTGCCTAATATATAAAGACATCCGAATTTTTCAAAGGCGGAGTAGGTAGAGGGAAATTTTAACTTATTTTTAAAAATATGACAAGAATTGCCAGATTGGGTTAAAAAATCAAGACCTAACTCTATATGCTATCTGCAAGAAACCCACCTCACATATAAAGACATAGATATATTAAAAGTAAAAGGACGGAGAAAGATATGCCATGCAAAGCACTAATCAAAGATGAAGTGGCTATATTAGACAAAGTAGACTTTAGAATAAAGAATGTTACTAGGAAAAAAGAAGGACATTACATAATGAATAAGGGAGAAATTCATGAAGAATGCACAACAAGCACAGATATTAATGGACCTAACACAAAAAATGGAAAGAACCAAAGGTGAAATCGAAAAACTAACAATTTTAGTTGGAGATGTTGGTGCTCCTGCTTCAGTAATCCATAGAACTAGTAAACAGAAAATCAGTAGGGATATAGAAAACCTGAACAGCCCTATCAACCAATTTGATTCAATTAAGTTTTAGAGAACACACCACCAACAGCAGAATACATAGCCTTTCAAATGTATGTGGGAAATTCACCAAGTTAGATGATATTCTGAGGCATAAAACCTTAACAAATGTAAAGAATTGAAGTAATATAAAATATGTTATCTAATCACAATAGAATTAAACTATAAATTGATAGTAGCTGCATAATTCTCAAGTATTTGCAAATTAGACAACACACTTTTAAATAACTTGTAAGTCAAAGGGGAAGGCATAATGAAATTAAAAACTATTTTGAATGGACGGGCAATAAAAATATAACACATCAAAATGTATGAAACTAAGCTAAAGCAGTGCTTAAAAGGTAATATGTAGCATTACATGCTTATATTATAAAACAAAAAAAGGCCTCCAATCAATGATGTAAGTCTCCACCTTAAAAAGTTTAAAATAGAAGAGCAAATTAAATCCCAAACAAGTAGAAACTAGAAAATATTAAAGAGCAGAAGCGAAATTTTAAAAAAGGTTCTAAAACCAAAAGCTGGTATTTGAAAGACAAAAATTAATGAACCTCTACTCAGACTTATCAGATGGAAAACGGGAGAAGACATAAGTTTTAATATCAAGAATGAAAAAGGTGCTATCACTGTAGATCCTACAGACATTAAAATAAGAGAATATCATAAACAATTTTATGTCAATAAATTTGATAAATCAAATGGACACATTTCTTGACAGACTATCAAAGCTTACCTAAGAGTTACTAGGCAATGTAAAAACTTTCCCACAGTAAAAATCTGATGGCTTCATTGCAAATCCTACAACATTTAAGGAAGAAGTAATACCATTTTTATACAGACTTTTTCCAGACATAGAAAAAGGGAGGAAAGCTGGGCATGGTGGCTCACACCTGTAATTCCAGCCTTTTGAGAGCCCAAGGCAGGAGAATCACTTGAGCTCTGGAGTTTGAGACCGGCCTGGGCAATATATAGTGAGACTTCATCTCTACTAAAAATAAAAGAAAAAATAGCTGGGTGTGGTGGTGCATGCTTGTAGTCCCAGCTACTCAGCAGGCTGAGGCAGGAAGATCACTTGAGCCCAGGAGATAGAGGCTGCAGCAAGCTATGATTGTACCACTGCACTCTGGCCTGGGTGGCAGAGTGACACCCTGTCTTGGAAAATCAAAAGGAAAAGGAGAGAAAACTTTTCAGTTTTATGTGACCCGCATTACCTGATATCAAAACCAGGCAAAGAATTTATAGGAAAACTACAAGCCAGTATCCCTCATGAATATAGACATAAAAATGTTAAACAAAATATTAACAAATAAAATCTAGTATATAAAAAGATTAGAAAATACATCATGACCAAATGAGCCTTACTGCAAGAATGCAAAGTTGGTTCAATATTCATAAATCGATCAATGCAATTTACCATATCAACAGACTAAAGAAGAAAAAAGTCATATGATTATCTCAATAGATACAGAAAAAGCATTTTACAAAAATCTGTCATTTGTTCCTAATAAAACTTTCAGAAAACAAGGAATAGAAGGAAATTTCCTCTACCTGATAAAAGGGATTTATGAAAACACCTAACATCATACTTCATAAATATAAAATCCTTTCCCCCTAAGATCAGAACAGAGCAAGAATGTTGGCATTCTCCACTCCTATTCAATATTGTCCAGGAGGTCCTAGATAGTGTAATAAGGCAAGAAAAAGAAGTAGGCATACAGATTGGAAAGGAAGAAACAAAAATGCCTTCATTTGTAGATACCGTGATTATCTATGAAGAACATCCAAAAAATTTACAAAAAGCTACTGGATCTAGCTGGGCATGGTGGCTCACGCCTGTAATCCCAGCACTTTGGGAGTCTGAGGCAGGCAGATCACGAGGTCAGGAGATGGAGAACATCCTGGCTAACATGGTGAAACCCCGTCTCTAATAAAAATACAAAAAATTAGCTGGGTTTGGTCGCAGGCGCCTGTAGTCCCAGCTACTCGGGAGACTGAGGAAGGAGAATGGCATGAACCCAGGAGGTGGTGCTTGCAGTGGGCTGAGATTGTGCCACTGCACTCCAGCCTGGGAAACAGAGCGAGACTCTGTCTCAAAAAAAAAAAAAAAAAAAAAAAAAAAAAAAGCTACTGGATGTAGTAGGTGAGTTTAGCAAGCCCACAGGATACAAGGTCGATATATGAAAATGAACCATACTTTTTTATACTAACAGCAAACATTTGAACTTGAAGACTTTTTAAAGTATATTTATAATAGCATCCAATTTACAAATACCTAGGAATAAATCTAACAGAACATGTATAAGATTTGCATGCCAAAAACTGACATACATTAATGAGAGAAATCAAGACCTAAACTAGTGGTAAGATATATTGAATTTATGGATTAGGATTCTCAATATTGTCAAAATGTCAGTCTTCCTAAATCGATAGATATAATGCAAATGCAGTCACAATCTCAGCAGTCGTCTTTGTGGAAATTGACAGGCTATTTCTAAAATTTATGTAGAGAAGTAAAGAACCTAGAATAGCCAAAACAATTTTGAAAAAGAAAACGTTGGATCATCCACACTACCTGATTTCAAGACTAGCTATAAAGTTACAAAAATCAAGACAAAATGATTTTAAAAATTTTATGGTTAAAAAAAGTGAGCTCTACCCTCTTAACACATTTTTAAGTGTACAGTATTGTTAACTATGAGCACAAAGTTGTACAGCAGATCTCTACAAGTTTTTCATCTTGTATGACTGAAACTTTACACCCACTGAATAGCAACTCCCCTTTTTCCCCTACCTGCAGCCCTTGGCAACCTCTATTCTACTTTCTGCTTCCATGAGTTTGACCATTTTATGTAATTCATGTAAGAAGAATCATGCAATATTTGTCCTTCTGTGACTAGCTTATTTCACTTAGCATAATGTCCTCAAGGTTCATCCACGTTGTAGCATGTGACAAGACTTTCTTCCTTTTTATGGCTGAATAATATTCCATTATGTACGCACACCACCTTTTCTTTATTTATCCACCAGTGGACATTAAGGTTGTTTCTACCTCTTGGCTGTTGTGAACAGTGCTACAGTTAACATGGGAATGCAGATATCTTGTTTTAATTCTTTTAGATAAATACCCAGAAATGAGATTGCTAGATCATATGGTAGCTCTATTTTTAATTTTTTAGGAACCTCCATGCTATGCTGCATAGCAGCTATATCATTTTACATTTCCACCAACAGTGCACAAGTGCTCTCATTTCTCTGCATCCTCACCAACACTTGTTATTTCCTGGGTTTTGTTGTTGTTGTTGGTGTTGCTTTTAAATAATAGCCATCCTAACAGGTGTGAGGTGATATCTCATGTGGTTTTGATTTGTATTTCTATGATGATTAGCAATGTTGAGCATCTTTTCATACACCTGTTGGCCATTTGTATGAATTCTTTGGAAAAATGTCTATTAAGTCTTTTGCCCGTTAAATTTTTTTTTAAGTTTTTATTTTTTGAGACAGGGTCTTGTTCTGTCACCCAGCCTGTTGTGCAGTGGCACAGTCACAGCTTACTGCAGCCTTGACCTCCTGGGCTCAAGTGACCCTCCCATGTCAGCCTCCCAAGTAGCTGGGACTACAGGTGTGTGCTCCTGCGCCTAATTTTTGTATTTTTTTTGTAGAGACTGAGTTTTGCTGTGTTGCCCAGGCTAGTCTGGAACTCCTGGGCTCAAGTAATCTTCCTGCTTTGGCCTCCCAGAGTGCTGGGATTATCAGCATAAACCACTGCACCTGCTTTTGCTCATTTTAAAATTATGTTATTTTCGTTTGGTTGGTTCTTTTGCTGTTGAATTGTAGGAGCTCCTTATATATTTTGAATATTAACCTCTTATCAGATTTTTTGGTTTACAAATATTTTCCCCCATTCTGTAGGTTGCCTTTTCACTGTGTGATTGTTTTCTTTGGTGTACAGAAGCGTTTTGGTTTGATGCAGTACCACTTGTCTATTTTTGCATTCGTTGCCTGTGTTTTTGGCGCCATATTCAAGAAATCATTGCCATGACCAATGCCATGAAGGTTTCCTGTATTCTAGAAGTTTTATAGTTTCAGGTATTACATTTAAGTCTTTAATCCATTTTGAATTGGTTTTTTCTTTTCTTTTTCTTTATTTTTTCTTTTTTTTTTGAGATAGTGTCTCACTCTGTCATCCAGGCTAGAGTACAGTGGTGCAGTTATAGCCTACGGCAACCTCAAACTCCTGTGCTCAATAGTTATTATTTTTTTTTGGTAGAGATGGAGTCTTGCTATATTGCCCAGGCTGGTGAGTTGATTTTTGTGTGTGGTACAAGAGAGGTGTCCAGTTTTATTTTTTTGCATGTGACTATCCAGTTTTCCCAATACCATTTGTTAAAGAGACTACCCTTTCCCCATTGTTTATTCTTGTCACTCTTTTTAAATATCAGTTGACTATATGTTCAGTTGATGAAGGGATAGACATATAGGTACATAGAACAGCATAGAGTCCAGAAATAGACCCACACCAACATGGTCAATTGATATTTTTGACTAAGGTGCCAAGTAACTCATTGGAGAAAGGATAGTCTTCACATAGAATGGTGCTGGAGGAATTAGGAGTCCATATTTTAAAAAAATAACCTTGACAGATACCTCGTACATCTATAAAAATTAAGTAAAAATGTATCATAGACCAAAATGTAAAACCTAAAACTATAACACTGCTAGAACTTCCTGGCCCATGATGGTGGCCACATGTGGCTATTTACATTTAAACTAATTAAAACAAAATAAAATTTAAAAATTCAACTCCTCAATTGTTGCAGCAACATATCAAGTTCTCAGAAGTCACATCTGGCTAGCTATATCCAGTGTATTGGTTGGCACAGATTACAGAACATTTCTACCATAACAGAAAGTTATATTGTACAATGCTGTTCTAGAAAAAAACAGGAAAAAATCTGGAATCTTAGGCAAAGATTTCTTAGGAGGCAGTATGAACCATAGAAACAGAATAATTGATAAATTGAGTTTCATCAAAATTAAAACCTTTCGTTCTTCAAAAAGCTCTGCTGACCAGGTGTGGTGGCTCATACGTGTACTCCCAGCACTTTGGGAGGCCAAGGTGGGAGGATTGCTTGAGCCCAAGAGTTTGAGACCAGCCTGGGCAACACAGGGAGACTCATCTCAAAAAAAAAAAAAGACAACCTTTGCTAAGAAAATGACAAGTCACAGACGAGGGAAAAAAATATTGCAAAACATATATTTAGTACAGAACTGGCAACCAGAATTTAAAAACCACAAGTTTCAAAATTTTAACTTTAATAACATATTCATAGTCTGAGAAGTCCTAAACATTTTAATAACAAAAGAAAGTAAAAAGTGGGCAAAAAATTTGTACAGACACTTCACCGAAGAAATATAGATGGCATATTATTTAATTTTTCTAATCTTTTTTTCTTTTTTCGACTCTATTACGTTAGTAACTTACAACTTTTCTAACCTTATACAGGTATGCATCCATTTTTTAAAAATCAGTAAAGGTTATCTGGTTGAGAAGTTTATGATCTACTTTTATTTTCTTTGTACCTCACTGGATCTTACTTTTAAAGTGCAAATCCTGGCAAATAAAACCTGAGGAAGAAAGTCTCTAATCGGGGGTGCGTGTGTGTGTGTGTGTCTAAAAAAGCAAACATCTTTTTATAGTTGTTTCTGGTTATCCAAGAATAGCAATAGTGAACGTAAAAGGAAGCAGCAGCTCTTGGGCAATCATTTATAGCTTTATCAGTCTATACGATCATGTTAATGAACTAACTTGTTCAGCCTGTTTGGACCATGAGAAAATGTGACCTTCCTAATTGTATTCAAATCCGTCAGTTGAAAAGAAATATGCGATTTGTTTTTCTTGTCTTTAACCTGTCTAGATTTTGCCTAAGCAAATGTGGTAGGCAGAATAGCGGCCCCCTTAAAGATGTTCATGTCCTCATCCCCAAACCCTGTGAATATGTTGCCTTACATGGCAAAAGGGAGATTGCGGATGTGATTAAGGATTTTGAGATGGGGAGATTTCATGGATTATGCAGGTTGGACCAATGGAATCACAAGCGTCCTAATAAATGAAAGAGGAAGGCAGAAGAGTCAGAGTCAGAATGATGCAATGTGTGAAAGACTCAACTGGCCATTCCTCTCTTTGAAGATGGGGTCAGGCCACAAGCCAAGGAATGGAGGCAGCCTCTTGAACCTGAAAAAGGCAAGAAAATGGATTATTCCCTAGTACCTTCAGAAGGAACATGGACAAGCAGAACTGTATGTAAGATAATAAATTTGTGTTGTTGTTTTAAGCCTTTAAGTTTTTGGTAATTTGTTACAGCAACAGTGGGAAACTAGTGCAGCATACCTACAGGACTGTTGCATTCGTAAGTTCTAAAACACAGGCAACTGATTATTTTTATTTAAATCAGGAGCACAAATCATTTCAAGTTTCACTGCCAGCATTACCTGGCTCTCTAGTGAGCAGGTTTTTGACTTCTACCCTCCTGCCTAACTCTGTGAAATACTTAGTTCAAAAAGTGTGCACACTGAATGTGCTAAATAGGGTAAAGGTACCGTGAGTCAACCCAAACATTAGCAGTCCTGGGTGTGTGGGCTGTGGGCCACCTGCACACAATCGCCATTGTATGTTTGCACCACCATTTGTTTATTCATTTATTAGTTGATGGGCATTTGGTGTGTTACCAGTTTGAGGTGGTATTAATAAAGCTGTTTATAATTTGCATACAGGTTTTTGTATAGACATATATTTTCATTTCTTTTGGATTAATACTTGGTAGTAGGATTTCTGGATTTTTTAGTAAGTGTGTTTATTTATTTTTTTAACTTCAGTTGTTTTTCAAAGTGGTTGTACTGTACTCTACCCATAATTATGAGAGTTTATATTAGTCCATTCTCACATTGCTATAAAGAAATATCTGAGACTGGGTAATTTATAGAAAAAAAGGTTAACTTGGCTCTTGGTTCTGTAGTCTGTACAGGAAGCATCGTTCCATCTGCTCTGCTTCTGGGGAAGCCTCAGGAAACTTACAATCATGGCAGAAGGAAAACAGTGGGGCAGCACTTCACATGGCTGGAGCAGAAGGAAGACAGGGTACGGGAGGTGCTACACACTTATAAACAACCAGATCTCATGGGAACTCACTCACTATATAGTATCAAGGGGGATGGTGCTAAACCATTCATGAGAACTCCGCCCCCATGATCCAGTCACCTCCCACAAGGCCCCACCTTCAACACTGGGGATTACAGTTCTACATGAAATTTGGGTGGGGACACAGATCCAAAGCATGTCAGAGTTCCAGTTTAAAATACTATGGAATGGTACAAAAAGAGCTATGAAAGACTTCCACCCATCCCCAAGTCCTTTAGCCTATTATGAAATTTCTAGGATTAGCAGAAATACTAAAATTTGTTAAATCTGGTTGGGAGAATCTAACTCAAGTGGTTTACATATGGCTTATGTATAAATGAACCATAATTATTTGTTATCCAAAATGGCCATAATTTCTTTAGGCTACTTAAACGTGCTGTCTCTTCAGGTATAATCTGAGAACTGCCATAATACTACTTGGATTGTTGAGGGATTATATTTTAGCATTGTTACATAAGGGAGTTGGGTGGAGAGAGGAGTATGAAAGTATATGTGGGTCTGAATTTACACATTCATAGAGACCATGCTAAATCACAGCTTTGTTATAAGAATTGAAAGAAGGAGGAAGAGAAAGATTGGGATCCCCTGGTTAGAGGGAGCAAATTGGAGAATATTGTGAAGCAGGGTTACTGGAGCCAGAGGCATTATGATTAATGGTTAGTTTATAGGATTGAATGATCAGCAGCAAAAAGAGTAGTGACTGCCTGATGTTCAGTTGTCATCAGTGACATGGGTAGAGTATAGTACAACCACTTTGAAACACAACTGAAGTTAAAAAAAAAAATAAACATACTTACTAAAAAATCCAGAAATCCTGCTACCAAGTATTAATCCAAAAAGAAGGCACTTTCTTTTTGGGCCACTGCTAGGTATTCCTTCCTTAATGAAAGACTCCTCCTTGCCCTTGGCTCCAAAACTATCAAGCAGATTAAGTGAGGGTTCAAAAATAATCTTTTTTAACCTCTCAAAGGCATTGACCCTCTTTGTTTGGGAGGAATTGTGCTAGGTACTAACAATACAGGAATGAACTAGTTGCAGCTTTTGCCTTTAAGAACTCTGACTTTTCTTTGCATCTCTTAGAACTCTGATATCTTACGTATCTCCCCCAGGCAAGGTGGGGAGGTAGAGGTGCAGACACAGGAACATAGCTGGATGACACCTCGCATAGTGAAGCACTGGGATACTGAAGAATCTATATGAGGTCAGATGATCTGGCATTGAATCCCAAGGTCTGATGTTCTGGTTTGGTCAAATCACTTCAACTTTCTTCTTTTTTTTTTTTTTTTTTTTGAGATGGAATTTCGCTCTTGTTGCCTAGGCTGGAGTGCAATGGCGTGATCTTGGCTTACTGCAACCTCCGCCCCCTGGGTTCAAGCGATTCTCCTGCCTCAGCCTCCCGAATAGCTGGGATTACAGGCATGTAATCCTGTAATCCTGGCTAATTTTGTATTTTTAGTAGAGACAGGTTTTCTCCATGTTGGTCCGGCTGGTCTCGAACTCCTAACCTCAGGTGATCCACCTGCCTCGGCCTCCCAGAGTGCTGGGATTATAGGCGCAAACCACTGCGCCCGGCCCAAATCACTTCAACTTTCTAAAGAAATTTCTTGTTCTGTAAAATAGGGATGTATCAGGAAAAAAAAAATGCTATTTTAGAAGCCAGTTTGCCCTGCAAGTGGAAGCTAAGGACGGCAGAATTATAGCCCTTTTTTTTTTTTTTAGGCCAAGGTAAAGGCCTAATCTAGAGAGGAACAACTGGGAACTGAGGGCTAAAATTGCTCTGCATAGTAAAGAAACAATTTTTGGTTTTCACTTGAGGCTGGAAGGAAGGTTTGTTTTTGCTGTTGTTTTGTTTCGCTTTTGTTTGTTTAGGCAAGTGAGAAAGAAAAAGTAGATGCCTGCCTGTCAACAGGCTGCGAAGAGAAGTTACTCCTCCCATGAGTGAGAAGGAAGGGGGAGGGAGCTTTAATGGCTGATTTTCAATTTTAAGTTGTTTCCTATTCCTTATTGTAATCTTCTTCTACTAAAGTTCTGTTCTTCACAAAGCCCAGATGATAATGGTGCTTTGGGGACAGGAAGGAGAGAGAGCTGTGTCCACACAAGTGAAATAAAGAGAGGGGAGATGATGAGAAGGAACAGATAATTGGGTTGGAATCAGGATTTAGGATGAAACAGTGACAAGGGGTCATGAAGAAGGTGTAGGCACCCTCCTTAGAATGGTTACTTACTGAACTTGGGTCTGCTCACCCACAGCAGCAAAGCCAAACACTGACATCGGGATTACAGGGACAGAAAGTGAGGCATTTACTGCAGGGCACCAAGCAAGGAGGGTCAGGGAGCTCATGCTTAAGACCTCAACTCCCAGATGGCTTACACAGGTAAGGGTTTTTAAAGGCAGTGTGGCAGAGGTTACAGGCAGTCATAAATCAATATGTGAGGCTACATATTGGTTTAACCTAAAAAGGTGGGGTATCTCAAAGTGGAGCTGGAGTGGAAGGGTGGAGCCCATAGATCATAGATGGATTCAGAGGTTTTCTTTTTTTTTTTTTTTTTTGAGACGGAGTCTCGCTTTGTCACCCAGGCTGGAGTGCAGTGGCGCAATCTCGGCTCACTGCAAGCTCCGCGTCCCGGGTTCATGCCATTCTCCTGCCTCAGCCTCCGAGTAGCTGGGACTACAGGCACGCACCACCATGCCCGGCTAATTTTTTTTTTGTATTTTTAGTAGAGACGGGGTTTCACCATGTTAGCCAGGATGGTCTCGATCTCCTGACCTCGTGATCCACCCGCCTCGGCCTCCCAAAGTGCTGGGATTACAGGCGTGAGCCACCGCGCCCGGCCTGGATTCAGAGGTTTTCTAATGTGCAATTGTTTAAGGAGGTGAACCTTTGTCGAAAAATTTGAGGGCAGCAGAAAAGAATGTTAGCTCTGGCCTGTGGGCAATAACTTCCTCCAGGCCCGTCAAGAAGAAAGTTAGAACAAAGAACAGTGGTCAGAGTTCTGTCCTCAGTTCCCCATTACCTGAGGTTTACCTGCCAGCTGACAGCATTTTTCCTTTGGTAGTGGTCTGAGGTTTTGAAAAACAACTTCAGGACATATGTTAAGATACTATCTATAGTTTCTTTAGGGGACCAAACATCTCATGACTCTAACTTCCTTGGCTATTGTTTTAAGCTACTATTACTTTATTTTATTTTATTTTTGAGACAGTGTCTCACTCTGTTGCCCAGGCTGGAGTGTAGTGGTGTGATCTTGGCTCACTGCAGCCTCGACCTCCCTGGGCTCGGGAGACCCTCCTACTTCAGCCTCCTGACTAGCTGGGACTACAGGTGTGTGCCACCATGCCTGGCTAATTTTTGTATTTTTTGTAGAGATGGCGTTTTGCCATGTTGTCCAGGTTGGTCTCAAGCAGTCTACCTGTCTCAGCCTCCCAAATCATGAGCCACTGTGCCGAGCCTGCTGTTATATTACTTCATTGGTTAACAAGTTGCTTATTTACTTCTCAGGGCTAGCTAGGTGCCTGGAATTGCCCTTGAAGGAATTCAAGATTTTCCTTTATTTTCATGCTTGGGTTGCGGAGGGGCTCATGGGCCCCCAAGGTGGGGTCTCTGCTCCTTCTCAGGATCCCTCTCAGAAAGAAATTATTAAGGAGGCTCTGGGTCTTCTATAGATATGTGAGACGTGATATAGAATTTGTATTTGAACGTTAAATTAAGATAGTACAACTTATGACCATTCAGATGTCAGGGATAATATCTACTTGATAAGGTTGGGAGGTTTAAATAAGAATATAAGTGAAGACACTTCAGAAACTAAGGAAATACATTGTCATTCCTAAGATAAAACGTTTTTGCTGTAGAGGTTTATTTTATTTATTTATTTAGACATGGAATCTCACTCTGTCACCTAGGCAGGAGTGTAAGGGCACAATCTTGGCTCACTGCAACCTCTGCCTCCTGAATTCAAGGGATTCTCCTTTCTCAGCCTCCTGAGTAGCTGGGACTAAAGGTGTGCGCCACCACACCTAGCTAATTTTTGTATTTTAGTAGAGACGGAGATTTGTCATTGTTAGCCAGGCTGGTCTCGAACTCCTGATCTCAGGTGATCCATCCACTTCGGCCTCCCAAAGGGTTGGGATTACAGGCATGAGCCATTGTGCCTGGCCCAAGATTTATTTTTAAAAAAGAAGTTAGATTTGAATCCGGCACTGCTAAAAAATGTAATAGTTATCTAGAAGTCATAAGCTGTATGAGAGGTTTCTTTATGAATTTATTCGGTTCAAACTGATAGTTAAAACATAATGTGGACATAAAGATAAACGTTTTTTAAATGACTGGATGTGGCCCAAATATGTCATGTTAAGACATGTAGATTTAGGATCCCACAGTAATAACATCAGACCCATTTAGTGGGAACAGAAAGAAGCTTTTGGTCATGCAATAGTTAGCTGAGATTGTGGATAGGGATGAGAAAAAGGAAATGGTTATGTTGCAAAGGAATGGGAAGTAACGTATGAGGTGTATGCCAAACTTGGTACAGATTATCTTTCTTGATGCCCATTACTGCCCAAAGAAGTATGTGGTATCATCTCTACTCTTGAGAAGGGGGAACTGTACATTAAAATCATTAGTAACTTGCTCAAAGTTATAACATTTCAGTGACAGAAATGGTATTAGAATTCTTATCCCCCTCAAGGCCCATGTTCTTTCCATTCCACCATGTTGCCATGTGGACTCTGCCATAGACCTGGTACCTAAGCCTTGTGTGGTTCAGGTCTCCTTGTCCCAGTTTTATACCAAACCTTAATTGTTTTTCTGCAGAGAACTTTTACAAAAAGCTTCTCATAGGACTTTATGACATACCATAGGTGGTAAGTATGTGACTTATGCTCAGGAGTAAATAGTTTAAATTCCTGGATTGTCTAAAGTTCCATTTACCTGGGCCTAACCATCTGTGGTGAGGTCATTATAAATGAGCTGGCAAACTCTTTCCATTAGTGGTTCTTGCATACAGTATGCACTTCTTATGTTGTTGGATTCTTTGTGTTGTTGTTCAGAATTCACCTTAGGGGTTTTCTCAAACTCTGCATTCTTACTCTATAGTGGTTTTTGGCTTTCTTTTTTCTCTCCAAGCTGGGTGGATGATGCAGTTTCGCCTCTAGGTGTTAGGATTCTCTTTCACACTGGTTTGTCATGACCTTAAAGTATTTTAAGATGTTCCTTTTGTAATTTTTTTTTTTTTAAGTCGCGCCCTACTAAGCTAGAGATTTGTTTTACCAAATGAGTTTAAAATACCAGCAGCTGGAGACTCCATAGCATTGTCTGAGTTGACCAAATATAAAAACCCACCAGGTAGACAGCTTTTTATTTTCTTGATTTTGGTAGATGTTTTTGGTTCCAGACCTGAAGGCTTGTTATGCTTCTGAATTGGCCTCTAGGTTGTAAGAGTTGCTTAATGTGGCATATGATACCAGAGATGGAAAAATGTTGATGATAACTATAATCATCTTATTATAAATTGCCATCATACTCTCTCCTGGCAGATAATTGATGAGGCCTAAACGTTGTTCTGAGCTGCAACCACCCACAAAAACCACACACACGGCGTTTTACTCAAAACTTTACTTCAACCACTACTTTGTGATGCAAAACTAGTGGAATTTTGGGTACTTTCTGTAAAATTGAAATCTTTATGGGGGTTTTCCAACATTCTAGTTGATTGTTAAATTATTAGTGTAAGGAACAAGACCAAGGCAGAGTTTGCCGATGAACATTGACTTCTGTGGTAGGAGAGGACACCAGTGTGCACCTGCATATTCTCCCTAGGAAGAAGCCACCTTGATTGGGCCGAGGATGGATTCTCCCTTTGAAAAATGCAGTTATATAAGAGCTACATACACGAGATTTGTAGTTGTGAAAGATAAAGACTTTAGGAGCTCACTTGCTGCTTATCTTTGCCACAAAGTTTTCGGTCTTGACAAAATATTCAGAGTCAATACTTTCTAATGTGTAGATCTATCATCTCATGAAAGAGATTTGAAAAGAAAAAACAAATCAATCTGTACCGTTCCACATGTAGGACCAAATAAAGTTCTGCATGAGCGCTTTGTGTAAACGCAGAACTGTTATGGGAAACTCATTACTGATATCCCCATTCTGGAAGGGAGATAGCAAGTGGGAAGAGCTCTCTGTATTTTGCTTAGTCAGGAGATCTTTGTTTATTCTGGAGCTGAGTCCTTGGGCAAGTTACTTTATTTCTTTAGGGCTCAATTTCTTATCTTATTTAAAATAAGTTTCACTTCTGCTATATAGTGTCTCAAGAGCCTTCAATAAGGGTCCTTTGTTATTATATTCTCTCTTATGTAAAGGTGACTTTTACTGTCATATAATTTGTCTTCTAACAAACACGTATGTTACTAAAATCTGTAAAAAAAAAAAAAAAAATTATTTTGGCAAAAACCCAACTCTACTTCTCTAAGTATGTAGTTATGCTCCTAATAGTTTTGAAGGAGCACATTTCCCTCCATGCTGCTCAAAAGTCAGTCTAAGGTTCTCATTGTCAGCCTTAAAATAACTATCAGAAACTTTCAGGCCGCTGCCCATTAACGCTTTATCCAAGCCGTCTATAGTAGAAGTATACAGAGATCTACAATTGAGTTTTTAACAGGTTATTTCCTTAATTTACTCTGGATATCTTAATAATTTCCCACTAGTACATGGCATGTCAGTGCAGAACTTTCCAGTGAACTGGATGGGACTTGGGAGCCAAACAGCTTTGTGTAGTTTGCTGCTGCAAAGATTGAGTTGTTGATTAGCATCCATAGATGAAGTATGCTTGCTTTATAATTTATATTAGGAAGTACTCAGTGAAACACAGGGAAAGAGCACATTTTGCAGGAGCAAAGTCAAGCAATCCATTTCCAGAAAGTACAACCAAATATAAAAAAATTTGGCTGAATGAAGAACAATGAATTAGGAATATGAACTTGAAAGCAAACTAAGTGAATAGTATCAAATTTTTAAAGAATGAGATTAAAGTCATATTTTGTATGTTGGGGGCAGGGTAAATACAGATAAATACAGCTCTAGGAGAAAACTGAACAGGATGGAATATCATTTAGACTTTTAGGACGACAACAGAGTGGAAGCTTTATTTGTAGAGAGAAACAGGGTAATCACTACACAATTTTAGGGGCATGGAAAGGGTAAGATCCCATACATGTTAGAAAAGTGGAATGGAATTTCCCAGACCTTTTAACAAATGGATTAGTTAGGGAAATTTGCAAATGCTTGAAACTTGAATTGGTGCTACAGCAAACTTTTAATATTAAATAAAATGGTTTAATTAAATAACATTGGCTTTCTCGCATATTAGCGTAGTTTCACCCTGATAACACTAATTCTTCATCTGGGTAGGTAACTTTGAAGGTGACTTGGACCTTGATCTTAAAATAGAGGTGTCGGAAAGTCACAATGTGAAGGAAGCAGGCAGAATTACAATTACACATCAAAGGCCACCGGAGTTTTAACTTCAAATTGTATGTTTCAATTGTACTAGCTTTAGTGTTCACACCCAAACTGCAAGGGTAGGATCTACTACATGGAGGGTGGAGTGGCATTCCAATTTCATTTATTTTCTGCTGAAGCTGGCACACTGAATGAAGATTTATATCTTAAGTGACAGGATTCAAACGGAACATGACAAACCTGTAAAAGCTGCAACTTGGCATGTCAATGCAGAACTTTCCAATGAACTGGATGGGACTTGGGAGACAAACCACACACACTGCCACATTGCGCTGGGCAGTGTGAGAGATCAAAGAGAAAGCCCAGGGGAAAAGCAAGTCCTTGCTAGCTAACGCGTGCGTTGTGGGGGTTAGCATAGATTGCCATTTTGCTTACAGATAAAAGTAGGTATCTCTCTTAGGCTTGCCTTACGATGGAAAAATTTTGTGGAGACAGGCTGCACTGACTGGAAAAAATTAATTTGTTTTTAAGTTATCAAATTTATAAAGTAGAAGCATTAATTACAAAACTAGCCATTTAACTGGAATTTAATCCTGACCCAGTTCCCAACATTGGGTGGTATTATTTACCAAAGCAGAGAGAAAATGAGTGTCAAAAAAAGCAGCCAGAGCAAGCACTGATTTGAGGAGGGAACAGGTTTTACTACGTTTGGACAGGCGAGGTGGCTCTGTAAAAACATTTTACACACTGCTGAAGGACCCTGACCACTGGGCATGAACTAAAACAAATTTCAGCTGTTCCCGATACTTCCACATTGCATACAGCAAATAAAAGATCCCCCAGTGAAAGCAGAAGAGACAAAAGATTAGTAGGATGCTCCCAACAGCCTGGCTGGCAGTCACTGATCCCGAAGAATGAATGAATGTTGTACTAAATACTCCCCAATGTTTGTTCTAATAATTCTCCTCAGAGTTGTCATAACAACAAGTTTTTTTTTTAATAATCAGGTAAACATTTTCTGAATTAACCTGGTAATCAAACCGATTGTACTTCAAACTGATCCTAAAGAAAGTATATAATTGGAATAGCAGTTAAGTCACAAATGCCAAATGAAAGCCACCAGCCAGTCACTGTATATTCTGCATCATTTATTAAATATTTTTATATATGCATTTACAAACTTTACTCATTTCAGAACTCTGCTTTCAATGCATTTTTAAACTTTTTTTTGCAGAGAGATTCTCTTGTAAAATGAGATCCATGTACAAAACTAGGCAACAGATATAAAAGTTTCCTTTCATACTTTTCATCCATCAAGAAAAGAAATCATGTGACAAATAAAATGTGGCTCTTTCAGAAGAATAACATGTCTGTGTTCAACTATGACTTCTAATGAGATAGTTCGTATTTCATCTTTATATGGATGTATATAGTTTTAATACTTCTTAGCTACTGTAGCATGTTGGTTCAAATGAAGAAAAAAATAAACTATTGTTTGGACTAGATAATCTAGAAACCATCAATTATGCATATCTTTATAATGTGACATCAAAATTTACCCAGGAGATGACACTGATTGGCCAGCAGTATGCATTTATCCTGAACATTGCATAAAAAGTTCCCTTTAAAAAATTCATTATCTTCTTCACAAGCTAAAGTATGAGCCTCTAATTTGGCTCTCTTATTTAAAGAAATAGTTTAAATGATCAATTTAGAAGCTTAAAAGTATCTTTGAAACTAAAGTTGCTTTTCTTAAAATGAATGCTGATTTAACAGTTCATAGACTTGGAGCATTATCACTAGGAGACGGAGGCACTACTGCCACTAACAACGAGAAACAGCATCACCATAGGATAATTACATGGTACAAAATGCCCAGGGGCCTGAAACTCACTATTAATATAATTTTGGCAGCAGCATCATTTGATAATTAACCATTTATTACATAGTATTAACACACCAGCTTCAAAGATGTGCACTCCCTTTAGGACACTCGGGAGCTACAAATTTATTGTGATTGCATAATTCGTATTGCACAGTTTTATAAAAAACATAAATACTGGCTATTCTAGTTTTAAATACAAAATACATGTCATATACTTTTAAATCTATAATCTGGTTCAAGTGCAAATCAGGTGCTTTCTGTTAGTCCTTCCAAAAAAGGCATTTTTAATATTTTTGGCACAAATGAAATGTCATCATGCCAACAATTCTAATTACAATACATATATCCAAACCTTTAGAGTAGCAATCATATACATACGGTATAAAACTGAGTATTTACAAAAGTATTCAGCATAAATGTAACCTTCGTGGGTGAATCAGAACTCATTAGCCATACCCACACTAATAATAATTATAAAAGGTAAATACAATTCCTTTTTTTCATTTGCTTATGCTGGTTGTTGTGGGTTGACATTCATGTGAGGAGGATGTCCTAGAAGACCAATTCTTTGTTTCTGCTTCCTTTGTTCTGTCATCTGGAAAGTTAAAAAGTTTCATCATTAGACCCAGATACTTCCTGTACGTCAAATCACATACTGAACCATAGATTTACCTCTGTGGTTATGGTTTATACTGAAACCCACTTTCTACAAATAGTGTACCATCGCTATATCAAACACACAGCACTTCAAAAAGAGCATCTTCTTAGGCAGAATGGGAAATTCTGTGACCTAGTCATGCAATGTAACGTTCAGAAGTATTGCTTGCTACTTGTCATAAAGAAACAAAAAACAATAAAAGCACAGGATTCTTTCTTGTTTCCCAAATCCATTTCCAAATGATTTGAAGACTCGTCGGAAAATGGTGGCTTTGTACGACAGTAACAACACGCCATACTATCAAGAAAAGCAGTGTTTACAATCCTAGGTTTGAGAGGGAGGGCTTATGTCCACACTCTTTCAGTGGGTCCTGATTTTTCTCTTCAATGATTCTTGAGTAGTTGGTTAGAGAAAAAAAAAATTACCTACCACAAATAGGAAAATGAGAAATGTTCTCAAATCTCTTTGAGGTCCAGAATGATTAAATGCTGTAAATAATGCTGTGGCCATTCATGTTATCTATTTCCTGCCACCCAGTAGACACTGAGGCTTGCTTAAGGTCAGGTGAGATCATTGCCTAAGACTAGTTCAAATGAAAAAGTGCTTTCAAAACCCCAAACAAGAAGCTGATTCTGTTCATTTGGTTGCTGAACTAAATATATTCTCATGTTGATGGGTCTCTAGACCTGTTTTAGGTATTTTATGGCATACTTACTTCTGCCTCTGTATTAAGATTTTCCTTAACCCAGTAGTTAGTCTTAGTTTTGGATTTAAGGCTGAGCATTCAAGTCAACTGAGATAAAAAGGCTGTACAAAATATATATTAGAAAAAATTGTTGTCTACAAGTGGGTTAAGGTCCTACTCGTATGTTTTCAGCTTCCTAAAATTGTAGAAGAATTAGCGTAAAAAGAATAAAGGCTTTGGAATCAGACCTACTTTCTTATGGTTTTGTCATTTAACTTATCAAAGTCTGTTTTTTCATCCATACAATCAGGATGATAATTCCTAGCTCATTGGTGGAGAATTGCGAGGTTATATGTAAATTTCTCAGCACAGCATCTGTCACATAGTAGATGCCTTAATCTCACTTTTCACTTGAACTAATTTTTGGTACAAAATATCTGGAGAGAACATAAAATAAGACTAATTTACCTAGGTTCAGTTTTAATATGGTTATTTTTTCTTCTTCAAAACTAGTATTATCCTCTCAAATCAAAATACTGTTTTTAGGCTCCTGTGGAAATGCTTTCTCTGTTATAATTTAGATGGGAAGATTTACAAGGACTTAGTTATTTCCAAAAGGTAGCTTTCAATAAAGCTTTTAATGAAGAAATGGATTAGGAAATTCCAGCTAGCCCCTGAAGTTTCCTTAGGTGAGTGACATCTTTAAAGGAAGTGTTACACACTACACTGTATCCACAGATTCAGCTCAGGAAGGAGAACCTAATATGACACATGAAATAAATTCACAATTAGGTTAAAATGCCAGTAATTCATTCATCTTACTGCCTGATAGTTCAGATGTTTAGCTCAGATTTTTCTCCCACAACCCTTCCCTTGGCAGGTAACCTTGAGAGGGAATCCAATACAACTTGGATAATCTCAAGTGTTCAAAGTCATTTAGAAATCTTGGTGTGCTCAGCCGGGTGCAGTGGGCTCACGCCTGTAATGCCACCACTTGAGGAGGCTGAGATGGGCAGACTGCTTGAGCCCAGGAGTTCGAGACCAGCCTGGGCAACATAGCAAAACCCTGTCTCTATCAAAGGAAAAAAAAAATTAGCTAGGCATGGTGGCATGTGCCTGTAGTCCCAGCTACTTGGGAAGCTAAGTGGGAGGATTGCTTGATCCTGGGAGGCAGAGGTTGCAGTGAGCAGTGATGATGCCACTGCACTCCAGCCTGGGCAACTGAGATCTTGTCTTGGGGAAAGAAAAAAAAAAAAAAATCTTGGTGTGCTCAACCCTTATTGAGGGATACTTTACTCAAAGCTTATATTTAAAGCTGCTGAAATCTTTCAACTCAAAGTTGAATGTCAAAGTTGGCCATTAAGACTCTTTCCCCCTGTAATTTTGCTTTAAATAACTACTTGTATTTGAGATGACCTTTTAGTATGCATATTTTCATCCCTGTTTGTTAAATCAGCTCTCCTTGACTTTTCAATTTGTCGGTTAGTCTTTCTCTTAAACTTTAAAGCAAAGGAGTCTTTATTTGGTGGCCTGGCTTCCTTTTCACTTCCACAGCCGCGGTCTGATATCTCAGGTAGCAGCCCTATTCATTTGTCTTTTTAAGTGATCCCATCACCCACCCTCCCTCCTTAACCTTAAGGCTCCCCACTGACGTGGGTTAGTGACCAATTCTTTGCTCAGGTAGTCATATTCCTGATAATTTTAAGTACCAACTATATATCTAATGTTCTTTTCTGTTTCCCTAGAAGAATGGTTCGCAAACTTCAGCATGCACCAGAATCACCCAGAAGGTTTGTTAAAACACAGATCAGAAACAGAGTTTCTGACTCAGTAGGTCTGGGGTAGGTCCCATGAATCTGCATTTCTAATGATTTCCCAGATGTAGATGTTGCCGGTCTGGGGACTACACTTTGAGAACCACTGCTCTAGAAGAGGTTTTTCACTGATAATCTCCAAAATTGGACAAGATCACTTTGAGTATATACTTGAACACTGTTTTTTAAAAAAAGTAATTTGTGTATATATATATTATTTTTCTCAAATAAGGGAAGCTCTTGGAGAAGATTCTCTGCAACTGAGCATATAGTAGGCACACACATTTGGCTGATCCTGTTTTGATTAACCATGGCCTTTTAGACAGAATGGCTGTCATCTAAGTCAACATCACTGCCATTTAAATGACTGCTAAATGAGAAGGAACCAGGCAACTGCTAAGGTGTTTGGTCTTTTAGTAGCAGTCACCATCCAATTACAATTATAAGGGAACCAAAACAGAAAAAAAATCCCAAAAGACTAAATCTGACCTATAAGAAACTGAGGTCAACAATTCTGGCCGCTTAGGTTTCCCCAGCCTCTTAGTGCATATTCTCACATAATTTCTGGTTTTATTAGTTCAATTCTACCTACTTACCTACCCCACCTACACACATTCACACGTACTATCTATATATCTTGTTATAAGGCATCATTATTGTCTGTTACTGTTACCTATATCAAAACAAATATCATGACCAAACTCTATCCTTAGCATTTTTGTCAGATAATAGTCTCTCTGGACATCTGAAACAAAATTGACTGTTGATTAAAAAAATAATCTATGATAACTATATTCAAAATTCTAATATTGAAACATCTATTTTGAGTAGTGTGAGATGTCTCATTTATAGTACATTTAAAAATCCTCAAAATGGTTGGGCATGGTGGTTCACTCTTGTAATCCCAGCACTTTGGGAGGCAGATCACTTGAGGCCAGGAGTTCAAGACCAGCCTGGCCAACATGGCGAAACCCTGTCTCTACTAAAAATACAAAAATTAGCCAGGCATGGTGGTACATGCCTGTAATCCTAGCTCCTCAGGGGCCTGAAGCAGGAGAATCACTTAAACCTGGGAGGTGGAGGCTGCAGTGAGCCGAGATAGTGCCACTGCACTCCAGCCTGGGCAACACAGGGAGACTCTGTCTCAAAAAAAAAAAAAAAAACCCCAAACCAAACCTCAAAATTCCCATGTAGCTGAGGATAAACAGTTACAGTAATGCTGTTCTTCGCATCTATACAAATGTAGAAACTAGCTTGAATTTCAGCATTCCTCCTTTTGACTCATCTAAACAAGAAGCAAAGAATAATGTACCTTTACAAGTCAGATACAGCCAAACATCTGAAAGATTGTTCATGAAAACATGAGGCATACAGTAGAAATGGGCAAACTTTAATCTACCAGTATGGCCTCTAAAGGATTAAAGGCTGGCACAGGAAGGAAAGTTCATTGACAGCACACAAATGCCACATTTCTGGTTTATAACACATATTAATAGTCTTTGAAAAGCTGCTTTCATCTTACAGTAAGGTCTTGGTTACTCAGATTCTAAACAGCTAGCAAACTCTAGTAATCACAATTACTTTCTACAGCCCTATAAAATCAGTCATGTTCAGAATGTTGAGCTTCAAATACTAAGAAATGAAACCAAAGCATCCCTTGAATACAATTATGTTGATTTAATATCAATGTATAGATATCATTCAGATTCTTAGAGTTGATCCCTAATGCTCTGTTCCTCTCTATTTCACTGGGCCTCTTACTCAAGCTTTGAAGCCAAGCTCCTGCATTACCACCTCTGAGAGGGCTTCTGTGGTAATGAATCTTCTCCCAAAAATCAGATTGAACAAATCGCTCCCTTTTCTTCATTCCCAGAGCAATGTGTTCATAGCTCGGTTACATACTCACCATGTTTAATTATAATTTATTTGTTTACTTGTTTCCCACTCTAGACTTTTAGTTCTTGAAGGCAGAGAATGGGATCTATTCATCTTTGTAGCCCCAGTACCTAACGCTGCACCTGGCAAACAGGTGTTTCATACGTGTTGGCTGAAAGAAGGAACGGAATTAACCAGAACATACTGCCATTCCTTGAGCATGCCATGCATTTTCATGCCCGTGCTCATGCTGATTCCTTTCCTGGGAAGCCCCCTACTGCATTTCTCTGCCAGCTCAGAAGTCACCTGCTTGTAAGATTATAGAAGCTAAACTCCTTCCTCACTGCAAACCTCACACAGGACCACTACCTACCTACTTCTTTGTGCTCCATGAAACTATTCATGCCTCAAGTCATTCATACTGTATCAGATTGCTAGAGGTCTACTTCATTGTCTTTCTTGCTAGATCCTGGATCTAGAGGGCAGATGTTGACTTAGTCTTCTTTTGTGGTCCCAGCACAGTATAAGGAACACAGATGCAGTACGGGTCATTTAATATTCCATTTTCCAACTTTGGGCAGTTATTCTAATATTGTGTTACTCCTTCTGTCCTTAAGCAGTCAATTTCAGCAAGGTAACCCTCTTGCATGAAAAATGCCAAATGCTGTAACATGCTAATGTGATCTGAATTTTCAAGCACTTCTTGTATTCCTAGCAACAACAAATGGTCGCTGTCCTATAGGAAGCCAGTCACATTTTCAAGAAAGTTAGCCCTTCTCAGTATTTGCTCTTTTGCATTATGAAGCAAAAATTTGTTTAAGTTCTTACATTAGTTCTCCTTGGAATAAGAATGTAAGAGAATCACATTTAGTATTCAGAATCTCTTGGGAGGGGAAACTTCAAGATGAGAGGCATCGTTAAATAATACTTAGAATAGCAATCCTAACCAACCATTCTTGGCAATAATAGAAAAAGTGACACCACTAACCGTAATTTTACTAAAAACCTAACAAGAACTTTCTTCCCTCAGATTGAACTCACTCCTTTGATGAGGCTCACTGGTTTGTAAAGTGCGCACTGAAGCAGATTCAGAGTCACTCTTTGTGAACAATTCAAAATAACACATTCTTAGCTCTGAAAGGACAGGTAGTGTAGGGAGGCGCTGCCTGGCTTACCACTACAGAATGCCCATTAATAGTTTGTTTCAGATACATTTTAAGAAACTCTCTCGTAAATTGGTAACACCCAGTTTCTCAGATCAACTCATAACAACCAACCAAAGAGGTAAATAACAGTAAAGATTAAGACCAAAGTCATCCACACTGAAGCTATCATTGCTCGATTCTGCTGGTTTGAATCAGAAAATCTAAAACAAACAACAACAACAACAACAAAAAAACCCTCTAAGTAATGGAGCAGTTTTTGTGTTTTCTAGCACTTTTACTCTGAGTGACATTCTTTCATAGCTGTTTTAAAAAATATCACCAGGTTTCTTGTCCATTAATCATTCATGCAGCTTTTATTTTTTAATTCAAAAATTTTTTCCACAGAGAGCAAGAATTCTCACAATTACCATTTAAGAAAGAGCAGCTCTCTAACGTATCTGCATTTTTTGATACGTTTTGCACATAAAGGGTTTTTAAACCTTTATGATTGCTATAACCAAACTTAATAAAATTCAGATCTATTCAACAAGTTGATTCTCAAATGCATTAAAGGTTTGTAGGAAGTTACGTAATCAAAAGAAAACACTGACTAGTTTAAAAGATGCAAATCCCCCTGCCCCCTCAAAAAAAAAAAAAAAAAAAAAAAAAAAAAAAAAAAAAGCAGCTATGCTGAATTTTTCCTGTAATTCTGAGTACATTAAAACTTAAGTAGCTCCATCCTGGTAAAAGCACTTGAGAATGTACTACTGGCTTCTCATGCTTCTTTTTAACTTATTTTATCTTCCAAGAAAAAAAAAAAACAGTTCAATTTCAAATTCATTTCACAGGGGAAGGGCTTTCTGAAGAGTGGTTCCAACTGCCAACTTCAAAATAAAAAATGCATAAAAGGCTGGAATCAAGCAGTTTAAACCATACTGGTTTTGATGTCACTTAATGAACTTTAGTCCATATGTAATCAAATTTTACATACTTTGTTTAAACTAAAACTTTGGCTTAACCAAAATAATCTTATCTTGGATTTTAGAAATGCCAAGTCTCTACTATGCTCAGTTGTATAAAATGACAATGAATGTATCCTCCATACCATTTAAGTATATGATGTGACTTGACTTCTGAAACTTTAAGCTTTTTTTTAAAAAAGAGCAAGAATGTAAACAGTCAATCAACCATGAAAGGCAAATAGTACAGAGGCATAACAAAGCAAATGAACACACACACACACACACACACACACCCCCTCTGACTGGATGATCAGGAGCTCCCGCCCTGGCAATGCCTAAGAACCTTCTGGGCTCCTTTGGTATCCTCATCAAGAAAATAAGGGAACGAGGTGAGATGACATCTGAAGTCTTGGGTACTCTCCTATACCTGTATTCTTTATTTTTATTATTATTTTTTTTGAGATGGAATTTCACTCTTGTTGCCCAGGCTGGAGTGCAATGGCATGATCTCGGCTCACCACAACGTCCGCCTCCTGGGTTCAAGCGATTCTCCTGCCTCAGCCTCCCGAGTAGCTGTGATCACAGGCATAGGCCACCACGTCCAGCTAATTTTGTATTTTTAGTAAAGACAGGGTTTCTCCATGTTGGTCAGGCTGGTCTCGAACTCCTGACCTCAGGTGATCTGCCCTCCTTGTCCTCCCAAAATGTTGGGATTACAGGTGTGAGCCACCATGCCCAGCACTGTACCTGTATTCTTTAATTCCTCAGCTCAACTCACTCCTTTGACGAGGCTCACTGGTTTGTAAAGTGTGCACTGAAGCAGATTCAGAGTCACTCTTTGTGAACAATTCAAAATAACACATTCTTAGCTCTGAAAGGACAGGTCGTGTAGGGAGGCGCTGCCTGGCTTACCACCACAGAATGCCCATTAATAGTTTGTTTCAGATACATTTTAAGAAACTCTCTAGTAAATTGGTAACACCTAGTTTCTCAGATCAACTGAAACATACCCCCAGAGAGCCTCCAAGTGTGACAGTGAGAAGCAGAAATGAGTGAGCAAGAACGAACGCCACTTGCATTGGCACGTGAGAGCTAGAATGCCTCACTGTTGCAATTCCAGTACCACGGGTGTGAAACAAAGATCCTCTGTTTCTTTGGAAAATGGCACCAGATTTTATGGAGAAATGAAGTGTTCCTTTATTTAAGTATTAGCTCAGTGTCTGTAAGATTTTTTGGCACCTAATTTAAACATCTGATTTAACTGAGATTCTGGTAGCCACAGTTTTCTCAAATGGGAGAAGAAGATAACTAAAGCTTGCTGGATGGGGGGTTGGGGGGGTGCCAGAAGCAGCTGTAGCCACCAATGTCCTCAAGAGTCAGTTTAGTCCTGCAGAACATTTGCCAAATGTTTCATAGCGGGGTTAAAACGCTAATATTAAGCGAAGTAATCTAGTTAGATCTTCATTAGTTTTACTTATTTAGGTTATTACTCATTTTATGTTGCTACCAAGCTCAGAGCCATAGACAACTTTCATAAATAAGGCCTTCTTTTCCTACTAGTCTTTTTTATTTGCATATTAATACAGACAAAAGAAAAGAACTTGAGGCCAATGGCATCTCAGGGTACAGTTTGGAAAAATGCTCTGTAAACTGTCTCCAGTAAGAGCATTCTAGATGTGGTCTTCATTAGTTATGATATTTGCAAGAGTGATAAATCACCCATGGGTGTACCTTGCAACTTACCTCCATTGCAGACATGGCCCATGCCTATTGCTGTGCAACACTATAATCTTGTCTATGGAGTTGATTAAAGAGCTTTCAGAAACTCACATAAAATGCTGAACTGGACATGATTATCCCAGTCACTTACAGAAAAGCACTAATAAAACCAATCAGGGTCTGCTTACCACCCAGGGTACAAGTCCTTAACACACAGCTGCATCCTATCACTAGATAACCACCTGGTGACTGTGGCAGGTTCATTTCAATGGAGTCAAAAGGGTGGAAGAAGAGTACGCAGGGTTTGGTATAAACATGTCTCCTACAACTTACTTTAAATTGGAAACACCATGTTTCCAATTTAAATTCTGCCCGCAGTACTGCCCGCGTCCTGCTTCCTATCCGTAGGATAAGAGCAAAGCACTTATGGATAGGAAGCAGGGTGTGGGCAGTATTTCTGTCAATGGTTAGGCCCTGTGAGATCAGGGAGTATGTCTATATTATTCACTGTTTTATCCTCAGCACCTGGCACAATTCCTGTACTATGATAGCCACTCAGTAAGCTGCTGAGAAAGGAATGAAACCAAAAGGGCTTTTCCATGACTATGGTTTAGCCTAGGATGCTGAATTTAAATATCTGGGGGTGAGGATTTGACAAGTCTGAAGGCTAGGAAGCAAAACAAGAAACAGCTTTTAATCTTCCATCAGTACATAAAATAAAAAGGGTATAGCTTTATGCATAGTGGTTTTTGGACAGTACTTCACTGAAGTAGTCTGCATTTCCCCTTTTTATGGTTTTGTTTTTCATATTAAAACCATGTCCTGAGCAGTAGCACTGAAAGTAGCACCATGGCTTTATCCTGGAAAAGGGGAGTGAAGGGGGTTAGGGTGAGGAGACTGGAGGAGTGAGTGGGTTTGTCCATCAGCACATAAAATAAAAAGGGTATAGCTTTATGCATAGTGGTTTTTGGACAGTACTTCACTGAAGTAGTCTGCATTTCCCCCCTTTTTTTATGGTTTTGTTTTTCATATTAAAACCATGTCCTGAGCAGCACTGAAAGTAGCACCATGGCTTTATCCTGGAAAAGGGGAGTGAAGGGGGTTAGGGTGAGGAGACTTGGAGGAGTGAGTGGGTTTGTCCTCTTGCCCGGCTCCCTTTTCCATCTAGGTGAAGCGCCTCAACATTGTAACATAAGCACTACTGATTTTTCCTCATCAGATTTGGTGTGGTGATAGTGGGGGTGGGTGAGGATGGCGATAGGGGGTAGGCACTGGGATGTTCTTTCTTTACCTGATCCTTTAATTCTGACAGCTGGCCAGAAAGGTTCGTGACAAGTTTCATGGTGGACTCCAGCTTCTCCTGCAGGTTCCTCAGCTCATTCTGTTCTCCTTCAGAATCACTGCTGACCAGTGACATGGCTCTCATCCTGGGGAACCAGTCAAGGTTTCTTTCCTAAAATCCACATTTAAAAAAAAAAGACTGAGTCACTTCTAGAGGTAAAAACAAGAAAGGCCAGCTTACCATGCCATGTTTCCTAGCTCTCATTAGGTTATCTCCTTCTATTGCAGAACTAATGTGCTGTGTATTTTTTTAATTGCTCAGTAGCTATCTTTTTAATTGCATACAATGGAACTCTTAATTCTTAGAGGAAGTCAATTTAAATTTAGAGGAAATGTAGGTTCCAAACAAGAGTCCTAATCTCCAAATCTGAATAGTGCCACTGCAGCTCTGATCTTTGCAAATTACATGGCTGATGAGTTTGTTTATTTAAAAAATTGTGGTAAAATATGCATAACATAAAATTTACCATTGTAACCATTTTAAGCAAACAGTTTAGTGGCATTAAGTACATTCACACTGCTGTGCAACCATCCCCATCATCTGTTTCCAGAACTATTTTTTTATCTTCCCCAACTGAAATTCCATCCCCATTAAACATTAACCCCATTCCCCCCAGCCCCTGGCAACCACCATTCTATTTTCTTGAATTTGTTGGCTCGAGGGGCCTCATATTATGCTGTGTATTTTAAAATGCATTATACTGGGAAAACCTTTTGCAAACACTCGAAGTGAAGTGAATTTTAAGGTCCCAAGTGTTCTGTCACTTAACAGATACATGTGCATGTATGCGTTTGCGTGGGTGAGGAGATCATTAAGAGGCTGAAAATGGGGAATAGGCTCCTCCGTCCGTCAATGTCCCCGTTTGTGAGCTTATAAAAACCACTCCCCGTGTTTCCTTTTCCTTCCAGCCTGAAATGGTTGATGGGTGCTGGCAACTAGCCTAAGACAGGCCCATTCAGTTTCCTCCCCCGTCCATCTCCATCCTTTTGATGTCTACAGCTTATGCCTGTAAACAGTATTTCTCACTACTGGTTAACAGAATGGGACAACTCCTCCTCCCACCTCACTTCCTTCTGCCCACATATGCCTTTCTCCCAAAGAGCATGCCGCATACATAAGTTCCGTATAGAGAGGCAGGAATGAACAGTAAGAAAAGCTTAGCATGAGACAGGGGGAAGAAAACTGACTCATTCCACATGTCTGGTGTCATTCTCACCTGGACCAGTTTCATCTTCTAAGGATACATTTAATGGTCTTTCTAAAACAAGCCCCCCTCCCACAAACACACACACACACACACACACACACACACGGAATGGTGGATAATTGTTGCTGTGTGTACACCATGGGGGTCGGCAACATTTTCTGTGTAAATATTTTCAGCTTTGTGGGCCATCTGGTCTCTGTAACAACTACTCAGCTTCTCTCTTATAACCCCCAAACAACCAGTAAATAAATAAATGGGTATGTCCATGTTCCAGTAAAACTTTATTTACAAATGTGGGCAGCAGGCTGGGTTTGCTCACCTCTGCTGTATACAATAGAAGACATCAATATATTTAAAATAACAAAACTCCATGAGACATGTCTAAATATTACAAATCAAGTGAGATTATTAAACTGTACCTTGACCTAGGGCCATCTAGCAATACAGAAGCCATATAAGAACTAGATGAAAAATATCACAAGAAGTCATACCACATTGACAGCAAGGTGTCATAGAGCGTTTGCTTAAAGATATTGGTGGGCGGGTGGGCAGGGTTTGTGAGCTTTATGAAGGCAGGAACCACCTTAGTATACTGACTAGAGCATAGTAGACATTCAGTATTAATACAAGCTTGTGGAAGGACAGAATGATATGCAACTTTCTTTCTGCATGGAACCTGATAACAAATGCTTAGGTAGTAAGCCTGAGCTGCTTATCGTGACTGCTGGAGGAGAAAAGTGGCGATCTCTACCTTCCTATACTCTGAATAAACACTTCATTCATGTGTCTTAACGTTAGCTTATATTTATCAGTTTCCCATCACAGAGCAATGGGCAAAAGATCATTAAAAAATATTCCATTTCAGAGATGACTAGCTTAGAAACCCAAAGTGCTTTCCCATCTGTAACCAGTTTTCTCCCGTGCAGCTGCAGTGACCTATCACTGACCATACTCACCTCTCTTGTGTCAATCCTTCAGACATAGCCACGTCTTCCCACCAAGGACATAGCCCATGTTCAAGGACTATGCAACTCTGAGGAGGAAACCTCATTTTTCAGAAGAGGGCACACATAGGCGACGGGTCACTGGTGATCACTCACTCCCCCTAGGGCGAGGGGAGGAGGGATGATGTGGGCTGGGCTGCTGAAGCCACAAACCAAAGCACAGCTGCAGAGAGATCACTTAGCACAAGGCCCTAGATACTCGCGGGTGGCTGCTACATGTTTTTGCAGACTGACCTCAATTGAAGAAAACAAATTCAAGAAAAAAGATCCAAAGTCCCACTTTGGATACAACAATATTGAGGATACTACAGTGAGCAACACAGACATGGTCACTGCATCCTAGACCCCCTCAAAGAACAAGCAGTTTTGATACCTAAGTATGTGATAAAATTCCTGCCATTGAAGTGCTTACAATTTAGTTAAGGAGAATGACCATCTAGATTTTTTTTTTTTTAATAGGCCAGGCCAGTTCTGGTGGCTGGTGCCTATAATCCCAGTGCTTTGGGAGGCTGAGGTGGGTGGATAGCTTGAGGCCAGAAGTTTGAGACTGGCCTGGGCAACAGGGTGAGATCCCATCTCTATAAAAAATAAAAATAATTAGCTGGGTGTGGTAGTGGGCACCTGTAGTCCTAGCTACTCAGGAAGCTGGGGCAGGAGGATCATTTGAGCCCAGGAGGTCAAAGCTGCAGTGAGTCATAATTGTGCCGCTGCATTTCAGCCTGGGTGACAGCAAGACTCTCTCAAAACAAATAAAAAAATAAGGAATAATATAGGCTATGTTGTATCTAGGAGCGGTAGAGAGAGTAGCATCCAAGTAAGACCCAACAGCCAGTGACTGATTGGCTAGAATCCTCTTCAAGCAAGGCTTGGCCCTAAAGAAGGTTAGCCCTTGAGCAAGCGTGTGGGCATTTCACAGAGGGCACTGGCACAGTGAGGCTCCAGTGTGGCTGGAGCTGGGGATGAGGCAGACAGGCAGGAGCAGCTCGGACTGTTGAAGACTAGAGGGAAACAGAAGGAAGCAGGAGCTCTGTGAAAGGTCGCCCTGCCTGACCAGACCAGTGGAAAGGACAGAGGATGGACATTCACAGTCCTCACTGCTAGTAGTCAGAACTCACCTGTAGCTCACTTATTACTGACATGCAAATGAATGCTAAACTGCCTAAAATGTTAGCGAATCCATCTAAAATCTGGCTTTCAAATCCTTCATATGTTCATTTGCTTAGCAAACCTTCTATAAAAATAGAAAACACAGATTTCCAAACAGAGTCCACATTAATGAGGCCTTCAAAAGACTCCAGAAAACCGATGCAAGAGTCTGCACATAGCTGAAAGTTTAAGGAACAGTTTATCTCCCTTATTCTAATAGCAAGTGACCAAATGACTACAGATTAAAATGAGAATTTTCTTCACCTTCTTTCATGCCGTATGTGACTCCTGGCCCTCTAAGCAATGATTTCAGAAGGGTCTTTGAACAAATAAATGCAAAATACACAGACATTCTCCATTCAACCAGCCTTTTACTGAACTTTTACAATATCTATGCCCTGCATGGTGTTGAGCACTAAGGATCTAAAGACGAGAAAGGCAAGGTCTCTGTTCTCAAGCTGTTTTAGTCCAAGAACTGTGGTCACTGGTCAGGTCTCAATGCATAGTTCTTCGGCTCTGTGGAGCTGCACGGAGGCCCTACCTCCACGTGTGAGTGTCTCAAGAGTGTGTGCTGAAGACACGAATGGGGCCCATCAGCATGCCAAGGGCTGCTCCTGGCATCTGTGCCCCTCACCTTAGTGGTGGTGGAGAGGCACTGATGCCCTGCGTCTTGTGCTGCTACATGGCATACCTGTAATCCTGGGACTCGATGGCCCTACCCAAGGGGTACATAAAGCCATAAAAAGAAATAATGCATCTTTTTAGAATGTAGAATATCCATTTTAACCAATGGTAAATGATTGAACTATTTTTATATTAAACTCAAAAAGTTACCTAGACCAGATAGAAAGGTCAATTTATTTTTTTGAGATGGAGTCTTGGTGTGTCACCCAGGCTGGAGCGCAGTGGCACCATCTCAGCTCATTGCAACCTCTGCCTACCGGGTTCAAGCTATTATCCTGCCTCAGCCTCCCAAGTAGCTGGGACTACAGGCATGCACCATAATGCCTGGCTAATTTTTGTATTTTTAGTAGAGATGGTGTTGGCCAGGCTGGTCTTGAACTCCTGACCTCAGGTGATCCAATCACCACCTCCGAAAGTGCTCAGATGTTAAAGATAAAACCCAGCACTTCAAAGAAGGTCATATATTCTGCAGGCCACATGGCCCATGTGCTCCCATCCTAGGGATAAAGCCTCATTCTCCATTTCATAGGGGGCCTTCAATGCAAAGATAGCAAAAGGATTTTCTGGTCTAGAAATTTATCAATCACCACCACACAGATTCTCCCCCATTGACTTCCTTAATATCTTATAATGGAAAAATGGGCTAGGAGGGATCTTACTGGCAAGCATTCGTATCTTTTCTGCACTGAAGTGGGGAGAGCACCAAATTTGAGATCCTAGGTGTTGCCAGTGTTTTAATTAAATCATCATCCTAGGCTATGAAATTAAATCTCAAATTACCAAGGAGTACCTGGTAGTTAAAATTAATTAGCAATTTTAGCCAAACTGTTCTCTCAATTTCCCATTGGTTTTGCATCCTGTGCAGTAGGACAGGCTCTAGTGTGGTAGAAGGTTCCCCACCAACAGGGTTCCCCCTGCACAGAGAATCTAAATCTCAAAAGTGCAAATGTTTAGACTATACCCCAATTACTGGAATAGGTGCAGAGAGAGAACACCTGAATCCAATTTCTCTCTAGCTAAGACTTTCATACAAAACTCTGAGCTTGTTTGAGTGCTGAATTACTCCAATGAAGCCTGTCACCCACGCCTCTCCAGCCAGCCAGATTCTGAAGGCCCAGAAATGTTTGCAGACTCTTGCCAGTATTATCTATTCAAGATCAAAAACATGTCTCAGTGTCTTGGCTTCTAATGGATTTTTGGAAAAGTCATCTTCAGCTAAGACACTTTGTTGTGAATTATCTCAGGGTGTGTGTGTATATGCAGTCAGGAGGGGAAGGTGGGGAGAGGATTACGGGGTCACTAAGCGTCTGTCGGCCGCATCTGCCACTGGGTCTGACTCTGGCTTCACTCTGCTTTGCTTCACTCACTCCTTGCTGCTGGCATCTCACATACCAATGTCATTAGGCACTGTCTGCCCTGGTCCTCCTACAATCCAGCCAGTGCAGTTCCCGTCACAGCAAGTGCTTCCTCTCTCAGAGCAGACAAACTAACTGAAGCCACAGCCGGAAGCAGGCTGACCACAAGTGCTAAGGTTCTGGTTAGTTCTTTTCTAGGTAAAGTTGGAAAAGTCCCTGCAAAGGCAAACATGAAGTTTTAGACGTGGGGGTGGTACTGACCAACCTCTTGAAATGTCCTTGACTGGAAAGAGGGAGAGAGACAGAGAGAGAGAGAGTGTGTGTGTGAGTGTGAGTGTGTGTGTGTGTGTGTGTGAGAGAGAGAGAGAGAGAGAGACAGACAGACGGAGGAGGAAGTTGGATTGTATGATGCAAATGCTAATCATTCTGAGAAGTGGGGTATTTTTTTTTTCTTCCCAGGTTCAAAAGAAGAGACTGTTCTAAGAAAGACTACCGAGTAATCAATCACCTCCTCAGAGAAAGTCTGCTCAGGTAGAGTATTATGTTTACCACCTAAACAATGGAACATTTTTGCTGAATCTTTTATAGCTAAATCAGAAAATGAGGTGTTGAGCGAGACGGGGGCTTGAGGGCAAAAGAAAGGGTCATGGGACAGAAGACGGGTCCTAGAAAAATGGTCCTGTTGCTTTCTCGGCCCTTGAGAATCCCCTCTGGGAAGATGCGAGGAGGCAAAGATGGTCTTTCCAACTCAAATGGCAGCTTCATTTCTACTGCTCTTACCAGGCAGGAAGACAAACTGGATGTTCCCAGAATGCCTAGGGATGCTCAGGTGATGGAAATGACTAGAAGCGGGTATGCAGTAGGCCTGGAAACCTGAGAGATTTGGCCTCTCCATGTATTTAAACCCTCAGAAAATGTCAGGAGGAGGAGGCTTGAAGATAATATTTATGTCTTCAAAAGCAGGAATATAGGACACTTAACTGACTTTAAATCATTTGTCCCTTAAGATCACAGCAAAACAAAATGAAACCTAACCCTCCAAAAACAAAAACACAGAATCTGTTGGTTTTGGTGAAAAAATAGTCATCTTTAACTATGTTCAGTGGCTCTGAAACACCACTTAATAATATCTATTATAGGCTGGGCATGGTGGCTCACACCTGTAATCCCAGCTACCCAGGAGGGTGAGGCAGGAGAATTGCTTGGACCCAGGAGGCAGAGCTTGCAGTGAGCCGAGATCGTACCACTGCACTCCAGCCTGGGCAACAGAGCAAGACTCTGTCTCAAAAAAGAAAAAAAAAAATCTGTTATACATGTTTTACAAAAACCCTAAAAAATGGCTCCTATCTTTGGACACAGTAAGATCAGAGACAGCCTGAGGCTCAGGGGGAGGGAAGGAGGGAGTGATAAATAGGAGGTGTGCAGAGGAATTTTAGAGCAGAAACGATTCTGTATGATACTGTAATGGTGGATAGGCGTCATTTGCATTGGTGAAAACCCACAGAATGCACAATATGAAAAGCCGGCCGCAAAGTAAGCAGCAAATGATGGAGGGACATTAATAACAATGTATCCAATATTGGCATATCAAATCTTAACAAACAGGCCACAATAATACAAAACGTTACTAACAGGAAACTGGCAGGGAGTCAGGAGGAGAAGGGCATGTATGAGAACTCTACTTTCTGCCCCATTTTTCTGTAAACCCCAAACTGCTCTAAAAAATAAAGTCTAGTAATTTATCTTATTAAAAAATTGTCCTTTTTTCCTTTTTTTTTTCTTCTTCTATCTTGTGAGTCTATTAATTTTTTTTAAATGGGATTCCACACCCGGAATTTGCTGGCCAGCACCAGAGTCAAGGAATTCAGTTCTCTTTGTCCCAAAAGTACAGTGACTTCAGACAACATGCATATTAATATCCCTGTATTTCACAGGTTCTGTACATTTCTGCCACAGTCTTGTGACATTAGTGTGTCAGTAGAAAAAACAATGGCCTGTAATAAGAAGAGTTTCAGTTGTGTGTATACAGGATGGTGAATGAGTGGATGAGTCAGCTAGCTCACCAACCTGGTCTATTTTCTTTCTTTCTTTTTTGAAAGAGATCACCTCACCAGCTACCTCACTGGGTTACTGTAAGGATCAGATGGCTGTAAAAATGTCCCATAAACTGGAAAGCATTATGCGAAAGTATTATAAATCACTATGTCATCTGCCTAGAGCGGGGATAGAGTCAGCACTGCCATCCAGGTATTGACTCTCGTTTCAGTACTCAGCTCCTGTGTAAAGTTAGTTCCTTTCTTTCTTTGGGATAAAAATGTTAGGGATACTGATTTCTCTTTTTACCAACTAAGCCACATGAAGGGTATCCAAACTGCACAAATCAAGGTGTCAGTCTGGTTCTGTTTTTGAGCTCTGAATGACATTACCAAAACAGGCCACATTATATAATCTTCAGCTGGACTGGAATGACCAATCACCCTTCCCAGACTCTATAGTTGTTCTTGGATGATACAGCACAACAAAGATGGGCTCATCCCAGCAGAGAGAACCACACCCGTTTCTGATGAAATCCCTAGGAAGAGCCAGCCGCAGAATAATCCTTCCAAGTCATTCTGGGGCCACAGGTGGAGGACTCCCTGGGCACCCACAGGGACCATGATAAACAGGGTGGACACTTGCTGGGTCCTGGGCACCTAGGCTGCCAGGCTGAGGAAACCAGAGGTCACAGGAGGAGAAAAAGGTGGGGCCGGCCACCCATGTTGGACAAGGGCAGGGCGAGCCCATTTGAGACTCTGAATAAAGAACAATCAGGCTCACTCACCCTTCTCCCCACATCAGCGTCCAAGCTGGCTTATGACATCTTGCTTAGGCAACTTCCCCTGCACTTTCAATTAGCTAAGAAATATGCCAGAACATTCCCAGTGGCCATGTATGAGGATTTTTAGCAATTTTCGTGGTTTTCTTCTATTCTTTTCTGGATTCTATTAGTATTCAACTTTGATCTGTTACTGCTTTTATACAACAATACATTGTGTTTAAGCCTACTGAAACATCTTTCCAAAGTTCTGTGCTGTTGTTTCAGGGAAAGATACATTTATCTTTGAACACACACACACACACACACACACACACCCTCACCAATAAGCTGCTTCAACACAACCACATTCCATCTCAGCTTTATCATCTGATGGGCTTTTTATATTGGTAAGCTCTGAGCTGAAATGGTTTTACTCAAGTCCTGTCTAGGCACACTGAGAAAGAAGTGATGGAAGATATTATCCGTCTCACCATCTACAGGACTTCATGAAGAAGTGAGAAGAGTACCAGCACTGTTACCGACTTAAGAGTGGTTTGGAAGAAAGGTGCCACACTGCTAGATCTCTTCGGGGGAAAGAGATCATCTGCCATGCGGATGTTCTCCAAATTCCTTAATCCTTTCCAAACCCTCCCCTTTTCTAACCAGCCCCTTGTACTCTGATCCCTGACCCGGACCCTAAGGCTCACACCTTCCTGTTTCATATTTCACGATCTCCTATCCCCACTCTGAGTGTTGCTTATTGGAATCTTAGAGCTACAAAGGGCACAAGAGACCCTTTGATTCAACTTCCTCATTTTATAGATGGTAAAACTGAGGCCCTGAAGAGAAAGGATTTGTAAAAGGTGGAAACTCAGTCTAGTTCATCTTGTATATCTTTTACATACAAATGACCATCCCTAAATACTAACATCTTTTCCTCATTCTCACATTTCCTAGAGACATGACAGTAGGCTTCATTGTAAAGACGTAGGTTTTAAAGAACTCTGAATATATATACCCGATCTAGATAGTCATATTCAGAACATTTTCCAGGTGAGAGCAGTTTTATAAGTGCATTTTTATGGTGACACACCTCTCAGTATCATATGATACTCTAGTCCAGCTCTACCAGACACAGTCAATATTTAGAATACACAGGAAATAAAGGAGTTGAAGCAGGGGAGTTACAAATGTAGTGAGGATGTCTGGAAGTAAAGGGCAAGTGGGGCAGCACAGTGGCAGTGCAGTCGGGGAAGGAGCAGGAGGGTGGGTCAGGTATGGGTGTGGGGAGAAAATGCACTTTTGGAGATGATCAGATCTGCCAAGTTGGGGAAAATGTGCATGTATGCAGGTATTTCATGTGTGTAATAAGCACGTACAAACTCATACATCCCCAGACCAACTAGCCAATGGGGAGAAGTGGTTTCATGCGCGGTGAAGCCCGTCTTCAGTGGCTGATGGAACAATGTCTATGCATAACCCTCAGGTCCTGCACAGTCTCACAGACTAGACTCTTGGGTATACCTGACTCATGCCCCATGCTCTCCCTTAGCACACAAGCTCCTTCAGGGAGGATCATGGCTCTGCTCAACTCACTGTTACAAACAGCACCTGGCACACCCTCCACAAAGGTCAGAATGTAGGAAATTCGGAGGAGAGCACTGGGAGGTCAGTGCAGAACCGGGGCCCAAATGCCAACTGCTTCACAATGAAAGGAAAGTGCCTGTGAAGTGCTCCGTGGAACAAGGGGTGATTTCATCCCCTCTAGACTAAAGGGCAGAATGTGTTCTAAGGCTGGGTGGGGAAACTTAAGCTCAGCAACTGCTTTGTGCAGCTGCCACTGACACGAACCCAAATTCGAGTGCACAGGGTGGGGTGAGAGAGGCCTGGCTGGTTGGGCGGCGAGTCCAATGACGCTGACACACTGTTTCCAGCCACCAGGAAGCCAGTGCCAAATCCCTCTTCACTCCTCCCTGCTCTGATATTCTGGACTCTGCCGTGGTGCCAGCTAACTTCAGGGGGCATTCTGGGAATCGTATGTGGCAGGCAGCACAGGCTGGATCTTCACCCATGGTTAACGGCTTTCAGAGTCCAGGTGACAGTTTAACCAGCGCTTGTGGCCTCCCAGGTTAGGCCACAAGGAAAGCTGCTGCTCAGCACTACCAATGCTGAAATATCAATATTCTAGGAACATACCCAGGCACTCCCTTCCTCCCAGCATACTCACTGGAATTCAGAATAAAGGCCCAAACCCATCGGCGTGCATCTGCGCGAAGCAGAGGGCGTCCACTGCGCTTTATCAACAGCCAGGACCTGCCTGCTTCGTGCACAGAGGAGATGCACACGCAGCCAGAAAGGTCAGGGCAGGGTTAAGTGCACGCCCTGCTGGACTCGCCCTTCCTCTCTCCTGCACCTAAGTGTTGTCTGGCAGGGACTCTAACTTCTGATTTCCTTAAACTGAGATGCCCCATGATAGCTCTGTGAATTTTTATGCTCATTTCTTGGCTCTGGTCACTGCTGCCACCATCTTTTCCCCCCTACTTAGGTCCTTACTCTCATCTAATTATGATCTACAGGTAACTCTACTCCCACCAGCCCCTGCACTTGGTTCTTTGCATTGCCTCTGGCTGGAAGCTGTTGTCCCCAACTTCAGAAAGTGTCTGCAGATTTCACAGGCTCTGTCTTGGGTCAAGAAAGGTGTAAGACTTCAGCCAGTTCCCCTTTTAAACAGAAGGTAGTGACACGCAGGTATTCAGTTTCCATTGTGATCTTTTGCCCTTGTTAACGAGTTACTCTGTGTTTGCTTCCTGTGTCATCTTATCAAGTATAGATAAACACAAGGGCCAGATGTCCTACTGCTTTTGAATCTTCTCAAAACGTTTCCTCATAATGTTTAGTAGCACTGAATTAGCTAATAGAACTTATTTGCTTGGAAGTGTTACCCAGGAGGTGCTGTCAGGCAAAAAGGCTCTTTTGCCTGTTGCTTTTTTGAAGCAAATTAGCCGCAGCTTTCAGGAAAGCATTTTCCAGGAATGCGGGCTCCTGGACTCTCCCCTCCTATGCAAAAGCACCCCACCACCTTCTGAGAACATCCCACTTGCTGCCACATTGAGACTACTTTTGATCTGGAAAATTGCTCCTTTGCTTCTGGATCCTGTATAGCTAGTTTCTGAAGAGGTCAAGTGAACTAACCCATAATGGAACAAACTGGAAAATCTCCAATGGAATGTTGAGGGTGAGGAAGAGGGAGCAGGAGAGGCTGAGAGAGAAAGTAGAGAGGTGTCTACCCCCACTGTGAGAAAAAGTCAGCACCAGGCTTAAAGGATGATGGACCAGACGTTCTCATGTGTAATTATTAGGGAGTTAAACTCATTCAGATGAGTCACCTGGGTGTGGAAGCTCCAGTCTGGCTGTGGTTCTAGTGAATCGTCCTCCTCCTTTTACTTAGACATCTCCTGAATCTGGCCACCAAAGGACATATTCCCTGTTTCAAGCTAAGGTGACGGTAGTGAAGTTTCTCATATTTCAGCAGGTCAAAATTAACATATATTTCAGATACATCCTTTGCAAGGGCACACTTGATACCCTTTCCTGAACTCCCACCTTCTCAGCAAGCCCTAGAGTGTTGAGCTGGTTGTCTGAGCCGTGGTTGCTGGTGAGAGTCACAGCAGCTCTGAGAGTCACACCCCATCTAACTCCTGTCTTACTGATTTATGCATTAGCCAGTCAGCATCCCTGGGAGATCCTCTTTCCCACTCTTCTCTCCACCCGCAAAGGGGCCTTTACTGCATCTTGCCTCTTTTAAAGGAGGCTAATTCAGTATCACTTGGGGTTGGGGCTGGGGGATAAGCCAGTCCAAGTCTAAGATGCACCAGTCCAAACCAGAGGCCGCCAGCCAACCAGTGGCTGCAGGTTGACAGGAGGGCTGTGTGCACGCGCACAGAGGTAACCACATCTGTAACCACATGTGGATATGTGAGTCAGGACAACCTGAGGGTGGGTTCTGGTTCAGCAGCTCTGGATTTCAGTCTTGGCTCTAGCACTTCCCAGCGCCGCGACCCTGCGAAAGTTGCTCAACCTTCCTGAGCTTTAGGTTCCCATCTGTAAAATGTTCATAGTGCCACCTACTATGCTGTGATGAGAATTAAGTGAGATCATGCATGGATAGTGTTTATGCCATGCATACTGATTATACATGACCTATTCATTACTATCCAATCTGCCCTTCCCGGGGTAAAGCAAAGCCCAGCACAGACTGGTCCTCCAGAAACGGCAGCCCTGCTGCATTCCAGAACTCTCTGGCTATCATGGGGAGGCAGGTTCTCCCCCAATATTTCACTGTCCATATTAGTCAATGAATATGCTATCCTAGAGAAGTAGCCAGAGCAGTCCAAGGTATCAGGACATTCTGAAATGTGGACGAACAATATTCTATCGGATCAGTCTGTCTTTTTATGCAATTCACTCAAAAACACACCTCTGAAAATGTAAGAGTTATGTTAACAGGGCAGAATTCCAAGATAAGGAAATGAAATCTATAATTAGCAGAAGACATGTCTTATATTTTTTTCATTTGTACAAATGTATGGGGTATATGTGAAATTGTGTTACATGTATATAGTGCCTAGTGATCGAGTCAAGGTATCTAGGGCGTCCATCACCCAAGCACCACACATTCTTGTTAATTATAGTCATTCTACTGTGCTATCAAACATATTCCTTCTACCTAACTGGATGTTCATACCCTTTAACCCATTTCTCTTCATCCTCTCCCTTTTCCCCCATCTCACTCTTCCCAGTTTCTGTTATCTAGCTTTCCACTCACCACGTGATCAATTTTTTTTTTAGCCTCTACATGTAAATGAGAACACTCAGTATTTGTCTTATTGTGCTTGGCTTATTTCACTTCAGATAATGGCCTCCAGATCCATCCATGTTGCTGCAAATGACAGGATTTCATTCCTTTTTTATGGCCAAATAGTATTCCATTGTATCTATACACCACATTTTCTTCATTCATTTGTTGATGGGCATGCATGTTAATTCCGTATCGTTACTATTGTGTACTTAAGTTACTGTTTGGTCTTCTTTACCAACCTTCCTTCTTAATGCTGCTCAAATTTCTAATTTTCAAGAATAATTTAGTCTTCTGCATTTGACTGTACTAGAAAAATGGGCTGCTGTTTCTTTGCTGGGAATCAAATATTTGGTCTTTTACCTGCAACATGCCCAGGGTGCAGTATCTAAATTCTCTCAGGCAAAGTGCTCATAATGAATTCACCACTTACTTCGATTAAATAGCTCCAATAGCATGGCCTTTCAAATCATCATCTATAGACTAACACAAATTCTCAGTTTAGTTGGCACTAGAGCAAAGCCAAACAGTGCTAAAATTATTCAAAAAAGGGTGTGCAGCATATAAATTACTGTGAAAACTTAAATGTAGATCAAGGTTAATAAAAATTTGCTTATTAAAAAAGGCTATCACCAAAACTATGATAGCACCAAATTCAAGTTCCTGCAGGGAAAGGAAGGTTTTTTTCTCTCTTCCCTTGATTTTGCCAAGGGCTATGTCAGGTCACCTCAGTCACATTTTTCTGAAAGCACAGGCTTGTCTGGGGCCCAAGTCAATGAATATGAAATTGCATCTCAGGAACTGAGTGGCACTGTGAGATACACTGGAGGGGGGTTCACTTCCCCTGGTCATTTGAGTACTCGACAGCATCGCCTTCCACCAGGTGCTTGAGTTGAAGGACAAATCTACCAGCGAACCATGAATGATTTCATGATTAATCTAAGGTTTGCCTTGAATACACAGAACTCAGGGTCCACTCCCCAAATCACTGGAAGCCCTACTTCTGGGCAGTAAAAGCAAGTAGAAGAAACCACTAAAGACATGGATGGAATTCACAAGTATCTGTGCCCTATTCAACAAAGAACGCTAATGTCAACCATGCCCTGCCTCAACTTTTAAGCACGCTTACAGATTTAAAGTTCAAGAGCGAGGAAGACATAGGGATTTTCCAGGGGAGGAGGCTCTTAAGAGTCAAGATGCCCACTCTGACTTTTCTTAGTGACAGCATGCCCACAGCCAAGGAGTCTTGCAGAGTCTTGGAACCATAGGAGACGATGTTTCTGTCAGTTCTGCTGTCAGCCCCGCAGCCCCTGCTTCCTGGCTGGTTGTGCTCTGGGCCTGTTGCTCAGTTGTTCTTTCACCTGCTCCCTCCCTCCATGCGTGCCTCCCATCTGCCAGGTCTCATTTATCTCATGTCTACCACCCAACGGATGTGTGAGGTGGTATGAACCGCGATGTACAGACAGGAAACCCAGGTCAGCAAAGTCCCATGACTTGCCCAAGGTCATGCGGTGCGGGAAGGCACAGAGCAGAAACTCTCACCTTGGATCTGCTGCCTCCACTTCTTGGGTAGTGAGGACTTCATGGTAGGCATCAGCCTGGCCCCAGCTTTGAGGGGGATACTCCCATCTCCAGTGAAAGGAGAGAAGGTAAGACCAAAAGGGGAGAGGGAAATATACTATCTATTATGTTTAAACAAGATTAACCTGTGGGTGAACAGCTAGTTGCAGAGTTCTCAACTTAAGACAGAGCTTCTTTGCATGTTCCCTCTTTCCCTCCCTCCAGAGATGACGAGAAACACAGTTTCTATCTACAGCGAGAAGAGGTCCTGTCACCTTGTCTGCAGGCCAGTTCCAGCAGGAATTAGGAAAGGTGAAATATCTGATCTAGACAGGCTGTTGTGTTTTCACATGGCTGAGCAGCCACCAATGGAGGGAATGTGCCTTTGGGATACGGGTCTAGGCAGGGAGGGCCAGGGCTCTGCACACAGACACCTCTTTCATTCATGACTCGTCAAATGTCATTCTTTCCAAGTCAGCCTGGGTTTCCAAGAACCCTTCTCAATACAGTGCCCCAGGTAAATTCTGTGACCCAGTGTGGGTTGAGATGAAAACCCATTTGCCATCTCTGATGCTGCTGTCTGCAAGGAGCTGCTCTCAGGGCAGCTGGGCTCCTCCCTGCCTGAGTGGCATCTGAGGCCTTTTCCATTGGTTCTCTTGGGTTGCCTTTTGGCAGCTGTCACTCCACAAGTCTCCAGGAGTCTCTGGGATCTTCATCCATGGGCTAAAGGAGAGCTGCAGAAGAATCCAACATCCCAGCCTTCTGCAATTAGGCAAGAGGTATTTTTCCTGAGGACCACATACCCTAAAAGAGCCTGTCTCAAAGACAAGGTAAGCAAGAGGGCAGTGAGCCCTCCAACCTGCTTTTCCTTCCATCTCTGCCACTGCCCATCAGCTGTCCCTTCTCTGTCCTCCACACTAGAGTAGCTACAGCCTCCTGGGATTGGCTCATTCAAGAGATCACCTAATTTTCCCTCTCAGCAGCAGTGGGTAGGATGCCCCTGCTCAAGGGGGAGGCTTGTGGGGGCCTCATCTCAGCTGTGGCTGCCTCCACAGGGTGTGACTAATCAGGGCCCGCAGGTGGTCTTGTAGCGTCTGCACCGCAGCTCTGAGGTCCCATGGGGCCCCAGCCCCCACCCACGCCAAATGACTCAGCTGAGCACCCCAGCTGCTACCCTGATGGGGCTAATGCTCCCTTAGGAGTCCCCAGCAGGGATTCCTGTGGTTTCAAGACCAAACACCACAGCAGATAGCGCAGGCAAGAAGGCCCACCGTTTAGCTGGTAGATCTGATGCTTCTCTGAGCCACCACTTAGCACACAGAACATCTGGTTCTGCAACAACTTTAACATTCAGAGAATAATTCTTTGATACTGTAGATTTTTAGCTTTTCTGACAAGATGTCTCATATAATCAAAGAATGATGTAGATGGGGAAAGCACACCAAACGCCCAGGTTCTCAGAGTGTTGCCATGCAGCGGGCTCTGACCGGGCTGGGTGGGTGGCGGGCTACAGGTCACTCTGGCTCTTAATCCTCATCAAGTGACTGCTCACAAGACGCCTTTAAGTCTCCACGATTGAGACAGAAACCCAAAAGTGTGCCAGAGTTTTCTGTGACCGGAAAGTAAGGTGATTAACAGAAAACTTCAAAACTGGCCTCTGGAAGATTTAAAGATAGGACCCGCTCAAACACTTTAGAGACAAGAGAACAAAGTGAAGGGTGAGAAGGAACATAAGTCAAGGGTGAATAGTACAGGCCTCCTCTAGACATTAAGACTTCGAATGCAAATGAAGGTCATTATCTGTGCATGTGGACAGATCTGTGTCAGTCTAAATGCTGATTAAGTAGGGTTTAATTTGCCAGTGTCAACAATTGGAGGAAAAGAAAGGAATTGAGGACTTTTCAGTTAATGTGTCCTGACCCTGGAAACCTCACCTGTGGAAATCCACAATGGCACCCATCAGAAATCCCTAATCTGCTTAAAAATAGGAGTCTGCCCAGAATCACCAGCATCCTCCCAGTTTCCTACCAACAACATGATTATGGAATGCGATTTCTACAGTCAGCCAAGCCTGGCTTGAATTCTGGCTCAGTTCCTTCTGAGCGGTTCCTAGGAAGTCACTTAACCCCCAGCCTGGCTTTTATCTGTAAAAGGGATAAGCCATCATCCGCATTCTGCAACTTGTGTCTTTTTCTCTCCACTCTGTGCTGATTTTTTTTTCTCCTTTCTTTCTGCTAATCTATGACCCTAGTGTCTTCATCCTCTCTTTCAAAACCTTTTTCAAAAGTTACGCCATGAACCTCCATCTCTCTCTCCCCACCCCAGAAGTCCCTTCCTCCAGGTTCCCCATGGAGGGTAACTTTAACGACCAAATACAATACTAGAGGTGAGAGGACTTTACAAACCAAAGAGGGCCAAATGTATGTAAAGGATTAGCAATATTTCTCCTCATCATTCACACAACCCCTCTGAGAGTAATCTTAAGTAAGCATCTGTCTTGTCTCCGCTGTGAGGCTCTTACTACTTAAAGGGTGATTCCCGGACCAGCAGCTTCGGCATCTCTTGGAAGGTTGTTGGAAATGCAGAATTCTCAAGTCCTGGAAGTGACTGCTGAGTCAGAGTTTGAATTTTAACAAGCTCCACAGATGATTCACATGTACATTAAAATTTGGGAAGCACAGAATTCAACTCTAAGGTCCTCAAAGGTGCAGACGGCACAGTATCTCCAGAAAGCCCTCCAAAGCCTAGGAGAGGCCTCTGTGCCTCTGTAATTGGGGTATTCAGCAAATACAACCACATAACCGCTGCCCTGCTGGCAATAAAACTGAAAGCCTGGCTGCCTCTAGGCCTGTCAATGATGATACTTATCTGAACAGACCTGACTTCCAGTATCTTTACATAAAAAGCTTGAAAATTACATCTACATAAAAAGCAGGCTTCTTTAGCGTAAGTCATTATCAGGCCGAGCGCTGAAGTCCTTGGTAACTGGAAGGAGAGTTGGCCCCTTCTCCTCAGAGGGAGCCAGTGTGAATCACAAAGACTCCCTCGATTTCACAGTTCATGCTTCTCACTCCACTATCCACCCCTGAACATTTTAATGATGCTTGAAAAGCACAGGTCTGAAAGGACAGCTGGCCTGGGACACCCACAGCGCACGTTTGGTATCTCGGCAAAACCTGCCTGAGAAGTGCTCTCTAACAGCCTGAAGCAGCTTCTCCCCTTCCTGGGACATAGTATCCACACTTCGCATCAGCGAGAAGATTAATTTGGAACTCAAATTCCTCCATCATATGATCACTTCTTAATGATCAGTAGAGTGTCTCCCAGAAAGGCAAGGCTGAGGGCAAACACAAACCAGGCTAATCACTTTGCCTCTAAGACACCTCTTAGAGAGTAGATGTTATTTTAAAAGAAGAGAGAAAAAAGCATTATCAAGAAAAGAAGCAGATTAACATAGCGACAGGAAATCGGGCTATGGAGTTTGATCCAGATTAAAATCCCAGCCCCAGATCCATGGTCACGTGCTAATCATACTGAGGTCACGTGCTAATCAACATTTCCCCCATGAACATAGGCTGATACCACCTGTCTGGTGGTTCTGAGGATCACTCGAGAGAACACACAAAGTTCACGGAGCACAGCGCCCCATCCGTGAGAAGGGCTCAGGCAGCATCGGATGTTATTTTTCTGTTGTGCAGCTCCCCCATGGGCTGCCGGGGCCTTGCTCAGAGCTGAGAAGCCAGGCCAGTAGGCCCACCACCTTGCTCCCGGGAGGCCTTTCCACTCACCTTGATCATTTCTGCCACATAACTCTCGGGCCCGGTATATTCGGTGGAGTCCTTTACTTTCACCAGGACGATGAAGCACAGATAGTGCCACATGTTGTGTTCTTCCTTGATGTGTTCTTCAAAGGTAACAGTCTTGTTGTCAAACTTGTCTCTCTCCAAGCCTAAAAATGAGACAAAAAGCCCCCAGCCCCAACTGAGCAGTCTTGGTAAAGGAGAAAATCAGTAACAGAACTGTCAGTAGAAAGCGGGCTGTGGTTTCACTCCTGTCTTTGTAAAGAGTCGGATTCTGTTGGCCTTGTAAGTGCATTCATGTTTACATTATGGCAGGAAAACACAGGCTGTGAGTCAGACAGACTTGGGTTTGAATCCCACCTCTGCCACTTAGCAGTTGCTGCTTCATCTCCACATGCCTTAGTGGCCTTGTCAGTGAATGGGACGACCACCGTCTAGGTTCCAGGAGTGTTTAGGGGTAAAATGAGAATGTGTGTGACACACTCACACATTGCAGACAACCAGGGAGTGTGAAGTCCCTTTGCCCAGGTAAATGCCAAAATGCAGGTATGTTAAGGGCTTTTGAGGAAGCAGAATAAGGACAACAAGAACTTTAAACAAATTTTGAACTCTAGCTGGTAGGTTTATAATTGGAAGAGGCCTAAGTGGGCAATTCTAGTCTCTATGTATTCTAGGATTGATCAAATAAATATATTGAGGATAATGGATTGATCAAATAAATATATTGAGGATAATGGGAGCTGGATTCCTCACTGCCTGAGAAAAGAACGCAAATAGAGAAAGGGAGAAAGGATAAACCCTGTAATGCTGAAATGGAATTAAAGGTATCAGTATGAATTCATCGTTTTTCATACATATAGACACAGATGTGTGCAGATACATGTGCTGTGTACACATACACACATATGCAGATGCATACACCTCTCCTCTAGATCTGTACCCTAATAAGCCCTGAGAGCAGCAGCACACCAACAGGAATGAGCACACTCAGTCCCCAGATCTTGGCTTCTAAATACCTTTCTCCAGTAAAAAGAACCAGGGCTCTTTGGAGAAATGGCTGATTCTGGGGATGGGTCAGGAAATGTATGAAGTGAGCCTAAGCCTGGAATATGTAATGATGCCAAAAAAGTCAGAAAGTATATAGAAAATGAAGATAATATGACTAAACCCAGAAGCCAGCTGGAAAGGGCTCTCACTGGTCACATCTGAAGCAATTTGAACATCAAAATAAATAATGACAGTGAAAGATTATAGCCCATTGAATAAAATAAAAATCCGTAAGTCCATGTTGTTACAAATACAAACACAGAAATATACATACATGTCAGGAGAAGAAAAAATTCTTTCTTACAATAAAAAGCCAATAAAGAAATGTAGAAGTAATAATAAAAATTATCATTGGGCAACCATCATCATAATAGAGCCAGTCAAACATCATCAATGAATGCTGAGGCTAAGGGGTGAAAGTTTAAGGAATAGCAGGATATTTACAAAGTATCTCTCCAAAAAAGTAACTTTATGGAGTTACTGGAGAAACCTGGCAATTAGCACATTAACCAAATGATCAAAGTTAGTATCATGGCTGGACGCAGTAGCTCATGCCTGTAATCCTAGCACTTTGGGAGGCCAAAATGGGTGGATTGTCTGAGCTCAGGAGTTCGAGACCAGCTTGAGCAACACAGTGAAATCCCATCTCTACTGAAATACAAAAAATCAGCCAGTTGTGGTGACAGGCACCTGTAATCCTAGCTACTCAGGTGGCTGAGGCATGAGAACTGCTTGAACCCCAGGAGGCAGAGGTTACAATGAGCCGAGATACCAGTTAGGAAATGAACTGGCATTACATGCCTCCTAATATGATGCAATGAGAAGAATACCACAGCATGTCTTCGATATTCCTATGGAAAACGTATACCCTCAATCTTACCATGAGCAAACATCAGACAAACTCAGATCAAGGGACATTATACAAAATAATTGACCTATATGCTTCAACAGTGTCAGTGGAGGCTAATGAGACATGGTGACTGCAGCCCCACAGGAGGTGGGATTTGCAAAGGACATTATTGGAATGAAGGATGAAATTTGAATAAGGTCTGTAGATGAGATAACAGTATTGGATCGGTTTTAATTTCCCAATTTTGATAATTATACTATAGATACACAAGAGAATGTTCTTGTTTTTAGGAAATGTGTACTAAAATATTTAGGGATAAGAAAGCATCACTGTCAGCCACTCACATTAGACAATGTGTGTGTGTGTGTGTGAATAAAGCAAATGAGATAAAATATTAATATTTAGGGATTCTGGGTCAAGAGCATATAGAAATTCTTTGAATAGTCATGTCTTTTCTGTAACTCTGAAATTATGCCAAGGCAAAAAGTTTAAAAAGGTTTTAAGGGGGCAAAAAGCAAAGAATTTAAGTCTTTAATTGGAAAATGATTTTTTTTAAGCATACATACTACTAGGAAATTTATATATTTAGTAGCCACATGATGAATAATCTTGAAATGATTACTCAGCAGCCCAGATTCCTCCATGATTAGTTTACATTTACAAATATTTTCCTGTAGTTATACTGAAAATGATTTCTTTGGTGCCCATGTACCTCTTTTATGTAGCTGTTCACTACTTCTCCTCCCATGCCTACAGTGTGCCAGGTTCTAGCTAGGAATTTTACATATGCTGTCTCTCTTAATTCTCACAATAATGCAGAGAAGGACATGTTATTATACCCATTTTACAGATGAAGAAAGAAGGATTAAAGATGTTAAATGACTAAATGATGGTTACACAGTTAGTAAGTGGTAGCAGCTCAATCAGACCCAGGTCTGTAAATACTTCCCAGCAGAATAAAGGCCAAGTAGAGCCTCACTCACTGCAGAGGGTAGAAGAGTCAAGAGGACGCGGCCAGTGCCCCCTCCCGCATAACTGGGCACGCACCCGCCCATCACACCCTCGCAGTCTCCACATGCCTCTGCCACGCTGGGCCTTCACACCCTTGCTGCAGCTGGCCAGCAACACTCACCACAGATAAAGCACGTGGTCTTCAAGATCTCTTCCTTCTTCTGCTTCTCACTCCTCAGGTCAGCAAAAGTGTCAATGATAACCCCAAAAATCAGGTTAAGAACAATGATGATAACCATGAAGAAGAACAAGAGGTCATAAATCACTCTAGCAGCAAACAGGGGTTCCTGGAAAAGAGAGGTGTCTGAATCAGTCTGGGTCCCTTGTGACCCTTTAGTCTGCAGAGCCTGGGACACAGCTCAAGTGAGACCTCGTCTACTTGGGTAGAAATTAAATTGGGCATTAAACTTTTAAATTCAAAATTGCATCTCTTTTCATATCCCCTGTCTCAATTGTGATTTCTCCAAGTGTGGTGTGACACAGCCAGGACAGATATTCGACGTGCATTCAGGTGGATCAGGCCTAACCCTGATGGAAACAGTCCCTAAATCTACTGAACAGAGAGCCAGAGCTAACCCTTTCCATGCAGCTGATTTTGCGGCACCACCTCACATGATAGAGAGGAAAGAAGCCTGACAAGCTAGTTCCGCAGCTACTCAGCCCTACTCCCAGCTTTTCCTCTGTGTCTTCAGTTTACACTCAACACCACTGCATGGTGCTCCCACCAACCACCCCACCCGCCGCCTTTGCCCTTCCTTCCCCTTGGGATTAATTTACCTCTTTGGACGGCTTCCTGAGCACATCTCCTACTCCACCCCCGCTCCGCAGCCCGTGACTCAGTACAGTGACAATGCACATCAGCAGCGTCTCACATGTGTGCTCTTTATCCTGTTCCGTTTCTTCTGCAGGGACCAGCTCTGTGAACATGGCAAGTAATAACAGACAGAAAATGTGAGGGGAAAGGAGAGACACCGGGATTTTGAAATTCTGTTTCCTGAATGCCATCTTACCAGGCACACGAAAGAATAAAATTAAGGAATGAAGAGACAAGTACTTTCTTTCAAAAGCTAAAGTCGTCTGGGGCAACTCTGTTTTCATCACTAACCCCTGCTAATTTCTCCAGCTATGGTAGTATTGCTCTCCCTCTATGGAATCTAAAACATGCCCTGTCCTTTTCAGGTTTTAAACCCCAGACCCAGCTGCAAACAGTCTTTTCATGTTAGATGAGTTGCTTCACAACTCTTGAGTCACAGGCATCTTGTCTCTCAGATGAGGGTTATGCCACAGGACCCAAGTTTCTCACTGGGGATGATGTGAGGACTAAATCCAGGGATATTTCACGGCAGGGCCTCTGGATAAACTGCTTTACATTGGAGGCTGTTCATTTTCACTGGTTTATGCAGTAAGAGCCATGCCTTGCTGTCTGCCTCATTCCTTTCTCCAGCTACAGAAGGGTCTTGCTAAAACACAGATTTCATTACTCATCTTCCAACAACCCCTGGCCATTCTCTGGATGAAGTTTAGCCTCCTAAGCCTGACACAGAAGACCCTGCATGATCTAGTCCTTTGTTTGTATCTGTGGTTTCATTTCTTGCTACTTTCCTTCCTTATAATCATTATCTCCCCAAACTTGCTGTTTTTTTCTTTTAACCTTTAAAGCCTTTAGATGTACTATTCCCTCTCCTTGGAATATCAAGAGTCTTCTGTTATAGTTTGGGTATCACTTCCTTGATGATACGCTGACCGCAGTAGCAGGCTGGGTGTCTAACTTCTGTATTCCATCCTTATTCTCAGCATTGGGCAACTCTCTAGCAATCACCATTTGGCCTGCCTGTACCCTCCACTACATTGCTGTCTCTTAGAGTACACCACAGTCCCTGGCAAATGGCGGGCACTCAATATAATAAATCGGCTGAATCACATCCGATCTTTTCTTCATGTGTAACCTTTTCCCTTTATCTCCCTCCTCTCTCTCAGTCTTTCCCTTTGCTATAGCCTTACTCCTGAGCAGTAAATTTAATCTTCTTCCAACATCACCTGCATCAGTTAAGCCTCTGAAGGAGTCCGATATTAACATGGGGCTTACAGTTAGGAGGTCCTACCTTCTTTGGGTGCAGGAGAGGAGCAGTTCTCCCCACTCTCCACCCTACACACATCGGAGAACAGGAACTCGCTTGCCAAACTCTCGCCGGTTTCTAGGAGAGAGAAGGAAATTTTATGATGAACAATCTGGCAGCATATGGTTAAAATGTTTGAAGTCCCCAATTCACGGCTGATTAAACAATTCTTTACATAAATAACACCCTAGAATCTTGCATATAAATTCAAAGCAGAAATGCAATTTACACTTTCATTTGGTGATCTGGATGGGAAAAAAGCCAAAAATGTCAATTCCTGTAGGCTTACTAGAAATATCGCACTTAAATAGCACCTCTCCAACTTTAAAGACAAACAGCTGAAACTCTTAGACAGATACTACTGAACGTACAGACTCCAGGAAGATTTATACCAAGTCTGCACAAGAAGCATCAGCAGGCATTCATAGAAATCCCAGGTCCAGGCCAGTTTAGTCCACAACTCTAAGATGGCTGGCAGTTTAAGTGTGACTTAGTGTCAACTTGGGAGGCTGGAGATACATGCTAAGAACACAGCCTTTGGGAGGGAGAGCACAAAGGCTGGCTGGCTCAGTCAGCCACAATGATTCTAGTCTGTTCCTTAGACTCAGGGGATGGAAAACCAGTAGTATTTCACTAAGTAGGGCCAACTATTGTGACTGAGAGGAAAGGGCACTTGGGTATCAATAAAGTATTATGGTCAGTTTTTTTCACTCTCAAAATTGGAAATCTCTTCTGTTCTTGCTTTGTGTAAAAATAACATGAGCTCACTGTAAAACCTGCACATAGTAAAAAAGCCCCAGAGAGCGAGCTACTGCTAGCAGTCTGGAGGTATAGTCATCCATGTTTTCATATATGGATATGAGCTTTTTAATTTTTAAGAAGACCGGGCATGGTGGCCCACACCTGTAATCCTAGCACTTTGGGAAGCTAAAGCTGGGTGATCGCTTGCGCCCAGAAGTTTGAGACCAGCCTGGGCAACATGGCGAGAACCCACCTCTACAAAAAATACAATTAGCCACATGCAGTGGCAGGCGCCTGCAGTCCCGGCTACTGGAGAGGCTGAGGCAGGAGGATTGCTTGAGCTCAGGAGGTTGGAAGTTGCAGTGAGCTGAAATCATACCACCACACACCAGCCTGGGAGACAGAGTGAGATCCTGGGTCTCAAAAAAAAAAAAAAAAAAAAAAAAGACATTCATGTGATCCTACTATAGTTATCCTTCTGCCATTTCCAGCTATATCTTGTGGGTATTTTTCCATGGAGGTTTATAAAGATGTACCTATGTGCAAGGCACCCCACCTCATGGATGTACCATGATCTGATGAAACACCCCTGAACATTTAGACTGCTTCCAACTGTACATTGCAGCGAATGTTCTCCCAAACATGTCTGTTTCTACATGCACAGTCAGCAGGCTTTTTTTTCTTTATGTATAGATTCCTAGAAGTAGATTTACTAAGTTAAAGGGATGCATACTCCAACGCTCTCAATATATATGGTCACTGCTTTACAAAAACGTTGCATTAGTTTAAAAGATGATGTTAGTGAATAAATAAATGTCAGATCTGGTCACTCACTCTTAGCATTTGATATGCCACACCGCCTTTTGAGTAAAGTGAGAATGAAGATCTGTATTTGAAATTCACACTCTACGTGTTAGGGAGATACAATGGGGAGACAGCTGCATTACTAAAGTCCTTATTTTCTTTAGTTCAGTTATAATCAGGAAATAATCTTTTAACATTAAAAAGATCAGAAGATCCCAAACCCACCTGGAACAGCTGTTTCATTGGGCAGCCTATCTACTTCCAAGATAAAGTCATCCTTGAAGAAAAGATAGCCCACTATTGAGAACAGGTAAACAAGGATCAGAGCCAGAACTGCTGTCAGGATGATGGACCGTCCATTGCGAGTGACACTTTTAATGACATTAAGCAAAGTCTCTTCTCTGTACACTAAATCAAAAAGCTTTGAAAACAAACAAAAAGAATTTTAAGAAGCCTCGATGTTAGATGTACATCACTATCCCATAATGAAAACTTGGTTTACAGAGCATTTACCCTCTTAGAAACTCAAAAGCATTACACATGATCTTAACAGTGAACGTCTTCCCTGGCTTCACAGTGAAACGGAGATGGTAAAAATGAGGAAAAATAAACACAGAAGAGGGAAGCAGGAAACAACAGCAATTTCAAGTAGTATCCAGAGCCATTTAGAGGGCCTGGAAATAGAGAAAATACATGCTTGTGCCAATAAGTTTCAGAGAGAAAGGAAGAGGAAAGTGATGAGGGTCTTGGCATCCATTCATTTAGAAGGTACTGAATTGAGTTTCTATGAAGAGTCAGCCACCCTGGTCCCTGCCCTCCTGCAGCCAAGTGTCTGCTGGGAAGGCAGACATACTACAAGCCAGCATCAGTGGCAAGAACTCTGGACTTAGATATAAGTTCAAATCTTAGTTCAGCTACTGTCCACCATATGATCTCAGGCTAGGCACTTTCATCCTCCCCTCTGAGTCTCCATTTCCTCATTTGCAAACTGGAGGATGTAGAGTTATTATGAAGAATAAGTAAACCACGTATGCACAGTGCTTAGCACACTGGCATACATATGTTGAGTAAGTACAATAAATAGTAATTATTAATTTCCTAATCAAGAGACTGGGGCAGGGTCACATAGCTAGTATATCGCAGGGACATTAGTGGCAGTAACACTGTGAGGGTAAGACCCCTGCAGGTCACATTCACAATCCAGGCTTGCCCTCTCCTAAGGAACCTGCTCTTTGCAAGAAGTTGGCTTCCTGAGGAATGGAGGATCCCTGTAGGTACATATAGGTATGGGAGGATGATGGCTAGTTTTCCAAGAGCTACAGTCACAGATACTTGGCTAGGAGAATGGTGGGGAGTGTGGGGAGAGAGCTCTCTGAAGTTACTCTTAGACCTGAGGCTAGTTTTCAGCATGGCCTCTGGCTGCTGTCTAATCTTGCACAGAAGGTTTGGTCTCCACTGTGGCTTTGGAGTGTGACTGCACCATGAAGTGAGTCAGGGGACAGGGTCAAATCCTGACTCTGCTTTTAATTTGTTGCAAGATGTCGGTCAAGCCATCTAAGCTCCCTGGTTCTGTTTCCTCATCTGTAAAATAAGTGGACTGAGACAGCTGATCTCTGAGTCCCTTCCAATTTAGAATTTTACATCCGAGGTCATTTTCTGGTTGATTGGCTTTTCTGCCTCCTTAACACCAATCTGTGTTCTGAGACTAGTTCTGTGAAAGGCATTGGGTAGAGTAGGATACTTCAAGGGAAGCAAGGAAGAGGCGTTTAGTCAATACAATACAATACGACAGAAGGCAAAGTGTTGCTGTTAATGTTGGTTAAATATTTTCCAGTAGCTCAATGTAGAGCGGCAAGTAAGGGCAACTTCAGACAACAAACAAATGATACTTGTTTTCTGTTGTTAAGGACCGCAGAGATTATACAGGCTCCAAATCATTGAAATGACAAGCAATTTTTTTCTTTTCACCCATCTGTAATTTGTGATTTTAAAACATTCAATAAGTATTATTTGTATAAAAGAAAAGCTTTCTTCTAATTAGAAAATTATACATGTTCAATGGAGAAAACTTGGAAAACAAAGAAAAGCACAAAGAAAAAAGAAGTCACGAATAATTCACCATCTAGAGACATTTGTTCAATAGCTTAATTCCTTCTGGCCTTAAAAAAATGCAATTTATTGATACATATTGTTTACAAAAATATTAGACCATAATACTGGCACATAACCAGCCTTTCGCCAAGCCATCAGGAACATTTTCCTGTCAAAAATGATTACCTGGTATTTCACTACATGGGAAAAACATGATTAACATAACCAATATGTTTTTTTAAAAACAGTCAAGATGTTTCCAATTATATGTCGTAATAAATAATGCTGTGAGGAACACTTCTATACATGCCTCTATACATGCTCATCTAGTTATTTCTTTTCGGCAAATTTTTGGAAATGGAGTATTTGGGTCAAATGGTATAAGAGAAACATTTTGCCTACTGCCTTCAGAAAGGCAGGATCACTTTACATTCACCACTAGTAAAGAATCATGCCCGTTTTACCCCACTCTCACTAGTACTGGGCACCATCAGGCTTTTTAACCTTTGCTAACGTCACAGGTAAAACACGGGATTGCGCTGTTTTCGTTAGCATGTCTTTGTTTAGCACCAAGGATGAACCTTTTTGCATGTTTACTGACCATCTGGATTTCTGCTTTTGTTAACTGCCTGCTTATGAACTTTGCACACTTTCATCTCCAGGTGTTAATATTTTTCTAAGGACACAGCTTTAATGCAGGCTCAAGACCAGGTCCAGCCAGTCTTTGGGGGGTCGGGGGGTGGCAGTTTAATTAGGCCACCAGATTACCCTCCCTGCCTTCTGGCCTGCTAGCATGGAGGCAGCTCTCCCAACCCTGGAACACATGGGTGTTCCCTGCTGAGGTCTCTCTCCTATTATAGGCAGCCCAATTTCTTTTGGTTGCAGGCTTTCCTTATTAGTAGAATAATTTGAAGTGTCAGTGTTTTCTGGTTCTTACCAGACACATTCAGGACTGCTTTGATACTAAAAGGAGCATATTACTTGAAGCCACAAACAAGTCAAGGTCCACACAGCTTATAAAATCCCCCCCGAAGCACAGGAGAGGCATCCAACCACAATCTAGTCTGATCCTATTGCATTTCCTAAAACTGAACTGAGGTAGCATCATCAGAAGCATCTTATCTTTCTGTGATAAGTTAGAGACTTGAAAGCGCAGATGCAAACTAGAATGTGAAATGCCAGTTTCACTGATGCAAGGACTTTTTCACATGCTTGAATAAAAGGCAGTGTCAACTTGGGCATCCACAGAGTTGTGTGACTCTGAGCAAGTTACCTAACTTCACCAAGCCTCAGTTTCCTCAGGTGTAATTGGAAGATACCATCTACCTCAAAGGTGGTAGTGAGAGCGTGTAGAGAAGGGTACAGGGTGAGCACTCACGCAACAGCTGTCCCTGTGCTGTGCTCCAGACTGTGAGACCTATGAGGGTAGGGACTGTGTTCCTCTCACCATTATGTGCCCTGCATCAGGCACTGGCACTGGCCTGCATTGCAAGTCATGAAAAGAAGAGGACTCGAATGAACAGAAAAGAAGCAAAGCCAACTGGAGGCAGATTGGAGGAACGGGCGAAGCGTCTACTGGGGCAAGGTGGCGTTGGCCAAAAGGGAATCTCCTGTCTCTTGGGAGAGACCCTTTGACAGAGATGAGAGAGACCACCAACTGAACTCTGCCAGCCTGCCAAGGGAGGACAGGAATTTGTTGTCCAGGGACATGATGGCATGAGACGAAAAGTTCCAGAAACAGATATAAGTCTCTAAGATTTCTGATACAAAGTGACCAAAATAGGCCACATAATGGGAATCACAAGTATATCCTGAGACCTCTCTGCCTAAAACCTCAAAATATAGCCAGATCTATTTTAAGATGAGGGAAAAGAATCCATTCCCTTTAGCCTGCCAAAATCCACCCCTAATGGAATGAGCTAATCCTAGTGATCTGAACGGTGAATTCCTTATGGTGTTTTGGACGGGGGAAGGAATATAGAATGACAAAGACAATAATAATAGCTGGCAATCGTTCGGCAGTGCTATTCTAAGACGCTGACCTGAACAGCTGCATGTAATCCCTATGACGGCCCTGTGAGGGAGATACACTGTTCTCATTTTGCAGATGAGGAAACTGAGGCACAAGGCAGTCAAGTACGTTAAGCGAAGGGAGCATCTCACACAGTTGCATTTTGTGCTTTCAAATCTCTAACCTATTGCAGAAAGATAAGAGTAACTCCCAGTTTCTGATGATGCTACTACCTCAGTTCACTTTTAGAAAATGCAATAGGATCAAACTAGATTGTGGCTGGATGCCTCTCATACATGCTTCGGAGGGATTTTCTAAGCACCTCCCTGAAGAGCTTTCCTTGCTCTGCCTTTTGCAAGTCCCTCCCTCTCCCTCTTTGTAAGTCAACCCTGAGGCCTTGATCATTTTTGTCCTCACAAATATTTTAATATTTCTAGGCTCTTTACGGTGTTGCTTGCAGATAGGTCAATTTTATGCTTCCTGTCATTTTATGTAGGCACAAGAAAATGGTTTCTTATCTATAATGCCACAGGTCTAGATTCCTTCTAACTACAGGAAAGTAAGCAGTTATTTGATTTGTAATTTAAAAACCTGCTCAGGAGGAAGGTGATGGAACCAGCTTGTGTAATAGACTGTCAAGACATTAAGCACTTGGCTCATATCGGAACAAAGCAACTGCTACTGAAAGGGTCTCCTGGACCAATAAATCTACTGAGCTCATGATCATGAATCCTGGGGCTTCAAAACTAGCTGCTACTCTTATGGTCGCTACATGTGTTCACGAGAAATGGATTCCATGAGAACTGTTGGATGACAGCCTCAAAAACACTCCTCTTGGTATAAGTGCTGGCTGAGTCTAAGAAGTAAAGAAAAACAAAGGTGCATGGAGAGGAAACATCTGAACCTACTGCAGGCATTTTCCATTACTGAGAATTTAACAGATTTGGACTGCACAGTACACAGTGCAGTTGTGCGACTCTTGAATTCCTGGGCTGACCCAGTTCCTGTGGAGCTTTCCTCTCAGATCCCCCAAAGGCTGCAAACTGTGGAGCTTCAATATTGATGGACCAGGCACACCAATCACCATTAAAAGGAAGGGTCTGTGATGAGAGAGAGGACGCAGGACCCTTTTCTAGTTTCCCCACACATAAAGTATTTCCACACCAGGTACTCACCAGCAGACTGTAGAAGAATTCATGCACAAAGAGCCCCATGGCACAGATCACCAGATACAACAAATGATAGAGGAACTCAACATCCAGAACCATGGCTCGGTAGCCTCTTGTGAATGTCCCACAGTTGCCCACAAAGCTCATTAGAAAGATGATTTTATTGCATACCTGAGAACAATGACAGGACCAGTCAGATGGCACGGACTGTGCCCAACTCTTCATGAGAGCAAAGGGAGTGTCTCACACAGACGTATTTCAGTCACCATGCCCAAACAAACGCTTCCTTTTCCACCCGGTGCCCACCAAACCCACCAAGAACCATTTGCAGATCTAAGTCATTTCATTACTTTGCTTTTCAGGCATATTACAAATTACATGGTAGTGAAATAACTTCATGTGCAACAGTAATCAGGTAGCATTTCTCTATGGCAAAAACAAAATTAACACATACTGAGATTATGATTTTCAAAATGAGATATGAATCATTTCTAACATTCTTATATGAGTTAGTCAAACACAGAAGTCACCTCAATCCACGAACCCTGTGATCAGCATGATCAAAAGCATTTTCTGAACTTGCTACATTCTAGGCACTGGAAGGTGGCAATTGAATGAGCAGTGATCAGTTCTTGCCTTTCATTGCTCCTAAGTCCACAGGGAAAACAAGAATTTTCCTGGGGGAAGAAACATAAGGGACTCCAGGATGAGTTCTATTCCCCTGCCCTCTCTTCTGGGAATAACTTCTAATTTCCCCTCTGAGTAGCAGCCTTTGAGGTCTGGGTGGGACTCCAACCTGGCCATCACAATACTGTATTCCCATGGGTACAATGACTGGTTTAGAGATAGACACAGGACTAAATGGAGCCAATGATGTCCACTGAGCTCTTTCTTGGGATTGCAGCAAAAGATAATTTGGTTCTTTCCCACCAACCTTGAACCTGAGCAGCTGTAAACTCTGGAGATGCCACATTACCAACACTGAAGGCACCACCAGCACTGGGGACACAGAGCCAAAAGATGGCAAGGAGGAAGTGGGCCCTGAGGACACTGTCTGAGCCCCTGTATCAGCTGTGCCTGAAGCAAGGCTCTTGGTTTCTTGGTCAAAATGAACCAATATGTGTTCTCCTTTGCTGAGGCTAGCATGGATTAGGTTTTCTGGTATCTGCACCTGAAGGAGTCCTAACTGAACTACTGTGCGATGTAGTCCCACCTTTGACAGAAACCCCAATGCCTTGAAGTCCATCTCTAGCAATATGTTGACAGAGAAACTTGGCTCAGGAGGCGGCCAGAGAGGAGCCTCTCTGGATGCACTTGGTAAAACCATCTTCTGCTACTCGAGCTCCCTCGGCCACAGGTGCAGGGGAAATACTGCCAGTTAATCTGGTAGGTCGGTGTAAGTGAGCTTCTCGGCAATCAGATAAGCGAGGAAGCCGACACCCACAGATCGCTGCTGGCTTTCTCAGACAGGCTAAGCATTCAATCTGCCAGTTTTTTCCAAAATTCAAACCTTTGCAGTGGAGGGGCTTTCATAGGGTGGGAAAGTAGCACTGATTCTGGATGATCCATGATGATGTGGTTTCAGGGAGGGGCAGATGGTGCCCTGGGTGACATCACACATTACAGGACCTCAAACACACCCCAGCTCCTGCCATCTTAACAGGGTGATCCACTTCACCCGAATCCATTCTCCCCTCTAACTTCTGCCCTAGTTTTCTCCATTGCTTCCCCAGGAAATAGCTGCTATTTGTGGTCTCAGCCCGCGGTTGGACTCTGCTTGTTAGTCTGAGATCTGGCTCCCATCCCCACCTCTCAACAGAGGCAGCTCATGTGAAGTCTCCAAGGATTCTGCGCACCCAGCAGTCTTCCTGTCTGCTCTTAGCATCTTTCCCAGCTCCCTGCAGCGTGACCAGGCTCCCACTGCACCCTGCTTACCACTCTCCCAGCTGGGCTTCAGGACCCTGCCTTCTTTTCCTCCAGCTCTCAGAACTCCAATGTTCTTTCTCTGTCTCTGTCCACAGCTACTTTCCCTCTCCCATACATTCCATGTGGGTGCTTCTCTCTTTTAAAATTCACTCTAAGCCCGGTGTGGTAGCTCACGCCTATAATACCAGAACTTTGGAAGGCCGAGGAGGGTGGATTGCCTGAGCTCAGAAGTTCGCGACCAGCCTAGGCAACACGGTGAAACCTCATCTCTACTAAAATACAAAAAATTAGCCGGGCATGGGGGCACGCGCCTGTAGTCCCAGCTACTTAGGAGGCTGAGGGAGGAGAATTGCTTGAACCCAAGAGGCGGAGGTTGCAGTGAGCCCAGATCACGCCACTGTACTCCAGCCTGGGTGAGAGACCGAGACTCTGTCTCAAAAAAATATGTAAAATAAAATTCACTCTAAATAATTATTTATTATAGCTGTTTGCCCCCACCCCAGCTCATGTTGTTGTAAATGGTAATTAATTCTCAGCTCAGTCTTTCCCCCACCTGATTTGTGTTAAAGAAGTGATCACTGTGGAATGATTATCACAGAAGGCCAAAGAAAAAAAGAACTAGGCAGTCCATAGAAGACAGCCTCTGAAGTACTGAACATTTTTTCTACCTAGTTGTTTATGTAATTCTTTTGTATTTCCTTCTTAATGGTTTTCCTCTCGCTGTAGGCAATCCTTACATTCCCCTTCCCATACCGATATGTAGTTCTGGTCATGTATTTCCAAATGCCCCAGCTAATGTTTAACAGCCTGTCTTTCCACCTGAAGCCCAGTAGTTCAACAATTTAAATGTATTTTCACCCTGAAAACTAGATCTTGGCATGACTTCATTTTAGATGGCTACAGTATTCTTCTCACAATCATTTGTGACTGACAATTTGGAGCCATATTCGCCTCCTTCATTACCCAATCAAGACAGTGATACCCTCTTTGTCTGAAAAAGGGACCCAGAGTGGCAATATGGTTTGGTTCTGTGTCCCCACCAAATCTGTTAAATTGTAATCTCCAGTGTTAGAGGTGGGGCCTGGTGGGAGGTGACTGGATCATACATAGTTTAGCGCCACTTGTCCTGGATACACTATAGTGATAGAAAGCTGGTTGTTTAAAAGTGTGTAGCGCCTCCCCATCCGCTTCCCTCCTGTTCCAGCTCCAACTTTGCTGCTTTTACTCCGCCAAGAGTGAAAGCTCCCTGAGGCCTCCCCAGAAGCAGATGCTGCCATGCTTCCTGTACAGCTGCAAAACCTCAAGCCAATTAAACTTCTTTTCTTATAAATTACCCAGTCTCAGGCATTTTATAGCAATGTGAGAATGAACTAATACAAGCACATTGCTTCCTGGGTGGGGTAAGGCTCTGACTCTGTGTCCACCATGTATTACTATTTCCTTCCTCTCTCTTTCTTTTTCTTTCTTTCTTTTTTTTTTTTTTTTTGTCAGTCTCATTCTGTCACCCAGGCTGGAGTACAGTGGCACCATCTCAGCTCACTGCAACCTCCGCCTCCCAGGATCAAGAGATTCCCATGCCTCAGCCTCCCGAGTAGCTGGGATTACGAGCATGTATTACCATGCCAGGCTAAATTTTTGTATTTTGTTTAGTAGAGAGGGGTTTCACATGCATACTGGCCAGGCTGGTCTTGAACTCCTGGCCTCAGGCAATTTGCCCACCTTGGCCTCCCAAAGTGCTGGGATTACAAAGGTTTGAGCCACGGTGCCCAGCCTATTTCCTTCCCATTTCTGAGGTCCATACCTTCCTTCTTTCTTGTACACTATGTTCAAGACTCAGGCTTGTCAAACCCAATCAAAGCGCCGCTACAGCCCCTAAAAAGCCTCTTTGCCTCTAGTCCCTCCCGATGAATCCACATCACATGCCATACCAAATGCATTTTCTCCAGAACACTTCTTTGTATGGACAATTTCTTGGCTCAAAAACACCACAGGCACTTTCCACTACCGGGAACAGAGTTTCCAACATATATTCTATACAACACTAATCTCAAGGGATACTTACAAAAAACTGCAGGAAAATAAGTTTGGGAAACAGAAATACACTGTTTTCCTTGGAGGTTCCTAACCCATATTAGTACACTAAAGTCTGTGAGGAGGCCTGCAGTAACGAAACCCTTCATGATGTGTTTACCCCGGCATTTTTCATGTGGATTCAATCACGGGACCCTTTCTTCACCTCATATTGATCAACGTGGAATATGCTCTGGGAATGCTGACCTGGGGGATGAAGTCCAGTTGCTTTATCCTAAAATTCAGTGCTGCAAGTGACTCATACAGGATCATTTCCTACTGATCACTACCGACCACGAATGAGGTGAAACTCTTTATTGTCTCTTGATAACATCCAGGGCTTTCCCATTGTTCTGCCCTGGCCTATGGGGCCCACAAAACCAAAACACTCTTCTCAATCCCTGCTTCATGGCCAGATCCTCTCCATTCCTTTTTTTTTTTTTTTTTTTTTTTAATTATTATTTATTTATTTGTTCATTTATTTATTTTTGAGATGGAGTCTCCGTTTGTCACCCAGGCTGGAGTACAGTGGCACGATCTCGGCTCACTGCAACCTCCACCTCTCAGGTTCAAGTGATTCTCCTGCCTCAGTCTCCTGAGTAGCTAGGATTATAGGTGCATGCTACCAAACCCAGCTAATTTTTGTATTTTTAGTAGAGATAGGGTTCTGCCATGTCGGCCAGGCTGGTCTCAAATTCCTGACCTCAAGTGATCCGCTCACCTGGCCTCCCAAAGTACGGGGATTACAGATGTGAGCCACTGAGCCTGGCCCTCCATTCCTTAAGCCCTAACTTCCATCCTGCCTCCTCCCTGTTATAAGCTCTTCAGCTTGACATGGCCTCTTCTCCTCTAAAGTCCTTGCTGCCTGTGCCATATGAATACTCCCTTTGGGACATTTGCTGTTGCACCATATCACTTCCAGTTTTGCATGGGACCTCAGCTTCCTTATATGCTCAGGGCAGAAACCCCTGGAAGGCATTTTTAGATCCTCCAGTGCCTCACATGTCCAAATTTTCTCCTTCCCTTCACCAGAAAATCTCTCCAATGTATGGTTTTATATCAGTTTGTCCTAAGAATTCTCCCAGAGATGAAATTGGCTTCTATCTTTCAATGGTAGTGAAACAGCATTTCTAAATGTCACCACTGACTTTTAAACAACTGTCTCTGCTTCTCCTCTTCCCTCTCTACCTGCCCCGTATTTGTATTTGGCCAGGCCCTCTTACCTCTCCCCTCTTTTCTATGTGCCCCTTTCCAGAAGTGGGTGCTGTGTTAATATTTCATCATTTTACTTACTGTCTAAAATCTCCTGTCCCAACAAACCTTTAACTGGATTGGCAAAACTAACTTAAATCTCAAAGCGCTACCACTTTTTCTGCCTATCTCCTGACAGGGATAGTCCCTAACAGTGAGAATGCTGATGTCCAAGGGATACGTTACAAGGCTCACTGCACCATGAGGAGCCCAAGGGGGAGACGTCCACCTGCAGCGATCCCTTGCTTCTGCTATTTTAACAGTTGCCCCAAATAATATTTTTCTGGACTGAAAGCAGGCCAGGATTCTAGGAACCAGAATGCAAGGCATTCCTATTAATCTGCAAACAAAAAACAGTGGCAAGGAAGGTATTCACACTTACATTGAAAGCGCCCAGAAGAAACAAGGTGGGTTGTAACCCGACTGAAAATATCAATCGTAGAATTGTGGAGGCAATTAAGGCCCGGATGCCATGGGGCTTTGGGAGGGCAATGACGATGGCCAGAGAGATGAGCATGGCTGTCCACAGGAGGCCCGACCAGTGGGGCTCCAGGGTTCCTGCAAGGACAAAACAGGGTTCTCTCACAAATCCGTGCATTCACTGAGTACAGGGGACACACCTAAAACATGCACCATTACAGATTCTTCAATAACTTTTTTGGCTTACGAGTCCCAACTCTCACCTCAAATTCTCTGCCCCATCCATCACCAGCCCCATCAGCGTTTTCTGACCTCCAAGCCTTCACACACACTCCTTCTGCTGGGAAGTTCTTCCCTGCTCGTTCATCTCAGGTCTTAGCTTTGACATCACTTCTTCCAGGAAGCCTGCCCCAATCCCCTTCCTCCCCACAAAAACATGTCAGGAGTTCCCTCCTCCTCCATATTCCCTGCTTCCAGTCATCCCTACAGGACACTATTTCCTAATGGTCAGTTTATTTGTCTCTCTCTCACCCGATTGCACATTCCCCAAGGGAAGTACCTGGTGCCTGGCAGGCACTCACGAAAAGCTTGTTCGAGAAATAAAACTCATGCATGTGTCACACTTCACTCAGAGAAGGCGACGTGGAAGCCTAAACTTAATTTCTATTAAAAGTATGAAAGGAAAAATGCAGGTCCCCTGCCTGAATCAGATTTCTCCAAGGGAAGGAGAAAGGCAACTTCCGTGTCATGAGCATCATCCTACAATTAGATTATCCCTGCAGTCAAAGAGCTTATACCAATTTTTGTCATCTCTTGCTACTGCAAGTTCTATTTAGAGTGTCCCACGAGACGGCTTGGTTATATAACATGAGCCAACACAGCTAAAAATATAGTTCTGTAAAACACTCATTAAAAAAAAAACACCCCTATTTCAAATGCTGTCACATTTTGAGTCTCCTTCAGATGTAAACAAGCAGCACTACATGATTAAGGCCACTTATATAAAGGAGCTTCACTTCTTCAGAGATGCTGGGATTGTGGCACCATTGGGGAGGAGACACCTCTGCAGGGTACAGCTCTTCCAGCAGCTGCTGGCTGCCCTAGTTCATTGAGTCCATGCCTGCCGGGATTCAGCCTCACTTTAACAACTGTTCCCCCCGCCCAGCCACTTACCTCTTCCCTTTTGAAATCCTTCAAAAGGCAAAGCTGATGGGGAATGGGGACAAAGAGGCAGAGGTTTCTCGGAAATTCAAGAAGTGCACATTGAGGCACATGTGCTGCTTTCCAAGCATTTAACAATTGTTAGACAATCTTGTCAAGCCCTTGACATTGATGACCATTTATTTAGCCTATTGTCCCCAGTCTACTCTAAAGGAAACTGAGTCTCAGGTGACATTTCTTGCCCAAAGTGATGCAGCAAATGGCTGCAGACCATTTGCCTCTGAAGTCGATGGTCCTTAAACAATATTTTTAAAAATCCATGCATTTTAAGGGTAAAATTTGGTAAATCTTGGCAGTTCATATAGTCATGAAACCACCACATGTAACTGTCACCACAATCAAGATACAGAACATGTTTATCACTTTAAAAGTCTCCTTGTGCCTCTTTGCAGGTGATGCCTTGCCCCATCCCTACCCCCAGTTACCACTGATCTGATATCAGTCCCTATAGCTTTGCACTTTCTAGAATTTCATAAAAATGGGAAAATAATCCTATCACGTAGTCTTTTGTGCTTGACTTCTTTCACCTAGCAAGTTTTTAAGATGCATCCAGGTTACCATGTTTGTACTGATACTTTGTACTTTCTATTGCTGAGTATATTATAGTATGGATATATTACAATTTATTTGTCCAGTTAACAGTCAATGAGTTTCTAGTTTGGAGTGATTACAAATAATGCTACTAGAAACATTCACGTACAATTCTTGGAGTGGACGTAGTTTCATTTCTCTTGAACAAACATAAAGAAGTAGAATGTTGGATCCTACATATATGTTTAACTTTAAAAGATAATACCAAACTGTTTTCCAAGGTGAATGTATCACATTGCCTTCCCACCAGCAGTATATGACAGTTCCATCTGATCCACAGCATCACCAACACTTGGTAGTGCCCATCTTTTTCATTTGGTCATTCTAGTAGGTTTGCAGTGGAATGGTGTTGTGATTTTAATTTACATTCCCCTGATAACTAGTGATGCTGAACATCATTTCATGTGCTTACTGGCCATTCATATATCTTCTGATCAAATATTTTGCCCACTGTTTTAACTGAATAGCCTTTTTATTATTGAGTTGTAAGAGTTCTTTACATATTCTGGATATAAGCTTTTTATCAGATATATATTTTGCAACTATTTTCTTCCAGTCTGTGGCTTACCTATCATTTTCTGAAGTGCTTAATGCCATTTTAAATGGACTCTTAAGATGATCTCAGTATCATCAGTGTGACCAGTACAAGGTATGTCCCAAATCCTGAAGAGGCCAATGTAAAAATGCTGTCTCCTCACTATAACAGCAGTGTTAAAAAAACACAGTGCTAGATTCCAAAAAACCAACTCTAGAAAGACATCTTTGAGACAGTTGGAGAAATCTGAATTTGGACAGGCTATTACAGGATTTGCTGTTAGTTTTGTTAGATATGATAATGGCATGGTGATTATACATATTTTAAAATGTCCTTATAAGTTAGAGATATACACTGAAATATTTATGGACAAAAAATCCAAGATGTCTAGACTTCTTTAAAATGTTCCAGAAAATATAGTACGGGGATAGATGAAACAAGATAGGCAAAATTGTTAAAGCTGGCTGATAGGTACATGGTAGCTCATTATACTGTTCTTTCTACTTGTGTGTATATGTGACAATTTCAATAATAAAAACATTTAAAAAGTAGTACTACATTTGCTTTAGCCATCATGGCATGCTCACAAATTCAGTAAGCAATCTGAAGCTGCCTGAGTTGCATGCTTTTGAAAGACTGTAACTTGTCAGTTCTAAAACAAAGGTGTGGGGGCGGTGACAGTTTTGAAAAGGAGCTTTTAAGGCCACTGGTTCTTGGCAGTCACAAACCTTGTAAGCCACAGAACCACACAAAATCAGCATACATGATATGGCTGTTATACACATTCAAGAGGGACATTATGAAATCTTGTCTTTAGGATGCAACAAATTCTAACACATATTAGCTCAAAGAAATACTTTCAGGTCAACAAACCAGATCTTGTTTCTAGGCAGGGTTAATACAACTCTTCTCCTGAGGATGGTTAGCAGTGAGTATAGAAAATGCCCTCAATGCATCTCACAAAAGGAAAAAAGAATCCCTCTGAGAGTGAATTGATGCACTTAAGGCAATATCAGCCACTAGACAATGGCAAAGGCTTCCTTGGGTCAGATCAGCCTCAGGTCAAATCTCCTAGGAACTGTGATTTTTGCTTTTTGTTTAGTCCATCAGCATGAAGTTCTAAAGCCCATGATTCCAAACCAGGCATCCTTGCCTCCTGCAGACCAGCCTGAGTTGATGGCTCATTCAGAATGCCCCATTTTAGAGCTGGAAGGACCCTCAATAGTCATGCCATCCAGGGGATCTCAAGCTTGGATGGGCAAGAAACACATGCTCTGGAGATCTTGACTAGTTTGGCAACTGTTTTTCCCTGGGTTCTGCAGGACTTTCTGAAGCCATATGAAAATTTTCCAACCATGGGCTTAATGTAAGCATCTCTTCACACAGAGGATGACAAGGACTTGCTGAAGTGGCTTGCCCAGAGTGGTTTGGCAAGTGGGCAGCAGGAGTCAGGCAGGGAACTTAAGTCTCTGGACTTCCTAAGTCTAAGAATGCCACGGCAGGAGGCTGGTCACTGAACGGGGGGAGGGGGGCTGTCAACTCCGTGTCCCCAAAATGGGTCTGAATGCTGCCACAAATGACTGGTGAAGAAAATGGATGTGGTGAATAATAAAATCTGTTTGAAATACTTTTAAGGCAATGGAGAGTAAACGAAAACACAGACAAGGGAAGGGCTGAATAATCTGCTGTGAGGAGCATGCCAACTTCCCTGAGGTGAAAGGAGACCTGGGCCTCCTCTGCCACAGCTGGCTGAGCTCCTCACTAGCCCTCTGCCACACATACCTCTGCTGACTGGCAGCTGGGTTAAGGTGGACATCCCCAAAGAGAAAACCTTGCAGCCCTGGGTTCTAGTCAAATCTTTTAGACACAGACATGGGCATTCATGCTTCCTGACATGACATTAAAAAAAAAAATCCCCCCTGGACTTGTGTTTAGATTGTACTTTTGGGCGGTGGGGAGGATTCAAATGGTGCCTTCCATGCAACTTAATGTCAAACAGAAAAGCTAACTCCTCAAAAGGGTAACTTAGGCATATAAGCATTACATAACATGTCATTGCTTTCAGATTGGTCTTTAAACTGACTTATTACCCATACATGTCTGGTCAGCTGATGTCTGTATGATTAAGCTAAAGAGTGGAGCCTGAAACTTACTGCTGTGTGGTTTTTGTGTCTTATGTTTGGGCTCTTTATCCTATTATCTTTCACACAAGGTGGTTCCTGGCAGGTTGTTTTATGCGTATGTGAGGTGATCTATCAAAAAGCTCTGATGAAAAATTTAGCTGGGAGGTGGACCTCCCAGGTGGCTGTTGTGGATTTCAGAAAAGGGGCCGTGAATGTATCACAGAAGGGGAGCTTTGAATGCCTGCCACTGGAACCCCACAAGTGAGGATGCTTCTAGGATGTCATTAATGTGTTGAGGGGCCCCAAATAGCAAAATGCCTCCTTCCGAATTGTCTGCCTTTTCTCAGCAAAATGTGTAGCCTGGAAGGAGGTGGGCTGGGGGGAATCCAGAAAGACCATAATCATCATGTTTTGTTATGTGAATAATGGCAGGTAGCTCTTAATAGACTAAACATTGTACAGTCTGCAGTCATTCAAGTCCTGCCTCCCCTGGCAAAAAGAAAAAAAAAAAAAAATTCCAGAGATTTCTTACAAATTCTTTAGTCTGAAATCAATTCCAGAAGTGCGGTGTGGGAATACATATACTGGACTGAGCATCAAGACATCTATGTTTTAGAGTTAGCTCTGCCATTCGTTAGCTACGTGACTTTGGCCTGATCTCTTAACTGCTCTGAGACACAGTTTCCTCATATATAAAACAAGGGGCCTATTAAGAGACTTTCTCACAGGTTTAATAGTATCTAGCTGCTTCTCTTTCTTTCCTGGTTAAAAATAAATGGATAAAAAAGTTAAATTATTTTAATTTAGATTTAAAACTAAATCTGTGGTAACAGCTACAATCTCCTCTTGTCTGAACGTGGATAACTGGGATCCTCCATATTGCACCAATACATCCAGGAACCACAATCGAGATGCAAGTCATGGCCTTCCTGCTGCTTCTAATAGATTTTTTGAAATTAAAGATATGGGTACCTCCTCGGACTCCCTTAAATGGGTAGAAAAACGCCACGAGCAGGTTCATCAGGACGGCCAGGTTAAACGAAATGCTGCTCCAGAAAGACATGTTGCGGGCACACCAGTACAACACGGGCTGGGCTGCAGAGACAAAGGCAAAGCCATGTGAGGTTGGAGACCCCGAGCGGGAACGCCAGGAATGCAATGTGGCCCTTCCACCCGCTCTGTCCCACAAGTCCACTTTTGTTCCCGGTTTTTACCACAACAGTAAAAATGATCGTTTGTTTTGAACTTGGTACATAATGACATCAGATTGGTTTATTTTTGTGTGGAGTACTTACTGGAACAGAAGATGTATTGGGGGTGGAGTAAGGAGAGAGGAAAAAGAGAAAAGTTGGAGCATCTATAAACCCTGTATACCCCAGTCACAGCCATCAGTTACGGAATCTGGGGGTTATCCAGAGTTCACACATTGAGTTCTTGGTTCCCCCTAGGGCTCCGGGACCAGACGAGATGCCTGGAGAGACCCAATAATTCAATTAGCTTTTTAGAAGTGTGGGGCACTAGGGGAGGGTGAGGGAGATACAGCATTCCGAGTCCGCCCAGCTGGGCCCCAGACTAGGGCTGGTACCATTTCCACATTCCTCTCTGGCTCAACACGCTCCGCTAACACGCCAGTGCCTAAGAGCAAGGCAATGATTCCTTTCCTGGCATTGAGTCATCTGCCATTTCCCTGAAGTTGGATGATCATTCTTGAGGACAGGGAAGTGAGGGGTACAAGTTGCCGACCTGGTGGTCAGCAGCAGAGTTCCCATCTCCAGGGCTATGGCAGAGAAAGAACGTGGCAGCAAAGCCATCACAAAAGGGCAAGAGACAGAGACACTTCGGACATTGCTGCCACCTTAATCCACCGTTGCCCACAGGTTATCCCATGCTGGCCGGGCATTCTCAGTCTTAGAACAACAAAACACTTGGTTACAGGGGTGCCTTTTTCCCTGAACTCTTTTTCAATGGTGCTTTACACTTAGGGTGACGCTCCAAAATAGACATGGTAGGCATAATTTCAGTGTCCATGTCAGAGGCGAAGTTTCCAAAACACAGTCTCATTCCATATCACCCCCCTCCAGAGAAAAGCATGGAGTACGTGAGAATGGATCTCTATCGTATATTTCTTTTTCCCAATGAAGTCATCATGTAACTTTGGGACAGCAGCCAATGACAAATCCAATGGCCCTATAATAATGCTTGTAGCAGCAGCCAAGCCTTTGGGAGCTTCCAACCAAAATAAAATTATGGTGCAATTAAATAGAGCCCTGGGTAATTTATTAATCGCCCATATCATGTTTGCACTTGGTAACAGGCAGTGTTTCCAAACTGTAGAGTTTTAGAGCCATGAGCAATCATCTAGTTTAAAATCCCTCATTGTTTCAATGAGAGAAACTGAGGCTCAGCACAGGGCAGAAGCAGTGGAGATCTTGTTACCCACATTAGTGATCCTCTGGGGTCAGCGACAGGGATAAAAATAAATGACCCATGTGACAATTCAATGGGGTAGCCAGTCAGGACCCAGTCAACCAGTAGGTAGCAATGTAGTTGTTTTGGGAAGTTGATTGCTGAAGTAAATTTAAGCTGAGACATTTATCTGCTCTAGAAACAACAGCTATTGTGTTTCTTCTGGGACTAAAGCCCATTTCTGATCTGGAATATGTAAACTCCAGAAGAGGACAGAAGAGATGAATGGCAAAGAGTTGATAATTGCTAAAGCTGAGTGATGGATACGTGGGAATCTGAAATATCCTCTCCACACTAGTGTGTGTATAAAAAGCTCATAAAACGAAGTTGGGGGGAAAATGGATCTGGTAAAGCTCAATGATGGTCTGTGTAAGCCAGCATTCGCTTCAGAGGGAGTGCTCAGTATCAAATGTGAGTGCGTGCACTGCAGGATATGCTAATATGATTGTAATAAATGGTCTTCAACTATGGCATATAGCTCATAAAACAAACCTTATTTTTACAAAGCTAACATTCTACTTAAGTTGTAGTGTTGTTTTCAACCTGGACAAACATTCAGTACTTCAAATCAATTAGGTATTTATCCAGGTGCAAGAAGATGCTTAGAGACCAATCTTGACGTGCAATGTCTTTTATTTCCTGTGGCACATGGAATTATGTCCCCGTCTACCTTTCCAGACACTTCTCCCACTCCCCTTCCCCATATACTCTGCCTTTGTATCCCAATCTAGTGATGGTTCCCGAACACAGCCCGTCCTCTCCAGCCTCTGCACACTCCCTGTCAATTAAAAAATATGTTCATGAATTATTTGATCCTCCTCCCTCCAAGTGGTACACCTTCATGTCCTTTCCACTTGAGTATGGGCCGGACTTAACAACTTGCTACTAATAAATAAGAGTAGACTGAAACTGTTGGTTCATGCCTTCTGAGACTAGGTGATATTAATAAAAACACTGCAGCTTCCTCCTCCTCCTCTTCCTCTCTCTCCCTCTCTCTCATCAATAATTTGCTCTGAGGAAATCATCTGCTACGTCACGAGGATGCTGAAACAGACCTATGGAGAGGTCCATGTGGAGGGGAACTGAGGCCTCCTGCTGACAGCCATGTAAGAGCACCAAGGAGTGGACCCTGTAGGTCCACTTACGCCTTCAAATGATGGCAGCCTTGGCTGATATCCTGGCTACAACCTAATGAAAGACCTGAGCCAGAACCATCCAGAGGAGCCACTTCCAAGTTCCTGACCCCAAGAAACTGTAAGAAAATAAACATTTATTGTTTTAAGTCACAACACGTTGGGGCAATTTGTTATACAACAATAAAAAGCAACTAATCTACTTTCTGTGGCAGGCAAAATAATGTGCCCCCCTCAAACATGTTGACATGTGAATCATTAGAACTTGTGAATGTGCTACCTTACCTGGCAAAATGGGCTTTGCAGGTATGATTAGGTTAAGGATGTGAGGTGGGGAGGTTGTCTTGGATTATCTGGGTAGGTCCAATGTGGTCACAAGCATCCATATAGGTGAGAGAGTGAGAGAGGGAACAGGAGGGTCAGAGTCACAGTGGCACAGCGTGAGAAATGCTCTACTGGACAATGCTGCTTTGAAGGTGGAGGGAGGGGCTGGGAGCCACAGGTAGCCTCTAGCAGCTGGAAAAGGATATGGCCTTCAGAAGGAACACAGCCCTATCAACACCTTGGTGTTAGGCCAGCGAGAATCTTTTCAGACCTCTGACCTCCAGAACTGTAAGATAATCAATGTATGTTGTTATAAGCTTCAAGCTTTGTGGTAATTTGTTATAGCAGCAACAGGAAACAAATACATCTCCCCGTCCCCCGGTCTCTCAGGCTGCGTCTATCCAAGTCCTACAGATCTTTCTAGATGCTACTCGATCCTACCTTTTCTCTGAAGCCTTCCTTTCTTGTACTTCCATGTATCAATGCTTGATTACAGCTCTGGTCACAAACAGCTTGGTATTGCAGCCACTTAAAAATATGCCATTGTTGTCTGTCCACTTCAGATAGTAAGTGCCCACAGGAGGAGTCATAGCTTACACACTGTTGAATTCCTCACTGTACCTTATAGCAGGGGTCCCCAACCCTGGGGCCGCGGACCAGTTCTGGCCCATAGCCTGTTACGAACTGGGCTGCACAGCAGAAGGTGAGCAGCAAGCAAGCACTACCGCCTAAGCTCTGCCTCTGTCACATCAGCAAAGGCATTAGATGCTCACAGGAGTGTGAACCCTATTGTGAACTGCACATGTGAGTGATCTAGTAGGCTGTACACTCCTTAAGAAAATCTAATGCTTGATGACCTGAGGTGGAACAGTTTCATCCCAAAACCATCCCTCATTTCCCATACCACCCCCACAATCTGTGGAAAAATTGTCTTCCACGAAACCAGTCTCTGCTGCCATAAAAGTTGGGGACTGCTGCCTTACAGCATGTTTTCTACTTATCAGGGGCTAAAAGTTGGTTGGATCAATATACCTGCTACATTATAGCAAAAGGTGGAGTGCTGTGATCCTGGATTGGCAGGGCAATTTAAATAACCACAGCCTAGCGCATCTCCTGGTAACACTCTTTCCTAGTTTTTTGTTTGTTTGTGTTTGTTTCAGAGGAACAGGCCTTTACTGGAAGGCTTGGACTCCACATATACTTATGAGTGGGATAATCACACGGGAAAAACCCCATGCAAGAAAGCGTCAGCATATTCAACTCTGCCTCGATTTCCTCTTTCTCTCTCTTCTCATTTTCCTAGCCCAGAGTTTTCACTTCACTGGGGATAGGATTTTCAGGAGAGGATGTCACAGGGGGATGGTGAGAGAGAGGATGTGAGTGCACAGAAGAGTATGTGTGTGTTCTAGTGTAAATAAAGCAGGGAAGAGAGTTTATGAAGCGCAGAGCAATTGCATATTTTAATCTTGCAGAAGAAAATACTAAGCCCCATCAGTCTCAGACAGACCTCAGTACATGTCTGAGTCCTAGCTGCAGATTTACTGAAGAAGAGATGATCCTCTGCAATACATTCAGGAGAAGGTAAAACAGCTAAATGAATGAGCCTGAAAAATGGATTCTGCAGACTTATTAGAAGAGATATAAGCTACTTAGAGGGGAAAATGCATTTCATTTTAATTATATTTCTGATGAGTACATTTCTCCCTCCCCAGGTGTGCAAATCATGGTTAATTCAGTTATTATTTTCAATTTCTCTCTTACCAGCAGATAGTTTTGAAGCCAATTAAAAACTTTCAGCTGACAACTGCGGTTGTGCTTAAGTTCCACTGAAATGAAAACTGTTTTTCAAAACAAAGAATGACGGAAATAAGGAAGGTATTAGCTAAAATGTAATATAAGTCTTGGAATAATGACCATGCTACAATCCATCAATTAGGTCATCTTAATCCCTCACTTCACAGGTGAGGGTCTGGGAGCAGTTAAGCCATTTGTCCCAGGGCCACAGAGCCTGTGGGGTGCAGAAACGGACTAGAACTCAGATTCACCACCCTTTGGGGCTGAGGGTCCTCCTACTATTCCAGGCTGGAGACAATATCTCATAAAAAGGGATAAAGAGATATCTCATCTCACCAGAAAAGGTGAAAACCTTTTTGTCATCTCCAAAATAAGCCTTTTGGAGAACCTATAAAATACATACATTATACATAAACATTTCATAAAATAATTTGTAGAGAATGAATGTATCAGTGTATGTGTCTGACCAATTTCATAGACCAATTTCATAGACACATATGCGGATAAGGCTAAAATTACAGCTTATTAACTATCATGGAGGTTTGGATACAAAAACTCAGGACTGGCCAGGCACAGTGGCTCACGCCTGTTATCCCAGCACTGTGGGAAGCCCACGGGGGTGGCTCACAAGGTCAGAGGTTTGAGACCCTCCCTGGCCAACATGGTGAAGCCCCATCTCTACTAAAAACACAAAAATTAGCCAGGTGTGGTGGCATGCTCCTGTAATCTCAGCTACTCAGGAGGCTGAGGCAGGGGAATTGCTTGAACCCGGGAGGCGGAGGTTGCAGTGAGCTGAGATCGCACCACTGCACTCTAGCCTGGGCGACAGACTAAGACTCTGTCTCAAAAACAAAAACAAAAACAAAAACAAAACACCTCAGGATTATTCCCTAAAGCTGGAATGACGGAACATCCCAGTGAAGGACAAAAGCAACAGATACATTTTCTCCTATGTAACATAATCGCTAGAAAAATGAGGATGAAATGGGTGGGGTCTTTGTCTCCCTTTCTGGGGGCAGGGTATCTTTTTCCCTCTTATTGCCCAAGCACGGTGCTTTGTAAAATTTCCATGTTCATGAGGATCCTGCAGCTGCAAGAGTCTTTGAGGAATCTACAGTAGGCTATGAGGACACTCCGATACCAGACAGAATTGCACCTCTGTCTCCTGAGGTCCACACCGTGGAGGGCACAGAGGCTGGTCTGCTAATGGTCCCCTGGCCCCTCGGTCAGACACTAGACATGGAGCTGGCTGAGGGATGGATTTGGCCTGGCCAGACTTTTTGTAATGTTTGAAAGTGCTGCACAGGGAGGTGTCCCTTAGAGATGAGCAAGGGTACAGCGGGGCTGGAAGTGAGGTGGGAATGGGACCTTTGGGCGAACCTTCTTGCATCACCTTATCTGCCATTAGCCTAATCTAGGGATGCAGGCAGGTAGGGAGAAAAGGGAAGAAAAACGCAGCGCTGGTCCGTGCCTGCTCAGATTGACAGCATCACGGAGAAGACGAAAGCTCTGGGAAACTGACCTCCAACACGGCTGTTCTCCACCCCAGTTCTACCCCTCAGAAAGAGCTCAACACATCACAACTATAGCTGGAATCCAGCGTTTCAAATAAAAAAATCTGGCTCCTGATGAAGAGATAGAAATGAAGCACGATCCTTTTTAAGTTGGTCTCAACAGCAAGCGCCAAGCACAAGGCTGGTACTGAAGGATCACATTAAAACCCCAATGAAAACCAGGAACAGAGAAGCCCCCTGGGGAAGCCCTACGAATGTGTTTCAGACGAGTAATTTCCACCTGACTGGCTGGGATACTCAATGGGACTCGCTGCTGAGCAATGATGCATCTTATGTGGCAAATGATTCCACTGCCTGTAAAACAATTTAGTCTAAAATCCAAGCTACCCCGTAAAAGGGAAAATACCAGAGTCTCTGGAGCAGGTGTGCTAGTAAATGAGCCAGCAAGCAGTGTGAATTTCCTGCTCAAGTGAACCATCCTGTGAGCTCAGGGGCCTGGGCTTTTCCCTTTTCATTTTCTAGATAGAGATACCAAAAGAGGCATTCAAAAAGTCTTCCATGGAGCTTTCCAATCAAATCAAGTCAAATTCTGATGCAGGAAGCCTTTTCAGGGGAGTTATCATACTTTGGCTCGAGCCCACTGATCAGCTGCAAAAGTGGTTATGACTTCCTGGTGGTCAGAGGTGCAAAGTATCATAAATGATACTAGCTTTGCTCCTGCTTGGAAATAAACGCACCATCAAGCCCAAGTTTGTGAAATCCCAGAACTGTGTCTCTTTGCATTGTTGCTGATGCGTTGGAACCCACCTCTCAGTTTCTTCTGCCAATTCATTTCATTGAAGAGGTCTTCAGACCGCAGAAAGAAATCGTTGATTTTGCTGCCTTGTTCGTCTCTCTCTGTAGTATAGTAAATTCGCAGTTTTGACTCCTTGGTTAGGAATTCACATATGCTGGGCACAGGAAAGACTATCTGTTCCATTGTCCGGTCTAATCTGACAATCTAGGATGAAAAAGTGGATGAGATTAAATATTCATCTTTGAAATCTTTTACTAAGACTATTTGCTCCTGGTGGTAGACTCGGTGGTTAAGATTGAGTATAATATGATCTCTGATTTTATAACCCCAGACTGGGCTGTGTGTCTCAGATTTATATAAAAAATAGCTTGGGTAACCCTGGAAGAGTATTTTCCTAACTTCGGACCCATTAATTTTATTTATTTAATTTTTAAATTTTTTCTTTCTTTTTTTTTTTTTTTGAGACAGAGTACAGAGTCTTGCTGTGTCGCCCAGGATGGAGTGCAGTGACGTGATCTTGGCTCACTGCAACCTCCACCTCCTGGGTTTAAGTGATTCTCCTGCCTCAGCCTCCAGAGTAGCTGGGACTACAGGCATGCACCATCACACCCGTCTCTCTCTCTTTTTTTTTTCTCAGTATTGACAGGGTTTTACTATGTTGGCCAGGCTGGTCTCAAACTCCTGAGCCCAGGTGATCTGCCCATCTCGGCCTCCCAAAATGCTGGGATTACAGGCGTGAGCCACTGTGCCCAGCCTAATGTTTTTTTTTTTTTTTTAAATCTAATCCAAGACAATGATGAACCCATTAATTTTTTTTTTTCTTTTGAGATGGAGTCTCATTTTGTTGTCCAGGCTGGAGTGTAGTGGTGCACTCTCAGCTCACTGCAACCTCCACCTCCTGGTGAACCCATTAATTTCTACTGTGACCAACTTTTATCTGGATCAATTTACTTTGTGTTTTGTGTGCATATTCACGTGAGGCTGGTGCTGTCCCTAGAACTTTCTGTAATGATGGAATGGTTCTGTGTCTGTCCTATCCACAAAGACAGCCACTAGTCACATGTGGCCCCAATCACTAACATGTGTGGCTAGTGCAACTGAGAGGGAGAATATTTAATTTTATTTAATTGCATTTAATAGCCATACATAGCTAGTGACGATCATGTTGGAGAGTACACTGCTAGGCAGTGTTGTAAATCTTACCTAAGGCACTTTCTCAGATAGTAACATTGGTTATTTTTCCTAGATGGGAACTTTAAAAAGAGATCTTTGGTTATATCCAGTTGCAGTGACCTCTTACCTCTTGTCAAAGGATCTAAAACATACAATACATGAATCAACATGCCTATTTACCTCTGGGGCAGCACTCACTGTTCTTTACGCTGGCTATGTTTGGGCCCCAGGGGTGGACATCGTGCAAGTTTCCTCCATGCCCTTCCTAGACTGGCTCAGCCCCCAGAGAGGAGGAACTCTGGTTGGATTGTTCAAATTCTAGCACACTTGATTGTGTCATAGTCCTGGGAGGCAGTGATTTCACAAGGGCTATGGGTTATAATACAGTAGAGGCACAAGCCTCTCTTCTTCCTCCTCAGAGGTTGGAGAAGTCAGGTGAGGCCCAGGATGCAACGTGCTCTACAAGAAGAGCTGGTTCTAGCTCTCCCAAAACCTTTGTTCCCTGATACAGCAAGAGAGGTGACTCAGGTCAAGCTGTAGTGGGAAGCTCTCTTAGAGGTGAGACAGGTTCCCACAGTCCTGCCTCCATAAGTTCTGGGGGGTGTGTTCTTTAGACCAGTGGTTCCCAAATCTATGTGGGATCAGGCTGGTTACCATACTGATTCTTGTCCATAACCCAACCCTATTTAACTGGAATTGTGGTGTGGGGTCAGTGACCAAAACCTGCACACAAGCAGCTCCCCCGACGATTTTGGTGTATGCAAGGATCAGGGATCACCTCTGCCATCTTCTGCTATCAAGAGCCTGCCTGCTTCATATAGTCAAGTGGACTATGGACAAGTGCTTCTTTTCACTGAAGGAAGATGATCTGAGGTATGCATCTGGGTCCAGGAGGGAAAGAAGGAGTAGACAAGGAGGCCTCCTGGCAAGAACTGAGTTCTAGGCTCCAGGGCCACCCAGCCTAGTTCACCAGAGTGAAGACATTGAGTCTGCATGGAAAGCCCCCGGTAGTAACAAAGTGTTCCTGGCTTTGCGTCGATCACTCCCTAAGGAAACCTGAAGTGGTGGGTGGCTGGCCAAGGGCAGGATTTGAGAGCTAGGGCATGGCTGGTCACTTCTCTTTATCATTTAAGATCTACTCATAACTCTTTTTCAGTAGATTTAGAATCTGGAGTCAGAAGAACATATTCCAGTCCTTCTATGATCCCTCAAAAGCTAGGTGACTTTGTTCACACCTCTTAAACCTGATCGAGTTTCAGGCTTCTCCCCAGTGAGTCAAGGAGCTCAATGAGATAATCTCCAAGGTCCTTTTCTCCTCTGAAATTCTGTATCACAGACATCTAAAGCTTGCCTTTTAAGGGCTCTAGAGGACACGGCTGGCCTTTCAGTCAAGCTCCTAGGCATTAATGATAAATCAAAGATATTTGCTCACATACACTGGCATGGTTGGCTAATCAGTGAAATGATGTGTTTTATTAGGATAACCCAGAGACCTGAGACATCAGGTCAGAACACATTCTTGAAAAGTCTCCATCACGAACATTTCATATTGCCCAAAAGAGTCTGTCCATTCTTTAAAATCTTTGTGCCAACACTGATATTGAACTTGTGCATTTCCTCATTAGCAAAACAAAGCACATCATTCCTTACTGCTCAAAGCCTGTAGAGAGAAGTCTGTGTTCTCTTGGACTCTAAAAGACAGTGCAGGTACAAATGGGCCCACAGGCTCAGGGACTAGACACATTAGGATGAAAATTCCAGCTCTGCCACTGGTGGCTGGAAAAGTGACACAGCCTCTACGGGCCTTATTTCACAGCTCCCCATTTGCAAAATGGAGATATACCAATGACTTTGCAGAGGCTTTGTTTTTTTGTTTCTTTCTTTCCCCCGGAGAAAATTATAAAGCTTTATTGAAAGAATTTAAGTCACATTTTCAATATAACAGCAACATGTGTGGCTTCAGCTTGTCTTCTTTTTAACTTACGGCTGCCCAGCACCTGCTTCTGTAATTTTAGCATTCTCTAGATTAGGTGGAGTTTCCCCTTTCACATGATGGCCATCTCTACACTCACAATGCATCATGACACCTTTTTTTTTTTTTTTTTTTGAGACAGCTTGCTCTGTCGCCCTGGCTGAAATACAGTGGCATGATCTCGGCCCACTGCAACCTCCGCCTCCTAGGCTCAAGCCATTCTTGTGCCTCAGTCTCCCAAGTAGCTGGAATTACAGGCATGTGCCACCATGCCTGGCTAATTTTTTTTTTTTTTTTTTTTTGTATTTTTAGTAGAGAAGCAGTTTCACCATGTTGGCCAGGCTGGTCTCGAACTCCTGACCTCAAGTGATCTACCTGCCTCGACCTCCCAAAGTGCTGGGATTATAGGCGTGAGCCACTGTGCCCAGCCACATGACACTTTTTTTTTTTTTTTAAAACACAGATCTGATTGTAGCGCCCTCCTGGGGAAAACTCTCAAATGGTTCCCCATTGCTCTGGGGATGCAGCCCAGACTTCTCATAAGGATGGTTGACAGGACCCTGTGAGACCAGGGCTGCCTGCCTTTCCCTTCGGATCTCCGTCTGCACTGAACTCTAGGCCCTGAGCCTTGAAGCCTTGCTTAGCCCCCCGGATCACCTAGAATCTTCCCACCTCTGGACTTTCGCTTGCTGTTATTCCCTACGTCTGCAAAGTTCCTCTTGCTAGTCTCTACCTGTTTCATCCCTCTGCTCTTTAGGGTCTGGGTTTAGATGGCATTTCTTCAGATAGGCCTCTGTGAGCACCATGATCTCTCTGCTGAACTTTCTTATGATGCCTCCCACCTGTCCTCGTTAATTCATGATGAATGAGAGTTGCTCAGTGTCCTCTTCCCCACCGGACCACAAGCAGCAATGACTGTCTTGGCCATGGGATGTCCGGCACCCAGCCTAGGACCTACTCTTGTATCTCACACAGTACACACTCATATTTCTATTGCTCAGATGAATGAATGCACGCCAGCCCCAGAGCAGGGCATTGCACACTAATGCCTCAACACAACCCCGTGCCCAGAGTTTACTCAGTTTTTACCTCTATCTGCGCCGTGTGCTTGGCATAAAACTCCAGAGCTTCATCTCCATCCACTTGGCCACCAGGTTTCAGCATGCTCTGAAGTTCTTTGTTATGCCGAGCCAACTAGAATACAGGACAGAGATACAGGAGGTTGGTGTCTCTTCACAACAGGAACACAGAAACTCCTTTCTAATGTTGGGTATTAAAAAATGCATAATAACCAGCAGCAAGCCGAAGGGCAAAGGTGCCACGAGGCTTGCTCCATCCGGCGTGCTGTGCACAGGTGCTATTTTGGGAGCTTGGTAGAAAAGCATGGAAAGCTTGTGACCACACATGGTTCCACTTTCCCCCGATGTCATTAGCCAGGCAGGAGGGAGATGGGGCTTTCTGTGTAGCCGAGGGAGCCTCCATTCGGAATGTTCAGAAACCTTCTCGGTGGCAGATGTGGTCATGGAAGGGAAAGGGGGCAGGAGACTGTTTGAAATTCTTTAACCAGTGGGTGGTAACAGGGACCCACCAACCTCGGGCCCAATATCATCACTGTTGTGTATCTGGTTCCCATACCTGAGTTTAAAAGAGGTGGACGGGACAGGAAACACAAGGCCCCACAGGGTTACAGCCTGCTCCTACCCATCGAAAGCTCAAGGCACATCAGCATCCAAAAAGAGAAAGGCTCTTCAAAAACCCAGCCACTTGGAAAGAGAATTATGAAATATGGCATTCTGGTGCCAGGGCATAAAGTATTGCTATATCCCCAAAAAGGGAAATAAAAGGAAGTCATAAGGACAAGTTCCCACAGATTTCCAAATGCAATATGCAAGGAAGCTGAAGTTTATTTCTTTAGATTGTTAAGACAGGCTCATCAATATTTATAAAAGCCTAAGACTCCTTTCAACTGTCTCCAGACAGAGTCATAAACCATCCAAGTGTCACTGCTTGGGGGTGAATGCTTTTAAGAAACACGGGAATTTCCAACTACATGACCCTATCACTGTGGAAAAATGGAAACGTCCTGGAACTCTCTGCACACTGGGTCAGGCTGCCACAAGCACCTGTGAGCCGCAGTCTCAGGAGTACAGACAGTCCTAGGTTAAAGTCATAAAGGAAAAGCAAGACTGGGGCACCCTCCAGCTTGGAATTTTGGACCTATAGGGAGGCAGCATCTGGAGGAGGCACAGGAGAGGTGATACCTGATGAGCTAATATGTAGATGTTGTGCCCCACGTTCCTGGGGGACGCCGCTCCATCCTCACCGTTTTCTCCATCCTCAAATTCCACTTCACCTTGCATGTAGGCTTTCTTGATCACTTCCACCTGCAACAAGAGCCAAGAGAACAAAATTCCTGTTTCAAGGAAGACCCACACAGGACTGGATGGACAGCACGCACGCTGGCTGTCTCCCCTCCCAGGGAAAAGGCTGCTCTGCACTCTCTCCTATCAGGCTTGGATACAGCCTCAGAATCCTTCATGACACTGGCACAGGCAGTCAACACCAATCCACCTCTCCTGTCGTGAGAAATGAAACTCATTCACTCTACTTAGACCAAGAGACATGCTGTGGCTGGTTACTGCCCTTCTTCTTTACAAGGGAGCAATGGCTTTCAAGTGCCTTGAAACAATAAATATGATATGAATGTAGGCTACAAGCCATACTTTTCCTATCTCAACAATTCCTCCCACCAACTCTCCCTACTCCCAGCCCTTTGCCATTTCAGGAAAACCTAATAAGAAATCTATTCGCATTTAGGAATAGCTGGTGAAACTAGTTTTTCATTTTCCAAATTTTCCAGGTCCCGCACAGCCTACTCCAAATGAAAATAACAGCATGAACTAGTATTACCTACTGAGTACTTACTATGTGCCAAGGACTGTGTCTCAGTGTTTAACATTTTTTCAAAAAAATTTAATGATCACAAACATTTATAAGGTATCAGAGATTCCCCTTCTTTCTTTGAGACAGGGTCTTGCTCTGTCACCACTGTCAGGAGTGCAGTGGTGCAATCATGGCTCACTATAGCCTTGACCTCCCAGGCTCAAGTGATCTTCCTGCCTCATCCTCTCAAGTAGCTGGAAGTACAGGTGTCCATTACCATGCCTGGCTAATGCTTTATTTTTTTGTAAACACAAGGTCTCACTATGTTGCTCAGGCTGGTCTTGAACTCCTGGACTCCAGCGTTCCTCCCACCTCAGCCTCCGAAAGTGCTGCAATTACAGGTGTGAGCCACTGCACCTGTCTCCTTATTTATTTTTTTAGTGGATGAGGAAAGAGTTAAGGAGATAAAATAACATTCCTAAAGTCACAGGTAGTGAGCTGGGATGTGAACTTGGCTCTATTACCCTTCACAGCTGCATGACTTGGCTCCCAGACGACCACACACTTGGCTCGTCTCATGGTTTGAGCACATTTCTCAGAGCATTTCTGTGCCTGTCTGTTCCCTCAAGTTTCTGTCTCCAGTTTCTTGAGAGCAAGGACTGGGTCTGCTCATATCTGAATCCTTCCCCTAAGACCCTCCGCAATGCCCGGGACAATGTAGGGTGTGGCCGACATTTATCAAATGAACACATCATTCATGATTGAATCATTTAAAGAAAAAGAAGAAAGAACCTTCAACCTCTAATTTGCACTAAAAATTATAATTTTCTTTGATGATTCAGTGGGCATTTCTGCCTCCCCCATTGCCACAAGGCCATGCCCATGAATTATTTGTCATTATCTAATACCAAAGGCCACATATTTCAGTACTGACACCAAGTCAGGCCCTGGAAGTAACGATGGAGACAAGAGAGCCTCACTCTGAGCTCGTTTCCCTGCCAATTCTCTCGAATACCAAATCGAGCAGACAACATGTCGCATGCGATTTGAGGCCAGGAGCATACACACGTATGCATGCACACATGCATGTACACAAACGTTCTATTTGGATTCCTAGAACAGTGTTTGTTCCAGGAAGCCTGACTCTTCCTATGAGCCAGAATGATGTTCTCCAACCACCAGGGGGCTGCCCAAGAGCCGGTGCCAGCCACTGCACTGGGTGTTGACATTTTTCCCACCTGAGATAGGTCAGAGAGCTGGGGCATGTTCTTGATTCCTGGGAAGCCGAATGGGGTCCCTGCGTAGTCATTCCATCCCTGCTGAAGAATGACAAGCCTTGCCTCCCCAGTGACCCCGAGTTACGTAAGTTTGTTATGTAAACTCAGAGAGGCCTTCCATCTCGGGCTGAGAACTTACTCCCTGACCTCAGAGATCAAAGAACTGGGCTGCTCTTAACTTTATTTAAAAGTGTACATAAAGGGACTTTTGCCTGGCCCCCAAGTGCACATTCAGGTCACCAGGAGGCAGAAATGTTTTGGTGCCCTCATTTAAGTCTGTCAGTTACAGTTTATTTGCGTGGAAAAAAGTCCAAATAGAGAGCTCTGCCCTCAACTCATGTCACTGTCTCTGAAAGCTGCTCGTCTCACAGCCTGCAACACTCTCTCAACCTGCAAGTCACAGCCAATTGTGACTATCACCCCTCAAAAATAAACCAGATTATGTTTTCTTTAAAAGAAACAAACAAAAAACCCAAACGTCAGCAACCAAGAAACACTTCTGTAGCTCAGACTCTTGGCACCAAGAAGAGACATGAATTCTTCAGCACTGGACAAAGATATGGCTCAAATACCAGCAGCAAACGAGGAAAGAGAGGATAAGCAGCTTCCGTTCACTAAGGGTGTATCAGGTGCTAGGCACTGTGCTAGGGCTTGACATGAATCTTCTCATCTAGTCTTCAAAGCAACCCTCTGGACTAGGTATTCTTATTATTATCGTCCTTTTACGGATCAGGAAAGTACAGCTGAGAGAGGTCCAAGCAGGCGCCTAAGGTAACACAGCAAAACAGGCAGAGCTATGGACTTGAACTCAGGTCTGCTGGGTTCCGTAACTACACTGTCCCCCATGAGGGAAAAACAGGGAGGGAGGCTTCTCCATGTGGTTTGCGCCAAAGGGAGAAGGTAAAATAGCACGTATTCAATGTCATATAGGTTGGTACAAAAGTAATCGCGGTTTTTGCCATTACTTTCACTGGCAAAACCATGATTACTTTTGCCATTGAAAGTAATGGCAAAAACCGCGATTACTTTTGCACCAACCAAAATATTTCACTTCTCTCTCAGTCAGAGGCCTGAATCAAATGTTCCCTTTATACTTCTGACTTTGGGAACCTTCAAGAAAGCTCCAGGAAGCAGATCCTCTGCTCTGTCCCACATATCACTGCAATGCTCCTTGGTGCTACCATCAGATCCATCACCCAACTCACCAGTTCCTTGGGCCTCATGTTATAAAGTATCCTCTCTGCGTTTTCGCTGTCGTGCCTGCTTTCCATGATGGCCAGGAGTAACTTCGAGGCATTGTTCTAATTGGAGAAACAAAGGGAGAGGAAATGTAGAGGGGCTGCTTGGGGGCCCGGCCTGAATGCAGGTGCCAACTGACACATGTGAGGCATCCTGGCTAAACAGACGAACATTTCACCCCATGAGGAAGCTTGGGGTCAAGTACATCAAAAACCATCTGCACCAGGCAGAGAATGTCCCCCTTCAGACCCCAGATACATGTGTAGAATCTGACTTGGGACAAAGAGGCACATATTTGTTAGGGCACGTGTGTTATGCCCTAATGTCAGCTGGTACAACTCCCAGAAGAAATTGGGAATTTACACATGGGTGCTTATGGATACACTGTCACCCTCATGGTGACAGTGGTCAGGAAGAAGCTGCTGCTACATAGATCCATGCTGCCTTCAGGGCAGGGCCTTGCAGGCCAGAGAAGACAGGTAATAAAGGTAATTCATCCCTGTCCTAAAATATTTCTATTAGCTCTCATAACCCCTAATGAGTACATCTGACACTAGTTAACAAATGTGACCCAAAGGAATAATATATGCAGGCCAAGCCACAATTTCCCATTACATTGAAAAACACTCATGTTCGCACCCCATATTCTGTACTCCTGGCTTGACTTCGTTTTAGGCCCTGGGTCTATGATAATTTGTATGCTTCTTTATGTACAGGACTTGAAAGTTGTCTTTTTGTTTTGTTTGTTTTGGTTTTGGACAGTGTGAGTGGTCTTATTTCTTCCCCTAGCTTAGGTCACAGCAGTTGAGTCAGGATATCATGCTATCACAGGGCATCAATTTCTATAATCATCCATAGATCACTGAATTAGTTGAAAAAGTCACTAAAATGCTGACCAGGAACATATGGACTTCTGTTTATTTTGGACTTTCTGAGAAATGGTAGCCAGGTATGAGCTTGAATGTGTTAAAATTAATTCTAAAACACAATTTGTCAAAAGGATTTAAAAATAAAAGAAAAAAGTCCATTTAAACCACACACCCAAATCCACTGTTAGTGTGGACTCTCAGTTCTAAATAGTAAAGAAAAAATAAATGCCATTCCCACAGGTTTCTGTGTCCCCATCTTTCCTAATGACCTTTCCTATGACATCCTTCATGCAATGAATACAGCTCAGCCTTTCAGCAAAAACCCTGTAGTTCTAGGCTCTTTCATGATAATGATGAAGTGCTCCCTGCTGCGGATGGCACACAGAGGACAAATCTCAACATGCCCTGACATGGGAACAGTTAAAAAGGAAATGTGTCCAGAAAGGCTAACATGTTTTGAAATATGCTTTAGAAACCTGATGCCTGCAAGTTCAATTGTTAAAACTGAATCATGGGATTCTCTGAGAATCTTTGGAATCCCTACATAGAAGCGAGGGTTTTTTCTGGGTATACTTTAGAAGTCAACATCAGGAATGGTATATCAATTTCTCAAGTATCCAAAAGGCCAGCTTGGAAATGCTGCAGGTTTAGCACCTGGAAGTCACGATTTTCACTCCGTTAAGCTGTTTGAATAACAGGGAGTCCAAACGTCAGTGGGGCTTCCACGTCAGTCACCTGCAGTCCCACATTTGTACACAATTCAGAGAAACTCAGCAGAGGCCTGCAGGCACATTTTTGGTTGGTGTAATTTTCCTTATTTTAAACCAACATTAATAACCACCCTTCTGCTAAATCAGTGACAGAGAAGAAAAAGGTATTTCCTTGATTAAATAAAAATACATGTTTTTGTGTGTGTGTGTGTGTATGTGTTTTTTTGGTCCTAGATAGGCTTAGTTGTACTATTCTTCAACTGGCCCTTTTCCCTCAAATGGGGAAAAATCAGAAACCATAGAGGGAATGGCGTTTCCATTGTTTCTCTGTTTGTGACTTTCAGAACCAAGGCGTTTAGTACTCGACGCTGTTGGAATTGATTTCTCAGCTTTGAGCAAGGAATCTTCATTCCGTGTGACCTAACAGTTCAGAAGCTCCTATCCCCTCATGAGACCCTTATGTGGAAGAGAAAGGGTGAAGTTCTGCATCATAGTCAGCACTAGCAACTTGGGTCATTCATTCAGTTTAAAGAACTATCTTTAATATTTAGTCTCATGACTAACTGACCATGTACATGTGCCAAGGCAACACACAAAAGCGACTGTTTACAAATGACTGTCTTTTGCTTTTAGTTCCTACTTGCCTTCAGTTCTAACACAAGGTCCATCCTCTTCTTTCCCAAAGGATTGATATCATTGAGGATCAGGGCTGTGATGATGTCAATGCCATTGGATTCATGAGTGGCTATGCAGTTCTGGGCAAAGACACACACAGACATTTACACAAATGCTGGTCATAAATCAGACGTCAAAGGCCAACAGGCTGAACTGCTATTTCAACACAATGCTTACCACTCCCAGTAATGTCTCTAGGGGAGAGCTGCAAATTTTCCGTGAGAAAGTGGTAAGAATAAAAGACAGATGAAAATCTCTAGTTTCAGAATTAACAGTAAACAGTAGGAAAGTCCCCATGCACTGTAACTGATAAATTGGTCGTGTCTAATCCAAATCATGCAGCACAGTTGGCTTTTGTTCTTAAAGGAAAATACGGTGTATGACTGATTCTGGGTTCTGAACCCTTTTTCCCCTTTCAAGGTGTGTTCCATTCTCTCTAAATCACTCTTTTCGTATTTTGTACTTTAGCTGAAGGCTTAAGCTTGGAAAGCAAGTTTCCTGTTTAAGGCACACAATATCAAAATTAATCATCTGCCCCCAGGTAACATCTCTGTTTGCAGCACAATCCACTCTGATCTGTTCCTTTCAACAGGCCTCTATTTGGCAGAGAAGCAAACTTGAGGTAATAAGGAAATTCACTTAGATGTCAAATAAAGCCTTTCCCCATGCCTGTTGTATTTTTTTGTTCCTTTTCATTTTAACTAGGACTACACCATCTGCTTCATGAGGGAACCGGGAGAGGAAAGTGCATCTCACAAAATGCTATTCTCACATTCACAGACAACTGAGACCAGGTTTTTAATAGACAATGAGTTGTCTCTCATAAACCGTTCTCCTCTGAATGAAGGGCCTGGCTCCCCAAGTCACACAAGTAACCTTCCCTGGCTGCTGGGTTTAGCACTGACCATTTGAAAGCTCAGTCATCCCTCTCCAGTCAGGATGAAGCTATAATTTGGGATTAAAAATCATACTTGGCCGGGCACGGTGACTCAAGCCTGTAATCCCAGCACTATGGGAAGCCGAGGTGGGTGGATCACAAGGTCAGAAGTTCGAGACCAGCCTGGCCAATATGGTGAAACCCCATCTCTACTGAAAAAATACAAAGATTAGCCAGGCTTGGTGGCATGCACCTGTAGTCCCAGCTACTAGGGAGGCCGAGGCAGAATAATCCCTTGAACCCGGGAGGCAGTAAGCTGAGATCATGCCACTGCACTCCAGCCTGAGCAACAGAGTGAGACTCCGTCTTCAAAAAAAAAAAAAAAAAAAAAAAAAAATCATACTCAACCTGGCACAATGCAAAAACTCACAAAATCCTTAAGATGCCATGTATAAGCAACGACTCTACTCAAGACAAGAAGTTACTGGGTTGTACTCCCAAAATATACCTCTTTGAGAGACCAAAGTCAAGACTATCTCGTCTTTCTTTTCCCTGAATGTCCATGATGTTTAAATCTCAACTATAAATGTCCTTGTATTACTTTCAAGCTGTCTCACGTGTAGTAATTTTCTTCTCTCTAGCTAGGCTTAAACGTCCTTCGAGTAGTCACTCTTTGAAATCCCCTAGTATTTAAAATAGATCACTGTCTTTTGGTTCTCATTTAACTCTTGCTTTATTGCCTACTCCTAGAAGTCAAGTTGAATAGTTGGACATTCAAACCAAATCAAAGGAAGCCAAACCTAGGCAAAGAAAGAGACCACAGACTGCCCCTCCAATGCCTTTCATTAGGAAGGTTCTGAAGTATCATGAACCACCATGGCTATTTCTCAACTGCTGGAAGACAGCCTCCTGTCCTACTGACTCCCTAGGCCAACGGGCACAGGCTTCGTGATGTCTGAACTAGTTTCTGTCAACATTTCTAAAATAGGACACTTTTTTTCCCCGTCCCAAAACAGAAATTTAATTACCTGGTTCTCATGGCAAGGTCCTTGACAGTATTCGGTCAGACTTTCCAGGGTTTGGTTGATAAGTGCTACGTTCTTTTCATTTATATACAAGCCCAGAAGACCAAGGCCTCCAGTTGTGCTTCCACAAATACAGTCCAGAAACTGCAGCGTCTCACATACCAAATTGTAGTTGGTCTTGTTATTTTGGCAACGGAGGAAGTTCTGCAATTGAGTAGTCCCCAGGTTAGGGGAGCAAAGGCAGAGAAAAGAGGGAAACGTTATTCATCCTGCCATTTTGATAGCCTCTCAAAGATTGGTAATTATACAGAGAGATGCCACGTGGGAGAGCATGGAAGAGTCAGTGTACCCCCCACCCCCACCACGATGATAAGCCCATGGACTTGGTGTACAGCAATGGCCCTCAACAATGCAACCTGCTTTCCAAGGTGTCAGTATGTGGTTGACTCCTATCATCTTTTTGAGTCCTCATTTCTCCATTCACTTCTTACCCCCTTCCTCACTCCTGCCCACCCCAGCTTCCATCAGGTGTTAAGTTCAGAGGCATCTGACATTTCCAAGGGCAGTGGTTTTGTTTAAAGATGATGGTGTGGTCTGAGTGCTGAATGCCCGGAGCCCAGCGCTGGGGACAGTTCACCATAAAATGGGGGTGTGATCAGCTGGCTTACTCCGAGTGCCATGTGGAGGGAGCCTAGATTACTTGTTTGACCATTTCTATGATTAAGTGAAGGAGTGAGTGTGAGTAAATGTGTGTGCTTATGTGCACGTGCCTGAGCAGGTATTCTCCAGGTGAGTTCCAAATGTAAACAAGAGGCACAGATAGAAGCAAGACACTTCCTCAACAAAATTTAAAAAGCCACATTCACCCAACTTGAGAAATAGAGTATTTTAATGAGGAGATTTTTTTCAGAGGCTCCAGTAATCTGTTCTTAAAAAGAAGCAAAAATTAATTATGTATGTTCTCTTTCTCAGTTACTGAAGCGACATGGTTACTGTAAAAAATGGGCAATACGAAAAGATAAAATGGACATGATCTTTGACTCAGTAATTTCCACTTCTATGAAGTATTCACTTCTACTCACAAAGTCTGTATTGGATGTTCACTATAGTACTGTTTGTGACAGTGAAGCACTGGAAACAACCTAACTGCGCACCAACTGAGGAGTAAATAAATTACAGTATGTCTATATCATTTAATATTATAAATTAGGAACACTGAGTAGATCCATATGTGCCAATATGGAAAGATCTCTAGGATACACTGTCAAGTTTTTTCAAAAAGGCATATAGATTAATATCTAACAAATGTTCCCATTTCAATATATAGAAAAGGACTAAAGGATACAGTCTAAACCAATAACCAATTCTCTATGGATGAAAGAGAGGCAACTCTTGTAACTAAATACTTATATTCATTTCGTCTTTATAAAAAGAATATATCCACACATTCCTTGTGTAATTAAAACATTTGTAAATGCACAGGTTAAGAGCTGGTAACCAAGTTCAATGCTTGACTCATTACCAAACTAACCGCCTCCTTTCTCCCCCCTACAACTTAACCCAAATCCCTTTTGCTTCATAACAAGTTCAGGTCCAGGTGGGAGGTGGAGGGAGAATAGATGATTTGGGACTGTGTGGGCTCAACTGTTTCTCTAAGGGAAACCAGAGGAGGATTTCATAGCCATTTCTGCCTTGCTCCAGCTCCTCAGGGAAGACACTACCTGTGTGAGGGCTTGGCTCAGCCCCGCTCTGTGCAGGGGCGCAGGAGGAGTGTTTGGGACAACTCTGGAGAGGGCCTGGCTGTCCATGGCTGAAATTCACAGCAAGGCTCTCCTAGTCCATCTGCCTCTCAAATTTCTGTTACTGCTCCCAGTGAATTTAAAAAGGCATATAGATTAATATGTAACAAATGTTCCCATTAGAATATATAGAAAAAGGACTTAAGGATGCAGTCTAAACCAACAACCAAGTCTCTATGGATGAAAGAGAGGCCACTCTTATAACATCTGAGAGGCAAGTCTTATACCTTATAACATCTGTCTCTCAAACTTCTGTTACCACTCCCTATGAATTCATTTCATTTAATTCAGATTATTTCAACCAGTATTTACAACACACTTCAAGCACTCCTCATTCTCTGCCTGGCCTCTGGGCTCCTACCAGGTAATGCCCTCTGCCTGTTGCCCTCAGGGCCTCCACCCTGAATGACTCCTCTTCCTTCAGGATGTGGTCTAAAGTCACTTCTAGGAAGCTCCTCTGACCCCTGAGCCCTGCTCCAGTGAGATGGGAGCACTGCGCATCACCTTTTCCAGCCCTCCTCACCCCGTGATGTGCGTACAGAGGGGCTGATCAACTCACCAAGGACCACATTGACAGCGCTGGGTGCCCAGCAGCTGGCACAGGGACTGGCACCTACCAGGTGCTTTGCAAACACTGGTTAAAATAATATGAACTAAATGAAATGAATGGAGGGAAGAGGACCGGGAAGTCCTCTTCCAGGCTAGCTGGGCCCACGTGTTTCAAACTCCCCATGAAGACAATGGCTGCCCATTCCTGAAAGCCTCTCCCATCTTTCATGGCTTTCAGAGTGTCTGGACGGAATCTGTCCCAGACTCAGATCCATTTTCTCTGGCCCGCTTCATAAATAGAGGCACGCCACTCACTACGAGGCACAGGGAACTCCTTCTCAGAGAAGAGAACTCCCCTTCAGCATGTACCACCCTGGCTTGTCCAGGCTAGAGAAATCCTGCCCTTTTTGCAGTCATCCTTGGAGGGCCTGGGACCAAGTTGAGATGGGTGGGTTAAGGAAATGGAAGACTTTAAGTCTGTGCTTAGACAGACTTTGGCGGAAAGAGAGCAGGACCTTCATTGCCCCAGGGGGAAGAGCAAAGCCAGCTTCTCAGGGGAGGGCCCCCAAACACATGCCAACTGGCTGAAGAGCAGTTTTTCCCATCACATTTCTGACCACTGTAAACAAGGCTTGCTTAAGGCAGCAACTGCCTGTTTGGCAAAGTGAGACTTGGTGACTTTATCTCTTCTGAACATTTACCAACAGGAAAGTTACGGTTATAAATATGACAAGTGACTCCGGGCAGGAGCCCAGAGGGTGCTGCTGCAAAAGGCCAGATTCCTTCTCCCTCTGCGCTGACTCTGAGCTGCTTTACACCAGGAAGCCGGACACTCTCTCCTTATGAGAATGCCTTCTCTTTCCGTCCGATCCAAGGGGAATCCGGGACATAGTGACCCACCCCCTGTTCTGGGATATTGCCACAGAATGGCACTCAGAGTGGCTGAGTCCTGCCTAAAACTATTTTTTGGAGAAGTGGATTTCTACACACAATAATTGTATTGCAGCAAGTCACTACCTGAGAGAGTCTGATTTTGCAGGAGTTTTTAAGGATGATTCCAACCTCCATCCTTGTGAACCACTGGTCCAGATCACGGGCTTCTAACTGGGCCCTGCTGAACCCTGGGGGCTCCCTGTAATTCCTCCCCGCCATCCCAGGGGTCTCGTAGGTGAGGGAGCACTCTAGTTTCCACTCTGAACAGAGCAGTTTTGCTCTCCTCTGCAGTATTTAGTGTATTTCTTCATAAGATATTCAAACAAAGGATCCTGTGCGCCCCCCGCCCACCAAAAAGTTTAAAAGCACTGAACTGGATAATCTTTATGATACCTTCAAACGTTATGTTGCTAGGTCTTTTTTTTAAGTTAAAATATGTTAAAATATACTATACACCCCAACACCTCACAGCACTGTTACCCACAGAGCAAGGCACTGAGAAACGAGTTTTGGAAGGACTTCATTAAAAGGTGCTTCTGTCCATGGGGTTCCCAGGGCATTGGATTCAAAGGAGAATTCTGCAAAAAGCTAAGCTAAAACTAAAACTCTGAAGACTTCCAAACAAGAAATAATGAATCTGTGCAATTAAAGCCTTACTCTGCTTCCACAGTGGAAGGAAGTGGGTGTATGGGCGAGGGAGGGAAGGTCAGGGAGAGAGGGAAGGTGGAACAAGCCCGTGCCACCAGAGCTAAGCTGGGGAACAAGCACATTAGCACTGCCCCTCTGACACTCATGGAGGGATTCTACTCCAGGCAGTCTTGGGTTTCATAAACTCAGAACTCAGCAGATGCCAGCTCCTCTAAGAGGCCTTCTAGGACCTGCATTGGGTTGGTTCCTCTCCTCTAAGGAGTGGCTGGTTCCATTCACTTCGAGTGGCTGCTACCCTAGACTCAGCTCTGTGAAGGCAGGGGTGAGGTCCTGTTACCATGGATGCTGCGCATAGAGCAGGGATTCACTGATATCGATTAAATGACACACACATGCCTGGGCATCATCTCAACCTACTTCCCCTGTGGACCCCAAGGCTGGCAGAGACCAATGACACCTGCACAGGGGAATAGTACAGGGGCACTGATCACCATGCTCTACCCAGAAACAGGACCCAGCATCAGGGTGCCCCCACTCCCATCCACAGAGGTGCCAAGCTGAGCTGCTCAGGCTTAGTCCTCTGTGGGTCACTCACTCCCCCTTTGCCTGAACCTGTGACTAGTGGTAGGGTTATGGAAGGTGGAGGGTGGACAATGTCAGGGAAACAGTGGCCTACAGATAGAAGTTATCAGCCAGTGAGATGGTTACCAGGCCCTGAGCCTTTGGGGCACATAAGTGCTTTGCTCCACCCAACTGGACTGCACAGTCCTGGCAAGAAAATCTAGGGCTGAGGTGTTCTAAAGCCCAAAAGAGGAAAGTCTGAGCAACTGACAAGAAAACTAAGGAAACTGATGGCTGAGATCCCACACTCAGATGGCAACAGGGATCAAGCAGGGAGCACTACAGGCTGAAATGGGCCAGGCACCAAAGAAAAGAAAGAACCCAACCTCATCTGGAGGGGCCCCCACTAGCATGCAAGCCACATGGTACTGTGGGTCCAGCCTGGCCGACAGTGGGGTGTGTGTGAAATTCCTTCACTTTCCAACATGAGTCAGATCTGGCCAGGTGACGACCTCAGATCTCAGATGCTTTTTCAAAGTTGAGGCTCTTCAATCCGATTGAAAATTCAAACAACTATAGAAGGTATTAACGTTGCAGGTTTCTCTCAATTCCATTTCACAGTTCGCCTTACTGATTAACAATATAATTTCTTAGCTAATCCAGGCGTAGAATCTGTGGCAAGTTTTAAGTGAGAGCAATTCACTGTGGCAGTACCAACTGTGTAGCCACAATCAAGGTGTGACAGGCATCAAGTCACCTGGGGGATAAGGTCAGCCAGGTAAATATTTAAAGGCTGTGCCTTCCCCTGGGCAGATCTGGACTAGCATTATTTCCCTTCCATACTCTCATAACCCAAGTACACAGAACTACCATAGTGACTGAAGTGTCTTAGGAGAAAACATTCCGTCATAAAGGAGATGTTCAGATGCCTGGGTTCAAGTCCTAGTTCTACACTCCCTGTGTCCTCTGCACCTCAGTTTCCTCCTCTATAAAATATAATCCTATAAGCAACACTAAGGATCCAGGATATCATAAGTGCCTAACGAACCTTGGCCATGGTTATACAAAAACAACAACAAAATGAACAAAGGATTTCTGGAATAATCAGTTTAGCAAAGATTTCTGAGCACCTCTTTCTGTAAAACACTGAAAGGCAGCCATTTCCTTTATTCAGTCAACAAATATTTAATCAGAACTTTGTATGTATCCAATTTTAGAAATCTAATATATTTAATTATCTAACCATCCATCCATCCCATTTTTACCTGAGCACCTAGATGTCTAACAGTGACAGGCTACAAGACACACACATAAATAGGCACATACAGACACTTAACAAATACATATGGGGCAGGCACCTATGTTGGTACACAAGATGTGGTCTCTGGCTCTGTGGAGACAGCAGGAAGACAGACAAGGAGACGCATCACTGACCCAGGCTTTTGCATCAGAGAACTTTGCTGATCTGGCCAGGCTTGGTGGCTCACGCCTGTAATCCCAGCATTTTGAGAGGCCAAGGTGGGGGGATCACTTGAGATCAGGAGTCTGAGACCAGCCTGGCCAACATGACGAAACTCCGACTCTACTAAAAATACAAAAATTAGCCGGGCATGGTGGTGCACTCCTGTAATTCCAGCTACTCGGGAAGCTGAGGCAGGAGAATTGCTTGAACCCAAGAGGTGGAGGTTGGAGTAAGCCAAGATCATGCCGCTGTACTCCAGCCCGGACGACAGAGCAAGACTCCATCTCAAAAAAAAAAAAGAAAAGATAAAAAGAAAAAAGATAAAAAAAGAACCTTGCTGAATCCTTGGCTCAAGCAATCTGGCCCAAGTGAGAGGTGCTGAATCACCAGAGGAAGGCAGGCCTTGGCAGCCTTGCCCGAGCTCCCTCCATGCCCCTGCCCCCAGGCCCTCACCTGCAGGTCTCGGTTGTGGTTTTCACACAGGAGTTGCAGGAAGCGGAGGATGGGCTGCATGATGGTGATGACTGCGCTCATCTCCAGGTCGTCCTTGGTCTTGTCGGCAGTGGCCTGGGTGCCCTCTCCAGGCTGGTAGTGGTCGTCGGGATCAGCCTCCCTCCTGAAAGTGGTGAAGGCTTTCCTGGTGGCAGCAGAGGCCTCCAGGAGCTGATCCCGGACCTCTTCTGTTATCTGTGTTGTGGGCTCTTTAGCTAGAAAGCAAGCATAAGGCATGAAAGGCTGCAGAGTCCTCATGGTCCCTGTTCACCACTCCAAAGGTGACACTCAGAAACCTACATTCCTGTATCTCCTACAGATCTTCAAAGTTGGCAAAACACTCCAAGAAGTCACAATCTGCTTTCAGTCCTCAGACAGGATTAAAACTGAGCCACGCCCTGCCACCTTACTTGTGGTGCTACCATTTCACCTATGCATGCGATATGTTTTAGAGGAAAAGCCTTAGTACAGGTTCTGTCAACCTCAAAAATATAAGGGTCTGGGCCTCAGCTTCCTCATCTTTAAAATGGGAGAGCATTCATGAATAATACCTCAAGAAAGTTCTTAAGAAGCTCAACATAATGCTAATCACAATTATTGTTTTCGTAATGACAACTGACCCTTTTGTAACTGTCAAAGCACCGTGATTAAGAACTTTGTGTTATTTTATCTCATCCTCAGAATAACCCTGTGAAGTTAACCATGGCATTACAGTTAGCAGCATTGACTCCACAGCCAGACAAGCTGGGTTCAAATGCTGGCTCCACCGCCTTCTAGCTGCATGTCCATAATGACTTAATTACCATCTCTGTGCCTCAGTCCCCTCACCTGTAAAATGGGGATAACTCAATTTTATCTATCTTGCAGAGGTGACATGAGTTTGAAATGAGTGGAATTGTAAAGAACTTTGAACAGTCAGCACAGTGGCTGGACTATAATCCCAGCTACTCAAGAGGATCACTTGAGGCCAGAAGTTCAAGACCAACTTGGGCAACATAGTGAGACTCCATCTCTACAAAAAAAAAAAAAATTGTTTTAAACATTAGCCAGCTGTGGTGGTGCATACTTGCAGTCCCAGCTACTCAGGAGGCTGAGGTGGGAGGATCATTTGAGCCCAGGAGTTTGAGGCTGCAGTGAGCAATGATCGTGCCACTGCACTCTAGCCTGGGCAACAGAGTAAGACAGAGCCAAGATTTTGTTTTTAAAAAAGAACGTTGAACAGTGCCTGAGTCCTAGTAAGCGTTTAGCAAATGGTAGCCATTCTTCTTTTTCTTCTCTTTAGCTCCATTCTAGACCAGCTGTTCTCAGCCAGGGGTGATTTTGCCCCCAACCCCACCCAGGGCTGGCAATGTCTGGAGACATTCTGGGAGTAGGGGTATGCTGCTGGCATCTACTGGGTAGAGAATGTATATGCTGCTAAATATCTTACAGTGCACAGGACAGCTGGACAGCCCTGTAACAAAGAATTCTCCAAATGTCACTTGTGCTGTGGTTGAGAAACCCAGTTCTAAACTTGAAACATGAGGCTCAGGGTGCTTAACTTTCTCAAGACCACCTGACTCCAACACCTGTGAGTCTACCCACTCCCCAGTACGACTTCTCTTCTGGTGAGATACTGGATAAAAAGCTTTATAAGCTTTCCAATACCTCAGAAAACAAAAGAACATTATCTGACAAAGGACTGACACCCAGTTTTAAAATACGTATTTCCCTCAACTTTCTCTAACATTAAATATAAATCACAGGAAAAGAATATTCATGGATCCCTTGCCAATAAAACCCTAAGCTTGACCAAGAGGAATGTTCTTTATTAAACAGGAAGATCCTTCCGAGCAGCAGGGCTTCAGCTCAGGTCACTGAGGAAGAATTACATCATAACCAGGCTGGCTTTTCTTCTGAAAGCTCCCATCATAATGCATTTTAGAGCACAGAAGTAATGAAAACAATGAAGGAAAACAAGGACTCCTCTGTTGTTCAAGGTCCAGCTGACTGAAGACTGAAGAACATTTACCTTTTTTCCGTGATGGGGCATCCCTGTCTACCTCGTCGTCTTTCTTTTTATTTCCCAAGTCACTGGTGTTCACTGTCACTGTTGCTTTGATTTCTTGCTGGGCCACCTTCATCCGGTCATAAAACACCTTAAAGAATTTCTCTGACTTCTTATCTTCTGTCAAACGGCAGAAAAAGGAGTGCTGCAAAGGAAAATCCATGGATTGTGAACACTGTAACTGACCAGAAACTGCACCCCACTCATGACACCAAAACCTAATGAAGATCAGAGCCAGTTGCAAAAGCTCATGCATGATCTAAGTTTAGGTCAATGTTAAGGACCACTCCACACACTGTAGTTCTCTGGGTTCTAAGGCCTGAGGTTTTCAACACAGAGCCTTTGAAACAAATTGCTGTGACTGAAACAGACACATAGGCTTTGGGAGCATGCTCGAGTGTCATAGGCAGACTGTTGCCAACTAAGAACAACTCCCTTTCACCCTTGCACACACGCAAAACTACACTGTTAATAATGAAAACTGACTTTTTGTGGGGGGATTACTGCAGGGCCAATCATTTGTTTAAGGGCTTCTATGCACTCTTCCCCTGGGCAGAGCCCTATCAAAAATACACACATGAATAAGATATGCTGCCTGTGCTCATTAACAGGTTAGGATGACATGTCCATAAATCAGACTAAATTATGTTAAGTAAAAAGTGCTCAGGAAGCTACACAACTATATTATAGATGCTCAGAGCTGGTGAGGATGACACTATGCTACAGTGATGCCAAAATCTTCAAGAAAAAGGTCATCTTCAAATCGGGTCTCAAAGGACAGGTAAGAGTGGTTAAATGAAGAAGCTCAAAATGAACAGGTAGCTCTCCTCTTGGATACACATTTGTTTTTGGACCCACTGCAAGCAGTAGTATACACTGTTGATGGAAAAACACAATATGGTATCTCAACCTCATTTATGAGTATTCGCTTTTCACCCCTTTGCAAACACCACACTGTTGTAAATTATTTACATAAAAATACAATACGGTCATTTAAAAAACAAAGCTCCAAACAATATATTTGCTTCTTCCTGGGGATCTTCTGCCAATTTCAAATCCTTCCATTTGGAAAGATGGCACTTCCCTATAGAAGGCAGTCCTAGGCTACCAATCCCAGAAAGATCTTAAATCTTATCACCTTCTCGAAGCCCCCTAACTCTTGAAACTCACCCATACACACACCCCAATGCCTGATTCAGCAGAGCCCTAGGGAACCACCACATTTCCATCATCAACATGCAACTTCAGCTGCTTTGACTCTTCCAGCCATCAACTCACACACTTTGTGGACAAACATCTGTCCCGTCTGCCCACAATGCACTTCTTGGTCGTACCCTTTTTCATCCTTCTAACTGTTCTTCTTTACCTCTGGTTGTTTTTTACAGCACAGGATCCATCCTTCCTGCCTGTGCTCCCTGGTTTGTTTTCTCTCCAGCCACTGCCAAATGCCAGGACACAAGTCACCACCTCCCCTATGCTTGGCCTTGTCACCCTGCGTGTCGCTGAGGCCTTCACGATTCCCACTCTGGAACGAAGGTAAGTCTGTAGTGTCCTCCATTGCCCTTTATTGCCTATTTTCTTTTCTTTTAGGTTTCCTGCTATTTCATCCATCCATCCACTCATCCATCTGCCTACTCATCCATCCACCCATCCATCCATCCATCCATCCATCCATCCACCCACCCACCCACCCACTACTTATTTTTGCATTTGTCACGAGGTGGGCACTATGTCAGTTATAAGAGAAGTGAGCAAAAACGAGCCTAGACCTTCCCCCCATGAAATTGACAGTCTCAGGAGGAAAACACACAGTAATTCAACAAACACCATAATAACTATTTACTAAATAGCCTTTCATCCCTACAAAAGTGACCCAGGAGGCTGCTGGTAAACAGTGCTGTGGCAGACACTCAATGCCACTGCCCTATTCTTATATTCCTGGTTCTTCCCCTGGCTAGGGCTCCTCATCTTTTGGGCCCGCCACCAATGCCACCTGCTCAGTGAGGCTGCCCCTACAGCAGCTCCCAAGCCTACTGCTTATTCTCCATGCCCCGTTTTATCTTCTTCACAGCAATCGAGCCCTCTGAATTGCACTATCGCACTGGCTGTTCACCTGGTTACTGTCTGTCTTATGCAGAGTGCAAGCCCTATGAAGGCAGATGCCTCACCTCAGTGGTTTTCAGCTGCCCCCAGAGCTCCTAGAAGAGACCCAGCACACAGAAGGCACTCCATGATTATTTGATAAAAGAATGAATATAACCCAACACTTTATGGCTCCCCATAACTGGATGCCTCCCTCCCCACAGTTGGATCCTTTTTATATTTGGTGGACATGACAGAAATAAATCTCCAAAATAAATGAATTCTAGAAAATTGCTCAAATAAGAGAAAGCAACTTTCAATTGTTCACTTCTTTGAGAGCTCTTGAACCCTCAGATCAACAAAAGAGACAAAAAAATGGTAGGTACTAAGAATGCAACCTGAGGCCACCTAATTATGGTGACTGAATTTCCCACCAAGACAGGCCATCCAACATCTCACCCATGTGGGCTCACAGGGGACTGCCTGCTAAAGCCGGGGCGCACCAGAAGGTGGCCGTGCAGGACCATTCGCTTCAGTTGTATCCCAACCCATAGAAGCAGCTTTAAAAGCATTTTGGACAATCTGGTCATTCAAGGAAACAAAAGCCCTTCAACTAAGTAAGCAAATGAATAAATAAAGCCCGCCATCTGTCATCTGATAGCAGCGCCACACGACACACACAGATAGCCTGCCACAGACTGCACTGTCTGACGGCCAGCCGGGTGACCCAACGGCTGTCAACCGCTAGGGTCAGGATAAGGGAAGCTCTTATGAGATGAGGCAGGGCCAGGCACTGAGAACGCCACACTGCTGTGTGTGTTTCTGCCACGGCCACTAGGTTTGTTTCACATTACTGATTCCAGTACTCACTTGCTCACAGGTTCGAAGCAGCTTTATCAATAGAATGTGCTCAATAAAATAATAAAAGGGATAATAAGGTCTAGAAGACATGAGTAAGCACAGAAGATCAACAAGAGAATAGGTTGGGAACTGGAGAATGGGGAATGAGGATTCAGAGGAGTCCCAGGCCGGGCTCTGAGGTCAAGCTGAAATGAGAGGTGTGCTCAGTTACACTACTCTTGGTATCAAAAGGAGAAATATAACCAGTGCCTCAACGGAAGGAAGACATTCCTTTTTTAAAATTCTGTTTGAATAAATGTTTTAAATTTAAAAAACTTTTTAAGTTCTGGGGTATCTGTGCAGGATGTGCAGGTTTGTTACAAAGGTAAATATACGGTGGTTTGCTGCACCTATCAACCCACCCATCACCTACATATTAAGCCCAGCATGCATTAGCTCTTTTTCCTAATGCTCCCCCCCAACCCCCGCCTCCCCCAACAGGACCCAGTGTGTGTTGTTCCCCTCCTTGTGTCCATGTGTTCTCACTGTTCAGCTCATACATATAAGTGAGAACATGCGGTGTTTGGTTTTCTATCCCTGCATTAGTTTGCTGAGGATAATGGCTTCTGGCTTCATCCATGTCCCTGCAAAGGACACAATCTCATTCCTTCTTATGGCTGCACGGTATTCCACACTTTATGGCTGCATGGTTTATGTACTACAATTTCTTTATCCAATCTATCAGTGATGGGCATTTGGGTTGACTCCATGTCTTTGCTATTATGAAGAGTACTGCAATAAACATATGCATACATGTAACTTTATAACAGAATGATTTCTATTCCTTTGGGTATGTACCCAGCAATGGGATTGCTGGGTCAAATGGTATTTCTGATTCTAAATCTTTGAGGAATTGCCACACTGGGAAGGCGTTTCTTAACAGAGGAATTAGCAGGGCAGACTTTGCAATCAGACTGCCTGGGTGTGAGTCCCAGGTCCTTGACCCACTGGCTTTGTGGCCTTGGGCACACTGCCCAGCCTCTCTCAATCTACGTGGAAGGGCTGCCATGATGCATGCCAAGTGCTCAGTACAGTGCAAACTGATGGTGTTAATTTTGTTTTTCTACTACCATTACATTAGTAGAATGTGAAAACCCCAAGGTGAAGGTAACCCTGTGAGCAGCTAGGACACGATAGCAAGGTGACAGCTGTGCTTCCAGAGTCGGAAAGGCCTGGATCTCAGCTCCACCACTTACTAGCGAGGGTCACCTTAGGAAGTGACAATGTCTCCGAAACCCGAATCTTCTCATCTGCAAAATGGGTAACAATCGTACTTCATGGATGGTTATGAAGGCTCAGTGAGATCACCACAGTAACACGATAGCTAACACTCACTGACTGCTTTCGAGCTACCAGGAGCTCAGGCAAACCCTCACATGTTATCTCGCCCCAAAACCCCCAGAGCTAGTTACAATGATTATTCCTTTGGAGAGCTCACGGGGCCCTGAAAGATAATACACATCAAACATTTTAGCACAGCCCCAAGATACCCAACTACGAAGAACGCAGTCTCCCCAGGATGCCCAGGTGAAGACAGCTCTAACAGGGAGGACAAGCAAGGGCTTAGGGTGTAAGTCCCCTGACTGAGAAGCCAAATAAAGACACTCCAAGCCGGGTGCTGGGGCGCACGCCCGCAGTCCCAGCTACTCCGGAGGCTGACGCAGGAAGATCTTTTGAGCCCAGGAGTTCAAGGCCTACCTGGGCAACATAGTGAGACTTCTGTCCCAATGAAATAAAAAACTTAAAAAGGTACCCCCGAAGGAAGAAGTGGGGTTTCTAGAAGAGAAGCAGTGGTATCTGTTGCGAGAGTAGAAGTGAAACATGATGGTAGTGTGGGTAAAGAACATACTTCTCCTTAGAAAGGGCATACCCTGGGAGTGATGGGAGGCAGAGGGGCGGCTGTCCCCAGGGAGGGCCTTCTGGAATTGCTGGCTGTGGCTGCTGGAGGCGTTCACCTGCCCCCTCTGGTACCTGGTGTGACCTAGACTTAGAGAGACAAGAGCCCTCCACACAGTCCCAGACCTGTTCATTAAGCCTCTTTCTGTAATGATGCCTGCATGTGGCTGTGGGTGGGGAGTGGAGTGTCCTCCTCGGGACTGTCTCCCTACGGCTGGTGGGAGCTGAGAGCAGAGGAGGTGGGTGCACAGCCTCCCCGCCCCAGGCTCCTGAAGCACGGCCCCTCTACACACGACAACGCCTCCCTCTCTCCCCCTCCTCTGAACCTCTTTCAATTCATCCCTCTTCACCCTGACCAAGAGCAAATCATCAGAGATTTTACTTTTTCAAACTCTTCACTCCACCCCACCTGGCAGATGTGAGGTAGCCCTTCAACATAAACCTGGCCCAGAATAGAAAACATCAAGTGATGGTGAGAGAAATCAGAATGGTGGTTGCTAGGCACCCACCAACAGTGAGCTGGATACATGTGGTACATATAAAACATGGAATACTACACAGCCATAAAAGAGATTGAGATCAGGTCCTCTGCAGCAAAATGGATGCAGCTGGGGGTCATTTTCCTAAGCAAATTGATGCAGGAACAAAAACCCAAATACTACATTTTCTCACTTGTCAGTGAGAGATAAACATTGGGTACTCACGGACATAAAGAGGGGAAAAACAGACACTGGGGAGTACTCGGGCGGGGGCAAGGGTTGAAAAACTCTTGGGTACAATGTTCACCACCTGGGTGATGGGATCATTTGTACCCCAAACCTCAGCACCACACAATATACCCAGGTAACAAACCTGCACATTTACCTCCTGAATCTAAAATAAACATTCAAAAAAACACCAAAATGGTGGTTGTCTCTGGGAGGTTGGGGGGTTGTGAGTAGAAAAGGACTATAAATGGGAATAAGACAACTTTCTGGAAGGAAAGAAACATCTTGATTAGGTTGGCACTTTCACAGGTGTGGTAGACAGAATGGCCCCCTCAAACATGTCCATGTTCTAGTCCCTGGAACCTGTGAAAATGCTGCCTTATGTGGCGAAGGGGAATTAAAGGTGCAGATGGAACAAAGCCTGCTAATCTCTGACCTTAAAGTAGAGAGATGAGCTTGGATTACCCAGGTGGGCCCAACATAATTACAAGGAGCCTTCACAGTGGAGGCAGGAGGCAGGAGAGGAGGGTAGCGAGAGACAATGTGAGAAGGCCTCCACTCACCATTGCTAAACCTGAAGATGGAGGAAGGGACCACAAGCCAAGGGATGTGGGTGGCCCCTGGAAACTGGAAAAGGCAAGGAAGCCTTCTCCCCTAGAGTCTCCAGAAAGGAGCGCTGGCCTGCCAACACTTGCTTTCGTCTAGCTAGTAAGACTCATGTTGAACTTATAAAACAATACATTTGGTTACTCTAAGCCACTAAGTTTGTAGGAATTTGTTACAGCAGCCACAGAAAACTAGTATAATGGGTATAAAAACATTTGTCAAATCTAATCACAGTCTACATTTAAAATCTGTGCCGATGATTATATGTCAATTATATCACAATAATAATAATTTTAAAAAGATAACAGAAAGTCTGCTTTGTTCCCAGAAAGCTGGGGAACTCTGTAGAGGGGCCACATTCTGAGGCTGCCTCTCCACCACAGGGAACAGCATCTGCCTGCCCCCAGGCTGACCCCTCCTTACCCTCCAGTCATCTCCAAATCACATTTGATTCCAGAGCCCTTTCCATATAAGCTGTCTCACCAGAGTCTTAGGAGATTGCCAAGGCAGATATCATCATTCATAAATCTGTCACATTATAGATGAGAGAGCTGGGGTTAGGAGAGGTCAGTGACTTGTGGCAGAGCCACAACCAACTCTCCTCCTGTCTGCATGTTGAACCAACACAGACAACCAGCCCCAGCAGTGAGGCCGGAGTCAAAGGCAGGGGAAGCAGAAGACACGAAGCTGGTCTGTGGGCAGATCCGCAGCGCCAGTCCCAGACATCCCTGATGACAGGTCTGACCCGATATGCTTTAAGCAAAAGGCCAGGGCAGGGGCAGGGTGAGGCAGTGACCCCGGCAGTGGCCATTTCCATCCTGAATCCACTGGGCAGGGGGAACAGGAAGTGGGCATGGCTGCTGTCAGTCAACCTTCAACCACAACAAAAGAGCAAGAGAACACAGATCACAGAACCCTGCAGCTGGAAGCACTGGATTCCAGCCTTTTTCAGCAGGGGAACGTGCTCCTCTCCAGTCCCCAAACACCATCTTAGATAAAGACCCCCCTAGATAAAAGGGAAAAAGCAAAACAGCTCCATATGAAGCAGAGCAAAGAGGGTCTCCTCCCTCTCGCCATTGAAACTCCTTGGAACTCCAGGAGAGCAGCACTTGAAAACCACCCACGTCGGCCATCCTTCCACAGATTCCACAGATGAGGAAACTGAAGCCCAGAAAGGGAAAGGGACTTGCCAGGGTCACACAGAACCTCCCTCTCCTGACTGCCCAAGACAGTTACTTTTGACCACACTGGGGTGTGGCTGGTTGAAACCACAACCTGAGTTTACATTCTCACCTTCTGCTAATTGTCAAGTACACAATGTTCCCTCCTTGGGTTGACTGAGCTGCAGAGGGGCCAACGAATCAGGGTCTTAGATTAAAAGAATAACAAAACGACCTTTTCGGATCAGACTTGAAAATAATAAAAGATTGCTTAATTAGCCTGGCTCCCCCATCCTCCCCCGGCCCCGCAAGTCCTTGCAAAGCCATGGAGCGTGGTTATGACGAGCCCGCCTCGCTTCAGGAACAAGAGCCACCCTGAGGTTAGGGGCCAGCAGACAGTGGTGGCCACCCTGGTGACGGCAGGGAGACAGAGGGCCTGGAATTATCACCGGATGCAATTTGGGCACTAGTCTTTGGCCATTTATATAACACCCAGCTCCTTTCTGGATCCACCTATCTTACCCTTCCCTGGAAAGGGGTATTGTTGTTAGACACACAGCACTTTGCGTCTGAGTAGTTCTTGGTAGTAATCAAAGTGTTTTTCACACCTGATGTTTCATCACAGCCTTCCCGGGCCCCAGCTTCCATGTGATGCTGACATGGCAGGTGGTAGGACCCTCATTTTTCAGCTAAAAACCCCAGGGCACAAATGAGGTTAAGTAAATTGCCCATGATCACATGGCTGGATAGCAAGGAGCCAAGGCCATAATTTAGGTTTCCCGACTTCCAGTTCTCCAGGCACGCTCTGCCTAGCCAGGTGTGTTTTATTACCTAGTTCAAAGGGGGACACTCCTTTCTTTAGGTGCAAGAGGTCACAGTCCTAATCAAACTGTGTAAACAAGTGGTCCTGGACAGAAGAATAGGAGAGACAAATCTTCTCCACGACCTGGACATATACCCATGAAGCCATCTTTCCGAGAATTCGGGAAGTTCAGGGGAGAAGCCAGGCTTTGCAGTCCAAGGATCATGGCGTTTCCTGGAATGTGAGCCAGCCTACCTGTCCCTTCCTGGGCCACCAGGCCATTCTGGGGGAGGAACCCCTTTGCAGCGTCTCAGCTGCAGGACAGGGCAGTGGTGGGGAGCATAGATGTATGTGTCCCAGGCTGGAGCCTGGCGGGCGCGGGGATGGCTTGCAGGGGAGCAGTCAGCACAGAGTGACGACTGCGGGACTCAGATCCTTCCCCAGAGAAAAGCATTTCCATCCGCTCTGGAAGTTGGTCCACCTTTCAGAAGCCCTCGCTCTGGGCCTTGAGAGAATCCAGAGAATGGGATTTTCCATCTCACTGCCTCATAAGACACGGCCCTGACCCATCCAGCCCACGACACCATGGCTGCTCACTTATCCGCTGCAAAATGACTTAAGTTCTCACACTAAGGCCAAGAATTTGAAAAATGTGGCTGCTGAACAGTGAGCCAAAGCTTGAGTTTCCACGGGCTGAGGTAAATTCTCTGTGGGCATCTTTGATTTTTCCCTTTCCACATCAACTCTGGGAGTCTCAGGGATTTCAGGGGACATCTCCAACCAGACTAACCCATTCCTGCCCAGCTTGAACAGATACTCTGTGGGTGACAGAGCAATGCCAGTGGCTACCAAGAGGTGGGGCTTACCTTGGCTGTCTTCCTACACCTGTGATTAACTGAGAACTCGCCACTCCCTAGGGACCCTCTCTCTGCAAGTTTTATTACAGTGAACGGCAACTGAACGTTTCCAGTTTGCTGGGTGCTAAGTGCTTTATGTGCATTATCTCATTTAATCCTCAGAACTACCCCATGGGGTAGGTGCCATTATCATCCCCAGTTTACAGATGAAGAAACTGAGGCCCCAAGAAGTAACATGCTGAGTCATCCACCTAATGAGTGCCCTGGCACCCAAGCCCCACCTGACGCCTCAGCCCTGTTCCCAACCACTTGCTCTGTTAAACGCCTCTCCCCTGAGCAGGAGTCTGTCCTGTTCTGAACACCTTTTGGCATTTTATAATCCACCCCACCCCTACCCCTACCCACCAGGTCTTTCAGAGGCATAAACAGGCTCCTCTCACAGTGAAGAATAGTGGCGGAAGGTACACATGCATTTGAATGCCTCAACTTTCCCATGACGTTTAATACATTTGTTAATATGGGCTCCCAAACAATCCCCTTCTGCAAGCGGAAGGGCTGCCAGGGCTGGGGTAATAAATTATTAACAAAACCATTGTCACACAATGACTGCTGTGGGTCTGGAGTCCTTCTTTTAGAAACCAATTATTACAATCAAAACTCAAAGACCAGGAACCATGAACTAGGTAATAAAACACACCTGAGTAGGCAGAGCGTGCCTGGAGAACTGGAAGTCGGGAAACCTAAATTTTGGCCTTGGCTCCTTGCTATCCAGCCATGTGATCATGGGCAATTTACTTAACCTCATTTGTGCCCTGGGTTCTTTAGCTGAAAAATGAGGGTCCTACCACCTGCCATGTCGGCATCACATGGAAGCTGGGGCCCGGGAAGGCTGTGATGAAACATCAGGTGTGAAAAACACTTTGATTACTACCAAGAACTACTCAGACGGAAGGTGCTACAGTTGTCGAACAACAATACCCCTTTCCAGGGAAGGTATAAGATAAGTGGATCCAGAAAGGAGCTGGGTGTTATGTAAACGGCCAAAGACTAGTCTCCAAATTGCATCCAGTGATAATTCCAGTTGGTTCTGGTAGGTTGAATGGCCTCTAAGTTGACAACAAAAACACAATGAATAGCAATTCCCATTAACTGTCACAAAGTAGATTTTTTTTTTAAAGTTTGGATGGCATTAAAAAAGAACAAGACTGTATCTTTTGTGGGAACATGGATGGAGCTGGAGGCTATTACCGTCAGCAAACTAATGCAGGAACAGAAAACCAAATCCGCACGCTCTGGCGTATAAGTGGGAGCTAAATGATGAGAACTCATGAACACAAAGAAGGAAACAATAGACACTGGGGTCTACCTGAGGGTGGAGGGTGGGAGAAGGAAGAGGAGCAGAAAAAATAACTATTGGCTACTAGGCATAATACCTGGGTGATGAAATAATCTGTACAACCCCCTGTGACATGCGTTTACCTATATAACAAACCTTCACAGGTACCCCCAAACCTAAAGTTAAAAAAAATTTGGCTGAAATTTCACTAGCTATAGAAGCCAAATTTCTGCATGTGCAGAGATAAACATCGTTGCTTCCACTTGTCAAAGTTTAACACACCCAAAGGCAGAATACAAGCTTGTGTCAGACCCTCCTCTCAAACAATCCCAAGCCCTTCCACATAAAGCATTTTCCAGCATTTTAAACCAGTCTTGACTTCAGTAAAATTCTGACCTATGAAAAGGGTCTAATCGTTAATACAATGGGCATTCAGAATTGAACACTCCCTTGGCATAAATTATCACTCACCCCAACAAAAAACTTTTTTGCAAGGTCTGATGGCTTTCAACCAGCCAACATCTGCAGCTCTCAGTTTACCAACCTCTCTCAGGTTGTTTCCAGCTTTAATGAGTTCAGAAATAACTTCCAAGTAGAAAGGAAGTGATGAAGTGAAGCAAGTCTGTATTGGAGAGGTGTCAACATTTCAATTTCATTTTTCTGAAATAAGGTCCTCCCTCATCCACACCTCTTAACAAGTGAGAGACAAACCAGTTTCAACTACCCTGCCAGGTAAGGGTGGGGCAGATGCCCGTCACTATGCCGGACACCTGAGAGAAAAGGTGGCAGACAAGGAACCCTTCCTTCACTCTTATTAATCTGGTCACTGGGCTCTAGGGAAGGGCCTAAGCTCCAGGGTCAAGGCTAAGGCAGGGGATCTTCATGATGATTTTCAAGGTGAATTCAGTTTTCTTCAGGCAGCAAAGTTCAACCTGTTCTATTAAAAACACGTTTCAGGGGCCAGTGTGGTGACTTACAGCTGTAATCCCAGCAGTTTGGGAGGCCCAGGTGGGAGGACTGCTTGAGCCCAGGATTTTGAGACTAGCCTGGGCAACATAGCAAGACCCCATGTCTAAAAAAAAAGTTTTAAACTGAGGAAAAAAACACCTTTCTTCTGAGACAGAAAGCTTAACAGCTCTCCTTTCCTGTCTCCCAGTGCCCACGGGAACCGGGACTTACTGGGAAAGCTCTGCCCTATCTGGTAAGCAACATGGTCCCCTACACCCTGTGTGGATCAGAACACTAACTGTGTCACACATATTCATCAACAACTCAACCAACAAACAGTAATTCCTAAAAAATAAATGTAAAGGTATTATCTTAGGAAGCCTCTGATGGTGTAGGCAGGCTGTTGGCAACCACTGTTTCCAGCCATATTTAACAGTAAAACCGGATTTCAGAGAAATAGGTCAGCCACCACTCTGGAGGACCCTGTGGCTCCGACTCAGGAACAAGAAGTTAAGGACACTCCAAATTTTCTCTGGGTTCAGTGGTCAAACAGATGCCAAAGGCCAGTATCTTCTGTGGGGATACACGGCACCGCCATCTGTCTCGCCCAGCCAAGTCATGAAGATTGGAAAGCCTCCAGACAAAACAAAGATGACCAGTGGAGTGGCAAATCAATGATACCTTTGAAAACAGACATAAAATAGACTCAACCTCAAAATTTGCCTGAAGTGGAAGGGGACTGTGGTAGGAAGCTCCTTAGTAATCCTCCAGGAGGGCAAGAAGGTGTTCTGGTGGCTGTTCAAGTCAACATGAGGCTTATTAAAAAGGTCCTCTAAAGCAAAGGAGAGTTTGGTTAGATCTCAGGAAAGACTTTGGCCAAGGAATCAGAGGGGCTTTAAAATTTCAGTCCATAAAGAAGGAATGAACAATGTGAATTGCATGTCTGGGCTGCAGGAGACACATGCCAGCCTCTGAGGGTGGCTTCCAGGGTTGGTTCTATGATTCAATGACAAGTATCCTCTGGTGGCTCTTGTGAAACTCTTAGGTCCTGTCTTGGCTCACCCACATGATCACTGTGGGAACTGTGGCCAGGAGGACACGAAGACCTCCTCATCAGACCTCTACCTTGTCTCATGAACCCTGAAAAGACACATACAAGAGGTGCTTGGAAAATTCTATCACTAAGTCATCCTCCCAGGAGGAGGGTCCAGTGCTGAGGACCTGGCAGTGACTTGGGTGCTATTCCTCCACAGGGGTGGCAATCTGCATCGTGAAGAGTGAGGGCTGAAGTAGGAGATGCAGGGTTAGGGGAGCTGATCTCTGGGACCAACTCCCCAGGTCTTATTTCCGTTCTGTGTACCCGAGGGGCAATGAATCAACACCAATCAATGTTTCCTGTCCTCAATGCTCCAAGGTTCCCAGAGAATTCAACTTGAAATGTATACTGATGCCAAGAGTATTCCTTGCCCCACCCATTTTCTGTGTTTGTGCAGTCACACGGCTCAGTGACAGAGATCTCTATCCTGCATCTTTAGCAAGGTAGAAACGTATGCAAAGGGGTGACTTAGGAACTAGGTGGGTTTGGACAGCTCATTTATTAACTTCTATCCTCAGTTTCCTCATCTGCAATGGAGAAAGAGGAGGAGAACCACTTGAGGCTCTATTGCAAGGAATACAGGAGAGAAAACAGGTGAGAGCCCACACAGTACCAGCAGGATGTCTATACCAGCCACGTTCCCTTCTCTGCTCTCCACACACCTGTGACAAGGACACTTGGCCGTAGAAGCTGAAAAAAGTTAATCCACCCTGGCCTGCTGGAGGCAAGGACACTGGCTCACAGACGGCAAAGCACCAAGCAAAGCAAGTGCCTCCTTGATGAAGACTCTGCAGTCACCCCTAGTCAGCTCCAGTTCTTCCCAACTCAAATGACTCTCAGGTAGAGCCAAGTCTGGTCCTGAGCAGAATGTGCTGGGGCTTTTTGTGTCTCCCCACCCTGCAAACCCATTTTGCTGTGTGCTGGCCCACCAGGTAACTTCCACATGGCCACAGAGAGCATCCCTGGCAGCTGACAGTAAGATGTACAGATGGCCAAGAGGCTAGAGCAGGGCAGGGTGAAATCACACAGCACTCATCTGGGTAAAGCTGCTTTGTATATTAGGGCTTTGGCAGCAGCAGTGCATATCCAAGCAGGGGACAGGCCCAAGCCAACTTGATGCCCTTTAGAAGCACTGACTAGGGATTGGCAGGAACCACAGAGATCACCTCATCCAGCCCCCACTTGATGACAAGCCCGTCACCTTGGTGGAGCAAATACTTTCCACAGCTCTGCCCCCGACTGACCGCCATGGGGTAGACCACGTCAGCCTCCTTCACTCAGCTCCTCCAACATCCCAAGCACAAGCCAACCCACTTCTGGAATACTCTTGCCCTCTGCTGCTCTTCACACAGCTCCTTCTCTTCCCATCTGCTGGGTCTCAGCTTGAATGGCATCTCCCTAGAGAAGCCCTCCTGTTTGCTTCCCCAGCACACTTCTCTGAAGCTGTGATTTAGCTGATTATGAGCAGATTTCCTATCTCTGTCTCCTACAAGACTGTAAGCTCCTGGAGGGCAGGGGCTATGTTGGTCTCATCCCTGACTGTATTAATGCCATTGTGTACAGCACCTGACACCCAGGGAGTGCTCAGTATATAAACATCTGCTATATTAAGCCGGCTGTGGTGGCATAAGCCAGTAGTTCCAGCTACTCCGGAGGCTGAGACAGAAAGATCTCTTGAGCCCAGGAGTTCAAGGCCAGCTTGGTCAACATAGCAAGGCCTCTTCTCCCTCTTTTAAAAAAATTTACTATATCAATGAATGAACAATAATCCTGAAAGAGGTGCAATTCCAAAACACTCAAGCCAAGCTTTGCATCCATGGCAGCTGAAGTATAACTTTATGGCCAGAAGATCCCTGCATGTGAAAGCTTCAAATTCCTGCTAAGTGGGAAAATGCAGCACACTGCTGACCAGCCAAAGGCGGCTGATGTGGTGGTGTCACCTCTACAGGCTTATCCGGTTTTTGCACATAACTCTGTGATGGGCTCAGCCTGGCTGGGGATCCTTAATCCATCGAGTTAACTGTTAACTACCCCGGCCCCAGTGACATAGCGGCTTGCATTATTAACTACAGCCCAGGAGGGATGATCATTTGTGCACTGTCCGTCTCCAAACCTGGCTTCCTCCCCAGACTTGATAGCTACAAGCTCTGGGCTGAACAGTTTGTGGGTTTGTGTTGCAAGGAGGCTAATAAAAACATATTTCTCAAATACCGTATGGTAAGGGCAACTGAAACACATCCTCCTCGAACAGCAATCAAATACATATATTTTTAAAGTCCTGAATTCCAGGGGAAAAAAGAGGCTTGAAGACTTCAGAGGGTTTACAGGACTATCCCCTTCAGTGTTAGGGCCATCTTGATGAAAAGTCTAAAACCCAGGCATAGGAAATTGGTAGAAACTTTGAGAGAGCCTCTGACAGTTTCAAAGAGGAACTCAGAGGAACTCAGGAAATGTGAGCAATGTGAGCGGGCATAGATTTCTCAGTGAAAAGGAGGGTCAAGGCAGAAGAACCAGAGGTAACTGTGAATATCAAATCAGTTTTCAGGGAAGCGGGGGGTCCAAGTGTGTATGTGAGGTGCCTTCATTGTCCCTGCATCGGGAATCTAGCTGTTGGCAACTTATAATGAAAAAACAGTCTCAACCATGAAGTTAACTCTGCTGGAAGATTTCCAAAGGGAAAGTCCCTCCAGTTACTCAGAGGGGGAAAAAAAAATTACCTACTTGGTCTGGAATCCGGGGATATTTTATGCAGATGTCTCTAACAGAAGTTAATAAAGGGAAGTCAGCTTGCCTCTGATTATTCAAACAGGCTACTGCTGTTAAGGATTGCACAACTTCTGGGCAAGGCAGGGGTGGGTTTGGCTTTTAAAAAATTTTTTCAGCCTGTCCTCATGGAACTATGTATTCTTTTCTAAGAACTTTTTATCCTAACCTCCCTACTCACATCTTCTAAGTGCCTCTGCTCTGGTGGGAATGTAATGGACAACACAGAGCCATCTCAGAAGCCTCTGTGGCCACCACCAGGCCGGCCAGGGTGTAGGGGTCCACTCCCTGGGCAGCCATAGGGTTCTCAGCAAGGTGCATTCGTCGTCCCTGCTGAGAATCTGATGGGGCAGCATTTTTTTTTTTTTTTAAATTAAATGCAAGCTGAGTAATTTCAACCTGCAACCTTCAGGTAACAGGAGTTACCCAAGCTCCAGGAATTATGACTGTGGGGTAAACCCATTCTCTTGTTTTCTTGCGGTTCTATTTTCTAACACACTAGAGGAGATGGAGATGTCATCACTCCACCCAGGGCAAGAGGACAAAGGAGGACGCATGGAAATACAAACGGCCCTTCTCCTCCAGGCCATACCGACTGTCCAACTAGCAATACACTTCATCTGGTTTTGGAGCAATCTGAATTTGGAATCTGCCAGAGAAAACTTCTATCAGGCAAGATGGAAGACTCCTAGGATAAGTCCCTCTGATGGAGGGGTTGGTAATAAAAAAAAAATCACGGGAAAAGAAACAGGGGAGGGTGGAAAAAATATACCTTAGAAAACAACTTCTGATGTCCTGGGGCTACACAATGGGGGAGCTGAGCACTTAGGAAGAAGAGGGAAAATATTCTGTTTCCGGAGACAGCTCCAAGAATCATGAGTAGGTGTGAGAAACAAGGAAGCTTATAGATTTAAAAAAAAAAAGAAAGAAAGAAAGGAAGGGGGCAAAAGGAAGGAGTCAGGGAAGGGGGGAGTGAGATCTTTGAGAGACAGGGGAATTAAAAAACACCATAGCAACAACTCAGTCCACCTACCCTGGCCGCCCACCCACAGCCAGATTCTTTACTGACGCATTTGAGAACAAGCTGGTTCCTACCAGCTCAGGAAGGTGAGCAAACCCAGAGAGCTCATTAAATCCCTTCTCAGCGACTCTTGTCTGCCTGCAGATAGTGAGCAAGGAGGATATAAATAGAAGTTATATAACATCTCTTTGTTGATTCCTGTGCTTACCAAAAAAAATGCAGCATGACCTTGTTTTTCTTTAGAGTTTGCCTCGGCCTGCTGGTTGAGGACTTTAATCCAGATAGGAATCATCTTAAAGTTTAAACAGCAGATATAGATTTCCAAGTTAAGGGTGCTCTGCATGGTCGTCCAAGTTAGGAACCCTCAGGGTCAAGTCCTCCTCGGAGGATTAAAAAAAAAAAAAAAATCCACTAGCTCTAAAACAACAACAGCAGGTATGGAATCTTGTGGCTTCCTCTTAGAACATTTCCTGAGGTAAATTAAGGAGTAAATTTGATACCCAAGAGCAAAGCATCATTAAAATGGCATCTTGGGTTTTCTAAAGGAGGTTGGAGCACCACAGGTATATTCAAAGGTAACTGATGGTTTCTAAATACCCTCCAGGCATAATCAGTTGTCTTTTTTTCCTTAACAGGCATGACGGTAAGAGTCCAGTGGATGGAAAAGGCCTTCTCCTTAAAGATGCTGATGGAAATGAGCACTGCACAGGGCAACACAAATCAGGTCCCCTGAAATCCAGCCCAACCTGGCTAGACTCTCCAGTGCCTGTCAGGGCTTACGAACAGGTCGCTTCAGTGTTTTTGTTAGGGGGTGGCTAAAAAGGAGTACATGCTTATAGGGTATGCTGCTGAGCTCCATGGTTTTGACTTCACGTCTAACCTGTTGATGCTACAAAACTCTTTTAAAAACAGTTACCGTGGGAACTTTTCCCTAGCAAGCATTCTTCCAGAAACGTTAAAGGTGCTGGTGAATTCAATGCCCTTGGTGTCAATAAGCTTTTGCTGAGTCTTAGAATGTGTGGCTTGAAACGAGAGGACTTTCAAACATATAATGCAAAGTTTCCAATGCAAATGTCTTCAGAGTTAAGTGTCAGTGAAACAGGGTGGAAAGTAGGGGGGAATAAAATGACCTCAGTGTGTATGGAGGCCCCAGTTAAGCATTTGAAAAATTCTATATACAGTGTTTTCAATGCATCATATATCAGCAAACCAAAATACCCCATAGGGCTATAATCAGCTCAAGGGGTTACCTCAACAAGAGATGCTCTGGCTGTCACTCCTACTATGGGATTTCCTCTCTCATCAGAACTAGTAAGTGGTCAAAACCACAATAATGCATAAATTAAGGCAGGGAATTGGGTATCCAATGTAAGCAACTGAAAAGGTACCCATGTATTAGCTATTTGCCATTACGGTACTGGAAGTGCTCAGATGACTCATAAAATGACCAGAATAAAAGTTTGTTGTTTTGTTTTTACTTCAAGAAGAAAAAGAATCACGAATTAGTATTCAAGGTTACCTAATACTAACCCTTGTCTAACATGTGAGGAACCAGATCTAGCGTTAAAGGGAGCTGTTGTTGGGACAGGACAAGAGTCCACATCCCCTGCCCAGCGCCTGGTTCTGGGTCATGTCACTGAAGCGCATCAGCCCATCTGTCAGCCAAACCCCACTAGCCTTGTGCCTTCTCTTCTAAATCCCTGTGGAGGAAAACAACTTCTGCCTTCTACAGTATGAACAGTGAGGGTCTGCTAGGAACCAATACAACTTCACGTCCCGATGCAGCAATGTTGCCAGGTAACAAATGTAGAAATATACTCCAAAAACTGTATGTGACAATATACAACCTCCGCTCTGCAGCTGATAACCGAGGGAGTGTTAAAACACCGTGTTCTCTTAACACTTGGGCTTTTGGTGTGAAAATAAAATTAAATGGGATACTTCCTCTTGTAAATATAAGACAGGCATACAACTCACACATGTATCCACTAATTGGAAATAGTAGAGGGGTTTGCAACAGCTCTGCAGTGCATCCCAGCCTTCACTCTTAACCTCAAGATGAATTCCAGAAAACCTACAGAAACAATAACTGAGGAACCTTTCTTATATCGGGGACAAGCTCTCCTCTAACTATTGTGAGGAAGGAACCCACCAGAAGGACACCAGCAGAAATTAAGGAAAAGCTCATACATGGTTATAAAACAAAATGTGCTTCTGTTCCACTCCATTTGATAGGTCTACCTTGAAAACTCATTGGCTAACCAAGCAGTGACTACTTGCTTCTCAGATCAAATAATCAGTGCGGCCTGTTCCCACCCTGAATGAAAACAAGATAGACACTGCTCTCTAGTAGGCAGAGCTCCAAAGTGGGTACAGGGCACTGAAGAGCTCCCTCACATTGGACTCACGTAACTTAAAGGGTGGCTAGCATGGTAGAAAGTGGAGAGACTTCTGAGGGCCTTGTGTTCACATCCCAGCTCTGCCGACTGGGTGACTTTGGGTAAGACACATGGCTTTTTTCAGACTCAGTTTCCTCATCTGCAATTGGGACTATTCCATGTAGTCCAGAGAGAGTACCTACTGGCTCCATGCACAGTGCTGGGCACTTTATAAAAATGAAAAGACCCTCCTTCCTTTCCCTTCCCCCAAACATGAATATTCTTCAACCAGTACAGACTCAGATGTGGGGAATATCTGGTGCATTTAGCTTCTCTGAGCAAAACGGGCAAAAGTTGAGATTTAATAATCCTCACATGATGCCAAAGAACATATGCTTCTTTAGATGCAAGTGAAAAACAAAAATTGCTATTAATCTAACTTTTCATAAGGGCCCTGATTAGATGAGCTGCTATCAGTTTCTTCCACAGTGAGGAAGTTCCGTAGGACAGTCTTATTGTCATTAACTTTCCTAAGACCTGGGAACCTGGAACTTGCTGGACGTACATGTATGTAGCACATATAATTGTCATTTGGCAAATGAGATGCCCAGTCTGAAAAGAAAAGTCTTTCATGATTTCCTCCTCCAGAATGCATGGACAGACCTTATAAACAAAGCAAATACACCGACCACTCGAACTGCCTTCTGATTATCAGGAGGGCACAGTGTCTCCCACAGACTCCACTATCAAAGACAACAAAACGTGGAGCCACAAATTTCATCCTGCCTGGCAAACAGATGCAAGGTCCTTGAAGCGGCCATGTCTGTGCCTGGAAAATCGGTGGAGTAAGGAGGTGGCACGGCACGGCAGAGAGGCTACAAACTCATGTTCTGGCAGAAAACAAACCCTGGCACAACTACCAGCTGGCTCCGTGACTCTGAGCACAAAGCCTTACCTCTCAGATCTTCTATTTCCTCATTAGCAGAAAGGGGTCAAAGCAGTACCTACTACATAGGAGCCCCAGGAAGAGTGGATAAGCCCATGCAGTGAGGGCGCCTGGCTAGCCCCGGCACATGAGCACTTGTTACCACTACTGTCCATCATTATTACAAACAAGAAGAAAAGAGGACTGCTGCCATCATAAGGATATTTCTCCAAGCTGACATTATGTATTTCCCGTGGGATCAGATCAACTTAACTCCCTCCCACACCTAAAGAAGGTCTCCTTTAAAATGGTAATAACCATCAACAACACATGTTCATATTTCACATCCTCATGTTTCTATTCAGAAATGGTAAGAAGGCTAAAGTAACATGGTGGCCACATTGGGTCAGAACTTCAATTTCTACATTTACAGTCTGAGTGCTGGGGAGTCAGATGGAGACTTGACCCTGGAAGAAAGTGCACTCTTGGGTGAGTTAGTGGGTGAGGGAAGATAAACAACCAAAAAGTAAGTAGAGTTGCTTTGGATGAGCTGTTACCATGTGTCAAAAGCTTCATGCTGAGCTGAGTGCCTTCCACATATTATCTCAGTGAATTCCCAGAATAATTTACACAGTAGGAGTATCCACACTGATTCATCACGTACACACTGAAGACCTTTCATCCAGTACATGTGGAGGCTCCTCGAGGGGACTCGGGGTGAAGACAGACTTGGTCTCTGCCCCCTTGGGTCTTACAGTCAAGCTCTAGTTGAAGTGTGGTCATTATTGCAGTAAATGAAGCACAGTCCATTATCTCTGCCTCAGGGGATCAAGAGGAAGTTTCTAGAGTAGGAGACATTTCTATCAGGGCCCAGGGAGCCTGCCAGGCAAAGGGAATGAGGGCATGTCCACATGGAGCAAAAGCATCTGAGTTCATGGCCCCGCTGGGGATTGGCAGGTGTGAGTTGCAGCTGCAGGACAATGAGTGTGGGGGAGTGGGTGGAGAAACCCAGGTGGCGCCAGACCATGCAAGGCACTGATGGGTTCCGTCAGGGAGGCCATGGGCTCCATACTCCACAGAAGGCTGTTCAGATGGGGAAGCAGGTGGTGAGGGTTCCATTTGGGGGGCATCACTGACAACCACATGGAAGAGAGAAATGCCCAGAGGCAGGGAGGCCACTAAAAGGCTAACTCAGTTATCCAGGCGAAAAGGCTGGCAAGTGCAGAGCTCAGCAGCCCCATGCTGGCAGCCGGTCAAGCCTGGTGGTCAAGCATATGAGTCCTGAAGCCACCGTGCCTAGTTTCAAACCGCAGCTCCTGCATTCCCAGCTGGGCCACTCTGACTTCACAGTGCCAACTATCTGGTTCATTGTAAGTCCTAACAATGGTTAAACTCCCAGGAGGTAGAGTGGGCACAGATTAGTTCCTGGGGGAAAAGCAAGAGAAAAAGATATCTGATGACTGCAAAGCTTCTAGCTTGGGTATCCTTGGGTGTTGGTGAGTCCACTGACAAAACTGTGGAACACAAGAGAGCAAATGGAATGGAGGAAGGGAAATGATAGCATCATGGGGTCCTGCTAACTTACAGCTAACACAAGTGGAGATGCCCATCAGGGATTTGAGCAGAAATCTAGAAATCAGCAGAGAGGTGGGACCAGGAGCTATATCTTTGGGAGGTGTCGGCATACATGGCTGCTGGAGGCCTTGGGAGTAGATGAGATTACCCAAGGGGATCGGTAGAAAAAGAAGGCAAACAGGCTGGAGATGGGGCTCTAACATTTCAGATGTTTTAAGGTCAATTGTACATGCCCTGAGAAGTCCCTGTGTTCACCACTAGGAAAACGTTTGTAGGAGGCACAGAAATAGCACAGCATTAAGCCATAAGGGAGTGACTAACCTGGAAACGTGATGCTTTGGGGTAGGATGGTCAGAGGGGGCTCACAGATCAAAAGTCTGTAATCGCAGGTGTCTGGATTCTCAGGCTACACAGACAATTCCCTAAGGAATGTCCTGCTTTATCTGCCTCCCAAATCTGTGTTGAAAGGTATTAAACTGGGGTGATGGAGTACATCCTGGCAGAGGCTATGTGGGGAAAGCAGAGATCACTCTAGGAAAGAAAACGTCTTTTAAAAAACAACCCTGTCTGCCCCCACCAAAAAGAAGAAAGAAAAGAAAGAAAGGAAGGGAAGGGAAGGAAAGAAGAGAGGGAGGGAGGGAAGGAGGGAAAGAAAAAAAAGACAGTGAGAAAGAGAGACAAAGAAAGAAAACAAAAGAAAGAGAAAAAGAGAAAAAGAAAAACAAGAAAGAAAAGAAAAAAAAGAAAAGGGGGAGGAAGGAAAGAAAAGGAGAGGAGAGAAAGAGGGAAAGAGAGGAAGGAAGGAAGGAAGGAAGGAAGGGAGAAAGGCAGGGAGATAGGCAGGGAGGCAGGCAGGGAGGCAGGCAGGGAGGCAGGCAGGGAGGGAGGCAGGGAGGCAGGCCCGCCCTAGCCTGTTTCCTTGAATTCCCATTTATTAGCTGAGTAAGTGGCCAACATACCTTGGGACTTAGGATATTGCTCATCTGGTGAATATTTACTTAAAAATTGCCATACTAGGGGGTGAGGAGCACAGAACAAAGGGAAAATACTGTGTTTCTTTCCCTTAGGCAGTTTAACATCTACGTAGTAAAGATTAAACAAACTCTGGGGTCAGCAAACATTTTTCCAAAGGGCCAAATGGTAAACATTTCACATGCTGAGGGTCATCACAGTCTGTCACAACTACTCAACTCTGCCCTTGAAGCAGGAAAGCAGTTAGGACAATCCCAAAGGAAAAACTGCAGCTATGCACCAATAAAACTTTATCTACAAACACAGGCGGCTGTCTGGATTTTTCCCGTGGGCTACCATTTACTAATCCCTGAACCTCCAGAGGAGGACTGACCAATCCTCTGCCTGGCAGTTCCCAAGAGGCATCTCATACTCAGAAGTCACTAAAGAAAGTTAGGAAGAACACAGACCTCTTGCTAGACCGGAAGGAGGAGAAAGAAATAATAGTATCTGGACCTGTTGAGGATTCAGTGGGATAAAATGAACTGATGGCTTTACAAAAATTTCCAGGTCTTCTCTGTCATTTTTCTCTGCACTTTTAGTAAAATTTTAGAGACCATGGAAAACCTGAGGTTCTCTCTGAAGACATCTCCTCTTAGAAACAAATTCTTAGCCTCGCGTGGCGGCTCATGCCTGTAATCCCAGCACTTTGGGAGGCTGAGGCCTGGAGTTCAAGACCACCAGCCTGGCCAACATGTAGAAACCCCATCTCTACTAAAAATACAAAAAATTAGCTGGGCATGGGGGCAGGCACCTGTAGTCCTAGCTACTCAGGAGGCTGAGACAGGAAAACTGCTTGAACCCATGAGGCAGAGGTTGCAGTGAGCTGAGATCGCACCACTGCACTCCAGCCTGGGCAACACAGTGAGACTCTGTCTCAAACAAGCAGACAAGATACAAATTCCTGCTTCTAGCTTTCGCAGGAAGGAAGGAGATTAACATTCTGCTTCCAAAGATCTTCCCCTCCCCCTTCCCCTCAACAGTTGCAGTCCTGTCATGGAAGGCCAGATAAGCAGATGTATGTCACTGTCCACTTCTGTCCATATTGTTGGTTCTGCTACTCAGGAAAGAAGAAAAATCATGCTGGGTCTCCACCTCCTCTGGAAGCATGAACCAGGATGCACATTCTCCCCTGGGACCACCTCAAAAGGATTGTGCCTCTTATAACCAACCTGGAAGGACTCACGGATGAATGATGCTGACAATTCTTGCCGTAATTTCTTGCCCCGAACTGGGAAACTGAATGCCAGTAGGTGCATGCATTATCTAGTATCTGCCGTCACTAGGAGAGCTGCGCTAAGGATGACCAGGGCAGAGCTGTGGGACTGCTATCTTCTTCTGCAGGAGAGCTCACTCAAGTCTGATATGCCTAAGAATGCAATGACTTTTGAATTTTGAGTTTCTTCCTGAAGACCTGGATTTAACCCAAAAATCCTCAAGGATTCTTGTTCAATAACAGTCTCCTGGGAATGGTGAAGAAGGGTGTGAGGTGTTCAGGTCGAAGGCAAAGAAAGCAGGAGGGAAGGAAGGGAAGGAGGGAAAGAAAGGAAAGGAAAAAAGGACAGACAAGACAATGGCCTGGGCCAGGGAGCACTTCAAACCACAAAGAAGTGAGTAGATCGCTGTTTTTCTTTCTGCTTCATCCCAGAATGTCTCTCATTACTTTTAATGGCAAAAACTGCAATTACTTTTGCACCAACCTAAATAACCTGTACCCAAGGCAATGAAATTTTCCAGTGTCCTGGAGTTCTAAAATCATTTTTAATATGTACAGTCAGAGGGACTTGGGTCAATTGAGTGTGAAAATAACATAAAACAGAGCGTCCCCCAGGCCCACTGGATGATAAACCACTATGCAAAAATGGAAAATATCAGAAGTAGGATTTTAGACAGAAAACAACTTTCATAAAATACAGCATGTATTTAAAATAAATAAAAATATTATTAATTAGAGCCGAGCATGGTGGCCAGCACCTATAGTCCCAGCTACTCAGGAGGCTGAGGGCAGGAGGATTGCTTGAGCTCAGGAGTTCAAGTCTAGCCTCAGCAACATAGCAAGACCCCATCTCTTAAAAACATATACGAACAAATAAAAATAAGAACATCATCTTGAGATCTTTGTATTGGCCAGACGCTGTGTGAGGTGCTTTCTATAAATAGTCTATGAAACCATCTCAGGAGTTCTCTGAGGTGGGAACTGTCACCATCCTGTTCTCCAAGTCAGGAACCAGTGGGATGAGTGAGGTGGACTTCGCCAGGAGTCCTGATGTGGGCATGTAGGAGGCAGGGCTTGAGCCCAGGCTGTACCCACACCACAAAATCAGCAGCTCCGGCAGCACCTCTACATGTCTACCGGACCACACGCTTTACCCCCATGTTCTTTGCAACTCCATAAGGAAGGGACTAGGCTTTTCCAACCCTCATTTTGCAGATGAGGAAACTGAGTTTCAAAGTTGATCTAACAAACCCCAAGGTCACTCAAGGCTGGCAGGGGCAGAGCTAGAATTCCAGCACAAATACTGTGGTCTGAAGGCCATGCTCCTGTATGTGATAGGCTCTCTCTTTCCAGGGGTCCTCCCCGAGTCCCCAACTTTACTCCACCATTTCTCAAAGGAGCCCAGCTGGTCCTTGAGCCAACCTGGGACAGCTTTGCTGACCCCTCACAGCTTCAGCTGAAGGGCAGGGTCTCTGGGGACGCCTGCTGGCGACAAGTCACTGCCTCCCTCTTTCTTTAATGCCAACAGCTCTCGAACCCCTCACATGCAGGAGGAGAGCTGCCCTGACTCCAATGCTGGCTCCACTCCTTTCCCACATGGATAAAACTGAGGTTAGAAAACACCGCTCAGAAGTGACTCATTCCTGACTTCCCTGCCAAAAACAACACCCATTTACGTAACTTGCTCACACACCAATCTTTTCCTCCTCCTCAGGGTGACTGCCCTGTCAAACCAAGGCTGATCTTCCTCACAAACTGGCCTTCTGTTTCCAGCAGAGGCAAATCAAATTACCCTTTCCACCCTCATCTCTCTGCTAACTGGGGTCAGAGGTAGCCCAACCAACGTGTCCCTCCCACACTGTGTTGCAGTGACTTCTGGAAGGGATGTGAGATTTCCTATCTCACACTGGTTCTTGGGCTGATTTCTTAAGCCAACCTCAAAAAAAAAAAAAAAAAAAAAAAGAGTGTGGTGTAGGAAAGGCCTCATGAACCAGGGATCACTCTCTCTGCTGAATTCGCAGGCCAGTTTCCTGACGGAGCACTTCTCACATTTTCCATCTCTAGCTGCTTACGTGCAGAAAAGAAAACCCTTTTCGGGTGTGTCTGTAGACTAGACTTTGGCATAGGAATAGACGTGGGCAGCCATTTGATACATGAAATTCCTGGTGCTTCTGAAACCAGAAGCAATTAGTCCAAAAAAATGTTTAACCATCTATCCCCATAATGTGCTAGGAGGTTCTCTATGGGCACGTCAGCATACATATCCCAAAACATCTGTATTGGCTTAAAAAAATAAAAATAAAAAACGAGGTATGTCCAAAGATAGCCTCTCCTACTCTTCATTCCAGGTAAGGACAGCCCCTGTCCTTCTGTAAGGAAGAGGAAGCGAAGGGAACTTCCCCCAGACACTGGTGGGAACATCTTAGGAGGAAGGAACACAGAAATTGGCAAGGACTCGAAGGACGGATATGAAAGTGCCGTGAGCCCTGCTGAGCCCCGTGTGTGCCAAAAATTAATTCATAAGCAAATGCTTATTTTATAGTTTTCCACTTGCTACAAAACATCAAGCCACAAGGAAATATTTCTTCTGGGGGCTGGCAGGAAGCGGGTGGCACCAGAGTGGGGAGAAAGAAAGCAGGAAGTTCTCTTCAAGACAAGCGTGATCCTATCACCTGACAACGTGTCACTCGTTTCTGGAAAATCCATGGGCTGTGGTACTGTCTCCTTGTTCCCACAAGCAGAGGATTCAATGTGAACCCTGCTCTGATGGCAGCCAGGTAGAAGTCTGGGAGTCATGATCTATCCTCAGATGTTATCACCATTGCAGGAGCCGGGACAGGGAGAGTTGATGCTGGGAGACCTGGGGACACCACCCCTGGGAGCCCATTATGCCAGACTGGGAAGTAACCTGTATTTGGCTTCCAGGCATTTCAGGGCTTTAGGTGATGATGTGATGGATGACAGGGTTTCATAAAAAGGGAGCAAACTCCATGAGAGTGCCTAGCAAGCACATCATTATTTGTGGATTCCCATAAATTGAATCCTCTAGGGTCTGGACAATGAAATCTAGAACTTCTGGAGTGCTGTGATTCCCAGTGAGCTTATCCTAAGGCAGGACTGAATTCTCATACAACATCCAAAAGGAGAAAGACAGAGTCGACACTTTCGCAAAGAAGGGATTTAGTATGCAGGGAGATCCAAACTCCTCAACTGCAGAGACAATGGTGTCTCCCTTTCCTGTAGCTGTGGCATCCAGCTTGGGGGCCTGGCTGACCCATGGTAGGTGCTCAATCGATTATAATAGGGGTGGTGATGAGGGACCCAGCCCCAAAATGTGGTCTCCAACAATTCTCTCTTTTTATACACATACCTTCCTCACAACAAGAGATGGAGCTTTTCTCCCCACCTTTGAAGTGGGGCCGGCCTCATGTCTGGCTTTGACCAATAGAATGTGGTAGAAGTGACATTCTAGGAATTCTAAACTCAGGCTTTGAAAGGGCTAGTAGCTTCCACTTCCTGCTTCTTGAAACACTGCTTCTCAGAACCCAGTCACCATGTTCTAAGAAACCCAAACCACACAGAGAACCAAGGCACTCCAGTCAGTCAGTACCCCCAGCTGAGCTCCCAGCAAAGGACCAGCACTAACAGCCACAGTCAAACAAGTGACCACATAAGCTGTTCTAAGACCAGTCAACCCCCTGATGGTTGCAGACCCAGCCAAGATCACACAGAGCAAAAGAACCACCCAGCTGAGCCCAAGCTCACAGAATCATGCTAGGCACCAAAATGGCCATTGCTTTAGGCTATGCAATTTTTAGGTCGTTACTCAGTGACAGATAACTACAGGTGGAGGTGGGAGGGACAAGAGGTACAGGATATTTTATCATGGGTTTTGTCCAGCTCTGGAGCTCTGAGTAAGTCATAACCTCCTTGAGTTTCTGTTTCCTTATCTCTATAATGGGGATAATGCAGGTCTGGCATACCCACAGAGCAACTGGGAGACTCAAATGAGACATTTTGAATGAAAGGACTACATAAGCAGTAAATCGCCAAGCAAGATGAAACTGTATACTAGTCATATTTGTCTTTGCTACTGAGCTCTGAGCTCTGCAGCCACGAACCCATCCCCAAACCTCTTATGCCTCTGCCTTTGGAGATGACAATTATTTACCTTGTAAGAAGCCAAGTCAGCCTCCTTCCTAAAGCACCTGACCTCCTACCTCAGATCATCCTGAAGAATGAGGCCATTAAGGGCAGTGAGGAATTTGGGGTGCCAGGTTGCCCCAGTTCAAATGTTGGCTCTGCTAGTTTTTTTATTTTTATATTTATTTATTTATTTATTTATTTATTTATTTATTTATTTATTTTTTGAGATGGAGTCTCGCTTTGTCACCCAGGCTGGAGTGCAGTGATGCTATCTTGGCTCACTGCAAGCTCCACCTCCCGGGTTCACACCATTCTCCTGTCTCAGCCTCCTGAGTAGCTGGGACTACAGGCACCTGCCACCACGCCCAGTTAATTTTTTGTTTTCAGTAGAGATGGGGTTTCACCGTGTTAGCCAGGATGGTCTCAATCTCCTGACCTCGTGATCCACCTGCCTCGGCCTCCCAAAGTGCTGGGATTACAGGCGTGAGCCACCGCGCCCAGCCAGCTCTGCTACTTAATGCTTGTATGATTTGGGGTAAGTTCCTTAACTCCTTTGAGTTTTGGTTTCCTCACCTATAAAAAGGGATAATCATGGTACTTTACTTCATAGGGAGGCTGTGAAGATTACATCAGAGGATACATAGAAAGTCCTTATGCATAATTCTTGGCACATAATAAGCACTTAATAAACGTTGGTTCTCATCGTCATCATCATTATACGTTTTTTACTTTTTTAATTTATAAAATTATCATATAGCTAAATTGACTTTCTTCGGTGTACTGCTACATGAATCTTCACACACATGTGGATTCGTGTGACTACTACTAAAAACAGAACACACAATGGTTCCATCACCCAAAATATGCCTCTGTGATCTTCCTTTATAGTAAAATTCTCCCCTCCTGCCTAGCCCTGGCAAATGCTAATGTGTTCTCCATCTTAAGAGTTCTGCCCCTTCAAAATGTCATAGAAATGGAACCACATAGTATGTCACCTTTCGAGACTGATGTTTTTCACTCAGCATAATGCTTCTGAGAGACATCCAATGTCTTGCACTCATCAATATATTCCTTTTCATTGCTGACTACGATTCCGTTGTATAGATGTATGGTGATTTGTTTAATCACTATTGTTTTTAATAATTATTTTCACAAGCCAGGAAAGACTTAAGAAATAAGACCAGCTGACCATTGCCACTGGGTTCTAAGACTCCTTGGGGAAAATATCTAATGATTGTTGAAATGTCCTGACTCAAAGTTGCAGGGAAGCCGGGAGTCTGTTTATGCCTCACACATGCTAGAGGTGGAAACAGAAGCCCAGGGATAACTTCCCTCATCTCACACAAAACTGGACTTGAAAGCAGGTCTCACTCTTCTTCTCCATGTGAAACATGTTTGGAATCCTGAGGGGAGGTGCTGCTAAACATAAGAGTTCTTCTGCAGGCCTGTCCTCAGACAGGCAATACAGTTGTCCCTCGATATCCGTGAAAGACTGGTTCCAGGACCTCTGCAGATGCCAAAATCCCGGGATGCTCTCTTATGTAAAATGGTGTAGTATTTACATATAACCTAGGCACATCCTCGTGTATACTTTGAATCACCTCTAGATTACTTACAATGCCCAACACAATGTAATGTACCATGGTTTGTCTAATCACCATTATTTTTAATAATTATTTTCACAAGCCAGGGAAGACTTCAGAAATGGAATCAGCTGACCATCACCACGGGGGTTCTAAGACTCCCTGGGGGAAAATATCTAATGATCACTGAAATGTCCTGCTTCACAGCTGCAGGGAATCTGGGAGTCCATTTATGCCTTATACTTGACAGACATGAGAACGGAAAGCCCAGGGATGGGAAATACTTGTTAATGCTTCATTTTAAAATATCTGTATTATCTTTTTACAGCTGAATTATTATTTTTAATGTTTTTTTCCCTAAATATTTTATTATTATTTTTTTTTTGAGACAGAATCTTGCTCTGTCGCCTAGGCTCGAGTGCAGTGGCACAATCTTGGCTCACTGCAACCTTCCCCACCTCCTGAGTTCAAGCAATTCTGGTGCCTCAGCCTCCTGAGTAGCTGCAATTACAGTCGTGCACCATCACACCCAGCTAATTTTTGTATTTTTAGTAGAATCGGGGTTTTGCCATGTTGGCCAGGCTGGTCTTGAACTCCTGGCCTCAAGTGATCCACCTGCCTCGGCTTCCCCAAGCTCTGGAATTATAGGTGTGAACCACTGTGCCCAGTCTCCCCTGAATATTTTAAATCTGCAGATGGTTGAATCCAGATGCAGAACCGACAAATACAGAGGGCAGATTGTATACATTTCTGGAACCATGTAGGCCTGCCTGCTTCCCTGCAATTCCCCTTGCTACCACCTGTCATCAGGAAACATGGATCTCAAGAAAACCAGCTGACCACAGACCCATTTCCCTTCCTGAGACCCTCCACGGTACACTGAACAGGAAGTGACCATGCTTCGCCAGCTCTGGCCAGAACCCACCATGTCTTCAGTGGAGCACAGCATCTCAGCAATCGTTAATTGCCGCATTGCGGTCTTAGCCCAAGTCAGGCTCACTTCCCAGCTGGCCACTTACTACTCTGAACCAACTCCTCAGCAGCAAGATGAAACTCTGAATCACTCCTCCTGGGACTTCAAGGTTCCTGTCCTTAACTGGCCCCAGACACAACCCTAGTTCCACATCATTTTCTCCAGAGAAAGAGAAGCTTGAGGCCAAGGGGTTCTGACAAGTCAAGTCTAGGCTAGAAGACATTTTCCTGGAACCATCGGCCTCCTATGAGACACGGGGTTAGACTGGGGCCCCCAGGGGTCACAGAAGCAAGGAGGAGAAAACAGCATGTGCATGTGGCCCCTCGGGGCCACACCCTTCCATCCTGGCATGCACCCACAGGCCCCCCGCACCACCACTGAGTACCCCCAAGAGAAAACAGCCCCACTCCATACATGGCTGAACTGCTGTAACTCCATCATGGTATTTCATCTGGATCCTGGGTGTATGAGTAATAAATGTATGAAAACATGAAACTAATATTCATAATTACCTTACAAGATAAAGAACTTGAAGGAAAAACAGCTTGTGTGTGCCTGGCCATCACCATCAGGATGCTCCATGAGAAACATGGCATCTCACCAGAGCCACAGACATCATCTGCCCAGGAGTCGCAGTGCGGCAGCCCTCAGCCCCCACCAGCCACTGTACTTCATTGTTAGTACTTAATTAATGGTGCCTTTGTGCTCCTGGTCATCCCGATGCCAAGCCCAGAGCCGACTGGGACCTCTGACTTCTCTCTCCCATGTCTAATCAGGTGCCATTTCAGCCAACATTTGCCAAATATCAGCAGGTCCAGGCCTGGGCCTGGTGCAGGGAGTGACAGGGTTTCTATTCATGATATCCTGTCCCTCACCCACACCCCTTTAGTCCCAGCAAGGTTCAGACTCCCATTCCCTGCCCTCCTTTATTTGTTGATTGACAAATAACATAGCTACAGTAAAGCACACCAATTTTAAGCATCTGGCTCAACTGAGTTGTTGTTTTTTCTTTTTTAAACTTTTATTTTAAATTCAGGGGTGCAATTGCAGTTTACATAGGTAAGCTTGTGTCACTGGGGTTTATCACATAGATTGCTTCACCACTCTGGTATTAAACCTAGTGCCCATTAGTTATTTTTTCCATCCTCTCCCTCCTCACCACCTCCACCTTCCGAAAGGCCCCAGTGGGTGTTGTTCCCCCTCTAAGTGTCCATGTGTTCCCATCATTTAGCTCCCACTTATAACTGAGAATGTGCGGTCTTTGATTTTGTTTCTGTGTGTTTTTACTAAGGATAATGGCCCCCAGCTCCATCCGTGTCCCATCAAAGGACATGATCACTGAGTTTTAAACATGTGCATACTCACGTAACCACCACCTAAACAAATGGTCGAATATGTTTCCAGCACCCAGAGAGCGCTTTTGTGCCATTATGAGAAAATATCCTGTCCCAAGTTATGACCTCTTTTATCAGAGATTTAAGTTCAGGTTCTCATCAGCTCTTCCATAAATTACTGCCCATTAACTTTTTAATTCTTAGACTGCCTCCTTGGGACCCTGCTTTCCTCAGTTTACCTGTCCTATACTGCCAGGTGTATAGTCCTCCATTACAGCTCCAAAGCCCCTTGGAGGGCTGCACTGCTGCTGCATACAAACCCCAACTCCAAATACAAAATCCAAGGCCCTTCACTTCTACATAGCACTCCTCGGTCTGAAAGACCTAACCCCTGTTCTGGAAACCCAGCTGCTGCTCTCACACCTCTAGGCCTTCTCTTCCATGGAATATGACAAAGATTCCTCATGCCCCAGGTCCATGCCCAATTTCCCCCTTTCAGTCCTATGCCCATCCTTGAAAGCCTATTTCATCCACAGACCTTCTGCAAACTCCCCAGAGAAATGCTGGTCCTTCTTCCTTGATGGTTCCTCAGCATCACTTCTACTTCTTGGAGGGCACTAAATGTCATCCTTGAGACACAGCTTCCTATGTGCACATCTATGTATCCTTGTTAGAGGTTCAATTTCTTGAAGACTGGGATTCTGGGATTTCTCAAACTAGTAAAGCTTTAAAATTTGGGGAAGGGAAGGGATAACAACCTAGAGTTTCCAACTTCTAATCTGGCCAACAGAAAAAAAAAAAATCTATGATTCATAATCAACACCATTTCATTAAAGAAGACACTGTGGCTAAGAATAAAGGTTGGAGAGATATAATCTCAGAATAAAATGGCCAGGTCTTCAAACTGAATACATTGGTTTATGAAAAATTCACCACATTGTCCTCATTTTCCACACTTGACTATGCCTGGAGAAAATTCTCATAGACGAATTGGCTCCCATGTCTGGAAACCATTGCCCCATCGCCCCTGGTATAGCTGCACATACACAGAAAGGGCTCAGTGAGTATTCAGTTCAACTGCTCTAATCACAGGAAATCATGTGGTTCTAAGACAAGGAGCATTTCAGCTCTGCTTCCATCCCAACACAGGAGCCCAGAAAACAGCAGTGGCTGGGCAACATTCCAATGATGAGAAGGACTGCAGGACCCACCCACACACACATGACAAAATGAAAAGCAATCCCAATATGTATGACTTGTGCCCATGTAACAACTTAGACAAGCAGTGGGCCTTGCCATTGGCCCAGGTGCCTAACTCATTGTCACAAACCCCAACTTGGTGCAATGCATGATAATGAACTTTCAAAAGTGTACACTGGGGCAAGCGGGGATTGGAAGGTGAAATAAAAGGGCCACCACAGTTGGCTGCATAGGTTGTGCCAAGGCACAAGGGTGCTGGCTGGGGGAGCAAGCAGGGACTGAAATCTCACCTGTGCTGCACCTGCCAAGCCAGGCACCCTGGCCCAGGGCACAGTGACTCACAGGAAGAAACGCCCTTTTCAAAGTTGCACAAAGAACCAAGACTTCATTAACCGAGACTCTGAATTTCAATTCAAGGCCAAGAATATGTCAGGTCAAATATATATGTCAGGATGAATTTTATAGTATGTGGACTGTATCTCTATAAAGCTTTTATCAAAATACATATGTGTGTGTATGTGTACACAGGTCTGCACACAGATACACATCCAAAAAAAACTCTTATTCAGAGAGCTAACTAAGAAGGAAGAGTGCATAAAGGAGGTATTAAAAATATTTAAAGGAATCATATATAGAAGTTATATTATTTATGTATTATTAAAATTCATGTTCTAAGATGACTGTTGTGGGAAAAAAATCATGAAAATTGTTTTTTTAAGGACATCTATAAAAAGTGAACTAGAAATAGAATTTGAGTTTTTATTATTAGTTTTAAATATAAATCATATCTACCTTTCAAAAAGTCATCTATTCATTTCTGACTAACATAGCCTGGTGTCTCTATTATTTCAAATTGGTTTGGCTTTATTAAACTTTCAGTCAAAAGGTAGAGAAACTTCTAGTAAGCAACAGCTGCAGTATCTACAGATACATAAAAATTAAATCTTCGAAATAGCACACACAGTTCAAACTCTTTTGGTTATCCTGTGATGAGATCCCCTGCAATCTTGGATAAAAACTATAAATAAACTTCATGCAATCATTTACTCATTCAACAAACATTTATGGAGTGTCCACTATGTCCTAGAACTTACGCCAATTTCCTTTGCATATTCTCAGTGTTTTATCAATTTTCAAATGTAACTCATGTTTTGGAACCAAGTCTGATTTATGACCAAATGATCACAACAGGACCCCAGTAGAATTCATTTTTCAAAACAGAATTTTGTGCCCTCAGAATGAGCTGTCTCCCAAACAAGCCTTGGTACCACCCAGGCATCTGGCTCCCAGAACAGACTCTCCTCCTGCTCAGCAGGGATGCCACACCAGCAGCCAAGCTGCCTTCCTACCTGGATGGTGGTGTTGCCTCCTTCCAGAAGGGCAATGGCCAGAAGAATGCTTTCATGGAACACTCGGTCACTGGATGCATTCATGATGAGGTCAATAACTAGATTGGAAGCCCCCTCCTTGTCAAGGTGACACTGAACCTCGGCCAGACTCATCTCACCCCTGCTCATAGAGCTGGATCCGGAACCTCCCCCTAGGAAGATGGAATATTGTTTTTACTAAGCATAATCGGAACAGCTAATGTTTGCTGCATACTTACTACGCACCAACACTTTACGCACTAAATGTTTTACCCATGTTCATCTCTTTAACCCTTTTAACCCCACAAGGAAAGTACTGAGTATTAACACAGAGATGAAGATGCTTGTCCAAGGACACCAGCTTGTCAGCAGCAGAGATGGTGTCTGAATTCAGACAGGTAAGATGCAAAAAGAATGATACATTTCCAGCAAGGGACCTAAAGCCAGCCAGCAAAGACTCTCCCTTACATTAAACACAACGACTTGTGGCAGAGTTCAGAACTGGTTTCAGAAACAAACCAAAGTCAAACACTTCTTAGAACACTCTCAAGGAAGCTTAGCCTATAATGATCACTTTAGCCCTCTTTTTAACAAGCCCACTCTAACCCCCAACTTACTCTTTTCCATAATTTATCGGTTCTTTCATTCAACAAATGTTTGCTCACTGCTTGGCATGGAGCCAAGAGCTGGGGATGGGGGAGTGAACAAAACAAGGCTCCTGTTCTCACTGCACTTCAGAGGAGATGAGCATACTTAAGAAGAGAGGATCATCCATTTAGAATGGATTCTGACTGTGTTTGGAAGGTACGTATTTAAGGACTTGCCTTGTATTACTATTGGCAATAACTAAAATATGAACGCACATGGAGAAATGGGCTGATCAGCTTCAAAAAGCAGAAAATTGTCTATCTGTCCTTTCTTGCAGAACTCAATTCCAGTGTCACCTCCTTTATGCTGCTTGTCCTTGACTTGTCCTTATATCTATAGCACAAGGTAGAAATTGGGTTGCACATTCTCTCTGCTACAGCTTCTCAGAGCGGAGTCTGTCTTGCATTTCCAAATCCCTGTCATGATGCCTCCCCAAGGGCTTCACATAATTGTTAAATGACCTCACTACAGAAAGTAAAGAGAATGGTTTTGAGAGATTATGTGAAGAACCTCTGCATCGATTTTTGGACTTGAAAGGCCAAGTTCCCACCTCTCAGATGCCTTGAGAACTGCATCTTCATTGAGGCCAGCATAACTCCATGAACTGGGCAGCTATGCTTCCAGTTTTCATTTAGGGAGAAATCCAAGCTTCCTCCTTAGCATGTGCTAGGACAAATTAAGTGTACACTGAGTATTTCTGTGCTATGCATGGAACCCACCAAGGATCTGAAGCTACCCCACAGTCATCACCATAAGACAGGAAATCAGGCAACTCACATCTGTGCTGAGCACTGCCTAAAAACACAAACTCGGTAAGACCCACCTTTGAGTTCCATGTTTTTGTATCTTTTACTTGTAAGTGTGCTTAAACTGATTTAAAGTAAGCACTTCTGTACAGGGATGTTTTTTGTATACTTCCATAGGAGTTTGTGGATGTACACGGCATTAGAATTAGATATACCAGGCTGAAATTACAGACCAGCCACTGACAAGCTTCCATTTCCTCTGTGGAACTGGGATACACTGTACCTATCACATGATGAGCAGCTGGGAGGAGAAAAGGAGGTAAAGAATGCAATGCACTTAGGAAAGCCCCTGGCACTCAGTCAATGTATAAAAAACGGCAGCTTTCACTATCCTGGGTGCCAATATCCTCATCATTTTACGGAAAGACAAGAGCCCTAACAACCACAGGACAAAGTGCAATAAAATCAAATCCCTCAAATCATTCAACTATCACCAAGACGGTCACTGCATGGGAAGGAGGAGCAAAAGGCTTAGCCACTATCTAGCTGCAGGGAAATGCTAGTTTGCAGGAAAATATGTTTAGACATCAATTTGATGGTAGACCAAAGACAAAACAAGTTGCTAAAAAATACACTTGCAACACAAATTCATCTGTTGTTAGCGTTTCAACCTGTTAGGAGGAAACATGCAGCTATCACAGAACACAATTGATTCACACATGAAGCTAATTACACCACAAAGCCTACCTCCTCCCCCGGGCTTGCTGGGTCCTCCTGGTGACAGTGGGCCATTGCCAAAGCTGGTAAGGCTCTCTCTTCTTCCCGAAGGTCTGATGTTTCCATAGTAACGGTTGACCAGAATTTGCCTGAGCGCCTCACCCTTAATTCAAACAGGATAATAAAATCAGGTTCTGCATTTAATGCATAACTGAGTGACGAATATTCAAAACACACAGGGGTACTCAGTTATAACTGGCCCAGTTTCACTTGGCGAAAAAATAAATTATTAATAGAAGCATTTAGAAACTCTGAAGTTAACTTCAATATTTTCTCAGAAAACCAGATGTTTTCTAAAAAATGGTAGCAATCTAAAATATTGACTGAAGTACCCTCTCACACAATGATAAGACAGAACAGTAATTTTGAAGGACAACTAACAATAACAAACAAAAATCCCTTTGGGGTAAGTTGATAAAATTAAGACAAATTGAAAATGCTTACAGGTCAGCTTCCACATAGCAATATAAAAATGTTATTTCAAGCACAAGGTTTATTCCCAAGGTCCAAAAAAATATTAAGATTTCAGAGTAATAGGGTAAGATGATACAATAAGCCAAAAGTAAGCCTTTCTTACAAAAATAGTCAATGGGCCAAATGTTTTAAAAAACAAAAGACAAAAACAACAAAAACCTCATAATGCTATAGGAAATAAATTAGTGGCATGAGTGGCAGATATCAAATATGTAAAAAAACCCATCATAGGTAAAATGGCATTTTGTCTGGAATCTTCTTTGAAACAATACAGGAGAGAAGGAGAAGCAGCAAGGGATATAAGTGAGACAAGAGTGGGCATGAGTTGACAGTTGCTGTTGAAGCGGAGTTATGAATGAGGGGTTTTGAAACCTTTCTGACTCCTTTTATACAGATTTCAACTTTTCTATAATAAAATTTGTTAAAAATATAAATATCAAAGAGTCCTGAACAGGGATACAGTGACTCTTTGTAATTACTCTAACCTAAAAAACCTCCATTGTTCAGTAATAATGGGGGATGCTGGCAAGCAGGTAACCAGAGGCAGCATGTATTCTGCATTCTCAGCTCTACACCTTCAGCCGTGCTTCTAAGGGGCCCTAAGATCACCTCCCAATCTGAAGGCTCTAAAAGTCAAAGGCTGTAAAAATTTTCCCTGGACTCTTTTCCAGAATGAAAGTAGCAAGGCATGGAGTTCCTCTGGTGCAACATCAAGAGAGGTGAGGGAAAAGAAGTCTGGCCGAGACGAAAGGTGTTGAAATGGAGCAGGTCTCTAAAACAGAGACTCAAGAGTTCTTTTGAAAAGACCTGCAACTGAACCGTGAGTCAGTAGAATTTAAAATGATTTGTTAATAAGCTCTGAGAATAGGTCTGGAGATTTCAAGTGAGGCGTTTGCAAAACAAGACGGGAGGGAGCAGACTGAAGCGGGGACCCTGGGAAATGGGAGGCACCCTGGGAGAAGTGGGGGACCAAGGAAGAAAGGAGATGGGCAGGAAACTCCTGGCTCCTGTCAATCATCAAAACCGCTGAAAGTCCCAGAAAAGGTTTATCTACTCTTTAATTCATGCTGCTAATTAAAGATTCCAGGGACAGATTGGGATGGGATAAACAGGGGAGACGGGAGGGGACTGATTTTTAAATGAATGTGCAGAAAACAAAAAAATCCCAAATTTCCTCTTTCCATTCCACCCACAAATATGTCTCTCTTCATAGTTCGGCAAAGGAGGGTAACTTCTATCAGCTCATGAAACTCATTGCTCACTGGACCGACTGTAAATTCAGAATTCCAAGAGTGCTTCAAATGGGTAAGTTACTTGTGATATTTTAAGTACTTTTTAAATAAACTGCTCACAGGTGGAGAAGAAAGTTTCAGTGCAAGATTCTTTAATGACTTAGAAGACCCCATTCCGGAACAAAGATACAACTTTACTGGTATTCCAGTCTCAGGCACCAGTGTAAACACATGAGCACTCTCTGGAGAAGTCACTGGGAACACAGTGATTTAAAAGGCTGACTTCATAAGAGAAGCACAAGTTTTAAAGCTACATTCAAGAATGCCTATGAAGAAAGAATTGAGGGCAAGAAAAGGTTGTCTCCATGTTGAATATGATAGATTAAATATGTTGAATATGATAGATTAAATATGATTTCCCTTTTTTAAATATCATAATGAATCTATTTGATTTTCTTTCCATACGACACAGACTTTGAGTTCCAGCAACAGGAGTGATTGGCAGTTGGCCATCCCAAGTCTCTAACTGGATCCCCTCTGGCACTGTGAGAACACTGTTTGAGTGCTAGATGGCTGGGCTGAGACCCGTCAGCTGCAGTCAGGGAAGACAGCCAACGTAGCCATCTCAACAGGAATCTGAAAGCGCATAGGGTTGAGTGGTCAAGTCAAAGGCAGTACGGTTGTGACCAGTCAACAAACACACATCTCTTAAGGAGGTCTCAACTGGAGCCTGCGCACCACAATTCCACTTGGAGCTAGAATGACTTGCTTAGATTTTCAATTTCCGGTGGCGGCTTTTTTTTTCTCCCACTCCTCATGGTTTTGAGGGTGAACAGCAAGACCCTGGCCAGTCTGCAATCAAGCAAGCAGGAGGTAATGAAAGGAGCACGTGGACGCCAGGAACAGGAACTCCACATTTATGCAGTCTGGATGCCAAACTCAAGTTACAAAGGGATCTCACATTACCATTTTGTCTCTCCTTCAACAGAAAAACCCTAGCAGTTACCATAGCAACTAATGCATCAAATGGTACATTTTCCCCCATAAGAGAATATCATGAAATGTGCTCATTCTGGGGAAAAGAAAAAAAAAAAAAAACACATTCCACCCCACAAACTTTTTTTTTGGCTTTTAATTATAAGGTTTTTGGCACATATTCATCTCACCTTCTCTACACACACACACACAAAATTAAACTGCAAGGAAGAAAAAACAGAGAGGAAGGGTTTAAAAAAAAAAAAGACGAGATTAATTCCTTTTTTGAAAGAATAAAGACTGAGAATTATAGGTAAGAGGGGATAGAAAGGAAAAATGGATAAGAATCATTAAAAGTTATGCAAATCCCTAGTGTGAAAACTCGGGTTCAAGGAAAATTCTGTTTTTCTGAGACAGTGGTTTAATTTAAGAAAAATTAAAATCTGCAGAGAAAAGCCTTCCTAATCATCTTGATATAAATTACTCAACAGCACTAAGCTGTTCACAATGTACCAGGCTGAGAAATCTGATTGCAGAGAAGGAAAAAAAAAAAAAAAAAAAATGACTTCTCAAATAACGTCACTTCTTCAGCTTTAACATTTGGCTGTGCAACCCTTTTTAAAAATAATACCAGTTTTTTTCCAGCAGTTTACACCTACAGTATGCAAACAAATATCAGATGTTTGTCTCAGTCAGAAATTCCCACACATTGTTACCTAAGATTGAGAAAAGAAAAAGTCATTTGTAATAAGTGTCATATTAAAACAATGAAAATTGGTAGATTAGTGATGTGGAGTAATGAAACCAAGCTCCTACCTGGTCACTCTACCAACATGTGTTCCACTGATACCAACTGAACTAAATAAGTGAAGGAACTGCGTGGGAAGAGAGCCAGTGTTGAACAAGGCACTAAGGAGTTAACATTGCCACACACAAAGGAGAGAGAGAACTGACCTTTTCAGTTTCCCAGGTTCCAGCCATTTAAAGATCATGTGCTTCAGGCAAGATCACCCTCTCATGTGAGCTGTGAGCCTCTCACACCTTAGTCAGCATGAGGGTAGCGCCTGGATTTTAAAATACCTTCTTTCTCCTCTTGTTGTCTACAGAATCACCTCAATGTTTCAATCCACAAGGTATCTACAAGTTAATATCCCTTATCATATTCCAGTCACTGTGCTAAGTGCTTCATGTGCACAGCTCAGTGTGCTAAGGTATGGGGACTGTTGTCACTCCCATTTTACAGCAGAAGAAACTGAGGCATAGGGAGGTTAACTTGCTCAAAATCACACAGCTAGTACCTGGCAAAAGAAAACCCCAAAACTTGAACCTGTTTCTGATTACAAAGTTCACAGGCATAGGCAGCATTCAATACCAAGTCCTCTGAGAGCTTAGGACGTGAGGGACAGCTGTGTGCGTTTACCAGCTACTCCTAGGACCTAGGACAATTCTAAAGGGTAGGCAAGGATGGAAAATAGAAGAATGCAAGGTGCCTTGGGCCATGAAATGCAGGAGATACGGGAAGCTGGAGAAGAAGGACTATAGCATCACGTCCTGAATTCTGCTGAAATGCCAACTTCCTGGAGCTATTCTCCGGTCCTAGTCTGAGAAATCACAAAGTTGATGTCTCTATCAGAGCAAGAAAACAAAAGGGATTTAGGATGCAGTGGGACTGGGCAGGGGCCTGGGTGTGTGAGCAGAGTAAAGGTGCATCTGGCTCCACATTTATCTCAGGCATCAATTCTCCAAGACAGGCGGCAGGTGGGGAAGGTTAATGGGTACCAAAAAAAAAAAATGTTAAAAAAATGAGTAAGACCTGCTATTTCATAGCACAACAGGGTGACTACAGTCAACAATAACTTAATTGTACATTTTAAAGTAACTTAAAGAGTGTAATTGAATTGTTTGCAACTCAAAGGATAAATGCTGGAGGGAATAGATACCCCATTCTCCATGGTGAGTATTTCACATTGTGTGCCTCTGTCAAAACATCTCATGTACCCCATAAATACATACACCTACTATGTACCCACAAAAATGATAGAAAAATTCTCCTAGACACCAATGATCATAGTTCCAAGACAGTCTTCAGAATGACAGGTCATTTTTGAACTCCATGACCTTAGACAAGATGTTGAACATCCCAGAATCTCAATGTCCTACTTGTGAAATGAGGATGGAGCCTGTGTCACCAGGACATCTGGTTATCTCCCCAAAAATGGGCAACATGAAAATCAGTGCTGTTGGCATCTTCTAGAAATGGTTTGGCAAGGCACAATCAGCACCTTAAGAACACATCTACCCCTTGGCCAAGGAATTCCTCTTCTAGGAATTTATTCAAAGATGCACACATTCATTCATTTCTTCATCAAAGGAAAAAATGATGAACCACCTGTCAATTTGGGGCATTTCAGGCAGCTGTTAACTTTCAAAGATTTTCAAAACAAATGCTCAGATACGGTATTTAATGACAAAACAGGGTACAAAAGTTGTATACTTAGAATAATCCCAGTGGCAATGCAAATGTGCCTGTGTCTGTTAGCACATGTGCTCATGTGTATAAAAAAATGGGTAGAAGGAAATATTAAAACATTAGTGGGGCTGGGCATGGTGGCACACACCTGTAATCCCAGCACTTTGGGAGGCCGAGGCAAGGGGATTGCTTGAGCCCAGGAGTTTGAGACCTGCCTGAGAAACATAGCAAGACTCTGTCTCTACAAAAATAAAAAATAAAAGAAAACTAGCCGGGCATGGTGCCTACGGTCCCAGCTACTCGGGAGTCTGAGGCAGGAGGATCTCGAGCCCAGGAGGTTGAGGCTGCAGTGAGCTGAGATCGCACCACTACATTCCAGCCTGAGCAAGAGTGATATTTGTCTCTAAAAAACCACCCAAATAACAAAAACATTAGTGGCTCTTGTGGCTAGGTAATATAATTGTGAACTTTTTTCCATTATTATTATTATAAATTATCTATAATGGTCGTCAGCCATTACAGTTTTTCTTTCCTTTTCTTTTTTTTTTTTTTTTTTTTTAACATATCACCTAAATAGAAAGCCACCACAGAAAAGAAAAAAGGACACGAAAAGCTTAGTTGGTCATTATTTGGAGGCCAGCTGGTTACAGTGCTCTGATCAGGTAGACAACGGGCAGAACCACTATTTAGTTTCATTTATATACATGGCTGTGATTGCTCTTGAGTCAATTAGTGCTTTAACAATATCAACAACAAAAGCTGCCTCTCAATCACAGTGTGTGGTTGATGGAGGTGTGATGGTCATTGATCATTAGCTCCCAATACCCAAGACTCAAGACTACGTACCCTTTTATGGTCTTCCAGCTGCCGCAGGGGTGGACTTGGTTCAAGCTCCTGCTAGGCATGCAGAAATTCCATTTTAAGTACAACACTAAGGAGACACTACCATCTGCAGCATCAGTCACACATAAAATACGTTGAGAGTTCATATATAGACAAGAGTTACACAGAAGGAGAATACGTCTAGATTTTTGTTTTTCCCCCGAATATCCATGCTTGATTACTTTAGATGCTGCTTAACGACTGTCCCATACCCCCGACCCTAATGCACTATTTAAAATGGGCAGACATAGGACTTTTTGGCCAACATAATTTATTGCAAAGACCATGAAGAAGTTCTATATTATATGCTGTGACATTAACCCAAAAAGGGTTGTAATTCAAGGCTCAATCGGGCAGGTTCTTATGATTCATACATGCATCATTGCACAGCACATGCATAAGGACATCAAGACACACGCCTCTGAGCAGACACAGACATGGGACCACGGCTCTCCCCGCCCCACGAGTGCACAAGTCTTGTAACAAAACTGTTAACAGAATGAGGAGCTCCGATTAGGATATTAAACACTGATCATTAGAAAACACAGACATACAACTTCGCTATTCAATCATTTGTTCATGTTTCATTTTTAAGACTTCTTTCAAATGAAGTACACTTCATTCTAGCTGGAACTACTGTGATTTTGGAATAGTTTCTGAAATTAAATTTTGATACTTGGAAATATGTCTCCCCAAAAAGCTTCTCTATGATCTTACACACCTTAGGAAATGTTAGTCCCTCATTTAGTGAGTTTAGTTAGTAGCAAGAAGGATTTTTTTTTTTTTTTTTTTTAACTGCATTGTAGGCTGGGCGCAGAGGCTCATGCCTGTAATTCCAGCACTTTCAGAGGCTGAGGCGGGCGGATCACCTGAGGTCAGGAGTTTTGAGACCAGGCTGGCCAACATGGGGAAACCCCATCTCTACTAAGAATATGAAAATTAGCCGAGCGTTGTTGCACATGCCTGTAATCCCAGCTACTCAGGAGGCTGAGGCAGGAGATTCACTTGAACCCAGGAGGCAGAGGTTGCAGTGAGCCAAGGTTGTGCCACTGCACTCCAGCCTGGGCGACAGCAGGAATTTGTCTCAAAAAATAAAAAGATTTTAAAAAGTGCATTCTAAAATTACAAGTTTATTAGCAGCTTTTTCTACAATTATAAATATTCTTTATTATTAATTTAGAATAACTTCAAAACTGCATCATCTCTGCACAGGACCCAAAGTCAATTTTGTATAACAGCAGAAATTGTTATACAAACATCCTCACATGTCTCAACTAAACGTCTCATGAGCACCTGGAGGATGCTCAGTTTGGATCCAGCTCCTCAGGACTTTCTTTCTACACTGAGAGCCACATCCATGACAGCAATGATCTGTTTGCAGCCAGCCTAGAGACCTCCCTCCTACATCTACCACTGGGACAGACTCTTTGTCACAACAATTCAGACACCCAACCAGGACAACCGAGAGGCACCCATATTTGCTGGCACTGGCACTACAAATATAGGCAGGCAACACACCTCGGTGGCGTTCTCAGAATCCGGAGCGGGAGGAAGCTAGTTGGGAGTAAAATGAAGTACGTTAGTCATGGCACTTGCATCTTGTGGGCCACAGAGAAGTCCAGAGACCAACACGCAAGGACAAAACATGGAAAGAAGGATCAGAGATGAGGCAACCCTGCTGGATCACCGGCCGAAGTGGGCTTCAGCAATCAAGGTGACCAGATACCTTCAAATCAAACTGAATGTGGTTGTGCTGGAGGAGACAATTGACCTGCAATGGGGGAACACATCAAAAATAAGAACGAAACAAAAAAGTCTACCACTAACCAAGAAGGAATGATGCTTTAAAACAAAGCAAGTAAAAGGAAGAACCACAGCACATCCGTGTCTCGGTCCACAGAGACAGGGAAAGCAATAGTATGCGTGTCCATGGAGGCTCTCAGGGGAGCAGGGGTAGTGATGAAAGCAGGGGCCCAGGGCTAGGGAAAGTTCCGCATGCCACATGTCTCCTGTGGGTTTAGGCTTTCTCCCATGTCTCTCCGTTCTCCACATCCTGTCCTACAGTAGGAAAGAAGACCTAGGCTCCAGCTTGGGCTTCGGGGGTGCAGCCTCCCTGCTCCAGTTTCTCTGGGAGAAACAACATCTCCTGCACTCAGAGTGACTATGGAGATGAGTTTCCCACCCCATGCATTTCCCTTGGGGGCTTCATGGTCTGGGTTTCCTGGCCCCATCCCAGCCATGCCACACAGATACCACCCTCCCCCTTGATTTCACAATTTCCAACCCATGGATGAGCAACAAAAGGATGCCTCGAAAGGACATGCAGGTGAGGGGGAAGGGATGAGAGGGCAAAGAGGGGCTACACAAAGATATGCCTGGAGAAAAGTCTACCACTCCGTCTGCAGACAGTGCCGTGAATCTGCCCTCCAAAAGGACATGTGCCTGGAGCAGAGAAGAGATGTCAGATGGAACTGCCAGACCCCACCTGGACATCTTGGGACCAAAGTCACACACCAGCGGTGTGACTGGTGTGAGGTGTAGTCTGAGGCCACGGGACAAACCCAAGGCTCACGCTGCAACTGTGTGACCTTGGCCTCTAACAGAGCTCCAGCACATTCATCTCAGGGCCAGAAGGTGGCTGTCGGGTGGCGGGCCAGGGCTGGTGTTGAAAGCATGAGAGCAGTGACACTGTGAAATCTGGTGGTGTCTTCATTCAGCTCCACACTACCCCTTTGGTAGTTTGATCACCAAGAGGGAAGAAAGCCTCTTAATATAGGGCTGCTATATTATGTAATCTAATGATTTCTGTCTTCTGTCTATTTCCCAATAGAGAAAATGAAAGAAAGATCCAGGGGATTAAACTACTTCGGCAAAGACAACAAGGGTTGCTCACTCAATTCTGGACAGATGACCTTTCATGCGTGAGCCCAACTCCACTAATCTTAGGGAGAAAACTTGCCTCTGAAGCATGCAGCCTTCTGTTCGGGGTGGGGAGGGACAGTGCTGGTGGTAGGAAGGACTTGAGTGGGGGAGAAAAGTAAAAGCAGAGCACAGGTAAAGGTATTTTCAAAATGATAGAAAGATCACAATCCAAGAATGCATTTTTAATTCTACCCTTACATTCTGTACGCTAAAGAATTAAAACTGTGTAAACATTTTTGCTATCTTCCCTTAGTGCAAAAAGAACATATGAGAAAAAGCAGAATTAAAGCAATTTCCCATGCATTTTAGAGCAGACAGAGATATAGACAGAAGTATTATATTCGACTATTTGCATGGACAACCCTCCCACTACAGCATCCTTTATACTGATCCAATATGATCAGAACAAAAGGATTATAGGCATGGATTCACCATAGGAATGCACACAGCTACCCTCTTACCCCTTTGCCAATCAAAACAAAAGCTAAAGAAAATAAAGATGGAACTCATGTGTCGTTTGTTTGAATTCTCTTGCCTGTGCTCTCTTTATGCAGAGAAGCATCTCGAATTCTTTCAGAATAGAAATAGGTAGTATATATCTATTTCTTAATCACTCAGCAGGGATTATGTTTTATGATTGTACTGACACTCTATTTCCTCTGTTAAACTGCTGTCATGCTTGTTCTAAAATTAGTTTAATTAATTCTTAAAACAAAAATTAAATGTAAATTAATAACTGTCTTTTCTCCCTTGAAAATTTTATGAAGTTGTTTGAGAAACAGAGGATGCTGTGCAGCTTCAAGAATTACGTCTAACCAGAAAAACACTTTTAAATGTAATCTCTTTATGGAATAGATTGGAAAACCCCAGAGCGCTGCATGAGCATCCTGTGACTATGGCTCATCCAGGGTTTAGCTCTGGCGCTCTGTGTGGCCCTGAGCCAGTCATTGAACGTCTCTGGGCATCCACCTCCTGACCTATTCAAGGAGGACAAAGCAAATATTCTTTTTCTGTGTGTTTGTTTCTGAGACGGAGTCTTGCTCTGTCACCCAGGCTGAAGTGCTGTGGCATGATCTTGGCGCACTGCAACCTCCACCTCCAGGGTTCAAGCAATTCTCCTGCCTCAGCCTCCTGAGTAGCGGGGATTACAGGCATGCGCCACCACACCCAGCTAATTTTGTATTTTTAGTAGAGACGCAGTTTCACCGTGTTGGCCAGGCTGATCTGGAACTCCTGACCTCAAGTGATCTGCCCACCTCAGGTTCCCAAAGTGCTGGGATTACAGGTGTGAGTCACCGCGCATGGCTGCAAATATTCTTTAGGATTCTTTCTAGCTAAAATACTAATTAATCCTTGGTTTATTTTCAGTAAACTTCATTTCACAATATCTAGCCGGCAAGTTCCCTGAATAATCCAACCCACTGGGACATAAAATGTTTCCAGGCATGGAAGGGGCCAGGCCACACGTGGTATCTAAGTCGGTAAAACCACCAATAGCCTATACTAGCACTTCCTCCTATAAGGATGTTGGCTATGTTTCCTTGAGGATAAGGTTAGTTTACAGCAATAAGCTGTAATTTCAATAAATATAAGCACATTAATAGGATATGTATGTTCAAATAAGATCTGTATAAATACAATGTATAATACCCCAAGAAAAAATAATGTTTAATAAGTGAATAAATGGAATTATATTTTTATTGTCACTTTTTTTTTTTTTTTTTTTACATGAAAGGTGAAGCCCTCATTGAACATGTATTCAGGAGGAATGTTTTGAGGGCATGGGCTGTCTGTAATTCCCATGTTCTGTATTCCTGCTTAGTCCCAGGACCAGTCACTACATTCAGGTGCTGGCACCTCCAGTCAAGGCCAGTCTCACACACCAACAGGTGATTCATAGCGATCTGATGTGGTCTGGTTTTGAGCTTAGAAACCAACTAGTGCCCCCTACTGCCTCTTCATATTTAATCTGCAATCTTAAGTCTTCCCAGTGTTTTTAGGCAAGGTGAGCAAAACCTAACAATAGAAAAATAACTCCCAATGACTGGCTTTGAAACAGAAATTCAAACTGCATCTCCAGTCTCTGAATCTTAAGTGTCCTTCCCGGATGAGGCCATGAATCAGGCCCTCATTATGGTACCTTGGGTAGTAACTGAATATATGCATATACGACACGGATCTACTCACTTGCAACACATAATGTACCTAGTATTTTATCAAGGAACGAATTTCTACTATAAATGAAGAAAATTATACTTTATCATTCTTAAATGAAAAGGAGCACACAGACTTCCTAAGGTGACTATTTCTGGTGTTTGCACAATTGCAAGCACCCACATCCATCCATCCGCTTCATGTGTGCCTATCACAGACCAGCACAGATTGCGGCCTGCAAAAACCCTTTGTTTTCTACTGCCCTCAGCAGGAATCCCCCTCCTACCCTGGGGTTTCTAGAATTTTCCTTTGAAATGGGATGTCTCTTTCTATGACTACCCTGATAGAAACTGAATGCAATTCAAAAAATGTAACTGTATCACAGATCTAGTTATCAGCAAATCAAAGACAATTTGTATCTCCAGTCCCTTGAATCAGTCTTCAGAGTTCCTTTCCACTCACTCACAACCTCAGAGGAGACCAACAAACAAATAGCGAACAGGTTTGCAAATATGTTTGCTGGGTCCGGTCCTGCATGAGCCTCTGAAAACCCACACCAAGAAAACAGAAAGCTTTAAAGAAAATTGAGCTAAAATAGAAGTTATCTAGCATTTCAGTAGAACAACTTTAAGTCTTCCTATCTGCTGAGACAACTATCTTTACTAACTGTATTTGTTTTTAGAAACAGAACTAAGCAAAAATTATTTAGCTCCAACAATGTGGTTTCACCTACATTTTATAGAACGAGCTCATCGGAACTCAATAGCAAAGTTCATTTTTTAAAAACACATTCTGACATGACCAAATTATACAACTTCAGTCATTATGGAATAATCTCATTGATATATATATATATATATATATATATATCTCCACTGATTCTGCAATAGCTTCTGTATGTTCTGAGTTGAGTTTGCACTGTGGTTGCCAGTGTCTAACAGTAAACAGCCCTACTGCATTTATTGGCAATTACTGCTGAAGGTCACACATCAGCAGTGAGCCTAAATTCCAGGAAAAAAAGCAGCTCTTATGTAACTGCTGCCTGAACGCTGGCAGGTACCCAACCCAGCAGTTCACAGCAATGTAAAAAAGTAGGACACCTCCACCCTGGGTTGGGCGTCATGAGAACGCCCCCTGAAGGTGAAATTTAATCATTCTGTGTTTCTCCCTTTCCCCCCTCTCTGAATTTTACAATGGCATCTTTTGCCTGCAGAAGCAGCTCAAGGTAGAAGTTGAGGAGTTACCATATGCAGGCTGCAGCTGCCCTGAGTAGCTGGAATGTGAATTTAGCTTTTCTGTTGCAATGCAGGAGGGCAAAGTTGCTAGCTAGCACCAATGGCTCTAGAGATTCCACAGTTCCAAGGAGGCAGTGATTGAATGGGAATCACATCTCAAAAATGTAGAAACAGACGCATCCATTGAACTACAGTACACGCTTTCTAAACACACCAATCCTTTCTACAGACACGTCTATGAAAACTAGGCGGACTACTGTTCTGCTCACCACCTCAGGAGTACTTCGCCAGAACTCTGTTTGATTAGCGCAGCGCTTTAAAGCTTAGGAAAGTAATTCACATGATTACCTGTTGGGGCCACTCACCTGTCATCACCTGATCTCCTAAGCTGCTACCTGGCCTCCCTGCTTAGGTAGAAGTCCCCGGATTCCATGAGCTTCTCCTTTCTAATGTGTCTCATGGTTGAGAGCTGTCATCTTGCACGAACCTATATTATTATCCATTTGCCCCCACAAAACTGTAATCTCCAGAATGGCAGGCACTGTGCCCATTTGGGGCACCACTGAATCCAAATCCCCTGGATGTAACAGGCACTCAAATATTAGTCATATAAACCAATGTCTTTAGCACCAGCTGGTAACTGTTTCAAGCCAAGAATGGCTAGAGGAGAGAACTTTCTGGGGTGACGGAAACATTCTGTATCTTGATTTAGGTGGTGGCCACACTGCTGTACACATGTATAACAATTCGTCCAGCTCTGAGCGGAAGGTACACCAACACAAGGAGTTTCCCTCTCTCCTCCACCCCATCTGTCCCCCGACCCCAGCCCCAAGGGATTAAGAAAAATCAGGGGGTAAGGATGGAGACTCTGCTTCTTTGTTTGCCAAAAAGCGAACAACCCTTCCTTTTCCTGGTTTCAAACAAAATGTTATTCTAGAAGGCAGTGGGGAAGACCCCATACCATGCACTTTTCTTGCAGGAAATCTACACCTCTGTCCTCATTTCACCCTGTTTTCTCAGAGCACTGACAGGGCCTCAGTAGGCATTGTGCTTTTTTTTCAAGTCATTAATTGCACATCAAGTGGCCTTTATGATCAAAGCGTGGTGGCCCTTCCTCAATGGGCCGCTGGGCAGGCCCTACACAGCCTTGGGGCTATTCCCCACCACATTTAGACTTTGGAGCATGGGTGTGCAGTTCAGATGTGAGGCCCTGCCCTCATCCTGGGCCAGCATGAACTCTCATTAAGCTTCTGCCGACCTCCAGCTGTGGGCTGCAGGTTTCCAGGAGTACACACCGGCAAATGGCTTGGTGGGGGAGAAACCACAGGAGCTGCAGTAGCTTCCAGAACAGCATCAACGACAAAGGCCAAGGAGGCATCTCTGCTGAGAAGGCCAGATCCACCAGCCTGAGGGGCTGGGGACAGGGCATCAGTGTCCTGGCACTGACGGTTGCCAGGGGAACAACGCAGAGGGGGATCCACAGTTGCTTCTTCAGGGAATTTTCAAAGAATCTGAGTGGCTGCCAGAACATTCCTCTTTTATAAACAGACAGTATTCTATTTCCTAGAGTATAATTATAAACACACCTGCTCCAACTGTGGAATCTTTCCATAAGCGAGCAATAAACTCCCAGCCAGGAGACCCAAGTTCTATCTTGAGCAAGCAAACACATCAACTGATTACTATGGTGCAAAACAGTGTATTAATAACACCACAGACTGATTAGGGAAGGTTTTCCTTTCCCGACTTAATTTGTACTTAAGCAAATAGAAACTCTACCTCAATATTTCAGGGGAAAAATTTACATCAGTGAGGCATTTACAACGTTATGTAGAAACAAGAGTCTTAAAGGGTGCCAACACCAAATTCAGTATAGAAGTGATTTTTCTGGCATGCAAATAACCCGGAAGAAGGAATGCTAAACAGGAAATGGCAAAATTCCCTGCAGTTATAGCAGTTAATTAAGTTGGTGCATTCCCTTTTGTTTTTCTCACCTTCCAGTCTTCCCAGAAGGCATGGCCCTCTCAACTGCTCCTGTCTAATTAAGGAAAAATCTGTGTTTATGGAATTTACTGTGGCAGAACAGTAAGCACATCGGGAAAGCCAGTCATGTGTTTGTCCTGATTTAGTCACTGTCTAGCTGTGTGAGCTAGGACCAGCCACTGAGCCTCTCTGAGCCCCGTTCCTGAAGTAACTGTGCAAATTCAACATAACTACTCATGCTGCTTTCTGTTTCAAACCTGTAATTCAAACTCTCCTTAGGGATATCTGAACCATTTCTTAGTATTCCTGAAATTACGGTGTATTAATTACAGTAGATACTAGAGTAGACAGCATGTTCTATTTGGTAGCTCCATCTCATCTAAAGGCATTTGTTGCTCTGGCAAAAGAAGAAACAGAGATCTGAAGTAGATCAGAGAAGTGACTTTTAAAAGACAAATTAAGTTTTAGTCCAGTTTGTTTGATTTGCCAACCAATTAAGCCCTCTCAATTATGTACATGAATTCCTCAAATTAAATTTTTCCGGTAGCATTTACCTAGCATGTATCATAACCTAAAAATATAGCAAAGAATATTGAAAAAATGGACAAAACAGAAAACATTCAAGAGGCCCCCAAATCCCAAACAAAATGACCACTAATCAGTCTCCAGGGTAATTCTGGGTAAGGGAAACTAGCTTGATACATAAGTGCAGAAGCCACTGGATGATATTCAATTTCTGGATCTATACATAGTTTTCCTAGAAGAGAAGCCATGGATATAGTACATTTCTAACCTCGCCGGTGAGCCGGCGGATGGAAAGTCTCAACTAGCACGTAGGAATTCACATTGCACTTTAAAAAAGTTGTATATGAACTCTCACACTCAATACTGTTCAATACATAGACCAAGAGAGTAATGAGTTTTCCTTTTTCACTACTTTCAGATTATACCAATGCTGTTGTATCTTTTGGCATCAGATGCTTTACTTACAGATAGAGAAAAGTTCTTTAGGTCAATTTCAAAACTGACTTTCAGAGATAGGTTAATGGCCAGCGTCAACCACCAATTCAGTTGAGATTTTAGACAGCGAACAATTAAAATCTTATCACAGTTTAGAAAGTCTTTATCTAGACTTAGATGAGATCTCCAAGGACTAATGGCAAACAAACTCATGGGAAATGCTAACACAGACACGACAGACTCCACTCACTCCCAGAGGGCACACCACACAAAGCCAGATACTCTGACGCTATGAGACTAGAGGAACAGGGCTAACTGGGAGGGTGTCACAGAAACACCACCATGAGACATGAAAAACAAAAAACAACAAAATTAGGACCTCAGCATTATCCAATTCATCAATGGAAATTAGCTGGAAAAGAAAAAAGGGGAGAGAGAAAGAAGGAAATGTTAGGAAAGGAAATACAAGCCAGCCAAGTTTACAGACTTTACTCTTATTGCTGCTTTCTCCTTAAACCCTTGCCAGACGGGTAACCATCCTAAGAGGCTTGGGCACGGAGGACATGGCCAGAGCTCACCGTGACATCTGCTCGGGACCAAAACGGACACGATGCTGCCATACTTTATTCACATGTCAGGCATCAGACCTCACAGGTCACTTAACCATGTGTGCAGACAGCCCTGTGCTTGCTTGTGGACATGAAAACTTGAACCGAGCTGGGAGCAAGGGCAAATTCCCCAATGTTTTTTCCACAGAGGGTGGGAAAGAGTAGAGTGAAAGACTAGAGTAGAATTAGCCCAGTTTAGAAGAAAATTCTTTCCTTAGCCTCATTTTATGACTCATTGGGGGGACAGAAGCTCAAACAGTACCGGCTGTAACTTCAGCAGCTAATAAGACCAGCATATCCCCAGCCTGGTCCTGTGGATGATTAAAGGAAACTACATTCCCTCTAGGATGATTAGTGCCAACTCAAGTGATAATAGTGACATGGGATTTATCAGCATCGTGTCCAAGAAAAACAAAAGCACAAGAGAAGTATCACAGTTATGCTTGTTTAAGGATAGATGGATGATACTCAACTGATTTTTTATTAGGCTTTGTTAACATTGAGTATATTTTGCAAATTTAAGTTGCTGTCAGAAACACTAGTAGCTGGAAATGTTAATACTTTACTCACCTGCAGCAAAGACGCTTTGGTAATTAACAGGAGACTGACAATGTAGGAAATGAAAGCCCAGGCATTACCTGAGGTCATATACTTTCTAGTACTAAAACAGCTCCTACTATTCAGAAGGGAAACAGATTTTAAATACATTTTGAGATATCCTTTTACATTAATTCCTGGCCTCCGAGTTTCTTTCCAAAGCTCTTTGAGTAATAACTTAAGTCAACAGCAGTTTAATAATAAAAACCTACAGTAAACAAAATCAGTTATTAATAATACATAAAATAACTATGTTTCCTTCTCAAGCCAGGTCTAGGGGCTTGAAGATTTTCTGAGAGAGTGATTCAGATTAAATTTTAGAGATATTTAGCTGTAGGAGATTATTTTCTTTTCAACACAGACATGGTTTCAATTGTAGATTAAAAGCAGAGATTAGTAGGCATTGCACACACATAGTGTTTGTAAAGTCCTGATATAATTTTAAAGTTTATTAACTTTGAATACCCAGGATAGAAAGACACTATAAGCATCATGCAAAAATATATTGCATCATTATTTTGGTGATAGTTTTAATATTTATTTTATATTTAACACTCTCTGAGAAGTATATGCATTGGTGGTCCTCTGAATTGTAGAGACATAAGAATTAAAGATGATTTTTTTTATTCCTAAGTGGTCATGATTAAAATCTCCAGCCATCTTCTTCAGTCAGCCCCTACCTTTTGTCATACGTGATAATTTGTTGTTGTTGTTATTGTTTTGAGATGGAGTCTTGCTCTGTCACCCAGGCTGGAGCGCAATGGCGCAATCTTGGCTCACTACAACCTCCACCTCCTGGGTTCGAGTGATTCTCCTGCCTCAGCCTCCCAAGTAGCTGGGATTATAGGAGTGTGGCACCACGTCAGACTAATTTTTGTATTTTTAGTAGAGATGGGGTTTCTCCATGTTGGCCAGGCTGGTCTCAAACTCCTGACCTCAGGTGATCCACCTGCCTCGGCCTCCCAAAGTGCTGGGATTACAGGCATGAGGCACCGTGCCCGGCCATGATAGTTCTTGAACAGGTACTTCTTGGGGGCACTGGACCCAGACAAGTGAACCAACCACTTGCTACTCACTAGACTGATTCCTCTGTGTGGGAACTGATTAAAACTACAGATTTTGGAAGACCTTGGGACAATCACACTTTGTAAACTCGCTTGTCATCTACTGGAGAGTGTTTTCAACAGTGTGAAAAATCATCAAGAGCTGAAGACTAGATGTTTAAGTTTTGACACATTTAGTGCTCTCAGGGCTAATGCCCACTATTGTTTACATAATCGTGTAACATAATGGAAACTTAGAGGTTCAACCTGCAGGTAGACCTCAAAACACTCAAATGGTGTCCATCTGTTCACTGATAATGCAATGGTGAAGAGCTAGGACTCTAGGATCAGACTGTTTGGGTTTGAACGCCAGGTTTCCTTGTTATTAACTATGCAACCCCGGGCAAATTCTGGAGCTCTCTGAGCCTATGTTTTCTCTTCCTTGCGTATAAAACAGTTAATAACAATAGTGGTATCTATCTCTGAGGCTGAACTGAGATAAGGTAGATGTGTTTAGTATAGTGGCTAGCACATGACAAGAGGTCGATCCATGTTGTTATTGTTACTTATGACATAATCTAGGAAACGAGTGAATATCCATGACTTTTAAAAAGTGTAGGTCAGTCTTACAGAGATTCTATCATGTTTTAGTCTGTTTGGTAATATGGGTGACAGTTCTTCATGGCTTTTTTCCCCAAGGCAGGGAGATCCATACAGGCACACCAATGTTTTTGAACAGGATAATAAAGAATGATGTCAACTTTCTTTTTCATCTGTGACCTTGACTAAGTACTCAAGTTGAATGAAATAGTAAAGATAGGTAAAGGTACCTACGTCTCATCCTCTAGAAAAAAGGCAAGAAAATCCGGCCCACACATGGTGGACACCACCTCAGGGGAGGCTGGAGAGGACACTGCACAGGGATTCGGGAAACCCAGACTCTAGTCTTGCTCTCATATAGACTTCACACGTGACCTCAGGCAGTCTCTCAGCTCTGAGCCCCAGCCTCCTCGTATGCACAGGGAGAGTTGGAAGAGGCCATGCCAGGGCCCCTCCAGATCCGATTCTCTGGCTGTGAAGGCTCAGAAGGGGGCAGAGAAGCAGAACAATTCTGGACATCACCAAGGAGGTGTCAGTCATGGGACAAGCTCCATAAGAGGCCACTCATCAGCAAACGGGAATGGGAGGAGGGATACGGCCTCTACACTCACCGTGGTGTCGTCCTCAGCACTCAGGTCAAAGAACACCTCATTTATTATATTGACTCAAGCGAACTGGTTTGCTTGAGAAAGGTTAGTTCTTTGGCTCCAGGTTATTTCTGCCCTTGAAAAAGTTGGCCTGCCCTGTGCGTCATGCTTCTTTAGTCAAACGGGGCAGCCAGTAAACCATCAAAAAGCATCTTCAAAAAGCCTTAGTGAGACAGACAAAACGAATACCAGCTACCAGGTCAGAAGACAGAAATACTTTAGTGTCCCTTGTTCTCCTTCTCTCTCTTTTGAAGTTCAATTAATAGGAATGTTTAAGTAGCATTTCCCGGCAGTCAAGCATTGGGCCAGCAGCACTGCAAGTCTTGCAGGTTTGGAGTGGCTAACGTGGGTTTCTAGAGCATCTTCCTTGGTTTCATGGCATTTTTCATGCTGGCCTGTAGTTTGTTCATGTTCATGGAGGGGAATGACAGCCCTAACCAGACTGGAAAGAAATGCCATCTCTCTCCAAGCCTCTCTGCTTAGGTGTGACTAATTTCTTCACCAGCTGAAAAGGATTTAACTAGACCCCAGGAACCTCTATGAAACTGTGATATAATTTACTCTTTCCAAGTGATCTCCTTTGAGGGTCCTCCCAACTCTATGCCTTTTCTTTCTCCATGAGCTTTATAACATGCATTACGATATTTCTCATGTGGCATCCCCTGGGGTCTGGGATGCTCTCCCCGTTGGCACTAACGGGTAGGGGCAGGGAGCAGGGCAGCACACTTTCCATATGACCTCAAAGACCCTGACATACTTGTCCGCTATGCAATCGAGACTCAGGAAACTCCAGGACAATGCTTCTACTTTCCAGGTTATAAAAAGACAACTGCAGGGAACTGCATGTATAATCACAATTTGTAACAGTCACTAGAATAGAGGCACCAAAGTTTACTTTAAATACCTCGGTTATAGAAAGAAATAGATATTCCAAATAAGAGAAATTTGTGGTCTCTAGATTTGAAAAATCAGGTTTTAGGCCCATGGATGCAAAAATACTCACTCAGCTTTGGTGGATTTAACCTTTTTTATGGAGAGCAAGTTTCTGTAACTAGATTCATATTTTATAAATGTTTCTGAAAACTAACTTTAAGAGAAATGATGATCTTGTGAAATAAATGGTTATTATTTATCTGTCTGGTAAGTGTATTCTCTGCCATCAGCCTTCCCCCGACCCCCCGCCTTTTTTTTCTTTTCTTGTTTTTAAGAGCAAGACCTACTAGGTGCCTATACAGGTATGAACAGGCCATCCCAGCACTTCTCACCTTACCAGGGGTCTTCACTTCTATCATTTATATTTATAAACTCTTGTCTGGCAGGTTTTCTCTGTAAAATTCCTACTGAGTTACAGAAACCTATGTTCTAATTAGTTTCTAAAAATGTAATGGAGATTTCTAGTCACGGAATTGCTTGTTGCTTATAGATTATGCCCCATGGTATAAACTAAGAAACCACAAAATCTGTTTTCTGTTTTCTTATCCAAGGAGTCTCACTAGTAATATTGCTCTAATATTAATGAGAGAGAGGTTAGAAAGCAACATTCCTGCAGACATTTATACTTGCAACAATCTGGTTGTCACCATCCATTTTGACAAGGCAGGCTGATTTAACTATCGAGGCTTCTTCCTAGAGCTGAAAAAATGACTTACTGGGTATTTTGATAAGTCGGTGATATCAGCATATTCACCTACTCAGAAATTGTTGCTAAGCATAGCTGGCTGACCATTAGTGAACGTTATTACCTTCAAATGAAAATGGGTGAGACTTAAATTCACGCCCATGATTTGTTGCTGGGGGCTGAAAGGAAAGGGAATGGGATTGTTTCTGTCCTGCTCTGCCCAACATTAGAGGTGTAAGGAATGGAGCTGGTATATCCTTGCTCACTGAATATACTAAGAACAATCAGGTCACGGGACTGTCCATTTCCCAATCTCCCTCAGAAGTGGTGACGTGTATGCCTGCCTTAATTGCAGTTAGAAGTGGAGGGCGTTTCTTGGTGCACTGAAAGGATTGTGCAACATCTCATCCGAACGAGGCAAGTAAACCTACAGGTATGCTTAGCTGAAACCTAAAAATCAGAAACGCATACTTTGATACACAAGAGGCATTTGCTTCTCATTGGGAATTTAAATAGATGGAAAATCTTATTATTATCATTTCTCTGACATTAGATTATGTGGCAAGCAGCCTATAAGAGACGACTAAGTATTTTTGACTTTTAAAAGAGATAGTCATATGATTTAGCTCCCTTAAGGGCTGGATAACCAGCCTTTTTTTTTTTTTTTTTAAGTCAGTAATGCCTGAGCTAAGGTGGGTTTTTAAAGGTCCCTCCCTTCAATGTCATAGTAAAACCTGGTTTAAACATGAAAATAAAATGCAATACCTTTTCTCCATAGCCTCTATCTTTGGTCATCATTTCCCTCAGGGTCTGGAGGACCTTAATGCAGAGCTTCTCCTCATTTTCTTCTAGCAGCTGTTTTGTATGCTTTATTAACCTGAATGGGGGGAAAGCCATGGATTACGTCCTTTAAACTAACTTTAAATTAAAAACACTTCACAAGCAATTTATTTTAACTAGTCCGTTAATGAACAAATATTTATTAAGAGCTCTCAGGTTAAACATACTTCAGGGCATTCCCTGCACTGAGAACAGCCAGTTAGCGACTGTGTCTCAATAGCGACACCTGCTGGTAAGTCACAGCAAACAGGCTCACTGAGCAGGAGTCAGCCACACACAATGGAGAGATTATATGGACAGAAGAACCGAGACAGAGGTCCACTCAGACCTGCTCGTTTATAAAGTGTGGCTATTTATCCACTGAGAATTGCCGGTAAAATGGGTCAAATATGCCAACACTGTAAAAAAAGAAACAATTCATGAGGACGATGGTTGAGGCCAATACACACAGTTCCCTTATGCACAAGCTTGTCCTTAGAGGGGTCCAGAAAAGTAAGAAACTCATAGGCAGAGTTCAGCCCCAAGCTAAACAAACAACTAATCTCAGGGTAAAAAAAAATTGTTTTTTTTTTTGAGACAGGTTCTTATTCTGTTGCCCAGGCTGGAGGGCAGTAGCACGACCTTGGCTCATTGTAGCCTCTGCCTCCTGGGTTCAAGTGATTCCCCTGCCTCAGCCACAGAGTAGCTGGGATTACAGGAGCCCACCACCATGCTTGGCTAATTTTTGTATTTTTAGTCAAGATGGGGTTTCACCATGTTGACCAGGCTGGTCTTGAACTCCTGACCTCAGATGCTCCACCAGCCTCCGCCTCCTAAAGTGCTGGGATTACAGGCATGAGCCACTGTGCCTGGCCTTAGGGCAAAAATCTAATGGAGATTTCTAACCATGGGTCTGCTTGTTGCTTACAGATTACGCATAAGGCATCAACTAAGAAATTTAAAAATTGTTAGGAAAAGATGGTGAGGTCACGATAGGTCTGAGATTTCTGAGGGCTGAGGGGTCATGGCTTTTTTATGTCTGTACCACAGCACACGGTGGGTGCACCGTAATGAACGAATGAATGGGCATGCAGTTAAAATAAGAACTTCTCACCAAAAAACAAAGCAAAACAAAACAAAACAAAAAAGTGTCAGTAAGCAGGATTTAATAGACAAACTTACTTTGGGGAGGTCAGAACAGGACTTTAGCACATGACCTTGCATTCATCAAAGTTAAAAAACAGGACAACGTCTCCTTCTTCGGGAACAAAAGCTTTGTGAGGTCATCAAGGTTCTGGCAAATGAACACCCCAGAGAGAGAGGCCGCTTACTTGCAAATGAAACCGCCACTTTCACATTTCCTTCTGGCATCTGTGTTCTCTGGGAAAAGCAGCTCGGGTCTGTGGAGAACATCTACGAGCACAGATAACTCTGCCTGCACCAGGGGCCTGAGACGGTCCTCCAGCGCGGAGACGATGTCCTAAAACGGAAACACAGCCTCAGTCAATGGCTCAGGCAGACACTGACCACAGGAGGGTGAGGACACTGATTTCTCTAAAACACTGATGCACGGGTAGGCTAGGTTAGAGTAACTTTAGTATCGTCTGGCATCTCAAATTATTAGCTATTGCCCAATGGTTACCTGAAACATTAGCCCCTGATGCAGAAAACAAAGTGAAAACAAGTCAACTTTCCCACCACCCCTTCTTTCAAGATGGCCTTATGCTACTCAATGTACCATTGCATATAGCTTAAAATATGACACAAAAAATCAATTTAACAACATGGAAAGATGTCTATGACATGGGCGTAACAAAGGTCAAACAATAATAATCCTATTTTTATAAACATCATCAATATCTAGCTAAAGGATAAACATCAAATATTATTAAAACATTACTACTGGTTTTCTCTGGGTGGTGGGATTACAGGTGATTCTAATTTTCTTCTACATAGAAATACTTGTCAGTGTTGTCTATTTTCAATGAGCATGAATTATTCACATAATAAAAAGTCATACAAACATGAGGACACCAATGAATGAACATGCTGTATCAACATGCTAAATACATGTACCCTGATAGCATGATGGTCTTCAAATGCAAAACACATAGCTGTAGGAAAGGAAAACAGAGAGAAGTTGAAAGAGCAGCAAAACCAACACAACAAACACCATTTGAAGGCAAATGATAGAAAACAGATGAGAAATTATCTTCAAAAGATGCTAAAGTCTGCTCTATGGTTTGGTGACTCGGAACCTGCCTAGAGGTATGTTGGCTAAGACAGGGGCCAAACACAGCACGTCGGATAATACAGGAAGGCCTGGTTAAACAAGGACATTTGCACGGGAAAAGCTGTTTAAATTGGGACCCAGTTGGGATTGAGAAAGAATTAACTAATCTTTTATCCAGAAACTAAAACTAACGATATGGAGATAATTTAATCTTAGATTTAACACAATTTGGGTGATGAATGTAATCACCCAATAAGGTTTAAGATGCACAAAGATACATGAATCAATCAAATAATTTTGAGTGGGGCAATTTTCCCAACAAGACTTTAAGACAGTACTTTGCAACATCCCTTAGTTCATACTGACTTTCACAGCACAGTCAAAAAAGGGTCATTTTTGGAAAATTCTGAGGACCTTATCAGTTCCCCACCATAGTATCCCTTTTGGAAGCACCCAGTCAATATTCTCTTCAATAGTTAACTGATCTTGACTCTGGCAAATCTTTGTCAACAGTATTTCCATGGGATTAAAGTTGTTCTTATCATGTTCATGTATTTCATAAAATCCTGCATCTTTTGCACAGTTTGAACTTTACATTGCAATTGATTTGCATTGTATTGTCAAATGTATAGCATTCAGCAATCAAGGAGACACCAACAAAGATGGCAAAGCAATGGGTGGGGAAAGATGCTAGCTTTAAGTGAGAGGGATGTCTAGATGGGGATTAATTATAGAAGTGGTCAGTTTGCGAGTGAATTTCTTCTATTACAACTTTTGCTGCACTAGGCAATCTCATAAACCACAAGAACTCAGACAGTAAATAATTGGATAATGCAAACCCTTTAAGCCACTGGCCAAGTCCTTAGAACAGTATTGCCCACCTATGTGTTTCATTTAATTTCCCAAGAATATGCATAATAAATCTAAGAAGAGCACAAGAAACCAGCATGTTTGATTGCAGACAGTTTATTTCATTTGAGCAGGTGAGAAAATACTGTGTGCTCATGGAGTTAGGAGTCTACAACATCCCTCCCCCTTTCTAAAAGCATAGTGGGATCAGGAAGCACTTAATCAGGAATCAAGAACTGGTTCTCTTTGTTATTTAAGAACTGGTTGTGTTACGATAAAGGCTGAAATTCTTAACTTGACCCCAGAAGACCCGCCAGCCTCCCCAGCTTCCTGGCTCCAGCCACACTAACCTTCCTTTGCTCATAAGAGCAGGGCTTCATAGGTCAAGTTAAGATGCATGTTTAAGTGTTTAACACCCATCTAATACTCACTACTCTCCCTTTTAACAAAGGGAGAGCAGATCTCTTGGTAGACGTTAAGAAAAAAGGGATAATCTAGCTGGAATTGAGTAATACTTTTATTTTCATCTTCTTTTCTGTATAATGGTCTTTACACATGCTGTTTCCCTCCCTTTTATTCTTTAGTTTCTACTGTTCCTTCTCATCTTGGTTCAAACGTTACTTTCCTCAGCAAGGTCTTCCTTGACCCTCATCCCTAACCTCAAACAAAATTAGTTTCCTCATCAGAATCTTTCAAGCGCTCCTCACTTCTCTACACTTTCCACTGTCCCTCTCACCATTTTATATTTAAAATTAATGTCTCTTTTTCCTTTCCAATACTTGAGATACTATGAGACAAATAACATCATTTCTGGTTTCGGTGACCATTGTATCCCCAGAGCCTAGCATGGAGCTGATGAATGATTTAATGAATTCATCTGTCTTCAAGTAGGTTGTGTAACCGTACAGAGACTCAGTAACTGTTACAGTCAGTAGTAAACAACAGTAATAAGAGTAATAATAATAACAGCAGCCCTCAACTGAGTGCTCACTACACGCCAGGCACTGCTCTATGTATTTTATGTGTACTGTATTTTCCTAAGACGGCTATACCACAATATATCCTGTCTTGTACATTCTTCTTACAATATGACACTGACATCCCTCTTACTGAATGATGGCCTAGATTCCCTCCCCCTGAACTTGAGTGAACCTCTGAGACTGCCTTGACCAACAGAGTACAGTAAAAGTGATGCTATGTGACTTCTGAAGCTAGGTCATAACAACAATAAAGTTTTCACTTGTCTCTCTCCATACACACTCATCTTGGGACCTAGCTGCCATGGTGTGAGGAAGCCCAAGCTACATGGAGATGTTTCAGTCAACAACTCCAGCTGACGTCCCACCTGACAACCAGCAACCGCCAAACATGCGAGTGAGCAAGGTGTCAAGATGAGTCCAACCACAGTCACCATCTGACAACAACCCCATGAAAAACTCTAAGCAAGAAATAGCTCGCTGAGCCCTTCTGAGTCAACCTCCAGAAGAGCAAAAGAGAATAAAATAAGTGTTGTGATTTGCTGCACAAAATACAGGTAACTGTGACATCTTCTCAACTCTCTTTAATTCTCACACCAACCCCATGAGGCAGGTGTCACTGTTTTACAGACTAGGAATCTAAAGGACCGAGAAGTCAAGTAACTTGCCCAAGAATACACCATTTGTAGGGGGCAGAGTCAGCATTTAAATTTAACTCAGGCACTGGCCTGAGACTACACTTTTAAACACTGCTTGTGGGCTCATTCAAAGGATCTGTGATTCTCAAACTGTGGTCTATGTACTACCTGTGAGAGAATCATCTGAGGTGCTTGTATAAAAAAGATGTTAATGTTAAGTGTTCAACATCTAATACTCTCTACTCTCCCCTTTAATAAAAGAAGAGCAGATGTCTTGGTAGATAATAAGAAAAAAGGTCTATAATCTAGCTGGAAGTAATACTTTTGTTTTCATCTACCTCATTCTGATGTAAAATTCTTCTCTCAGGCATCACCACCCTTGTTCACCTGCTGATTCAAGAGGCTAAATAATCCCAGAGTGATAGAAAAAATGGAACATTTATGCTCTTATTCTAAACATCCTCTATAATACTTCAATATTTCCTTCTAATAAGAGCAGAGTCCCAATTTTTCACCAAGAATTCTGCAAATCTAGGAGTAACCTTTAAAAACCATCACTTTTTCAGGAACTTTTCTATTTCTAAGTGACTTCCCACTCCTGGCCCTACATACATAACATTTGATTATTCGTTCACCACGCTGGCATCTTCCTATGGCCCAGTTTAGATGCTCTCTGGCTCAAGAACACACTACTGTGTGTGGCAATCACCTGAGGCCAGGCTAAGTATCACTTCTCTCAACACCAGGCATTACCTGCAATCTCTCAATGATATTCCGGTAGTCTCTGGAAGCTGCCAGAACAGAGTCCCTGCGTGCGGCATTGCGGGCCGAGAGCCGCCAGTTCATGGCTGTTTTCTGCACAATGTTGTGGGACTTGAGAAAGAGGTTGTTGACTTGGCTGTCCAGGTCCACGGGAATGGCAATGGCCCGGCTCTTGGCTGCACAGGAGAAAGATGAGTCGTGAGCCTACAATTTTTATGGGGGACACCCTACAGATGGACGTAATGCCCTATTCACCATTGGGCAGGTTTTTCACACTCAGAATGGGCCAGCTTGCCTGGTATTGAGCTTAAAGACTGAGGAGCTCAAGTCAACTTTACCATCTTTTAGGTCAGGGTTTCCTAGTGTGAATTCTGGGGGTCAGCAGTTCTGAGGAATGTTAAAACACTCTCAGGTCATAAGGCTAGGGCATGTCAGAGTTAAAGTTCAATGGGTTTCCCCAATGAATGGCTTATTAGGGTCACTGAGGTGTTTGTGTATTTTAAGAATAATCAAGGCAGGCAACTCGTTTGGCCAATGAATCATTTGCTGGTTATTTTTCAGGTTTGTTCAATAATCTACAAAAATGCTGGGTTATCCCAAACATAATCCTAAAGGTAGCATTCACAATGGCATAAACTCCTCTTTCTGGATAGGTGCTTCTTTCTTCCTCTTAAAAAAGGAGAACTCCAGTCTAAGCATGAGACAAACATCAGTCAAACCCATGATGGGAGATACTCTACAGGACTCCTGACCAGTACTTGTCAAGACTGTGAAGGTCATAAGAAACAAGGAAAGGCCCAGAAATGGTCACAGACCAGAAGAGACTGGGGAGACATGACAACCAAACGCAAGGTAGTGCCTGGACCAAATCCTGCAACAGAAAAAGGGTGTGACAAGGGACAGCAGTGGGAAAAGTGGTGGAATTCGAATCGAGTGTGGAGTTGAGGTAATAGCACCATATCAGGGTCAGTTTCCTTGCCTTGACAAAGGTGCCCTGCTAACGTAAGATGCTGACATGGGTGACAATGGGAGAGGGGTCTGTGGGAATTCTCTGTATTACCCTTGCTACAGTCCCATAAACCTAAAATTATTCCAAAATAAAAGATTTTGAAAAGGAAGATAATTAAGAGTAATAATCATTTTTTTCCATATGGGAAAATGTCCAAAAAAGAACTATTTCCTGTCTTCAATGCTTCAAAACACTAGAAGCAAAGAAAGTACTCTAGTATCTAATTGTAAAAACAACGCCAACATCCTGAAAGAGGAATCTGAGAAGCAATTACTTGAATCCCATTTAAAACACAAACACACACACAATTTAGGGGGAAAAAAAACTATAAGCCAGCCAACAACTTTCTAACAGTCTAATACAGAAAGTGGGAAATTTGGAAAAATACAAATAATAAAAAATTAAAAAGCAGGATGTACAGGGTACACTCATCACAGCTAGAAACTCTGTGCCTTGGATACTCATAAGCTAAACAATGAACACAGTGGACTCTGGGTGTGGTATCAGTCATGAGGAAGCAATCCCTAAAAGACAGAGTGGGGACTCTGGGTAGTGCTGTTTTCATGTCTTACGATTTCACAGACATCAACTCTCCTTGTCTTTTTTCTTATCACTGCCAAGACAAATGGAAAGATTTCCCCTCTCTGATGAGCACTGAGCTGCTAGTCAAGTCAGCCACTTACTAAAATATTAAACAAAAACTAACCTCTGTGGCAAGGATTTTCTCTTACATTTCCTTTGGCCTCCACAAGCAGATCTTTTTTTTTTTTCCCCCCAACTTTTATCTTAGAATCAGTGGGTACACATGCAGGTTTGTTGCAAAGGTGTATTGCTTAATGCTGATCGAGTCCATCACCCAGATAGAAGACAGAGTACCCAACAGGTAGTTTTGTTTTTTTGAGAAAGAGCTGTGCTCTTGTTGCCCAGGCTGGAGTGCCACCGGTGGTGTGATCTCAGCTCACCACAACCTCTGCCTCCCAGGTTCAAGCAATTCTCCTGCCTCAGCCTCCTGAGTAACTGGGATTACAGCCAAGCGCCACCATGCCAGGCTAATTTTGTATTTTTAGTAGAGTCGGGGTTTCTCCATGTTGGTCAGGCTGGTCTCGAACTCCCAACCTCAGGTGATCCGCCCGGCTCAGTCTCCCAAAGTGCTGGGATTACAGGTGTGAGCCACCGCGCCCAGCACCCAACAGGTAGTTTTCCAGCCCTTTTCCCCTTTCCCCCTCTAGTATTCCCCCATCTTTACATACATGTGGACCCAATATTTAGCTTCCACTTTTAAGTGAGAATGTGTGGTATTTGGCTTTCTACTTCCACGTTAGTTCACCAAGTACCTTCTTTATGATAGATAATCGTGTATGGAAAAAGTATAGGATTATCTGGGAATTCCCTTGCAGGGCCCGGTTTCTAAGATATAACACAATGAACCTGTCATGTATATATTTTCCAAAACCGAATTTATGACTGCAAAATACCGCCACACCAATAATAAGAAGACATCAACACCCACCATATGAGAGTAAAGAAACTGGGCCAGAGACTACCGAAATTAGGCAACAGGTCCTAACATAGATTATACATATCTCCCAAGGTGTATCCAAACTGACTTGATATCTTACCTACACAATTGACACTTGCTGCACAGCCTCTAAATAGTACTAAGAACTACACCTGTTTTGCTCTTCTTGTTACCTGCCGGGAGGACTCTCTTCTTAACTTCCGGCAGGAAGCTTACCTCTTTGCACAGCATTAATAGGGGGTGGGGAATGGGTCAAGTCATGGAATCCGATAAAGTCAGGATGAAGGAAAAAGAAATTTTCCTAAGTTCCTTTCAAAGGCTGCCTACGAGCGGTGGTACAGGAGGGGAGTCACAGAGGAAATGGAGAATCATTTCTCCTCAAGGGGAAGAAGGGAGCAGTGCACCATTTCTGAGAAAGGGTGTTCCTTAGGATGTGACAGGTGCTTTCCAGGAAAAAGTTTCCATATGGTCAAGTACATTTGCTGGATTAAACAAATTGGTTTCTTGAATGAGGGACTTCCCAGGGCCTTGAATAAGCTGTGTGTATTGTGACTTGCCAAGAATTGCGTAACAACCACGGAAGCTTGTTCTTCGAGGCCTATCTGACTTAGGACTCACTGGCTCTTCCTTTGGGAAATGCTGGCTTGGTAGATAAAAAAAAGAAGCCCAGCAATCAAGAAGACCTTGGTTCCAGGTCTGACTCTGAAACTTCCTGTCTGTGTAACTTTAGAAGAGTTGTAATGAGTGCTCAATAAATGGCAGCCTTACCACTGTCAGACAATTCATTTTCATCACGTATATCCAAACTGACTTGGTATCTTACCTACATCAGACAGCACCCGAATACAGCTCTCCACGGAGGCTTTTTGGCTTGGCATTAACCAGTTGCAGTGGTAAACTCTGAACACTCCTTGCAGCAGTTGCACAAAGACAGGCTGGCGAGTCTGCAAGAAGCCGAAAGAGGCAATGTGAATAACAGACTTTTATTTATAGACTACTATGATCTGATCAGAGACAGACATTGTCTTGAACCACAAGACCCCAGACCCGAGATAGACATTGTTGTTAATGGACCCTGAGGCAAGTGTGAGAGGAGATGCCTGGATAAGAGCTAAATTCCAGAAGTTACCTAGCCAAGGGAGAGCAACTCAGAAGCATTTTAGGGCAATGCATTAACTTGATGCTATTTTAACTAAGTTTGAGCACAAGAAGGAGCAATGGATCCACAATTCAAAGACTGGTATTCTTATTCAGTTACCAAGCAGCTGCATGACTTTAAGCAAAATTACTTCACCTCTCTGAGCTCCAGTTTCATCCAATGTATAAAATAAGTGGATTGAGGCAGATGGACCCCAAAGTTCCTTCCAGACATTATATCTACTGAGTAGAACCCATATTTTTAATTGGCAAAAACAAACTGATAAGTGAATCTCACCTAGAATGCTACTTCTTTATTTCTGGCAAGGTCTTCAATGACATAAAGAGAATTCAGATGGTTACTCTTTATAAATATTCATTTATTATGATGAGTACTTAGACGTTACATGAGAAGATTTATTCCTTTCTACAAAGGTATAAATTTGTACTCACTTTAAAGTAAGAGTACTCAAACATCCACTGAATCAATTTGACACTGACTTTCTGAGTACATGAAAAAATTATAGTTTTGGTCTCCATTCAAAGGGTAGCTTTGGACCAGCAAGGCAAAGATAGATAGCCGCATATGCTGCACTATTCAACTCATCTTTCATTTGAGAGGAGACAACTTGCATAGCCCCTCTAAAAACAGTGGAAGTTAATACAGTAAAGAAAAACGTATTGAAAACCCCAAAAGAGGTCTCTGAGATGAAAGAAAACAGAAAGTGTCAGGGGAAAAAGGAAGTCTATTATAAGAAAATAAAATAGATTAATTAAAAATTCAGAACCTCCCTGATAAACATGGTTCAGATAACTTTCATTTATTAAGGGCAAACTATGTGTGAGACATTTCACGTATGATCTCGTTCAGGCCTCAGTGAACAATTCAGTGACTTGGAATTACCTTCCCGTCACACATGAAAAACAAAGGCCCAGCAAGAATAAAAGAAATTATCCAAAAGAAAAGAGAAGTGATGGCAAAGCAGGAAGTGAACTGCAAGGGTCTCTCTGATGGCAAACCTCCATGTTCTTTCCATGAAGTTCACCTGGGAGCCAGAATCTCATTGCCTTCTTTCTGTCCTACTCCCTGCAGCCACCTAAGATAGTAAGCTGTGTTCCTAATAGAGGACAGGAGCAGAGGGAGCCTGGCAAACTGGCCGGGGGAACCTAGAATTTAGTCCAAGTTTTGTGGCTGCTTGTTAGCTCTGAAGCTAACTCAAAGGGCCCAATGAGAATGGTCATTTACCCAAAGCACTTCCTACATGCCAAGCTCTGTGCTAAGCACTTTATACATATCTCATTTAGCCTTCACCATCACCCTGTGAAGTAAGCAGTGGCATTATTACCTGCCCTATTAGCCAGTAAGTGCTGGATTTGGGATGGGAACCCAGTAGCCCAGCTCAAAGAAAGAAGTATCCCTTGACTAAAATAACTCCACTGAACCCTATTCCTGGAACACCTGCTCTGCTCCTATTTGACACCTCGGTGTACAAAAGACGATTAAATGGATAAGAGTAGCTGCCTACTAACTATCCAAATGCAACGGGCAATCAGGTGGGATATGGTTTGGCTGTGTCCCTACCCAAATTTCATCTTGAATTGTAGCTCCTACAATTTCCACATGTTGTTGGAGGGACCTGGTGGGAGGTAACTGAATCATGGAGTGGGTCTTTCCCATGCTGTTCTCGTGATAGTGAATGAATCTTGCAAGATCTGATGGTTTTATAAAGGGGAGTTTCCCTGCACAAGTTCTCTTCTCTAGTCTGCTGCCATGTGGGACGTACCCTTCATCGTCTACCATGACTGTGAGGCCTCCCCAGCCACATGGAACTGTGAGTCCACTAAACCTCTTTCTTTTGTAAATTGCCTAGTCTTGGGTATGTCTTTATCAGCAGTGTGAAAATGGACTAATACAGGTGACATCAGCTCACTCAACCTCTTGGAAGAACAAAAGGACATGATGGCCCATCATCTGCTTTTTTCCTAAAATCCTCCCCTTTCTTCATTCCTGAGGTCCCACAGACTCCCAAATCGCACCCTGCCTGCATGAAAACTCCTGACCTTCCTCTGCCTCTTTCACATCCCATCATCCATTATTTGTGTCCTCTCCAGGTCCCTTCTCGTTTACCACTTCATTTTCCTGGCTAAGGCTTCAACCAGTACATGTTTATCTCTGATCTCTACCGCTCTCCTGAGTCTCATTTATTCATTTGTTCAATAAATTAGCAACTTGTTGCCAGTCACAATGCCAGGTACAAGGGATAGACTAGTATATGAGATGATCATGCACATAAGGCATAACTTTGTCCTCACGTAGCTTATAGTCTAACAGAAATAGCACAGGCTACCATTTATTAAGCACCTACTCTGTGTCAGGCACTGTGCTAGATGTTTTATAAATGTTATCTCTAGAATTGGAGGGCAGGGAAGAAGACTGAAGGACCAAAAAAAAAAAAAAAAAAAAAAAAGCAGAAAAGATTTTAAGGAGGTAATCAACAATTAACAGAACCATCCAGTATAAGAAAATATCCCCAGGTACTTCTTTAGCCAAGAAATCCCATCAAAGCTATCTTCCACCAAGAGAAATGTATCTTTTCTTAATGCTTTGCAGACCAGTTCATTTACAGTTGCTCACCCCCAAATTCACATCTTGCCCAGCTGCCGAAGGTATATAATGAACACTCTGCTTGATGTTGGTATTTATTACCTGCAAAGTCGTACTCTGGTCTGAGAAGGGAGAGCTGAAGAAAGTAGTAACAATACTCATGACGATTTCGGTGACGTACTTCTCCAAAATGGAGTCTGCATGTTTCCTGTCACTAGTGTTGTTACAGGCCTGGAAGACAAGTGGATATGTTAAGCATGACACCAAAACCTACACCAAACATTAAGAAATCTGCGACTCCCTCCTGTGGGTTACTTTTAACAAATGAAAGGTAAAGGCCTGTTGGCCAATATTTCTCCCCTTAAGGAATCACAATAATAAAATATAAATCATGAAAAAAAGGAAAGCAGATCAGCTCAGACAACATGAAGCAAAATCACAAACATTAAAATGGGTATGAGACCAACAAGGCCACCACTTGCAACTTCCTACATGTGTCTGGAAAATCCAAAGCCCCGAAGGGTAGTAAGAAGCACAGTCACTACAGGTGTCTTAAATTTCCCCTAAAAGAAAACTGCTCTCCTGAGTAATCCATTCCTCTGGTCTAGACCATGGTTTCCTTATCCAAATAATCAAGACAGTCAAATATGTTACTGAGGTCCTATGGACCTGACCATCTCCAATCCTTTTTTTTTTTTATTTTATTTTTTTGAGACAGAGTCTCACTCTGTCACCCAGGATGGAGTACAGTGGCATGATCTTGGCTCACTGTAGCCTTCATTTTCCAGGTTCAAGCGATTCTCATGCCTCAGCCTCCCAAGTAGCTGGGATAACAGGTGCCCGCCACCATGTTCAGCTAATTTTTGTATTTTTTTTTAGTAGACGTAGGGTTTCGCCATGTTGGCCAGGCTAGTCTCGAACTCCTGGACTCAAGGGATCTGCCCACGTAGGCCTCCCAAAGTACTGGGATTACACGTGTGAGCCACCACGCCTGGCCTGACCATGCTCCAATCCTACAGCAATCTTCCATTCAATTAAAATCTTACCGATACACAACATTGTTCAAAATAGCAAGCCATATTTCAGAATAGCTGACTATACATGTTTTGGGGTGAGGAGACACCTTCAGTTTCACCCGTACTCTACTGAAGTCTGCCGCCTAGAGTAAGATTTGCCATGGAGAGGGTTAGCACATTTTTTTAAAAATCAAGTTTTATAATTTAAGATATAAAAGTGCTTATACTGAAAAGAACGAAGGACATAAAAATCAAGTGTTCTTAAGAGACTCTCATGTTCTGACCTTAAAACTAGACAGTCTGAGAACATATTCAAAGAATGAAATTAATAACTGATTTTACAGCATTTCTAAGTAATTTAATGCAAGGATCGGCAAAATAAGGGCCAGTAATTATCTTCATAAAGTTTTATTGGAACACAGCCAAACCTGCTTGCCATGACTACTTTCATGCTAGAAGGGCAGAACTGAGTAGTCATGAAAGAGATGAATGGCCCACAAAGCTGAACATATTTACTATCTGGTCCTTTACAGAAAATTTCAGAGCACTGATTTAAAGAAATAAAGCAGGCCTGCCATTCAAAGCCAAAATCCCTAGGCTAATGGGATTTAAAAACTAGGAGGAGTTTGAGATTTTTTAAAAAACATGTCTGTGAAACCAACACCTGACCAAATATTACTAAATAGGGTTCCATTCAGAAGGAAAATAAGTTCTTACAGGCTCCTTGTCACATACTAGCAATCATACAGTCAAGCAGAAAATACCACATTCTAGGATTCTATAATGCACCTTAACATCACAATGTTTCTGAAACTGGGATGTAGCTGACAATTATCTTCTAAATAATCTTTTAATCTACCCCGCTCCCCCAAATCCACCATCACAAAACTCATATTCAATCTGTGGTATGCTTTGCTATGTGGCAGTCTTGTGGCTTTAGCATGAATATTAAGCTCAATGCAAAACCAAATCAAGTATCTTGAAGGCCACTCTTGAGGCTGAGCCAGGAAAGCAATAAATGGAAGGTGAAGAGTTTTGCAGAATCCTCAAGACCAGATTGCAGGAGACAAATGCTCAAGCTCAGGGAAGTGCCCTTCAAGCACAGACATATTACCAAGGAAAATAAATCCTTAGAAATTGAATTTTAATATGCCCAGGTTATCATTCACCAACCAATCCACGGGGGTGACATGAAAACCAGAAATAACCTCTCTTCCGTGAAGCTTGATAAATAACATCTATTCGTGGCTAAGAGCAAAAGATAGGAAGAATGGCCAGGTGTGGTGGCTCACACTTGTAATCCCAGCACTTTGGGAGGCTGAGGTGGGCAGATCATTTGAGGCCAAGAGTTCGAGACCAGCCTGGCCAACATGGTGAAACTCTGTTTCTACTAAAAACACAAAAATTAGCCAGGCACAGTGGCAGGTGCTTGTAATCCCAGCTACTCGGGAGGCTGAGGCAGGAGAATTGCTTGAGCCCAGGAGGCAGAGGTTGCAGTGAACTAAGATTGTGCCACTGCACTCCAGCCTAGGTGACAAAGCAAGACTCCATCTCAAAGGGGGAAAAAAAAGGAAGAAATGAGACATGAGAAAAGAGTCACAAGTGCCTCTTCATGTCACGAATTAGAGTAGAAATGATGCAGCTGTTTTCTTCATGTGGGCACGAAGATGTTACACACACATACACATACACACACACACACCCCCCTCTCACTCTCCAACTCTGCCTCCTTAGTTCCAAAAGCCTTACCCTGCAGATGTCTACAAGGAAATTCTCAAACAACTTCCACATGTGATTGCTGGTGTAAATCTCCTTCATTTCCACCTCTGTGTCCACATAGCAGTGATTCAGGAAGTTAATGTATGCAATTTTAACCTGCAAGATAGAAAGAAGCTTTTCTGAAAAACCATCTTGGTGTGTATGGAACTGATTAGCTGCTTCAACTTCACAGCAAGAAGGACAGATCAAAATGGGCATCCCATTCCCCACTGCCAAGTCTTACTTCTATGATTTTCTGACATTTGAAATTCACAATTATAAAATCCAAAACCATAAAGCTTTTGGAAGAGAATATGTTCATGACCTCAAGGGAAAGAATGAGGTAAAACCTCTGACCATAGAAGAGGGACAAATTTGATTACTTGAAATTAAGAATTTCCATTCATAAAAAGGCACCACTGGAGAGTTAAATGGGCACAAGTTGGGAGAAGATACATGCAAGGCATGTTCCAATGAAGAATGTCCCTAGATCTGTGCTTATAAGACAGACATCCCCAGAGAAAAGGGAGGCAAAAAACTGGATCAGATATTTCTTAAAAGAGTATCAAACATCACACACACACACACACACACACACACACACGGCAAGGGGCTCAACTTCAATTAGGAATCAAGGACATAGACATTAAAATCACTATGGTTAATGAAGACATGTGTCTATACAAAATCCTGTACACAAGTGTGCATAGCAGCATTATTCACAATAGTCAAAAAGTGGAAACAATCCAAATCCCCATCAACTGACTGATGGACACACAAAATGTGATGTACGTACAGAATAGAAAATTACTCTGCAACATAAAGGAACGAAGTGCTGATACATGCTACGACTTGCGTGAGCCTTGAGAAAAATCATGTAGGTGAAAAAATCCAGTCGTAAAAGACCACATGTTGCAGGATTCCATGAAATGTCTCAAATAGGCAAATCCATATATTCAGAAAGATGAGCAGTTGCCTAGGATTGGGGGGTTGGCAGGAAATGGGAAGTGACTGCTAATGGGCATGGGGTTTCTTTTTGGGATGATGAAAATATTCTGTAACTATATTGTGATGGTGATTGCACAACTCTGTGAATATATTAAAAACCACTCAATTGTACATTTTAAACAAGTGAATCATATCTGCAAATATCTCCATGAAGCTTCTAAAAATTAAGCTAGTATGCAATGCTATTATACAACCATCAAATTGAAAAAAAAATAATAGGCCGGGCGCGGTGGCTCAAGCCTGTAATCCCAGCACTTTGGGAGGCCGAGACAGGCGGATCACAAGGTCAGGAGATCGAGACCATCCTGGCTAACACGGTGAAACCCCGTCTCTACTAAAAAAATACAAAAAAACTAGCCGGGCGAGGTGGCGGGCGCCTGTAGTCCCAGCTGCTCGGGAGGCTGAGGCAGGAGAATGGCGTAAACCCGGGAGGCGGAGCTTGCAGTGAGCTGAGATCCGGCCACTGCACTCCAGCCTGGGCGATAGAGGGAGACTCTGTCTCAAAAAAAAAAAAAAAAAAAAAAAAGAAGAAAAAAAAATAATAAAGGATCTGATGATAGCAAATGTTAGCAGGGTTGCGAGGAGGAATGGTAACTGGAGCAACTATGCTGAAAACGACTGGACTGTGTTACATCAAACTGAAGAAATGTACCGCCTATGATCCAGCACTTCCACTTCTGACTATCCACACACCCTGGACAGAAGTGTACACGTGGGGGCCAGGATGTATGCATGATCCTAACAGCCAAAAGCTGGAAACAACTAAAACGAGCATCAGTAGAAGAATGGAAAATCCTATCATGGTGCCATGATAGAAAGGAATGCTTCAAAGCAAAGGAAATGGACACGGCTACATGTCAGGGTGGATCAACCTTAACAACACAGAGCTGAACTTAAAAAGGCATGGAATGATACACAGAAGAAGTCCAAAACCTCACAAAACTAAACTATATTGTTGAGGGATGTATACAGAAAAGCAACTGCAGGATTACATAAAAGTCAGCTTGTGGTTATCCTCAGGAGACAGCCCTTGGGGGAGGTGAGGACAGGAAAGGGGAATCGGGGAGGTTTTTGCATATTTCTTGACCTGGGTGGCAATTACAAAGCTGTTCTCTTTATAATCGTTCTATTGTTCCTTTAGTATACAATTGAGATTTATGTACTTTTTTTGCATTTCTGTTGTATTTCAAATAAAAAAGGGTAAAAAACAAACTAATGCTTGTTATAACACTATGCTTCTCTCATCCCTAATGCTAGTTATAACCCTACCTTCTTTATCCGTAACAAGAGAAATGTAAATTAAAACTATGTTGAAATGACCATTTTCACCTGCCAGACATATGAGAATCCAAAAGTTTGATAATATACTGTGGCCAAGGCTGTGAAAAAAATGCAATCTCATTGCTTTCTTATTACAGCGATTATTCATTATTATCTCATTACATCATAAATTAGTTAAACACTTACAAAGGGCCATGACGGTACATCCATACAATGGAATTTCATGCAACTGTAAAAACAATCTGGCATCTCTTTATGAACTGATATGAAAAGAAGTTACAGTGTTAAGGTACAGAATTGTATACCTAAAGTATCATCTTTTGCATTTAAAAAAACGGGGGGGGGGGGAGTAAAGTATATATAATGTATGTGTTTATGTGCAAAATTCTAGAAAAATACACAAGAACATAATAAATTATTTTCTGTAGGGTGGGTGGGAAAACAGATTATAAGACTTCATGGTTTACCCCTTTACAGTCTTTGATTTTCGAACTTTTCAAAGAGTATGGTCAGGTACTGAATAATGACATTTTGGTCAATGATGGGTCTCATACACAACAGGGACTCATAAGATTATAATACCCAATTTTTACTGGAACTTTTCAATGTTTAGATACACAAATACAATTGTGTTATAATTGCCTTCAGTACTGAGACAGTCACATGTTGTGCATGTTTGTAGCCTGGGAGCAAGAGGCCGGACCATAGAGCCGGGGTGTGTAGCAGGCTGTGCCATCTAGGTTTGCGTAAGTGCTCTGTACGATGTTTGCACAATGAGGAAATCAACTAAGAATACATTTCTCAAAACATATCCCCGCCACTAAGCGACACATGACTGTTACTAGCTTTTCAAAAAAACCTAAAAGCAATTTATATATGTCATATATAATGTAATATAAATGTGTACTACAAACTATTATTACACATTGCAAAACATACAATATATACTTTATAATATACTTTATATATCATAAAATATATACTTTATAAATCATAAAATATATACTTTACAATCCATTTCATTATTAATCATTATAATCTATGAGTAGGAAAAAAGGAAGCCTGGAAGGATTAACTTCAAAACTTAGGGATTCATTATTATTATTTTTTAATTGATTGTCTGTAGTTCCTAAATTTTTTATAATGGCCATTATTTCTGTAGTAAGGGTTTTTGTTTTAAAGAATTAACTTACTAAGTCTTACAATCATACGATCTAGATCTCAACCTACTTTTCGTCACATTTTTGAGAAGTTCATTCAGGTCGCATCCCCTTTGCTCAACAGGCTAAATTAGTTCCACAGAGCTGAAGCTTTTTTCCTTACTCTTCTTAAAGATACAGAAGGAATGACTAACTTCTCCCGTGTTCCTTTCATGCAAAATCAATGCTCGAGAACATGTTTTAGGGAACCGAAATCCCACTACAAAATGAGCTGCAGCTTTCAGAACCGTCAGGGCTCCCCCAGGCCAGCCACCACTATGTATCCCAGTGAGCCACGACAGCAGGCACCACATAGGGACGAGAAGGGCACAGCCAGGCTGGGCTTGCTCACCTCAGGGATGCAGTCCTCATGGGTCACCACGCGAACGATGTCATCCAGCGGAAGCAGGGAGTTGCACTTGATCTCTGTGTAGACGTTCTTACCCTCCGTGCACACAGCCAGAAGCTCGACCAAGTGGATATGGTACATGAGAGGGCTGTTCTCATCCATCCGATCCCGCTCTGACCGCATCATCTGGATCAGAGTCTGGAAAGAGGCTCTGTCGTTGTAGAACACGAGGACGTCCTCTCCTGAATTGACCAGCTACATAAAGAACAGGGTGGGTTTAGATTACAAGCTTGCAGGGGTGGGGCAGCATGAAAAAAATCTATTCACAGAGAGATAGAGAGGTTCTGTTAGCATTTATCTTCCCAAATCAGTCTTACCTATTTTGACTTCATTCATTTATATAACTGAACAACTAGAAATCTTCGGCATCGTAATTTTAGTCCACAGATACAGAAATACCACACGGGCCCTAAAAAGCTATTAGGGGGAGAGAAAGTCTGCATACCAGCATTAATGTATCAAGTGGAAATAGAGATTGCAAGCTTGCACTTGTATTTCCAAAGCTACCAATGAGGCTATGATATTTCTTTTTAAATGTTTCCATCTTATTTTATTTTATTTTTTGAGATGGAGTTTCACTCTTGTTGCCCAGGCCGGAGTGCAATGGCGTGATCTCGGCTCACTGCAACCTCCGCCTCTCCGGTTGGTTCAAGCAATTCTCCTGGTTCAGCCTCCTGAATAGCTGGGATTACAGGGATGCACCACCACGTCTGGCTAATTTTGTATTTTTAGTAGAGACGGGGTTTCTCCATGTTGGCTAGGCTGGTCTCGAACTCTCAACCTCAGGTGATTCACCCACCTTGGCCTCCCAAAGTGCTGGGATTATAGGTGTGAGCCAGTGTGCCCTGCCTCCATCTTATTTTTATGCTTTACAATGTATCCCCTTTACAATTCTTTCATCTGCCATCTTATCTCTTCAATCACAAATTACTTTTAATTAAGATATGCCTTCCCCTCCACACTTACTCTTCAAAAAGTTGAGGCATTTCTGTTTATAACTTGTCCCCTAAGATGTGGCTTCTTGCAAATCTATTTAAGAATAAATCAATTTCATCAGCAGTACATGAAGTACAAAAAAAACTGAGAGGGCTGGCACAGAAGTCAAAATAAACATGGTCAATACTTACTTCTGACTAAATTTTATGAGCTCTAATTATTAGATGCCAGATACCAAGATAAACTCTTTAGATGAACTTCCTAACCTCACTGTATCTCAGTTTCTTCATCTGTGAAACCGGGACAAATACAATAGCTAACTCACAGTACTATGTATATTAAATAAATTATTATAGACAAATTGCTTAGGACTGTGCCTAGAGTATGGCAGCCTTCCAAAAAGTGTTAGGCATTAATGTCATCGTTATCTCATTTACTCCGCATATCAACTCTTTAGAGTGAAATCTGCTGTATCTTCATTTTATAGAAAAGTTCACTGAGGAGTTGAGAGGTCAAGTAACATATCTCATGGCACCCTTCGGTGAAGGGGTTCAGGTGACATTTGTATCCCAGGTTGAGCCGATTCCCTTTTTTTTTTTTCTAAGAGACAATGCCTCATTCTTTTGCCCAGGCTGGAGTATAGTGGGTGCCATCATAGCTCACTGCAGCCTCAAACTCCTGGGCTCAAGGGATCTTCCTCTGTAACTGGGACTACAGGCACATGCCACTACACTCAGTTAATTTTTTAAATTTTTTGTAGAAACAAGGGTCTTACTATGTTGCCCAGGCTGCTCTCGTACTCCTGGCCTCAAGTGATCCTCCTGCCTCAGCGTCCCAAAGAGCTGAGATTACAAGCATAAGCCACCATGCCGGCCCCAACTCTTAATCACACTACCCTCCCTGCCAATGGAACCATATACATAGACAAGATTGTAAGTCAAAGTGAATCCGTAATAAACCAAGTAAGACTTTTCCTTGATTGCATACACCAACTGCTCCTCAAGAAGCATCAGGCAAAATTTTTTCAATCTAATTAATTATGTGAAAAATTTTTAAAAATTCATAATCCAAAAGAATGGAAGTTGTTCTGGCTCATTGGGTCCTGACTACATTTTATCTCCATTCCCTATAATTCAGTTCCTTATTCCTCTTTCTGTCCCCTGTCAGAAAAACCCAAGCCATCCTTCCTTAGAGCAAACTGGTTGCTATGAAATATCAGATCAGATTCTTGCCTATATCTACAACTTAAGCTCACACAAGAGATGACACACACATATGCACACACAATTACTTTCTGTCCTTCTGTATGGCTCCTGAAGAGGGTGCAAGTTCATACAGATAAGATTAAATAATTTTAAAATTTCTACAGAACACCAGATAGAGGTATATAGAATATATAACAATCACCTCAGCCATAACCATGTCTTGGCATTTTTTAATAAATTTCCCTTCTGCCTTGACAATTGTCTGTAAGAACTTTATATACTGGACGTTCCGACCGTGAGTCTCTATGCAGTGAACGAAGTGCTGAACGACTCTCTCGTTGATCTCACTGCAAAGCTGGAAATTGTTCATGAAGATGTGCTGCATGGTTACTGCCTCCAGGATCTGACACAAGAGTGAGGAAAAGAGCACAGGGACAGGTCAAAAAGCTGATAGAACAGATTAAAAAGTGAGAAAAAGAAGAGTCCACTGAAAACACACACAAGGGAAGCATTTAAACCCATGAAGATAGATTTCTCTCATTCTTGCTTCTGCACTACCTTTTTAGCAAGCTTTTTTCACTGACATATAAATAAACATACAGAAAAATACACAACTTATTAGCATTCAGTTGAACAGATTACAAAGGGACCTTGAGTACCCAGATCAAGAAACAAAACAGGTCTCCTTTATGCCTTATCTCACAATTTAACTACTATTTTGACTTGTATAACTAGATTAGTTTTGCCTGTTCTTAAACCTCTTGCACTCTTTTTCACTGATATATAAGTTCCATTGCATGAATATATGACAATATCTTTATTCTATGGTTGAAGGATATTTGGAGTAGGATCCAGTTTTAATAGATAGAAACATTACTAGTATTATAAATACTAGAGTTGCTGTGAACATTCTTACAGATGCCTTCTGGTGTACTTAAATCCATACTTCTGTTGGGTCCAAGAATAGAATTGCTGGGTCACAAAGTATGAGTATGTTTGGCTTTAGAAGATACTGACAGCTTTCAAAAGAGGTTAACAACTTGCATTCTACATTCCAGCTGTTCCTATCCTGGTCAACACTTAGTATTGTCAGTCTTTTAAATTTTAGTCACAGCTTACTGTGGCTAAACATAACTTAATTTGCATTTCTCTAATGTCTAATCATGTTGAACACCTTGTCACATTTATTGGCCATTTGGATATCCTCTCCAACAGGGTGTCTGTTCAAGTTTTTTGCCTTTACATTCTTATTTATTTATTTGAGATAGAGTCTTGCTCTGTCACCCAGGCTGGAGTGCAGTGGTGCAATCTTGGCTCACTGCAACCTCCACCTCCTGAGTTCAAGCTATTTTCCTGCCTCAGCCTCCAAGTAGCTGGAATTACAGGTGCTCACCATCATACCCAGCTAATTTTTGTATTTTTAATAGAGACAAGGTTTCACCATGTTGGCCAGGCTGGTCTCAAACTCCTGACCTCAAGTGATCTGCCTGCCCTGGCCTCCCAAAGTGCTAGGATTACAGGCATGAGCCACCACACCTGGCCTATTTTTAAAAGGTCAACTTTTTCCTTAGTGACTTTTTTGAGTGTGTTATGTATATTCTGGATATGAATTCTTTGTTGAGAACGTGCATTGCAAATGTCTCTTACTCTCTGCCTTGCCTTTGGATGCTCTTAATGGTGTCAGTGGACAAACAGAAGTTCTTAAAAGAAGTCCAATTTATCAATTTTCAAAAATAATTAGTGTTCTTTGCATACCTTGTAAGAAAATTTTGCTTACCACACAGCCATGCATATTACCTTCTAGAAGGTTTATTTTTCACTTTTTACCCACAGTTATTGAGTTTTACGTTTGGGGTGAGGTGAAGGATTTAATCCTTTTATCTTTTGACTTTTCTTTCTTTTAACATGACACCAAGGGAACACAGGTTGAGTATCTCTTATCCAAAATGCTTGGGGGCACAAGGGTTTCACATTTTGGATTTGGGAATATTTGCATTATAGTCTCCTGGTTGAGCATCCCACATCCAAACATCTAAAATCTGAAATGCTCCAATGACTATTTCCTTTGAGCATCACACTGGCACTCAAAAGTTTTGAATTTTGGAGCATTTCAGATTTCAGATTTTCAGACCTGGGATGCTCAACCTTTATTATCCTACAATTCAGCACTCCTTTTCCTGGAAAGTGTTAGCAGTACTACTGAGTGAGTGTGTGCATGCACAAAGATGTCCTTTGCGGTACTGTTTACAAAGCTAAAAATCAGACATTGCCTAACTGTCCATTAATATGAGAATGGTTTTTTAAAAGTTACAGCCATTCTATGGAATGCCATTTAGCCGTCAAAAGAATGAGAAAAATTTATATCTCTCTGATTTGCAAAGGCAGCCATAATGTGTTAAGTGAGAAAAGCAGAACACAAGACAATGTGTAGAGTGCATCATTTTTCTTTGCAAAACCTATAATACATTTAATATACTTTCAGAAATATATTTAACAAACTAACAAACTAAGATGTATTACAGATATGTTTGATACGGAGATACTATATATGTATATACAGCCACAGAAAACTTTATGCATGACCTCAGGAAGATGTGGCAGGAGAGAGATTCAGCACCTCTGTATTGCTGAAGTTTGATATGATGAAGGACTTGACTAGGAAAATAGAGATATGTATCTTACTTTATCCATCTCACCTTCCTCCTTTTCCCCTCCCCAACTCCTGCCATTCCATCCCCAAAAGATGAGTATTTATGTCCTCCTGATAAGTTATGAAAATATTCCCCTTTGGAATGAATGTTGCATTATAACAAGCCCCAGAAGCCACAATAGCCAAAGAACAAGCTGTTCCTCCTCCCTCTTCCCTGCCCTCCTCCCTCTACAGATTTGCAGACTGGCCTCAAGTCTTACCCCTGGGTTGAGAAACAGGTTTATGTGTTTATGTAGCAAAGCTTGATTCTGCTGGTTGCCTGCACAGAAATTCTGCAAAAATTCATGAGCCAGCCTCATTATCTCTTGCATCTTGGTATCTTCGGCCTGTGTGGGAGGAGAGAGATGAAAGCACTGATTGCTGGGCCAGGAGACCAGCTTCTCCTATACCCAACACCTCCTGCTAACGTGGGAGTCCGAAGGTGTTTGCTGGGGGCCTGTTGTGGGTAAATATTGAGGGGCTGCACTGCTGACCCTGAAAAGAAGCCAATAACTTGTCTATGCTTACTGATGAAAGTGAAGATCTTATTTGGGTGGGAGGGAGCACTGCAGAGTGAAGGCTAATAGAAGGCATCCATAAGTCCATTATCCAGCAAGGACTGAAACTTCTGAACCCCCTACTTCTAAAGACAGGGACTGGCTGGGCACAGTGGCTCATACCTGTAATCCTAACCCTTTGGATGGATCACTAGAGGGCAGGAGTTTGAGAACAGCCTGGCCAACATAGTGAGACCCCCATCTCTAACAAAAAATACAAATAATAAAAATTTTAAAAATAAACAAAAACAGGGACTGACAACAGAACAGGGGCTGACTTCCTCACTGATGCTGAGTAGTCATTTTCCCTCTTGGGTTCACCTTTTTAAGTTGTCCAACCTATTAGACATTAACTTTTGCTATCAGCTTACATGGCGAACTAGAAATCTCCTTAGATTATACATTAGAGCAACTGTGCCTGCCATAACTCCTTTATCATCTCAAGTACAATTTTTAACCTCAGACTTAGCTTTCCCATCTGCAAAATGGGGATAATACCCTCCCTGGCATTTCACATGGTTGGATTATCTGATTCATACATTAATAGCATAAACTCAGTATTTGTAGAGTTAAATATTCTATAATAAGCCAATTCTATAAAACCCATGACCATTGTGTCCAATTCTAAACAAGCAAACATTTAAGAAAGTAAAAACAGAACAAGAATTTCTAAAATGGAAATCATCCTTCATATTTTTACAGCCCACAATAGTCTTCCTAAGTCTTCACAGCCATCACCTCATTTCAGAGGCAAGAGGATAGCAGGTAGGAATGCAGGTCCCCAAACCTGACTACGTTCCTCTTATCCCAGATCTCCAACTTCCTGGCTGTATGACCTGGAGCACATTTCTTAGCCTCTCAGTGTCGCTGTTTACTCATCCATGAAAAGGAGATAACAAAAGTGCACACTTCATATGATTGCTATGAAGATTAAATGAGAAAAGTCACATGAAGTGCTTAGACAGTGATTACTCTGTAAATGTTAGCTATTGGTTCCGGGCTAGACTGAGGTCAGTAAACTTTTTCTTAAAGGGCAAAGCAGCACATACTTTGGGCTTTGTGGGTACAGAGGGAATATCAAGGACATTATATAGGTACCTATGTGACTATTTTAAAATGTAATAACCATTCTTAGCTGACATGCTGTTCAAAATGGGTAGTGGATTAGATTTGGCCCATGCCTGTAGTTTGCTAACCCCTGGTCTAGAAAAATAATTCTGTGGTAAAACAGAGCTGTGGGAGAAAGGTGAGCTCCCAGCTTTGATAATCAAACCAAAACAGAGGAGAATTTAAAAGGACATTAATAGCAAGTCCCAGGACAACATAATGGGGATTACATTTGTCCCTTATTAACAGGAGGAGTGGCGAACCGTCTAGCTCTAAGAAATCAGAGGGCTTGGGACAGACAGCCACTGCTGGTTGACAGCAGTAACCTTAAACAGTTCCACATGCCTCCAGTCCTTCTGTATAAAAGGAATCTGCTGTGCACAAGCTAAGTGAAGAACCTTTGTGGTGTGAAGTGGATTTTTCCAAGGCAAGCAAGCCCCAAAGACATCAAGTCACAAGAGGTTACCTGTGGAGGATTCCTCCACCATACTTTGGAAGTCCGGGCCCATCCAAAAGTAAATAAAAGCATGCATGTGTACACACACATATACACACACACACACGATATTCTGTCTTTGAGTCACCAATTCCAACCACATCTGGTTATCTGTAGATTAATCCTGCTCTATGAAGGCATGACTCTCATTAGGGAAACTGATGATATTATGAGACAACACTACGGTCAGTAAATGATCCCCTCGCATTCCTTACACACGAGGAGGTAGATCAGCTTGTTGGTTCTGGTCTAAATGATAGGCAAAGTTTGGATGATATGCACACCTGTATCAACTGCAAATTAGCTATGTATTATACCTATGACAGGGATTACACTTGGACTGTATTTGTAGCTATTGAAAGGCCTGACCTGCCCAATTCATATGGTCCCCATGACTGAGGAGGAGGTTCCTTTTGCAAGAAATTTCCTAGAGTGGAAAGCGACAGGCACAGGGAAGGCAGCAGGTCCTAGCTCCACAGTGAAGTGGAGTCAGCTTCACTGTACACAGGTGTGCCATCCATGCAAGTTACTGAACCTCTCTAGCTGCAGCTCTCTCATCGAAAATGGGGCTGAAGATAGCACCACCCATCTCATCCATGTGTCTTGAGGATGGCAAGAGCTAATAATGTGTATAAAGGCCTCCGCATCGCACCTGGCACCCTGCAAGTACCTAGAAATGAGCCTTCATCAGGTGACTCTTCTCTAGCAAATCAGTCCCTCTAGCAGTTAATAGTCAACTCAAGAGACCTGAGTCTGAACCCTTTAACTCTAAACACCCCCCAAAGCCTCAGTCTCTTCATCTGCCAAGTGGGCACCACACAAATACCCCAGTGGGTCTTGTAGGCTTCAACAAATGACTTCATAAGCGTCTTGTCAGCTTACGTTCACTCAAAGCACTGTCAGCCTGCTCCTGCCTCTGTAAATCAAATACGTATCAATGACAAATACTTATGTGAAAAATTAGAGGCAAAGTACAACTTCCAACAACAGAAAAGACCTACATCAAAGCATCACCTGATAAATCCAAATACTTAAGCAAATGTCAGCATCTTAGTGAAGACCTCAAAAGTGGGCACATCCCCTGTTCCCACATGCACTTAATAGCTGGTGTTACTTAAATTGCTTGAGTCACATTGCAAATGAAATTGAAACACACCAACCCATGGGTAGACAGAGGTCTAAGCTCTGACACAGACCAAGATGTCTCTATCCAATGTGGCTTGGGAGTATGGAGAAAAAAAAGAGAGTATGGACTCTCTTTCTTTACAGAATCTTAAAACTGGGGTTGAGGATTATTCACGGGTGACTGTACTTTATTTTTCAGATGCTCTGTTTCATATCAATATCTGAAATTGCTTTGTAGTCACAATAGTCACACTGGATACATTTCTTCACCAACAATATCCAGATGTGAAGGGTTTGGGGAAACCCAGGAATCTGCCCCATCCTGGGAGCAGCTGCTGAGCGTGAGGCCCCACTCACCTTCTCATAGGGAATCTGTAGCAACTCCAGCACCACGGCGTGTGCACCCATGTTCCGGAGCAGACGCTGCTGCTGCTTCCTGCTCTTTCTCACTGAGGCACTCTCCTGAACACAGAGTTTGCTGAGCCGAATCAAAATCTAGTAGAAAGAAAGAAATCAGTCTCAGAAAACTAGGAACTACAGCTGGAAAACAGATTGCAGGGGGTGGTGGTGGGCAGGTAGGCAAAGGGGATTATAATGCATTAAAAACCTACAATGAAATTCCTTCAGTATGTGGCATTTCTGTTAATTCCATCAAGCCAAATCCATAAGGCTAAGGGCACGTCTTCCAGAATAAGCAGGGGATAATGACTTCGACAACAAGTGGGACAGTTTCAGAGATATCACTTAAAATGGAATGATCTGGCATCATTGCTGAGACCCTAGGAAGAGTTTGCTCTGGGGTAAAAGACAAAGCTCCCAGTCTCCCAACATTGAACCAGCTTAAGCAAAGGTTTCTAAAGAACTACAGCTCTCAGTGGGGACGCTGTGTGCCAGGCACTTAGATGACCCCTGACAGTTTTCTCAATTAGTCCTTTCTTCAATTGTAAAGCTTCAGAAATATGTGGTGCCTATAAAAGGTAGCACCTATAAACAGTGAGGAAGCTGAGGACACAAATAATAAGAAGAACAGTTGGGTGTGGAGCCCAGATCTGATGCCGAAATCCATGAGCTTAACCTCTGAGCTCTACTTTCTCCCTGTTAAACCACACGAAGAAAAAAGCTCAAATATGTGTACCTTCAACTTGACTATCACAAACTAAAGCTCCTTAGAGAATTCACAAAGAAGGGAAATACGGTGGTGGGGGAGGAGCTTACCTCTTTGACCACTCTGTAGTTGTAGCTGCTGGTACTTTCATGCTTTTGTGACTTGTTATTTCCCTCCTAGGAACCAAAGTGAACACAAGTGTGATCTGTACAACTCATGGGCTACTGTCAGTTTGTTACAGCTAGCATCAACCTTTATGAAAGAAAGGGAGTTCTGCACTGTTTTCCAATAGTCATGCTGGGTTTATGCCCCACTCATCTACCTACTTGCTATGGGTTTCCTTGGGAGGGGATAGTGGGCTGGGCCACGGCTAGAGAACAGGTCGATTCCCAGGTGGGTCTGTAAGGGAAACCTGGTGGTAATTCACTCAATGTCGAAGTCTCTTCTACACGGTCTGAGGCTGCACGGGAGACATAGCTAAACTTTGATTCGTAGCTTATTTCCTAGGCCAACAGCTGTGATCTTAGCGACTTAACAAGCAGATCTCTTGAAAATAAATCCCATTCTATCACATTTATACCTAAAACCAGAGGAAGATGCTCACTAGTTTCGAGAAGCCCATCCATCTACTTTGGCAGCCTAACTTGTGTTTCACTCACCTCCGTTTTCTTATGTTCATTTTCGCCAGATGCACCATCCATGGTTTCATCGGGGCCCTGCCCTTTGTACACCCAAAGCTCTGACTTTTCCACGATGGACCTCAGTTGATCCAAGTCTTGTTTGATCTGTTTGTAGTTGTCCACATCTTGGCTGGTAACCAGCAGTTGAACCTTAATGAACGCAATCCATTAGGTGCACACAACAGCTTCTTGGACAGACAACACACACGTGGGTGACCTGAGCTACCTGTTTGAAGGCCTGGAGCACCTCCTGCCTCTGGCTGAAGTGTCGGAAGAGGAGCTGCAGGGCCCCTGACACCAGGGGTGGGTAGTCATGCATCGTCAGGTGGAGCAAGACACGGAGAAAGGTTCTGCCGCCGTGATCGTCCAAGTCCAGTGGGGTGTTCTCCTCGCTAAAGGAGCACAAGGAGGGGGAAAGATCAAATGAATCACAAATGCCTCCTCTCACGTACCTTGGACCCAGATGCGCCTAACCTGGTTAGATTTCTAGCACTATGATCTCCAGACAAGCAGTTTCACTTTTCATTAGCTCCTTTAACAATACAGCCTTGCTTCATCTTCAACTATATTGTGAGGTGAGGAGACAAGTAAGATGTCATAATAAAAGATAAGTCAAATTTTAAGCCAAAGTCCCTCCCCTCCCAAAGTGACAAGACTAGCATCAGAACCAGATTCTCAACATCTACATAGGGTGTTCTGCTGGGCTTCATCTGTGGTCTGAGAACTGCAAGAGGATGTGTTTCTCTTATTAGTTTATGTAATTTTATTTTTAGAGATGAGGTCTTGCTATGTTGCCCAGGTGGAATTCAAACTCCTATGCTCAAACGATCCTCCTGCCTTAGCATGCTGAGCAGTTGGGACTATAGGTATGCACCACCATGCTTGACTATATTAAATATTAATAAGCATATCCTAGATCCAATGGCAGACTACTCCATAACTGAGCACTTCCAGTCAATTATTGGGTCTGCACCTATATTGGGTTTAGAGTCAAATGAATGACAGATGGTGGAACCTTCATGGTTGCTGGCTAATAAGAAAAGCACAGAGAGGACTTTATAAATACTGTATTCGTGCTGTGTATTCCAAAAAGGTGTGAAGGTTTCAGTGCTGTTTAATACGAGGAAAATGGCGGGAGAGCTGAGTGATCACACAGCACATGGAACCTGTATTAAGATAAACTCACAACACCTTGTTTAAGTTTCAGAAAAACATCTTCCATCACAGTACATAATGTTGCTAATTCAAATTTCACAGGTTTTACACTAAGTACGAAGGTAGACTATTAACACTGGTGGGCCCCAACAAAGTATTCAAACCCTTAGGTAGTCCCCTCCCATACTGACACTGAGCTTGGCCACGGGATTTGCTTGAACAACAAGATACTAGGAAATGCAATGCAAGCAGAGGCCCAATTAGCACTTGCATACTGTTGGTTTGTCCTCTTAGAACATTTGTTCTTTGAGTCAGCCACCATGCTGTAAAGAAGCCCAAGTTATCCACATGGACACAGAGAGAAAGAAGTCCTGGCCTTGCAGGCATCTCTGCTATAGTGTCAGAAATGTGCGTGCAACTTGGATGTGCCAGCCCCAGTTACCACCTCACTACAGTGTGACAGACCCAACAGTGACTACCAGCAGAAGAACTATCCAGCTTCATCAAGCCACAGGGCCGTGAGAGGTATTAATAAAATGGTGGTTGTTTGAATCTTTAAGTTTTTTGGAGTAATACGTTATAAAGCAATAATCAAACCAAGTGTGCTAATTATAAGAACTACGTGCACAGGGTGTTTATACCAAATTTTATACTTGTAGGTACAAGGGTTCCATAATTATAATAACGTCTTAAGTCAAAATTGACCAGTGTGGTATTTTTTAAAGGGGTTCATAGATGAATATTAGAAATCATGAAAGAACAGATTTTGCTTTTTTTGTTGCATAGCCTGTAAGGAGCTCAGGGATAAAATTACAGCCCAGCAGCAGGACATGATCTTACTAACTTCACTCTGTTTTGAGCCCCTCTCTCTTTCTATTCTTTCTTTTGATTGCATTTCCTCACTATGTAAAAATAATCTTGTAATGTAGGTATTCTGGGGTATTCTGGGAAATCTCCTTAAATCCTTTCTGTCCTAGGTGGGACACACACACACTCTCTCTCTCTCTCTCTCTCTCTCTCTCTCTGTCTCACACACTGTCTCTCTCTCCCCCTCCTCCCAATCAAGCCAACTGAGATAACTCTGACTTGAGTACTAACAGTTCCAAAGATAGCACCAAAACAACCTAAGCCCAGAGACTAAACATTTACTAACATAATAAAGGGAAGGCCTCTGAGAGCTCTGGAAGAGCAGACTTCCCAACTGTAGAACCACCTACAAAACAGTAACTGAAAATATACTTTCCTTCCTCCAAAGATGCCTTCTGCTTGTTCTTCAATGTGTTCAAAGTCAAGAGCACCTGAAAAGTTAGAACACACCACTTTAGATGCAGGAAGGCCTGCAAACATGCTGCCAGTGAACTCACACATAAGTTTTGCAGGGTAAATCTGTTGCGTTAACCCCAAATCTTCCAGGACATTATATTGCAAAGCTATGCAGAGTGACTAACCCAGATGACGTTACCTCCATATTCCACATTCCTGCCCCTTCCTCCCTCACTGCATGGTCCCCTGGTAAAGGAGAGTGATGATCTCACTCATGGAAGCTTGGGTTTGATAGATGGGATTATTTCTACTACTACCCTCTCCCTTCACCACTAGTTCCTGGGCAGGGAACAACTTCCAACATGAGTAAAAGCTGCTAGTGGACAAGAGGTCTCCTGGAGAGTTTTTTGTTATTGTTTTTATTTTGGTATTTTTTTGGGGGGATGGGTAACCATAATGCTGGAAACCTCAACTATCGCATGATTAAGACACTCCAAGATGGAAGGAAACAAGATCCAACTCAGAAGGAATCTGGGCTCTATCAATTATTCCCCTGCTCAAAAAGAGTAAGTGCCAGGAGGATGCCCTGGCACAATAATCAAAACCACTTTTACCCTTTTTCTGGAAGATACTGTTTGCTCTCCCCCATTTTCCTTAGAGCCAGGTCCCATTCTATGGCTGAAATTCCATTCTGATTCACTAACCTGGTACATTACTTGGCCCTTCTTGGCTGCTGTTTCCGGAGGATGTTTCTGAAGTCTGGGAATTGCTTTCATCAAACTCTCGCTTAAATATACACAGGAGGCAGGAGATCCTATAATCCAACCTCACATTCAAAATAAACTAAAGATTCAAGTGGAAATGGAAACAGATTGGTTACATTAACATACCACCTTGATTCTGCCAAGCCACCACACACTGGCAGGGCCTGGTATCAGCTCCATCAATTACCTTAAGCACTAAGCGAGCCAAATATTTGGCTTAGATTTCAACACTCATTTTAACAACAGCAGACTTCCATGGGGCATATGAAGTCTGCCCAGAGCACCTTAGCCTCTAGTGTAAACTTCAGCATCCTGGCAATTAATTTAACAATTAGAACACTAAATCACTCACTCCTGGCTCCATAAATGGAGTCTATAATAAATAAGACTCCATTTCAGTAAGTACTGAATGCCAACTCTGGGCCTAACACTGAGAAAAGTTGCCTGCTTTGGATTTAATATAATTAACAAAAAAAATTTGTTTTTACTATGGAAAATTAGCTTGGTTCCTATTTCCTATTTCTGGTTGTTTCCCCTGGTTTGGGTACAAACCTTTGGACACCCTCTTCTTTTGCCTCCTGTATTCCCTTACCCTCTATTCCAACACAGGGTCACTTTTCCCAGGATTACTGCTAGAACTGAAAAGAAAGATCGAGCAGCTGACATCATGTAGGGATCTCACTCACATTCTTCCTTCCATTCTTCCCTTGTCTCTGCTTAACCCTCCCAGCAACTTTTCCCAGTCCAAGGGCCATCACCTCTTCCAGAGGGAGACAGATCTCTTGGCTGCCTCCATGTTCTCAGTGAATGTGTCCTACTGACTGTTGGACATCCTATTTGCTATCTTCCCAGGGCCTCAAATTCAGTGTTGTACAAAAGCAACCATGATGGTTAATTTTAGATGCCAACTTGACTGGATCCTAGATAGCTGGTACAACCTTATTTCTGGGTACATATATGAGGGGGTTTCCAGAACAGACTGACATTTCAATCAGTGAACTGAGTAAAGAAGATCTGCTCTCACCCAGTGTGAGTGGACACCATCCAATCCACGGAGGGCCTGGATAGAGCAAACAGGTGGAGGAAGACCGAATCCACCTGTTTTGGAGCTGGGACACTCATCTTCTCCTGCCTATCAGAGCTTCAGGTTCTCTGGCCTTTGGCCTCAGACTGAGACTTATACTTTCAGCTCCCCTGGTTCTCAGCCCTGGGACTCAGGCTGAATCACACCACTAGCTTTCCTGGGACACAGCTTGCTGTGGCAGACCGGGGGACTTCTGGGCCTCCGAAGAGGAGGAACCAGTTCATAAACAACATGGAGGGATGAGCTAAGAATTTGCTCCCATTTTCTTCCCAGAAAGCCTTGGGCTCCATCAGAACGGAGGGACTGGATCTGAACAGTGCCCCTGTGACACACCCTCCCTGCCCCAGCTCCAGCTGGTGGATACCTGGAGTATCTCAATGATCTTCAGCTTGGTGTCCATGACCATGATGTCCTCCTTCTCAGGCTCTGCCTGCTTCACATTGCCTTCAGGGGCAGCAGCCATGGGAGTCATAGGCAAAAAGCCTCCTCCCCGGAGCACCACCTGGGTCATCAGCTCTCCCACGCCATGAATAGACCTCATCACGTTACTGCCTAAGAAAGGCCAGGACAGACCACGGTCACCATGTCTCCAGAGAATGCTTGGAGGCATCTGTCAAGGGGCAGGGGCTCTTTGAGATAAATTATTTAACATAACCCTATTCCAACATAATCTCAGGACCCTGGAAACCTGGAAAGGTAAATGCGCATCAGAAATCTGGGCTTCTGAGAGCAATAGAAAGATTGTGGACTTCAAAATCCCCAGAGGGGCATTTATGTGTATTAACTCGCCCATCAAATTTCATTTTTGCAAATTTTCTTTAGAGACAGGATCTTGTTCTATCACCCAGGCAGGAGTGCAGTGATACAATGATGGTTCCCTGCAGCCTCAAACTTCTGGGCTCAAGCAATCTTCCTGCCTCAACGTCTCAAGTAGCTAGGACTATAGGCACACATCACCACACTCAGCTAATTTGTTTGTTTGTTTTGGTAGAGATAGGTTTTCTCTATATTGCCCAGGCTGGTCTTGAACTCCTGGCCTCAAGCAATCCTCCTGCTTCAGCCTCCCAAAGTGCTAGTATTATAGGTATGAATCACTGTGCCCTGCCCAAATTTTACTGATCATCAACTATGTGCTTGTTATGAGCACAGAACTAGGTATATAAAGTTAACAAGGCACAGATCCTGATGCTGCTTGACCTTAGGTGCATCATATTACCTCTGAGGCTCAGTCTCCTCATCTACAAAATGGAAATAAAGGAGCTCAACAAAAGAACTAAATGGTATAATGCAACATGACTTAGCACAAGACCTAGCAAATAGAGATAAATCAATGTACTTTTTTCTGTTCTAGCTGCAGAAGACCAGTTAACAATAATTGATACATGATACCAGTATCTGCCTACTCTGACCCTAAAACAGAGGAAGAAATAAACATGCAAAGGCAGATTGTCCTACTCACAAAGTAGAAATAGCTACCAATATACAATCCTGGATTTTCTTACATCCTAAACAAATATTATTACCAAGGGCCTCACGAATGTCAAGGACAATGACAGGACATGTATTTGTTATATAAACATTCAAAGTGTTAGGTAACTTTCAAATTGTTCAACAAAATATACACATGACTCACACATAAATACAAAGGAAAGACAGCAAAATGTGAATGACTGCTGACTCAAAGTCATGGGTGCATGGGACTCCATCATACTGTTCTTCTAGCTTTTCTTTACACAGTATTTGAAAATGTTCACAATGAAAAGTTGGGAAGGAATGAGCAAAGAAAGGATGTGGCATCACACATAGGGTATGACATGAGCATAACAGGAAAGGCTGGGAGGGCATCTCTCAGATGTATGGGCACCCTCAGATACTCACTCTTCAGCTTCTCCACATCATTGTTACCTTTATTCTCTTCTCCTTTCGCCATCTTGCTAATGGGGAAGATTGTCGTCACATGCACACAGTCCAATATGGCCAGAAGGATCTTAGTCAATCGTAGAAGGTCAGAGAAGTTGTAGAAACCAAAGTATATGAGATTCCTAGCTAAATTTACAACCTATTGTATAAAATAAAAGAAGAAGATGGTATTACATAAACTGCACCCCCTTCAATTCCATTTGATGTTGACCAGTTTAGAAATGACAGACTTGGACCTTCCTTATGGTAAGAGAAGGCATGTATTTTCCTTGCACTTTCTGATAAAATTTCATTTTCTTTCATAAGGAGGAAAAATAAGAAACGGAGAGCTACTGATCTGCTCTGATGACTAATTTTTTAAAAAAAGACCTCATCATTTGCTCTGTACAGCTTCCCAAGGATAATATTAACACAAGGCAATCAGAGTTATTCCCAACAAGGACACAGGTAATAACGTTCTGCAATCCTCAGAAATACAGCTCTTAAAAGGCAAAAGTAGTCTCAGAAACATTGTTAACTCAGAAGTAACAAGGATTTACATTCTTCAAATGATTAATCTATAGCAGATCACAAACACAGTGTTTCTCCCTTGTCAGTTTTAATACAAAGTGATGTTCTATCATTTTATGTGGTTCAAGTCACCTTGTATATTTCTTTTAAGAACATAACTACTATTAAGCCATGTGATTGGTATCTGTTTCATCTTATTCTGGAACAAAACCAAGCTGAATTCCTTTCCATTACAAAACCAGAGCATCATGACCAAAATCACTACCTACTCAAATATTTTCTATTTGCCAAATAGAAAAATGACCACTGAGAGGCAGATAATACACACAGATCATTTCATTCGTGAGTTACCTCAAACGTAAGCTTATTTTTCTCCTTATCAGAGAAAGGGAACCTCTGACAAACCACATCTCTTAAATACTCCTCCACAAACTCCATGGTCTGAGCAAATCTCTCCTTAATTTCATCTTTGGAAGCTCCACTACTATCATAGCTGAAAAGAAAGGAGAAAGAAAGGAAACAAAATTTCAAGTTATTCCCAGAGAGGTCTTCTTGGGTCACTCAGCTTCAGCTTCTCCACATCTTTGTTACCTTTATTCTCTTCTCCTTTCGCCATCTTGCTAACAGGGAAGATTGTCATCACATGCACGTCAACATCCGCTAACCCCTAGTGTCCCTTGACCCTACTTTATTTTTTCCTTCCTTAGCACATATCACCAACTATATATTTGAGTCGTTTATCTTGCCTATTGTGTCTTCCACCAACTAGCATAGAGACTGCTTTCTAGCTTGTTCACTGATATATTTCTTGAGTGTGGCACATAGTATACACTTAAATATTTGTAGAATGAAAGAGGAGATAAATGATATAAAAAACATGATCATGTCATCTTTTACATTCTTGAGGAAGAAAATATTTGCCATCCATTTAATTTTATTTTAAGCTAAAAAAACAATACTTCATCTTTCTTCTAAGATTTAATGAGACTATATGGGGCTATCTACTGCCGCACAGAACAACGTAAAGCGAGGTTTTCAGGGGCCAGGCTCACTCGTCAATGGCAATCTCCGAGGGAATCTCCGACCAGAGGCGGGCATATTTCACGGGGGTGACTTGTTCCTGGGGATCTCGGTCCACATGCATGTGAAGCATGAGGCGGCAGAAGGATGCCCTGAGGTCATAGGGCAGGTTCTCGTCAGACATGCAGCGGAGAATGAGATCGACATCCAGCTGGCCTGAGATTTCATTGATGGCCAGGTATTGGCGGTCCAGACACATCCTGGCAAAGAGGTTCAGCTGATATCTAGAGGAAAGAACAAGGGCACACAGCTCACGCTCCAGAAATCATTCAGGATGAATGCAGGGTTGCCTGGGAAGCCCTGAGTTTCATGGGAGTGACATTTGGCCAACTAAACTCATACATCAACACCCCTAAATTGCTCTTGTACACCAGGATTTTGGCTTTGGTACCATGCAGATCAAAGAACTGTTCAAGCTGTGCAATAGAGTGTGGGTTGACAGCCAACAGGAACACGTGTCTATCCAGCTGTGTTGGAGCAATTCTGTGACAACCTTATTCCATTAGGTCCCTGTTTACTTTGTCAAATAAATGGGGAATGCTAAGGCCTAAGATGGTTGTCTATTTCTATCCCTTCAGCTGTGTTTCATACAGTAAAGACCATGTAGGAAATGTTAAAGATATCACACATATTAAGCCTACTTAGAAATTTTATAACATTTTAAAGATCTTACATCATGTAAGTCACTCTAATTCCTACACATGTAAAAACACATTTCATGTACAAAAGCAGGAGACTCCTCACTTTTCATCTTCATCCAATTGCAAGTGAATGTTGTTAACTGGAACTTGACCAATTAAGGGACTCTTTCTCATTCACTTGGGAGAAGATTCATCAAACACTGAAAGAGTAAACATGCTTGAAATGTGAAATAACAAGAAAGCCATAGGCTTTCAAACTAACAAATATTGCCTTCTAACTTAAAAACCCTATGTATTTCTAATAATCATGATTTGAAGACATCCTCAGCCTCATTAGATGTCAGGGAAATGCAAGTACAGACATGACTCTATTTCACACTTATAAAATTACCAAAAATTAAAAAGCATCATGATATTCAAGGTTAACAAAGATATGAAGAAACAAAGGTTGTCATCTACAACTGGTGGGCATGTACATTGAAACATCCAATTTAGAATTGCTTAGTAAAGCTTAAAATATGAATATCCTCCAAGCTCACCTCCCAGTGTGGAAAGGAAACTCATACATATGCTCAGAAAAATGTGAATGAAGATGTTTTCTGACATGAAGAACTGTGGCATGTGACCAAATATCAAACAGCGATGAAAATGTGATAAATCAATAAAACAGAATACCATCCAGCAGTCCAAATTAAAGAAATAGATCAACCTCTATTAACACAGATATGCTTCAGTACCCATACTGAATAAAAAAGGCAAGTTGTAGAATGATATTTGGAGTACAGTACCATTTATATAAAATTTTAAGTAGAGATAAATTACTACATATGATTTATAGATGCATACAAATGTAGCACACAGAGAATGTGGATAGGATGCACACATCACACATGAATGAAAGAGAACAGAATACAGGAGGCAAGAAAAGCCATTTTATCTGCAAAGTTTTATTTATTTTATGAAAAACTAATAAAAGCCTTGCTTTATCTTCCCTTTCTCTTTCTTTTAAAAGTATTTATTGGTTCACTTCCCTTCTTTCCTCCCCTTCCCTTCCCTTCAGGTGGCAGGGCTGGCAGGTCTCACAGCTGGAGCCAAGCAGACACTGGAGACTGAGGAGGTGGCCGGCAGAGGTGAGACAGGTACACACAGGGGAACGGGCAGACAGGGAAACATACAGGGAATCACGGCAGCTGGAACGAGTCATGAAATGGAAAAGATGAAGGCTAGAATAAACCCCATGGTGTTGGAATGGAATTGGAAGTATTAGTGTAAGCACATGATTTTTATTATATATTTGTGTAGTTACAGAAATAGATATGTGGATGAGTATTTAGATATATGTATATACATACATACATCTTCTGGCTCTGTCTATAAACATTTGGTGAGATTGGCACTATCACCTTTATTTTGCAGATAAAGAAATTAGAGCATAAAATCAAACTTGGCCAATGTCAAAAAGCTGGTAAGTGGAGAGGTCAGGATTTCACCCCACAGCCTGCCTCTTACGTACCTACCACCGTATCTACAGGCCATGCTGCTTAAGGATAAATTGTCACCAGGGACTGAGGTGAGCACTCATCCTTCTTGGGACCCAGCCACATCTAGATGTCAATTGACTGAAATCTTATACTCTAAACTCCTAAAATACACATCTGGCTTTTTTCAAGACAATCTCACAAGATGACACCTTGCGATTCCTTGAAGTAATCAACAAACGAGCAACAAATTCCTAAGTGCCACTGTTTTGGGGCAACCCAATCTGAGCCCCACACGTGTCCCACGCACCTGTAGTAGCTGAGAACGTCTCGGTCCTCCTTCTGCCCTTCTTTAGCGTCCTGCGCCAACTCCCTTACACTCTTGCTACGAATCTCTTTGTTGCTGTCCCTCCAAAACAGCCACACCTCTTCCTCGTCTTCTCCTGCCTCCAGAGCATTCTCTCCAGTGGAAGAAACGCCTTCAAACTCAAAACGAGAAAGAACCAACCTGGAAAACAAGAAGAGGGAAAAACTCTACTTTTTTAAATACTTTGATATCTAGCTTCACTTTCAGTATAAAGACACACGGAAAGCCACTTTTTGTTTTGTATTTCACCCAAGGGCAGAGCCGCAGAGAGCCTGACATTAACGTCTTCTTATACCGTAACCCAATGGTTCTTGACCGTGGTGCTGCTGCCCCCAGTGGACATTAGGCAATGTCGCTGGACAGGTTTTTGGTTGTCACAACTGAAATGGAGAGGTGCTACTGGCATCTAAGTGGGTAGGGGCCAGGGATGCTCCTAAACATTTTACAGTGCCTAGAACAGACCCACAACAAAGGATTACCCAGCCCGAAATGTGAAAATACCTTAACTGAAAAACCCTGCAGTAGCCCAAGCCGAAAACTGAGTTATACATGAGAATCAATGCAGTATCACTAGCTCAGGACATAATTTAGTAATTTTTTTAAAATGTTGCCCATATTACTGGCACTCTAGTTCTCAGGAAAACTATTCCTTTGCCAAAAATGAATTACTACTGTTAAGAAAAATTCTTCAGACCAATAAACACATTCTGAACAGTAATAACTTAAAACTCCTCCCAACACTGACTTAATCTTAACACTGAATATTAATTATGTCATTTGAAATTTCGGATTGACGGTCACACAAAGAGTTTTAAACTCTTAAAATGTAACTGTGTAAATTGCTCCCCAGTGAGTTTACATGACTTTTAAACTTGTATGCAAAGTAAGTGACACCACTATGCAGAGAAGGCCACACCAAAATCAAATTCAGTAATTCTCCTAATCAAGACTTTTCCAATAGGAAGATCAAATGCCAGCCATGCTGACTTTAGATCAACTCAAAAAATGATAGGGCTAGGTTTTATTCCTCATGAGCACCAACACGGAATGAACCACATGTTTTCCATCTAAACCCCGGCTCCCCACTCACTTGGTCTCAATCAGGATGTCAGCATTGGTGGGATTCAGTACAGCTTTACATATTAGCTCTTGGGTCACTGGAATCGATTTGTTCATGGAGACACAGAGGTCGGAGAGGTAATCTAAGAATCTAAATGGAAACAGAAACAAAACATTTTCCATAGTTAGAGCAGAGGTTAGGCTCCTGGAGCCCAACCCTTCCTTAAATGCACAGGTCCAATGTATCTTTACCAAGACATGTCAGCAGCATTCTAGGTCTCGAGGCCAGTGTTTATGGCACCACCAGAAACCCACATGCTAGAAAGAAGGAAGAGGAAGCAAGAAGGAAAGACAGTAGTGGCTGTGGTCAAGGAAGAGGTGATGAGGCAAAGGTGAGAAGAAGGAACAAGACAAGAAAGAAGCTCACATAAGGAAGGTGTGGTGGAGATACAGGGGAACCACAGTGGTGAGAGGCAATGCCCCGATGTTTGGCTACCCGTGTTGGAAGCCTGGTTAGGATCTTATTAGTGGAGTTCTGCTATGGAGCGTTAATTTGGGGAAATTACTAATTTCACTGTGCTTTAGTTGAGGCTCATCTACAGAAAAGGATAATGTGTCACTTCTGAGGGCTGTCCTGAGCACTAAATGAGATGATTAATGGGAGTGCTTCCATTGCTCACTAGCTGGCCTGTGAGCAGGCTGCAGAAAATGCGGGTTATTTTCATGGGTGTAGTAGGTGTTTTTAAAGCAACTGTGTCTGCGTTCCATTGTAATCATTTGTGACACCCACACTGTAAATTGCTTCCTGCTTCAACTGAAAATGTGGGTCTTAATTAGAAGGACAAGAGAAGGGGAAAGAAATGGGGACAGGGTGTACGAAAGAGGAGCAGATCTGTGTGAATGAGATACAATCAATAGAATTCACTAATCTATAATAAAAACGCTCCAACAACTGAACTTGAAAGACTTACTGATTATATTGAGGGAGGGGAGTGTTTAACTGATAAGCAAGGGGTGCTAAAAAGTGAATGAGGCCAAGTGCGGTGGCTCCCGCCTGTAATCCCAGCACTTTGGGAGGCCAAGGTGGGCAGATCACAAGGTCAGGAGTTTGAGACCAGCCTGGCCAATACGGTAAAACCCCGTCTCTACTAAAAACACAAAAATTTAGGCCGGGCGCGGTGGCTCAAGCCTGTAATCCCAGCACTTTGGGAGGCCAAGATGGGCGGATCACAAGGTCAGGAGATCGAGACCATCCTGGCTAACACGCACAGTGAAACCCCATCTCTACTAAAAAATACAAAAAAACTAGCTGGGCGAGGTGGCAGGCGCCTGTAGTCCCAGCTACTCGGGAGGCTGAGGCAGGAGAACAGCGTAAACCTGGGAGGCGGAGCTTGCAGTGAGCCGAGATCCGGCCACTGCACTCCAGCCTGGGAGACAGAGCGAGAGTCCGTCTCAAAAAAAAAAAAAAAAACCACAAAAATTTGCCGGGCGTGGTAGCAAGTGCCTATAGTCCCAGCTACTCAGGAGCATGAGGCAGAAGAATTGCTTGGACCCAGGAGGTGGAGGTTGCAGTGAGCTGAGATCTCGCCACTGCACTCCAGCCTGGGCGACAGAGTGAGACTCCATTTCAAAAAAAAAAAAAAAAGTGAATGAAAAGAGTGAGATCCAGTCAGTTGCAACAACATGGATGGAACTGGAGGTCATTATGTTAAGTGAAATAAGCCAAACACAGAAAGACAAACATTGCATCTTCTCACTGATTTGTGGGATCTAAAAATCAAAACAATTGAACTCATGGACAGAGAGAGTAGAAGGATGGTTACCAAAGGCTGGGAAGGATAGTGGGAGGGCAGCAGGGAGGTGGGGATGGTTAGAGGGTACAAAAAAAAATAGAAAGAACGAATAAGACCTACTGTTTGACAGTAAATGGGGTAATTACGGTCAATAATTTAATTGTACATTTTAAAATAACTAAAAGAATAGAATTGGATTCTTTGTAACACAAAAAATAAATGTTGGAGTGGATGGATCCCCCATTCTCTAGGATGTGATTATTTCACATTGCACACCTCCATCAAAACATCTCATGTACCCCATGAATATATACACCCACTAGGCACCCATTAAAATTAACAATTAAGAACATTTTTTAAAAAGTGAATGAGTGGCCAATAACTGTCATTTACTCTGCATCTACTAAGTGCCATGCACATCACATGCATTTATTCTCATTTAATTTTCATAACTACCCATTTAGCAGATGAGGAAATTAAAGCTCAGGAAAAACCCAAGCTCATCCAGGTGGTACATATTGGAGCTAGGAATGCACCCCCCCGGGTCTCATTTTAACACCATGTTCTTGCCACTACTCATCAAAGAGCCTCACCAGACCTAACTAATCGAAACTTGTCACTAGCAGCACAAGAAAACGTAGTAAAAAGCACCAGCTAACTCCCTGCATCTCAAAGGCACAGACACCATCCTGCATTGACCCCACTCCCGCCTCACCTGGGCTCCCTGTTCTTTCGCACCAGGCTGACAAATGTGTCAATCTCTGCCGCGGTAATGTGTTTTTCCAGGAGTTTCCGATTATTGTGGAGCAGGGCAGTGATAGTGTCTTCGGCCAACACATCATAGCCAATCTGCTTCTGCATGAAGCCAAACTGCTTGGCTATATACTCCTTTATAGGGAGAGAAAAGAGACGTCAGCAGGAAGGATAAATGACAATATGGTTAAGTGTAGAATAAAGAAAGCAGCAACGTTTCCTGATGAGAACTACTGCTCCTAAGAGAAATTACAGAAGTGAGGGTCTTTCTACAACTTTCTGTCCTAGGGCAACAGCTGCAAACTCCTTCACATCCTTTATTTTACTAAGCCTGCCACACAAATGTAATTAAGCAAAATAGCCTGTATTTACATGGGGATATTTTATTAAGTGCACAGTATAAATTTTAATCTAGTGATTTATTTTTCAAAAAGGTCCAAAGCTGGTTTTCACCTCTAAATGTATTCCTTTTTTTTTTTTTTTTTTTTTTTTTTTTTGAGACGGAGTCTGGCTCAGTCGCCCAGGCTGGAGTGCAGTGGCGCGATCTCGGCTCACTGCAAGCTCCGCCTCCCGGGTTCACGCCATTCTCCTGCCTCAGCCTCCCGGGTAGCCGGGACTACAGGCGCCCGCCACCTCACCCGGCTAATTTTTTGCATTTTTAGTAGAGACGGGGTTTCACCGTGTTAGCCAGGATGGTCTCGATCTCCTGACCTCGTGATCCGCCCGCCTCGGCCTCCCAAAGTGCTGGGATTACAGGCGTGAGCCACCGCGCCCGGCCTTCTAAATGTATTCCTAATTCAAGAGGACTTAACTGTGCCCCCATTGACCCGCGCTGCTAAATAAACACAGATAAAGCCTACCTGGATATCTGAAACAACGTTACCCTATTTCATTTCCTTTATTTGTGGTAAAAATACTTTTTTAAGTCAATGAGTGCGTAAGAAGTTCAGGAATACCTAAGAAAATCCATCGCATGCATGGAACTCATGAATACATCTCTGGTTTCTCTCTTTCGGGATCAGGTATCACATTCCATAGAAATATTTGCGAACTCAAGGAAATCTCTTACAAATATGTGTTTGTTTCTATTCAAAGATGCTTCCCTGGCCAAGAGAGACTGCTTGCTCAAAAATTCAAGTGGCCCTTGAAACTTGCTTTAATTTTTTTCACATTAATTCCTAAATCCCAGAAACTATGTAGGATTAACATAATGAAAACAGGCCATGTTTTTCAGCCTGTACTCTATAAGGAGGCATTGTTTAGGAACTCATCATCTGCCAACCGGCAACGGATCCATAAACAACTAAGCAAAGATGTCTAATCCAGCAGTTCCAAGAGGGACTAGTTCGTTTCCTCATGGACAAGCAAAGTATCTTGGCACACCCCACAGACCCAGATGTATCCTCATCTGAAGATGGGAGAGAGGAACAGAATAAAATCTCTCTGGCTATTGGATTATAGTATCAATGCACTGAAGGTGTATTTAAAGCAATCACAGCTTGTTATCACACTTCGAAAAAAGCACTATTCAAGATCAACACTATCTTTATGATGACATGACAAAAACCCTTAACTACAAAGAAAAAAGTCTAAAAGTCCAGGTAGAGTGGCAGTCAAAACCTTAAAAACAAAAGCCTTTTGCACCAAAAGGCAGGGATAGTTCACATAAAGTGGTAAGAGTCAAGGTTATAATAAGCATCGTTTTGTATGCCTATGGTACGCCATGTAGCACAAATTTTCTAAACCTCAGCACTACTGACATTTTAGGCAGGATAATTCTTTGTTGTGGGGGGAGGTCCTTGGCACTGCTGGGTATTTGAGAGCATCCCTGGCCTCCCCTCACCAGATGCCAGCAGCATCAAGAAGTTGTAAAACTCAAAAGGGTCTCCAGACGTTGCCAAATATTCTTCAGGGGACAAAATTATCACCCCCAATTAAGAACCAATGATGTAGCAGCACAGTTCTCAGGTTTCCTTAGAATCTGAAGGTTGTCTGGAGCCCACAAAGAGGTTAGAACATTTATTTCATAGGACACTACACATTGTGTGCGTATATATAAATACACATATGCTATGTATAATATGTAAAATAAAATGATGTATAAGATATATCTATAAACAATGACTTATAATGTCATAAAACATGAACCAGAAACAAAATAAAGATCATGTTTCTAGAAAGAGATGGAGGATTTTAAAGGTGGCAGGAAGAAAAGACTCCACTATATCTTTAATATAAACACAATGGGGCATCATCTCACCCCTAAGCCCTAAGGGAATATGCCATTAAAAATTCTATAAATGTGGCCAGGCGCGGTGGCTCAAGCCTGTAATCCCAGCGCTTTGGGAGGCCGAGACGGGCGGATCACGAGGTCAGGAGATCAAGACCATCCTGGCTAACCCGGTGAAACCCCGTCTCTAGTAAAAAAATACAAAAAAAAATAGCCGGGCGAGGTGGCGAGCGTCTGTAGTCCCAGCTACTCGGGAGGCTGAGGCAGGAGAATGGCGTAAACCCGGGAGGCGGAGCTTGCAGTGAGCTGAGATCCGGCCACTGCACTCCAGCCTGGGCGACAGAGCGAGACTCCGTCTCCAAAAAAAAAAAAAAAAAAAAAAAATTCTATAAATGTAAAACCAACTCCAAAACCAGAAATCTCATAGAACGCTGTCTGCAGAAGAGAATTCTCCAGTACATTTCTTAACCATTCGGTAACAATATTATTCCTGGGCTTGTGTTTCCTTCCTAAGAGCAAGCTTAACACTGAACTATTCTCTATCCATTCTATAAATAGATATGTGACACTAAAAACTCATGAGGAAAGTACATAAACTTCAGGGAGGAAACTGACGACTACATCTCATCAATGTTTAATCCAAACCTGGTTCTTCCTGTAGTCTTGCTGCGAGTGTCTCAGCACCCTGTAGCAGAGCCGGCAGATGTGTCTGAAAGGAGCGTGCCGCTGGTCCCCGAGCTCTTCCAGCCGAAGCATTGGGCCATCACCGCAGTCTGTGAATGGGGCTTGTAACAACTTGAAGATCTGTTTGTGAAAATGAAAAGCAAAAATGGCAATCACTTAGGGCTTCAAAGCTAAATCTCTGGAAGTAACGCAAGCTCAAGGGTGGCTGGATTGCATCGGAAAGTTTCTCTATCCAAAGACAACCACAACCTGAACACTGCATTCAGCCCATCAGCTGAGATAGGGGACTCAATGAATTAAGTCTACCTAGACTTCACTGGTCCTCATATACCTAACAGCACAGTGTTTAGAGAGAAGTGTTTAAGAACACAGACAATGGAATCAGCAGATTCTAGGTGGAAACACATACCTTTATTACTTCCTAGCAGTACACATCACAAAGTAAACCCCCATTTCCTTACCAGCAAAATGGAAATAATAATGCCTGCATCACAAAGGTGTAGTAAGGATGAAAGTGGATGATAATTTTAAGTTGCGCTAGTGCCCAGCACAGGTAATCAATGAAGGCTCCTGCCATGAGTCAGTTATTTTTTGCCTCTCAGGAATTACTACTGTACAAATGAGCATGGGCATCAAGCCAGAGGTCTAATTTGAGAATCATCACGTGAAACAACAGCTGGACATTTACTCTTGAACCGGAAATTCTTGTTGAAACATGATGGATTGTTAATAAATTCTGTCTATCGTAGACCAACATGAAAAAAATAATCTCAAATCCCATGTTCCATGGGGAACAGTGGGACTTGTAATGGTTTCTCTTTTAGCTTTGGTGGCCAGGAATTCCCATGGCAAGCTTGTGGGATAACCTCTAGTTGGGTTATAGAACAACATGGTATGCATCTCTGTGCATTTAATCTACTCTGGATTTGTCACTGTACTGCCTGTAATTTGTCTTTATACCAGTTTATTTACATTTACATCCAACAATATCATCTATGTATTTCCTGTCAACCACTACTCATTCTTTATGGAAAGATTTTGTGGTGACTTACAGGGCCCTCTGTAAGAGCCTATATAGGCCTTCTGAGTGTATAGAATATGCCATATCTCCCAAATGTATGAAATAACCTTAAGGTCACAATGCACTTTATATTATTTTTGAGGAAAATAAAGTTGTCAACTGAATGTTTCTTGAGGTTCCTAACAGGTAAACTCTCACATGATTGACATCCCACAAGTATGGTAAAAATCAATTGAACTGAACTATCAAGCCATGAACAGACACTGAAGAACCTTAGATGCATATCACTAAGTGAAATTTGCCCATCTGAAAAGGGTACATACTGTATGATTCCAACCATGTCACAAGGAAAACAAAGGAGGCAGTAAAAACACGCATGGCTGTGAAGGGTTAGCAGGAAAGACAGATGAATAGGAGGAGCACAGATGATTTCGGGGCAGTGAAGCTATTCTGTATGATATTATAATGGTGCCTAAATGGCATCATACATTTATCAAAACCCATAGAAAATAAAATGCCAAGAGTGAACCCTAATATAAACTATGGACTTCAGGTGATAATGATGCATCAATGTTGATTCATCCAATTGTCACAAATGTCTCACTGTGATGTAGGATGTCGATAGTGGGGGACGCCGAGTATGTTGGGGAAAAGGAGATATGGGAATTCTTTGTGCACAATCTTGCTGAGAACCTAAAAGTGCTCTAGAAAATAGTCTATTGAAAAATCAATTCATCAAGCCTTTGAGGTATCACCAATATCCCTTTGAGGGAATCACCAATATCCCTCAATGATCCCATTGATTTCTCTTTTTCTTTTCTTTTTTTTTTGAGACAGATTCTCTCTCTGTCACCCAGGCTAGAGTGCAGTGGTGTGATCTCGGCTCACTGTAACCTCCATCTCCTGAGCTCAAGTGGATCCTCCTGCCTCAGCTTCCCAAAGTGCTGGGATTACAGGCATGAGCTACCGCTCCTGGCCACCCCATTGATTGCTCATAAAGCCAAATCCCCAGTATGCCACATCTCACCAACCTGCTTGAGAATATTCTGTTCTCTCATCAGTTTCTGCCGTTCTCTGTTGGGCTTGGAGAAGACAACTTCAAGAACATCTTGACCAGAATTAGTTCCACCAGTGACAAAGTAAACCAAGTCTTCCAGCAGCTTGGTTACAGACCTTAGGAGGAAAGAAGCTATTAGAGACAGATGTGCTCAGTGTTCAGCAGGCTGGAAGCTTTGCCTTGGAAGCCTTCTGGACTAATGAGCCAGTTAAACAGGGGCAGACCCACTCTTTCCAATTTCTTTGAAACTGATAACCAAGGCAAAGTACCACAGAGAGTGAAAGACACAAAAAAAATCATTATCCACAAAAGGATGATCATCTTTATGAAATATCAGACACAAAATTTTATCTCAAAGTAAACTCATTCCCTGACATTTAGTAATGTGGTTCTAGAGACCAACTTAGAGACAGAAAGACAGAGACAGGTCTTCATCACTTTATTATTATTATTATTATTATTTTTGAGATAGAGTCTCACTTTGTCACCCAGGCTGAAGTGCAGTGGTATGATCTTGGCTCACTATAACCTCCGCTTCCTGGGTTCAAGCAATTCTTCTGCCTCAGCCTCCAAGGAGCTGGGATTACAGGCACCCACCACCATGCCTGACTAATCTTTGTATTTTTAGTAGAGACAGGGTTTCACCATGTTAGCCAGGCTGCTCTTGAACTCCTGACCTCAAGTAATCCACCCACCTCAGCCTCCCAAAGTGCTGGGATTATAGGTGTGAGCCACTGCGCCTGATCTTCATAACTTTAGAGAGTCAAAAAATGAATGTAAAAGTACTATTTCTTAAAAGTTACAAATTGAAGCCACCCATAAATGCCAAGGCCTGCTACCCCATGTTCAGCTGACCAGAGTCACCATTCTCTCCCTCCACTATGGATGTCAGAAATTCTCAGTGGGGGAGGACAGCTGTGCTGAGCACGTGGGAGTGCTCACCTCCTTTCATTCTGGGTGATGGTGCCCTTCTCCAGCTTCCCAGCAATGGAGCCCAGCACCTTGCTGGCATCATTGGCAAAGTCCAGGTCCCGAACTTCAGCAGGAGAAACGGGAACTATGGCAAATGCTTCCTTATCCTCCTTCACAGGAGAGGTGCCAATCTGAAATTCAAGGTGGTCCTTGTGAGACAATCTCTTGGATGGGAAGGGTAAGACTTTAATCAAACACTACATTTACAAGACATTGGCTGATCCCAAGATATTGGAGCCATCTTCCAGTTAAAATGACACAGGAAAAAAATCTGGAAGGACGTACTCCAAATGGTTAACAGATGTTATCTCTGGAAATTGGTATTATGGGGACCAGTGAGGCAGAAAAGGGACACTACTATCATTTTTAACTTCATTTGTTACAGGGGGCATGTCAGATTCTCATAATTAAAGAAGATGTTTGTAAATCATAGAGAAAAAGGAAATATGGAAAATGGTAATTAATGATTCTAAGTGAGGAACATTATAAAGATAGACACTGCACCATTATTTCAACTTTTCTATAAATCTAAAAATGTTCAGTAAAGAACTAAAAAATTACAATAACCTTCCCCAATGCCACAACAAAATAAAAGTTATATGGCAGCGTCCTTCCATTTTTTAAAAGAAAAGCCCCATGTATATGTATTTATACTCTATGAGCCAGGCGACAGGGGAAAGGAGAAGCAGGGAGAGAAAGTAAAGGTGCTGAGAGAACATTCATGAAATAAAAGTGTATATTGAAATACAGAGAGGAACAAATAATAGAGATTGGGGAAAATCAACTAGATACTTGATGTACCTCACGATACAAGAAAACATTCCCCAGCCCAAATTATCCTTCAGACAGTCATGAAATGTGGTTGAAATCTAGATAATTGCTCAACCATTAGGGCAGAAACCATAGAATAAAATTTAAAAGTTCTAGTTATTTCAAAAGCCCTAGGTTTGCTCCACTCAGGTCTCTTGGAAACTATTCTTTTGTCACATTCAAGTTTGGCCATGACCACACTCTCACCAAAGCAACAAAACTCCACAGCTCCATACTCCCTAATGTGTCCTCAAAGAAGCCCTTTCACTAGGAAACACAAGACCAAAAAGAGACAGGCAAGTCCCAGAACTTACTTTTAGCATCACGGGCTTTTCTTCTTCCTTGTCAATAGGAATATTTGTGCTGTGAACCCAGGTATTAGTACATAGGTGTCTGAGCCGAACATAAGAGTTCCTACAGCAAAAAAAGGAGGGTTTTAGGAAAATAAATATTGAGGTTTACTCTATAGCCCCTAGTCTAGAATACAATCTATCAAAATATAAATAGGAAAGTGGTTTCCCAATGCATACACTGGGCAATACACACAAAGGGACAAATGGTTCTGGTCCAAGCCACATTCTGATGCATTTACAATAGAAAAGCATTCATAATGACTCCACAATTACTGTTATATGCTATACTTCTAAATATAACATCATACTCCATGAATGAGTGTCTCAGCATAAACAGAGAGTGAGAAAGAGCCACAGGAAGTACTTACGGGGTATATATTAGTGCTTATAACAAGAAATAATAATACAGCAATGATTGAAATTTTCATATGGATCAGTGAAACAATAAATTATATCATAAAATTTCTGGAAAAAAATGAGTATTTACTAATCTTGCGGTAGGGAAAGCCTTTTGAATCATGTGACAAAATGTAAGATTCCTAAATTTTAAAAGTAAAAGATGAATAACTCTCATGACATAGTTTAAATTTTATATCATCTATATAGAAAAAAAAAGAACCATCATAAATCAAGTTGAAAAAATATCACCAGAGCCTGGGAAAATAAAAGAGTAGCACATTGCATTAAAAGGTTATTTACTCTACACACAAAGGGCTGTTACAAATTGATAAGAAAAATATGAATATTGGAAGTGACAATGGGAGAAGGACACAAAGTGGTAATTTAATAATGAAATACAAACGACCAAGAAGCATGGAAGCATAGATTCAACCTCCTTAGTATACAAGTTACACAGGGTAAAACAGTATCATTTTATTGTATCATATTCCAAAGATCTTAAAGACTGATAAAACCCAGTATCAATAAGAGCTTAGGGAAGTAAGTCCTATGTATCGTTGGTGAGAGTGTAATCAAGTAAAACTCTGAAAAGAAGTCTAGAACCTTTTAGAACACATAAAATATATCTATCCTTTCATCTACCAGTCCTATTTTCAGGTATTTTTCCTTCAGTGGTGATAGTACAGGTACAAATGAGGCAAACAGATGTTCAACAAAGCATCACATATAATAATAAAAACTGTAAACAATCTGATATTTGAATAATGGACTTGTTAATAGAATACAATTTATTATATTCTATTGTTACAATGTAATATTAACATATTATATATTATTATATTAATATATTGTATTAATACAGTATAACAGAACAGTCCAATAATGAACCAGTTAATACAATATTAACTAGTTGATACTACAATTATTTAAAGATGATTACAATTGACTACATCAGTTCTGGTTTTTTTTTCCTGTGGAGACAGGGTCTCACTCTGTTGCCCAGGCTGGAGTGCAGTGGCACAATTTGGGCTCACTGCAACCTCTGCCTCCAGGTTTAGGTGATACTCCCACCTCACCTTCCAAGTAGCTGGGACTACAGGTATGTGCCACCATGCCTGGCTAATGTTTTGCATTTTTTGTAGTGTCGGGGTTTCATCATATTACCTAGCTGGTCTCAAACACCTGGACTCAATCAAGTGATCTGCCTGCTTCGGCCTCCCAAAGTGCTGGAATTACAGGTGTGAGCCACTCTTCCAGGCCTGATTACAACAATTATTTAAAACGATGACAACTGATATTCATTTGTTTGGAGATATGTATAAAACACAGTATTCAGTTAAAAAATGTTTAAAATAGCTTATGATCCCATCTATAATAAATGATACAGTCATCTCTGACCAGAGACTTGTCTAAAACTACATAAACCAAAATGTTACCAGTAGCTACCTCTGAATGGTTGAAACACAACTAATACTTCACAAGGGGCCATACGTGTAATCCATAAATGACACTGACATTTCCATTAACCAACATCGTATTGAAGAGTCAGAATTGCCTGAACAACCCTATCTGTCTTAAACATTTAAGATTTTGGGTTCTGCTATGGGACCACTGACTTATGATATGTTGCTTAAACTCTCTGAGCCTCAGTTTCTTCATCTACAAGAAAGAGTGACAGCAATACCTATCTCTCACTGGATTTTTTGAGAAAGATTAAATTATGTAACACAAGTGGAGTATTTAGTTTGTGCCTAGCATGCAGTCGGCGCTCAATAAGTATCAGCCATTATTGTTGATTCTGTTAAGAGTAAGCTTTTTTCCCCATAGTCTAGTTATTTTTTATAGTCTAGTTATTTCCTCTCAAAAAATGCATTCTTAAGCAACAAAACTAAAAGTTAAATTTAAAAAAATAACTAAAGATTTCTGATCTAACATCTCAATACTTGTTAATAAAATTTACTATGCACACAGTGAACTTTAGGTATTTTATCTTCTAGAATCTTTCTTTTCAATGGTTTATTCTATTTCCATTCAATTTCCTAGTTTCCTCTACTCCCTTCCTTTTTCCCCAAACCAAAGGCTCTCCCAAGGTTTGGGGAAGGAGGAAGGGAGTAGAAGGAACCAGGAAAATTGAGCTACTTGGGCTTAAGGTTTGGCTTGTTTACCTAAATATAGCACTTCTCATTCAACTACTGAGAACTTACCAGTGGTGAAGCATTAAAAAAATTAGTTGCCATACTGGGCAGCCAGTCCAAACCTTTCACCAAATCCTTTATAAAAATCTAAAAAAAAAGGCAGTAACGATTTGGATCCCAAGAAACCTGGTCAGGCCACCCATACAAGACCTGATTCTTTGGGGATAAGCAATTTTAAAATCATACCTTGGGACAAGGCTGTCGCCTCCACGGAGAGTGGTGGGGTCTAACTCAAAAATGGAGGAGATGTCATTGCCTTCAGGCACAGAGACCAGGGAGTACACCATCTTCTCTTGGGCATTCCGCAACCTACTTCGAGAGGCATCCTGATCAGGGTCTACCTGAGGAGGTAAAGTCATCAAATCAAGAACTGTGCATGCCAAACCCTTCACTCTCTATAATTATTCCACAATCCACAGGAACAGAGAAGAAAGGATCGTGAATGTCAGCAGTTGGCAGCAAAAGGCCCACAGTTACAGAGCAGTCCTAAAAGATGACAACTGGCCATGCAGCCAAGGATATTTACACTCTACCTCTTTGTGTTGCAATAAAAATGTTCTGGTTGGGCACAGTGGCTCATGCCTGTAATGCCAGCACTTGGGGAGGCCAAGGCAGGTGGATCATGAGGTCAGGAGTTCAAGACCAGCCTGGCCAAGATAATGAAACCCCATCTCTACTAAAGATACAAAAAATTAGCCCAGGCTGGGTGCAGTGGCTCAAGCCTGTAATCCCAGCACTTTGGGAGGCCAAGGCAGATGGATCACCTCAGTTCAGGAGTTCAAGACCAGCCTGACCAACATGGCGAAACCCCATCTATACTAAAAATACAAAAATTAGTTGGGTGTGGTGGCAGGCACCTATAATCCCATCTACTTGGGAAGTTGAAACAGAAGAACCCCTTGAACTCGGGTGGCAGAGGTTGCAGTGAGCTGAGATTGCACCACTGCACTCCAGCCTGGATGACAAAGTGAGACTGTCTTAAGAAAAAATAAAAAAGTTTCAACAACATGGAGTTACACTAATAGATGACCATGGAAGGAGTGCTCTAGCTGATTTTAAAAAAGAAAAAAACTCTACACAGGTACACCCATCCACAGGAGCTCAGGGAGAGGGGATTGTGAGGAAACTCATCCTGCAGATTTGGTTATGGGTAGCCGTATTCATCAGTGACAATTGTCTACTGACAATATGATACAGTGACTTCCCAGGAGAAAAACTAAAACAAAATAAACCTGAATCCAAGTGTTCGTAAGCAGCAACCCCAATGCAGCCAAAAGAAATATTTGAGAAGTCAGCATGGCCCTGAAAAAGATGTCCATCATTAATTGAGAGGGCTGCTGATGACAGGTCTGGGAAGACGGGCCTCTGCTGCGACATCAGGGATTTGCCTGAGAGCGAAGAAAATCTCTGATAGTGAAGGCTGAGGAACGATGATGAAAACTTTCCCGAGAAACTAGAAAAGCACATTCTAGGCTCGAAAGCCCATCTGCCTACAGAGATTCAAGGAGGGGGCTTAGACATGGAGCCTGCTCAGAAGGGCTTGGCCAGCTCGCTGTCAGCCCGGCAACTGTACATTGGGTGATTTTCCATGTCTAACATCCTTGCAGGATGACATCATCCACCTGCATCTACTGAGGAAGCACATTTTCTTTGTCACTACAGCCTGCTTTACTTAGGCTGAAGTTCTGCCTCCTTTCCAGACAGGGAGGAAGAAGACTTCACCAGGAAGACAAAGGAATCAAAAAACGGAAATCAAATCAAAGGCAAAGGAGAGAGAAACGAACTTCACGGGGCCTGAAATGCAGGAGCGCAGGGCGATAGCCTGTCAGTTCAGCCGCGACTCCCAACCTCTATGTGTGTTTTTTTTTAAAAAAAGGTTCTTTTAATACCCAAAACCTGTATCTCTTCTCTTTCTCACGCTTTCTCCTCTAATCACTCATCCCTTTACTTGAACAAATCCCAGACCCTTTATTCTATCTACGCTAAAGGAGGAATCACCTGGAGAGTAACAGAACACTTCTAAAACCTCAGTTTAGGAGCAAGAACTTTGAGCAACATTTGTTCTCTCCTAACCACCTGGCAAAGCACTCCACATGCCACTTTCAAAATAAACTCTGACCCGGTTATGGTTTGAGACACAGAGCTCAGCTACAGGCTGGCAGTTAAGTTTCAGAGACCTGTGGGAGTCGAGAGGAAAATCGCAATTGCATTACGTCCACTGTGTCTGGAAACGCGACTGAGAGGCAGCGTCCTGACATCCTTTCAGTGTGCAGTCGGCGCCTGCCACCTAGTGGGAAGAAGGGCACATGTGCAGATGCCTGGCAGAGGAGCAGGAGCCTCTGGTGGTCCTTTTTCTCCCTCCAGCGCCAAGCAAATGTCTTCAGGGTCCTGAATTTAGAAGGATGAGCACCACAAAGCCAAGTGAGGTCCAAGGCAAAAACCACAGGCACTGAAGCTGTTCTTAGGGAAACCAACCAACGACTAGCATAGAATGAGGCGCCTCCTCTCCCAAACTCAAACAACTCGAGGTTTTCCACCAAAATTTCCAAACCAAGAAGAGTATGAGGGGGGTGGGGTCCTCCCAGTACTAACACCTTGCCACAGAGGTAGATCTGTGCTGTTGGCCGTGTGAGTGTCGGGTAAAACACCCCTCTCCACACACCCCTCCTCCACACGCAGCCCATCCCCAATCAACATCGAAGTAGGCAGAGTGATGCAGTCTAGATCTGCACCCAAGGCTGCTGGCACATCCGCCTCTCTGATACCAAGAAGCACAAAAACGTCAAAAGACCACTGAACTCTGAGGGAGCCTGAGATGCAGGATGAGTCAGGACCACTCTCAGTGGCTGCTTCCTCCTCTGTACCAGGAAGATCCCGAAACCCACCCTAACTCCTTTTATATGCTGCTGTGCAGCCCAGACAACCTGGTGGATGCAAAGGCACTAAAAATGCTAATGATCTTGAAGAAGTTGAAAAATGCCACTTGTACAGATGAAGGAATTGAGGCTCAGAGAGGGAAAGTAACTTGTCCAAGGTCACACAGCTCATATATGGTACGTCTGGTATTTAAACTGCGCTCTTCCTCCTGCACAGTAAATGCCAGTCTTCCTTCCCATACCAGGAGGCCAGGAGAGCAGCCCTCTACCTGCCAGAACACAAGGTTCACTTGGACATCAGTGCTCACTGAAAGGAGCTGCAGCTTGCCTAATCTCAGAGGTAAGACTTCCTCTGTGTCACCACAGACGGCAGCATGGAGACCACCGGATGTCGGCCACACAGAGGCAGCTCCTTCTCTGGAAATAAAGAAGGTGCAAGGACAAGAACCGTCCTCTGAAACACGATGTCCCTGCCAGTCTAAGTGTTCAAACAGTAACTACATGAACATGGTGCAGAGAAGTTTTGCCACAGAGTTCCTCATGCACTGACAGAGAGTTAAACTAGGTCAGGGTTTTCCAAGCCGTATTAACTGTGGAAGCAAAGCTTTCAAAATGGACTCTAGAAATAGGGGTGACCAGGATGAAAAGAAGGAAGGTGAGCCTCGGGTACCCCAGTAGGGAGCAAAAAGCGGAGGAGAGGCTCCCCAGCAAGTCCACAAACCCACAGCAGGAAGGTCTCAGCTAGAGTGTCTTTCAAAGCCAACATTTCACCAACACATAACTAGGATAACCATGACAGCAGAATTCACAACTCTTTCCAAGGACAATTACAATTTGAATTCCCTTCACCCAGTTCCCTTCATTAATGTGCCTTAAGAAAATCCCTCTACTTTTTTTTCAAAATCTTGCCAAAAAAAGAAAGAAATATCCTCAATATCACCTTCCAGGTCCACTGAGATCATCGTGAGACACACGTCAAACCCAGGAGCAACTTTTTCCTTAATCCTAGACCAGAATCAAGCACTCCACAAGAAAACTGTCTTACTTACACCCATTATTTCCATGTAACACAACCACTGCCTTCTTCAACCCATAAATGTGGACACCTGAAGTCCAAAGTGTCTACATATCAGCATTACTTGGCAATAAGGTTTCCGGAGAAAGATACATTTTGCACTTAAAATTCTAAACCATATTATACACTAAAGCCTATTTCTGACCTTGCAGAAATCAAGGACTGATTAGCTGCGTATCTAATCACACGCCAGGTGCACCACACCTCATGTGTTACCGCCATAGCCTCAGTAACACTATCCACCTCACGTACTTATTCCCTGAAAAAGCTGTGTGAGTCATAGATTAAGACAGTTGGTTTTAAAAGTCCATCTTCTATATGGGGCGGCATCACTGTCTCCAACCCTAGGAGTCTTCCAAGTGATACTATGAACTTCTCCAACTTAGAAATGGAGACTCTGTTACTACACACAGAAATACCATCATGAACAACAGTTCCTGGACTAATCAAGACACAAAGGACTACGATCCCTCTCAAGGGAAGCATAGAACATGATCGTGTTTTAAGGGCGCCTAAGGTTTCTCCTTCCCCAGCACTCAGTGACCGCAGTGACAGTTTCTTAAACGGAGCTCCAGATCATTTGGCCACACCCTACCAGATGAAGACAAGAAAGCTCTTGTCCATACTTACTGAGGGCTGAAACTCCAGGCATTCTTCCTCAAAGTCAGGGTCTACCTGATGAAAAAGAATCATTAGGAAATTAAAACATCCATTGCTTTCTTAAGGACTGGGCCCCACTTGCAGGAGACTTCAAAGCCTGCAAACCTCCTTGAGCAGCTAAGAACTTGTCCATTCCCTCTGTTCACAAAACCAGCATGCCACAACAATGACACAGGTCACACGGGTACAGCACACATGGAACATCTACCAGTCACCAAGAGATGGCTCTCAAGTATGGACAGAGGAAGACAATGAATTTACTGGCAAAGCAATAGTTAAAAGCCTGAGATGGATAAAAGGTCAATACACAGTCACTGATAATCCTGCTTATTTTTAGTTAAAAATAAAAAATTTAGGCCTCCAGCAAGAGCTACATTAGCCCCAAAACATAGCAGATAATGCCACCACCGCTAGTCTTCAGGAAACCACATAAATCATCTCTCACAGCTGATTGGCTGGGTCTGTAATTCCCTATGGCTTTCTCTTAAGTTTGAACTTAGACTTTTTGATCTTCAGTTCTTACACATATCAAAATCACCACTTCACGTATTAGGCACCGTAGGGGGCTGAGCACACTTAGAGCCAGCCTTCCTCGGGTCAGGCACAGGAACAGTGCTGACACCCACGATCACCTTGGAAATCTCTCAGCGGTCTCATGGGTGGTCCCAGATAACAGTGGGGGTCTTTTGATGCATGACTAGAATCTGATAGAAATATGCATCGTACGTCTCCTAGCAGACTGGAGTAAAACTCAACATCTATCACACAGTAGGATGGCTCCTTCATGTGATACAAAAATTAAAAGGTAAATTCCTCCTGTCCTTCAGCACTGAGTCTTTCATCTCCTCAAAAACTCTTCACAGACTTTTTTTTTCTTTTTTTTCTTTTTTTTGAGACACAGTCTTGTTCTGTTACCCAAGCTGGAGTGCAGTGGTGCGATCTCGGGTCACTGCAACCTCCACCTCCTGTGTTCAAGCGATTCTCCCACTTCAGCCTCCCAAGTAGCTGGGACTACAGGTGTGCACCACCACACCTGGCTAATTTTTGTAGAGACGGGGTTTCACCATTTTGGCCACGCTGATATTGACCTCCTCAGCCTCCCAAAGTGTTGGGATTATAGGTGTGAGCCACTGTGCCTGGCCCCTTCACAGACATTTAAGGTAAAGTTAATTTCTGTGATTTTTTGACATTCCTACAAGTAAAAGACAAGCCACTGTCTATTCCACTAATGCTATTTTTCTTTATAAGATTATTGTAAGTAGATTATAAGATTATCTACTTCTTTATATGTCTTAGTGCTTCTGGTTCTACAGACCATGTTTCCGCTGCAGCCTCAGTCGCTCATGCTAGGTGTGGGGCTGGTAGACAAGACGTGGGAAGGATAGCATATAAGAGCAAAACGGAAGATAATACTGAAAACCTAGATTGGCATTATCTTCTAACTTACTTTCTCCCCACATCTTGATCAGCACCCCTGTCACCTACTAAAATGTGGTAATCATTTTTGACTCTTCTAGGGAAATGAGGCAGAAAGAAACAGAAAAACAGAAGGAAAAGCAAAGTGACTGAGTGCATCTCCCTAAGCCTTTTACTACACGATGGCTACAGCGGAATGAGAAAAGGTGATGAGGTGCGTCAGCCTTGAAAGAGAAAACCACAGGGCTGCTGCTTACCTCTGCTGCCAAGTAATGCCCCGTGGCCAGGTGCTTGAAGCGGAAAAGGCTGTTCCAATACCCTGCTCCGCCCCGACACGGGTCATGCTGGACCACCTGCAAGAATGATCAACAGGAGTCAATGAAACGTCAGCCTACACTAGGAAGACATTAAATTGGAGGCATCACAAGTCATAGTTCAGGAGTGGTATTTATAAGCTAGAAAAAAAAAATCAGCATTTTCAACAAACCCATTGCCAGCGTCACACGTAACATCCAAACTCGAAAGTAAGCAATGTCTCTCCAAAGAAGGCATCGAGTCTCCTAGTTAACATACAATGGTTGGAATAAAAACTTCAATGGTTTTCAGGTTATTTGCCTTAGCCATAATGAAGTAGCAGATTCTGAAACGTATCTACAAAACGCACAGCCAATAAAAAGGACTTTCATGGAGAACTGTGAAAGCAATGCGCACATGTACTCATGTGCTGGGACACACACGCAGGCCTGTGCTCTGAAATGTGAAACTCAGCGCCTGGGTCAATGCATCAGAAAAATAAATGTCACATCAGCTTCTGGCCATGACAGAGTTAACCAGCACTGGTAGTTGGTGCCATAAACAATCAGACACTGCAGAGAATAGATGAAATTGCCATAGACAACTAGAAAACTGGATAAAATATCCCAAACAACTGTGTTCACACATTGGACAACTGGTGGTGCACAATGGTGATCTCTGAGAATAGGGAAACAAACAAGGCCAGCTCGGCCATTGCTCTGATTTTCTACCCAGGGGTCCTCTCTGGATGGCAGCATGAGGAGGAAGAATCCAAGCTGAGGGCACTAAGCTCATGGAGTTAAGGGGACAGATCAAAGTTGAGGGAGACTGAGGCAGCTAGAATTTGTGGGGATGGAGTACTAATGCATACAGAACTACACACAGAAAAAGCTCTGGAAGTCTGCACAGGAGCCTCCCTTGAGTTTTTGGCTGAACATCAGACTGCATATGCATAAGGCAAGACCCTACAAAGCCAAATGAAGAAAAACAAGGAGTCTGAATGCTGAACTTTCCCAGAGCTCACCCAGGGCTGGGAGGAGTCCTGATTCTGAAAAGCCAAAGCAGAGAGATCATGCGGAACACCCCGCGCATTAGTACACACATCAAAGGGGTCCCATCTTGGAAGGGGAGCTAAACTAGCCCCAAAATTAACTCTACACAACACCTGGCTGAATAAAGCTTGAAAATAAGCCTTCAAAGGAGCAAAGGGATCCTACAGGTCACTTTAGTGTATAACAAAAGAAAGTTCAGTACTCTTTAAAGGAACAACAGACTCCACATACTCAACAAACTTGTATTACAATGCTCAGTCAATAAAGGACTAGACAAAGAATCAGAAAAATGTGAACCACGAATGCAGGACCTGTCAAACAGTATCAAATGACCCAGCACGTCTGTGTAGGTTGGTCAGGCAGCAGGGTAAACACACAGACACAGACAGACACAAACACACACACACACACACACACACACACACAAAGGCATATCATAATCAGATTAACGTAAACCAGAAATAAAAATCTTTACAGCAGCCGAGGTAGGGGGAGGATGCATGGCAGCGACATTATATACAAGGAACACGTTTTTTTCCCCATCAAATAATCACAAACAATGCAAGCCAAAAGACAATGGTTCAAAATCTTTAAAGAAAGTAAAAAACTGTCTACCTAGAATTCTATACACAAAAAAAGTCCTTCAAAAGGAAGGCCACATGGAGAAAATGGGACTCTGACACACTGCTGGTGAGAATATAAAATGGTGCAGCCATTCACTGTGGAAGGCAGTCTGGCAGTTCCTCAAAAGGTCAAAAATAGAATTACTACATAACCCAGAATTCCACTCCCAAGAGCCTTGAGAACATACATCCACATAAAAAGTTGTATATCAATGTTCATAGCAGTGTTATGGAGGAGCCAAAATGTGAAAACAATCCAAATGCTATTAAATGATAAATGGGTAAATAAAATATGGTACATCTATACAATGGAATATTATATGGCAATAAAAAGAAATGAAGTACTGATACATGTGGCAATATGAATACACTTTGAACATGTTATCTGGTGTGGTCTCAATGTGTGTGTCCTCTCATCATTTATGGGTTGAAACCTACCCCCTAAGGTTATAGTATTAGAAGATCGTTTATATTATACTTCACCTTTGGTAGGTGATCAGGTCATGAGGCTGAGCCTTTATGAATAAAAACAGTGCCCTTATACAACAGACCCCAGAAAGTCCCCTCTCTTTCTGCCATGTGAGGACACAGCAGATGAACCAGGAAGAGTGCCCTCACCGGACACTGAGTCTGCCAGTGCCTTGATCTTAGATTTCCAGCCTCCAGAACTATAAGAAATACATTTCTGATATTTATAAGCAACCCAGTTTATGATATTTTATAATAGCAGCCCGAATTGGACTAAGACATCATCCTAGGTGAAAGAAGTCAGATATGAAGGACCATGTATGGTAGGATTCTGTTTATATGAAACATTCAGCAGTGGCAAATCTATAGAGATAGGAAGTAGATTAGCTACCAAGGGCAGGAGAATGGAGGATATTTAAGGGGAAATAGGGAGTGACTGCTAATGAGCATAGTATTTATTTGGGGATGATGAATAAGCTACAGACATATAATGTAAACCCTGGCTCATTACTACAAATATAAAATACAGGGTGTTGTCTTCTCTCTTTTATTTTCAGGGGCACTTGACTTGCCAGAATCCATTTTAAAAAATGAGAGAAAGAAATATTCAATGTCTTCCTAAGAAATTCAGGAGAACAAGGTGAAAAATTGCTTATAAAATGGTATCAACCATGCAAAAAATATCCTGTTCATAGAAAAACAGCTCAATGGAAGTAGGCACATTAAATTAGTGAAACAACACTTCACTTCTGCCCTTGTTTTCTTGATTTTCTATATTTCCTTAGTTTGCATTATTACTTTAAATTAACTCTGAAAGATGAGAAAGTCTCCATTTTTTTTTTTTGTACCAGTATCCAAATCACACATGAGAAGTGGTTTTGAGAGACTGTTCTGAATGTAAAAAACTCTGTGGTGGGGACCATGGGGGCATCAATCTTCAATAATAAAGTTCAAGACCAAATTCTGGCTCTCAAGCAGTTTTGTTTTTTGTAGGTTTTTCTTTGGCAAACAAAAAGTTTTATTTCAGAAACTGAGTTCACCATTTATAAATACACCAAAACATAGTCAATGCAAATTTAGATTAAGCATATGTACAATATTTTAACAAAACAACTTTTCTTTTCTGAGACAGGGTCTCGCTTTGTCACCCAGGCTGGAGAGAAGTGGTGCAATCTTGGCTCACTGCAACCTCTGCCTCCCGGGTTCAAGTGATTCTCGTGCCTCCGCCTCCCAAGTAGCTGCGATTATAGACGTGTGTCATCACGCCTGGCTAATTTTCATATTTTTAGTAGAGACAGGGTTTCGCCATGTTGACCAGGCTGGCCTTGAATTCCTGACCGCCAGTGAACCTCCCACCTTGGCCTCCCAAAGTGCTGGGATTACAGGCATGCACCACCACACCTGGCCAAAACAACTTTTCTGAAAGGTCATAGGCAAATGAGTGATCTATCTCACCTGGAGTATTTAAATAGCTTAAAATGAGAAAATGAACCTTTTTTTAGGAGTTAACGCAAAAACTCTGAAGACATAATTGTTAAAAGAATCTGACAACTGATATTTCATTCTGATGTCTCTCAAGGAGTTTATAATCTAGTATGATTGACAGGTCCCTGTGTAGACACACACAGTAACTAAAGGGCAAATGCAGGTAAAGAAGAAGAAAGGGGAAAATGGATAGAGGGTGGGAATTAACAAAAACTTTACATAGATTCCTCTTTATCGTAACTGTGGAAACTTTTCTATACAATGCCCAAGATGAACTTGATTTTTTTCCTTTTTTTGTTTGAGACGGAGTTTCACTCTTGTTGACCAGGCCGGAGTGCAATGACGCAATCTTAGCTCACTGCAACCTCCGCCTCCCAGATTCAAGTGATTCTCCTGCCTCAGCTTCGCAAGTAGCTGGGATTACAGGCATGCGCCACCATGCTGGTCTAATTTTGTATTTTTTAGTAGAGACAGGGTTTCTCCATGTTGGTCAGGCTGGTCTCAAACTCCCGACCTCAGGTGATCGATACGCCTCAGTCTCCCAAAGTGCTGGGATTACAGGCCTGAGCCACCATGTCCAGCTGAACTTGATTCTTACAATATCCATGTTAAAAGAGTGGTAAGACAATATTTTAAATGGGCAAAATATCTGAACAAACATTTCACCAGAGAAGCTACGCAGATGGCAAATAAGCACATGAGAAAAATGCTCAACATCGTTAACCAAACCCGCAATGAAATTTCACTACACACCTAATAAATCAAACGGGGGATGCAAATTCAACCCACATTGCAATTTCACTATGTACCTACTAGAATGACTAACACTGAAAAGACTGACCATATCAGGTGTTGGTAAGGATGTGGAAGAACTAGAACTCGCACATATTACTTGTGGGAATGTAAAATGGTCCAACCACTTTGGAGAACAGTTTAGCCATTTCTTATGAAGTTGAATATATACTATACCACACCATACCATACCATACAATGGCTACCATATGATCCAGCCAATCCACTGCTAGGTATTTAATCAAGAGAAATGAAGGAAAGTTATATTCATATAGAAACTTGTACACAAATATCCCTAGAAGCTTTATTTGAAATAACCAGAAATTGGGAACAACTCAAATGTTCATCAACAGGTGAATAGATTAACAAATTGTGGTGTATCCATATGATGGACTATTATGCAGCCATATAAAGGAACAAATTAATCTGATACATACAACAATATATATGAATCTCAAAATAATTATACTGAGTAAAAAAAAAAAAAACAAAAAACAGAACATAAAGACTGTATACCGAATGACTTCATTTATACAAAGTTCAAGAAGAGGCAATACTAATTTATGGAGATAGAAGTCTCCAGGAGGAAAAAGGAAACACTGCCTGGAAAGAGAGGCTCAAGGGACCTTTTGGGTGCAGCTATCATTCTGTTTCTTGTTCTAGGTGCTGGTTACATGGCTGAATGTATACGTAAAAATTCATTGAGTTGTATACTCTTGACTTGCGCAATTTACTGTACATAGGCTAGTCCTCAACAGCAACATGAAACAATTGAAGCTAGGGAGGAGGAAAAGAGAAGGCAAGCAGAGACAGAAAAATGTATCTATTCAAATTCAAAATTTAAACTAGAATTCTAATTCATGCTGCAATTACACAGAAAGGAAGCTTGAGGTGAAGAAAGAGCTCCATGTTAGTTGAAGCTTTCATTGCCTCTTTCACCAAGCATTCAGATCATTTCCTTCTTTGTCCTGCAATTCTAGACTCTCCTCACAATAAACTACATGCTGTGGGCAGAATCTTCTAGCTTCTTTAAGTTGCACACTGATTACGTCACTCCCTTCCTCAAACAACTTTCCACATTTCTCCCCTGCCCGTAAATGAAATCCCAACTCCCTAGAGCCTGGATATATGGCCCTGCAGGCTCTGGTCTCCAAAAACAGTTTCTGTTTAATTTTCCACGCCTATCCCATGCCCTTCACCAAACAAGTTACTGAGTTTTATCCCACGCTGCTTCGTGTTTCCACATTCTGCACCATTCTCTTACATGAAGTAACCTACCCCATTCATCTCTTCCTTCTGAAATATAAATCATCCTGCAGGTACCAGATCAGATGCTATCTCCTTCAGGAAGTCTTCCTTAATTCTTCACCCAACCAGACATTCACCCTCTCTCACTGAAACCTCCAAAGCCTGTGGAATATGCCTCTTATCACCTTCACCATCCCCCTGTGTGTTCTAGTTATCTGGGTGCACATCTTTTCATTTCTGCCCCATCACCAATGTGGGCATCACCTATGTATTATGTCAGGTAGACACTTGGTTAAATATTGTTGTGATAGATAAATAAGCAAAGGAAGGAAAACAATAGAAGAGATTAGATGGCCCAGAGAAAGATATTTCTAATTTCATTTTTGAATTTGTTTCCAAAGTACTTATTCTCTCCCTCTGCACAAACATCCAGCACCATGATATGTCATGATGCACTTACTTCACTAAGCCATCCACAACCCATTTTTGGAACAGGGTGGGTATAAGTACCTGTTTGTGACATATATATACACACACACACACACACGTATTCTGTGTGTGTGTATGTGTGTAGGTGTTGTGTATATAGGTGTATAGACATATACAGGTGTATGTATGTATATATATTTGTAGAATATATATAGAAAGAGCCCTTTCTCCACCCTACCCTTACCTCTACCTCCCACAGGGCTTTTGAACTAGTGGCAGATGTGGCCGACTGCCGGCCCGTGGTTCTCAGGAAGACATGCTGCTTCTTCCTGTGTTCGTCACAGGTGAGAAACTTCTCCTGCTCAGCATGGAACAGCCTCACCACGTCACCCTAAAAGTCAACACGAGAAAGAATTAAGGAAAAAAGAATTTAAACAGAGAATTAGACTGCTGCCCTCAAGAAGAGTCAAGTAACGTTCAGCCCATAAAGCATCAAACTCACCCCCTTTAATATGTCATCTTTGTTATCACTCCATTTCATGAAAAGGACTATTTTCCAGCTTGTATTGCAGTTGACGGAGTTGACCTGAAAAACAGATTAGAGTTATTTTTTCACGTACCCCTCACAACAACTGTGTCATCCAGCCCCCAAATTTCTCACTGCAGCCTAGGAAGCAGGGCTGTACTTCAAACTAAAAACTCTAAAGATTGATGCCACTAAAATCACAGCACCTGCAAATGCAACTGGCCCATTGGCAGAGTTTGGCAATAAATGGTTCATTTGCACCAATCACTATGCACAGTCCAACCATGACTAATGGAACCAACCCTCCTGCCTTTCTGGAATGATATTTTCTGTTTCCTCCAAGTCTCTTGCTCTGTAGCCAGAAAGTAAAGGCGTGATGAAAATAAGTACTTACAAAATGGAATGAGCTATAAAGGGAAAAAAATGAGTCCAGTGTATACACTCGAAAATGTTAATGAGCATTGTTAACAACAGCAGCCATTGTTTGTGCACTAAATCTATGCCAGGCACTAGGTTTAGGTGCTAACATGCACCATCTCCTTTAATTCTTTGCAACACCCTAAAAAATAGGTCTGACTGCCACCCCCATTTCAGAGATAAGGAAACTGATATGCAGGAAGACCGGGTAACCAACCTACCATCACAAAGCTAGGAATGGCAGACAGGATGTGAATCCACATCTATCCCACTGAAGAGTTTGTGTCCTTACCCATCAGACAAATATTTATGTCACAAGGAAGTAACCTCCTTGTATCCTATAATTGCCAATTTAGAGGATAAGGAGATGTATTGCCAAAAGCAAGCTATCACCCTTGCAGAGCTGCTGATAAATCTGCAGTGTTACTTTTTGAACAAATTAGAAAGAGGCATCCTGTATAGGGAGACAAATTAGAAAAAGATGCTCCTATAGCCAGAAAAAAATTAGTAAAAGGGGTCATCTCTGGCTTCACAAATTAAAAAACAATCCCTCAGTGATGTGAGGCTTAGCAAACTGAGCACTAGAGTGAATATCAGCCCGCATCTACTACTCAATACACAGAGTTGCACAACCTTACATGGCAGCCTTGACCCTGGGCCTGTTTCTTCACCTGCAGAATGGGCACCTGCCCCAAGTCACTGCAGAAGTCACTCTCAGCACACGCATGCACTGGTACCAGCCAGACCTGCTCCTACAGGATACCTATGCCCACAGGCATAACTCAACGTCCTTACCTCATTGCAGCCTGGGTTATCTACCAGTTGATGGCTGCTAGCATGTAGGGGCTGACCAGCATTGACGGGGTTCAGAACAACCTTGTCACCTATGACCACCTGGAAAGGAAAGAAACAATACAGCTTTGCACAAAACTGATAAGGACTGCAGATTGACCACTGGGCAGTTCTAGGAGACATATGTGTCTGTGTTGAAGAAGGCAAGGCCTATCCCCAGCAAGTATAAAGATACAGCACACACCACACCTCCCTCAAAAGCTGACCCTGTGTAGAAGGGGTCATGTTTACAAGGTTAAACCTGAATTTTGTTCCCTGGGTGTCACTGATTATACAGAGATATTTCAAAGCCAGTCCAGAGCAGGAAAAAACAAACAAACAAACAAAACTTCGGTTTAGGGTACCTATATAAATAAGTTTTAAGTAAATTTAAGAAAAGAAAAGATAGAGTCTGAGTAAGTCTTTATCTTTGACAGACAAAGCCACAACTTTATGTTTCTAAAGCAATTACTTTCATATTTTTACTATAACATTTGGAAATACATTTTCTATGATCAGGTCATATATATAGCCATTTAGACTTATATGCATGTTTGTATATTTATAATATATACAATATACTATATATATAACTAAAACAAAAGTTGCCCCCCCCAAAAAACACAATACTTATCATTACGTGGTATAACACAGTCTGATCTTTCTGTTCTATTCCATTTTCAAACAGGATAGTCACAAGTCACTAAATTGATGTCATGGCCCACAAATGGGTCTACACTTATTTTTTGTAAAATACTATTTTAAATTCAAGTCCATCTCATCTTCTCAACTAAGTCATGGCCACACACAGATTCATTTAAAGGATAGGAAAGCAAAGGATGCGCTGAAAATGAAATTCAGAATAAGGCACACTTGTTTTTTATTTTTGGTTAGAGAAGATGGTTTCCTAACATGAAAAACCATCTATTTTCAAGCTTATCACATTTGAGAAGCATATACAATTGAATTTTCTATAACTCCAAATGAATATAAGTTCATTTGATAAATCCAACACTTTTGGTGAAACCTAAGTTTTACTGGGCTTTTCTTCCTGTTCACAGTTAAGGATCAATTATTTACCAACTATGAGGGAATGGTCTGGTACCACATGTTTCTGGTACATTCCTTATCATATACACACAAATATATAAACATATTTGAACTTCGCAAAGCTTGTAAATTTAAACGGCACTATTAAAAAGTGTCAAAACCAGTTTTAAAGTTAAGGCTGGTTGAGCATTTTGAGACTATTTCATGCTGTTTGAAGCATATTTTTCAATAAAAAGCAGCTATTTTAGAATCATTAACAAGGTCAAAAACATAGCTGATAGCATTTAACCACAATCACTGTTAAGTATATGCCCACATAATGGCTGACTAATTCAGCCAACAAATATCAGAACTGCTCTAAGGTTTCCTGTGGCTTTATATACTAGAGAACCCTCGGGAGTGGACCCTGCTCCAGATCCACTGCACTGCTGAACACGATGGGGAGCCTGAATGCTTCTCAACATAGGAACAAATGAAGCTGATCCCAATTTCTACTCTCCTTCCCTACCATGGGTAGGTTATTTCTTTTCCATCCTCCGTCCTTTATTAACTTTATTTCCAAAATAGAAAAGACATTTCTATTCCACTAATGGGTCTGGAATGACAGGGACCCTCTCCAGGACATTAATACGGGAGAGCTGTTTTTGTGGTAAAGTTCCTAAGGCAATGGGCTGTTCATACAATGTTTTCAGACGTCCAGGAGGAAAAACACAGTGACAGTATTTAGGTCACACTTCTCTCCACAGCTCCCTGTTTCCCAAACACTAGTTTCCATAGCAATTCCCTTCTCTTTATGCAGGACGAGGGTCTGGTTCCAACTTTCAAAGTCTCCACCTTGACTCTAATATACAGTCACACTTGGAAGCACGGCACGGAACACTTTCTAGGCGGAGAATCCGCACTTACGCTGTCTCCAATGGATCGCAGCTTGTAGAATGGCTGAATGTAAAACCAGGACCCTTCATTTCCAGCCTCATCCAATGTGACTCTCATGGCGTTCTTCTCCAACAGAGCGGGAAGCCTCTTATTCACTGTTAGGTATTTATTACTTTTCAAATGCAGGAGCTAAAAACCCACCAAGAGAAAAAAGTGAGTGTCAGCAAATCTGAATTTTCTACCATTCCTTCTTTCAATCATATCAACTATGTAGCAAACATTCCTCCCACCATTGAACTGCTGGTGAAGCTAAAGAATCACAAAGTGCCTAAGGCTGCAGATGATTAGAAAAGGAAGAAGAGAAAAGGGAGCAGAAAGAGTGGGCAGAATACAAGAAAAACTGTCATGTTTTATTTTTCAGCATAGCCTTGGACAAGATGGATGTTGCTCAGGTCAACTGTTCCATCATCAGCTGCCATCTGTCAGTGGGATAGACCTAACCCTGTGTGAACGGGCTAAGGAACTGCAGTGTGGCATGCCCTGACACATAGGTGGAGCTGAGGAAGGCCACTCTGAGCACAGGCAACAGTTTAAAAAACAAAGCAGGGCCAGGCGAAGTGGCTCGTGTCTGTAATCCCAGCACTTTCACAGGCAGAGGCAGAAGATTGCTTGAGCCCAGGAGTTTGAGACAAGCCGGGACAACACTGGGAGACCTTGTCTCTACAAAATATTTAAAATCAACCAAGTGTGGGAGTACACACCTGGAGTCCCTGCTACTCAGGAGGCTAAGGTGGGAGGATCACCTGAGCCCAGGAGTTGCAGGCTACAGCGAGCCGAAATCACACCACTGTACTCCAGCTTGGGTGACAGAGCAAGACGCTGTCTCTAAAAAAATTAAATAAAATAAAATGCAACCCCTCTGGAGGACTGTCATTTAATTTGGAAGAAAATGGTTTGAATTTCCAAGTACTTTATTCTTGGTTTTCGGTACTACAAGAGCAGTATGGAAAGACTGAAGACCTAGACGGGATATAACGTGTCTGATAGTCAGTCTAGACCAGAAACAGTTGGCCAAGGCTTCCCAATTCAACAGGTTATAAGAGAAAGTGGAAAGGAATATGAAAGACTGCCCAATCCCTTGAGAAATGGTACAACCAGCCGGGCGTGGTGGCTCACGCCTGTAATCCCAGCACTTTGGGAGGCTGAGGTGGGCAGATCACCAGGTCAGGAGATCGAGACCATCCTGGCTAACATGGTGAAACCCTGTCTCTACTAAAAAAACACAAAAAATTAGCCGGGTGTGGTGGCGGGTGCCTGTAGTCCCAGCTACTCCGGAGGCTGACGCAGAAGAATGGCGTGAACCTGGGAGGCGGAGCTTGCAGTGAGCCAAAATGGCACCACTGCACTTCAGCCTGGGCGACAGAGTAAGACTCCGTCTCAAAAAAAAAAAAAAAAAAGGAAAAAGAAACGGTATAACCAGAATGAGACTCCATTGCTAATTGCAAATATCCTCCTTTTCACATGGTAACAGATACAGCTGCTAGAAGTGTTCGGAGGTCCTCCAAATCCCCGAACAGTGCTGTTGGAGGTAGAAGAATAATCTGTCTGATCCATAAGCCCCGATGATCCCTAGCTAAAATAAACAAGGAGAAGGCAACATCTTCCCAACCCCTCAGCTGATCCCTTGGTGAGTGGCCTCTGGTCCTGCACACATCTGTCTAGGTGCCAGACCCAGTTTGTTTATAAACCAAAGTTACCTACAAGTAGGCCCCAAGATTCAGGGTTGGGGGAAGTAATAATAACTAAGATTAATTACAGTGTATCCACAGCTTATTCTGGGACAGGCACCTCTCAACCATGCTAAAGAGCAGATGCCATTACCATTTCCATTTTGCTGGTAAGTAAAATAACACATGGCAAGATTTCTTGCCCCAAATCTCACAGTGTGTTACAAAACCTGAATCGGAATGCATTTAGAAGTTTATGTCCTTAGCCTCTGCACCTTTCATCTTCGTGTCAAGCCATATTCTCCAATCTAACCAAATCAGGAAGTCTTGTACTCTGAATTTCAGGGCACTGGCCTGGCTTAGTAATAAAGCTGACACTGAACTTGGAGCCCACCTGGACACTTGTGTCCATTCTGAAGGGGATGGAACTTAAGGAGGAGGAAGTGGATGAGTGGGACTGGCAGGATCTAATCTTCAACCAGATTCTCAAGCTACTTTCACTATTTCAAAAGGCCTAATGTAAAGAGCCCATTTAACCCCAAAAGGTTGCTTTTACCAATCTTTTACTAGTGTTCCCATCTTCCTGATTAGCCCTGCTCTATACCTAATAGCAAGAGAAAGGGGAAGGATTCCTACGTAATTAGTAATGTTTACACAGTGGGCAAAATCTTTCAAAAAGGAAAATAATGAAGGAAGATCATCAAACGGGTCTAGGTGCTCAACAGTTGGTAACCACTACTCTTTGTGCCTGAACAAATCAAGAAAGCCACATGTTGCACTGGGCTTCCAGGAAGACTGGCATGGACCCAGAGAGATCTTCTGAGCAAAACCTGTATTAGCTGTTTCCTGGTTTGTGTTTTATCTCCATGCCAAATGTAAAGGCACAAAAGATAAGCAACCCATGAGACCAGACATGAAAACAATAAATATTTTTGATAAGTATAAAATGTATCAAAATGGTAAGTATTTTTTATTTGAAAAGTCCCAAAGGTACAGAATTGCTCTTATCACCTCTGGGGAGCAGCTCTTCTTGGCCAGTAGATAAAAGTTACAGGGAAGCTAATCTTCACCAAATAGGAAGAATTTTCAAGAATTGTAAGTTAAACAGAACTGCAACAGCCAGGTTCCTTTTCAAGTAGGAAGCTTCCCATTTGAAGTGTCTGGAGTGAAACGATCAGCCATAGACAAAGAGAAGTAGATGCTCACACTGAGAGATGACCAACCAAACAGCCCAAGAGTCCATCACATCTGACAAGAAACACTAGACTTTTTGCAATAAACTGGCTGCCTCCATGGAGTCCTACCATAAAGGTGTCCAAACCCTGTCTTCTGTGTTTGTTTTCTCAGCTGTGTTCTTTGTAACGCTTCAGTTTCAGAAGGGAAGAGCCGCCTTGACCTACCTGGATCACATTGCCATACTGGATTACGGTCCCCAGCAATTTCCTGTTTTCTGTCTCATTCTGCTTCTTTTCCAAGTCTGCAGCGTGCTGTGCATTGAGAAGAAAGATTGGTCACAAAGAGGGAACAATGTGTTCTAGCCCACTGCAGTTATGCAGAACAAATGTCGCCAGTTAATACAAGAATCACAGAAATAAGCAAATCCCTGCGTACACACACTGAGGCTTCATGAAATGAGCCAAAGGGTTCAAACAGCCCATCCACTCTGCCTTTGCTTTGTTGACCTTTTTGGCTTCTTTAAAATGTTTTCTTTTTTTTTTCTTCTTTCTTTAAGGAATTCATGGGTATTTCCTTAGGGTGAGAATAAGTCAAGAGCTGAAATATCTTCAAAGAAAATAGGGTCAGGAAGGGAGGGAAGGAGGGAATTTGCATAGCCCCTTTATAATTTGTGAAAGTCCTCTTTAAGGCTTTGGACTAAAAGAAGACTGAATTTAAATGCTGGATTTGGGTGGTCTGTGGTTTTGTGAATTTGAATGTGTTATTTAATATCAGTGAGCCTTGGTCTCCTCCTTTGTAAAATAAGGATAAAATGGTACCTGCACCTCACAGGAACTCCACTGCACAGTACCTGATACACTGTAGCACACATGGAGTTATTAGTTATTCTTGTTAGACATTAATTATAATGTAATCAATTTTTATAACCATTCCCTGAAGAGAACATTATGACCCCACTTTTCAAGAAGAAATTGACTCACAGTGATTAAAAAATTTGGTCATCCTTGCGTAGCTAGTTGGATGATGGGTAGGAAAGGGATTTGTTATACCATTTCTCTTCTTCTGGGTACATTTGAAACTTTGCTTAATGCTTTTTAAACCACACATTTATTAAGTGGCAGAGATAGTGTTCAAGTCCACATTTGGATAAACTGTATAGTTACAAATGAGGCTGGGAGAGGCTACCATTCCAAATGTGACATGCTAGGGGGGACATAGTAAAGCTGAATAGAAGGTTCTAGAATAGTCTGGCAGGGCCACCTTCCCAAATTCATTCACCTGTGCAACTCTGAAAGCACTGTTACCACACCACAATAATGGTGAAGGGCAATGGGCTTTATCCTAGGCAGTCAGCAAACTGTTATCCCAACCCATCTCCCAAACATAGACTGGTGGAGGGGAAGTAAAATAACTGAGAAGAAATTCAGTATTGAATCTGATAAATGGTAAAACCCTGATGATAAGAGTGTACTTCAGAAGGGTTTCGAAAGCACTCTTCCTGGAGTGTCTCCTTTCCTTAGGTCAAGATGCTACCAGGCGCCAGTGGGTCCTATTTCCCAGGTAATGTCTTCATTTTCACAGAGTCTTCTGGACACAGTCTTGGGTCCCCTACCTACCTGCCTCATCATCTTGTCCTCTCTACTGAATCCCACCAAGCCTCACTCAGTATTCTCATCACAAAATGGGGACAACGGAAGCCTTTTAGGGCCATTGTAGAGATTAGAGAAACTGTATGCCAGACACATAATTGCCATATGATCACAAATTTTAATCATTATTATTATACACTAGTTTCTAAAACTAAGAAACGTTCTGACGATTAACATTTCAAAAGGTGACCTAAGTTGGCTGGGTCAAGAACCTTTCTGTTTCCTTCAAATTCAGCATCTGTTCCATTTCTACCTAGAATATAGGTATTTTTAGGAAAGCACATCTTTTGAGAAAAATGAACTGCAGGAAGCAATTCTAAGCCAAAATGAAACCATATTACAGGAGGGGAATGATCCACACACGTTAGCGTGGATCACTGCAAGTTGACCACATCTGGCATCAGCTCTTTAAAACAATGGCCCATTCAAAACTTCCCTCCCTCTCTTTTGGAATTAGTTACCAGTCTGCTATTCTCAGTGACACAAGCATAAAATCCACTGGGTGCAAGCCACATTTAGAAATAATACCAGTGCTTGCAACATGGCAATCTTTGGCATGCAAGTTGCCCTCAGCACATTTCTCCTGAATCTTTTCTTTCCTCTGCATAAATACTCTCCTTAGCAGCCTCCCACCTCTTGTTCTCCCTAATTTCATGCCTGAGCTTACACTCCCTTTGGAGATTTCTACAGTACCCACAGGTTCTGCAGGTAGTTTTCCAAACAAAACACTGGACTGCATCCATTTGGAATGAAGGCTTACTCTTTGTGGAGAGCCGTTTGTTCTTTCTGCTTAAGAGTTCTCACCTAACACTGACTGCAAACTCAAGAGGGGGAAAATATCAAAGGGAAAAAACCAATGGATTCAGTAAAATAAAATACAACATTTTCCAACATGCAAATATTGTTTTTCCTTGTTCAAAGCCCACACAGAAAGGATTCACCTTTAGAGAGTTCTTAAATAGCATTTCTTGGACTCAAATGATCAAAGAACTCATCTTTAAGTGGAAAAATGCTCATGAACATTCCCCTTACTCTCAAGAATGTCCAATGGCTTCAGTTTAAGAAATACTAATATTATGTTTCTACCTATGTTAGAATAAGTACAGTACAAAAACAGCAACCCAATGGTTACTGGTTTATCTAGAAAGAAATGTCAAATTAGCCATCAAGAAGGCATATATTCCACATTAAAGACTAATTAAACACCAGCAGCTCTAAAAAGCATGGGCATTTGTCAAAAGACATATAAAAGGCAGGAGAAGAACAGAAAATTAAAACAAAATTGGAGAATAAGTATCTAAAGACTTCTTTTAAAATAAAGATATTCTTGGCCAGGAGTGGTGGCTCACACCTGTAATCCCAGCACTCTGGGAGGCCAAGGCAGGCAGATCACCTGAGGTCAGGAGTTTGAGACCAGTCTGGCAAACATGGTGAAACGCTATCTCCACTAAAAATACGAAAAATTAGCCAGGCATGGTGGCAAGCGCATGTAGTCCCAGCTACTCGGGAGGCTGAGGCAGGAGAATCACTGGAACCCAGGAGGCGGAGGTTGCAGTGAGCTGAGATCACGCCACTGCACTCTAGCCTGGGTGACAGAGAGAGACTCCATCTCAAAAACAGATAAATAAATAAGACATTCTTAAATATCACATCTAAAACTGTCAAAACTCTGTTAAACTAAGAGTTAATACTATTTTAATTGTTATAAAGTTTAATGATAACTGAGCCTTCACATCACCACTGAATAAGTATTATATGTATTAAGCTTATGGACCATTTTAAGAATTCACTTTTCTTATAAGTTCTCTTTAAGAAGAAAACTCCCCATTTCATTTTTTACTAAATGTACAAATATCAAATTTAATTCATTTCAGTTCACATTAGTCGTTACATAAATCCCCTCACAAAACCAAGTCTGGGCTGGGCGCAGGGGCTCATGCCTGTAATCCCAGCACTTTGGGAGGCTGAGGTGGGTGGATCACGTGAGGTTGGGAGTTCAAGACCAGCCTGACCAACATGGAGAAACCCCATCTCTACTAAAAATACAAAATTCACCGGGCATGGTGGCGCATGCCTGTAATCCCAGCTACTCGGGAGGCTGAAGCAGGAGAATCACTTGAACCCCAGAGGCAGAGGTTGCAGTGAGCCAAGATCATGCCATTGCACTCCAGCCTGGGCAACAAGAGTGAAACTCCATCTCAAAAAAGACAAAAAATACCAAGTCTGGTATTTAGACAAAACCATCCATGATTCTTTTAGGTTCAACAGGAGGCAAGGCAATAAGGTAGATGAAAAGGTAACAAGGTACAAACACTACAGGCCACTGATCAAGGCTGTTTCTACCCTTGAAAAGAATGAGATGTGGTTGGTTAAATCCCTCAAGTACATTCCAAGAATGGGCCCTCACTGTAAGATACTAAGTGCCTTTCTAAAGGATATTCACGCAATATTGACCAAAAAACTTTTCACTTGATATAACATTAATAATTCCACTTCTAGGAGTTTCTCCTAAGAGGACAACCTGGCATATGCACAAGGCCATAAAACTTTTTTCAGAATGGCAAAGGTTGTCAGGATCCTGAATATCACTCCCTACCTAACCTCTGCCCATAGAGGCTGGTTATCTAAAATTACAGTACTGCCATACAAGGAAGTGACTATGCAGCCATTAAAAATGAGGATAGAGGCCAGGTATGGTGGCTTACGCCTATAATCCTAGCACTTTGGAAGGCTGAGGCAGGCAGATCACCTGAGGTCAGGGGTTCAAGACCAGCCTGGCCAACATGGTGAAACCCCATCTCTACTAAAAATATTCCCAAAAAATTAGCCAGACATGGTGGGGCATGCCTGTAATCCCAGCTACTCAGGAGGCTGAGGCAGGTGAATCACTCGAACTCAGGAGGTGGAGGTTACAGTGCGCCAAGATCGTACCACTATACTCCAGCCTGGGCAACAAAGTGAGACTCCGTCTCAAAAAAAAAAAAAGAATGACAGAAATTCCAATTTATTCATAACATATTAACTGGGAAAAAAGCAAGTTAAAGAAAGGGAGGTGAATAGCATACTCCTGTTGATAGTTTAAAATGTGGAGACACAGGAACAGAATAGCGGGTAGGAGAGTAGGGAAAACATCAAAATAAAACCCAAGGTTATCTTTGAGGAACACAATTTAGGAATCTCATCAATTAATATTTTTTTGCTTTTCCTACTCATATATTTTGGAATTCTCCTCCTAAAATACATGTGTGTAATTTCTCAAAAACATCCTCATCATGTCTCTGTGTCAAGTACTCTGAATTTTTTAAAGTCACGCCGTGGCTCATGTCTGTAATCCTGGCATTTTGGGAGGCCAAGGCGGGTGGACTGCTTCAGCTCAGCTCAGGAGTTCAAGACCAGCCTGAGCAATGTGGCAAAACCCCGACTCTTCAAAAAATACAAAACTTAGCCATGCATGGTGCTGTGTGCCTGTAGTCCCAGCTACTAGGCAGGGAGGTGGGAGGATCACTTAAGCCCAGGAGGTTGAGGCTGTAGTGAGCCATGAACATGTCACTGCACACCAGCCTGGGTGACTGGGTGATAGAGTGGTGAGACTGTCTCAAAAAAAAAAAAAAAAAAAAAAAAAAAAAAAAAAAAAAAAGGAAAGGCATCTTAAACATGTTACCTTTTCATTATTTCAAAATCCTGATAATTTAAATATCTATTACTCTTTTCCTTTGAATAATGGGTTGCGGACTGTTTTTAATATCTAAGGGGAAAAAAAAACCACTCTAATATCTAAGAGGAAAAAAAAAACACTCTAGAAATAGTGGTTTCTACCACTATTATTCACCATGTTCCCTAAGCAACATCAGGTCTGCCCCTTCATAGCCACCTGTTATTTTATTTCAGAGATAGAGAAACTATTATCAAATGACAATAGAAAGGTTACTGAAACAGTGAGGAAAGGTTATTTTGTTAAAGTCAACAAGCTCTGAATCATGTAATGTGATATTGAAGCAAGGCTTCTAAAAACAAGCATTGTAGTACCCAGACAATAAGGACCTGGCACTCCTCTGGCTCTTCCTGGCTCGTCAAAGCTGTGACTTAAGTAATCATTTCTCAGAACAAAACAATGTAGGTGCTTGTTTCAAGGTAACAGCTACGCTGCTGTCAGAAAACAGTAGTAATGGCCTTTAGAAGAAATTATGTGATTTGCAGATGGGAAGAAGCTCATTTTGTCAAGAGACCCTTAGGATATCATGACCAAGAGAGTCAAAATCCAGTTATTCCCGGAGAAGGAAAAAGCATAGCCAGTAACGAGCCACTAGATGTCACTCTCCTTCAAAGTGCTGTTTATGTTGCTTATCCTAGTCAAAAGGAAGTCAAGTGGTCTAGACAACTAATTCCTTAAATGGCATTAATTTAAAATAATCTGACCTCTGATTGGGGTGCTGCACAGTAGTTGACAAAAATAAAAATGAAAACCCACTAGAGACTGGCCATCAGTCCCAACGGCAAAGTGGCTGTCCAAAATACAACATCTTATTGGCTGGTGGGAACGTAAATTGAATGAAACATGTAGATGACTTTAAGACACTAGGGGGAAAAGTTCCAGCTAAGCAGGAAAGTAGGAACTGCAGAAAGTGAAGCACAAAGTCAACATTCAAGACCTGAGGCCGGGTGCAGTGGCTCACGCCTGTAGTCCCAGAACTTTGGGACACCAAGGCAGGCGGATCTTGAGTTCAGGAGATCGAGACCATCCTGGCCAAAATGGTGAAACCTCATCTCTACTAAAATACAAAAAATTAGCCAGGCGAGGTGGCGCGCTACTCAGGAGGCTGAGGTAGGAGAATCGCTTGAACCCAGGAGGTGAAGGTTGCAGTGAGCTAAGTTCGTGCCACTACACTCCAGCCTGACAACAGAGCAAGACTCCATCTCAAAAAAAAAAAAAAAAAAAAAAAAAGAGACCTGAAAGTTACATCAGTAATCTTAAATCAGGGATAATAACTGGCTTCCTTTTTTTATTTTTTTAAAGCATAAACAGCATGAGAGAGATCACTGTTTTTCTCTTTTTAATAAGGAGTTGACCATTTTTGATCACCTTATGATTGAACTTTTTTCAACCATGCTGTTTTCTTCACAGTTCATTAATAGATTGTCAAAAGGACTTGCTGATGAAACATAACATATAGAGCACAGGTTGCAAACGGGGCTGAAGAACCACATCCGGCCTGAGCCATTTCTCTTGGTGTTGAGTGTATATTTCAAGCCTTAATTGAGTTAGTTTCCAACATCTTTACCAAAATTGAGATATTACACATAAAAGCATGGATTTTTATCTTCTCTTAAAAAGCAGAAGACGTGGCAGCAGCTCTCAGCCCACATTCCCAAGCAGTGACAGTAGGGAAGTAGAGCTGCCCCTCCAGACTCACCCACAGGACCCTCCACTTGGCAACACTACCCACCAAGCCCACTTTATTCCTGTTGGTTTCCTGCATGGCCAAGAGGAATCTGAATTTACAACCCCTGTGGTAAAAAGTGTAGGAGAGGAAAGAGTTGGAGATGTATTAATAAGATTTCACTGAACAGAATGATCTTTATACCAGAAAAGCAAAGTCAGGACAACTAAAGACACACAGACCTTCCACAAAGATAGCCCCCTATGGGCATATGCACTAAATATACATACATGCAGGATTGACCAACCTTCCCCACCTATTCAACTAGATTCCCATGTTCCCAGCACAGACTCTGGGTAGATTATGGATTGGTGCAATGACTGGAAGAGGGTGCTACTGATGTTCAGTGGACAGGAGCTAGGGGTGCTGGGTATAGTGAATGCATATTACAGTCCTATGCAAGGATGAACCATCATTTATCCCATACAATTCTATATCTAGCTGGACATTCACATAAGTTAAAAATCTATCTGTCGGCTGGGCGCAGTAGTCCACGCCTATAATTCTAGCACTCTGGGAGGCCGAGGCAGGAGGATCACTTGAGCTCAGGTGGTCAAGGCTGCAGTGAGCCAAGATGGCATCACTGTACTCCAGCCTGGGAGTATCTGTAATTACCTGAACCTAGCACCTCACTCCATTTTACATATCAACAGAAATCACAGCTTCCCATGGTTTTATTAATACTATTAATAAATTTTCCAAAAGTACAAGTACTACTTAAGAAAGAAAAGAGTGTAGTTTGTATTATTTATAACATGATCGAGAGCTGCTGATTATTTTGGAAAAAGATATAATCATAATCCCAAAAGGCACAACAATCCAGAATACCATAATCCCAAATGTTAAAATCCCCAAAGGTCAAAAAAGACCAAAATCCCCAAAATACAAAAATTTTAAAATTCTTTAAAAGAGACTGATATTTTTAAAAGGGGATTTGAGAAACATGTGAAAATACAACAGAACACTTCACAGGCCATTTTATATAATAAAATGGGGAATAGTAATATATATATTTTTGCAAGCATAAACACTCAAGTACACTAACAGTAGTCACAGGGAGTATAAGCAGATTAACCACAAATAAATAGATAAAAAGGGAAATGTAAAATCGCATATCACTATGGTTGGTGATTGTATGCACCAAGCTCATACTGCAGTCATCTGAAATACCATGACCAGCAACCTGAGTCTTTTGACGAGATCGATCAAAACCATGGAGGGTCACCACCGGATATGCAGTTGCCCAAATCGCTGAGAGCTCAAGTAGTTTTATCTTTCACAAACACAAACATCTCTTCATTCATCGAGGAAGAACATCTCTTCATTTACAGGGGAAGTTCCCATGTTTTTACATATTCACAATGTCAACGTTGTGACGACGCACTTTCATTAAGTTAAACTTGCAGAAGAATGCATAAAATGAATCAGAACTCTCTAATATTAGTCTCCACACGATTTAAATCTCCAATATTGAAAATGATGCGAAGATGAAATACATAGCATAGTGAATTGTAAAAAATAATGCTGACAGGGCTGAGCGCAGCTGCTCACACCTATACTCCCACCACTTTGGGAGGCTGAGGCAGTGGATCACTTGAAGTCGGGAGTTCGAGACCAGCCTGGCCAATATGGTGAAACGCTATCTCGACTAAAACTACAAAAAAATTAGCCAGGTGTGGTGGTGCATGCCTGTAATTCCATCTACTCGGGAGGGTAAGGCAGGAAAATCACTTGAGCCTGGGAGGCGGAGGTTGCAGTGAGCCAAGATTGCACCACTGCACTCCACCCTGGGCAACAGAGTGAGATTCTGCCTTAAAAATAATAATAATAATAAAATAATAATAATAATAATAATAATGCTGACAATTTAAAATACTGAAAAAAACTTTTAAAATCTGACATAAGAAAAAGTGTACTGCAGTAATAGATTATGGGCATTTAAGAGCTGGCCTAACATGCAGCTATCCTATGACTGAGATTTTTGGGATTTTACACTTTAGGGATTTAGGCTTTTGGAATTGAATTTTTAGGGATTTCAACATTTGAGATGACGGCACTTGAGATTATGTCTTCTGTGATTATGATTGAAGCCCTTTTGGAAAACCACATCCTAGATAACATGCTTTTCACATTGCCAATACCATATACCTGCACCAGTCACAGTCTACAGCTGCCCCACTCATGGGGTTTATACAAAGAGGTGCCAGCACTTACTTCCTTATGTCTTCTAGAGTAGTCATTCCTTAGCATTGACTTAAGAGTATTCAATTTATTATATAATTTATTACTTTCCTTTTATTTCTCCTTTATAATTTTTTAATTGGTATCTATTATTTATGAATTTTATTCCATGTTCATAAAGCCATATAATATTTGCTCTAAAGAAGGTACAGTGGTTTTGTTGGAACTGAGGATGTCTGATATAATCATCATTATTAAAATAATGATGCAATTCCACAAGTCTTCAAAGCAATCACTAGCCTCCAAGTCTATGAGTTCATGTTTCTTCTTCTTCTACTCTCTAAATCCCACAGGTGCCCCCAATTGAGGCCTACTCAGCACTTCCTTCTTCCACCAGGAAGCCCTCCCTGACCACTGTATCACACCCTCTTATCCAGCAAAGACAGATTTGGCACCCTTCCTATGTGCTCCCACAGCTTTGTGTGGTTTGTCCTGTAATACACTACTTATCACTGCCTCTTTATTCTTTGATATCCAGCTCCCACAGGGTGAAGACTGTCATAGTTCTATCTCTGGGGCCTAGCACACTGCTCATGTATTATTCAATAAATATTTCTGAGCACCTACTATGTGCCAGACACTATTACAGAAGCTGGGATACAGCAGTGAGCAAGAGAGAGAATGTCATGGTAGAGCTGTCATTCTAATAAGCAACAGGTGATAATTAACGAAGCTACTAAATATAATTGCAGACCCTGACCAGTACTGAGAAAGATATAAACAGGGTGCTATGATGGAGAAAAACAAGCAAGACATCTCTTAGATAAGAGGGGAAGACTTTGTTAAGATGACACTTCAGCTGAGACACAAAGGCTCAAAGGTCCTAGCTCAAGAAGAGCCAGGAAAATAATGTTCTCAACAGGATAAACTGAGGGTGCAAAGCTCGTGTGACAGTGGAGAGTCTGAGGTGCTCAAAAAATAAAATAAAATAAAGCTCATATGGCCAGAATGTAGTTAAGAAGCCTCTGTGGGGACAGCAGGGTCCAGGCATGTACCATCTTGTAGATGACGACAGCCTGGATTATACTTTAGGTTCAATGGGAATGACCTTACGTGTCTCATGCTTACGTATCCTCATGCTGGACTGTAAGCTCCCTGAGGTGAGGAGCCTGGGTTTTTCATCACATCCCGTCTGAAACAACACACACTGAATGTAGGAATCCCTTCACGTGACCCTCACCTTACCAAATGCAGCTAGCTGTGACTTTGCCATATGCTAGTCAAAAATGGAGTAAGGTGAGAGGCAGAACCTCTTGAGCTGCTCAGGGCTCACAGATGCTCTAGGTCTTCAACTGTCATCACTGAGCCCCAGGAAAGATCACTGTGTATTCTGTGAAATATTTGATTGAGTGCCTGGTAAGTGCCCAACCTTGTTGTAGACACAAAGGCTACTGCAACAAGTAACAGTGACACAGACCTGGGCCCTCACGAAGCTTACATGCCAGGGGAGGGAGACAGCCAGTAACCAAAATACATTAGAAAGATGATGTTACATGATGGGGAGAAAATGAAGTAGGTCAGGGAACAGGAAATGGGGTACAATTTCGATATTAGTACACTGGCTTATATGTCATGTCTCCTTCTAAACATCTCAGAGAACTTCCTGATTAGCCTCAGAATGCAGGGCACTAAAAGAACTAAGTCATTATTTTACATAAGATGAAACAGGATCAGAGAGGCTCAAAAACTTCCTATGGTCACACAGCACATCAGCAATGGAATGAGCACATCTTTAAAATGCCTGATAACAGGATAGATGCAATGCTAACGGCCAAAACTTATTAAGTATTTATTATGTGCCAGGCACTGTTCATGTGCCTTTTATGTCTCATTTTCTGTAATCCTCACAATGACCTCCTGAGGTGGGTACTACCATCTTCATTTTACAGATAACATAACAGAATTGGAAAATAGCACATAACGTGCCCTAGAGCACCGGTTACTGAGTGGTGGAGCCAGGATTCCATTCCAGGAAGTTTGCTTCCAGTGCCTGTGCTCATAACCACTTCTCCATCCAAAGCTACCCGTGCAAAGAGAGTGGCTGAGAAAAGACCTCTCCAGATATCCCAAGATGACTAGGATCTATCCCTCTCTAGGGTCAGCTCCCTTCTACCCCTTCACGAAAAAACATAAGAAAGCCAGCAGCTAGAGTTGGAGGGTTGCATAAGCAGTCTCCCACCATTACACCCAGACACCACCAAGGCAGCCACTCACTACTGCCCCATTGACAGCCCCATTGCAATACGTACGTGCAGTTTGTTGAGCAGTACTGCATCTGTTGTGCTGTTGGCCCCAGGCTTAGCAGCTTTCCAGAACTGCTTCTGGGCAGAGTAGCGGTTCATGGGACATAGCTTAAAGAGGCAGTCTAGAAGTAAAGCAAACAAACAGAAATTGCTATTGAGGGTGTATAGACACTCAGCCTAGGAAAAAAAGGCTTTCCACTTAAAAAATTACATAAAATTACATCATACATAGATATAAAATGAGGGTACAAAGCTCTCTGACAAATCTCTTTTTAAATTTAATTGCCACCACCACTGTGTGAGGGTACAGACGAGGAAACCGAGGCTTAGAGAAAGTGAGTCACTTGTCTGTTCTACAGAGCTAGTTGGTGGCAGAGCTGTCCAAATTCAGTGTTTTGGTTTCTTTGTTTGTTTTGCTTGTTTGTTTTTGTTTTTAAGACACAATCTCCCTTTGTCGCCCACACTGGGTGCAGTGGCATGACCTCGGCTCACTTCAGCCTCTGCCTCCTAGGTTCCAGTGATTCTCCTGCTTCAGCCTACTGAGTAGCTGGGACTATAGGCACGTGCCACCAAGCCTGGCTAAGTTTTTATATTTTAGTAGAGATGGGGTTTTGCCATGTTGTTAATGCTACCCCACAGTTATCTCCTTTCCTTTACAATGAAAAAATAAATACAAGGACAAATAGTCCTTGCTGTATACAACAATGCATACAAGCATTTTTTAATACAAATCCAACTCTCTTCAGTACTATTCAGTTTAGAAAAAAATATTACAGGCCCGGCGTGGTGGCTCATGCCTGTAATCCTAGCACTTTGGGAGGCTGAGGCAGATGGATCACTTGAGGACAGGAGTTCAAAACCAGCCTGGTCAACATGGTGAAACTCCATCTCTACTAAAAAAATACAAAAAATTAGCCAGGTGTGGTGGTATGCGCCTGTAATCCGAGCTACTCTGGTGGCTGATGCACAAGAATCACTTGAAACTGGGAAGCAGAGGTTGCAGTGAGCCAAGATCACACCACTGCACTCCAGCCTAGGCGGCAGAACAAGACTCTGTCTCAAAAATAAATAAATAAATAAATAAGATGCTTATTTGGAGGGCTCTCCTAGAGCAGTGGTCTCTTGAGTATTGTGTGCAAGATGACCCTCTATGGTACAGAAAGAAAATCTATAAACTGGCATTTAGATAGTCTGTGCCCTTGTCCCCTCACTCTCAGTGCACTGTGATGTGCTTCCATTTAGCATGTCTCGGCTTATACAACTTTATACATTGTCTTATGTGGTATAACCAACATTCACAGAATGGACAAGTGGCTTCAAAAGATTTCTGCAGAAAAATCAAAACGTCAAAGACAATAGTAATGCAACCTAGCAAACCAAAAAAGGCGGAACCAAGCCTTCCCTCAGAGCTCTTGTAAAGTAAAAAGAATGATGATCTAATCAGATCTGGAAAAAGTCAGACATTAAAAATCATAAATAGAACCACTTAAAATATTGTTTTTAATGATGAAAATTACCCTAAAGCATCTGTGTTTTAAGGCGTTAATGATAATATGAAACCATCATAAATAACAGAATACATTATTGTTTAATCTTAATCTGAGTTATTTCCTTCTACTTTCCACTTGTTTTATAATGCCTACAATATATTACTACAATAATACGTGTTTGTAACTTTTAAAAACACACACATATACACACACACACACACACACACAGTGTAGGGTATAGCCACCAATTTTTTTTTTAAGAGATGGGGACTTGCTATGTTGCCCAGGCTGGAGTGCAATGGCTATTCACAGACAATCATAGCACACTGTAGCCTGGAACTCCTGGGCTCAAGCCATCCTCCTGCCTCAGCTTCTCAAGTAGATAGGATTTGGGCTTCACCAGATTTTTCTGACAGGGATATGTCATCAATAAACCGTAACTACTCTAGGAAACCAATATTTAAAATTGACACTCCCCATGAAAAGTTTACATTTTGACATACTGAGTTTTCAAACAGTAAATATCTGTAGAGTAAAATTAATGAACTTGGAGTGGATACTGATATTCAGAAAAATGACACCCTGAGACTAGGTCTGGATAAGCATTTAAGGAAATTATTAACTGTACACGTATTCTTACCTATTCATTAAAACCGATTCCCTTAAAGTACCTTGAACCAGTAAATATCTAGTTATTGTCCTAGTCCAATAAGTATCTCAAAGTAAGAACAATGGATTTGCTGTCAAGCATATAAACACTAGGTCTTTCCTCTAATTCAGATCACTCTTTCTTCTAGTCAGGATCAATAATTAACTGTTACTATGTACTACACACACAAATATCTGAGATTGTTCACAAAAAAAAAATAGGAATACTTAATTGTAGAAGTAATAGGTACTTATCCTGTTTCTGTAATTTCCTTCATCACTAAATATTTCTACCTAGTCACAGGCAGTTATAAGGCAAATATGGGACCATGATAGCTATCTTTATCAAGAATATAATCCATCTACTGAAAGTAATTTTTATTGCATATGAAAGATACTAGGACTTTGCAGAACAAAAGATACAGCAGGAGACCAGTTTAAAAGACCAGCCTGCTCTCCCCACCTCTTAGGAAAGGCACAGGTCATGGTCATTTGCTATACTAGTGGCAATTTAATGACATTATTTCCAGAGATGCAGTTTTCCTACCAGCTTAATATTAGTATATATGAATTATCCGTTCACTCCATGAATAACCATATACAACCAGGAGACAATAGTTCACCTTAAATATCCCATCTTTGACACAGGACTGAACATTACTCCAAAGCATCTATGTGTTTCAAGGTGTTAATGATCATATAAAACTATAATAAATAACAGAATACTGCATTATAGTTTAATCTTTTTTTCTTTCTTGAGATGGAGTCTCGCTCTGTCACCCAGACTGGAGTGCAGTGGTACGATCTCCACTCACTGTAACATCCACCTCCCAGGTTCAAGTAATTCTTCTGCCTTAGCCTCCCAAGGTGGCCGGAATTACAGGTGCCTGCCATCATGCCCGGCTAATTTTTGTATTTTTAGTAGAGACAGGGTTTCACCATGTTGGCCAGGGTGGTCTCGAACTCCTGACCTCAAGTGATCCACCCACCTTGACCTCCCAAAGTGCTGGGATTACAGGTATGAGCCACTTCACCTGGTCTTATTATTTAATCTTAATCTTATTCATTAACTTCTACTTTCCTCTAATTCAGGAACCTGGGTTGGGCAAGAATGGCGTCCTTAATGACCACATGACTTTTTTAAATATTCAAAATATTTAAGTCACTGGCATTAACGTTTGACACATGACTTACTTCATGGACCAAACGGGGTTAACAATGTCAGTTTTCACCAGTAGTAAGTTACAGAGAGTAAAATGACCTATCCTTTTCTCTCCAACATGCTTCATATGATGACACTAAATGGTATGCATTCCAAAAAAAACTGATTTAGGAAGATGTGGGGGACAATCAGGGTGGATTCATGATGCCAAAGGATAACAGACAGTGGAAAGTATTTTACAACTCTTCACAGTACCACCAAGTCAAGCACCTCGCCTAACAAAGGGGCTACATCACAAGCTCTAAACTTCGGATAACTTTACATTCCCCTAAGATGAGAGGGTGTATTTAAATAACGTCCATCCAACCAAAGCCTTGCTCTAACTTCCACACCAACTATTTTCCTTGGGTAAAACAGAGCATTGCATTGCATTAAGTGTATTTACAACCAACTGTCTGTGTAAATATAAGAGATGCTAACATACTAGTAACAGAATCAAATTAGCCTTGCTGATTTTGCCCTGCCTTCCCAGTTGCTTAGCAACTGATTCAAAGTGAAAATTAAATTAAGCAATTCAAATGTAATGTTAGAAAAACCTTCCAAAATTTTGCAATTTGTAGGTTCCATATTGCCCTTTGCTATTTGGATGGCATAGCAGAGCAAAATTAAACTTCCACTGGGTCCTAATACTCTGCTAAGTATTGAAATGTACAAATACAGGAAAACCAGAAGAATATATGTAATATTTATTTGGGGGAAAGAGAGCACATGTGTGTACATATGTGTGTGTATGCACGCGCACACACACACACACACACACACACACACACACTATGGTTTGAACTCACCCCAAAGAAATGCCACAAAGAATGTCTTATGTGACAAGTGTTATTTTAGGCCTTTGAGGAATAAACTAAACTAGCTTTCAAAAAATTACGGTGGAATATTCCAAAGTTTGAGCATATGCCACACTGAGTTAGCAAAGGAGAATGCAGTTGAACAAAGGGGTTGGAGTAGGCATTAAGGGGCTGGGTGGGCTAGAAGCCAGACAGAACCGGCAACAGGTGAGCTTCCATTGTATCAAGGGCATGCTGGAGCCTGGATGGAGGGAGAATGCTCAACTGCTTTATAGATGAGTTTGACTATGAATCAGGACTTGTGGTGCACACATAAGAGAAGATGGGAGCAAGGGGAGCCACAGGTGTGCTTCCAGCACTCCGGGATGGGACAGAAGCAAAGCGAGAAAGCAAAAAAGTCAGCCAACCTTCAGAGGTATCCACGCCAGTGACCAAGTAAAAGAATAAAGGTTGCCAGAACAGCAGAAACCCCATGGTGTCCATGCCTTCCTCCCCACTGCTAGAACTTTCAACTCAAGAGTGTAAGGTCTCTGAAGGCAGAGACTTCTGTTTTGTATGCTATGGTAGCCCAGGGTCTAAAGACTGAGTAGGAGCACAACAATGGTGTTGAATTAATGATTTAAATGTGCTACAATCCCTAGTGCTCCAGAAACAACTGCAGATATGTCCACTGAAGTCACTTTCAGCTCTAAGCTTCCCAGTGTTCATTCTTGGATTCAATTACTATGTATTAAAATGTTAGGCCGGGCGTGGTGACTCATGCCTGTAATCCCAGCACTTTGGGAGGCCGAGGCGGGCAGATCACAAGGTCAAGAGATTGAGACCTTCCTGGCCAACATGGTGAAACCCCATCTCTACTAAAAATACAAAAATTAGCTGGGCATGGTGGCATGCGCCTGTAGTCCCAGCTACTCGGGAGGCTGAGGCAGGAGAATTGCTTGAACCCAGGAGGCGGAGGTTGCAGTGAGCCGAGATCCCACCACTGCACTCCAGCCTGGGTGACAGAGCGAGACTCCATCTCAAAATTTTAACAAATAAAAAAGTCTACTGTGTGCTGGTGCAAGATTGGATGCTGAAAATGCAGCAGGGATCCAGTTGCACAAATCTGTTAATACAATACCAGTGACAGAGACAAACTGGTCAAATATCCATGTTGAATTATAGCAAGCTAGAAGTATTATGGAGGCAAGATTTATCTATGGACGCACTAGGGCTGAGGTAAGGAGGCAACACTTCCTACAGGGTCATCAGGAAAGGCATTTCTAGGACTATGGCATCTGAACTTGGAGTTGCAGGATGAGAAGGGAGGAGCCAGCCTTCATAAAACTTGTGCAAAGCCTCTCAGGCAGAAGGAATAGCAAGTGCAAAAGCCCTGAGCTGGAAGAAAACTGACAGACTAAGTGGAAAAGCAGGGCTGGTAGCAAGCAGTAGGCAAAGGCTGGAGCTGTGGAAGATGAGGCTGGAGAGGCAAGCAGACGCTGCACCGTGCAGGGCAGTGCAGGCCATGGGAAGGCATCGAGTCATCCTAAACACAGTGTGAAACCATACAAAGGCTTTAGCAAAGGAAGAACCTGGTGTGGCTGATGCTTCTAAGGGAGCTTTCATCCTGGTGATTGATACGGTTTGGATCTCTGTCCCCACCAAATCTCATGTTGAATTGTAATCCCCAGTTTGGAGGTGGGGCCTGGTGGGAAGTGACTGGATCATGGGGGTGGATTTCTCATGAATGGTTTAGCACCACCTCTTTGGTGCTGTGCTCATGATACTGAGTGAGCACTCCAAGATCTGGTTATTTAAAAGTGTGTGGCACCTCCCACCTCGATGTCTTGCTCTTGCTTTTGCCATGTGATGTGCCTGCTCCCCCTTCGCCTTCTGCCATAATTGTAAGTTTCCTGAGGTCTGCCTAGGAGCCAAGCAAATGCCAGCATCATGCTTCCTGTACAGCTTGTGAAACTGTAAGCCAATTAAACCTCTTGTATATGTTGTATTTCTCTGTAGCAGTGCGACAACATTACACTAATACAGTGATGCCTACCAAGAAAGGGAAGAATGACGGGTGGGGTTGCGGGGAGAGGAATGGACACCGAGAATTGTAATTTTGGCTCTGCTTAGTTTGAGATGCCTACAAAACATCCAAGCTGAAATGCTGAGGAGTGAGTAGGCTGCCCATCAACTAGTAAGTTGAAAATAAAGAACAGTCAGTTATTTAAAGGTGTCAGAGGGTAGGAGGTGCCAGAAAAAGAGAAGGATGGGGAGCTGGAGAGGAGGAAAGTTGAGGAAGTCAGTAGCACAAATCCACTGTAGCTATACATCTGGAGTGAGGGAGATCCCAATCTTCCTATTCAAATCCAAAAAATAATTTAATTCAGGCTGACAAAAGCTTGAACTTGATTCAAAGTTTCGTAGAGCACAATAAGGCCCTTTCTACTCTCTTTACTGTTCACCACCACCAAAAAAAGAAAAGAAAAAAAAAACCCACAAAGAAAATTAAAAGCAAAAAACCCAACTCCATATTCTATAAAACCCAAATCAATCTTCTCAAGTTGCAATAAATGAAGATGGAAAGAGGATGGAGGGATGGAGCTTGACAGATGAAGTAAAGTGAGGCCCCTCTTCCTGTACAGAGGTACCACGAAAAAGCAAGCAATTAGCACTGCAGAACCCTGGAAAGGCTTAGGAACTGGGGGCTCCAGGCATCAAGGGTGACAGGAGTGAGATGAGAACCAGTAGTGGAGGATTGGATGAAAACACAGAGGAAGAGCAGTCAGACCCCTGTGTCCACCTACCCCATAAAGTCCAGAAATCTGTTTCTTCTCAAACCCTGCAGGAGACTAAATCTTGGGAGAAAATGGACCATTGAGGCTCTGCAGCTGCATGTGCCATGTACAATGAAGGCACATAACACTGAGGAATAGAAATAGAAATAAAGTGACTAAGTAAAAATCCACACCTGGGATGGCGAGATGCACAGGCTCCACCCCAGCCAGGCTCCTCTCCGGCAGGTGTCTGGAACATCGTCTTCTAACTATAGCTCAAGGCCCAAATCTGGTCCACTGCAGACCATTTTTGTATGACTCACAAACTCAGAATGGTTTTTACCTTTTCAAATAGTTAGGAAAAAAGTCAACTATAACATCCTCAAAGACTGGAGATAATAACCATAAAGTGAAAAAGCACATAACTTTAAAATGCAACCAAATAAAAACTCTGAGAAACTTAAAATGCAATGATAAAAAATGTTTTAATGTACTGCAGAAAGTAGGAACAAAAAACAAAGAGAAATGGAAGGGGCAGAGGAAAAAGAGAGAAGACAGAAGGAGAGGGGAGAGGGGAGAGGAGGGGAGGGGAGAGGAGGGGAGGGGAGGGCAGAGAAGGGGAGGGGAGGGCAGAGAAGAGCTGGGGAGGACAGAGGAGAGCAGGGGAGGGCAGAGGAGAGCAGGGGAGGGCAGAGGAGAGCAGGGGAGGGCAGAGGAGGGCAGAGGAGAGCAGGGGAGGGCAGAGGAGAGCAGGGGAGGGCAGGGGAGCGGAAGGGGAGAGAAAGGGTGGAAGAGAGAAAGGGCAGAGGAAGGGGATGGAAGTGAGGAAGTGGCAGAAGGGGAGGGAAGGAGAGAGGGAGGAGTGAGGAGAGAGTTGGGTAAGGAAAGAAGAAAGGAGAAAAGGAAGGAAGGGGGGAAAAGAGGGGAGAAGGAATGGGGAAAAGGGGAAGGGGCAGGAAACGGAGGGAAAGTTGGGGAAGGGGAAGGAAGGGGAGAGGGAGGAGTGAGGAGAGAGGTAGGTAAGGAAAGAAGAAAGGAGAAAAGGAAAGGAAGGAAAGCGGGGGAAAAGAAAGAATAAGAAGGGAAAGTGATTAACAGAGAAATCCATAGGTCCAATACAAGAGAAAATTCAGAAAAAGAAACTGAAGGTATGGAAACAATCAAAGAAAAATACAAGATAATATACCAGAACTAGAGATGACTCCCCAGGTTGAAAGAATCCAGTAATTCCCCAGCATAAGAAAACACACACTCATACATGTCATCGCAAAATTTCAGACTAACGAGACAAGGAGAAGATCCTTAAGGCTTCCAGCAAGAAACAAAAGGCTCAAACAAAAGAAGAGTAAGAATAACATCAGACATCTCACAGCAACCCTGGAAGCTCAAATATAACAGAACAGTATCTTCAAAATACTGACTGAAAAGAATTCTCAATCTAGAAATCTGAACTGTATTGAAATAACAACGTATGAAAGTACAATAAAGTCAAGTCTAAAATCAAGAAGCTGCTGGAGGTTGTACTCCACCAAAAAATGGAGAGAACAGTTTTTAAAGAGTCCTTTGGTTATTTATCAAAGAGGTTGCCCCAGCCCAGCTCAAATGCCAACCCTTGTTCTATAGTAAATATGCTTAATACTAGTCATCCATCCCACAGACAGAGGTGAGAAAGAAAGTCCCACAATGACACCATGTAGGTCATGTCACTGCCACAACCTGGAGCAGAGGCAAAACGCTCCAGGGACAGAGGACGGTGGTGAGGAACAGGAGGGTCAGATCATCTGATGGATCTAGCACATGGAAAACATGCTGAGGAATTGGAGAGAGGGAAGACTCAGTAAATGCTACAAAAGAGCTATGCAAATAAAGAAAAATAAGACAATCACTAACTCCAGGGGAAGGCTGCATATGAAAATTCCAATATATCTTTGGCTCACTAGCGAACAATATTTACATAGTCATAAAAATATTAAGACTGAATATTAGTCTAGCCAGAAAACTGGGACATAACTCTAGTGGGAGGACGGAGGAGGAACAGAGAAGTGTCACAAAGCTAATCTCATCTATAACAACAGTAAGTTGAAAAATGTTATTTAAAATACATTACAGACATCAAGAGATACACATCATCTAGGAACACAGTGGTAAATATCAGAAAAAAATGTTAAAATATTTGGAATTGTTGCCTCTGGAAAGTGAGAAGGCGCGAGGTGTCAGACTGTTATGTTTATCAGTATTTGACTTTTTTGTGGTGAAATTCACATAATATAAAATTAACCACTTTAAAGTGACCAATTCAGTGGCATTTAGTACAGTTGCAATGCTGTAAAACCATCATCTTTATCTAGTTCCAAAACATTTCATCATCCCCAAAAGGAAACTCTGTACCCATTAAGCAGTTAATTACCCCCCAACCTCCTCAACACCCTACATTTGACTTTTTAAAGGATATGCATATATCAAAGAAATTTTTTTTTTTTTGAGACAAGGTCTCACTTTGTTGCCCAGGCTGTGGTTCAGTGGCACCATCCTTGCTCACTGCAGCCTCAACCTCCAGGGCTCAGGTGATCCTCACACGTCAGCCTCCCAGGTAGTTGGGACTACAGGTGTACGCCTGTAAGCCTTTTTTTTTTTTCTTTTTTTTTTTTTTTTGTATTGTTTAATAGAAATAGGGTTTTGCCACGTTGCCCAGGCTGATCTTGAATGCCTGTGCTCAAGCAATTTATCTGCCTCGGCCTCCCAAAGTGCTGGGATTAAAGGTGTGCGCCACCAAACCCAGCCAATATTTTAATTTTTACAACTACCTTTTGGTACTCAATTGGTGTTCAGTTTCTCACAACTACAGACTGACAAAAAGCAACAAAATCTGAATCTTATGGTTTGAATGTTTGTCTCCTCCAAAACTCATGCTGACATTTAATGGTCAACGTAATGGTATTGGGACGTGAGACCTTGAAGAGGTGATTAGAGGGCTTCACTATCATGAGTGGGCTTAATGCCTCAACACAAGAGCTTTTGGGGTTGGGCGGGTCTCTCTCTTGGCTCTTTTGCCCTTCTGCCCTATGAAGAACAGCCATCCTCCCCCTCCACAGGATGCAATGTTTGAAATGCCATCTTGAGAGCAGAGACCAAGCCCTCACCAGACACCAAAACCTGCTGGCACCTTGACATTGGACTTCCCAGCCTCCAAAACTGTGAGCCAACAAATTTCTGCTCATTATAAATTACCCAGTCTGTGGTATTCTGTTATAGCAGCACAAATAGACTAAGACACCGGAAAATGCCAAGTATCAATGGGGATAGAGAAATCTTCCTGCACTGCTGATGAATGCACACACTGGGGCCACCACTGTGAGTGGCAATTGGTATAAGTCAAAGCAAGTACGTATGTATAACCTATAACATGTAATCCAGCCATTCTGCTACGGGGCACACATTCCAAAGAAATTCTCACATAGTTTCTCCAATCTCACTATGTCCACAAGCAGAAGGACGTTCTAGGGAAGAGAGTGATGAGAAGGCGCACCGACTCTTCTTCACTGCTTTGGCCTGGAGGCAACGCAACACTTGCATTCACATGTCTTCAGTGACAATGAAATCACAAGACACCACCAGGATACAGACAAGCTAAGAAGTGAAGTTTAGCTGTGTGCCCAGGAAGAAGATAGGAGTTTCCCGTGCACCTAGCCCATCTCGGCTACAGCCTGTCCTTGAGGTCAACAAATAATCTACTTCATTCCTTCTTATTACCCCATACCCCAGGCAACACTCTGGCTGGAGTTGCAGCAATGAAACATAGTCCCTTCTCTTTCAGAATGTGAACTCTTCAAAACCATCTCATTGACCAAAAAGACAATCAACAAGCTACCACTATTTTAAAAATTCTTCATTCAGCCAGCATATATAAATGCAATTTTATATAGGATGAAATCAATGGGTGATATTCACAAGCAGTAAACATGAAAAATGGAAGTGTTCATCATTCATATCTTGTCCTGTTTTTGAAAAGGCTAAGAGGAAACGGAATATAAATTTCAGAAGGAAAAGACAATATGATTAACACAGGGAAGAGGGAGTATTAATTCCCCACCAAGGGGGTTAAGATTTAAAAGTAGTAATGAGAGGGGAATATAAAATCATCCATATTTTAAGAACTAACCCAATTCAAACTTGTTAGACTCTAAGTCTCATGAGGGCAGGGCTTATTTGCTTTATTTATCATTCTATTCCTGATATATTCAGCAAACACAGGATTAATTAATAAATGAATGGATACTCAAGGTAGAAGAATAATCTAAAATTGCAGTTAATACAAGGAAAATCTCCAACAAGCCTTCCGTGAACAAGCAATTAACTCCAGTTCAGTATAAGAGGAAACCAGTAAAACACTGTTGTATCTGCTGCATGCTAATCACATTTCTCAAGCCATGACAGTAGCCTTTTGAAGTTAAGTGATATTTTCCAATTGGAAATGCCAAAAACCTTCCCATTACCCATCTGCAAAAAACATAGACAATGTTATTAGAAGACAAAAGATGAGCTAATTTTTTCCCCACTTCAGACAACCAGATGCTTTCTCTAAATAGAAAACTCAAGCTGACAACACCCCAGGCTGCTGCCCTCTGCCTTTAACCACCTCTCCTACTTGCAGGACCACCACTCACCAACACATTAATCAATTGGAAACACAACGAGAAACTTCCTTTTTGACCTGATCTAGCTCAAGCAATTTACCTTTTATTTAGCTATTTACAATGATTATTGTATGTGGATCAGCTTAAACACAGAGAAAGGTGTAAGAAGTCAGCTGGGGTCAAGCCCAGTGGCCCACGCCTGTAATCCCAGCACTTTGGGGAGGCCAAGGCAAGTGGATCACCTGAGGTCAGGAGTTCGAGACCAGCCTGATCAACATGGTGAAACCCTGTCTCTACTAAAAATACAAAATTAGCCAGGCGTGGTGGCGCACGCCTATAATCCCAGTTACTCAGGAGGTTGAGGCAGGAGAATCGCTTGAACCCGGGAGGCAGGGATTGCAGTGAGACAAGATCGCGCCATTGCACTCCAGTCTGGGCAACAAGAGCAAAACTCCGTCTCAAAAAAAAAAAAAGAAAAAAAAAATCAGTTGGAAAGGCAAGGTCTCTCCCCATTGCGGAGGACAAAAAGACAAAAGGGGCCAGAGGTTCCTTCCAACCAGTAGCCCGAACACAGGTACCTGCCCACACGTGGTCGTTCAGATGCTCTGCCCTGACCTCTGCACCTGGAGAGAAGGCTGCCGAAGACTCAGGGCCTATTAAAGACTGCGGTAGCTGGGTCAGAGGTCCAGGGGCAATGTGGAGAAGTGTCAGTAAGGGATGGGGGTCACTGTGACAGAGGCAGCACCCTTCCAAAAGGTTCCCACACACGGACCTGGCTCTACAGCCATGCCTCCCACAGTGCCTGACCCCAGTTCCCAGTCTCCCTATTGATTCTGTGAGCTATACAATATTCTTGAATAGTTTCCTTTTGGGCTTATGTTAGTCAGTTTCTGTTGTTTGCAAACAAGAGTCCTAGCTGAACCATAGAGTGATAAGGCATTGTGCTCTGCTGCGAATGAAAATACACAAAGGCTTTCACCATCACCCAAGAAAATGCTGAAAAACATAAGAGAAGGGGAATCCAGAAACCCAGGTTTCCAGGTTTCCAGCAGCCCTGTCTCCTCCACTTATTGGCTGAGCAGCCTTGTCTATGTGACGAAAGCTCTCTGTGTCTGCATGTCCTCCTCTAGAAGAGATCATCACCCAGAAACTGCATGCCTGTTGTAAAACCTCAAGTCGCATGTCATGCGTCTAGCAGAAAATCTAGACCTGGAAGCGCTAAAGTGTTCACCAATCTAGAATCTGACTGACTGAGTTGAAACTCCAGCTCTATCACATGTGAGCTGTATGATTTGGGGGAAAATTATCTAGTCTCTGTAAGTCTTAGTTTCCTGCCTATAAAGAGGTAAAAACCATATGGCTAACTCAGAAATTAACTTTAAAAATTAAACTACTTTGTTTAAAGTCCTTCAAACAGATCCTAGCACAGAGTAAACATTCAATAAATACTAGCTGCTATGATATGATAGAAGGGATAAACAGGTGATAAAGCCATGTTACGCTGAAATGCTGGAAGACCACACTGCACCGAAAAACAAACTACTGTTACAACATGGATGAATTTCACAATCGTTATTTGTTTTTGATTTTTAGGATAAGGTCTTGCTCTGTCACCCAGGCTGGAGCACAGTGGTGTGATATCAAGGCTCACTTCAGCCTCCATCTCCCAGGCTCAAGAGATCCTTCCACCTCAGCCTCCTAGGTATGCACCACCACGCCTGGCTAATTTTTTTGTATTGTTGTCATTATTTGGAGTGAAAGATGCCAAATCAAACAGTCCATTTATACTGAATGAATCCACTTATATGAAGTTCAACAATAGGCAAAACTAGAGTCACAGCATTAAAATAGTGGTTATCTCTGTCGAGGGTGGAGGTGGAGGTGGTATTTTCCAGAAAGAAGCACCTTCTGGGGGACTGGAAATGTTTTATATCTCAATCTGAGTGTAGGTATGTGGAAATGTACATATGCAAAATTTCATCCAGCGATACATTTAAGGCATGTGCATATATGCCTATATATCTGTCTACACACATATATATGAAATACCTCAATAAAAGATAAAAATAAAATGCTTTTCATGTTCTCATGAAAAGGAGGATGATCCTGCTGATAATGGAAAACCAAATTTTCCCTTCATGTAAAAAGATAACAATGTCCAATTTGCACCGCTGGAAAAACATGCTTTGTTTTGTCAGGGTTTGGAGGTTGGAGGTTGCTGGTCTATAAGGAAGAGGAGGAAAGGCAGAAGGGAGAGAGATGACATCACCAACTCCCCTTATGGCCTTGGTATTTGCGTCACCCACAGGAAACTCAGGCAATGAGCACTCCCTGGCCCAAGGACAAGTGCCCAGAGGAGCTGCAACACAGGGAAGTTCCCCCCAAGTTCCCTCTTCTGTGAAAGAAAAATAAATATTGGGACCCCCAAATCACTAAGCTAAAGGGAAAAGTCAGGCTGGGAACTGCTTAGGGCAATCCAGCCTCCCATTCTATTCAAAGTCATCCCTCTGAGGGTCATCTGAGACAAATATATATCTGATTGCTTCCTCTTCCCTATTGTTTATGTAAAAATACAGATTCACTGAGCCAGACTAAACTGTATATTTAGTGGAAGACTGACAAAGGACCCAAAAGAATGCAACCTTTTGTCTCTTATCTACTCCTAACCTGGAAGTCCCCACTTTGAATTGTCCCAACTTACTGGACCCAACCAATGTACATCTTACACATATTGATTGATGTCTCATGTCTCTCTAAAATGTATAAAAGCTAACTGTACCCCCAACCACCTTGGGCACTTGTCTCAGGACTTCCAGAGGCTGTGTCACAGGCACGTCCTTAACCTTGGCAAAACAAACTTTCTAATTTGGCTGAGACCTGTCTCTGATATTTGGGATCCACATATCCAGACAGCTTTAAAACATTAATAAGCAGCAGTTTTGTTGTTTTTTGTTTTTTGTTTGTTTGCTTGTTTGCTTTGAGACGCAGTCTTACTCTCGTCACCCAGACTGGAGTGCAAGAGCAGGATCTCGGTTCACTGCAACCTCCGCCTCCTGAGTTCAAGTGATTCTCCTGTCTCAGCCTCCCCAGTAGCTGGGATTACAGGCCCCCACCACCACACCCGGCTAATTTTTGTATTTTTAGTAGCGACAGGGGTTCACCATGTCGGCCAGGCTAGTCTCAAACTCCTGACCTCAGGTAATCCGCCTGCCACGGCCTCAAAAAGAGCTGGGATTATAGGCATGAGCCACTGTGCCCGGCCAATAAGCTGCAGTTTTAAAAGTGTAATCTCTAATGATATGATATCTGATATGTACTTCAAAATGGTCAGGGGGACAGAAGTAGGGGGATATAGAAAAAAACAAGATTAGCCATGAGTTGGTCATTGTTAAAGGTGGGTGTTGAGGTGCTGTCATTGTCCTTTGGTATCCATGGGGAATTGGGCCCAGGACACCCCTTGGATTCCACAATCCACAGATGCTCAAAAGTGCCTGATATAGTGGCACTCTGTCACTCAGCATGGGTGACAGAGTAAGACTCCGACTCAAAAAAAAAAAGTGTCTGATATATTTGTTATGCTATAATTTTATTTGTATTATTTTTCATTGTTGTATTGCTATTTGGGGGAGGTGGTTTCTGAATATTTTTGACAGGGGGTTGGTTGAATCTGTGCATGTGGAACCTTCAGACATGGAAAGCCACTGTGCATGCAGAGTCGCTGTATTTTTATTCTCTCAATTTATAAATAGGCTTAATTTTTTTTACAATAGGAAGTTTTAAAAATCATCTATGAAATTTATTTTCAAGTATAAAATTTTCATTAAAACCAAACAAATATTCATTGAATTCAAAACAAGGTTATTTTTATTTTATTTATTTATTTTTTGAGAGAGGGTCTCGCTGTCACCCAAGTTGGAGTGCACTGGCATGATCTCAGCTTACTGCAGCCTTGGCCTCCCTGTGAACAGCTGACCCTCTCATCTCAGCCTCCCTACAGGCACCTGCCACCACACCTGGCTAATTTATTTATTTATTTATTTTTGAGATGGAGTCTCGCTCTGTCACCCAGGCTGGCATACAGTGGCATGATCTCGGCTCACTGCAACCTCCGCCTCCTGGGTTCAAGCCATTCTCCTCCCTCAGCCTCCCAAGTAGCTGGGATTACAGGTGCATGCCACCATGCCCAGCTAAATTTTGTACTTTTAGTAAAGATGCCGTTTCACCACGTTGGCCAGGCTGGTCTCAAACTCCTGACCTCAAGTAATCTACCCATCTTGGCCTCCCAAAGTGCTGGGATTACAGGTGTGAGCCACCGCCCTCAGGCTAATTTTTGTACATATATAAAGTTTTTTGGTTTTTTGTTTGTTTTTGTAGAGATGAGGTTTTGCCATGTTGCTCAGACTGTTCTCAAACTGCTGTGCTTAAGCAATTCACTCTCCTCAGCTTCCCAAAGTGCTGAGATAACAGGCATGAGCCACCATGCCTGGCAGTTATTTTTCTTTAAGTCAAGACAGACAGAAAGGGAAGGAAGGGAGGGAGGGAGGGAGGGAGGGAGGGAGGGAGGGAGGGAGGGAGGATGGGAGGAAGGGAGGGAGGGCGGGAGGGAGGGAGGGAGGGAGGAAGAAGAGAGGAGGGGGGAGGGAGGAGGGAAGAGAGAGGAGGAGAGAAGAGAGAGGAGGAGAGAGAAGAGAGGAGAGAGAGGAGAAAAAAAATTTGCCATTCCACCTGAAAACCAGTATGTTCTGGAAAGGAGGCCATATAGCTGGATGGACCTGTGGAATAAGTAGTGCATTAAAAAAAAAAAAAAAAGAGAATGCCCTGCTCTAACTTAGATTTGTGAACAACAAACAATAACTATGGACTTTGGGTTAAAAACCTTTGCTGAGGAGCACTCTACATCTTCAGTACCTCATTAAAGGCAAATGAAATTTCTCTGTGCATTCCCCTGGGTATTTAAAAAATGACAGTACTTAAGAACCTATGAGGATATGCCACATCTACAAAATGGCATTCAGAAAGCCTGGGAGCAGCTGGCATGAAAGGAGTTACATAAGCTATTGGCTTGGTCATCGAGATCCTCCAGGAAAAATCCTTTTCCTATCAGAAACTCCCACTACACAAAGGAAGAGCAGACTTGAAGCAATTTTATTTCTCCCTCATTCAAACGGTTATTAAGTGCTTGTGTGCTGGAGATACAAAGTCAATAAAACCTGATCCCCGAGTGTCATCAGGGAGAGGGAGGAACCAACAGGAAACTCCAGGGTGCCTGGCGCACAGAGGAGCACTAACCCAGCCCAGGTAGAGATGGGAGAGGCAGTAAGAAGAAGATTCCTCATTTGAGCTTTGCAGGATCCACTGGACAAGTCAATGGCTGGGCCAGGAAGAGGGATGGATGATAAGCAAAAAAAGAGATGCTACAGAAATCTGTTGCATTCCAGCCAGCACAGTGGCCCCAGAATGAATTTTCTGTGCGGTGGGCCAGACTTTTTCTTGATACAGCCCACCATGTAGAGTGGAAACACAAAGTACAGCTGACCTGGCCCCCATTCCTTGCTCATCTGGGTTGGGCATCCCTTAGACCACAACAGTGCCTTTTCCTCACATGTCCTACTCTCGCAGTTCAAGGCAACATGGCAGGCTAGGCAGGGCTGTCACTGCTGGTTTGGCCCTGTTTCTCCATAGAGAGACAAGAAGGACCAAAGGAAGCTCTGTCCTGTTCTATTCCTCCATGTTGTCCACTGAATACATGGTGACCCAGCCCTGAGTACCAGGGTCCTTCCCCCTCTATCCCAGCAATTCTAACCAGCTGCAACCACATGTGAGGTGGCCAAGCTACCACCCCATCTGTCCCATTCTATTCCTCCATGCTCTCCACTGAATACGTAGTGACCCAGCCCTGAGCACCAGAGTGCTTCCCCGTCCATCCCAGCATTCCCCGACCACATGTGAGGTGCGCCATGCCCTCACACAGTTTTTACATCTGTACAATTCAACATACCCCTAAAGAACACATTCCTTCCAAAGAGACCCTTTCACCCACCCTAAGCCCAACGAGAAAGAACTAATTAGATGAATCAGGACTTACTCAAAAACATCATATATATACCCTAAAGAGAAAAGTTGCTTTCTTATTTCATGACCTATGTTTCCTTTGCTTACCTTTTATTTTTATCCTAGCAAACACAGCCTACCACTAAACACGTTTTTTCAGTCCAAGTATCGGCCAAGAACAATGACTGCCAAGTTTTTTCTTTTCCCCAGAACACCCACCTGAAAGATATGACACCTTCCCACCCCCAATAGAGGCTTATAGTAGAGATTCTCAAGGACGGCACCTCAAGAATGACCCCACCCCTCCAAAATGGTGATTAGATTAGAAGAGGATTTCTCAACACCACTGCTGACTTTTTTTTTTTTTTTTTAAGACAGAGTCTCACTCTATTACCCAGGCTGGAGTGCAGTGCATGATCTCGGCTCACAGCAACCTCAGCCTCCAGGGTTCAACCAATTCTCCTGCCTCAGCCTCCCAAGTAGCTGGATTACTGGCATGTGCCACTACACCTGGCTAATTTTTGTATCTTTAGTAGAGATGAGGTTTCACCATGCTGGCCAGGTTGGTCTCAAACTCCTGACCTCAAGAGATCCACCTGCCTTGGCCTCCCAAAGTGCTGGGATTACAGGCGTGAGCCACTGTGCCCAGCCACCATTGATATTTTGGGTGTCATCTGTAATTCCTCATTGTGGAGGTGTCCTGTACCTTGTAGGATGCTGAGCAGCATCCCTGGCCTCTATACATTAGCTATCAGTAGCATCCCACTCCCTAGTTCTAACAATCAAAACTGTCTCCAGATTACCAAATGTCTTCTGGGGGCTAAAATCACCCCCAAATGAGATCCATAGGAGGAAACTTTCCTCCCCATCCTTCTTGAGAACCAATGCCCTGAAGTTAACAAAAGTGGGAAGATGGACTGATGAATACAACAGAGTGCAGCAAAAAGCATTCTAGACCCTTCTGAATCGTGTCTCAAAAGAAGCTTCTTTGCTGTACTTTTTGGAATCCTACTTGATGGTTGGAATTCTACACTTGACTCCTCTGCCTCAAGTCCTGTCGGGCTGTGATTCTCAACCCCGGCTGCTCCTGACAGTCACATAGAGAAGGTTTCAAAATGATACAACGCTCCAGAGGACTCTCTATGGCAGCAGGGATTCCTGCTGCTTTTAAAATGATACAATGCTCCGGAGGATTCTGTATGAGCTTCCACTTAGGAGTAAATCATAATTGCCAGGGTAAAACTGCTTTTGCAAAAATTATAACATTGAGAAAATTATGGCAGTGGGGAAGATCTGATCTGGCTAACCCCTATCTTCCCGTTAACCTTCAATCTGCCCTTTATTGTTTCTGGGCTGAGGCCAAGCTACCTTTGGGAGACATTTAGTTTATAGTTTAAATGATAACAGCCCTTCCCCAAAACTCAACCCTTTGTAAAGCTAATGAGAGGCCACCAGGCTAGGCAGATAGAGGAGCCTGAATTCTGCTAAGGTGTAGACATAATCAATTGCCAGCCATTATTCTGGAAGTCACAAGATATGCAACTTACTCATTACTACTGCAGGTAACATCACTGTTGTAGATCCTAAGATTGGCCTTTTGAGATATATTTTCAGGTTTTGTTGCAAATCTGACTCCTGATGGCCTCCACCTGGACCTGCCAACTGCTCCTGAGTGGCCCAAGCTAGAAGCAACTCAGTGCACCAGAGGACCTTTACCCACCCCCGTATGACTGCACCCCCACAAATCAGCAGCAAGCACCCATTGCCTGCCACCCCCACCCTTCCCCGACCAACCTTTGGAAAAAACCTAGTCCCCAAATTCTCTGGGAGGCTGATTTGAGCAATAATAAACCTCCAGTCTTCCATTTAGTCAGCACTATGTGTATAAAACTCTCTCTCTCTCGCAATTCCCCTGCCTTGATCAATTGGCCCCATTTCGGCAGCGGGCAAGAAGAACCCAATGGGTGGTTTATAAGGGGACTTCATTAAAACACACGGGCCTGGGTGGAAGTGTGGCCTAGGAATCCTCGTTTTAAGTTAATACTCCAGGTGATTCTAAGGCAAGTGGCCCCCCAACCACACTCTGAGAAACACTGACCTGCAGGATAACTGAATTCTAAAAACAGCACATCTCAAACTTTCGTGTGCAATCACATCATCTGGAGATCCTGTTAAAATGCCGACTCTGATGCAGCAAGTCTGGGTGGGGCCTGAGACTGCATTTCTTAACAAGCTGCTGGTCTGAGACCACGCTGAGCAACAAGGTCCTGGGACTCACGTCACTGCCAGCAATCAGGGTGATTCCCAAGTGCTGACGGGACACATCTGTAACAGCTCACTCGTGAAAATATCCAGAGGCCGTCAATATTATTGTTGTTTGGTGTGGTAGAAAGAATATTAGCCAGGAATGTCAGACCTTTCATGTGGCCCCTCCACTTCTCCAGTTTCATTTCTTTAAAACATCTCCCCCACAAATACTTCACTCCAGCCATTCCAAACTCATGACAAGTCTCACAAATGTACCACGTATCACTCTTCTCTGCCTTTCCCAAGTTTTTCCTTCCCTCTGCCAGAAACTTGTGAAAGGCAAATAAAAACTCGGGACCCCAATTTATTATGCCAAAAATGAAAAAATCCAGCTGAAAGCTGAGTCATGCAAGTGCCTTTCCTTCTGTTCCTAAGCAGATAGCTACAGATAAAAGGTTAAATATCTCTACAGGTAGCTACTCTATGTTCACTTTATCTTATATAAAGTGCATGAGGCTGAGCATGAGACGAATACATAATTAACATGACCCTACCTGCTCCTTTTCCCTTGCAACAAGTGTTTTACCATACCCTCTCTGTCTCCCCTCCAGCCCACTCTTCCCCTTTATGTACCAAAGTCCTCAAAATTATCTCTAGAGAAAGGCAAGGATCACAGACTGTTTCTGTGATTCTGTGTTTGTTTCTTTTTTTCCTTCCAGGCATCACCTTAACCTTGGTAAAATAAACTTTCACACTGATTGAGACCTGCCTCAGATACCTTTTCGTTTACAGACTGTATTCCCATGTATACCAGCAGCATCAGTGCCATTTTCTACCTGGGACACCCTTCACCTATCCTGCTGTAAGCTCACCCTCAAAGTTCCACTCCGAAAGGAAGACTTTCGTGTCCTCCATCCTACTCCACTCTACCACACAGGGTTCATCACTGCCTCCTCCAGAATCCCAAACACTACCTTCATTCTAGTACTGCCCTAGAATTTGTCTGTGCAACAGGTACGGTGACCATTAAGAACCTGTATTACATAATCAGAAAACATCTTTGTCTTCCACTGTTGTTTTAAAATTTATTCAGTGGGGAAGACTCTTTCCCCTGCTCCTGGATTTTGGAAAAGTTGATCAAGTCTCTGGAAATGGTTGCAAACGGTAATGATCCAATTAAAATAATCTAGACCCACCTGACAACCAAAGCTAAGATTTTTCCTCCCCACGATCCCTTGTCTCTTTCCTGTCTGACATCAGCCCCACTCCCTGTTGCCTACTTTACTTTCTGATCTCACCTTGGAGGAGGCAGAGGATGTGGAGAGAGGAGAGCAACCAGAAGACCACGAAAGGCCAGTGGAATCACACCAGCTTCACACTCTAGGCCTCAGCGCTAGATGCTGAAAGCTGGGCATTCATGGTCATTTTTTCTTAGATATTTATTTGGAGACAACTGCAAATTTACAGAAGTTGCAAGAGTAATGGTACATGGACCACTCTAAACTGAGTCACCTATTGCTAACCTTTTACACAATTGCTTGATCATTCATATTCTTTCTGTATGTATAATACGTACATACAAAATAACTTCCCAAACCATTTTTGCATCAGTCACATATACCATGCCCTTATTTCAGTGTCCATTTGCTAAGAATAGGGCAATTCTCTGATATGACCCCAGCACTACTATCGGCTTCAGTAAATCTAATACTGATCCTATGCTATTATCTTACCTACGGTTCACATTCCCATTTTGTCATTTGACCAGACAGTGTCCTTTCTGGCACTTTTTACCCTCCAATCAGGATCTGACTTAGGATCAGGTACTGCATTCAGTTGCCATGTTTTGTATAGCTGTTCTCTTTTATGTCCAGGACATTTAAAAATAATATGTGGTCCCCCATTTAAAAAACTATAGGGCTGGGCAGGGTGGCTCAGGCCTGTAATACCAGAACTTTAGGAAGCCAAGTCGGAGTTCTAGACAGTATGATCAACATGGTGAAATCCCATCTTTACTAAAAATACAAAAAATTAGCCAGGCGTGGTGCCATGTGCCTCTAATCCCAGCTACTGGGGAGGCTGAGACAGGAGAATTGCTTGAGCCCAGGAGGCGGAGGTTGCAGTGAGACAAGATCATGCCACTGCACTTCAGCCTGGGCGACAGAGCAAGACTCCATCTCAAAAAAAAAAAAAAAAAAATAGCATGCTCCTCATTTGGGGCCTGATGTTTTCTCATGGTTAGATTCCAGCTGGAACACTCCATGCAGGGCTTGTGTCCTACCCCGGGCATCAAATCTGAGGACTCATGATGTCCATCTGTTCTTGCTGGCATTTCCACAGACATCTTGGAGATAAGCCTGCCATCGCTAGAGGCCCCTCTCTACATTCCCTCTTCAGGGGGAAAGATCTCTATTCTAGTAGTCACAGGTCCTCCCCCGCTACTGCAGATCCTAAGCTCCACCCCTAAGTTCTATTGTGTGCAGGGCCCCTTCCCAGCTAAGATGACCCCACACCAGTTCATTCACACATGGCCCATGCCTGGCCATGAAAGAATCATGAATTCCTTGCTCAGGCAAACTGATGCCAAATTAGCTGAAAAGGTTCTTTACACTGGTTGTCAATGCAGCTAGATAGCTCATCTCCTTGCTGATCCCACGTCAGAACTGGACACCCCATCCCTCCCTAAGCAGAGGAGACACACAGACAGCTCTCCAAGTAATACAGTTGTAACTTTTTCAGCTAACACCTTTATAAATACCTTGACCCATCCTCGGGAATGGAACATCCTTTATGTCTTGATGCCTCAGCAGAGACTCCCGACTTCCATCCTGCCTACCTGACCTCCCTCCCACCTCCACGAAAGCCCACAAGCATAGGTCCAGTGTCTTACTCATCACTGTGTTCCAAAGAGTCTTGCCAACACATACGTCTTCCATAACCTCTGTTAAATGAATGTGCCTCTCACCAAAAACATATCCTTAAACACATCTGAAAACTCACCCAATGTACAGACACTTCTCAAAGGAAGACATACAGACAATCAACAAACATAGGAAAAAATGCTCAACATCACTAATCACTGAAGAAATGCAAATCAAAACTCCAATGAAACACCATCTCACAGCAGTCAGAATAGCTATTAAAAAATAAAAGTTTTTTTAAAAAAAGATGTTAGAGAGGTTGCAGAGAAAAGGAAACACTTATACACTATTGGTGGAAATGTAAATTAGTTCAGCAGTTTGGAGATTTCTCAAAGAACTTAAAAGAACTGTCACTCAACCCAGCAATGCCATTACTGCGTATTAGCCAAAGGAAAACAAATCGTTCTACCAAAAAGACACATGCACTTGTATGTTTATTACAGCGTTATTCACAATAGCAAAGACATGGAATTGACCCAGGTGCCCCATCAACAGTGGACTGGTTAAAGAAAATGTGGTGTATCACACTTGTAATTCCACCACTTTGGGAGGCTGAGGTGGGTGGATCATGAGGTCAGGAGATCAAGACCATCCTGGCCAACATGGTAAAACTCTGTGTCTACTAAAAATACAAAAAATTAGCTGGGTGTGGTGGCGTGCACCTGGAGTCCCAGCTACTCAGGAGGCTGAGGCAGGAGAATTGCTTGACCCAGGAGGTGGAGGTTGCAGTGAGCTGAGATGCTGCCACTGCACTCCAGCCCAGGTGACAGAAGGAGACTCCGTCTCAAAAAAAAAGAAAAGAAAATGTGGTACACATGCACCAGGGAGTGAGGGTTGTAAAACTACCTATTGGGTGCTATGCTCACAACCTGGGTGATCATTCACACCCCAAACCTCAGCATCATGCAATATACTCATGTAACAAACCTGCACGTGTGCCTCATGAATCTAAAAGTTGAAATTTTAAAAATAAAGAAATAATTTTTAAAATTAGAGTTGACTATAAAAATAAATAAATAAAAAAGTCTGTCATCCAAAAAGCCAGTCTTGCCTTATTGTCTTCCCCTTTATCTTTTTTCACTTGTTTTGTAGCCAAAAGTTGACGCTTTATTATTTTATTTGATGTCTGTTGTTTCACTTGCATATATTTTGTTACCAGTAAGCTTGAACATTTTTTACATGTAGTCATTTTTATTGAGATATTGTTCATATCCAACAAAATTCAGAGTACAACTCAGCAGTTTTCAGAAAATTCACAGATTGGTACTACCACCACTACCTAATTCCAGAACATTTGCATTATCCCCCACAAAAACATCCTATACCCATTAATAGTCACTCCCCATTCTCCCCTTCTCTCAAGAGTCTAGTTATCTAGTGTCTGTTTCTATGAATTCTAGGCATTTTACATAAATAGAATCACAAAATAGGTAGCCTTTTTGTGACAGGCTTCTTTCACTTAGCATGAGGTTTGTAAGGGTCATGCATATTGTAGCACGTACCGGCACTTCATTCCTCTTTATGACTGAATAATATTCCATTGTGTGTCTACAACCCTTCTTAAGATCCATTTATTAGCTGATGGGCATTTGAGTTGTTTCTACTTTTTAGCTATAATGAATAATGTTGCTATAAATATTTATGTACAAGTTTTTTGTTTGTTTGTTTGTTTGTTTGTTTTGAGACAGGGTCTCACTCCCATTACCCAGGCTAGAGTGCAATGGTGCAATGTTGGCTCACTGCAGCCTTGACCTCCTGGGCCCAGGTGATTCTCCCACCTCAGCCTCCTGAATAGCTGGGACTACAGGTGCACACCACCACACCTGTCTAATTTTTTTTTTTTTTTTTTAAAGCAGAGACAGGGTTTTGCCACGTTGCCCAGGCTAGTCTCAAACTCCTGGGCCTAAGCAATCCACCCACCTCGGCGTCTCAAAGTGCTGAAACTGTAGGCGTAAATAGTTGTACCTGGCCCATGTACAAGTTTTTACGTAGACGTATGTTTTCAATTCATTTGGGTATATCCCTAAGAAGTGAAACTGCTGAATCATATAGTAACTCTGTGTCTAACCTTTTGAGGAATTGCCTAACTTTTACAAAGTGGTTGTGTCATTTTCAATCCTGCCAGCAATGTGTAAGAGTTGCCATTTCTCCACATTCTCACCATTGCTTATTATTGCACATCTTTTTTACTCTAGCCAGCCTAGGGATTTCTCACTGCGATTTTGATTTGCATTACAAATGCTACTGAACATTTCTGCATGTGCTTATTAGCCATTTATATGTTTTCTTTGGAGAAATGTTTATTCAAATCTTTTTCCTATTTTTAAATTAGGCTATTTGTCTTTTACTATTGAGCTCTGCGAAGTCTTTATATACTCTATATACTAGTCCCGTATCATAACAAAATTTTCAAATATTGTCTCCTTTTCTATGAATTGTCTCTTCACTAGATAGTATCCTTTGAAGCACGAAAGTTTTTAATTTTGACGAAGTGCAATTTATCTAATTTTCTTTTTTTTTTTTTTTTTTTTTTTTTTTTTTTTGAGACGGAGTCTCGCTCTGTCGCCCAGGCTGGAGTGCAGTGGCCGGATCTCAGCTCACTGCAAGCTCCGCCTCCCGGGTTTACGTCATTCTCCTGCCTCAGCCTCCCGAGTAGCTGGGACTACAGGCGCCCGCCACCATGCCTGGCTAGTTTTTTTTTTTTTTTTTTTTTTGTATTTTTTAGTAGAGACGGGGTTTCACCGTGTTAGCCAGGATGGTCTCGATCTCCTGACCTCGTGAGCCACCCGTCTCGGCCTCCCAAAGTGCTGGGATTACAGGCTAATTTTCTTTTATTGCTTATGCTGTTGGTGTCATATTAAGGACCTGTCACCTAATTCAGGACCATGAAGAGTTACACTTATGTTTTTTTCTAGGAGGTGTATAGTTTTAGCTCTTATATTTAGAGCTTTGAATCATTTTGAGTTAACTTTTGCATACAGTATGAGAGAGGTGTTCAACTTTTTTTTTTGATACAGGGTCTCACTCCATTGCCCAGGCTGCAGTGCAGTGCAGCCTCGACCTCCTTGGCTCAGGTGATCCTCCCACCTCAGCCTCCTGAGTAGCTGGGACTACAGGTGTATGCAACCATGCCTGGCTAATTTTTGTATTTTTTGCACACATAGGTTTTCACCATGTTGCCTAGACTGGGTTTGAACTCCTAGGCTCAAGTGATTCTCCCACCTTGGCCTCCCAAAGTACTGGGATTACAGGCAGGAGCCAATGTACCTGGCTCAACTTTATTTTTTTGCATGTGGAAATCCAGTTGCCCCAGTGCCACTTGTTGAAAGGAATATTTTTCCCCATTTAACTGTTCTGATATCTATGTTGAAAAATTAATTGACCATAAATTATGGGTTTCCTTCCCCTTTACATTTAAAAGGTGATTCATGTCTACCAAACCCTCTCCACAGTCCACCACCACTAACAAAAGAAGAACACCACTAACAATTATTTACTCAGAAAATATTCTAGAAACTAACAACTTATTTACTCCAGGAATAAATGCAACTTCACAATGAATGAATTTCACTGAAGAACAAAAAAATCATGGTGTACTTTCATGAGCTGTCCCTACACAATCAACAAATTATGTAGTGCTCATATCATATTTTTATTTCTCCATTCCTGCATTGTCTGATGGCTCCTGACATTCTGCGGCAGTCACCCTTGTTGGGGGTGGGAGTGAATCAATCTTAGAGGTACAGGAAATGAGCTCATGAGACACAATCCTGACCTCCCAAGGAATATGTCTACCATCAACTTCACTTTCCCAAAATGCCACCTTCACACCATCATCTCCACATCACAGTTCCTAAACAGTCCACAGACTATCATTTTACGTAGAAGACACATAAACATTCACATATATTTGACAAATGCCAGGAAAATGTTCTCATTTAGAAGATAAAAATTAAAGCTAAATTCTTCTCAAAACAGACACACACACACACACACACACACACACACACACAAAACAGGAAGGTCCACAGAGATGGTACCTTTTCTGAGCACCAGCCTGTGGGTCCTCAAAGAGCCCATCCACAGTTTCCCCAGCAAGACCACCCACAACAAAACCCGGGGCTCGGAATCTCCTTAGAATCACAGAATCAATACACAACCACAGAAATCCTCAATGCCAGTTCTAACTCACAAGGGAACTTGAGGGATATGTAGAAAGAATGGCTGTGGGTACCAGAAACTGGGGCCCAGCATGTCCAAAAATCTGCCTTGAGTGGAAACTATGGTATGCAATGAAACAATGCCACAGAAGTAAAATTTTTTAAGAAGACAAAAAGCCTAAACTATTGATGCATACAACACAAATGAATTGTAACATACTTATGCTATGTGAAAGAGCTCAGGCAAAAGAGAAGACTTGCTGTATGATTCCATTTATACACAAAATTCTAGGAAATGCAAATAACAGTGATAAAGCAGATCAGGTTTCCTGGGGGCAGGTACCAGGGTGGGAAGGAGTGAGTAGGGACCACCAAGGGGCAGGAGGAGACTTCTGGGACAGACTAAGATCTTCATTACCCTGTGGTGAGTTTCACGGTTTCATACATATGTCAAAACTGACAACTATATCCAACACCCTACATATTGACACTCCAACCTGACACTGTCCACTCCAAGACTGATCCAGTGAAGAGTATATCATACATATGCCTCCTGCTGGTGCCAGGAAAGTCAAGTCCAACACCCTGGGGGACCTAGCTGCAAAAACAGCAGCCACCGTCGGAGTAGGGGGAGGCTTGCTGCAACCCAGGTCCTTCATTCAACCATTTTTCACGTTTAGAGTTCATTGCTTCTCTTGTCCCCAGTTTTCATCACTCAAGTACAGCATCACAAACCCAACTTCCTACAGCCATTACTCAAGAACTATAAGGTCAGGACCACAGGAAGTAGAAGGATGCTGGCAAGACTGCAGAGTCCTTCTCCCCTCAAAAAAAGAAAGCTTTACTCAGTTTCTGACACTTGCCACCTGGCAATGCTAATCCACTGTGGCTAGATTTTCTGCATTTTCCCCCAAAAGTCAGAAATGTGTTTTTTATGTAAAATTCCCCAAACTGTAAAGGTAAACCAATTAACTCAGATTTTAAAACACTGTGCAAGTTAAACAAAAAACAAGTGTGAGCAGGAGTCAGCCTACGAGCTGCTGATTTGCAGCTACAGAGAGTGAAGGCCACGAACACAGGCTCTGTGGTTACTAGCTCTGTGACCGCAGGCAACATATGCAACCCTCTGAGATCCCATATCCATATCAGCAAACCAGGACTAACAATAAAGGATCCCCATCTGAGGACTGTAGTAAAAATGAAATATTTTACCCATAGGAAATCCTCAATAAGTATTCTCAATATTAGTCTCCAAGTGAGAGCATTTCAATAGGTTTTTTCCAAAATTAGGTGATGGCCAGAAAAGATGAAAAAAAAAAAAAAAAGCTCATTAGTAATGATCCTGTGCACTACAGACCACACCTAGAATATGACCTTTAGTTCTGGAAGCCACACTGTACAAAAGAGGAAAAATAGTGGATATGGCCACTGTGAGAGGTACCCACCCAGTGGGTTTGACAATGTTCTCAGAGTAAAGTGAGATTCAGGGAAATTCAGGAAGTGACATAAAATTGCACCTGAATTGAAACATTCTGATTTAGAGCCCAGAGTTTTAGGTATAATTTTGGAAAACTACACTGGGACAACGTTGGGAAAACTTCTTTATTGAAAGACTTCACAAAGCCTTTAATATAACTCAGCTGCTTTATGAACATCTTAAACGCAGAAGTGATAACCATATTTCCTAAAACTTTTCTGCATTGTTTTAAGACAGGGTCTAGCTCCATCTCCCAGGCTGGAGTGCAGTGATGTGATCATGGCTCACTGCAACCTCAGCCCCACCGAGTAGCTGGGATCACAGCCATGCACCACCACACCCAGCTAATTTTTGTATTTTTTGTAGAGATGGGGTCTCACTGCATTGCCCCGGCTGGTCTCAAACTTCTGGGCTCAAGTGATTCACCCACTTAGTTCTCCCAAAGTGCTGGAATTACAGGCGTGAGCCACTGCCCCCAGTCTGCCTTTATTTTTTAATTCTCTGTTCAAACAAGGGTTTCCTCCAAGTGAGGAGAGGACCTCCTTGCTACACTCAAGAATCACACACCCTGGTTAAAAAGATTACTGCCATATGACATGCACAGAAGCTACTGACAGGCCACGGAGGAGGGTTTGCTTCCTTTCAACCAGGATAGAGGGGAAGGATGGTACAAATTTTAACTGAGAAAAGCACTAAAGCTCTAGCCATGCAAGGCCCTGTAGACCCTGCATAGGTGCTAACAGCCCATGCCATGTGCCAACCAATAAGACACAGGAAATAGAAGACTCAGCAGGTGCTCAGTCACAGAATCACACGGCAGGAAAGCTGAAGGATGGTTTATCAACCTAGCTCTCTGAATCTGAGTCTTCTAATACTATCTGCCTCCTACTGCTTGGGATAGGTCTCCACAGACGTTTGCAAAACCAAGTTCAGGCATGAACACTAGTGAGAAGACCACTGTGACTCTGTATACTTTAAACTCTGGCCAGACAGCCAGGAATGGTCTGCCAAGCTAGGAGGCTACCTGCAATGAACAATGGCTAAATAGGATCACACAACGCACCAGGTTGGAGTTTCCGGATCAAAGTTAACCTGGACTTTACCTCCAGCCAAACCAGGTCACTGACACTTCCAAAACACAGCTTGCTTTCTCTCTCATTTCTACAATTTGATGCACACTCCCTGGTGCCTTGCCTCATCTCTTTCACAGTGGAACCCAAACGCCCCTTTTCCTTGGTGATGCCAGCCAGAAGTCACCTCTCCAACTTAGGAAATTCCACCACCCTTCTGTCTTCCCTCTCTTTGACACTTCTATACGGCCTTGGATTACTGTCTCATTTCTTTACCACACCGCAGGCTCCATGGGGGCTCAAATGACGTCTTCATCATCTACACACACCCAAATCCCCATAAAACCTTGCTCGCTGTTCTGCACATCTGGATATATTTACTGGACTAATAGCAGCTTCATTTAAAAAACATTACCTTAAGCAAAATTTGCCAGCTGGTTGACTTCAAGCCAAATCCAGCTCACAGACAACGTTCTATCTGCCCTACACAATGTTTTAAACAGACTGGTATTAATTGTCACTATTTTTAAAAGAGGGCAATTTCACATTCAAATCCACCTCCACATCTTTTCCTTAAAAAACAAACAAAACAAATGAAACAGGATTTGGCACCACTGGGTTCATACTTCTGCATGGCAGCAAGAAGCTGGAGGCGAATAAGAAGATCCCTTCAGACAGGCCACATAGTTCCTTTTCTCACCCGGTCCTCTCTGAGGAAATGTACTCACTCAGTGCTCTACAATCCTAACTCATTCTTGCTGAATATACAGTAAGCCGCAAACCCCTGGTAACATATCAACACACTAAAAATATCAGCCTTTAAAAGGTGACGTACTTTTACTGACCCAGAGAAATAATATAAAGTCAACTTGTTTCCACGTGAATTACAACCACATTCCTATTCCCCCAGAGAGTGACATCTGGCTTGTCCTGTATAATGAGCATGGAGGAGTTGCTGGGTTTAAACACTGCCAGGGTATACAAATGAAAGGTGGCTGTGGGAAGACCAGCAGCTAATGAGCAGCTCTGATCACAAGAGGCTAAGATTTCAGGGAGGAAAGATAGTTCCATCTACCAGAGTTAAAAGGATTCTAGCAGAGGCAGTCATATAACCCATATGACCCCAAACCAACAAGGTGATACTTTATACCTTTATTACAATAACAACCTGGTTCAGATAACTAAAAACCCATCTGTGACCACCAGTTGCTAAGCCTTTTGAAATACAAATAAACCCCACGTTCCAACCGTGCTACCTATAAATAAGGGATTAGTAAAGCAACAAACACTATATAGTGAACAGACTATTACTTCGTTCAGCTAGTAAGACTGAGATTTGGAACCAAAGATGATAAATACAGAGTAGACATAAACATTTTTTAAAACTAATACTTTAAAAGCAGGAAAGAAAAACTCATGGAAAGAGCCAAGGCTTTTAACCATAAAGTCAGACCCTTTACAACAAACTCTAAGGAACTTTTGCTTAATTCTTGGCTCATCAGGAAATTTTACTGTAGAAACTTACCTGAAATATAGATATATAGATAGCAACTTAAGCTCGGTGAAATGCAGAGCTTTCCGAAATGCAGAGAACTTTTGAGAACAGCATTTGTCTGTAATTTGGACGTATCACAATTCTGTAACTGCTGCTGGTATTCACAGTAACCAACCACCTCCCCGACCCCTGCCAGAAATCAGGGGATCTGCTTTCATTTCTGGTGTCACCTTCATCAGTTTGGTAGTGGTGGGAGTGGCAGGGCAGGGTGCCCTTAGTCCAGTTTCAAAGAAAAACATACAGTTACCATAGTTCTTCATCTAAGAAATGATTTCTTGAGAACATTCTGCCACTGCCATGCTACCACAGTGCTCTCAAAGGTCATCAGTGACCTAAATGCTAAAGTCAACTGACTTCTCACACCTCATCCTCCCCAATCTTGGTGCCATGTGACCTTCTGCATCACCTGCCCTCAAAGCATCCACCTCCCTGCAACCCCCAAGCCCCTACTCTTGGTCTTGCTGTCCTCGTAGGCCTGTTTACTCTCTGCTCTTAAAAACATCTCTAAGCCGACACCCCAGCTCCTCATATATATAAAAAATGGCCAAAATTAACTATAATATATACCAGATCTTATGCTAAGACTAAGAGTTTTGATATAGTTTGGATCTGCGTCTCTACCCAAATCTCATGTGGAATTGTAATTCCCAGTGTTGTAGGTGAGACCTGGTGCAAGGTGATTGGATCACAGGGGTGGATCCTGCATGCACAGCTAAGCACCATTACCTTAGTGCTGTTATCGTGATAGTGAGTTCTCAAGAGATCTGGTTGTTTAAAAGTGTGTGGCACCTCCCCATTCTCTCTCTTGCTTCCACTCTGGCCACGTAAGATGAGCTTGCTCTCCCTTCACCTTCCACCATGACTGAAACTTTCCTGAGGCCTCCCCAGAAGCCAAGAAGACGCCAGCATCATGCTTCCTGTATGTCTGCAGAACATGAGCCAATTAAACCTCTTTTCTTATAAACTACCCAGTCTCAGGTATTTCTTTATAGCAATGCAAAAATAGACTAATACTCGTTTCATTATATTTGCCTCAGCAAATTCCCATGCCAACCTTTTATTTTCAACAACCTTATTTTTCAGATGGGAAAAGTGAGGCTTAGTAATTGGCCCACGTCATACATCAGGCAAATGTGAGCACAAAGGAAGGGTTTGAAAACCAGGTCTAAGTCCAGAACCTATATCTTTAACCACTTTGCTATACTTCTCCCTCCTCATCCAGGGTGATACCGTCTATACTCTCAATTTCAGTTTTAACTTTTGTGGCAGAGACTGCTTCTTACTCAGTACTCATCCCACCTTCCTTCCTTACTAATGGACCACTTTATCATAGGAGATGACAACAGGCCCAGATTAAAAACACTCCGGCCACACATTTCCCAGTCTCACTTGCAGATATCTGTGAGTGAGATGGCCATGGTTGGGGTGGGAGGTGGAGGGTGGGTTGGCCAACGGTTTGAAAGGAGGCTCCCTCAATGGGTAGGTGCAGCCTTTTGCCCTTTACCTCTTTCCTGCTTCCTGGAAAGCAAACATGATGGGTGAAGCTAGTGTAGCCATCTTATGATAAAGAGCCAACCTAAGAATAGGCACACACTAAGAATGGGAGAGTAGAGACAAGGGACTTGGCTCTCATGGATCATGCAGCTGCCACACCAGACCTGGATTTGATTCATCTAAGATAAAAACGAATCTTTATCTTGGGTTGGTTCCCCAGAAGGGGACCCTGGAACAAGTGATTCACATACAAGTGATTTATTAAAGAAGTGCTCCCAGGATAAACCTGTAAGGAGGTAGAGGAAGCAAGACAGGGAAGGGGGGAAAGCCCATCAGGATGGAATTTCGGGCAAAGTTCTAAGGAGGATGACTTCAGCCCGATCTCAAGAGGAACTCTGGAATACAAATCATACCTCCTGTTCTCCTGACCTAAAACTGGGTTACTGAAGCCTTTGTTCTTCTGTACCAGCGAGTCCCTGGTGAAGGTGGGAAAGGATGGAGACGTCCTGGCACTTTGGGCTGAGTCTTAGGGCAAATTGGCTATACAGCCTGAGGGCAGTCCTCTCGTGATGAGTGAGAGGCCTGAGCTATAGGAGACAGGAGCCCACAAAACCAGAGACGAACACAAAGGAACCCCAGGGCATCCAGGCAGAGCATATCACATCCATTAAAACATCCATCTTCTTTAAGTCCCTGTGATTTGTATTTCTGTTATAGACAGCCAGACCTAAATCTTAGTAATACAACTTCTTGGCAGAAGATGTCCACATTAGCATCTCCAGCTCTGACCTCTCTTCTGAACTGCAGACCAGAACTTAAGTGCCTGCTATATATTTCCACATTTGTTCACACCTCAGCTGGTTCCTTCCAGGATCTGGGCAGCTGATACCTGCCTCATGGCTAAGGCAACATGAACCAAATCATTCTCCGTACCTGTCCTCATCCCATATCTATGCCTCCTAACCATCTGTCTTGATTAATGGCCCCTCTAGTCTCCCATAAATCAGGAAAGAATGCTTAAATTACTTTCAACTTCTCTCTCGCACTTGTATCTCCGCAAGTCAATGAACAAGCCCGAAAGAGTCGACCTTCTACCTATGGCCACCTCCACCATTCTTGCTGCCTCTGCCACAGGTTCAAGCCCCGCATTTCCCATATCGTATCTCCTACACAGATTCTCCTGGTAGTCTCCCTGGCTCCAATGATCTCGGCTCTCCAGTAGGAATGGCTTTCAGAAACACTGTTGATCATACCCTTTCCCAACCGGAAATCATCAAAGGCTCTCATTGCCAAGAATAAAGGCCTGAGTTCCTTAAACCAGCAGTCAAGAGGCCTCAGTTCACCTTTCCAGCTTCTTCTCCCACCTTATCCTGTGTGTCTTTGATAACACGTCTCATGTTTCTTTTGTACTGGTCTCTCCTGGTATATTATACAAGTCTGTTTAGTATTTATCTGATCACGTCTTATAAGTGAACTATAACACAGTTGCCTTTTACCTTTTATAGCATTCTATACGCCCAAAGAACAGCATGGCCCCTCTTATTTTTTTTATTCTCCCAAGGCATTAGCATTTGAACTTCACACATAATCATCAATTTATGTTTCTGAATCAAATTCAAGGCTTCAAAAAAATCTGTCACCAGCTTTCTTGTTGTGTTCACTCCTTTGTAATTTTAGCCCTTAGACGAACTATAAAACGCAACCCAGATTCTGCTCTTAGAGAAGCTATAAAATGCAACCAACTTTCATCTCTCGCCTTCTTGGAGTCTCATATTTCCTCTTGAAAATGGAAGGAGTAGCCTAAATGATAGCATAAAGTTTTAGAGCTAAATGTGACCTCGTCTAAGCCTCCTTTTTAGAAATATAACAGTTACTAAGCAAAGGGAAATGGCATGTCTAAGTTCATGAAACTTCGGAATAAATATCACACATGAAACCAACAGGTATAGTACCAACAATAGGTATTGTCAGACAGCTCCAAGTGCCATAGCAATGATCAAAAGACCTAAAATCTCCTTCAACCTCACACCGCATCAGGTTGTTCAATGAGTTAGTGAAAATGTATTTAGATTTCTAAATCACACACGCAAAAAGAAGAGCTGAAATCTCCTGACTTCGAGCAAGTTCTCCTCTAACATCAGTTATCAGTTATCAGACGATGGGCCACTTTCAGTTATTACACCAGAGAAGCCAGTTGGTCTTGGTGTGCCCAGCTAAGACCAGTTCCCCACTGTTCCAATAACACTTCTCATATTTCCTAAGGGAACCAGTCTCCCACGAGTCAGAGTCCCCGTATTTGGATAGAATTCACTCAATCTCCTTGCTCCAAACATGGGCCTGTGACCTAGCCCTAGTCAAAGAGGCATCTAAGTGCTAAGAGCTCATTGCCTCAGAGTCAGTGGGATTTAACCAACTGAGAAACAGAGCAAAGACATTCACCTTCCCCTAACACAGCTGAAAAGGGCTTGCAAATCAAGAGTTGCAGACGATGGTGTGGCCATCAAGAGGGAGGACCCTGCCTAACAATGGAACCCACCTAGAGGGAAGCAAAGATGAAACATGGAGAGGGTGGCAGAGTCCAGCCCCTGAAGACATGACAGCATCACTTCAACCACTGAGCTCCAGTCAGTTATGGGAGCCAACTAATTCCTGTCTGAGTTGAGCTTTCAGGTGTCTGTACCCTAGAGGACCATAAAAGGCCACAAAGGGAAAACAAGGGGAATCGTTCGCTTAAAGAGAATAAATGGTATCACAAAAGATGAAAAACCATATATTTTATACATAATGAGCAAAATTTGATGCAAATGTTTTAAGTACAATGAATACCATCAATGTGTTAGAACTAAAAGACAAGGTGCATAACAGAGACCAAAAGCTATTAAACACAAAACATAAAACAGGACAGTCAGTTTGTATGCAGGACTGAATCTCACACCTGAGTCACTACTGCTCAAGCAACTAACTAGCATTTCCAGGTATGGCAGGTAGGCATTAGTGATACTTCTCAAATGGGACTGATGTAGTTCCCTGCCCTCACCCAATTTTGTTATTACAAAGACATTATCATGTGTTCTCTTTTAAGTTGAAGAATTCCTCAGAATGCCAGCTCAGAATTAACCTACTGAAGAAACATGGATCAAGGGCAAAAGATCAAAAGCAGGAAGACTGATCTCAAAGCATACAAAATAAAAGAAGTTCTAAGACCTAACCGAAAAGCCCTTTCAATTTGTATCCTTGAAAAGTCTGATTATGTAATACAGTTATGTCAGATATGACTGTTAAACTGACACTGCTCCAAATGAAGATTTAAAAAAAAAAAAAATCAACCAAGCTGAAGTGAGCCCTTATGTTCAATACATCACCTCCAAATCCAAGGCAGAATAACCTCTGATATTTAACATTCCGATATCAATCTTAGCTACTACAAATGATCATAAACTTCTCTTTAAAAATGTTTTTGATCAGGGTAAATGAAAAGTCTTCCAAACCCTATCAAAAAAGTCAAACCAATTCAAGGCAAAGATCTGATAAATTGAAGACAGTCATGTTGCTTCAGGAAAATAGTCAGGCTATCCTGCCATTTTTTATTTTTCCTCTTTACATTCTTCCCTTGGGAGAAACAAGGAAATGTTTTCCTGAATCAAAGTTGAACTGGGCAACAAGCATATGAAGAAAAGCTCAATATCACTGATCATTAGAGAAATGCAAATCAAAACCTCAATGAGATACCATCTCACACTAGTCAGAACAGCTATTATTAAAAAGTCAAAAAACAACAGATGCTGGCAACGTTGTGGAGAAAAGGGAACCCTTACACACCGTTGGTGGGAATGTAAACCATTGTGGAAAGCAGTAGGGCGATTCCTCAAAGAGCTAAAAGCAGAACTACCATTCCACCCAGCAATCCCATGACTGAGTACGTACCCAGAGGAAAATAAAGTATTCTACCATAAATACACATGCACAATTATGTTCACTGAAGCACTATTCACAATAGCAAAGACATGGAATTAACCTAATGCCCATCAATGACAGATTGGATAAAGAAAATATGGTAAATATACACCACGGAATACTATGCAGCCATAAAAAAATAATGAGATCATGTCTTTTGCAGGAACATGAATGGAGCTGGAGGCTATCATCCTTAGCAAACTAATGCAGGAACAGAAAACCAAATACTGCATGTTCTCACTTACAAGTGGGAGCTAAATGATACAAGGAAACAACAGACACCAGGGTCTACTTGTGGAGGGGGAGGGTGGAAGGAGAGAGAGGGGTGGAAAAGATAACTATTGGGTACTGAGTTTAATACCTGGGTAATGTAATAACATGTACAACACGCCCCCGTGACACATGTTTATCTATGTAACAAATCTTCACATGCTTCACATGTACCCCCAAACCTAAAATTTAAAAAAAAGACACAAAAAACAAAGTTGAGCTTGTCATGCTGGCGCTCGCCTGCAGTCCCAGATACTCAGCAGGATCACTTGAGCTCAGGAGTTCAAGGTCAGCCTGGGCAACACAGTGAGTCTCAGTCTGTAATAATAATAATTAGTAATTATTACTATAATTAATAAAAATAGTAATTATAATAAAAAAATAATTATTATTAATAAGAACAAAATACATGGAGAAGACCAGACTGATAGTTTACCATGGATGAAGCATTCTTGCTTCTGTCCAACCAGGGCCCACTCAGCTATAAAAAGCCAGAAACACCATAATACAGTCAATCACTGCCTACTGTCATTCATCATAAATACTATTCCTCATCTGCTTATGGTCAGACACAGTTCCAGGTACTAGGAATACAGTATTCAACAAGACCGATAAGGTCTCTGTCCTCATGCAAATTAAATTCTACAGAGAAAGATAAAGAGTAAGGAAGGAAGGAAGTAACATGACATACTGTGTTGAGAGTAGTACCTGCTATGAAGACAAAAAAAAAAAAAAAAAAAAAGCAAGGTGAAGATACACAAAGGGAGGAAGCAGCTAGAGGGATAAGTTGGTAAGACAGGAAAATCGCAGAGGTCTCTCAGGAGTGGTGGCATCTGTGCAGAAGCATGAAACAAGTGAGGGCATGAGTCCTGCAAGAGAGAACTCCAGGCAGGAGGAACATTAAGCACAAAGGCCCTGGGGCAGAAACGAGTTTGCTGTGTGCAGGGAAGAGGAAAGCAGCCAGTATGGTTAGAGCTGAATGAGCCAGGAGAGCTCTAGATAGGCCCATTTCCAGAGGCAGGCAGGGGCCTGGTCTTCTCATACAGCTGTTCTCAATCCTGGCTGCATACCCAGAGATTCTGATCCAATTTGTCTGTGATGTATCCCAGGCATGAGGTTTTGTTTTGTTCATTTTCATTTGTTTTTTAATTCTTCTGGGTAATCTAAATGAGCAGTTATCCAGGGTTGAGAACCTGGCTTAATTCTGTTCCACATGAGGTGGGAGGCTGGTTAAAGCCGGCGCAGGATGACCCAAACGGCTTTATAAGGACCACTCCAGCTCCACCCATGGTAGAAAGACTGTGAGCCATCAGGGCTGGAAACAAGGAGATCCACTACTAGAAGGCCACAGCAGTCATTCCAGACTAGTGACACTCACACTGCAATTGCCTGCAAACTACCTGGGCATCTCCTCCAATGCACATTACGATTCAGCGGGCCAGAAGAGGGGCTGAGATTTGCATTTCTAAAAAGCTCCCAGTTAATGCCAATGCTGCTGGCTCTACAGATCACCTTAAATAGCAAGGATCCAAACCAGCATTTTTCAAGCTGCAGATCATGACTGAAACTGGGTCATGAAATGAATAAAGTGGGCCTCAACCACTATCTGTTTTCTCACAAAATAAGAGAATGAAGTATCACAGTATACTGCAAACAGTAAAGGTAAGTACTGCTTTGTGAACCTTTGGCTTATATATATGAATATGTCTCCTAGGTTGCAGTTTTATATACGCACATATGTGTGTATGTTTTTTGAGACACAATGAAACTGCATTTCACTATGTCGCCCAGGCTGATCTCAAACTCCTGAGCTCAAGCAACCCTCCTGCCTCAGCCTCCCAAGTAGCTGGGACCACAGGCGCATGCCACCATGCCCAGCTGAAATAAATTTCTTGCCATGAGGTCCAGTCAAAGAAGTCTGGGAAACAATGGCCTGGGTGACATAATGATGGTTGAGAGCAGAATGAGGGCTGTAGACTAGGTGGTGAGAAGTAAGTAAATTGGAAATATAACTGAAGGACTAGGAAACTGGCCTCAGATGGCTAAGATGTGACGTGTGAGGGAGGGAGAGGAATCAAGACACTACAAGCCAAAACAGTCACCATACATCAAGATGGGGAAGACCAGGGATGGAACAGGTTTGAGGCAGGGAGACACTGCCAGTTGGAGACAGATTATGTCTAGTATGCCTCTGAAGTCCATTCAAGTGGAAGTGTCACTTAGAAAGTTGGAGATGCACATTTAGCTCTTGGGAGACAGATGGGCACTGGAGAAACAAATCTGTTAGTCATCAGCACATTTAACCTCGAGGAGTGGATGAGATCATCTAGACAGTGAACACAGATAAAGATAAGAGCCAAGGCTGAAGCCCGGGACCAGCCCAACATTTAGAGGTGAGAAAGAGGAAAAGAGAGTCAGGGAGATCCAGAAGGAACAACAGAGGAAGTTCTAGAGAACCAGCAGAGAACTGTGTCTGCAAAGCCAAGTGAGATAATGACTTCACAGCTGCTTTGAGTACAGGTTTAAAAATCCACTGTAATATTAAAATACACCGCACTAACAGACTTCAAAAAAAAAGAAATAGGTATACACATATGTAAGTACACGCAAAGAGAAAAGTCTGCAAAGTTACAGAGCATTCTGGTAATAGCTAGCTCTAGGGTCAGGAAGAGAACAAGGAGACTTAAGCCTTTGCAGCAAGCCCTATGAGAAGACTGTATGCATCTATTTCTTATATAATAGAAAATCATTTTTTAAACCTCTTAATGATTCTGATATGCAGCAAGGTCTAGGGATCCCTCGGTGGGGGTGCTCAAGGGGACAGCCAAGCATCAAGTGCCAGATTGAATCAAAATGTCTTTGAGGGTTTTGTGATTTTATATGACTAATTTCATACCAAGAGGGGGGAGAAATCAATACAGCCTTAACAGAGCAGGCTTGGCAGCTAAAATATGCTTAGGGAGAATCTCCCTACACAGCTTCTATTTTGGATTCCAGCAGGCTATTTAACAAAAGTCAGATGAGAGGTGTTAAAACCTCTGCAGAAGCTGTCTTTAAGAAGACTCCAGGAAGCATGATTTGCAGCCTTCAGTGACAAAGATTAGATACTAAGCTACTAATTAACAATGCCTGTCTTTTTAACAAGTCCTTCCCAAATTGAGACAGTTTGTCTTTCAATATCTTCCCATTTTGCTCCTTTTTCTCACTTTATCCTGTGGGCAATTACCAGGTTGTTGGAAGCCACAAATTCCAGCCAGTGTGACATACAATCCAAAGACTGAAAGGGTAAGAGAGAGTACAGTCAAGATGCACAGTCCAGGCCTCAGCTACTCAAAATGAGAAGTGTGGGCCGGGCAGGGTGGCTTATGCCTGTAATTCCAGTACTTTGGGAGGCCAAGGCAGGCAGATCACCTGCGGTCAGGAGTTTGAAACCATCCTGGCCAACATGGTGAAACCCTATCTCTACTAAAAATATAAAAATTAACGGGGCATGGTGGCATGCACCTGTTGTTCCAGCTACTCGGGAGGCTGAGGCAGGAGAATCGCTTGAACTCGGGAGGTGGAGGTTGCAGTGAGCCAAGACCACCCCACTGCACTCCAGCCTGGGCAACAGACTGAGATTCTGTCTCAAAAACCAGCAGCATCAGCAGCACTGGGTGCTTGTTAGAAATGCAGGCCCCTTGGGCCTCATTGCAGATCAGATAGCAGACTGTTTCCGAATCTGCATTTTAACAAGATCATGCAGTACACCCGCAAGGTTTGAGAAACTCTGCCTTAATGCAAAGCAAGCTGGTCATTGAAATCTCCAGGGAAATGTAAAAAATATTTATTCCTGAGTCTTATACCAACTGCAAGGATGGAGCCAGGGAATATAGGTTTTTGTAAACTCCCCAGTGATTCTAAAGTACAATCAAGGTTGAGAATCAATGCCTTAGAGGACCCACAGATCTGAGACCTACCTAAGAGGTATGTGAACAAGGGTCAGAGAAAACCACAATAAGAAAACAAGTGAAAGTAAGTTTAAAAGAGAGCATAGCAACAAAGCAGGGCAAAGATTTGGCCTCATGTAAGAAACAGCGATTACCAAACAAACCAATATGCATTTAATCTAGTTAATCCTTGTACCATGAGCTCCAGAGACTAGTTGTATTAAAAAAAAAAAAAAAATCCAGCCTGGGCAACACAGGGAGACCTCCTCTCTCCAGAAAATTAAAAAATTAGTTGGGCATGGGGACAGTGCCTGCAGTCCCAGCTGAGGTGGGAGGATGACTTGAGCCAGGGAGGTCAAGGCTGCAGGGAGCCATGATTGTGCCAATACACTCCAGCCTGGGTGACAGAGCAAGACCTTGTCTAAAAAAAAACCAAAACACTCAAGGCTACTTGCCACCAGAGAGTGACTTAAATAGCAGTTAAGAGGCAACATAGCAAAGCAGTTAGTCCGTTTCTAGAGTCAGACTGCCAGGGTTAACATTGCTAGCTAACCGTGTTGCTTTGGGCATGTTAATCCTCTAAGCCTCAGTTTCCTCAATAGTAAACCAAGGATATGACTAGCACCAACCTCGTGGTGTTGCTGTATGGTAGAAATGGGTAAACCTTTCAGAACAGACCGGGTGCAACGTAAGTATTAAAAGTGCATGTTAGCACATATGTTTATTGCGGCACTATTCACAATAGCAAAGACTTGGAACCAGCTCAAATGTCCATCAATGATAGACTGGATTAAGAAAATGTAGCACATATACACCATGGAATACTATGCAGCCAGAAAAAAGATGAGTTCATGTCCTTTGCAGGGACATAGATGAAGCTGGAAACCATCATTCTCAGCAAACTATCACGAGAACAGAAAACCAAACACTACATGTTCTCACTCATAAGTGGGAATTGAACAATGATAACATATGGACACAAGGAGGGGATCATCACACATTGGGGTCTGTGGTGGGTGAGGGGCTAGGGGAGGGATAACATTAGGAGAAATACCTAATGTAGGTGACGGGTTGATGGGTACAGCAAACCATCATTTCACATGTATACCTATGTAACAAAACTGCATGTTCTGCACATGTAACCCAGAACTTAAAGTATAATATATTTAAAAAACAGAAAAAAATATTACACAGTTAAAAAAAAAAAAAAGGCTGCAGGTTAGGCTGGGCGCAGTGGCTCATGCCTGTAATCCCAGAACTTTGGGAGGCTAAGGCAGGTAGATCACTTGAGGTCAGGAGTTTGAGACCAGCCTAGCCAACATGCTGAAATGCTGTCTCTACTAAAAATACAAAAATTAGCTGGGCGTGGTGGTGCACACCTGTAATCCCAGCTACTTGGGAGGCTGAGGCAGGAGAATTGCTTGAACCTGGGAGGTAGAGGCTGCAGTGAGCTGGGATCGTGCCACTGCACTCCAGTCTGGGCGATAGAGTGAGACTGTCTCAAAATAAATAAATAAATAAAATAAAAAATAAAAGCGCATGTTAGTAGTAGTAATAATCATTATTGGTATGACAAAGAATTATGTGTACCAAGACTGATAAGGACAGGTAACTAAATCCAGCTGAGAGACAGAACTCTCTAGTGCAGAATGACTTAAGGCAGTTAAATCAAAACATTCCTGTATATCCTATAGAGAGAGATAATTGGTTGGGTTTCTATGCTTGGCCCAGTGTTAGGTAAATTGGTTCATAATATACCTAGCATATTGCTTTGAATCGTCACAAATTTGCTAGTTATTTTCTAAAAGGAAACAGAAATATCCGAAAGAGTATAGGACTGAACTGAGTATCCAGATGACAACACAACTGCCCAGGCAGAGAACAGCAGCACACAGTTAGGACCCTCGGAGGGTGGGTCTCACCAGCTCTCACTGATGTGGGTTGACCAGTAATATACTCTGACAGTGGGCAAGTCAGTTTTCATTCTGGTGTTTCACATTCAAAGGCTCCCCTTCTGTTTTTCTCCTTTTCTCCTTCCACCCAGTCAATTTCTAGATGTCTTTTATTTGCCTCTTCATTTGCTTCATTTTGCCTCTTCATTTGCTTCATCGCCTATGATGGGGATAGTCCCTTAACTTCACATGCACACTCCAGAAATGAACTACAGGGCAAGGGAGATGAATGGGGGTCCTTCTGTGACAGGCAGGGTTGGAAGGGAGAAGAAAGCCAAAGACAAAAAAAGCCTCCACCAACAGGTTCTTGAAAATGAAAGTGAGTTCCGGAGCTTCACTAATTCTCCCACTGAGTGGCAGCCTCCGCATTCTGGGAGGGAAAAACATTTCCTTTGGCCCCCTCCCTCCAAACTCTTAATAAATTCAACTTCCTTTTACAAAAAAAAAAAAAAAAAAAACACCTCTCTGAGCAAAGAGCGAAGGATTCGCTTACATCAGCCTCACTTCTTCTCTTCTCCTCTCCACTTCCCTGTTCCCATCTTTTATCAGAAAGAATATAACTATCTTTCTGAGGATTGGGGGACCTATAAACTTCCTTTTTAGGCTAAGACACAAAACAAATATAAGCCCCAAGGAATAAGCCACATCTTCTCATCTCTTTAAAACTGAGGCTACTTATTTTTAAAACAATGCTACTTAGGAACCAGAGAAGGGTAAGTTGTCAGGATTCTGGATTCCAGTTGGTTTGGGGGACAAGAAGGGGGTGAGGTGGGTGCTAAGAAAATGACTTCATATATAAAGAACATGAGAAGAGTAAGTTTCCCTATAAACAAGATCAGAAGAGGTACTTCAGAAAATAATAAACTGTGAGCTCCATTAAAACTTAGCAACTTCAATGTGAGCAAAACTATCTGTTCCTTACAAGGGATAGGAAAAAGCCCCCAAAGAGGTACAAAGAGTGCAGAAATGAAAAAGATAATTGGGGAAAAGGCAATCTAAATACCAAGATCCCAGGAAAAGCGAGAAAGGCATGCCCATTCCAGGTCCTTGGACAAAGCAAAAAAGCCAGCATATTTTATGAGTAGTTTCAAAGGGAAGTTTACATTGAACTATGTATCTGATGTGTAAACATCTCATTAGTGAGGGGTGCATCACCACCCGCCATGGATGGTGAGAATTCTTCAGGGTACCCCAACCCTGCAACAGCCCCAGTTCAAATCAGATACCCCAGAGCTGCAAGCAAGCTCAAGTTCCCAGCACAGAACTGGATGGAAGTGGGAAATAGTCCTTGAAACTGGTGAAACAGCCCTTTCCAGGAATAACGAACCCCGCAGCTTTACCAAATAAGGCAAGTGAAAGCTAAAAGCCAAGGAGGAACAGGCTCAAGCTGTATCTTTCCTAAAACTAGCCAGCTGGATGATAGAAATGTGAGTATCTCAATTCCACTAGCCTGGATTGTGCAGGGGAAGAGAAAATGCTGAGAAACTACAAACGGAAAAACATTTTGCCAAGGAGAGGCCTGTAATGCACTCATCCGAGCCCCTGCAACAACCTTCAGGAAGTTTCAAACCCACTAAACTGCTAAACATTCCCTTGTGAAACACATAACACAAACTGGAACGGGTGTCCATGCTATGATTCGTGAGAATAAAAAAAGGGAATAAACGTTAACTTTTTTTTTTTCCAAGTCTACATTTGTAGAGTTTTAGAGCATGAAGTTCAGATATAACATGGACATTATCATAAAGTGACACAATGAATTTCCATTTTTGAAAGTGAAAACATTTACAAGACTACTTCCATTTAAACGTTTATTTAGCAGTATTTTTCTGCTTCCAAAGAAGGTCCAAATCCAATTTCCTGTTGTAGCAAATCTCCCTTCTAGGAGAAATGGCTTGATTTTTTAGAAATCTTCTTCTCCCCCTATATGCCAAGAGTTTATATATGCTGAGAAATTTTTAAATAAATATTGGAGAGGAAGATTGCTAAAGTAAAGGCTGGTGAGTGAAAAGAAAGAAAGAAGGAAAATCTGCCTAGGGTTCTGATTTAGATTTCACCAGTATCTTCTTCAGGTCTCAGACAACATGCCACCAGCCCAAAAAGCACAGACATATTACAGCAGAGGCAGCAGATTCCCTGAAGCATGCACAGAGCTGGAAGAAGGAGAACACATACCATAAATTTTTCTAGAAAGTCTAGTATTGCTTTCACTTCCCTTGAGTCATTTAGGTTTCTGAAAACTAATCATCTCCCAGAAAAAATCTAACAGATGGTAAGACACTTTCACAGCCATAAAGAGATGTATACAAAGGGTTAAGAGGCTTAGAAAAAGTACGTTGTCCAGTCAATTGCTAGTCCGTTCCAGAATGAGTCCTCTCTATCCACTTCCTTTTCATACGACATGGTCAACCACTCATCATCTTGGATCTTTTCTTGTCCTTGAAGTGTGGAGATGATAACACAAATCTCAGCAGAATAGAGAAGCACACAAGACTATGCCATCTTCACACCCACACCGGAGAACAAGCTGAATGCATACACATGGATGCGCGGGGAGAAGAGGAGGTGACCATCCGTCCCTTTACAGCACGCTAACAATTTTGTCAACTGGCTCCTAAACATACTCACACTGAGGTGGCGGGGGTGGGGGAGGACATTTTCCTATAGACACAGCAGGAACATGGTCTCTAGGCATTAAATTAACCAGCGGTTTCTTTGGCATGTTCTGAGTCGAGAACCCAAAGCTCATATGCTAAGGGGAGAGGAAAATTGTCTACTTGATAAAAATAAGAGGTATCTAACCTCTGAGCTCAGAGCTTGATTTTTGATGCCAGTTTGATAAGACTGGCCAATGCACTTCTTGGTAACAACATTGAGGCCAGTACGGGAGCACTGAGCACATAGCATGACTTAAGAAATGACAGCAGCATTAGGAAATGTGCTGCAATTTTAAAAGGCATAACAACCCTGTCTTCTGGTTACCCTAACCTGTGATCTGTTTATTTCCATTTCCCTTTAAAAAAAAAAAAAAAAAAAATCCTAAAAAAAATAAAATAAAACTCACAAAATCTTCAAGACCCAAACAGACTATTTCCTTTAAGCAATAAAAAAGAAAAAAGCCTGTCTAAATTATTCTAAGTTTACCAGTTTGTGTGGGCAAGATGACATTCTGAGTCCACAGGGACAACTGTAGGTCCCTCCAACACCAGAGAAGCCTCAGAATGACCTTGCAAAACTAGTTCTTGGGCACAATTCCTGCCGTATACTATTTAGTTATAACCAGGGCAGAAAACAACACGGTTCCCCCTGCAGTCATTTTTGCATCACAAATGGTTTCTGAGCCTTTGGTTATTTTTAGCACTTTATACAGTGGAGTCTGCACAAAGCAAAAATAGATGTTTGCTTCATATAAAACTTGTAATGGGGTGGGTGTTGCTTGTTGTCCCAGACTCATTTAATACTGAGCTGAGATGGCTCCCAATATAGATTACCACTACCATCCCAAATATTCCTAAAAGAGGCTCATGGAGAATATGGCAAGCCACCTAAAACTGATGTAAAAGCAAGCACCATACACCATACTGGTCTGGGAAGATCAAAGAAGCCTTTCCTGGGAGTTTTTAACCCTACACCAGGGAGTGGCGCTCAGGACAGAGACTAGCACAGCACCACAGCATCACCGTAGACGTGTTTCATCACGCGGGCTGCCTTCTGAAGAGGACGAGACTCGCATGGGTCTCTCTGTAGCACACAAGGTGCTGACCTTGCCCAGTCCTCCTCCACCCTGCTGATGCTGCCTCGGCAAAAGCACTCTCCAAGGTGGCTGGGCTGTCAGGGTAGATTTGGGTCCCTTCTAAGTGATCCTTGGAGGAATTACTTGGAGTTTTTTTATTAGTACGTGAAACAAGTGGTATTTTAAGTTTCTGAAATGTTTGAGTTTGGTATGTGGAGGAGTCAGGATAGGTTTATATCCCAGGTCAACACAGTTAAGTCTTATGAGTTATGCAGTTCAGAAGTAGAGAGGCTAGTTAACTGCTCTGGCACCTAACGTGATTGGTATTTACAGAAGAAATATTGGCTGCTCCGAGATGGAAACGTTCGCTCCTCCTGCCTGATATTACTCTTACTGGAGAAATCTGCTCAAGGGCACCACTCACCCTGTGCCCCCACTGTATCCCTCTTCCCCAAGAGGCGGCCCCATTCAGCGACTGGCAGGTTTGGGAGAAGGACTAGGCATGCTCAGTACAGTCCTCATGGTTTGCCCACTGAGGATCTGTTGTAATGGGCTTAGCAGCAGAAACTCTGGCCCTGCAAGAAGTTGGGGACAAAGACAGTAGTGGAGGACTATGAACAACACATGGGACAGCAAGGCAAAGGCCACATCCTTGACACGCTTTACCAGTGAGCTACAGAACACAGGCACAGCAAGCTCTCTGCTGTTCATCTGTCACCTCCCCGTAACACTTGTTCTCCTGCCAGGGACATTAGGAGATTAGATGACTAGGCTAATTTGAACAATTGGCTTGGCAGTTCTTACAAAACAAAATGTGGGGGATTTGTGGAGTTCTCCTGCCCGCGCCCACTTTGAGAGGGTGATGTGGGTCATAAGGAATGGCTGGACGAGTTAAAAACCACTTGTCTGAACCAAAAGCCAGATAATTCCTTATTGAACCTAAAACTTAACCTTCCTCCTCACTCCTGAATACTTAATGTTTATATCCTCCATCAACAGCACTTGAACCATACATGCTTTAAAAAATAATAATAAAGGTTTTCTTAAGGCTGAATTTAACATTCAAAATACAGTTAGATCTAATTGTGCAATACAGATATAATATGCCTGGAATCTTTGAGGGATGGGACTATAAAGAAAATGCAATGAAGGAGAACAGTCCCACAAAGTCTCTGCCTAACCCTGATTCAAACAGCAGCAGAAAGAAGCCATCGTGCCATCTGATAATGCCAATTTTCAATCCTCTATCATTAAAACAAACAAAAACCCTGGCTCAATACACTGTCTAAAATGAGCTTTCCTACCGAAAGGAACCAAGATCAGTAACAGGCCTTCTATTTAAAGGGAAGCCACCAAAGATGGATCCACTCAACTGGTGATTGATTGACCAATATTTTCTTTCTCTAAGCAAAGCCAGAAACCAACGATTTCAGAGTCATTTAACCTGCAGGTAGAAAATTAATTTCCATGAAGATAGCTCTTGATCAGGTTACAGAATCTATATCATATTTCCTGTAATCTATTATTTTCAATGTTTAAGCTGTATAATACATGTTATACATATATACATATTCAGTGTTTAATACTTAACAAGTATTTAGGAATATTTATTGATATGAATAAGAAATTATGATCACAATTACATAACTAATATTTACAGGGGCCAGCAAATGCTCAATCCTATTGCTACAATGTAGTAGTAACAATGTTCTATGTACTATTATATACTTTATAATATTGTTTCATTTCATCATCAGAACAACACATCTTTTAGAAGAAGAACTTGCAGCTGGAAGAGGCTAAGTAATCTTCTCAATATCACACAGCTGATGAGCTATGGGGCTGGAACTCAGACCCAGGCAAAGTGACCCTGAGCCTACTACCTGAAGTCAACACCCAAGTGGTGCTTCTTTGTATCAGAATGTTCAGGTCAGGACAGCCTCGCCTCAGAGCAAAATCGGCAATATCACATGGGTCAATGGAATTTTTGTTCTACTCAGTATTTTGGAAACCTCAGAACAACAAGATAAAAAAACAAAAGATGCCTTGACCCCTTGTGTCCCCCTCTCTCAATGACAATGTGAAGTTCACTGTTTACTTCGTTTGCTATATGTCTACATGAACCAGCGTAAGGGCTGTGTGTTCACACAAGATAAAACCTAAAATAACTTAAAAATCAACAATAAGAACAACTTTCAGAGGAGCAGTCATCTACCACTCCTTCATGGTTCCTTAGAAACTCAGTATGGCAATCATGAGCGCACCAACCATGTTTACATCTTACACACAAACGCTGGTTAGAGGAGCACTTAGCACGTGGTTCTATGAACGATGATAACTCAAACACTGAAGAAGCCCATCACAGAACACAGGACCACTTGGTCAGGCTAAGCACCAAAGCCCCTTCTGGCTGTGGAATATTATGAGTTCCACAATTCTCACAGGCAAAAAAATATATATATATACACATATATAAAAAACAATAAAAATTCTCACTGGCAAAGCAACTTGGAATAGCAACTTTGTTGTCAGACACACAACTCCACATTTGAATGCAGCGGCCAATACACAACGGAAGGAAATTAATCCATCAGGTCAAACTGAACCGCTCCTTCCTAAGATTTTTGCATTCTCTGATGCTGTCACTCAAAAGACAAGACAGGAAAAAAGATCACTCTAGAAACCAAAAAATAAAAAAGTGGCAGAAAAAAACCTGTTTTCTGTAGAATCTTACATAATTTAGTTTTTAACCTCATATCAAACCATTTTTAAAAAGAAACATGCCTACACAAGAGCTCAATTTATTCACTTACAACCTTTAAAAAGCCCAATGGTGTCAAGCGTTACAGCAATCTGAAAGTAATCCTTTTTCTCTTTTTGCTTGCTATAAACAAACTATGAGCTGGAAGGGCTAATATTTCAAGATGAGTATAGAATGTACAGTTTCACTGGCATTGGTTGCTGGATGAGCTTCAGGTAAAAATGCAACTATCCTTCAAGATTTTCTGTGCCAGCCTATGCTACCTTATGCAGTAATGTAAGATTGAGGTAGGGAAGAGCAGAACAAGAAACCAATATGGCCTCTATCCAAATAACTACGGTTAGAGGACCCCAATCTAGACATCCCTAGCCTCATTTCCTTTATCACGTTTGTCACACTTGTAATTACAGTCTGTTCTGCTATTTTGTGATAGTTGGCAAAGTCAAGAAATTTTGTTTTATCCAAAATGTTACCCTTTTTTCAGTGACGTAAAAAAGAATCAGAGGTTACAGAGGACAGGACTTTCCATCATAAAGTTGTTTTTCTGGACAAATTTCAACAGCAAAGGTATTTTTGTAGTCATAATGCACCTTGCTATTATAAGCTACTATATATAGTAGGCCTTGTGACTATAAGCTGAAAAAATACAAATCAGTTGATCAACACTAACAAAAACCAACCTGATCTCAATTTAGGAGATCTTCAGTGACCCAAAAGACGTCAGTATGGTTCACCTGCTAGCAACATCAGCTTCCCTGGAAGTTTGGTGAAAATGCAGGGCACCTCAGTTTTTATTCTAGACCCACAGAATCTCCATTTTTAACAAAAGCCCTGGGTGATGGCCTTGCAAATTAAAGTTTAAAAAGCACTGCTGTACAAGATCCAAATAAATTACAGCAGATAGCATTCAATGAAAGATCTCAGGGCCAACTAGCAAGCTGCCACTCAAACACTGCAGCTGTACAGAGAGCCGTGTGGCTTGTCATGTGCCGTCGTGTGTCATCATGTGCCCAGGGCCCTCATTTCAATAAAAGCATATTCAGCGGGGGGTCTGTGGAATGCAACTCTACCACATATAACTGGCAGTGTGGGGAACACAATTCATTGTAGGAAAAATTCCCATACTTGTTCTACAACTGATACCTTCATTAGATTGTCAACTCCCAAAGGCAAGGCGGTATTGATTTTTTTCTTCTTGTCAGCAGGATCCCTGGGTCTAGCCCAGGACTAGGTGTGTAGAGGAGGTGCTTAATAAGTTTTGATGAATAAACAAATAAGTGTTTATGACTCATCAGGAAATCTCTGAATTTCAGCCAAATCTCCACTTATCCCTCATGAGTTACTTCCTCCCATTCCTCTCTCTTAAATGACAGGGTTGAATAGGAAGATAACCTTTCAGGTATGTTCCAGTCTCCACATGTTAAGGTGCAAATTATTCAAGAGTGATATTTTCATTTAAATATTGACTTCATTCTGAAGGCACCTGCAAATAAAAACATTAGCTATGGATTGCAGCATTCCACGGATAACGGGCTCCATTGCCATGACTCGTTTTGCCATCAGTCCCTCCAACGCTAGGAGCTGCCTGGCACATTTATTGCTTCTAGATAAATTTTCTTCTTCTGTCTTGGGAATGAGTCTGCCTCTTCACTGAGTGCTATCATTTTTTACTTCTGAGCATTTGCTTCCCACCAATCCTGCCCTCTCTCCCTACCAAGACTCCTAGTCATCACTTCTCATGGTATTGTCTGAACCATCTACACCTAAACCTCTTTGTGAAGATCTGTAACCCCAGGCCTCACCTCAGACCTACAGAATCTGGGGGTGGGACCCAGAAATCTACATTTTTAACTTGTTACCAAGATATTCTTATGCACGTTCAGGTCTGGTTCCAACCTATTTGTCCAAAGACCAATTTGGGTACTATCTACTCTAACAACTCCAATCGCCCATCAGTTCCATTCCCTACCCATCAGTTTCTTCTATGAGCTCAATCTACTTAACAGTAGGGAAATTCATTTTATACCACCTTGCAATGCTTGCTATATTAATTACTGCCTATTATGATTTTGTTCATTCATTATAAAGAAAAGAAATAATAAAATGACTTTATGTCTCATTAGACTATAAATTTCATCACCAGCCACGATTTTTTTTTTCTTTGAGACAGCATTTCAGTCTGCCACCCAGGCTGGAGCGTGGTGGTATGACCATGGCTCACTGCAGCCTGAACCTCCCGGGCCCAAGCGATCCTCCTGCCTCAACTACCAAAGTTGCTGGGACTATAGGCATTCATCACCATGCCTAGATAATTTTTTATTTTTTGCAGAGATGAGGTCTCACTATATTGCCCAGACTAGTCTTGAACTCCTGGCCTCAAGGGATCCTTCTGCCTCAGCCTTCCAAAGTGCTGGGATTACAGGCATGAGACACTGCATCCAGCTAATGGCAACATTTTTTCTTTTTTTAATGAAGACATCAACTTTTTTTGGCCATTACTTTCTCACTGCTCTTACACAAACACACCCTCCTCCAACACAGGGTCACTGCCAGATCTTAATAATATTAAATATTTCACAATAACAAAACACATTGATGAGAAATGCACAGTCTTGTGTTTCAGCTCTTACTCATTCATCAATCTAGTTATCCATGCCAACAGTGAGACAGGTCTGGAGAGACAACTATCAACAAACTCCCTGAGGGTGATGATATTTAATATATTTTCTGCTTTTTAAGGCAACAATTTATCTTTCAAGCATATTTTAGCTTCCAAGCATGCTACCACAGAATCAGGATTGAACCCATTTACTCTGGTTTCTTCATATAAATCCTTATTCTATATGGAGGAAGCCAGGAAAAGATGATAGATAAATTCCATTTAAACCTTCTCTCTGGTTTTCCTCTATCCTCCCCAAAAGATGAGTGTCATCTCTTTAATGTGTGCTCCCATAATACGCTTTGCTTAATCTTGGCACTAAGTTGACTGTGTGATCTTCTATGTGACTATCTCCACCAGGTGATCTTCTTGCAGGTAGAAACTATGGTTGGTTTGTTTTCCTAAGAAAGTCTTTTTCACTAAACTATAACATATATGCAAGGAAAGTACAGAAGTCGTAACTAGAGAACTTGAATTTTCATAAAGGTACATGCATGTGTAAGCACCATCCAGTACAAAAAGCCATCACTTGTACTCTAGGAGTGCCTCAGGGAGTGTCCCTCACACTGCATTTGCAATCACCTTTGAATCTCTCGCAATTGATAGACCTCTGGCTACCTACCCAAAGACGCCAGAAGCTTGCAGATCCATTTTAATTATTGTTGCTTCTAACAGACTACTAAGACTGAAATAGACTTCTCCAGGCCATGAGGCGGTATGAACAGGCAAAGTTGATGTTCCAATCCTATGACATTATCACTGTGACTGACGCATCAGAAGCTCTCTCCCACAGCATGGAAGACCATTTAAGGTAGAAGTACTCTGCTCAGCAAGCGTGTGCAGATCCTGTAGAATTAACTGACTGTTTCCATCAGAATAACTTCATCACAAACCCAGCTGGGGGAAAACAAAGCTGTTATACATGATTCTAATCCCAGATCCCCAAAGTACAGGAGGATGCCAGTATGATCCCAAACAAACTGGGAAGAAAAGGCCATTGTTTTTTGATATTTTGGTATATTTTACAAGGAGAGTAAGAGGAGATTCTATTATATAATTCACAGATTTGTCAACCGACCATCTCCCCTGCAGGAGGAATTTCTGGCTTTGCTTTAGAATGCTTTAAAATCAATTTCCAGCATTCATTGTGCAAATGAAGCACTGTCCTCACATTACAACAGGAAATGTGACTGCAGGTAATAAGGAGCAGCCAAGACTCAGGAAGGATGATCTGGAGCCAAAAGGTCAGAGGCAAATAATTCCCATCAATCCCTGAATTGTTTTCTTCAATAAGAGGCTGAAACAAAAAAAAAAAAAAAAAAAAAAAAAAAAAAGAAGAAGAAGAAGAAGATGAGGCATCTATACTTTCCCACTTAGACCTCATGAACAATAATAGCCCATAAATTATTTCTAGCTGGAAAAATTGGCTAGAAATGGTAGACAGATTACAGCATTTTCCTGGGCAACCACCCCCACTTGAGGCGCCATGTGTACATGGGGTACCTCTGTCACCATGGCCAAAGCTGCTTAGACACAAGGCCACAAAATATTATTTTACACACTCATTCCACAAATATTTATTGAGCATCTTTTAAGTATCAGACATTCTTCCAGATGCTGAGATAGAATCCCTGTATTCATGGTGTTTACATTCTCTTTGGGGAAACAGCCATAAGAAAGTCACAAATAAATACAATATGATGTCAGACAGTGGCAAGTGCGCAGAGAAAAAAGAAAGCAGGGTAAGAGAACAGAAAAAGTTGACAGTGAGTGCCTTTTTAGAGAAAGCTGTTTGGAAAGGCCCCTGTGAAGGGCAAATGTCTGTGAATACAGCCACCAGGCTGAGGAAACAGTGACTGCAAAGGCCCTGAGGCAAGGACGATACAGCCACTCAGGCTGAGGAAACATCAAGTGCAAAGGCCCTGAGGCAGGGACAATCTTAGTGTGTTGACAGCAACTACAAACAGCAGTGTCTGAAGCCAAGCAAGCAAAGGAATGAGAATTTTTAAGACACTGTAAACCAAGGAAACAACTTTGAATTTTATCCTCAGTGTGTGATGGGAGTCATGAGAAAGTTTTAAGCACAGAAATGACAATATGTAGCTTATATTCTTAAATTACTACTCTGCTTGTTCTATGGAGATCAGACTGTAGGGGGGGCAAGGATTGAGACCAGGAGACCAGTTAGAAGACTAGTATCATGGTCCAAACAAGAACCAATGGTGACTCGGAAAAAGGTGACAGTGATAGATGAGAAGCAGTCAGATGTAGGATATATTTCAAATATAAGTCAAGAAGATTTACTGAGGGACTAGATTAGGGCATGAAAGAGAGAAGCCAAAAAAAGACTCCAAGGTTTGGATAGATGTGGAGAAATTAGAACCCTTGTACACTGTTGGTGAGATTATAAAATGAAACAACTGTAATGGAAAACAGTATGGAGTTTCCTCAAAAAATTAAAAGTAGAGCTACTATATAATCCAGTAATTCCAGTTCTGGTATATAGCCAAAGAAGTTAAAAGCAGGGTCTCAAAGAGATTTGCACACCCACGGTCACAGCAGCAGTAATCACAATCGTCAAAAGGTAGAGGCAACCCAGATGCCCACTGATAAAAGAATGGATAAACCAAACATGGTGTATACATACAGTGGAGTATTATTTCACCTTAAAAAGGAAGGAAATCATATTACATGCTACAACACTGATGAACTATTAAGACATTCTGCTATGTGAAATAAGCCAGTCACAAAAACACAAATAGAATATGACTCCACTTATATGAGGTATCTAAAGTAGTCAAATTCATAGAAACAAGAATGTAGAATGGTAGTTACTAGGGGCTGGGAAGAGCAGGAAAAGGGGACTTATTGTTTAATGCAAACAAAACTTCAGATTTGCACGATGAAAAAGTTTTGGAGAGCTGTCTCACAACAATGTGAATATGCCTAACACTACTGAACTTTACACTTAAAAATGGTTAAGATGGTAAATTTTGTATTATGTGTTTTTACCACAATTTTTAAAAAATGAAACTCACATTATCTATTATGCTCGTGATATCAGTAAATAAAAATATGAAGCATCCTGATTAGCAAGACATTAAAGATCTATTTTACTTCATCAGTGTCACATGAAGCTTTCAAATTTGCTTTCATTAATAATATATATACCATATTAGAACTATAATATATGCATATAATTTTAAAGTATTAATATTGAACCAAGAATTTGACTCCAAGGTTTAAATAACTGGATAACTGAAATTGCCATTTACTGAGAAAAGACTGGGAGAGGCAGGTTTATGAGGAGGAAATCAAGTGGTCTATATTGGGTATAAGTTTGAGATGCCTATGAGACATATCCCAATGGAGATGTGGAGTAGGATGTAGTGTATGTGAGTCTGGAGTTCAAGGGAGAGGTCTAGGCTGAAGACAGAAACTTACGAGTCTTCAGCATCAAGACAGCATTTAAAGTCATAGGACTGGACCAGCTCAATAAGCAAAGTAAAGAAAGAGATGAAGACTGAGCACTCAGCCCTAGGAGACTCACAAGTAGACTTAGGATAACCAACTCATGAGCTAGGATTTAGGGATATGAATTAGACTCAGTGAAGTCTAATTCATATCCCTAAATTCATAGTAGGTGCCTGAGCCACAAAACTGCATAAAATTAAAGTTGATGTGGCCGCAAAGGGTCATAAGAGCGGGGAGGGGGGCAGAGGGGAAGAAAGAGAGAGGAGCAGAGATGAGAGAAGGGTCTTAAAGTCTAACATCTAGCAGTCCCAGTTCTGGTGAGACCTGCCCATTCCAGGTTTCCTATTTTTACAGGCCTGTGAGTTTGCCTGTTCTGTTTATGGTAATTCTCAAGCAACTTGAGTGGGTTTCTGTTCTTTACCCCCAAATATTCCCTGATGAAGGCCTAAAGAAGGGAGACAACACATGTGGTAGTAAGAAGTGAAATCAGGCCGGGTATGGTGGCTCACACCTATAATCCCAGCACTTTAGGAGGCCCAGGCAGGAGGATTGCTTGAGCGCAGGAGTTCAAGACCAGTCTGGGCAACACAGCAACTCTACATAAAATTTTAAAAACTTAACCAGGTGTGGTAACATGTGCCCGTAGTCCCAGCTACTTGGGAGACTGAGGTGGGAGGATCGCTTGAGCCCCAGAGGTCAAGGCTACAGTTAGCTGTGATCATGTCACTGCACTCCAGCCTGGGTGATGGAGCAAGACTCTTTCCAAAGAAAGAAAAGAAAGAGAAGAGAAGAGAAGAGAAGAGAAGAGGAAGAAAAGAGAAAAAAAAGAAAAAGAAGTGAAATTACTTGTCATCAATAAAAATTCTAAATCTTATGTGGTGAACTGCATCATTTAGCCCCAGCTCTTCACTTTTCCTTGTATCCATGCCCTCTGACATGAAACTCTGTAATGCCAATTGACCATAGGTGGGCTAGCCGGCTCTGCCCCTTGACTTCGGACTCAGCCCAAAGAGACATGTTTTGGTCAGCAGACATATCACAAACAAAGCCTTTATGGACTTGTGCACTGGGCTTGCTCTCTAGAGCCGCTGTCATTGCCACAACGCTGGAGAATGAGAGACAGACGGAGCAGAGCCAAGTCATTCAGTCACTTCACTCTGTCTAACAGCAAGCCAACCCTCAGGCACATGGGCAAGCTCACCCAAGATCAGCAGAGCCTCTGTGACCCAGACACACATGCAGAAAAAACACTTCCTGTTGTGTCTGCCTGAGGTTTTGGAACTGCTATGTGGCAGAGATAACTGATGCATCATATATAAAAACACACTTGGATTTGATCAACTTTTTTCTTATCCAGTTATCACCACTGATACGTGGGGACAACTTGGCTTCCCAAAATGGCCAAATATGGACAGAAAGTAATTGATAGAGCAAGAAAATGGAGCTTTAAAAAAATCTAGATTATACAGAATGTGGCTGATCTATCCACAGCTACTGTAGAATTAAATATCATTTTAAGGTTTATTGTAAAATAAATATAAATAAGCAAAATAATACAGAAGGCTATCAGGCATCTGGATTCTCCTATTCATCATTTGCTGTACAGGTGGTTAAAAAGTAAAAAAGCAGTCTCTTGTTTCCTTTTAAGAAACAGTCTTTAATTCTTGTAGCATAAAAATATTATTCATCTTCAATGAGTGGTTACATGGTCTACTTGTACATGTTAGGTCAGATTGTACACTGGCTTCCAAAAGCATTACTTAAAGGATGATTTTTAAATACACTCACATTAGCATTGCTTTCTTAAATGCTATTCACAGACTATAAGAAATTTTTAACATAGAAATAGCTATTTTATGAGAAGTGCAAATGTTCATGATTAAATGAAATTAACATTTCAGTAGTGTATCCTTTTAATTTGATAATATCATGAGGCTCAGGAACTTAAGAAGTTTGAAAGAAGTCTAATGACCTCACATTTGCCTCAGATAAAGTTTGAAATCTAGCCACATTTTCTTTCAGCAACTATATTTGTTTTCCATAGTGAAATAGTAAGCCTCAAAGTATGAGTGTAAAAATACGCAATTCTCCAAAGTGAAGGGTAGCACAATTGTGGCTATTATACTTGGGACTCATTAACTCAAGAATATCAGTAAATACCAGCCCTCCACCAACCACCAGTTTAAAAATGTTAAACTCCCACAAGAAGTTCTTTCCTTGAACCTGAATATAATTGTCTTAGGTCTTTAATAGCCATTCAAAAAATTAAATATGCATAAATGCATTCAACAGTTGGTCTTCAAAAACCACAGCTATTCTAGAGTTCAATGTGAACAAAGTTTAAGGTTAAGAACTGATTTCTAAAACTATGCAACTCCCATGACAAGCTGGAAGATCTGTTCTCAAATACCAGAACACTCATGCACCCTTTTAAAGACATCTCTAAAACAGCCGTGTTACCTGTGCTTGCAAACACATGGCGTCATTGCTTCCCAGTTTTTAGATCATAGGTTCCAGGATCCCTCTTACTACACAAGAAGAAAGTAAAAGGCATTTCTAAAAGGCATCAGAGATTTGAGTTTAAGAGCCTTTAGTTTATGGATGAGGCCAACACAGAGGATCAGCAATGCACAAGCTTGTCACACACCGTTTCGTATGTTGATGCTCAATGTTCATTTTTCCACAGAAAAGGAAGTCATAAAAATGATTTGACTTATAAAAACATAAAACGTCATTTGTTTATAAATCTATAAACATACTGTTATACTGTTAGAATACTAGAAACTGTTTTAAAATGTTTCAAAAATCAAATTTTATATGGCTAAATATAAGGAAACACATCTTCCACACTGTCACCAAAATTAACTTTCTTTAAAATAAAAACAAGGCAAAATTTAATGATGCCACTTTCCAGCTTAAAAACTCTCATGGGATCCCCCTGGATTCTATGAGATAAAAGTTCATGTACCTTGAAGAGAGCAAAAAAGAACCTGCCCCATTCAGAGTTTGGATACTTGTCTCCACCCAAATCTCATGCTGAAATGTGATCCTCAGTGTGAGGGGTGGGGCCTGGTGGGAGGTGATGAATGGAGTGAGTTCTCTAGAGATGTGGTCATTTAAGAGCGTGTGACCCCCTCCCCATCCTTCTCTTGCTCCTGCTTTTGCCATGTGACATACCTTCCACCATGGCTAAAAGTTCCCTGAGGTCTCCCCAAAAGCTGAGCACATGCCAGCACCATGCTTATACAGACTGCAGAACCGTGAGCCAATTAAACCTCTTTTCTTTATAAATTGCCCAGTCTCAGAGGTATTTCTTTATAACAACGCAAGAAAAGCCTAATATGCTCATAGAGCCCTCATCAACATTTTCAGCCTCATCTGGAACCATACCTGCCTGACACCTGGCTCCCTCTATTCCAGCCACACAACATGGCTCATTCCTTACTCAGACTATGGCCTTCCATATCTCCTTGATTTTGCAGGCTGCGTTACCTTTGCTGGAGTGCCTCTGCCCACCTAGTCACTATCTATCCATGTGGCAAGACCTTCAAGATCTTGAAGCCATCCCTGCCTTCTTAGCCCAGACACACCTCCTTTTCCCACACAGCTCCCTATATTACCAGCTACGCTTCACATTGTCAATTAGTTCTTCACACAACTATCTGCCCCTTTTGGGTGAGGTTAGCTCCAGGGCAGAAATAATGCCTTAATCCAACTTGGGATCCCCTGGCACCTGGCACATAATAGGTGTTCAGCAAAGCTCTGTGGAGTAGCCAGAAGAAAAGGGGAGAAGAATAAAAGAGAAGTTAAAATAGAAAAAGATGAAAGCATGCAGTCCTAAAAGACAGTAAGGATCTCAGCAGTGGAGTACACCTAGTTTTTACTTTGTCTCAGTTCACCCCAAAGTTTTTGATTTTGTCTTCTGAGGTTCTCCGAAACAACATCACTAGCTACCACAAAGTTTTAACACAAACTCTATGTAATGACCCTGGCCTCCAGGGCCCAACTATGTAAAAATCACAGACTCTTAATCTCCTTTTCTTCTCAGGTCTGTGCCTTCAGGCTCCCCCACCTTCACCCTACTGCACGAACTTTGGCATAGATTTCCAGTGACCACATACCTGATAAATCTAATGAGCAGCAGTCTCACCTCTATTATTTGACTTATTGGGAGTGATGATAGTGTCTATCATTGAACCTCTCACACCTTTAAGAACTAGCTCAAGGTGGGGCTCACACCTGTAACCCCAACACTGTGGGAGGCCAGGGCAGGTGGGTCATTTGAGCTCAGGAATTCAAGACTAGCCTGGACAACGTGGTGAAACCCCATCTCTACTAAAAGTACAAAAAAATTAGCTGAGTATGGTGGCACATGCCTGTAGTCCCAGCTACTCGTGAGGCTGAGGTGGGAGGATCATTTGAGCCCAGGAGGAGGAGGTTGCAGTGAGCTGAGATGGCACCACTGCACTCCAGCCTGGGTGGCAGAGTAAGATCTTGTCTCAAATAACAAAAAAAAAAAACTAGCTCAAGTGTCACTTCCTCTGTAAAGCCTTCCATGACCCATCCTAGCCCCCAAGTCCACTGCACATGGTTGACTATTGTCTTCATTTGCCTATCTCTAACCTCAGTTTGGACTTGGAGTCTAGCATGTTCTATGTTATACTGCAAACCATTATCAACACGTCTCCTTTTCCACAACAATTTAAGTTGCAAGAAAAAAGGAACTGATCTTCTTAGGCTTTATCTTCCCCCCTCCAACCTGGAGCATTACACAAATTCAACAAGGAATTACTCCATTAGCAATCACATCTTTTCTCCTGATCACTAGTGCTTCAGGAATGGATAACAGTAAGAGCGAAAGAAAAATACTGGCAACAAAGTATGAAATTGTCCAGTGTTATCCAGGTAAGAATTGAAGGTGAGACTCCATTTCTCTTCAATTAATGCTAATTGAACACATTACAGGCCACACCCTACGAGCTTTCCACATATCAACTTAATCCTCACAACATTCCAATGAAATAGACATTATTATCCCCATTTTACAGATGGGGAAACTGAGGCAAAGAGATTAACTGTCTTTCTTGAGGTCATACAAGTCATAAGTGGCACTGCCAGGATTCAATTCAGGCAGTCTTAACTTACATTGCATTACCTCTCAAGATATACACCTAGGAGAAAGACTGTGGAACGGAAGATTGCCTAAGCTGAACAGAGAAAGAGAGAGGAAAAGAAGAGAACATGATAAACACTCAACTCTCCTGAGGAGGAAATTAAGAGAAGGAAAACTGGTCCTGTCGGCTCTTGGTGCCAACAGAATATCTAGTAGTGCCCAAGGCCCAGGCCCAGGTTGGCTGATTATAGGTCAGAGTTGCACGGGAACAATGAAGGGAAGGTGGAGAAAGAATCTACATTGTATTCAGGAGGTTAGGAACCTGGGAAACATCTCTATTTTTGCGGTGTGTTTAAGCATGTGTGTGTGTGTGTGTGTGTGTGTTTCCCCGTTCACGCATCCTGGGCCAAAGAGTCCTGGCTATTTCTCCCCACTCTCAACTCTGACCTGGCTCTGAACTCTAATTCTATCTGGCCTCACTTGGCTGAACTGACCCACCTATTCCTTACCTTTAAGCTCTTTATTTATTCAGAGCTGAGGTTCTAGGAGCTGATTCAACAGATAGAGGTTTGCTCATAGTAGAGACTGGAATAAAGGTCAATAAATTCTGAGAAAACAATTCCTGTGCAATAAACTACCACTCGTACATAAAGTCAGAGTTCATTAAGGTAACTGTCCGTCTGAAAAGCAATTATTAGACTCACGAGTTGAGGGTGGCTCTTAGAAGATCTATCCAACAGGAGAAGGAATGAACATAGCCTTGGAAAAGTCTGAGGTTCAGTTTCCAATTTGGCTCTGAATTTGGCTTACGAATTCTTACAAGTCACTGACATTTTATTTGTCCTCTGAATTTATAGATTTCCTCTCCATCTCCAACATACTTTTAAGCAGTTCATTTGAGGATATGTTACAGCTCATTGTACAGGGATTTGGCTACCAGGAAAAGCAATGGGCAAGATGGGGCCAGCATTACACCACTCAGATTCATTAGGAGTGAAGCTGAACTTCCTGGCACAAACCTTAGGTCAAAATGGCAATAAATGAAACGGACAAGGAAACAACTGCAGCCTAATGTTCTCAAACATCAATATCGCTTTTGATGTTAATATACTTAGTGGAACATGAAAATCACTTTTCAAACCACTTGGACATTCATCTCCGAATTTCTGAAGTTGCGCTCACTTTAATTCCCTAGAGGTTGACATTTTAATTCTGTTTCAATATCAATCACATTTCTGCTTAGCAGAGAGTCAGTGGTTCAATTGTTTGTAGAATCCAATCTAGTTCAAAAGAGAATTGGTAGCCATTCCGATCTTCCTCTTGGGGAGATAATCAATACAGCCTGCTCTCTGTGGGAACACGCTCTCCTGCAGGCCAAGGGGAGATGCTGACCCCAAGCAGGAAGGAGAAAGACTGTTTATTTCTTGGCACCAGGAGGCAAAATTTAATTTAACTTTAAGTGTCCATGAGCTTTTCATCCTCAAAGTGCTTCACAAATATTAACTAATTAATCTTCTCAGTACTGCTGCATATTACATAAGCTCTTTCAGGGATAAAGAACAAGGGAGGCATTGAATGGACCAGGTGGTAGAATTAGGAAGATAAGAAACTAACCTCACAATGAGAAACCTTTTACCTGGAGGTGCTATTAGTGGTTAGGGCAGACTGCAGTGCTAGTGGTTGTGACTATTCTATCAATTCTAGCAGTTTAAAATCAGTAAGAAAAATAATGCTGAAACTAGGGCTGCAGTGATAATGAGCTGAAGGTTCTTTCTGGAACTAAGCCTCAGTTCCCTCAACTGTCAAGTGAAGCTGCTTACAGAACAAACTCCAGAGGGTGCTTATGAGGAATCAACAAGGTGACACATTCAAGATCTTATCACAGAGAAGCCTACCAGTGCTCAGTACACACCAGCTGTTATTAAATAAAAAAGGTGCCATGGCTTCCAGGTGTCTGAGCAAAAAATGGGTTAAACAGCTTCAAAATGTTTGCAGGTATTGTCCGTATTTTCATTTGTGAGAGACAATGAATTTAGCCAAATTGTATGCACCTCTTTCATGAGTTGAACTGTGTCCCCCCTATAAAATTTCTATGCTGAGTGTTACAGCTCTTTTAGAATTTGTCTAGTGCTGGAAAACCCCTTTTTTAAACTCCTATGTTGAAGTCCTAACCCTCAGTAGTTCAGAAAGTGTCTCAGTCAGTTCAGGCAGCTGTAACAAAATATCACAAACTAGGTGGCCCATAAACAACAGAAATGCGTGTCTCAGAGTTCTGAAGGCCTGGAATTCCAATATCAAGATGCCAGCAGATTCGGAGTCAGGTGAGGGCCCACTTCCTGGTTCACAGATGGCACCTTCTTGCTGTGTCCTCCCATGGTGGGAGGAACAAGGGGGCACTAATCCCCACCACCTCTCAAAGTCCCCAGCTCCTAACACTACCTTGGTTATCAGGTTTCAACATAGGAATTTCAGGACAAAAACATGCGGAATGTGACTCATTTGGTAATTCATTCATTACAGATGTCAATAAGATGAGTTCATACTGGAGTGGGGTGGGACCTATTCCAACATGACTTAGATTCTTATAAAAAGGGTACATTTGGAGAAGGCCACACCTGCACAAAGAACACATGCAAACATGAAGGCAGAAGAAATAGAGCAGAAGCCAAGGAATGCGAAAGACTGCCTGTCAACCACCAGGAGCTAGGCAAGAGGCATGACGGATTTCTTCCCATGTCTTCAGAAGAACCAATCCTGGCCGAGCACGCTGGCTCATGCCTGTAATCCCAGCACTTTGGGAGGCCGAGGAGGGTGGATCAGCTGATGTCAGGAGTTCAAGACCAGCCTGACAAACATGGTAAAACCCCGTCTCTACAAAAATACGAAAATTAGCTGGGCGTGGTGGTGCGTGCCTGTAATCCCAGCTACTCAGGAGGCTGAGGCAGGAGAATAGCTTGACCCCGGGAGGTGGAGGTTGCGGTGAGCCAAGATTGCGCCACTACACTCCAGTGTGGGTGACACAGTGAGACTCTGTCTCAAAAAAAAAAAAAAAAAAGAAACCAACCCAGCTGACACTTTAATTTAGGTGACACAATAAATTTCTGTCATTCAAGCCATTCAGCTTGTGGTACTTTGTTGCAGCAACCCTAGCAAATGAATAAAACCTCTATATACGATCAGTTTTGTTTAATAAACAACCATGAACCCACCAAATCCTGCACACAAGCATACTGGTCTGTGGAGTCACAGGTACTCAAAAGTATCCTGAATGAAAAAATCTAGCACCATTCGATCTTGATGCCAAAGAGAGTAAAGGGAGCACTGGACATCAACACAACTCAGGGTACCAGAATCAAGCACCCTGCAATTTGGTAGGAAATCAAATTTTTATCACCCAAACTTTACGTGGCTTATAAAAACCCAACTTATGTAATAATTCTCAATATGCATAGAGAGGACAATTTTTTTTTTTTTTTTTTTTTTTTTTGAGACAGGGTCTCGTTCTGTCACCCAGGCTGGAGTGCAGCGGTGTGATCACAGTTCACTGCAGCCTCGACCTCACAGGCTCAAGAAATTCTCCTACCTCAGCCTCCCAAGTAGCTGGGACCACAGGTATGCATCACCGTGCCCAGCTCATTTTTTTCATTCTTTGTAGACGTAGGGTCTCCCTATGTTGCCCAGGTTGGTCTTGAACTCCTGGGATCAAGCAATCCTCCTGCCTTGGTTTTTCGAAGTGCTGGGATTACAGGTGTGATACCCAGCCAACAAAGTAATTTTTACATGGTCTTCACTACTCCTGAGGTATGCATGGGCCAAGACACACCAATTGGCTCCCTGCTGTTCAGCTTTCTTACTGTTTCTCCAACACTGCACGTACCTACACCATGGCTTTTACCCTTGGTGTTCCTGATGCTAGCATACCACGTCCCCATGGATTCATGTGGCCAGCTCTTCCTAAACTTGTAAGTGTCAACCTCTATGTTACCTCCTCCAGAAGATCTCCCCAACTGCCCTATCTAGTGCTGGCCCACCCATCCCACCCCCAGTCATGCTGCATCACATCATCTTTATTTTATATTCTTTCCAGTGTTTATCACTCTGATGTAATCTTGTTCATCATGTATTGTTTGCTTCTCGGTGTCTCACACCACTAGATTGTAAGTTCTATGAGGGCAGAGACTACATCTGTCTCACTCAGCACTATCTCCAGTGCTTAGCATGATGCACAATGCACTGCATGAACTTGATATTTTTTGAATGAATGCATACCACCTTCAAAGGTGAGTCATTTTTAGCTAAGTGCAAAGTCTTGCAGTTTATTCAAGGGAGAACCACTAGCCGGTGCAATTATAAGATCCTGGAAAATCTCAACATACAAGGTTGGCAAATCTAAAACCTGAGATATTGGTAATGCATATTTAAATGATCCCTACTATAAACAATTTGTTCAATGTAATATAAACAGGCCAGACAGTCCTTCCTAAGTAATCTTAGTGTAAACAATTAGTCCAACTGCTTCACTCACTATCTTTTTGCACATACTATCAGTAAAATAGTATGTGCAAACAAAACAAATAAAATTAAAATTAAGAAACCACAAGTCAACCTTTTAATAAAACTGGGACTATTACAATCCAAAATGCAAACCTACTTATTGCAACTTAACATTATTGTCTAATAATTTTTCTTATAAAAAAAGAAATTGAGAATTATTATTAGAATAGCAGATATTTTGATGAGCTGTATCTAAATTCCAGTCTTTCACAGCAGGCTTGTGCAACCCACGGCCCAGGATGGCTTAGAATGCAGCCCAACGCAAATCTGTAAACTTTCTTAAAACATTATGAGATTTTTTTTTGCATTTATTTATTTAAGCTTATAAGCTGTTGTTAGTGTATTTTCCGTGTGACAATTCTTCTTCTAACATGGCCCAGGGAAGCCAAAAGATTGGACACCCCTGTTTTACAGGTTCAAAATGTAAACAAATGTTAAAGACAAAATTGAATAAATGTCAATGGCCTAGGAGCTCAATTCAACTTGTCTAAATCATTCCTCTAAGAAAAATAGCCATCCTGAGTCATGAGCTCTGAATCCTCAATGTGACCTTTAGAGCAAAACAAACAGTTATCTGTTTATATTTTAAAATAGTTATTGGCAGGTCTATTGCTCATGTTCTTTTAACCCACGTTAAATTAAAAAATAAATTCTTTAAGTCATTCAGGTTAAACCATGAATATTACAAACCAATGCTATGATTAAAAATAATAATAATAAAGAAGTCCCCAGACCAATTTAACACCACCCCAAATCCACTCAGATCCAAAAATCAGAGTTAAATTAACTAATATACATTCTTTCTTATTTTCTCCTTTCCTCTTCTTTTTGGCCTATATTGAGCATTGGACCCAAAAAAGTAAGTTGGAACCTAGAAATGTAGTGAGTTTCAGTTCTTAGGACACATATTACATAAAATTATGTATTTGCAAAAGTCAGAAGGTTTAAAACCCCACTCCCTACCTGCCAAAAAAAAAAAGCTGGAAAGCTGGTCAAATCAAGCTGGGATTTCTTGAGCCATTATTAACCACTCGGTCACATTATCATTATCAGTCACTGGAATTCGTCGTATATTTTTAGGACAGTACAGGTAGACAATGGGAAATTCCATGTCGTCCTTCTCCATTAGGGCAGCTGCTGCATTTGTTAAGATGGAATTTCACTCTCATCATTATCAATTACAGAAAGAATCAGCTACTAGGCCAAGCAGATCATCTCATTTCATATGAGACTACTTATTCAAAACGACTCAGCACTTACAAACATACACTACATACAGACAATCAGCAAATCACAGCTAACCAGGTCAGCTGCTGAAAATAAATCAGGAGACATTAAACCCAAGATTCTCCTCCTCGTTCTATGGACATCTCCAGCAGAATCAATGAACACAGGACCTAAGGCATCAGCCTGCATCCTCAAAGCAGCAAGGGGCCATCTTGAAATCAATTCACTGGCCTCCAGGTTGTCTAGGATCCTGGATTCAAAGCACCTATGTTTCAGCAAAATTCTAAAGGTTAAAAGAACACCAACAAAAAGCCAATCAAACGAAGATAGAGTTCTAGAGCATTCACTAACCACTCAGTCACGTTATAATAAGCCACTGTCGCCTCTATTTCTTCCCTCCATGAGACCTTGGGGATAGATTAAGTGGCAGAGGCTAAATTACTGTATCTACTACCCACATGCTAAAGTTAATCTGTTCCTCCAGAACTGTTCAAGAAGATTCTTTCAAGGCTGTAATGTGACTAACATTTTTTTCTTTCTCCTTAAAAGAAAAAATCCATATCCAGTTCTCTCTTCTTCCAGAGAAAGTTTAATATGAAAGTCGCCTCTTATGCTTCTGGATTATTCCATAAACACATGATTTAAAGAAAGAAGGAAAAAACAAATACTATTCAATTTGGTTTTTCCTTCTTTCTTTAAAAATAGTAGTCAGGGGCCGGGCACGGTGCACGCCTGCAATCCCAGCACTTTGGGAGGCCGAGGCGGGCGGATCACAAGGTCAGGAGATCGAGACCATCCTAGCTAACATGGTGAAACCCCGTCTCTACTAAAAATACAAAAAATTAGCCGGGCGTGGTGATGGGCACCTGTTGTCCCAGCTACTCGAGAGGCTGAGGCAGGAGAATGGCGTGAACCCAGGAGGCGGAGCTTGCAGTGAGCCAAGATTGCACCACTGCATTCCAGCCTGGGCGACAGAGCGAGACTCCATCTCAAAAAAAAAAAAAAAAAATGGTAGTCAGGAAGTTGATATAAACATTCAGCATTAAGAACTCCACAAAATAATAAATAATGTATGTGTATACCATCAATAAAATTTTATTACCTTTTTTAAAAAAATCTACATAATATTCTGAGACCCGAGAAAGAACCTTATTACATTAACTGGGGGAGGTGCCTTTACCTTTTATTGGTGAAATATAAGAAAAAGTAGCCTACAATTTGCTCCCCACGTTTTGTTTGTCCATCTGTGCATCCACCAATCCATATATATGCCAAATGCAGTATTTCTGTGCTGCAGTTACTTAAGCATTTCTTAATTTATGCATAAGCCAAGTACTATTCTAAGGTTGTTTCAAATAGTATACTATTTAATCTGATGAGCCAGGACTATTTTCTCCATTTTACAGATGAGGAAATTGAGACAGAGAGAGGTTAAGTAAGTCACCCAAAATCACAGAGCTATTTAGTAAGACAGCCAGAGTCAAAACCAAGCAGTCTGGCTCTAGAATTCATGCTCTGAACCAGTACATAACACTGCCTCTTAGGAGCGGAGACTAGCATGTCAAATTGGGAGGCCCTATATAGTTTAGTGATTAAGGGTATTAGAAAGACCTTGTTCCTATACAGGCTGTCATTTACTAGCTGGGTGACCCTACACAAAGTTACCTAATCTCCCTGGGCTTCAGGTTCCTTTTGTGGATTATACGGATTCTCCCACAGTGTGTGGTATGGATAAAAATAATTTAAAACACTTAGTAAAACAGATAGCTCCTAGTAAAGAATCCATTAACTATTAGCTTTAAAAATAATTACTTCCATGTGGCAAAATGCTTTGGCAGGCATGTCCACAAACTGCCCTCTCTGATTAGACTCAAAAATACCGGAGAACAATTATTTTTACTCATCTTGGCATGCAAAGAATTGTGCCCAAAATAACTGATATGTAAAGGTTCCTGCATTTGAGATGCTTAAATTTAGTCATTAAAAGCAAGTTTTTATAAAAATATACTTACAGAGAACATAAGACTTTTAAAACATATAAAGTTGTCTATACTTTTTAACCTTTAAAGTTTTTAAAGCAAATTAAAACTTTTTGAAAATTTTTAACCAAATTAATGCATGCACACATTTTTAACATCAAATATTATTCAGTAAGTCAATGGCATGATAAAAAGGAAAAGGGGACTATTCAAGGTTAAAAGACTCAGAAGAGACTAGAGAGACATAACACCCATACACAAGAGGGGGCTTTGTTTGGAACCTCATTTGAATGTATTAACTATTTTAAAAAACAGCTTTTTCAGGTGGGCACAGTGGCACAAGCTATAGTTAACTACTCAGGAGGCTAAGGCAAGAGGATCATTTGCACCTAGGAGTTTGAGACCAGCCTAGGCAACATAGCAAGACCCCATCTCTAAATAATACTGCTAATAATAAAATTAAAAAGTATTTTTTTCAATCAAACAAAATTCAATATGGTAATAAGGAACTGTTAGTTTTATTAGGTATGATAATAGTATTGTGATAATGGTATTGTGATTATGATAATGGTATTATCTAAGTAGATGTCCTTTTTCTTGAGATGCATTTGGAAGTATCTGGGGTCAAATGGCATGATATTTGAATTTTTTAAGATACCAGCAAAAAAAAGAAAAAAGACAGATGAAACAAAAATGGTAAAATGTGGAATACTGTTAAGTCTGGTGGGTTCTTGGGGGCTAACTGTATCACTCTATTTTTCTGGATTTGAACCTGCACCAGGAGCTCCTTTTCCCAAATGCCTCTCCAGAGAAGACATATTCATAGTTCTTTTATTTCCTAGTCATTATTTTCCTTTTAAAAAGATTGCTATTTACTTGCCTATGTATGTTTTCATTTTTTAAAAAAGTAGTCCCTTTAATTCCTGTTGCATCACCTACAATAGCTCTTAACGGCCCAACTTTGATATTATTAGAGCCCTCTTCACTTTTCCACATCTTTCCATTCCTTACCATCTACTGTTTATATTTTTACTTTTATATCATTGAGGTTGATTAGCATTACTGTTTTATAACCACAAGCTTTGTACTTTGTCTATAAATTGATTCTGTGTTTATATTATAACCAGGTAAACATTTTCTACACATCTCAAATAATATAATATGAATACATTTCAATTTTAGCTCAGTTTCACTTTTTCCTGGAGTTTCTAATTGCTTTTATTTTTCCTCGCACCATTTGCCGTTAGTATGTCCTTAACTTTCTTCAAACTCTTCATCATATCAGGCCTTCTATTGGGTAGCTGTATGTCCAATTAAGATTTTCCCCCTACATCTTAGATATGTTAAACCTGCCAAATGATGGAAGAAATTCTAACTCAGAATATCTATTCTTAAGCATATGTTCCAATTTTTTAAACTGAATTGAGAAGCTGGCCAGTTTGAGAATGGTCCAAACACTTTTATAAACTTATTCTGAGGGGACAAATGATGTTCTTGTAGGAAAGAGAAAATAAAGTGAAGGAGGTGGTTTTAAAAAGAAGCTTATGTGGATGTAATAAAATTCACTTTATAACTAGAGGGTTTCACCATAAATTTATGAATACCAGTGAATTTATAGTGAGTGCTAAAATAACCATATTTTTTAGAAGGGAGGTATGCATCCACATGAAACTCTAATTACATTTACATTTAGAATAATTGGGAACACCCCTACCCCCATCTGGCTTCTGAGTCATATCCCTACACTATAACTTTGATAGAGGAAAAAAAGTATAAAATCTGCAAAAATAATGCAAAGGAAAAAGAAACCTCAAACAATTAGTTTACAAACAATGCCAAGTGCTAAATAAATATATAATCCTTGAAGCTTGAAAGCCACAGATCACTATTCAGAGGTCTGTCCAAAGCTTTAGCCAAAATATTTCATCAAAAGCAAGCCCAACTGAACACAAGCAAAAAGGAAGTATCATGGGCAGCCTGGGCAACATAGCAAAAACAAAAAAGAGTGGGGGGTGGTGAATGACATAGTGGTATGGTTTGGCTGTGTCCCCACCCAAATCTCATCTTGAATTTGTAGCTACCATAATTCCCACTTGTCGTGGGAGGGACCTGGCAGGAGGTAACTGAATCATGGGGGCAGGTCTTTCCCATGCTGTTCTTGTGATAGTTAATAAGTCTCACAAGATCTGATGGTTTTATAGAGGAGAGTTCCTCTGCACATGCTGTCTCTTGCCTGCCACCATGTAAGATGTGTCTTGCTTCCTCTTCACCTTCAGCCATGATTGTGAGGCCTCCCCAGTCATGTGGAACTGTGATTCAATTAGACCTCTTTCCTTTATAAATAACCCAGTCTCGGGTATGTCTTTATTAGCAGCATGAGAACAGACTAATACACACGGTGATTAAGAGTTGAGATTCTGGGCTCAAGTCATCAAATGTCAATCACTAAATTGGTGATATCCAGCTGTAAAAATCTTAGTACATTGTCCTTTCTATAAATACTTGCTATCTGATTAGGTGTTGTGAGGACTAAATGAGAGACTGCATACAAAACATTCAGCACAATGTTAAGTAAAGGCTAGTCACTGATAATAGTATCCACACTCAAAAGCTATCTTGTGCCTGAATGCTTGACCATTTCTCCTCAAAAGAGCTTCTCTGATGATCCTTGGTATTTACTCAAAGAAGCCGAAAAAGTATGTCCACACAAAAACCTGCACAGGGATGTTTATAGCAGCGTTATTCATAACTGCCAAAACTTGGAAGCAACCAACATATCTTACAGTAAGTGAATGAATATGTAAACCATGGTATATCTAGGCAATGGAATATTACTCAGTGCTAAAAAGAAATGGGCTACAAAGCCATGAAAAGACATGGAGGAAATTTAAATGCACATTACTAAGTGAAAGAAGCCAATCTGAAAAGGTTACCTAGTGGAAGATTCTAAAAGTATCACATTCCGGAAAAGATAAAACTAGGGAGACAAAAAAAGAAAAAATCAGTAGTTGCCAGGGGTTGGAGGGAGGGAAGAATAAATAGGAGGAACACAGAGATTCTTAGGGCAGTGAAACTATTCTGTATGATACTTCAGTGATCTACAGATACATCCCATTATACATTTGTCCAAATCTGTAGAATGTATGACTTTGAGAATGAACCCTAATGTAAACGATGGACTCTGGGTGATAATGATGGGTATAGGTAGGTCCATCAATTGTAACAAATGTACCACCCTGATAGGGGTGTTACTAGAGAGAGAGGCTGTGCACCCTGATGGGGGTGGGTGTTACTAGAGAGAGAGGCTGTGCACCCTGATGGGGGGGGTGTTACTAGAGAGAGAGGCTGTGCACCCTGATGGGGGATGTTACTAGTGAGAGAGGCTATGGAGTAGGGGAAGGGACATATGAGAAATCTCTGTACCTTCCTATCAATGTTGTTGCAAACCTAATAAATAATAATGTTTTAACTAAATTAGAAAAAAATGTTCCTTTGATAATTCTATTTCTATGCTACCCATCACATAGTTAATATTTGCACATGTGAACGAAGAGCTAGGTGAAGGATCTCACAGGTAAATGCAGCATGACGCAGTGTCTAGGAGCACAGACCCTGGAGCTGAACTGCCAGCGTGCAAATCCTGACTTCAAGCCATGTAATGTTAAGCAGATGGTTTAATTTCTTCCTGCCTCAGTTTCCTCATCTGTAAGACAGACAAGCCTCATTATGCAGTTGCAAGGATTAAATTGGCTAATATTTGTACAGCATTTAGAATAGCACGGGGCACAAAAGTAAGAGCTGTATAAATTTTTTGTTAAGTAAATTGCAGTGTTGCTCATGATGGTAAAACATAAACAGCTTGAAAGTTTATCATTCAGAGAATGGCTAATTACACTCTGGCACATCCTTACTATGGAATAATCCTCAAACGCTGAAAAAAATGAGATGGTAGATTAGTAAGTTTCCTCCATGTCTTTTCACAGCTTGATAACCCATTTATTTTTAACACTAATATTCCATTGCCTGGATATACCATGGTTTATTAGTTTGCTATTGACGTTAACAAAAAATGGGTTAAGAAAGGAGTCAGGTGAAAAAACCAAATTGCAGAAGAATAATTACATGTTTAGAAAATTCATAAAAATGTATGTTTTAATATACACCTATATGCCTCAAATGAATAGGAAACATCCTGGAAAGATACACACCAAACTGCCAAAAGTAATTGCTTGCCTCTGAAGACCGAGTTTCTAGTCCTGCCTCTATAATAACTACCTGTACAATCTTGGCTAAATCACCTAACTCAGGAAACACCTAAGGTAGTTTCCTCACTTAAAGCAGAAGAGGCAGGGATGACTGGATTCAGTAATGCCTCTCATTGATTCCAATCCCCCAAATACCCTGACTTTGATTATGGGATTCTGGTGCTTTCTATAAATAAAAGCACTGAATTCTCCAACACTTCATCCTTTATTAGAAGCCCTGTGGAACATGGTGTGTTGTTTCAAAAGCACAGCCTATGACAGATGGAAACACATTCCGTGGGTACAGTTCCATCCCCAGATCATGCTCTCAGTAACGAAACCATTCTTCACCCCCAGCCCCCACACATGAATGCCGTGTGCTCCTAGAGAAGATAATTGCCTTATCCATTGATATAAGAGCAACAGTTCCTTTATTGCCATTTTGCTTTTTGCCCTGGATTATCATCAGAAATGTATTTACACTATCATTCATAAACATATGTAACCCAATTAATCCACCCACAAGCAGGAAGACAAGAAACTGCCGTTTTAAAATCAGGGTCAGGTTGTCATCCTCCATCCAATCACCAGTGAGATAGATACTTTGAGTCACTGGCCCCCATCATGATTCTAGGTCACTACTGGGTGAACCGAAACCTCAGTCCTCAGTCTCTGCCCATCTGCTCTCTCTCATTAATGTAACCTGTGGCTACACTCTCACTCCTTCCCATCCAGCCTTCCTGCCACCCTACGACCCCTTTCTCTCCAGCCCAACCCACCAGTGAGCTCACCACCGTAGGTCCCCAGCACCTACACCATTGCCTGGCACATAGCCAGCATCAAAGACCACAATTCAATTGATTTGCGCCCACAAAAAGCATTTACTGACTAGGCCAATACATGTAATTACCAGACTAATCTTCCTAAAGCAAAGTACTGATTCCTTCTGCAACTCGGCAAAAATGTATTCTCTAAAACCTGGAGCACCTATGATATGCCAAACACTGTACTCATTTCTGACAAAATAAAAAATGATACACTGCTAACCTCACAGGTATCAGTGGTCCTCTATTCCTACCAAAGAGAACAGAATTCATCACTAACTATGCCACTCAGCGACTATGATCTTGGGCAAGATACTTAAACTCTCTGAACCTGTTTCCTCATCAATAAGATGGGATTGCCCTCACTGCTAAATGAAGTAATGCACATAATACATTTAGCGTGGTAAGATACCAATAAAAGTTCTTTTTAAAATTAATAGTAGTAGTAAGGCTGGGCGCTGTGGTTCACACCTATAATCCAAGCACTTTGGGACACCAAGGAGGGTGGACTGCTTGAGCCCAGGAGTTCAAGACCAGCCTGGGCAACATGGCAAAATCCCGTCTCTATAAAAAATAAAAAAAATGTTAACCTGGCTGGGCATGGTGGCTCATGCCCATAATCCCAGCACTTTGGGAGGCCAAGGTGGGTGGATCATCTGAGGTCAGGAGTTCGAGACCAGCCTGGCCAACATAATGAAACCCCATCTCTACTAAAAATACAAAAAGTAGCCAGGCGTGGTGGCAGGCACCTGTAATCTCAGCTACTCCGGAGACTGAAGCAGGAGAATCACTTGAACCTAGGCTGCAGTGAGCCAAGATCATGCCATTGCACTCCAGCCTGGGCAACAAGGAGACTCTGTCTCAAAAAAAAAAAAAAAAAATTAGCCAGGCGTGGCGTGGTGGTATGCACCTGTAGTCCCAGCTACTCGGGAGGCTGAGGTGGGAGGACTGCTTAAGCCCATGAGGTAGAGGTTACATTAAGCTGAAATCACACCACTGCAATCCAGCCTGGGCGACAAGGCAAGACCCTCCATCAAAACAAAATAATAATAATAATAATCATAGCAAGAACAAACTTCAAATGTCTTAGTCAATCAAAGACTTCAAAATCTGGTACCAATAAACCACTTAAGCCTCAACATCACACACCCTGTCTACCTGTCAAAAAAATCATAGCTGGAGTCTGCCCATCTGTGTCTTTGGTCCTGTAATTCACTGTAGAAAAATGTCCCACTCCTCTATCCCAACCCTCACTCCATTCATCTTTAACTCCCACACATCCTTTGTTGCCTGGCTTAATATGCCTTCTCTACTCATGATAGCACCTCCCACCACAATAAACTTCATCTATGGTCCCACAGTGCCATGGCACTTTAAAAGAGCACCTCGTCTATTCTTTATAGTGCACCCATACAACATGCTTTTGTGATGAAAGACACATCTATTTTGTGACAGATGTTGCATTTTGTGTCGGGGATGCTGGGGTCAATGAGAAAGTCCCTGCCCACAGTCCAGCTGTGGAGTTAGGCATAAAATAAATCATTACCGTCACATTGTGAAATACACATTTGGCCTTTGACCCCATTTCCTGGCATACAACTCCTAAAATCCTTAGAAATGCCAAAGTGATGTCTTATGCATGCTAATGAGTTGACTGGTAGCTGGCAGCCCCTAGGTAGCTTCCAGATGGAGCCGGTCACCAGAAAAAACAAGGCAGGATCAGAGGGTCCAGCTTTCAGCCCAGAAAGAGGGGAGGGAACAGAGGCTGAAGGTTAAGTAACTCACCAATGGCCAATGATTTAATCAATCATGCTTACATAATGAAGCGTCCATAAAAACCCAAAAGGACCAGCTTCAGATAAGTGAACATGTGGAGGCAGACAGGATGGTGAACAAGAACTCATCTATGCACTGGGGAGGATAGCGGGCCCCAACTCCATAGAAACAGAAGCTCCTACACTCAAGACCCTTCCAGACCTCACCCTATGTATCTCCTCCTCTGGTTACCTGTATCCTTTGTAATATCCTTTATAATAAGTGGGTAAACATGTTTCCCTGCATTGTGTGAGCCACTCTAGCAAATTAATCCAACCCAAAGAAGGGGTAATAGGAATCCAAACTTAGAGCCAGTCAGTCAGGTGTTCCAGAGGCCCAGACTGGTGTGTCAGGTGGGAGGTGGGGCACTCTGGGTGGCTGAGCCTCCAACCTGTGGGATCTAATACTATCTCTAGTTAAACAGTAAATTATAAGATACCCAGCTGTTGTCCACTGCAGAATTGATTGCTTGCTTGGTGGTGGGGAGAACTTCCCCCCACCCCATTTGGTCACAGAAGTCTTCTGTGTTGATTGTTGTTGAGTGAGAGACTAGAAAAAGCACTTTGAGTTTGTTTTTTCCACGATCAGAATTATCCAAATAATTTCTGCATTAGAATTGTGATAGGCATCCTAAACAAAACAGATAAAAATACAAATGGGACTAATTCTGCTGTCTTGAGACCTAGATTAAAGGTAAGCCCGTTTTAACATGAACCTCCAGAGCATATTTAATAAATGTTCGTTACAATCAAATTATCTTTTCTATTAAAAGTTAACTCATTTTAGAGTAGGGACCTTGTCTCAGACAGCAGAGATGTAGTCAAAAGAATAAGATATGACTGGTTGCAGCTATTGCTCGTTGACTTACCAGCTATATAACTTAAGCTGACTTCTCTGATTTTAGATTCTTCATGTGAGTAAGAGAATAAGCCTTTAGAAACTGTTAAAAGTACTATATACATGGAGTATTATCTGTATCTAGCCCATTACAATTAACACATGCTGTAAATATAGCGAGGGTTTGGCAGATGTTTGTTGAATGAACATTAAGTCCCTGGCCAAGGCCAGGGGTGAGCTCTGTTGTGACCTTGATTCATGAGCAAGAACCAACGTCAGCCCTGAAACAGCCACTCAACCCCTTATAATTAAAACATGGAATAATCTCTCTAGATAAGAAGCATGGACACTTCTTGGCAACGCTGAGAGATTAGAAAGATCTGTTCTCATAAAAAACCCTGTATGCTAAAGCTATCAGAAGACAGTGTTTTCATAAGGACACATTTCTGAATTGCTTCATGATTTCACATCTCAATCTCAGCACCAAAAGTGAAGGCCAGTACAAGAGCTCATCCTACAAATTCAGTGACGCTGGTGTGATTCTAACACCATCTCTCCATTCCCATTATTTTTCCCTTCTAGACTCCAGATGGTCTTTTTTGTTGTTGTTACAAGCAGACCAAGAGAAGAATAAGAGCAACAAAACACATGTTGTAAAAAAGGTACTTCCCTGAAGCCCTGTCTTGGCCTCCAAACCTCCACTATGAGATGCCGCAGCTGGTATCTTCTCTTCCAAGTTGCTGTCTCCTCACATATGTACACATGAGCACTTCAGCTACATCTACTCTGTACAGACGGGAAGATAGCTCTATGTAAGATGTAAACACAAAGCCAGGCAGCACTATTCTATTCTCAGTCCTCTTCCTGTTCTCCAACCATTTTTGTTCCTAGTGGAGTCATCTCAATCTTTAACAAGTCAGGTTTTTTTTTTTTTTTTTTTTTTTTTTTTTTTTTTTTTTTGAGACAGGGTCTGCCTGTGTCACCCAGGCGGGAGTACAGTAGCATGATCATAACTTACTGCAGCCTCTACTTCCTGGGCTTAAATGAACCTCCTGCCTCAGCCTCCCTAGTAGCTGGGACTACATGTATGTGCCACTATGCCTTGCTAACTTCTTAAGTTTTTGTAGAGACAAGGTCTCACTGTGTTGCCCAGGCTGGTTTCAAATTCCTAGTTTCAAGCAATCCTCCCACCTCTCAGTGTTTCTTCTTTTTTTTTTTTTTTTACTTCTTTTAGCCTATGCTGGAAAAGCCTGCCATTTGTATCATGAATGAAATCTAACTTGAAGATAACTGGTCTAATTAGACTCTCAGGCAATTTCTATTTTTCATGTAACAGTTTAGGGACATTTATTATGTTCCAGGCATGAGGATAACAATAGTCTGCAACTATTTATTATGGACCACGCACTACATGATTTTCATGAAGCACCCAATAAAATCACTGTCACAACCCTGTTAGGTAGACAGCAGAGCGTCTGTGGGTTGGATGGTCACCAAGTGTTCTGGCAGCAGACTTGTCAATGTCCATTTGCTGTCACCTGTGCCTACAGTGTTTCTGCTGTGAGGATGGGGAAGCTTGCTGTGGCCCTTGAATCTAAATAGCACATGTGCTGGAAATCCCCAATATGGCCCCTCTCTGAGAGATCTGGGGTCTCAGAGAACTTTTAATAGCCAGAAATTAACCCCACCAAGAACAGCTTTCTGGCATGTGACAAGCTGTTAGCAGACAACTTGCTAATAATGACAGGTGAATGTTAAAACTATAGAGAAAGAGACTGAAAGCACAGGAAATCCTGCAGACACTGATTTCATCAGCCAAAACAGTTCTCTAAAGAAAACAGGGGCATTGAAGGGTTCTCTCAAGAAGGAAATCTTGTCTTGTTTTTTGGGGCAGGGAAGAACCAACCACCCTTGGCTTTTCAGTTGGTAGACGTATCCATGTCCTTTTCTTTTCTCCCATTTATGCCCTCGAAAGGCTCAGGCAATGTGGGGGCATTTCCTGAGTCAGAATCACCTCCATGGGAGAATATACAGACAAATGGCCAAGAGAAAGAAAGTGACAGTTAATTCTGACAATTTCTTACTTCTCAGCATTCCAAGTTACAGGTCTAGGGCCGGAGGCTACTGATGAAAACCCAAGATGAAGACTCCAAGACTTTGGTTCCATTCCCCAGAAGAGGACAGCAGCCCCACTTTTCAGACGGAAGATAGCACCTAAGCCACTTGGGAAAAATTCATCTGGTTAGAGACACCAAAACGTTCCAGGTTTCAAAAAAAAGAAAAGAAAGAAAAGGGGAAGGGAGGAAGGGAGGAAGGGAAGAAGGAAGGAAGGGAAGAAGGGAAGAAGGGAGGAAGGGACAGAGGGGCGGAGGGAGGGAGGCTGGGGCCCTCCAAATTCAAGGGCTGACATTTGTGAGAGATGAACACAGCACTTTAATGCTTCATTTACAATGAAGCTGTCAGGATTTTAGAAGCTTAGAAGTTCTTTCCTATCTTTTATTTTTTGCCACAGAAAAATAACTTCAGGCCCCTCTGCTTACACAGCCCTGGTAAGTATCTAAATTATGTGCAATGTCAATTTTAAACATTCTGTGACAAAATGCAAAGGATGATTACTAAATACCATTTAGTATTGGTATTTAGTCAGTGCATTTGCCTATTTTTAAAAAGAAAAGCATCATATTTATTTAAACTATATACTATAGGGCAAATTAATATTTAGAAGTTTCTTTGTAAACATTTACATACTACAATTTTCATGTTAACTAATAATTCCTAAAAATTAACAAATTGAGAGGGCTTAAGTTCTTTTCTGCTAACTTGACAACCAAGAGTGCCCTGGTGTTGTTTCCACTCTGTGACCAAGAAGAAAAGCAAGTCCTCCCCTCCCGAAAAGTGACTCCTTGGTAACATGGGAACACACATCGGCCTTCCATTTCAAGAAGTCAGTTTTTACTGAGAAGGGAGAATTAACAACCCAGATTTTCTTAATAGAGTTAACAGTCTAGCTGAGAATTGGAACAAGTGTCTAATGCAAACCCTTACTGGAAACTTGTTTCTCTGACTTACAGAGAATGTGGGGTTCTAAGAAGTTACTTTAGATTAAAAGGTCATTAGTTATTTCAGATTAAATTTGAGGGCTAGTGGCTTTTTGATTTAGCTACTAGCCCTCAAATTTAGCCCCCAAATTTAGCCCCCAAATGGAACTCCTGACTTGACTGAGACATCACTCCAAATAAAATGCCTTTCATGTCACCTTGAACGAGCTGAGGTGACCAATGGAAAGGGTCACTGGCACAACTCCAATAAACAGGACAAAGAGTTCATTCATCACTACCTGTACATTTCATAAGGAGGCATACGGGCTTCAGGAAAAGGTGCTGAAATTTGTTTTCTGCATGAGAGAAATTAAACAGTTGCTAAATAGACCAAATTAAAGTTACATGCCATTAGAGAAATGAGAAATAAAGGAATGAGTATTTACTAAAAAGACAAGAATATCCTAGTTTCACACATATGCACACCCCTTTTCACTTTACAAGTTCTTGGATGATGTTGCTAGAAAATATTGTGGAAAAGGAAATCCAAATGTGTAACCAATCCAAACTTGGCGTTTTACTTCTGTGGCTAAAGGCAGAGCACGCATTTGCTACTGACTGGTCAGAGGAACGCCAGATAGAGCGAACGGTGCAGGAGCTCTGTCTGAGGCAAGAGCTCCTGGAGAGAAGGAAAGATTCAGGAACTCTTAGCTCCAAGTCTTGGCTCTACCTCTGGCTAGAATTTTTAGTTTGGGCAAGTTTCATAACCTAGGAGGTCATCCTCTTTTGGCTGGAAAATGGGTATAATTCACCAACTTCACAAAATTGTGTGGTTCCTCAGTAGCTGGAACCAAAGGCATGCGCCACCAAGCCCAGCTAATTATTTTATTTTCTGTAGAGATGCAGTCTCACCATGTTGCCCAGACTAGTCTCAAACTCGTGGGCTCAAGTGATCCTCACATCTTGGCCTCCCAAAGTGCTGGAATTACAGGCATGAGTCACCGTACCCAGTCCAAATTCTTTAATATACCATAAGCAGCCTCCATATACAAGTATAGAAATAAGGACAGGAAGGTTTGCACACTGCTTTCTGGGAAAAACTACTTCCTCCTTTAGGATGAAAAGGAAACGAAATATTAAAGTGGAAATAGATCAACTAACTCATTTTGGACTTTTCTCTCATCTATTCGAGGGTAAAAATTATTGACCAAACTGTTCTTGATTTTACCAGGGAGCTTTTGATTCATAAGAAGTTCCAGGCTGAGCATAGTGGCTCACACCTGTAATCCCAGCACTTTGGGAGGCTGAGGTGGAAGGATCGCTAGAGACCAGGACTTCGAGACCAGCTTGGGCAACACAGGGAGACTCCATCTATATCAAAAATAAACAAAATTAGCCAGGCATGGTGTCACACGCCTATAGTCCCAGCTACCTGGGGGCTGAAGTGGTCAAGGCTGGAGCCTGAGAGGTCAAGGCTGCAGGCTGTGATTGTACCATCGCATGCACTCCAGTCTGGGCAAAAGAGTGAGACCCTGTCTAAAAAACAAAAAGTTGTTGTTGCAATGAAAGCAAACCTATGGGCAAGCTAAGAGAATGACTCTTTGCCAACGCCATCACTTAAAACGGATGACAGATAAACAGAAAATCTCAGACTACGCATTTCCCTCTGTGAAGTTGGCAAAGTCAGTCCAAAATGATTGAGAGGATCCCTCCCAAACTTGGTCATGTGTATAAAATGCTTTTTTCTTTACCTAGCCCCACTTATCTAGCCAAACTAAGGCATCACTAACAAAAAGCAGAAACTATTAGCTTGGGTACTTCTCAGATGCAAGCCAATAAAACAAATGAAGTGGCTATTACTCCTTAAAGCCTCTGCTGTCACTAATACTCATACTATTAATGGTGAATACTGGCATCAGGTGAATACATATGGTTGCTTGCATCCATTTGAGATGGTTTTTTCATGGGTAACTTCAACTATAATAAGAGCTACTTGCTCCTATGGATAGTTACATTACCTGTACTGTTGACAAAAGCTTATATTCTTCAATCGCCAAGACACTAAAAACTAGATAGAAGGAGAATCACTTGGATCCCTCAATGTGCAATCAATAAACCACCGTATAGACACCTTGTTGTCACCCAAACAATTTCCAACACACAGTGCCCTGGCTGCTTCCTAATATAAAACCTGAAAAGACAAAACCTCACTTCCCCTCAACTCTCCGCAGCTAGGAATAAGCATTAAACCCAATTTTGACTAATGAAATAAAAGTAGACTGCTAGAAGCATGAAGATAAGTTTTGTTGCCTTAAAAAAAGGGACAGGAATGAAAGGAGAGCTCACTGTGTTGTCCCCACCCCTTACTCCTTACCATGAAAGCAAACAGGATGCCTGGAGCCACTGCAGCTATTTTGTAACCATAAGGTGACAAGAACATGGTGGGGGCGGCAGGGCGGTGGGGCGGGGTGGGTGGGAAGCCCATACACTAAGGATGTGGAGCAAAAAGACAGGATTATGAGACTTTCACTATGCAAGATATTGCCTGTCTCTAGATTTCTAAGGAAACAACAAATGCCTTTATGTTTTAAGCCACTATTAGGTGGATTTTCTCTCTTACTTGCAGTCAAAAATCATTCCTAACAGACTTAAATATGGCCATGTGTGGTGGCTTAAGCCTGTAATCCCAGCACTCTGGGAGGCCGAGGTGGGCAGATCACTTGCAGTCAGGAGCTCAAGAGCAACCTGGCCAACATGGTGAAACCCCATCTCTACTAAAAATACAAAAATTAGCCAGGCACGGTGGCACGTGCCTATAGCCTCAGCTACCCAGGAGGCTGAGACAAGAGAATCACTTGAACAAGTATCATTCTTTATCCTTTGATTACAATCACAGTGGATACCTGGACTGTACATTTATTACCTGTTTTGTTTTGTTTTTGTTGTTGCTGTTGTTGTTTTTGGAAATTGAGTCTAGCCCAAACAGCTTTCTTGGAGCTTCTACGTTAACACAGGTAATCCAAGTCCCCAGCCTAAGCAGATTGACCCAGAAGAGCAAATCTGACCCAAACTCAACCACAAAGTTCCTTACCTAGAATTGCTGTTTTCTTTTTTTCTTTTTTTTTTTTTTTTGGAGACAGGCTCTTGCTCTGTCGCCCAGGCTGCAGTGCAGTGATGTAATCACAGCTCACTGCAGCCTTGACCTCCTGGGGTCAAGCAATCCTCCCACCTAAACCTCCCAAGTAGGTGAAACTATAGGTGTGAGCCACCACACCCAGCCACTTGTTTAAATGTTCAGAGATCAGTCTCTCTCCAATGATTATAACTGCAAAATTATACATTTTAAGAGCTATGGGTAGCCATGTTTTCAATCACACAGAAAATGACAGTGAGACAAACAAGAAGCAGGAAGCAAGGATGCATTTCTTACAGTACGACAGCCAAAATACCCAGAACAAACTTCTCAATTAAAACACAGAAAAAGCTGGACGAAATATTAGAAAACATTTGAAATCACGTACTGAAGTAGTTAGCTAGAAGGGAATCCAGAGAAGCTAGTAATGAAGTGGAAACAAGACCCCTGGAAGGTATGTCATTTCTAAAGCCAGAACTCGGAGAATATCTGTAGAACCTAGTAACCTTAACCTTCCATTATGATACATTGCCACGTAGAGGGGATAAAGCTCTGCACCTACTCAAGATCAAAAGTTTTATAAGAGACCACTGCATAAAGCTCAGACCACCACTACCCCCCTAAGACACCACTGCATAAAGCTCAGACCACCACCACCCCCCGCCCTCCGGCAACACCCAAGAAGCTACAGCTTCAATGCAATGGTGAACAACAAACCAACCAACCCTTAAAATAGGAAGGTAAGGTAACTTGTTTGTGAACTACTGGGAGAGTTACACCTAGAGCCAAAGTCAAGATAAACAAATTACCCTCATACCCGTTTGTCACCCTAATTGACAGGTACAGGAAATCCACAAAATTTAAGCAGAAAATACCTAAAACAAAATTTTAAAATTTTCAGGCAAAGATTTTGATTTAAATAGTCTTGAGTTGGCAACATCTCTGGCAACTGGCAAAAGGAAACAATTTTCTGGGGAGAAACATAACTTTAACCCAGGACTCAAACAATTCCCACAGATGAAATGCCAAAAAAACACAAGCTGATAGTCAAAATCACAAAACACACAGGGAAATAAGATACCATTTTTAGAAACAGCCAATGTAGAAAATAGAATAAGATCTGTAGAGATAGCACCTACTGTAATTTTTAGAGATAGAATATATTTAAAGTATGCTTTTTTGGTAACAGGAAGTAAAATAGAAGCTTGAAAATATAGAGCAATGAGAATGACCAAACGTTTTCAGAAGTCCCAGACAGAACATTTAGAAATGGAAAAATATAATTAAAATTAAACTCTCAAAGAATAAAGAGCAGATTATAATAGAACAGAAATAGTAAACAAAGATAGATGAGAAGAAATTACCTAGAGTCCTGCCTATGGAGCAAAGATGAAAAAGATGACAAGATTAAAAAGTAGCCTAAAGCGCCAGGCACAGTGGCTCATGCCTGTAATCCCAGCACTTTGGGAGGCCGAGGCACGGGTATCATGAGGTCAAGAGATTGAGAACATCCTGGCCAACATGGTGAAACCCCATCTCTACTAAAAATACAAAAATTAGCTGGGCGTGGTGGCGCGTGCAGGTAGTCCCAGCTACTTGGGAGGCTGAGGCAGGAGAACCGCTTGAACCTGGGAGGCGGAGGTTGCAGTGAGCCGAGATCACGCCACTGCACTCCAGCCTGGCAACAGAGGGAGACTCCATCCCAAAAAAAAAAAAGGTGGGGGGGTATTTGAATAGATAACAGCTCAGAATTCTCCGTAACTGCTAACAAAAAACAACCTCAAATCTAGCAACCTAATAAATATCATGCAGGATAAACAAAAAGAAACTGACACCTATATTCATACTAGTAAAACTACAGAAAATCAAAGGCAGAGATTACCCTAAAGTAACCAGAGGGGAAAAAAAGTACTGAGCAAAGCCTCTGCCAGTTGCTTTCAACAACAATGAAAGACAAAAAAATAATGATGCTGACAGAAAGTACCCATCAGTCTACAATTTTAAACCAAGCAAAACTGTCACCTGAAAATAAAACTTTCAGAGAATTAAAAGTGAATATTTTCAAACAAAATAGAATTTACCACTAACAGACTCTCCAAATTCTAAGAATGTGCTTGAGGCAGAATAAAAATTATCCAAGATAGGTGTAGTAAATACTAATACATAAGTCAATTTTTCTTATGACAGTATAAAACAAAATCATATCTAATATGCAAGTTTTAACATAAAGCACTAACATCATGAACAAGAGCATAGAGTGAGAGAGGATGACAGGAGTTTAAATATTCTATAATGTCCTAGTATTGTAGGAGAGAATAATGATAGTTATTAACTTTAGGGTTAAATATGCACGTTAAAATATCTGAAGTAACTTCTATTAAAAAAAATACATATAAAGTATAACCTCCAAATCAGTAAAGGGGAAATAATAGAATGGAGAACAACAATGAAAAAAACCTTCGATGAAACACAGCCAGGTGTGGTGGCTCACTTCTGTAATCCCAGTACTTTGGGAGCCTGAGGCAGGTGGATAACTTGAGCGCAGGAGTTCAAGACCAGACTGGGCAATATGTTGAAACCCTGTCTCTACTAAAAATATAAAACTTAGCTAGGCATGGTGGCATGCCTGTAATCCCAGCTTCTCAGGGGGAGAACCACTTGAACTCAGGAGGTAGAGGTTACAGTGAGCCAAGATCACGCCACTGTACTCCAGCCTGTGTGACAGAGTGAGACCCTGTCTCAGACACACACACACACACAGACACAAACACACACACAAACGCCTTCAATGAAACTTAAAGGGGGAAAAAAGATTTTAAAAACCCCACAAATTGGCCGGGCGCGGTGGCTCAAGCCTGTAATCCCAGCACTTTGGGAGGCCGAGACGGGCGGATCACGAGGTCAGGAGATCAACACCATCCTGGCTAACCTGGTGAAACCCCGTCTCTACTAAAAAATACAAAAAACTAGCCGGGCGAGGTGGCGGGCGCCTGTAGTCCCAGCTACTCAGGAGGCTGAGGCAGGAGAATGGAGTAAACCCGGGAGGCGGAGCTTGCAATGAGCTGAGATCCGGCCACTGCACTCCAGCCTGGGCGACAGAGCGAGACTCCGTCTCAAAAAAAAAAAAAAAAAAAAAAAAAAAAAAAAAAAAAAAAACCCCACAAATTAAAATCATAAATATACATTACAACAAATGTAAATGGACTAAACATTCCAATTAATAGATAACAGACAAAGATGGTCAGAGAGAGTAGTGCTCTAGTTATGTACAGTTTATGAGATACATCTCTAAAATATAATGACAATTTAAAAGTAAATAAAATGTATACTAAACAAATACTAACTAAAACAATTCTGGTGTGGGTATATTAATATCAGACAAAACAGACTACAAGACGTAAAACACTATTAGAGAGAAAAATGTTTCCTACATAATGATAAACATTTAGTTCACCAGAAAGTGATAATAACTGTATAAGTCTAAGCATTTACTAATATAACCTTATTATACATAAAGAAAAAACTGAGGGTGAGGTAAACGAAAAAATTTTTTTTAAAAACTTAAAAACTACAAGGCAAAATTGCACACCTGTCATAGTGAGAAATTTTGTAACCCTTTTAACTGATTTACTTACAGTAAAATTCACTGTAAGTAATTTTCCTTACCCACCCTTGTTTTTTTTTTTTTGCATCTTAGTCACTTTCTATTGCTTGCAACGGAATACCTAAAACTGGGTAATTTATAAGGAAAAGAAATTTATTTCTTAAGTTATAGAAGATAAGAAGATCCAAGTCCAGAGGCCACATCTGGTGACAGCCTTCTTGCTGGTGAGAACTCTCTAAAGAGTCCCTAGGCAGCACAGGGTATCCCATGACTATAGAGCTGAGCATGCTAATGTCCCTCTTCCTCTTCTTATAAAGCCATCAGTTCTCTTTCCATGGTAACTCATTAATCCATTAACCCATTAAATCCATTAGTCCATGAATGAATCACCTCTTAAAGGCCCCACCTCTCAGCACTGCCACATTGGAGACCAAGTTCCAACCTCAGTTTTGGGAGAGGACATTCAAACCATAGGACCGTATACAGTTCTATGAGTTTTAACATATACATAAATTCATGCAACCACCACCATAATCAGGAATAGTTCCATAAGCACCCCCCGCAAAAAAAAAGAAAGAAAATTTTAACAAATGTCTTTCAACACTGGATAGATCAAGGAGATTAAAAAAACCTAACAAACTCATATATAGCACACTGTACCTAAGATTAGAAATACACATATATTCTTTCAAGCACAGTAGAAGATGCATAAAATTTGATAACATGCTAGGCCACAAAGCAAGCCTCTCAAGTTGTAAAGGACTGATAAAACAAAGATATTATCTGACCAACACACAACTAAGTTGTAAAACATTTTTTCAAAAAAGAGAACTAGAAACATCCCTTAAAATCAGAACTATAAAAATACTTCTAAATAACTCATAGGTATAAAAAATAACAGACGTAAGAAAATAATTTTAACTCAATAAGAAAAATACTGCATGTCAAAATGTGTAGGATGAAACTAAGGCAATTTTTTAAAGTCGATGTTTATAATTATTTCATATGCATACATATACATTTTTTAAAATTTTAAGTTCTGGGATACATGTGCAGGATGTACAGGTTTGTTACATAGGTAAATATGTGCCATGGTGGGTTTGCTGCTCCTATCAACCTATTAGCTAGGTATTAAGCCCTGCATGTATTAGCTATTTATTCTGATGCTCTTCCTTCCCCCACCAAAAGGCCCCAGTGTGTGTTGTTCCCCTCCCTGTGTCCGTGTGTTCTCATTGTTCAGCTCCCACTTATAAGTGAGAACATGCAATATTTGGTTTTCTGTTCCTGCATTAGTTTGCTCCATCCATGTCTCTGCAAAGGACATGATCTTTTTCCTTTTTATAGCTGCATAGGATTCCATGGTATATATGTACCAAATTTTCTTTATCCAGTCTATCACTGATGGGCATCTGGGTTGATTCTATGTCTTTGCTATTGTGAATAGTGCTGCAATGAACATACATGTGCATGCATCTTTAGAACAGAATGATTTATATTCCCTTGGGTTTAAACCGAGGAATGGGATTGCTGGGTCGAATGGTATTTCTGATTCTAGGTCTTTGAGGAATCATCACACTGTCTTCCATGATGATTGAACTAATTTACATTCCCATCAACAGTGTAAAAACATTCCTATTTCTCTACAACCTCACCAGCATCTGTTGTTCCATGATGATTGAACTAATTTACATTCCCATCAACAGTGTAAAAACATTCCTATTTCTCTACAACCTCACCAGCATCTGTTGTTCGTGACTTTTTAATAATTACCATTCTGACTGGCGTGAGATGGTATCTCATTGTGGTTTTGATTTGCATTTCTCTAATGATCAATGATGTTGAGCTTTTTTTCATGCTTCTTGGCCACATAAAGGTCTTCTTTTGAGACGTGTCTGTTCATGTCCTTTGCCCACTTTTTAATGGGGTTGTTTTTTTCCTTGTAAATTTGTTTAACTTTAAGGCAATACTTTAAGGGAATTTGTAGGTTAAGATGCTTAACATTACAATTTGAGAAGTCATACTTGTAAATTGATTATCTAATTTAAAAGAATAAAAGAAGAACGAAATAAATCTAAAGAAAGAGAAAGAAGAAAATAATAAAAACAAAGGCAAACATTAATGAACTTCAAAACTAACCTACCGTAGAAAGAATTAATAAAGCCAAAATTTGTTTCTTTGAAGAGTAATAAGACAGAAAAAACATGGATCAGTGGTCATTCAAGAAAAAAAAGAATGCACAAATAAACAATATTAGGACAATTATTACTGTATTATTACCGATGCTATAACAAATAACCAAAAACGTAGTGGCTCAAAGCAACACAAATCTACTCTCTCAAAGTCATGGAGGTAAGAAGTCTAAAATCAAGGTATCGGCAGGGCTGCATTCCTCTGGAGACTTCAGGAGATAATCCATTTTCTTGACTTTTCCAGTTTCCTGCATTCCTTGGCTCATGGTTGCATCACTCCAATCTATTGTTTCTATCCTCGCATCTCCTATTAACTCGAATCCTCCTGCTTCTCTCCTATAAGGACCCTTGTGATCAGGCACACCTGGAAATCCAGGACACTCTCCCCTTCTCAAGAGCCTTAATCACATCTGTGAAGTCCCTATACCATATGAAGTAACATATTCACAGGCAACATATACTAGAATGAAGACATTCAGGGGCCATTCTTCAGCCTACCACAAGGACAAAACCAGTCGATCCAGGAACAAAATAATAAAAGGAGACTACAGAGTTGAAAACTTAGATGACATGGGTAAATTTCTAGAAGAACAGACCTTACACTATTTACCCAGGAAGAAATAGCCCTTAAAAGACATAAGGAATGTGAATCAGTAGTTAATTTTGACATAAAGAAAACAGATGGCTGGGATGACTTTACTCACGTGTTCTACCAAACTGTCAAGGAACAGATAATTCCAATATTACACAAACTCCCCTAGAGAATAAAAAAAGGAAACACTCTACAACTCGTTTTCAGTGTGGTATAACCTTGATACCAAAACCAGAAGAGGAAGGACAAGAAACCAAAGTAAAAGACGCACAGAAAGAAGACACAAGATATGGATGTAGGCTGCTGACAGTACTCAAATGCCTGAATCTGTGTTTTCCTGAGCTCCTGCTGCACTCCTGTCCTTCATGCAGTTCAGCCGTTCAACTGGGATTGTTTGACCTCCCAAAAAATCCCCTTTCTGTTTAGGTTAGTTTAAGCTATCATCCAAAATCAAGAGTCCTGACTAGTTCACCATTCCAACAACCAACCTGACACATCTAACCTCTTTAATGGTATTTGCTAAATATCAACTCAATTATCCATATTCATGGAAGGGCCTGTGGATATTTGGGTAATGAAAGCCAGGTCAACTAGAAGTAATTTAAAATGCATGCTGTCACTTTTCCAGCAAGCTCTCGTACTGCATTTTTCGTAAGCTATTATTAACATGAATTCAAATTATTTGGCCACAGTGATCTGATCGCATAGATAAAAAACAATGAACACCAGGGGACTAGAAGCTTGTCTGGGATTCAACGTTCTCCAAGAATAATCCACAAAGTAGTTCTCACTCATCTCTCCTCATAAAATTGCAAATTCCTTAAGGGCAGGGAGCATTTCTATTCGTTCAGGTAGGTGACCTTGTAAATAGTCAAGAAGCTTGCACAATCCAATGACCTTTGGGGCTGTGTTTCTAAAAGTCTTGCCAAGGACATATTTTCCATTGCAACAGTTGAGATGCCACTACAGAAACATGCAAAATTGTAAAAACGTCAAACAAAAACATTTATACTCCCTTAAATATACCTCACCCTTCCAATTCTATTAAATAGTTATCTTAAAGTCCAATTAAAAAGCTGAAATCATAAAACTGAAATTAAGAAACTGTATCAATATGTAATTGACAAGGAGATACAATAATAGAAGTTCAAGAAAACCCAGAGCAATGTTTCCAATTGGTGATAAACCTGGCAAACAATTCGACTCAATTGCACCTCTACACCCTCCAGGGCAGGTGATAATAAAATCAGAGAAGAGTGTCATCGAAGGACCAGAAACCTCTTGGTGCTAAAATTACAAAATCTGGAAGCCACTTCATTCCACAAGTGGTACCACAGCTTTCTAAGTTCACACAATATTGATGACATTTCCAGCCACTGTCAGAAAGAGGAGTTGCTGCTGGGGCTCTTAATAAGCAGATGAAAAGAGATGTCAGATTTTACATAATCTTCACACAGATTATTGCTTATGGCCTGTGGAGTTGGGGGAGGCAGATATAGCTGTACTCAGAACCAGGAGATGCTGGCCCCACTTAATCACACATTAGGCATTCAAAGGAACAAGAGTCTAGAAATTAGTTGCTTTAAAATGCCCAAATTTTGGAGAGAAAATAACTTTCCTGGCTGGGCACAGTGGCTCACGCCTGTAATCCCAGTACTTTGGGAGGCCAAGGCGGGCAGATCACAAGGTCAGGAGATCAAGACCATCCTGTCTAACACGGTGAAACCCCATCTCTACTAAAAATCCAAAAAAATAATTAGCCGGGCTTGGTGGTGGGCGCCTATAGTCCCAGCTACTTGGGAGGCTGAGGCAGAAGAATGGCGTGAACCTGGGAGGCAGAGTTTGCAGTGAGCCGAGATAGCGCCACTGTACTCCAGCCTGGGCAACAGAGCGAGACTCCATCTCAAAATAAATAAATGAATGAATGAACGAATAAATAAATAAGTAAATAAATAAAATAACTTTCCTTCACATCAAGCCATCTAGAAGATCACCAACAAGTGTCCTTATCAGAATCCTGGCCCAACATCATTTTTGCATCTTGCCTTGTTAGTTTGTACCCTGCAGGGGACAACTAGAAATAATGCTGAATGTTTTATTTTGCTCTCTCAGCAAGCTGTATAAATTCATTCCTGACAGATCTGAAAATAAAATCAATACTAACATTTTTAAAAGAAGTAAAGTTCTTGTAGCTTGCAAGAGACCAGTAAAGGAGCACTGTGGGTTTCCTCCCTCCCCCCGGCCCAGATCAAGGGACCGCATTCCCTTGGGCTTTTATATCCTTGTATAATATTTAATTAAATACTCTGTTCCTACTGGTTTATGTACTAGAGAACACTAATTTTAGAAAACCGATTAGCTGGTTCTTTCTAACTGTATGTTATTGTAGCTAAGGTCAAATTTTTCACTGAAACTATGGCAACAAAACCCCAGTATTCTTTGTCGACAAGAGCGAAGCAAAGTTCTCAAGTGATAGTCCTCCACTTGATTGCTAAACCTAAGTTGGGTTATTCTATTTCCTACCTTTACCTCAAATGCCACGTTTCTGGGAATGGTTATGGGGAGAGGAAAGGACCTTAGTCACAGAAATTTGCTAGCATAAGTCCAAGCAAGCTTATATATAAGTGTCATCACTGATAACATTTTTAGACACATATAATTTTAGCAGCACAAAACATCCAGACATTTCAGAAGCACCCAAATTGGAACTCAAATGTACCCGGAAAAATACCAGACGAAGAAAGGAACTTTTAAATCTTAGTTAGAGGAATAATTGCCCAACTTATTTTCTCAATTACTGCAACTGCTCAAGTTGGAGTTTTTCTACACTGACCTCCAGTTATTGTTTCGGAAAGGAAAACAGGTGGGTTCTTTGAAGAGATGTATTCTTTCCTTCACATCTATTGCCCCTCTCCACTTATCTCTCCCAAGCCAGTGCCAATGAGAATAAGCACAATTTTTGCCTTCTATAAGAGCCAGGCTGACCTCTCACCTTGGGGAGAGAAGCCTCCACCTTGGTCAATAATATAGAAGTAGCTGCTGCTGGGGGAGCTAAACAATGGGTACACATGGACATATAGAGGGGAATAATAGACACTGGTGATTCCAAAAGGTGTAGGGGTGGTACTGGTTGAAAAATTACCCATTGGGTACAATGTTCACTACCAGGGCCATGGGTACACTAAAAGACCAAAGTTCACCACTACACAATACATCCAAGTAACAAAACTGCACTTGTATCCCCTAAATCTGTTAAAAGAGAAAAAGAAGTAGCCTCTGGACATCCCTTCTGCAAATGCAACTGCCCTCAAAGCCTGGGAGAGAATGCCACTTGGCAGGCTGGCTGGCAGAAACCTCTCTAAACATGCAAGGAGCGTGTGGGGGGCAGGGAAGGGCAGCTTTTGGGAAAGAGCAGATTGGCAATATCTTCCTCCTGTCTGTCAAGAGTCACTGGAATGCCTGCTGTTTGGGGTAAGATAAACACAACTTCCTCTCTGGCTAGGCTTGTAATTCTATACAGAAGGCAGGATTACCATCTCGAGCAAATGACCCATCAGTAACTGAGGCTCTGATCAAGGCTTGTGTGAGGAGAGAAAAGACCTGATGGCTTCTTTTCTAATAGCCCCAAGCTCTGTCATAGCTGGTTACCAGGCCCACTCAACAAAATATAAAAAATTCAGGAAGGCTAAAGTCTGCCTGGCTATGGATTCCTTTGTATACTCCACAGACTGAGTTTTTAAAACAGACTTAACGATGTTTTACAAGATGGCAAAGGCCATGTCTGATCTTCCTAAGAGATGTCCCGAAAGCTGCTAATTGCAAATTCAATCACAACAGCTACTCTTCACTGAGTGCTGAGGCTGTATTGCAGGTATTTGCTGTGTTACACACGCACCGACTCATTCTCACACAAGCCTATCAGCTCCACAGTGTTATTCATCATGGCAGCCAGGTAGGGAAACTCAGGCATAGACAGGTTCAATGGCTTGCCCATGGTCACATAACTAGTAAGAGCAGGACAGGGACTTGAACCCATGTCTGACTCCAGAGCCTGTGCTCCTAACCACCATGCTCTAGTGTCTTCCCAGGACATCCTACCCACTCATTACCAGATTCGGCAGGACCTTGACTTAGAAAGCTATTGTTTTTTTCTGTTTGTTCATGTTTTCAAATATTCAATAATGCCATCTTTCCACTAATGTTCTCTACCAATTAGATTGAACCCATTCAGTTTCCAGAGAGCTTCTTGTCTCCAGTGTATCTGTGCTCTCCCCAGCTGTTTATTGACCCAATGCTCCCAACCATAGGGCTTCCACAGGAAGCAAAAACAGAAAGAACAGCTGGGTCCTTCGGTGGGAAAACACACACAGTCAAATGGAATCATTCATCTAACCTCTGTCCCAGAGCAGAAATTCCCTCTGCAAAATCCCTGACAGATGGTCAGCCCCGTCTGACTTGGGGGAAACTCAGTAATTTGAAGCAGGCCTCTTCTTTGAGTAACTGCTCAGCACTAACAGTCAGAATTAAGTTCCTTAAGCCTCAAATTCTACCTCTGGGCACTTTGATCCACTAGCCCTCATTCTCTATTGCTCTGGGCTCAGAACATCTGTCTTCTATAAGACAGCCCTAAAATAAAGGAAGACAACAGTCAGTGGCTCATGAGAGCCTTGCAGGAGCATGACAACTTGTTAGAAATGTAGAATCTCGGCAGGGTGCCGTGGCTCATGCCTGTAATCCCGACACTTTTGGAGGACAAAGCAGGAGGATCAGTTGAGCCCAGGAGTTTGAGACCAGCCTTGGTAACATGGCGAAACCCTGTCTCTACAAAAAAATACAAAAATTAGCTGGACGTGGCGACACACACCTGTAATCCCAGCTACTCAGGATAGGAGGCTGAGGGGAGAAGATCACTTAAGCCTGGGAAGTCAAGTCTGCAGTGGGCCTTGATTACACCACTGCTCTCCAGCCTGAGCTACAGAGCAAGACCCTATCTCAAAAAATAAAAATAAACATAAATAAAAAAGAAATGCAGAATCTCAGGTCTCACTCCAGACCTACCTAATTAGAATCTACATTTTAACAAGATTCCAGGTGGTTCCTGTATGCAGTCAGGTCTCAGAAGCAATGCCTTAGAGGTCTCTTCTCATTCATTCCACAAACATTTGTGTCTAATATAGTCCAGAACCTGTGCAAAGCCTTAAGGAGACAGGCATAGTTTCTGTCCTCACAGTTAATGCAGTAGGGGGGAAGAGCTAAGTCAAAACCAGCAAGTTAAAAGTCAAAACCAAAATTAGCAGTGTTATAGTATTTAATATGGGCCAGGTAGTCCATTAAGTACATTAAGTGCTTTACACAGATTAACTCATTTAATCCTCATAAAAACCCCATGAGGCATATATAATAATTTCTCCATTTTTCCAGATGAGGAAATGGAGGCACTGCGAGGTTAAGTAATACATCTGAGATGACATGACCAGTAAAAAGCAGGGCTGAGAGTCAAACCCACAGGGTCTGGCGTCAGAGTCTGTGCAAAAGGAGCAGCTGCTTGTCTGCACACGAAGGTTCAGTAAAAGTGCCCCAGAGGAGATGCCTGAGATATGAAGGTTGAGTGGGCATTAGAAAGATTGGGGGGTCCAGGAAGGAACAACAGAGATAGGGAGATATTTCAGACGGAAGAAAAAGGACAGAGTATAGAGCAAGTATGCTGACTGCCAGAAGGAAGTCAATCCGTCTGGCTGGAGCACAGAACCTGGAGGGGTTACTGCAGATGAGGCTGAGAGGTAAGCAGTGGTGACTCATGCAGACTGCTGGGAACCCTGAAAATGTGTCTTTATCCTGAGCACAACTGGGGAACCCCTAAGAGGTTCCAAGCAGCTGAGTGACATCTTCAGATCTGTGCTGATTCCCCTACCCGCAGTAAATGGTGGACTGGTGGACTGGAGGAGGTGTCCACACTCAGACACAAAGGAGGCAAAGGTGGAATTACAGAAACAGGTGAGGAGTCTGTGCAGCAACTTTGGTGAGAAATGTTGTTGCTGGAGCTAATCTAAAATGTCATCATTCAATATCGAATGGAGCCCTGGCCGCCAAGTTACCCCTGCATTAGCTTTATTCCCACCAAGCAATATGCCTTTTAAAAGTGGAACCTAGGACATCAGAAGCCTCAAGTGTTTTCTGAGCAGCACGACTCTATGATTTCACTTAAGTGGCAGACACTCTGCGAACCTCCAGACATAGGTTCAAATCCCAGGTCCACCTTGATTCCAAACCCTCTGTGGGTTCAGGGTGCCCAACCGTAAAATGGGGACAATAACAGTACCCATGTCACAGTGTGCTCCAATGGTCAAGAACAAAAGAATGCATGACCCTGTCAGAAAGCCAAGCACAAAGGAGGAAGGTACTTAACAGTTATTTGTTTTTCATGCTCATGTACTGAATGCAGCCAAGGAATCTCAAAACTATAGGCATGAAAGAGAGAAAAAAATCAAACATTAAGAGTCAAGGAGTCTCAGAGAATGAGACCAATAAGATCCACTTTTCAGGGAGAAGACAAGTCAACTACGAGAAAGTTTTAGGGGTTGTTGTTGTTGTTGTTGTTTGAAACAGGGTCTTGCTCTGTTGCCCAGGCTGGAGTACAGTGGTGCAAACATGGCTCACTGCAGCCTCAACCTACTGGGCTCAAGCAACCCTCCTGCCTCAGCCTCCTGTGTAGCAGGACCACACATGACCACCACCACGCTTGGCTAATTTCATTTTTTGTAGAGACAGAATCTCACTTTGTTGCCCAGGCAGGTCTCGAACTCCTAGGTTCAAGCCATCCTTCCGCCTTGGCCTCTCAAAGTGTTGGCATTGCAGGCATGAGCCACCATGCCCAGCCTACAGGAAAGCTTTTCAAGAGTAACAGGCTCAGGTAGTTTGGAGCAAGATGACAAGGCAGCGTTAAGGAATCAGTGTAAAAAGATCAGCAGCCATTCAACTTAAAATGTCAGCGAAAACACTGTTAGAACTGGGAGCAGTCAAAATCGTATCAGAAAAAAACACCAATTCCTTGTCAATTAGTATTTAAAGAAGGACCAACATTATGCCAGGTGCTGGGCCAGGAGTGCAGGGCAAGATTTGGTCCCTTTGAGTGCTCCAAAATCTGGCAAGGAGAAAACAGTAGCTGTGTATTTATCAGACTGTGATAAACATTATACTCAAGATTGTTAAGTAGGCAGTTAGCATGCCCCTGTTGTCTATAGACATTTGCTCCTGTGCCAGTGCAGCTCACAATGACATATTTTGGGGTTGCAGAGGAGGAAGTTAAGAAATCAGGTAATTTTTGTCAAAGAATATTTCAAGGCCAGTCCACTTCTAAAGGCAGTTTAGGGTAGATGTTAAGAGGAGGATTTCTCGTTATTAGATTGACTGGGTTCAAATCGCAGCTCTGCTACTTCTCGCTACGTGATCTTGGACCTGACACTAAACATCTTATATGTCAGTTTCCTCATCTGTAGAAAAGTACCTGCCTTACTTATGGGGTTGTTATGAGGATTAAATAAATGAGTGTATGTAAAGTATATTAAATAGATTATATTCACTAATATCTGTTAGCACTAGACAAAGGTATTCACTATTATTTGCATTTATAAAAATTAGGTTATCATTAATTACACAGGGTGATGGAGTCAAAAAAATTTTTTAATTCATGGCTCAAACACAGTAGCCTAAAAGACAGTGTGAGTAGAAACTGGGGTTGTGTCCCAATCTCAGTTTTGGCACAGGATTGCTCTTTGACCCCAGGAGACTTTCTAAATCTCTCTAATGTTCTCACTTGTCAAACAAGAAAGGAAAAGAGTTATCATAAGCTCAAGTGATTCACCACACATCTTCATCAATGCTCTGAAGACAGGATTATAAAACCCTTTTCCAAAAGAAAAAGTCCTTAATCAACCACAGCATACTGCTTTCAGGAGAACCATATAACAATATGACAATATGACCCCATTAAGCTTGCTGAGATTTCCACATCAATTTCACCCTCAATGGAGGAAGTCCCAAAAGCAATACTGTGATTCAATTAGAGGACAAGGTAAACTTATTTATTGCGCTAGAAGCATTTTATGCACATAGAGCTGAAAATGGTTCTCCATTAGCAACTAAATTATAAGGGTAAATGACTATAAAAGAGGGGTCTGAGGTCTACTTTCCAGGGTGACTCAGGTATGCAAAAAAGAACAGATCCAGGGCATCAGAGTAAACACAAATTCCCTTATTTCAGGGTACCAAGAGCCTTCAGACATGCATCTCACAGCCTGAAGCAAGTAGGCAGAAATCCAGTGAGGGATACGCTGCAGTGTGTGGGACTCCAGCATAATCAGGCAGCAGGCACCATCCCCAGTGATTGTGTAACACACAGTGAGCATTCTATGTTGCCCAGGGAATTGACTTAAATTACAGTTTTGTTCCCTTTAAATGGAGTCTGTTGGTCCAAGATTGAGATAAACTAGTAAATCTGAAATGAAGATTATAAAAAACTATTAATCTTTTTATTAAATTTGAATTGATTTTGTGAATAGAGAACAAGTTGCAGGAGACTCTTCTACAAGGCAGCTGCACATACTCTTGAAACCTTCAATATGCCTTGAGGCACATACTTGACAAGCACCTTAAATAGACTGATTTTTCTGCCTTATTTAACAAGACAGGCAGAAAGTAAGTCCTGAACCCCTACTGCGAAAGGCCTGTCATGGATTAGAATCAAAAGCACAAACAAAATTTAAGTTAGGCCCTCCCCTTTGCAGGAGGGTATTTAAAACTAAGATATGGATTCATTCCTTCGATGCCTTGCCAAAAGAAAAAAATGAAAGAATACTGTTGCTTAGCAACAACTAAAACAATGTGCAGCAAAGGAGAGTGGTCTGAAAGAAAGCTAAGCCGGTGAGTTTGTTACAGCCACCCCAGATGAACTTTGTGACCCGAGACCCTGCCTGTGTCCTCATCTGGCCTAAGGGTAAGGTTAAGGCCTGGCTATTACTGGCACTCAACTATCTTGACAAAGAGACCTGTAATCCCAAAGAAATAAGAACCTACTACTGGACAGCAAGCACAAGGCTTCTAACATTAACCTCCCTGTTTCCGCTACTAATAGCAAAGTTTCAAGCTGCATGAAATCTTGGAAAAACCCCATTTAACAGGTAGGAAAACTGAAGTTGAGAGAGATGAAATGACTTCTCTTAAGATATTGGAGCTGTTCATGGCAGATTCTGGGCTAGATGCTAGCTCTGGCATCCAGAGGTTGCTCTTTCCCCTACATTTAACCTAAACTGCAGGCAAGACCAAGATCAGAGAAGCAGACTATTGACACTCAAGTGTTTCTTATCGCTCAACCATGAAAAATGCCATTCTTATCTGAGGACCCTTCCTAAGCTGCTGGGAGGTTTCAAAGTCAATTACAAGGAGCTTGAATGAGATGTGAAACCCTTCTCTCTCTCAATAAAACAATCCTACTAAATCCACCAGCCCCCTACTAGAAGGGGCTAACATAGTGCCAGCACTCTGGGACTGGGAAAAGAAGGCTCCAATAAAAATAAAAAGGCCACAAGTCTGATCCTCAAGTTCATGGCCATGCTTTAAGTCCAAGAGTGGCTCGTTATAGCCAAGCAACATACTCTTCTCCATGCCAGTATCATGGTGACCGCACAATACTCACCTGTCATTATTTCTAGCCGGGCATATGTTGAGGAACCAGGGGTCTTCCACCAACATTTTACTCTGGAAATGCCCAGAAACTGGATTATACTGCCCCAGGCCAGACCCTCATTTGTACTACAAACAGGACTCATTCTACTGTAAGTAACATACTGTGCATCCCACAGCTGGTCGGGGCAATGGCTAAAAGTGTATTAAGTGTGGCAGGATACTGTGGCTCACACCAGTACACAACTACTTCGTACACAACTACTGTGTGCTAAGCACTCTATTCGGCTCTTTATGCATATTATTTTTATAAGGATGGAATTGTTTGACCCTATTTCACAGGTGAGGAAACAAGCTGAGAAATATTATGTAATCCCAGCAATTTGAGAGGCCAAGGTGGTGGATGGCTTGGGGCCATGAGTTTAAGACCAGCCTGAGCACCACAGCAAGACCCCCATCTCTACAAAAATTTGAAAAGAAGTCAGGCATGAAGGGTATGTCTGTAATCCCGGCTACTCGGGAGACTGAGGAAGGAGGATTGTTTGAACCCAGGAGGTCAAAGTGAGTGAGCCATGACCACACAATTGCACTCCAGACTGGACAACAGAGTGGGACCTTGTCTCTATAAAACTACAAAGGAAGAAAAGCACTGGGCCCAGCCTTTGAAAGAGGGCTCTGGCTACGACACTCGTAAGTCACATGGCACTGGGCCAGCTTATAACTCTTGTCATCTCAAATGGCATCAGGTACCAAATAGATGTGCTCTGGTCTCAGGGGGTGCTGCACAGCGAAAGATTAGGACATGAGAAGCATCCTCATCTACTTTTCCCCAGTAGGCCTTTATACTAGGTAGGAAGAAATTTCACCTGCTTTGCTTCTACTTATATATAAACAGTTGCAGTGAAGACAACAAATTACATTAAACAAGTTCCTTAAAGATTTTCAGTACATATTGATGTAATTTGTTGTCTTCACTGCAACTGTTTATATATATTATATATCATTTTTTCCTGCCCCAACTTCTCCTCATTTTGAACTGTAAGTTCCCCTTCGAACAGCTTTTATTCTGAAACTAAGGGGCTCCCTGTAAGGTTAAAAGCCACACACTTTGATATTATTGATATCGTAACATCTGTCCAACATCAAGAATGTGGAGCCATGACTGGCCTCTTGATATGAACAGAGAAGATCAGGTTTTGAAAGTGAGAGCCTGACTACTGCCCCAATCTTATGCAATAATGGCATGATCAACACTAAAGCCTATCTAATTGCCCAAAGGTCCAGTTCCCAACAACCCTGGAGGTGATTTATATTTAAAAAGAGCAGAGATTCTGGGAGCAAAATGAAGACTGGTTGTTAGTTTCCACCTTTTCTTTGTAGAAGATGCCTTTACATTTAGCACGAGGGAACAGGGGGAGGGACTGGTAAAAGTGGGAAGAGGAAAAGATAATACAGAGAAAGGAATTCACTAACCACCAAGTTTCTATTCCCTGTTTCAATTTGATGTTTGCCTTCTCTGTTCTTTCAAGATTATGGGCAAAGACAACACAAATCAGGGAGTAGAAGAGGTTCTGCCTTACCTTCCATGCACAATGGGGCTTTAAAATGGTACCACATTAATCAAAGAACTAAAGTTGCTGCATTATTCTAAGTCTCAGCTCTTCTCATCACTTACGAGGACAATGATATTGTCCAAAATTCATTCAGATGAAAAAGATGCGGCTTATGTGAAACACACGTGCAGCCAACCTTTTCTTTCTACAGAGAAAGTGAGAGGCAAGAGATATATTCAAGGAAAACACACGCAAACAAAAAAGCAATTCACTTTGGAAATGTACTTTCAGCCATCAGAGAAAAAAAAGCAAGTGTGTTCGATGTTGAACTCTTTTACATCTACTGTGAAAATTAACAGCAACCACTCACTGAACAACTACTGTGTACTAAGCACTCTATTCGGCTCTTTATGCATATTATTTTTATAAGGATGGAATTGTTTGACCCTATTTCACAGGTGAGGAAACAAGCTGAGAAATATTATGTAATCTATCAAGGTTACTTAGCTTGTACACAGGGGCAATGGGGTTCAAATCCAAGCCCAGGGGTTCACGTGCATGTCCCCACCCACAAACAATTTGAAGACAAAAAGAATAGCAATATATAATTATTCTCATATAATTAAATATGAGATTTACAAGTACCAGGCTCTGTACTAAGTACTGGGGACACAAAGAAAAGAGTAAGTCTTACCAAACTCTTAACTAAGGGTCAGGCTCCCCCAGTACTAAATTCTTAACACACAATTAATCTTCCCAATGACCTTATGAGATAGAGCCTATTATCCTCTCCCATTTTACAGGTAAGAAAATCAAGGTTTGCAAAGGTGAAGTAATCTGTTCAGGGTCACACAGCAAAGAATTCATGGAACTTGGATACGAACCAGGAAGCCTGATCCAACAGCCTCTTTTATTAACCATTAGGGCTGCAGATCTCAGGAGCTCACAAAATTAAAGACGCAAAGTCAGAAGCCATGGGGAATACTGCATAAACAGGCCTTGGATTTCCATTTACTTAAGAACAGGTTATGATGGTTCTCAATATAGGAAATAACTTGGCAAGGAAACAATGGAAGCAAGAGCAAACCCAAATGACTACATGCAGCTCTGCTGATTGCTCAGATAAAGACTCCATCATCCCATTCGGCTGCTTGCCAGCATCTCGCTTTTCCATATGTGTTTGTTAAACTCTAGAGTGCAACGGGTCCGTGAGGAAATAGACTAGAAATGCCTCCAAATTGCCCAACTGCCCTATGCACAATTTCTAAACATCAAAATGACTTCAGCTCCAAAATACACTTATATTTGGAAAGCCAGCAATTGCTTCCAAAAGAGAGATCTTTTTCTTCATTTTAGAAAAAAAAATGTCAAAGAATGCTGCACCGCAGTTGAAGGAAAGCATTGGAAAATTTTTTTAAACCTCACTGCCCAAGTTCCATGGTGAAGGAGCAGATCGTTCCAGCACTGAGGCAGCCTGCAAAGGCAGAGCTGCCTGGGCCCCTCACCTGGGTGCAGGGGGCCTCTGGTTTAGCACGTGGAATTAAGGAAGTCCTGACCTACATTCCCAAAGCCTGCAGCAGAGCTTGTTTTGAACCAGATTTTCCCACAAGGACAAAGCAGCTCACAACCCAGAAACCTTTATTTTTAATTTAGGGAGAAAGGCAGTCAACAAATCAAGTCACTGTCATGTGACCACCTGTAGAACCAGGCCAGGCTGTAAAAGGAGTTTGCTTCCTTCCAAATAGCTTCTGTCAGACTATTACTGTTATCTCAAAATAGTCGCTTCAAATCAGCCACCACATACACATCCAAGCACCAGGCACCTTTACAGTCATGCCAGAAAAACGTATCTCCTCCGACTTCCCCTGCTATAGTCCTATTTATTTTTAATATTCTAACCCTGTATTCAAACAGCCCCTGGTTCATTTGTGACAACATGGATGAACCTGGAGGACATTATGCTAAGTGAAATAAGCCAGGCACAGAGAGACAAATACCACATGATCTTGCTTATATGTGGAATCTACAAAGATTGAACTCCTAGAAACAGAGAGTAGAATGGTGGTCACCAGGGACTGGGGTGGAGGATTGAGATGTTGGCCAAGGGATACAAATTTCAGTTAGGAGGAATAAGTTCCAGAGATCTATTGTACAACATAGCGACTACAGCAAATAACAATATACAGTATACTTGAAACTCACTAAGAGTAGTTTTTAAATGTTCTCACCAAAAATAATAATAAGCATGTGAGGTAACGTATATGTGAATTAACTCAATTTCACCATTCCACTATATATACATATTTTAAAACATCATGTTGTACACCATAAATATATGTTGATTTAAAAAATAAAATGTCAAATTACGTGCATATATTCGTAAAAGACAAATAGCCATTAGTTAACTTCATACAGTACATTAGAATCTCTCCCAGGTTCATCTCCCAGCTCCCCAGGCCTGTTTATAGAACAAGATAAGAGGTCACACTGGACCCAAGCAATGCCTTCCTGATGCATATCCCTCCCCTTGGTTCCAGCTGCAAAAGCCAAATCTAGACCAGCTCTTCCTTGAATAACAAAGTCCAGGTTTTATTAGCCTACATTTCATTAGCCATGGTTCTTCATCTTGGTGGAACACGAGAATACCTGAGCTTTCAAAAATCCCAATGTCCAGTTAACTCAAAATCCCCAATCTGGATTCAGGTATCAGTGTTTCTGAGAGTTCTCCAGGTGATTTCCCTGTGCAGCTAAAGTTGAGAACCATGGCTCCCACTCCATCTGTCATCAGCCATGTGACCTCAGACAAGGTTCTTAAGTTCCGAGTGTATCAATCTCTTCCTAAGGAGGAGGGATGGCTCCCTGCGCTAATGCAGGCAGAGTGCTTAGCACAGGGCCTGGCACAGTCAATTGATCTTGTCCCTTTCAATATTCACAGTTGGGAAGTAATTCTATGAGTGACTGAATTATGATCATTGGATGAAATCTTTCATTTCTGCAGCACTCAAGATTTTGTCTTGTCTTGGAAGGAAACATGAAAGATGCATTGAGAAGAAAAAGGCGATGGAGGCAATAGCCGCCTTGGGTTCCTCTTACAGCTTATATCAACAACTTTTTTTCTTTCTGTTTTTTTTTAACAGTCTTCCCCAACCCCTACCCATCCTCAGGTGAAAACATTCTCCTGATAGCCTCACGCCAACTGGATGCAACTCAACACCAAATGTCTTCCAAATGGCTTTTCTCCATCTGAACGTCTGCGTTCTATTTTATTCTAATTTATTTAGCTTTTATCCAAAAAAGTCAAACAGTTTCTAAACCACTAAACAATAAGAACTTAGAACTCGAATTATATAATCTGCAAATAGCAAGATCTGAGCCCTTTGGGACTGAGGCCATCAGTCAAATACCTAACCCAGTGGTTTTCCACCCTGGCTGTAAAGAATCAGCCCTAATTCCAGAGTTGAGCTTAACTGATAAATAATTTAATTATTAAATAGATGCTTAGGGCTCTCCAGTGGATCCCTAAGTCCTAAGCTCTACAGTGGAGCCCCAAGCATCTATTTAACTTAAAAGCTCCCTCAGATAATCCTAATATGTGGCTAGAGCTGAGGACCACCAACCACAAGAACAGAAAAGAAAAACAAATGTTTATCATCTAAGACACCAAGTGTACTTCAAAGACCTCCTACAATAAACTCAGTTACCTTTGGAGAAAGATACCAAATTCAGGAGGCCTAAAGAAAAAACTAATTTGGGTAGAAAAACTGCCCTGCCTATGCCTTTTCTTTGTTTTTGTGTTTGAGACAGGGTCTCACTCTGTTGCCCAGGCTGGAGTACAGTGGTGAGATCTTGGTTCACCGCAGGCTGGAACTCCCAGGCTCAGGTGATCCTCCCAACCTCAGCCTCCTGAGTAGCTGGAACTACGGGTGAATGCTACCACACCCAGCTAATTTCTGTATTTTTAGTAGAGACAGGGTTTCACCATGTTGCCCAGGCTGGTCTCGAATTCCCAGTCTCAAGCAATCTGCCCACCCCAGCCTCCCAAAGTGCTGGGATTACAGGCATGAGCCACTGTGCCCAGCCTGCCTACGTCTTTTAACTCAAAAAACAAGCGCAATAATCAAGAACGTTTCATTCCAGTGAGACGTTCAGTGAGGTATCATTACACACCTCTTAAAGAAGGTATCTAAGAATATCAGCATCCCCAAAGGGACAGTAAGATCCGCTAAAATAATGAATATTCCCTGTGACTGGATCCATAAATCCTATTTGTTTGAAGAAATATCCATACAAATGTAAGACTTTAAACCGAACTAGCACTTGTCAATACATATTCAATAGACAAATTAAGGACCCAGTGAAAGACATCACAATCTTGATAGTAAATTTATGTATTTTTCAAGAAGTTGTAAAGCTGAGAACTGAAATCATACTCTGAAAAAAAACATAAGTAAATAAGCCTATCTTGCTTATACACACACACAACACACACACACACACACACACCAACAACACACTTCATGAATTTTCAAGTGAGTCAAGGTGACCACTCCAGGAAAGCTACCACCTTACCTCTGAATTTCTTAGGTGGATTGTTAAGGTCCCCGGTTTCTGGCTGTACAACACAACGATCATCAACCAGGCTGTAAAGAAGACAGATAAATGCTCTGTCAAGTTAAGTGTATGAAAATGAAACTCTTAGCACCGTGCAAAAATCAGATATCCCAGGGCTTTTCCTGTGCAACCTTTAGACTACCATATTCTCCTGCCAGGAACTCTTTACACTAGAGACTTCCTATGCATGGATCTAAACCTAATCCAAAAGCCCAGGGTTCTGTTCTGTGAAGGACACATTAAGCTACTGTTTTCTGTGGCTCCTTTCCCATAACCATGTCCATGGGAGATTTGAGTATAGCATGCAAGGTGGCTGAAGTCGCGAGACACAGCAAGGGCCGTTGCATTCAACTAAGGGTAGCGGAGGAGCTGACTTTGTGCCTGGTGAAGATGAGCCAGGCCCTTGCCCTTTGGGAGCTCAAGGCTAGTGCAGGAGCCTTAAGAACAAACTGATAAGGAGAATATAATCTAAGGGCTGTAACAGAAGGAAGAAAAAAAATAACAGCCAGAAGCGAACTGTGCCTGAGGTCATCTGAGAAGCTGCAGACAGAGGAAGTTCTAATGGAACTACTGGAAGAGTCGAAATAGATGTGGGAGGCTAGAGGGGAGCGTTTCCAGGTTGAGAGAACCATGAGTGCACACTCTGAAGACATGAAAGGACTCTGGAGCATCAAAAGCAACTAGTGGGGAAAGCACAAAAAAATTACAAATAAATAAGCCAACATTACATAAAGACTCAGTATTTAAAATCCTGACTGCTAAGTCTAACTTGCACAATTCTTTTAGAAGAACCACTTAAAAATATATTTTTGAACAGATGAGGGAACTGAGACTCTGAGAAGTTACACAACTTGTCCAAGCTCCTAAAACTGGTACTGATAGAACTGGCTAATCTTCCAAGTGACCACAGAACTTGCACTTGTTCCCAGCTAACATGCTATGGTTTTCCAGGGTTCCTCCATTCATCTGTGCTGCCTCCTCTTATCCCAAATGCAAGGTACCATTAAATATTCAGCCTTTACCCTTACTGTTCTATTCTCCAAGATTCCCTTTGGCCTCCTAAAGTCCTGCCTGTCTTTCAGGACTCAGATTAAGAGCCCCACCTTCTCCACAAAGCCCCCCAGGCCTTTCCTGCTCCAGACACTCTCTGCCTCTCCTTCTCCGTCCTCCCAACCTCACTGACTGAGACTCCAAAGGTGCACCAGGCTACCAGCTCCATGAAGGCCAGAAGATGCCCAAGGATGGCAGTTCAGTATCTATTTGGTAGGTAAATCAAAGTATCCACGGTACCCCACCAGCAGTTTGCCTCCTTCAGCTTCACGACACAAGACCTCACTGTATCAACAAGAGGGACAGTGTAGCCAATGGTCTGAGTTCTCATGTAAAGATCAGGAGCAGAATATACATATATAAAACCCCCACCCTGAGCTCCTGTGAGTGTAAGTACAGTAATGCCCCCAGAGCTAACATAATGCTTGACAGGGTGGGCTCAGAATCCAAGGTAGGGCTAGGTTAATAAATAATCAAGTTCTCATGGCCAGGCGTGGTGGCTCACACCTGTAATCCCAGCACTTTGGGAGGCTGAAACGGGCAGATCACGAGGTCAACAGATCGAGACCATTCTGGCCAACATGGCAAAACCCTGTCTCTACTAGAAATTCAAAAATTAGCTGGGCGTGGTGGTGAGCACTTATAGTCCCAGCTACACGGGAGGCTGAGGCAGGAGAATCGCTTGAACCCAGGAGGCGGAGGGTGCAGCGAGCCGAGATCACGCCACTGCACTCCAGCCTGGCGACACAGCGAGACTCCGTCTCAAGAAAAAAAATAAATAAATAAATCATCAAGTTCTCAAATGGGGAGGAAGTGGTAAGAGGAGCCCCAGTCAAGCTCAGAAGACAAATGAATTGTAGATGGCACTCTGCCACCTACTAGCGGCATGATCATGACTATGGCATTTTACCCCTACTGGTCTCAGTTTTTTCATCTGTAAAATGAAAGTTGGTCTCAGGGATTCTTAACGAGGGGGATGTTCATCAGACTTATTGTTTCCAAATATACTGACACCAGGACTCTGTCAACCCAGCTTACTAAAGCTGTGCTACAGGATGAGGCCCAAGAATTCCCCCGCCTCGTTTTTTTAAAGAGACAGAGTTCTTGCTATGATGCCCAGGCTGGTCTTAAAAGCTGGTCTTGAACTCCTGGCCTCAAAGGATCCTCCCATCTCAGCCTCCCAAGTAGCTGGGATTACAGGTGTTAGTTACTGCACCAAACTGAACCTTTATTTTTAACAAGCTAAAAAGGCAATTCAGAAGCATGCCACTGAGTAATGTGCACACATACACACTTGCCCTCCAAGATCCTATTGGAGTTTTAAAGTTCAATCAGTAGATGAAGCCATTTGGAGGTAATCACCATCTATATAAAAGGGATGGGGCTGGAGTGCTACACAGTGAGTCCCATTAACAACTGGCAGTCACTCACTGTAGTCCACAACAGGTCCTCGATAAATGCTAAAAATATTAAAGACAGGAAGGGTTGTCAAACTTTCTTTCTAACCCCATTTTTACACTGCTATCCTCAAATATGTGCAAGCAACTGAGAAAATAAAGTATTCATCTCAATAAAGTATTAGCAGCCCAAAGTTCAAAAAGCAGCCCTCCTCACTTTAAAAGGGCAGGAGGGACTCATCATTAATTTGTTTGCAATGTTTGAGGAAAACACTTAAAAAGCAATTCATATGATTTTCAAGAAGGGATGCCCTGGAAGAGAAAGAAGGTACTAAGATCTCAGGGGCTCAGGAGGTACCTGGGTGACTGGGAAATCAAGACCCTCAGGGGAAACATGGGCATAGAGTGGGTTGAGGTTTAACCCGGCATCCAGATAGAGGCTGTGCACAGTCAAGGAGGAGAGAGAGCTGTGGGCAGACAAGGAAGCCGGAAAGAGAGAAGCTGGCCTGCAGAGAGCAACTGTTGGCAGCCCTAGCCTTGCAGTCTGGAATTTTCTGAGCTGTGAAATCTTGGGCAAGTGACTTTGCCTCTCTGAAGCTCAAAACTTTTGCCTCCACAAATGGTAATGATGAGAGTGTTCACCATAGACAGTTGTGTAAGAATTAAGGAAGATGTAGGCACAGTATTTAGCATAATGCCTAGCACACAGCAAATACCCACTGGGCTCATGTAGTGCTTTCCATTTATTACTGTTGCTGTCATTGCTGAAAATAAGAAGAGGGTAAAAGAGTCAACCACAGACGATGAAAAGAGGAAGGAGCCAACCATGAAGAAAGGAGGGACAGTCAGAGGCAGGGCAGAAGGAGGCCTCTTTGCCAAAAGCCACAGAAGATAAATTGTTAAGGGTAGGTCCGTAATGGAGAGAGGTCAAATGTAGAAAGTCACTGGATCTGGTGATCAGGCAGTCATGGATGACTTCTTTTCACTAGATGACATTTGAAACAAAATCTCGCTACAGTGGGAACACAAGTCTAATTGAGCTATAATTCTGTATCTATAATAATTTGCTCCCTGAGTGTGGAGTAACCTGCATGACAGCCTAGGAATACTCGTCCTGCACAAATACCAGAAAACAAGCATGCTTTAAATAATAGCTGTAATTAAAAGGAAGGTCTGGCTGCTGTAAAAATGAGGTTCTCGGAGAAGCTGCTAGTCTTCCTTCCCCCAATTTATTTGAGACCAGCTCTTGCCAAATTCAACAATGCCAGCCGGGGGGCCTCACTACTCCTTTCTACACAAAGACAATATAGACCATTCGTAACTATTTTGGAGTTAACCATCTTGATTCTCCATTCTGCTTCTGTCTGCCTTTGGGACTATTTCACCTCTCATTTCCTCTTCTAGACAATAGGCGTAGGAGGAGAAGGGAGAAGATAATCAAATGAGTACATTATGAAATATATTTATACCCTTAAAAGTTGTATAAAGATTGGGAAAAAAGCACAAAAGAGCAAAAATCTGATTTATAGAACTTTATGCAATTTATAATTTTCAAACGCATACAGCAATGTAAAGTAGGAAATGTCTGCTTCAAAGAAAAAAGATAGGCAGCTCAGGAGGTTTGGTCTTTGCTTATATTATAAAGGAGTCACTATGTGAAAAGAAGAGCCTTTACAAAACTAAAAAGCACTTATTTGGGCTCTGTAAATATTCATCCTTACACTTTATTCCATTTAAACTGTACTCCATAGTGGAATAAAGGCACTACCTTTTATATAGAAAGGAAGAGCAAATTTTAATAAACTCAGAATAGTGTCCTAAATAATGAGGTTTTACTCTTTCAGAAATATACAGAAAATTGTGTTTTTGTATGAGAGGTTAAACTTGGCTAATATGGGATTTGGTGTTTGTGATTTCAACCGCACTTAGAAAGCCAAGTAAAATGGTAATGTTCGTATGTTAGAAAAATCAGTTTTAAGCTGATGTTATGATGTCTTAAACAAATCCTGCCACACAAGAAATTGCATGCTCTTACCCCAAGGTGCTAATAAATCCATTTGTCGATCCCTCCGCGTACAGAGAACAAATGTCTCCAATATGCAGGAAGCTAGACATTTTGTCAGACATGTCTTTCTTGAAAATCCTAGACAAAGTAAAATATGCAACATTGTTAGAAGAAAAGAAATGCTCAGAGGGGGAAAAAAGTCACTAAGAGTTGGCTTAGCTCAATTTTCCAAAGCGCCTTACTTAAAAGCCAAATTTAAATAAGAGTTTGACAGGCAGGCGATTCAATGAGCCAAGTAAGGACATATGCAACAACATTTTTTCCCCGTATATTATTTAATTTCAGGATATTCCAACCACAGTAACATTTGTTTCTAACAAAACCATGCCTGAATCAGATTCTACAAGTTGAGGACCCTTGATAATAAAAACTGCAGTGAGTAGAAAGCCTGCAGGGAACTCAGCCAAGAACGTTGCAGTGATTAGGGAGTTACTTGGAAAGTCTGACTTATGAAACATTAACATATTCAATTTGCCTCAGGGAATGTTAAGTCAGGAGGAAACACCTGGTATAAAAACTTGCTTCTGGCAAGGCCACAGTGCCTGGGCTAAGGTACCAAACCAACAAAATGACATTAATAAAAGGAAACCTGGTAATAAATACCACAAATTTCCAGCAGCCTTTTAGGACTTTTAAGAATTCCACAACTGTATGCACTTCACCCAAATGCTACTTGAATGTCTTTCCTTCTCATCCTTCACCAAGAAACACTTCCAGAGGACGAAAACCCTTTAGACAGAACCTGGCCCAGATCCTTCAGTATTTGAGTAAAAATAATAAGGTTCCCTGCCCAGGAACACACAGCTATTTAGAGGCAGTCTTACAAAAAGCTCTTAAGTCTCAGGAAATCTGTACATAGCCCAGAAACCATTAAACACACAAACACATATATATATCAACAAAAATATTGATGTGACTCCTAGAAACAGCTTTCATCAGGGCCATAAATATTGAGGAGTGGGAACCAATTGTAAAAAGCTAAATTGACATTTAAAAAATAAACTCAGTTATGTGGGAAGATTGGGTGCTGGTGTGGACTGCAGCTAATCACCCCGTGTTTCCTCAGGCACCTGGTGTGGAGATGCCCAGGGCAACCCAGGTTTTCCCAAAACCCCTCCTCCAAACCCAGACCCCTTTACCCATCAATTTACTCAACTTCCCCTTCCAGAAGCCATTTACCCCACACAGTCACAAGAGTTGTAATGGTGTGGAACAGTATTGTGTCTCCTTCAATTGCTTTCTGGGTGCCAAGTTTTCTTTCGGGAAGAATTATGCAGCAATGATCAGCATGACACTTCAGGAAGCAACCTCCTACCTTAGCAGCAGTGTCAGCTATTGAAAGCAAACTCATGTTAAAGAACCTCAGTTCACTGCTTGTGAGAAGCTGCAGGGAAAAGCTAATTTGTCATCCCCTTCCCTCCCCTCCAACAACCCAGACATTGCAGGAGAGATAAAGAGCATTTCATTAAACATGAACTTATTTACAGAGGGAGACAGCCAACTGAGAACACAGAATAAACTCTCAAACGAAAGAGCCAGTATCTCTAGACCTTGAGGGAAGACACACAAATAATGTGCAGAAGGACAGTTTGCCAAGTACCACTCTCTGGAATCATGTCAGTCATTGTTTAATTCTTCATAACTACATATTTTATACCTAAAGGCAAACCAATGTTTTAAATAGCATCCAGAAAAGTGGCACAAATGGAAAACATCAAGGGAGATTAATATTTCCCTCTGTGCTTATATTGTAAAACTTTATCTTAAAGGGTCAGGAAGTCAGCATACTTCTAAGATCAATTATTAGAAGACAATTTGTTTGAATTTTGAGCCAGACCAAATTTGTGTCTGTACACCCTGGCCTCCCGAAAGGACACCAGGGAATTTCCAAATGCAGGAGAACAGGTATGTGCTCTGGCAAGAGGACTAGGGCCTTGTCTAGTGCGACTAAGGCTCTCCTTTCAGGATCACCCTTCAGATAAGCATTCAGCCCCAGCAGAGACTAGGCCAGAAAATGCCTGCTGTCTTGTGAACTATCACCACCACCTGGATACCTCGCTGAAAGATACCAGGCCCTTAATGGGAAGAAGCAGACAATTCAGTGTCCTCAAGTGACAAAGCATGATGTACCCCACGTTGCTTGCAACTGATCATTGCAATAGATGTCTGGACATTGCATTCCTACAGCACAGTTCTGCTTTTCTTTTCTGATAATAATAGCTGGCATTTATCAGGGATTTCTCATGCCCACCATTGTGCTGAGTGCTTTACAAATGTTCTCTTAGTGCATCCTCATGACCACAGCAGGAAGTAGGCACCTACCATTATTGCCATTTTGTTGTTGAAGACACTGAGGTGTAATACAGAGAGATAAGATGCCCACGACACATATAATTAGCAAGCAGGAGGACCAGGGTTGTTATAACCCAGGTCTATCTGACATTTTTTTTTTAGATGGAGTCTTGCTGTGTTGCCCAGGCTGGAGTGCAGTGATGCGATCTCAGCTCACTGCAACCTCTACCTCCCAGGTTCAAGTGATTCTCCTGCCTCAGCCTCCTGAGTAGCTGGGATTACAGGCACCCACCACGAAGCCTGGCTAAATTTTTGTATTTTTTGTAGTGATGGGGTTTTGCCATGTTGGCCAGGTTGGTCTTGAACTCCTGACTTCAAGTGATCTGCCCACCTCAGCCTCCCAAAGTGCTGGGATGACAGCCATGAGCCACCTCACGGGACCTAGGTCTATCTGACTCTTCAGTGGAGGTGTTTATCAACAGTGATCCTGGGAACACAGGTTAAAATGTTAAATGTTCTTACTCCAGATGATTACAGAGAACCGACGCACAATTCTTATGCACAATTCTGTTTTCTAATTTTTTTTTACCATGGCTCTGTAATACTTTCAGAAGTCAGAAAAAAAATAAGCATCTTCTAACCAAGATACTTATTAAGTGGCCGAGATAACTGAACAAGTAACCTTTAGCTACATTTTACATCTCCCCGTGAAATCACAGGCCAGTCCACCCACCACAGCTAATGATCCTCTGGGCAATCTGCCAGGGGTACTAATTAAAAACAACCAAAAAATGGGGGAGGACAGATCCTTCCCCAGGGGTCTCATGTGATAATTCCCCTCACAAAAGACTGGGCAGAAAGCTTGCTGGTCTGGCTAGAAACCTCTGGAGATCTCCTCTGGCCTCCCCTTAGTGAAGTGGAGGAAGGAGATGGGGGGAGGAGGATAGGTTTTGGTGCAATTATCAGTGATGTCCTGGAAGGAAAAACAAAGGTCGGGAAAGTCAACAGAACAGGCCTCTGTGGCCTGGAGGGGTGGAGGTGGAAAGTTAGCCCCAGAAGTGATGGGCCTAGGAGCAATCTTCTGGAAGACTTCCTGTTGTTCAGAGGTGGGTGGGAGAGCCCGCCTTTTTATCTGATCATGGACCATTTGCGCCTGTGAACTTCTAGCAGCTGCACTCAGGGCTCCTGTGTCACTCACACCATGACAAGGACCACCTCAGAGAAAACAGAGCTGGCGCCAACCTGCCATGGAGCTGCGGAACTTCAAACGCTTATGGACACCCAGGGCTCTGCTGACAAGCCAAGCCTGACATACACAAGGGCAGGCTTAGGCACTCAGCTCCCGCACTCCACCCTGGCTCTCTGTCCCTAAGTTCTTCTTCTTATTATTATTATTATTTAGCTTATTATTAGGAGCCCATAGCCACCTCTCTGCTTTCATTTCCTCCTCTGTTAAATGGGGATAATACTCACTTCAAGAGGCTATGGTGAGGAATGGATGAAATAATGCTTGAAAAGCACCTGGTACAGTGGCTGACATACTTGAAATTGCTCTATGCTCGTTATTTTTATTTTTCTTCCATGAAAGACAAAGTGGAATTCTGAAAGATTCCAGGGCGTCAAAATTTAAACTCAGTAAAGGATCCCCTGTTTAAAAAGCCATAAGTGTATCATAACAAATGAACTCCTATATGAACCACGATGACAGATTTTACTTCAGGGAAGATAATTTATCCTTCCTAATTCCCCTGATGAAAAAAGGTGAACAATAGCAAATTACACTCAACTCCCAGCTACAGAGCATTCTAGCCTTTCAAAAAACACAGAATCATGGAATAAAAGTTGGAAGGAACCCTGTAAAGCATGTAATTCCACCTCCTGCCCAATAATGGAATCTCCCCATCATGCTGCCTATGGATGGTCTCACTGGGCAATAGAGCCTACTCTATGTTCAAACAGCCTTGTTCAAACAATTACTCCTAAACCAGGCACAGTGGCTCATGCCTGTCATCACATTTTAAACAGCCAAGATGGGAGGATGTCTTGCAGCAAGGAGTTTGAGACCAGCCAGACCCATCTCTACAAAAAATAAAAATAAAAATACATTAGCAGGGCATGGTGGCACACATCTGTAATCCCAACTACTTGGGAGGATCACTTGGGCCCAGGAGCTCCAGGCTGCAGTGAGCTGTGATCGTACCACTGCACCCCAGCCTGGGCAACAGAACAAGACCCTGCCTGTGAAAACAATAAAACAATTACTCCTGTCCCCTCCCTTAGCCCCACAAAGGATAGCTGCCTGCCAGAACTTTTGCTATTTATCTGTCCTCTGAGGCATCTAAGACCTCTGCATATGTGAATGCTATCTAGATTATTTCTCCTTAAGGCTTTGCTTCTTTTCACAAAGCATCACCATCCTCCCCACAATTCCTGATGCAGCATGACGAGAAGAGCACCTCTCAGCCCACAGCAGGCAGGAACTGAGGCTCCAGAGTCAAAGTGCCCAGGTTCAAACCCCAGCTCTGCCACTTACTCACTGAAGAACTTCAGGCAAGTTCCAGAACTTCCCTAAGCCTCGCTTTTCCCAGCTGTAAAATGGGGAAAATAAGAGCACCTACCTCAGCAAGCTGGCATGAGGTTCAGCAAGATGGTGTTTACAAAACACTCAGCAAAGCATCAGGCATGAAGTAGGCGTGCCATCAATATATGCTATTACTATTAAACCACCACCGCCACCCGCCACCATTCTGATGGGTGGAAGCACCTGTTAAAACAGGGTTCTTCCAGGGTGGCTTTGGCCAAGGCAAAGAAAAGTAGATCACTGCCTCTGGGAGATACTCTTGCAGAGGGGCTGTGGCAGCTTTGTTGAGCCTCACACCACCCTCTGGCTGAGTTTCCCTTTGCCCTGTATTGAAACTGCTCCCAGAGCTGTGCATTAAAAAAGGGGGGGCAGGGAGGATTTGATTCTATTCCCAAGAAAGGTGCAAATAAAGAAAAAAAAATGCAGAGATATCTCTTTGGGGAAGAGAAGCCAGAGCTGCCCTTCAGAATCTGTATTGTTCTCTACCTTCTCTATACCTTTCCCGGTCTTCTCGTCCACTCTGCTGGCTCCAGTCACTGTTACATGACGAGGATTCCCAAATCTGTCTCTCATGACCCACAGCTACTACAGTTTTGCTCCTGGCGGCTCACAGCATCTCAATGTACCAAAAACAATTTACCTGCCTGCCCAATGTGTTCCTCCTTCATAGCCATTTCTCAGTGACCACCAGCAAAGCCTGGTGGCTCCTCCAGTCTTCCCTCTCTCATGTTCCCTGCCACAGGGCCTTTGCCTGTGTTGTTTTCTCAAGCCCATAACACTCTCATCCCTACCCCACCCCTTGCTCTAATTATAGCCAAGTCACCCTCCAGCTCTAAATTCAACTACCATTTCCACTGGAAAATCTTCCCCAACACCCTCAGATAAAGTTAAATTCTACTCTTATAAACTCTGCACCATGGATCTCTCCTTCCCAGCCTTCATCTCAGTTACAAGTTCACATTTATTTGTGCATTTCCCGTCTGACACCCTACAAGGCACAAGCTGTATTCTAGAGATCTGTGTGTGATGTGTTTTATATACAACTGTATTCCAAACACCAATGCCCAGCACATAGTAGGTATTCAGTAAATATCTGTTGAATAAATGAACGAAAAAGTCTAATCCAGCATCGATTTTTGCTGACTTTAAGCTTTACTATCTCTCTTGAATCTTCTAGCTCCCCCTGCCCCTGCTAACCTGAGTCTCAGCCAGTATCATTTCTCAACTGGACTCCCTAAGGCCTTCCTACTCATTTCTCTGAATCTGTCTTTCCTCCTCAATCTATTCTGCATACAACATCCCGCATGATATTTTAGAAACATAAATCAGACCATATCATTTCCCCGCCTAAAACCTTCCGACATCTCTTTGGAGCTCTTCATGATCTAGCCCTGCCTACCTTTCCCCCTGCTCTCCATACTCCAGACATAATGATTTTTTTCCAGGCCCCTCACCATGCTCTGTTCCCCGGGCCTTTGCACATGCTGTCTCTGCAGCCTGAGGTATCTCCCTCCCTCCCCTACCACCACTTGTGGCTAACTGCCACTCACCTTCACAGTCCCAGTTTGATGTCTCCACCTCTGGGAAGCCCTCTCTGACCTCCCAAATCTGGGTTATATGTTTCCAACATACTCTTCTATATAGCAACCTGGGTCTACTACCACTGTCCTAACATTGCTTATTCACTTGTTTGTCTTCTCCACTAGACTGCAAACTCATGAGGGCAAGAACCTTAGTTGTCTTCTTCCCTGTTGCATCCTAGCACCTGGTAGTACCTGGGATACAGCAAGCAGTCAAATACGGGTTCAACGTCACTTTAGTGCCATCTTTGCTGCTGCCTAGAAGAGTTTATACTGGTTTTGTTTTAGAGTCATGGTCTCACCCTGTCACCCAGGCTGGAATGTAGTGGTGCAATCATAGCTCACTGTAGCCTTGACCTCCCAGGCTCAGGTGATCCTCCCACCTCAGCCTCCTGAGTAGCCAGGGCTACCGGTGCATACCACCACGTCTGGCTAAATTTTTCATTCTTATTTTCGTAGAGACAAGGTCTCACCGTGGTGGTGCCCAGGTTGGTCTTGAACTCTGGCCTCAAGTAATCCTCCTGCTGCTTCAGTGTCTCAAAGTGCTGAAATTACAGGCATGAGCCACCACACCTGGTTTGTTTTTTAGGTGACTGTTTTCCAAAACAAATTAAAGCCAAATTTACAGTGTTGGATCAAGAAGAACAGAAGCCTACCTGGCCCTTTTCAATAGATTTCTATGAGAAATTTGGAAGCAAGAAACAAAATATCTAACTTTTATCCCTGGAAAGATACTGTAACTTTTATCCCCATTGACCATCCCCTCCACATGTCCAGAATGGCTTGGAGTACTGACAAGAGTGTACACTTGGAAACAGACTCAGAACATGTGAGTCTGAATTCTAACCTCATAAATTACCAGCTGTGTGTCCTTAAGCAACTTCCATAACTTCTCTGAACCTCAGCTCTCTTATCTGTAAAAAAGGGGGCAACCTTTCATATTTCTCAGGGTCATTGTAAGGAGTAAACCAAATAATTCACATAAAGTGGTCAACACAATACTTGGCCCTTTATGCTCATTTTCTGTATGTCTGAATGAGTCTGAAATGAAAACATTCATTTTTGTTCCTTCATAGTCTTCATTCACCTCTGTCGTATGATTCCTCTACTTGATGAATGTTGCTTACCTGGTCAATACTGTAGGAAATGCATCTGGAGAAACAAGGATCCCAGAAATGTTTTAATCCTCTGTAAGCCCACGAGGTGGCTGATACTTGGACAGCATCACCAAAGTACTGTTGTTTTTCAGTACCCAAACTCACAATACCCAAGCTGGCCAGACCTCAACTCAACTCCCCCGTCTTCTAACATCAATCTAGGTCCCCTGCTGGCAGTGGGGGTGGTAGAAACCTCTTCAAAGGGATAGTAATTCAATATTTAGAACCTCTTCCACTTTGGTGTTAAAACAGGCCAAAGCACAGCCTCACTAAAAAAGAAATATGTTCATTTAATTTTAAGCAGCAGCTCAAGATAGGTTTGGAATTTTTTTTTTTTTCCTAAAAGCTTTTAGTGTGATAGAAAACTCACTCATTTGACTGTGGCAGAAAACTCATTTATTGAAATTTTTCCATCTATTATTTCTCCTGCACACACTTAACTAATTGCATTACATTCATTTAAAAAAAAAAAAAAAAACTCGATTTTCGCCTACACAGAATTCCGAATTTAAAAGTTAACAACTCCCGAAACTGAGGCTAAAGTAGAATACTTCATTAACCAAGAAGTTACCTAAGGGATCACTTAATCCTCAAGGGTGGACAGGCTTGGGAGGAAATGAGAAACTGACTCTATACTAGTTAAGGGACGCCAAAACCACAGACCTGCCGGTTTTCACCAAGACACAAAGGCAAGCCTCCTATATTTAATTAAGATGAAGTCGCCTGGCTACTGGGGCGGAACAGTCTGACTTTCAGTAATAGGGAGGCAGGGCAGTCCCACTGACAGTCTGACCTTAAATGAGACCCTTCTTAAGCATGAGAATCAGGTACTTCGGATCCCCTGCCATGCCTGCACCCCCTCACCTCCTCCCCACAGTGCACCTTTAATTTCCTGATGACCAAGCTCCTCTGTATTTTACCACACAATTACCTTAACAGTGAAAATCTTATATATCACTGACCCAAGATACATGCAAAATACTCCCCAGAGACCTGAATTTGTAATCATTTAACCTCCTTAAACGGCGAAGCTGGCTAGCACAGAATATAGCTCATCTATTATTAAAAGCTTCTACCCTGGTTCCTTAAACACCAGTTATGACAGAACCTAAGAGTAACAGGCATCAATCTAATTTCTATTGTAGGACACAACTTCATCTGAGGCCAAAAGCTACAAAAAGAACCAAGGAAGGGTTGGAGACTAACAGTTACAAAGGAAGTTACACTTGAAGCTGCTATTCTCAGACACAGAGAGGAACCTATGCTTTATAATTTTTTAATGGCCCATCCCACTGCAGAGCTTCTGGACTGCTTGGTATAATCTTGCTCCTAAGAAAAAGATGAACGTAAGACAAGTACCACTAGCTTCCACATTCGCAGCTTTCCTTTGCATTTCAGAAGGAGCTTTAACTAGGAAGCAAAACAACTATTTTGCTTTGTTACAAAAACAACTGAAAAGTATCCCCGTGCATTTCTTTCTGAACAGGAATATCTGATACAATACCCAGACTTAGAGATGGTCAGTTGCACTCTGTCACTTAAACCTTCAATTTCTCCCTCTATCTAATGTTCCATGCCACAACCCCACATTTCAAAATACCTATGTACTCTAGGAGCTGGTGGCTCTCAATGGTGGCCCAAGGGTCAGGGAAACTTCAAGGTCAAAACTATTTTCACAATAACATCGAGGCATTATTTTCATTTTCACTCAGTCTCTCACACATGTACAGTGAAGTTTTCCAGAGGCTGCAAGGCACATGATGTAACAACAGACTGAAGACAGAAACAGATATAAGATCTGTGAATCCAACTACATTCTATGAAGCCAGATCTCAAAGTGATTCGCAAAAAAAAAAAAAAAAAAAAAGCTACTCTTCTCACAAAATTTTTGTTTGGGAAAATATTCTTATTGTTCATTAAAAATATGTCAATAGATTAATGTGTAACGGGTTTTTAAAAATATTTTTTCAGTGTTCATTTTCTCAGTGTTAATTTCTAACATGGTAAATATAGACAGATGTAACTCACATCAGTAGAAGTTCTTTAGGGTCCTGAATTGTTTTTAGGCATGTAAAGAGCTCCTGAGAGCCAGAAGTTTGAAAACTGTTGCCATAAACTTTTCTTTAAGAGTTGCCCTGGCATTGACTGTATGCTTAGGACTTTCACTGTATAAGTTTGGAAACTTTATATATTAACAGGACGAAAATGTAAAATATACAACTGAACAGCCAGGGCTCTAGAAAGTGAACTGCTCGATTTGAAACTTAAATCTTCCTTCTTATAGAACATATGTATTGATACCTACTATACGCCACCACTACACTAGGTACTGGGGATACAGATCAAAGCAAGACATATAAGGTCCCTGCTCCCGTGATACCTATATTCTAGTGAGGGCAGACAGACAGGAAACAGAAAAATAAGCAAGACAAATCAGATAGTGATGAGTACATGCAAACAATTAAAACTGGGTGATATGATTAAGTGACAATGCAATTTTGGCTGGTCAGAAGAAACGAGATGAGACATTAAGCGAAGACCTGAAAGTCAAGATAGAGGCAGTCATGCAAAAAAAAAAAAATCAGGCGGAGGAGCATTTTAGGTAGAGCAAACAGCTAGTACAAAGGCTGTAAAGCAGAAAAGAGCTTAGCAAATTCCAGAAACAGAAAGCCAGCCCAATGTCTGCAGCATTAACGGGGAAAGGAAGAAAGTACAGGTTAAAGACAGGGTAGAGAAGACAGAGCCAGTAGGACTTCACAAGCCAGGGTAAAAAGTTGGCCTTCTATTCTAAATGTAATGGGAAGTTTGTAACCTCGATCAAGTTACTTCCCTTATCTGGCCCTCAATTTATTCATCTGCAGAATGGGGATAACGAGCACTTATCTCATAGTTATGTTGACAATTAATTGTGAAAAAGAAAATGGAAAGGGGGACACAGGAAGCATTCCTATTCGCTGTTGTAATTCTACTTTCAAATCTGTTCTATTTTCTATTCTCATAAACTACTCTTTCTAAACTTCTTAGGCTTATAATCAGCAGAGGATCAGCTCTGCCAAAACAGCAAAGTTCAAATGACAAGTGAATATACAAAAGGGACACATGAGATGCACTGACCTGGACATGTCAATGCCAACTCCAGCAGAATGTTTTCCCCACTATTCCTAATAAAACCAGAACCAGCAAAGCACAGCCAGGTGAGGAGTGAATGCCAGCATCTCACTCACACAGCACCCTTTGCATCTATCTCCAGTCGCCAAGCTTTGCCACCTGGCCCCAAAGCACCTGCATTTGGATAGTCCTTCTTCTGCTAAAAAATGTAGCCAACAACAAATCCATCAGCCTTCCCTGTTCTTTCTTGGCATATCCACACTACCTTCACCTCCTAAAAGACAAAAGCCCCTTGCCAAAGTCCTTTGGCGCTGGTTTTCTTGCTGCTTGCTTTAAAAATAATAAAAATCAAAGAGCTTCCTCAAGGCCGGGCACAGTGACTCACACCTGTCACCCCAACACTTTGGGAGGCTGAGGTGAGTGGATCACTTGAGGTCAGGAGTTCAAGACCAGCCTGGTCAACATAGCGAAACCCTATCTTTACTAAATACACAAAAATTAGCCAGGCATGGTGGCTTGTGCCTGTAGTCCCAGCTACTTGGGAGGCCAAGGCAGGAGAATTGCTTGAACCTGGGAGGTGGAGGTTGCAGTGGGCTGAGATCATGCCACTACACTCCAGCCTGGGCGACAGAGGAAAACTCCTTCTCAAAAAAAAAGAAAAAAAAAGCTTCCTTTAAAGTTAGGCGCAAAGAGAGGGGCTTACACACAGGGCTTTTGCTCAAAGCACCTGGCGAGCCAAAAGACCTTAAGGCGGTTGGCCCCTCAGAACCGTACATAAGGATGAAGACAAAAAAGCACCGTTTCACTTTTTAGGTCAAGCAGTACCTAGCAGGGCAGGTTAACGATGGGCCGAGCCCGGCAAACCATGAGGTCTTTCACAGGAAAAAAAGGAGTATGCCCAGGAAAAGGAAGAGCTGCTGGCATTTGATCAATCTCCTGGCAAGAGGCCAAGGAAACTCCCTCCAGAGTGAGCACAAGTCTCCCTGCGATGTCCTCACCCAGGTACATATATGGTAATATGGCTGTAAATACGGGGTAGAGAAAACCTAACACATTTACGGTTGACTTGTTCAAGAGGGAGAAAAAGGCTCCCTTTACAACAGTCTCTGCTTCTGTTCCTGGGCACTCTCAGGGTTAATTTTGGACTTCCTTTGAGCAAAGATGCTTGGCGATATCATCTTTATTGTGAAATGAGGATGAACAGCACATTTTTGACTTGGACACAATGCCACCCTCCTCCCCACACATTTTCACACAGCTCCCCCTCCTTGCCTTCTTGTCCCACTAGCTGCTAATCAGATCGTCCTCAGAAATGCAGCATGTCCCCATCATCAGATAATTTATTCTCTTGCAAAAAACACTTCTCTGGGAGCATAGAAAATCGTATTCTGCTTTCGTTTTCAGGCAGTCCCAAAGGAAGTCACCAACTCAGAAGTTTCAACTTTAAGCAAGGCCCTTCATGACATCCCAGAAATAGCAGCTGTAAATCTGAAGTTCGGAGGAATGATTCTCTAGTATAATACAACGTTGCTTATTCTCCATTCCCCCTGCCACACACACATACACACACAAAAATTAACCTACTCACTTTTTCAGACATGTCTGCTAAATAACCTTTTCCCCAACCAGGTACAGTATCTACAGTTATTTCTCAAAAAAGATGCCCACTCTGACATTCGGTCTCATGGCTTCTACTCTTCAAGGCCAAAGTAAGAGAAGCCAACCAAAAGCTCAACATTTCCAAGGCAGAGAGCTGCAGATTTGGTGAGTGGAGAGCATTTAGCTAAAACTCCTTATTTTATGGGTAGAAAAAACAAACCTGAGGCCCAGTGATTTCTTGGAGGTCACACACCCGACGAGTGGCCAAAGCTAGACCACAGGGCTCCAGATACCAAGGCCAGTGTTTTTTTGGTTTTTTGGTTTTTGGGAAGGGGCAAGAGAGGGAGGGTTCTTATTTTGTTAAAAAGTTGAAGTCAGTCCCAGCCTGAAAAGACACCCCTCTGCCCACACAGCCCAAACCTCAAAAAAACAGCAAATCTAGTTAGGTCAATATCCTCAGAGAGGGATAAAAGTCTCACCAAGCCTAAAAAATTCACTCAAGGACAGGGTTTCTCAACCTGTTCACTACTGACATTCTGGGGCAGAGAGTTCTCCGTTTTGTGTGTGTGTGTGTGTGTGTGTGTGTGTGTGTGTTGGGGTGGGGGTGCTGTCCAGTGCACTGTTGAGCAGCATCCCTGGCCTCTGTTCACAAAATGCCAGTAGCACCCCACCCCTGCCTGCCAGACAGAACCACCAAAATGTCTCCAGATGATACCAAATGTCCCCTGGAGGACAAAATCACCCTCCCTGTCCCCATTGAGAACCACTGCTCTAGGACATAGATAGGTTTTGCTTTGTTTTTTATCTGTAAGGCCTTCTGCAAACATTTGTTTTTAGACAACTCGGCAGCAATGACCCGAAGCAGGTATTTTTATTTTTACACCTATTCTACAGAAGAGGAAACAGATGCACAGATGTTCCACGTTTTGCCCCTTACCCAAGAAGCAGTCAACACTCGGTACTGCGGAGTCCCTATCCTGTGGCTCACCAGGGCAACACCATTATGACCTGAGAGCAGCTTGGTTTCACTACCTGATTTTTCCACTCCCTTTTATGAATACTCAACAGTTTCCCAAGACGAATGTCCTCTAGAGTTGTACTGAACAACACCTCAAAAGCTATCAAAAGGAAATGGTTAATATATCTCTTCACAGTCCTCACATCACCCTCTGCAATAAAGGGCTTTTCTTTTTTTTTTTTTTATTGAGATAGAGTCTCACTCTGCCACCCAGGCTGGAGTGCAGTGGTGCCATCTCAGCTCACTGCAACCTCCACCTTCTGAGTTCAAGCGATTCTCCTGCCTCAGCCTCCCAAGTAGCTGGGACAACAGGTGTCTGCCATTATGCCCAGCTAATGTTTTTGTATTTTTAGTAGAGATGGAGTTTCACCATGTTGGCCAGGCTGGTCTCAAACTCCTGACCTGAGGTCATCCACCCACCTTGGCATCCCAAAGTGCTAGGATTACAGGCGTGAGCCACGATGCCTGGATGTAAGGCTTTTCAAAGAAAGATGCCAGTTTAAGAAATATTTAATCAGGAGAGGGGTACAGGGGCCAGGCGCAGTGGATCACACCCGTAATCCCAGCACTTTGGGAGGCCAAGGTGGGCAGGTAACGAGGTCAAGAGATCAAGACCATCCTGACCAATATGGTGAAATCCCATCTCTACTAAAAATACAAAAAATAAGCTGGGCATGGTGGCACATGCCTGTAGTCCCAGCTACTCAGGAGGCTGAGGCAGGAGAATCGCTTGAACCCGGCAGACGGAGGTTGCAGTGAGCCGAGATCACGCCACTGCACTCTAGCCTGGTGACAGAGCGAGACTCCTTCTCAAAGAAAAAAAAAAGGAGAGGGATACAAAAAATTAGTTTTTCCAAGCAGCCTTCAAAGGGAGAAGAAAACATATACAAATTACTTAATTGTGTAAGCACTTCCTGTGTGCCAGGTATTCTTATGAGTTAAAAAAACAAAAGGCCCATAAGGAAAATAGGTTTCAGGGCCCTGGAGTTTCGAATGACAGATTTTCAAGTATCAGAAAAAGCTTCCCAGAGGAGGAAGCATTTGGGCTGGGCCCTAAGGAATAGAAGGATTTGGCGAGGTGGACAGAGGAGGGTGGGGAGGGACACATGAGGCAGAACATACATACACACAACAAGGCAAACAAATGAACGTCCATTGTCTGGGTGTCATATCAGCTTTTTCTGTTCAGAAATATGTGCCTGGGATGCTTTTAAGCTGTTCTTGCAAAAGAAAATCATTTCCCGGATAAAGCTCCTTCTGAAATGAAAATGAACAGCAAGAAACTTGGAGGCTAGTGATATTCTTCTTATGTTCACCTTCTTCTGATGAGCTGCATTATATCAAGCAGTCCAGAAGTTATGCTGATGGGACAGGTCAGAAAGTATGATGAAACATAAATTCCTCAGTGTCCCATGACAGCAGGTGAACAGCAGTGACTGCACAACTCTAAGTAGGGGTACATGTACCTTCTGGTCTCTTTCTGTCTTCATCTGAAGAGCCAATAAAAGCATCCCCAAACATAAGCATGAAAGTTCCCATGTTTGTCGGAGAGGGAATCATGCGAGAGCTACTTACTCTCACCTCAGGTTGGTGATTAGCCTACTTTTCCAATTCACTGAAAATAAGACTGCAGGGGAAAAGTACAAAGGTCAGCTTCAGCTTCAACAAGTGAGAGCTAGCCATGAAAAAGCAAAGGAACCACTAAATGACAAGGACTGAAAAAGCACAGGAATAGGCATCCTCCAATGCAGATCTTCTCATATTTTCACGTGTGTATAAATCACTTGAGGATCTTGCAAAAATGTAGGTTCTCATTCATTCAATGTGGGGTAGGGTCTGAGAGCCTGCAATTGCTAGCAAGTTCCCAGTTAATGTCAGTAACGCTGGTCTGGGGACCACACTTGGAGTGGCAAAGATGTAGTATAGTGTTTCTCAAACTTTTGACGGCAGCTCAGAGTAAGGAAAATATTGAGCTTACAAACCAATGTTCATCATGTATGTGAGACAAAGAATTTTGTTGCGACGTACATAGTTCTTCTTAAGTATCCATGCAATACACTTCCATGTTTTCTATTCTAGGTTATGTCACTAAAAAAAAAGTTTGGACGGACCTGGTGACTCATACCTCCAGTCCCAGCCCTTTGGGAGGCCAAGGCAAGAGGATCGTTTGAGCCCAGAAGTTCAAGGCCAACCTGGGCAATATAGGGAGACCCAATCTCTACAAAAAAAAAAAAAATTTTTAATTAGCCAGGAGTGGTGGGGCACACTGGTGGTCCCAACTACTCAGGAGGCCAAGGTGAGAGGATCGCTTGTGCCTGGGAGGTTGAGGCTGCAGTGAGCCAAGATCATGCCACTGTACTCTAGCCTTGGCAACAGAGCAAGACCCTGTCTCAAAAACTAAATATAAAAAGTTCATCAAGGCCCACTAAATTAATTTAACAACCTCTTCGTGGGTTGTCACAGAGTTTGAAAAACATGTATACAGAACAAGAGTAACATTCCTGCCCATCTGGGGAGAACAACTATGTCTCAGCCTCAGGACACGAAGGCTAAACCCAAAACCAATTTTTTTAAAAAGTTTAGATTATGTTCAGAATTCTTTGCAAAAAGGCAAGGATAGGTCAATAGCATTTTGGAAATGCTTTCACCTAGGAAATTCAAGTTTTAAGTTTTCTTCATTTTAATTTGTTTTCTCGTCTCTAAGATGAGGATGATCTTGGCCCTAAGTGGAGATCTCCAAATACCATTTTGGCCAGGCATGATGTCTCGTGCCTGTAATCCCAACACTTTGGGAGGTTGAAGTGGGAAGACTGCCTGCGTCTAGGTGTTTGAGACCAGCCTGGACAACATGGCAAGACCCCATCTCTGCAAAAAACACAAAAGATTAGCCAGATGTGGTGGTGAATGCCTGTAGTCCCAGCTACTCAGGAGGCTGAGGTGTGAGGATAGCTTGAGCCCAAGAGGCAGAAGTTTCAGCGAGCTGAAATCGTGCCACTGCACTCCAGCCTGGGCAGCAGAGTAAGACCCTGTCTCGAAAAAACAAAATTAAAAAAATTCCCCTCTTAAAAGAGCAAAGGCTCCTTGAAGAAAAGGCTGATTCTTGGTCTGGGACAAGAAATAGAGAAGATGAGCCTAGAACATCTTGTTATATAGAAATCAAAAAAGCTAGCACAGACTACAAGGGCTGTGTCAAAATCTCAAGAACTTTACCAGCCCATTTCTCACAGACTAAAGAACTAATGGATTCGGGTAGTGAGCATCAAGGGGTGCTAATATAACAAGAGTAGACATCCAACATCTCACACCCACCTAAGCAAAGTTTACAGAGTAGACTTACTGGAGTCCCAGCTACTGGGAAGGCTAGGGCAGGAAGATTGCTTGAGACCAGGAGTCCAAGGCCAGCCTAGGCAATGTAGTGAGACCCCTTCTCAGTTTAAAAAAGAAAAGAACCTAACTTTGACCAAGCCTCTACATCTAACTACCAAATTATAGTAGACCAAGGGGATAGAGAAACATGTTAAACCACATTGCACTGATGCAGTCAGCAAAGTCTAAACTGTGGAGATGTGTATCACCCAGTTTCTTCAGTAACAACAACAACAAAATGCACGGAAAAAAGATTTGTAGAAGAAATACAGAGATTAGTGGATATCAACCATTTGTAACGTATTTACCTTATTTGGATCCTAATTCAAACTGTTAAATATGCTTATGTGTAAAATTATTATATGTATTTTTTACAAATATCTATGTACATATGTATATATATCTAGGAAGTATAAACATAGACTCAATAAAAATGAAAGGCCACCAAAGGGGTAGACACATTTAGAAAAGATGTTCGAGATGTATAAAAGGTAATTTACCAAATGAGTGGTACTATATAAGTCCCTTTTTATGAAATTTAAATATATACATACATTTTACATATGCATGCTTAGAGGAAAAGCCTGAAACCCCAATCTCGAATAGTTGGAATTGCTTTGTTTTGTTTCATTGCTCATCTTTATTTCCTAATGTTGCACTACAATGAATATGCTATCTTTTTCTCCTTAAAAATTTTTTTAAAATAGAGATGGGGTCTTGCTATGTTGCCCAGGCTGGAGTACAGTAGCTATCACAGATGCAATCACAGTGCACTACAGCCTCAAACCCCTGGGCTCAAGAAATTCTCCTGCCTCAGTCTCCTGAGTAGCTGAGTCCAGGGTGTGTGCTACATGAATATGAATATCTTATGTATTAAGTAACAAAATTAGAGGTTTGCTTTAAGTTTGCACATACGCAGGGGTCCACTTCACTTATTAGGGAGAATCACTGATGTGAAGCTTCTAATTCCCCAAGGATGCTGGAGAGCAGAATATTAGTCCTCCTTGTAAATATCTCTTAAAATGACACTGGATACACCGCAGGGTGGCGGTAGGACATAGAAGGTTTGTGCTGAAACTCCATGATTATCATTGAGTTCTTAGAATTTGCTCTCCAAGTCAACTGTATGTTCACCTATTTGTCGAACTTTCCTTTTCTACTGAAGTGAGTTACAATCCCAGGTAAGTCCTGTCATTAACCAGACAGTCCAGAAGTCTGGGTTTTACCCCCTATCGAGTTCCCATCTGGTATGTGATCCTGCCAACCTTACCAGAGCCTCTTCAGAAAGGACAATGTAGTTTTGTGATGCTGAAAACCACACTGAGAACTCTGTGAGAGTTTACAAGTCCTCAGATAAACCACTGTTGACCTGCAAAATCTGGTCCCTGCAGGTCTGGACCTTGACTCCCTCGCCCTCCTGAACTCGGAGCACTCTCCCCTGGCCTTCCTCTCCTTCCTCCAACATGTCACACCCACTCCTATCTCAGGGCCTCTGTACTTGCTGCTCTGACATTTGAAATACACTTTTTCCCTGATATCTATAGGGCCAACTCATTTGCCTCCTTCAGATCTGTGCTGAGATGTCATGTAGTAAAGATCTAATCCCCACCTGAGTACTCCCTTAATACCCCTCATCATGTTTTGTTGTTTTAAATTACCGTAAAATATACATAACATAAAATATACCACTTTGAAATGTTATAACTCAGTGGCACTAAGTACGTTCACACTGTTGTGCGACATCACCACCATCCATTTCCAGAACTTTTTCATCTTTCCAAACTGAAATTCTATCCTCAATAAACACTAACTCCCCCTTCCTGTCTTCTCTCTCCCCCAGCAATCACCATTCTACTTTCTGTCTGCAGGGACCTGACTACTCTAGATGCCTCTGTAAGAAAAATCATAAAATTATGCATCCTTTTGTTTCTGGCTTGTTTCGTTAGCATGTTTTCAAGGTTCATTCATATTGTACCACGTGTCAGAATTCCCTTTTTAAGGCTGAATAATATTCCATTGTATGTATACTTCACATTTTGTTTATCTATTCATTCATCAATAGACTTGGGTTGTTTCTACCTTTTGGCTACTGTGATAATGCTTCTACTGACACAGGTGTACAAATATCTCCTCATGTCCCTATTTTCAATTTTTTAAAGTATACACCTTCAAGTGGAATTGTTGGGACATAAAGTAGTTTTATGTTTAATTTTTTTTAGTAACTGCCATGCTGTTTTCCACAGCAGCTTCACCATTTTACATTCCCAACAGCAATGCACAAGGGATCTAATTTCTCCACTTGTTATTTTCAGTTGCCCGCTTAACCAGTTTTCTTTTTCTCCGTGGCCTTTACTACCTCTAATACTGTAACACTTATTTATTTATTTATATTGGCTGCCTCCCACTAACTAGGATGTAAGCCTCTTGGGAACAGGATGATTTGTTCATTGCTATATCCTGAGCACCTGGAATACACCTTAGTACATAGCAGGTGCTCAAGAAATTTGTTGAATAAAGAATAAAACACTTGAATCATACACAACAACTTGAACGGGCCTTAGAGTCTGTTAAATAGATTTACCACACCATGTGCCTTAAACTACATCCAATTTAGAAATCTCTAAGTTGAATGGGTGACGGTTTCAGTGGTGTATTTGGCTTATCCTCATTAGCAATCATCTCAGAACCACAGACACCAAGACAATTGTAAGGAAGCACAGGAGTTATGTCATTCACATCACTGACTTCAAGCCTTAATTGCATTCATCAGTTGAGCTATGCACAAACTTAAAACAGCAAAAATGAAAAAAAAAAAAAAAAACTGCATGCACTTCTGGTTGATAGCCTACAAATGCAATGTGTTTTGTTTTTAAAAATCAAACCAATAGTAAACAAGATAGACCCTGGCCTTGCAGAGACTCCTTAATGAGATATAGCCAAAGACAGCTTGACCTAGAAACCTAACTTCAGGCCTACTTTTATTTTGGCTGTTTTTTCTGTTGTTCATATTTGGTGCTTGTTTTATTTTGATTTGTTTTCTAAGAGCTGCTTGTGAAGAAATCCGACAGAGTTTCCATGATATCTTTATAAATGAGTTGAAAAGCCATGTGATATTCCCCCGCCTCTGGAAGTCAGTTGGTTGCACACCATTGGATTAAAGGTTTCTTTTTTATCTTTCTCTCTGCCCACTCTCCTTCCTCCCTGTAATACCAACACTCTGATCTTCCTCACTTGAAAATATTTTGAAGAAAAAGACTGTTGATCTTTCTGTGGAGTTCATCTATCTCTTTTTTTTCTAAGCAGCCATTCCACTTCTCATTCCTAAAGAAAAGACGCCAATTCCCTCCAAAAGACAATCACTTTGTTTAAAGCGATACCATTGTCAACCCCAGATGACTTTCACGGGTCTCAATGCAAGAGCCAGAATAATTCATTTAGAACACGAAGAACTTTCCCTGCCTGATAAGAACGATATCTTGAAAGGATTTTCTGTTCTGATTTGAATTATTCAAAGAGCAGATTGTACTTTCAATGTACATGTGCATATACACACACACACGAACTTGAAAGAAAAAATGGAGAACAAAAACATCTGCACAACTGGCTGCAAAGCAAACTGGAAGGTACATGAAAAGGTATCAACGTTTCACATTGCAGACTAACTGCAGTTTAAACTTTCGAATTATTCAGATGGGGAAATGCCTGATCCTTTTAACCTACTCAGGTGCTTTGATGTAAATAATCAAGAGATATTTCAGCCAGGAGGTGAGCCTAATGCTTAACTTACATAATGTTCCTTGTGGTTTTGTTTTGTTTCTTTTTACTCTTCCCATTCAGGTTTTCCAAAATGAACTCATTACAACATCTAATACCTCCTCAAATATCTGCACTCTTTCATCCCTATGTTTGTGGCTACATCCTTTCCTTCTTATATCAATGTTAAGTACTATTTCGTCATTGGTGGGCTGTAAGCAAGTTATTTCATCAATAGCAGTAAGTTTATCACTTTTCCTTGCTTCCCTCTCACCACCACCATCCCCAAATCAACTTAGGTCCATTTGTGGGATGCAGTGCAGCCTCACCGCCTGAGGTTATACCTTGCTCCTACTTTGTACTAGCTACTGGGCAAGTGATTTCACTCTCTGCACCTCAGTTTCTTCACCTACATCTGTTGCACAGGGTTTGTGAGACACATTGCTGTGGACCCGGCTTACAAGTACTTAATGTGTCCATCTTATTATTTTTAGCAACCAGTTAGAAAACAGTCTGTGGACCAGTTTCTCCTTGTTGTACAGCTAATTCTGAAGAGGGGAACTGGACCTAATCTTTGGCTTTAGGAGCACCCACACAGCCATGTGAGTCAATAAAAGAACTTCAAGAAGAAACTAGAGTTCTCACATCCAAATGCTTCTCACTCTGCCAGTACTCCTAAGGATCTTATCAACAGGAAACAAAAGCACTATACCACTATAATGAAGTGTCTGACTTTTATTTTCTCATTAGAAAAGCCCAAAGATTGTAGCCCAGGGAACAGCTAAATATTTAGAATGTTAAAAAAGTTACAAAGACCCAGCCACCCACCCCTACCCACCTCTGTTACCCTGTTATTTACCATGTTCCTGAGCATTTTAGGAGAAAAAACTTTTGATGGCCAAATCCGCAGCAATAGTGATGTACGTGCACCCGCTGAAACCTCCCACTCTTCAAATACAGTCTGACCATTTTGGGGAAAAAATAGGAACTGTTGTGTTTACAGATAAATGCTGCTCTCAGCTCATATTCCACCACAGGCCCCAAAACAACAGGGACTTGCCAGATTCCTTGACTTTCAGGTGGCTTCAGTCAAGGGCTGGATGCTACTATCTTAAGCTCCAGTAACTCACTTCCCTTTTTAAAGTTCTAATTCTTTCAACTTGCAGCAACCACTTTCATTTCTTGCAATCCAACCTACTCTGATTAAGCACATGTTCAAAATTAGAAAAGAGTGACTATTTCTTGAAGGAGAGAGGCAGTTAATATTGCTTACACATCTTGGCATATGAAATACACTGCGTCCTTCAGAATTTAAATAATCAGCACGCTTTTCAGACCGGCAATGGGCCGCCGTTTTATTGCTCCATTTAATGGCCTTTCCCCTCCCTCTCTCATAAACCTTCAGGCTCCTTCAGTTCTGAGCTACGTCCAAGAAACGGACAGTCCACTGGACCTCTGCTCCCAAAAGCCCTCACCAAAGGCAGAGGCAAATTTTGAAGACTGAGCCACGGAGTTTCTTTTTCTTTCTTACCCCCCACCTCACTGGCGATTTAGATAGAACTTAAAATAGGCTTAGGACAAAAACTCATTATTGACTATAGCACTCAGGCTTCCACACTCACCTGACCCGGGTCAGGCACTCTGTTGCCAAAACAAGCCCAGCGAGGGGTGCAAATCCTGCTCCTCTGTAGTCAGCTCCTAAATATTTAGAAAGAAAGAAGACTGAGTACCAGATCGCGGAAGATGAGTCTCTAACAGAAGTGCTCCAAACAACAAGTTTCCAACTTCTTTAGCCTCCTTCCCTGGGGAGACCCCTCCCCACCCCACCCTCCAAATTTGGCAGGCAGGTTGGTGGGATCGCTTGGGCGACGATTACAGGTAACTACTCTTATTTCCAGGATGTAACTGACAAGTGAGACTAGGCACGCACAAACTTCCAACGTGCGGGAGGCTGGAACTAAGGGAAGTGTTTGGCAGATCCCAAAGCACTTGTTTCCCGGTGAGGAGGCCAAGTATCCGAAGCCCGCATCCTCACTGAAAATGAGCTTCGTCCACACTTCATCCCTCACCGCTTCCCCGGTTTTCTTCCGTTTTTAAAAACCCTCCCCACGGGGGCCCCCCACACATGCATTATTCTCCCAACCATGGAGCGCAAGAGAGGGCTACATTTTTAGAAAGATTATTTCCTTGAGCAGGCTCACATATGACACCCCCACAACCTCTCTCCGAAAAAAAAAAAAAAAAAAAAAAAACTATTTCCTGCAGCTGCAGCAACAGTTTCCAACTTGGGGGAATGCCACACCAGTCCAGAATAGGGAGCCCCCAAAGTCACGCACTAGAGTCGAGGATATTTGTTTTTTAAGCCTCAAATGAGCTCCCCCCAAAAAACTGCCCGCAGTAAAGGAACCCCCAAATGCATGCCAAGTGCATGCACATCCATCGATATCTCCCCGAGACCGGGGCAAAAACTTCTGCGCCGGGGGAGCCAGTGCCAACTCCCCGCGCCCTCTGCCCGGCCCCAGCCGCTACCTTGGTGCCCGGGGAGCCACGCCGGTTTGGGGGAGCAGGGCGAGGAGAGGGGTTAGCAGCCGCTGGGTAATCCCATGTCCGCGAAGAGGGAGCTCGTTCCGTTAGGATGGAAGCGGAACACCCACACCTCCTCTCGGCGTGCGCTTTCTCTCTCTCCACCCCCTGCCTCCTCCTCCACCACCACCTCCTCCTCCTCCTCTCCTCCCACCCCAGCGAGCTTGAGGAAACGCTTCAGCAGCACATCCACATGGTTACTGCACTTTGAATCGGCTCCGGGCGGCTTATATAGGCCGGGAAGCTCCCTGGGCAATGTAGTCCGAGTACCGGGTGGTGGCGGCGCCTGAGGCAGCGGGGAGGGACTACAAGTCCCAGAACCCCCTGGGCGCCCGGGCTGGGCCCTAAATAGACGCGCGCGGGGACAGGGGAGGGGCGTCCTGCGAGGCTTTCAGGCTGCTTGTCCCGTACCTTGGCTGGATGGGTAGGGCTTGGAGCCTGCCATCCAAAACCACCCCTGGGAAGCGCCCGCAACCCTTGGGGACGCCTCTCCTCCGGCTGCCCCCCTTCCCTGGAATCCAGGTGTCACTGGGGCCGGGGAGGGGCTAGGAGCTCGGATTTCTGCTTTGGGAAGTTTTTACAAGCCCACCCTCCCCCTGCCTTGGGTCCCGAGCCAAGAATTTCAGAAATCCGGGGCACAAAAACGCCAGTGTTTGCGGTCAAGGATTAAAGGCGCGAGGTTGTCTTTATTTAATCTGCTCCGCCCTGCTCGGGTTTGCACGAAAAACCAAGCCTGGGAGCGACGGTCCACGCAAGCGGAGACACAGGCAAGTCGCGTGAGAGCACTTTTCTGAGCCCGAGTTGCGTGTCTTTTGTCGCCCCTCAGGAGGTAAAGAAACGCAGACCTCTCCGGTGCACAAATAAAGGAGCCGTGTTGTGACTTGCGGGCTCTGAGATTGGGAGGCAGAAAATACATACCGCGACCTCAGTCCTGACCCTACCTCTAGCAGTCCCTCTGCTCCTGGGAGCTGTAAATGCTTAAGTAAATAAACCGCAAACCAGAAAAATAAGGGCTTGGGAGAGAGCCGCTCACACAGAGATGCGCGTCCAGGCGGGGCGCTCTCCAACAGCTCCGACTGGGGCGAGGTGGGTTTCACCCGCTGCCAAGTAGTGCCTGGACTCCCGGGTTACAGGCTGCTTTGGGCTCCGGCTTTTGCGAGGAGGGGAGAGCTAAGCCCGGAGGCAGTCAGCCGACTGCCCTCTCTTGCCTCAAATGACGTATATTCATTCCTCAAACGTTTCCTGAGTGTTTACTGGGTGCCAGGAGCTGGGGCATAGTGGTGAGCCAAACGCATTATAGCATCCCAGACAGGCACTTCCTGACGCCGCCTAAAGATCTGTTATAACAATAGTAATAATAATGATAATAATCAATGGAGAGGCTGATTTCATTGGGCCCAGACCACACGCAGTTTTCATACTTCATGCTATTGAGTTTCACCAACTGTAGGTATATTTATTATACCTATTTGGCAGGTGCACAATCCAGGGCTCAGAGAAATCAGGTAACTTCCCAAATGATGCCTCGAGTTAAGTGGTACAGCCTGGATTCCGGTTCCATACTCTACGTGTATCAAACCCTTGTCTTTGGGGAAATCCATCACCATTGCCTTAAATAGCCTCTCTCCCCATTTTAGGAGCAGCCTCTGAGCCCTTGGGCAAGTCATTTTCATCTCTTTGCCCCAGTTTTGCCATCTTAAGGAGATTCTCATTAGAATATGTCTACTTTTTAGCAGGATTCCTTAATATAAAGTCGAGTCTTATGCAACTTTAGGAACAAATTAGAGGAGCATCATATCTAATATTTATTACTGACATAATGCCAAAACAAATCACACTTATTGACATTTATTGGATGAATGCCATATGTCAGGCATTGGTCTAAACTCTTTCTGTATAGCACCTAATTAAATCCTATTAAGACTTTTTTTTACTTATTAGAAAACTGGGGGTGGCGGGGTACAAAGCGGTTAAATTACTTCCTCCAAAGTCACACAAATAGCTGACTCTTGAATCCTAGACCTAAACTACTACTCTCCGCTACCTCCCCAATGTAAACACATGCACTGCATTTACCTGCTCAGATATGCATTTAATACCAGTCCAGGAAGGGGCAAAGTTCTTGAAATAGACAAAGTTTGCGTTCACGATATTCGCTCCTGCCCTCCCTTCTCTTTCAGCATTATCCCCTGGTCACTGGGCGCTGCAGTCTAGTGCCTAATACCTTAAGCTGCCTCTCCCTATCATCAAGAAACTCCCGCATCTGCCATATAAAGGAAATGTTTCTCATTCACCCCCTCTCATCTCTTCCCCCATGAAAACCTCTTCCATTTTCAAAGGATCTTCGGCTCTACTTTTCAAGCAAATTCAACAAATCAGTGTATGCCTATGTAACTGGTAAATAGTGAAGGATAATTATTTCATGTGCTTCTAACTCAGAAACAATGGAATATTAACAGGGGTTTTCCGAAGATCCAGTTGGACAATTTTTATCTTCATCATATAATGGACATTTATCTCCTACCTGTCTTATCCACTGTCTTCCCTCGGAGACCACTAATTTCACTGAAGGCAGCATCTATGTCTTATTCATGTTTGTGCTCTCTACCTCCCCTTACCCAGAAGGACTTACTCTTCTTTCTGCACATTTTAGAAGATGTGTAAAAAAAAAAAAAAAAAAAAAAAGTTTGTTAAAAAGATATTTTAATGGAAGGTGTGTCAGGCATATGGCAGGATACATGACCATATTTTTGGAGCATGCACACCTTGTAGCCCATCTCTATCATAGCCTGTTTTCTCTGCCTGTGTGTATGGATCATCCTATTCAACATTTTGTAAGGTCTAGAAGCTCTCCCCATCATCAAGAAACTCCTGCATCTGCCATATAAAGGAAATATTTCTCATTCACCCCCTCTCATCTCTTCCCCCATGAAAACCTCTTCCATTTTCACTAGGTCACTGGAAGGTAATTTTGTTAATTTTGCTATGATGTGAAGAGGTTCTCTATGATGATGTATGACTGATAAATTATGATGATTAATGTCAGAATAAAAGGGTCACTGCCTAACTCATTCTCCATTATCAGTAGAAGGAAAGGAGCTGCTTTCTCTTCACTGTATTATTTTCTAGAATAATTTTCTATCCCTGTGTTTTCCAGTACAGTGACTGCTAGCCATTTAGGCACGTAAGATGTGGCTAGTTCTGAGACGTGAAATAGATGTTAAACACACATTGAATTTCAAAGACTTAGTACAAAAAAAAGCAAAATATCTTTATTTGTATAGTGATTACATGTTGAAGTGGTAATATTTTGGATATTTGTGTTAAATAAAATAGATTATTAGAATTGATTTTACCTGCTTTTTCCTTTTTTAATATAGGTACTAGGAAATTAAAAATTACCTATGTAGCTCATATCATATCATATCATATTATGCAGGACTGATGTAGAAAACCAGGAATCTGATTCCCAGGATCACAATTCGAGATGATGACCAGCCCATTAAAATGGCCATTTATGACTTTGCCCTTGAAATGTTCGTGCAGGGAACTAGAAGGGCTTTGCAAGGTCAGTACAGTATCATAGACTGAGCAAAAGTCTGAAGAAAGTCCAAAACTAGCACTCAAGCCTACCTCCACGGAAGACCTACAAATAGAAGCTGGGCTCGTCAGCAGTACACAGCTGAAAACTATAACTGAATTCATCTGCCTAGAAGCCCACCTCAAATGCTGCCCTGGTTAAGAGAGCAAGATAAGCTGGATAAAGGAGGGATTGGAGAAAATCGTTTTGACACCCAGCTGTACCATTTATATCCTGTTTTGTTTTGTTTGATAAAGTGATACTAACAATCCTTGCCTTGTCAATCTCACTGGGTCAGTGGATCATAGGACATGAAAGGGCTTTGCAAACTCACCCTAGCTATACTAAAGAAAGAGAACATTATCAACAAGAATGAAGATAATGTTAATGTGTCCTGATACAGTACTCAGTTCCAAACCAAACTTCAGATTAGTGGGGCAGCCCTATTCCCAATTTTCTCTCAGGTATAAGATTTCAATTGCCTATGGAGTGTAATTGGATTGTAACTCAAAGAATAAATGCTTGAGGGGGATGGATACCCCATTCTTCATGATATGCTTATTTCACATTGCATGCCTGTAACAAAATATGTACCCTAAAATATATACACCTACTATGTACCCGTAAAAAATTAAAAAGAACAGAATCACCTATGAATGTCATGATGAGCCTTGAGTGCTTTAATTAATAATGCTAAGTCACGTTTAAATGGCAAAGAATGTCCAACACCCAATCATAGAATTCAACCTATATTTTGGCGCTGACACTGTATTATCTAGTGTGACGGACTACCATTGACCGTGGAAAACATCAGCAAAGAGAAATAGCTACTGTATAGCTAGTCCAACTTGTCTCTCTTGGTCATTGTTAATGTTTTATGGTGGAGGGATAGGGTCACAGTCCTCATTGAAACTCATAAAATCCATGGACACTTGCCCCAGCACAACACAGATACTGCAAATTTCTGCACCAGTTCTTTAAGTTTCTTGTACCAATCCTCTAAAAACCATTCATAGATACCCCCACAAGCTTAGATTATCTTTCAGCTCCATTTTTCGGTGATTTTTATCTCAGCATTCAGATAACCTCTTTGAAGATA